>NC_045603.1:135258954-136558954 GCF_009762305.2 Zalophus californianus
TCCATCAAGAGATGTAACAATTGTAAATATTTATGCCCCCAACTTGGGAGCTCCCAAATATATCAATCAATCAATAACAAACATAAAGAAACTCATTGATAATAATACAATAGTAGGGGACTGTAACACCCCACTTACAGTAATGGACAGATCATCTAAGCAGAAAATCAAAAAGGAAACAACAGCTTTGAAACACACTGGGCCAGACGGACTTAACAGATATATTCAGAACATTTCATCCTAAAGCAGCAGAATACACATTCTTCTCAAGTGCACAAGAACTTTCTCCAGAACAGATCACATACTAGGTCACAAATCAGCCCTCAACAAGCACAAAAAGACTGAGATCATACCATGTATATTTTCAGACCACAACTTGAAGTCATCCACAAGAAAAAATTTGGAAAGACCACAGATACATGGAGGTTAAAGAACATCCTACTAAAGAATGAATGGGTTAACCAGGAAATTAAAGAAAAATTAAAAAATACATGGAAGCAAATGAAAATGAAAAGATGACAGTCCAAAACCTTTGAGATGCAGCAAAGGCAGTCCCTAAGAAGGAAATACATTGCAATACAGGCCTACCTCAAGAACCAAGAAAAGTCTCAAGTACACAACCTAACCTTACACCTTAAGAAGCGAGAAAAAGAAAAACAAATAAAGCCTAAAGCCAGCAGAAGAAGGGAAATAATAAAGATTAGAGCAGAAATAAATGATACAGAAACAACAACAACAAAAAATAGAACAGATCAACAAAACCAAGGACTGGTTCTTTGAAAGAATTAATAAAACTGATAACCCCCTAGCCAGACTTACCAAAAGGATAAGGACCCAATTAAATAAATTCACAAATGAAAGGAGAGTTCACAACCAACACCACAGAAATACAATTATAAGAGAGTATTATGAAAAATTATATGCCAACAAACAGGGCGATCTGGAAGAAATGGACAAAGTCCTAGAAACATACAAACTACCAAAACCGACACAGGAAGAAATAGAAAATTTGAACAGACCCATAACCAGCAAAGAAACTGAATAAATCAAAAATTTCCCAATAAACAGAAGTCCAGGGACACATGGCTTCCTGGGAGAATTTTACCAGACATTTAAAGAAGATTTTATACCTCTTCTTCTCAAACTGTTCTAAAAAATAGAAATGGAAGGAAAATTTCTAAACTCATTCTGCAAGGCCAGTAGCATTACCGTGATTCCAAAACCAGACAAAGACCCCATTAAAAAGGAAAATTACAGTCCAGTGTCCCTGACGAACATGGATTCTCAACAAGATACTACCAAATCAAATCCAACAGTACATTAAAAGAATTATTTACCATGATCAAGTGGGATTTATTTCTGGGTTGCAGGGGCAGTTCAATAGTCGCAAATCAATCAGCGTGATACACCACATTAATAAAAGGATAAGAACCCTATGATCCTCTCAATATACGCAGAAAAAGCATTTGACAAAATACAGCATCCATTCTTGATAAAAACCCTCCACAAAGTATAGGTATAGATGGAACATACCTCAACATCATAAAAGCCATATACAAAAGACCCACAGCTAATATCTTCCTCAATGGGAAAAAACAGCTTTTCCTCTACAGTCAGGAACAAGACAAGTATGTCCACTCTCACCTTTACCATTTAACATAATACTGGAAGTCTTAGCCTCAGCAATCAGACAACAAAAAGAAATAAAAGGCATCCAAATCAGCAAAAAAGAGGTCAAACTTTCACTATCTGCAGACAACGTGATACTCTACGTAGAAAACCCAAAGACTCCACCAAAAAATTGTTAGAATACATGAATTAAGCAAAGTCCAGGATATAAAAGCAATGTACAGAAATTTGTTGCTTTTCTATACACCAGTAATAAAGCAGCAGAGAAAGAAATAAAGGAATTGATCCCATTGACAACTGCACCAAAACCAATAAGATACCTAAGAATAAACCTAACCAAAGAGGCAAAAGACCTGTACTCTGAAAACTATAGAACATTTATGAAAGAAACTGAAGAGGACACAAAGAAATGGGAAAAAATTCCATGCTCATGGATTGGAAAAATAAAGACTGTTAAAATGTCTAGACTACCGAAAGCAATCTACACATTTAATGCAATCCCATCAAAATAACAACAGCATTTTTCAGAGCTAGAACAACCAACCCTAAAATTTGTATGGAACCACAAAAGACCCAGACGAGCCAAAGTAATCCTGAAAAAGAAAAGTAAAGCTGGAGGCATCATGATTCTGGACTTTAAGCTATATTACAAAGCTGTCATCATCAAGACAGTATAGCACTGGCACAAAAACAGACACATAGATCAGTAGAACAGAACAGAGAACCCAGAAATGGACCCACAACGATATGGTCAACTGATCCTTGACAAAGCAGGAAGAATATCTAATGGGAAAAAGATGGTCTCTTCAACAAATGGTGTTGGGAAAACTGGACAGCCATACGCAGAAGAATGAAACTGGACCGATTTCTTACACCATACACAAAAAGAAATTCAAAATGGATTAAAGGCCTAAATGTGAGACAGGAAACCATCAAAATCCTAGAGGAGAACACAGACAAGAACATTTTTGACCTCGGCTGGAGCAACTTCTTACTAGACATGTCACTGGAGGCAAGGGAAACAAAAGCAAAAATAAACTACTGGGACTTCATCAAGATAAAAAGCTTCTGCACAGCAAAGGAAACAATCAACAAAACTAAAAGGTGGCCTATGGAATAGGAGAAGATATTTGCAAATGACATATCTGATAAAGGGTTAGTATCCAAAATCTATAAAGAACTTATCGGGGCACCTGGGTGGCTCAGTTGTTGGGCGTCTGCCTCCGGCTGAGGTCATGGTCCCAGGGTTCTGGGATCAAGCCCAGCATCAGGCTCCCTGCTCAGGGGGAAGCCTGCTTCTCCCTCTCCCACTCCCCCTGCTTGTGTTCCCTCTCTTGCTGTGTCTCTCTCTGTCAAATAAATAAACAAAAGAAAAAAAGAAAAAATAATGAGTTTTTTTTATCGTTTATTGATAAAAAAAATGATAACTCAACACCCAAAAAACAAACAACCCTGTTATGAAATAGGCAGAAGACAGGAATAAACACTTTTCCAAAGCAGCCATCCAGATGGCTAACAGACATAAAAAGATGCTCAACATCACTTATTATCAGGGAAATGCAAATCAAAACCACCATGAGAAGGACGCCTGGGTGGCTCAGTCGGTTAAGCATCTGCTTTCAGTTCAGGTCATGATCTCAAGGTCCTGGGATCAAACCCCATGTCAGGCTCCCTGTTCAGCAGAGAGTCTGCTTCTTCCTCTCCCTCTCCTCCTCCCGCTTGTGCTCCCTCCCTCCCGCTCTCTTAAATATATAAAATCTTAAAAACAAACAAACAAACAAAGAGGTACCACCTCACACCTGTCAGAATGGCTAAAATTAGCAACACAGGAAACAACAGGTGTTGGTGAGAATGTGGAGAAAGGGGAACACTCTTACACTGCTGGTGGGAATACAAATTGGTGCAGCCACTCTGGAAAACAGTATGGAGGTTCCTCAAAAAGTTAAAAATAGAACTACCCTATAATCCAGTAATTATACTGCTAGGTACTTACCCAAAGGATACAAAAAACACAGATCCGAAGGGGCACACCCTATGTTTATAGCAGCATTATCAGCAATAGCCAAATTATGGAAAGAGCCCAAGTGTCCATCGACTGATGAACAGATAAAGAAGTTGTGGTATATTTGTACAATGGAATATTACTCCGCCATCAAAAAATGAAATCTTGCCATTTGCAATGACGTAGATGAAGCTGTTTATATTACGCTAAGTAAAATAAGTCAGAGAGATAAATACCATATGATTTCATTCACATGTGGAATTTAGGAAACAAAACATGAACATATAGGAAGGGGGAAAAGAGGGAGAGGGAAGCAAACCATAAGAGACTCTTAAGGATAAAGAACAAACTGAATTGATGGAGGGAGGTGGGTAGGAGGTGGGTATTAAGGAGGGCACTTATGATGAGCACTGGGTGTTATATATAAGTGATGAATCACTAAGTTCTATTCCTGAAAGCACTGTTATACTATATGTTAACTAACTAGAATTTAAATAAAAATTTTGAAAGAAAAAAAAGATTTTTATAATAACATTAAAAAAATTAGGTAACTTAACTTTATGTGACTTGTACCTCCAACTCAAGACACAGTGCAAATTATTCATTTAATTTAGCTCTTGATATTTAAAAATTGAGAGTTAAAATTATTACATAAAAATATAACAAATCTGTAATACATGGTATATGCAGAAACGTCAAAAAAAAGAAAAAAGAAGAAAAAAAAAGTCCTACCCAGATGAATGGATAAAGATGTGGTATATATACACAATGGAATATTATGCAGCCATCAAAAGGAATGAGATCTTGCCATTTGCAACGACGTGGATGGAACTGGAGGGTGTTATGCTGAGTGAAATAAGTCAATCAGAGAAAGACATGTATCATATGACCTCACTGATATGAGGAATTCTTAATCTCAGGAAACAAACCGAGGGTTGCTGGAGTGGTGGGGGGGTGGGAGGGTTTGGGTGGCTGGGTGATAGACCTTGGGGAGGGTATGTGCTATGGTGAGCGCTGTGAATTGTGCAAGACTGTTGAATCACAGATCTGTACTTCTGAAACAAATAATGCAACATATGTTAAGAAAAAAGAAAAAGAAGATAGCAGGAGGGGAAGAATGAAGAGGAGTAAGTCTGAGGGGGAGACGAACCATGAGAGACAATGGACTCTGAAAAACAAACTGAGGGTTCTAGAGAGGAGGGGCGGGGGGATGGGTTAGCCTGGTGATGGGTATTAAAGAGGGCACGTTCTGCGTGGAGCACCGGGTGTTATGCACAAACAATGAATCATGAAACACTACATCCAAAACTAATGATGTAATGTATGGTGATTAACATAACAATAAAAAAGTCCTATCATAAATTGTTTAGGGGAAAGAAAGGTAGATCCACAAAAGAGAAACATATGTATCTATATAAAGTCACTAAGAACACACCACAGTTCAAACAATGGTCCTCTTCTGCCTAACACTTATCAAAATATCCAGTATCTTTCTTGTTTATTTGGTTATCCTCCCACCACTAGTTTATTAGCTTAGCAATTACAGAAACTTTGTCCTTTTCCATGCTGTATCCCCAATGCCTAGAACAGTGCCTGGTACACAGTTAGTTTTCAATAAACATTTATGTAATGAATAAATAAAAAATTGTTTTCCAGATCATTTTTCTATTCACCTTGATCCACCTTCCCCTGACTTAACACTAAGTTCCAGCTACAATGATCTTTCTGATTCAGGCTCTTTCCCCTTTTCAGACCTTTGCACCTGCTGTTATTTCTGACTAGAATGTTCTTTCTCCTATTCTGTCCATGGCTTAGCTCCCACTCTTCCTTTAGTGAAATCTACAAGTTATTCCCTCAGATAAACCTCTGACCACCCCACCTAAAGTAGGTGTTCTCTTTTAAAGCACTCCTTACAACGACATGCAATTATTTTATCAATTTACTTTTTGGGGGGAGCATCTTCCCCACCAGGATGTCAGATCCATAGAGGCACATACTTGTTCACCAAAGTTCCCCAGGGTCCAGCAGAGCTCCTAGCACCACAGGAAATACTCAATACGAAGTTATCTTTAGGTGGGTCAAGTATAGGTATTTTTTATCTTTTCTAACTTTTTGGAAAAAAGGATCTCCCATAGCCCTAAATAGCAGCAAGCTAGTTTTTAAATATGAAGACAAAGCAGAGAAAACAAATGGAAATAACATTTCTCATGAGGCAAAACAATAGAGACCCATGAAACAAAGAATCCCTGTTAAAAAGAGAAAATACTATAGAATAAGATATGATTTTCATAAAATTTTTTAAAAATGTAAAGAAGTTTGCCATGTACAAGAGTTTAAATGTTTTCTAATGCCCAGATAATCATACACAGAAGGAATAAAAACCAAAGGACCTTTGCTATAAGGGCAAAACATGTGTACTCACTGTTTTACATTTCAAAAGGTGACCTATAAATCTGTACACACGGTAGAGTTGTAAGAAGCGATGCCCTCTCTCTAGAAGTTTTGCAAGGGTTTCCTCACTACCGTACTCAGAGAATCCGGTGAGGAGTTAGGAGCACAGGAGTTCGGTAAACCTGTAAGTACCATCCAACCTGTCTTGGTGGCCCCACTGAAGTCTCACTCTCTGAAGTGCTCTGAAGGTTAGACACCTAATCTGTCCCTTCTCCCAGTCTCGTCTGCACCCGGCGCTAAGGAAGACAGCCCGCTGGCCAGGTGGGGCGCCCTGGCAGCAGTGGGGAGCAGAGCTGCGGGTGGCGGCCAGCCCCTCCCTCCTCACCTCATGGTGCATGGGGGAGGGGGCTGCACCTCTGCCCAGCCGGCCCGTCGGCCCCCTCCCGCCAGCGAAGGCCAGTGCGGTGGCCAGGGTTGCGCGGGGCGGCACCTTTTAAAAGTCAACGAGGGCCGCCAACCGCGAGCCGGCGGAGAGCAGGCGCAGACCCCAGAACCCCAGCCACAGAACCCGGTACGGGGTTCGTGGGAGCTGCAACCTGGTTTGAGGGCTGGTGGAACAAGCAGAGTGCCCTTGGTCTTCCCCTTTCTCTGATGTATCCCAATACCCTCCCCCTCAGGTGTTTGTTATTTTACAGTGAGTGCTCCAAGCTTCAATTTCTTCAAGGATCTTGCCCACAGGCTCTCAGTAATGCTGTAATGATGACTGATTGCAAATCCCAGACGTAATCTGAAATCCACGTCTTTTCACTACAATGATCCCCGATTATTCTAAATCAGTGCCCCTATAAAGCTTTACCATTATCATCCATATAAATTCACCAGCTACAGTTTCATGGGGCTCTGTTGTATAATTTACAAAAATAGAAGGTCTACTGAATATGATTTTGAGTGCTCCATAGATCCCCAGGAGATGCTGTTATCAGCACCTGTGGTCAGGATGGGGGTGCTCACCCACTAAGCCAGGCAGCCCTAACAAAACCTACCAAAAATAAAACTTTGGGGGGCCATGAAGTATTTGGCCTGACCCAAGGACATCTTTACTTTTGGCTCATGCTTTAACGAAGTTACTGAAGACATGCACCTGCATTTCCTGAACATATTTGCGTTTGCTAGAGGAAAACCTACTCAGGAGATCCTAGAGAATCATTACCACTATTGTGTTGTACATATAGAAAACATACAGGAAAATCTTAACTCACAAAATTCACTTAAATTCATAAAGAATCATGTAAATTGATTATGAACTATTTAAAATAGCAAACTCACTTTGAGTGTTTAGTATATCCAAAGAGAGAGAAATTGCTTTTTTAAAAAACATTTCTGGAGGATTATATCCATTATGTAAAATGAGATATACCCATGTACTATGACTTTTTCATTTAACTGTGGCATACTTACTTCTGGATTTAATATTCAATTTCTGAAGATTGTTTTAACATCCTCAGAATCCAACCTGACAGTAAAAAGTATTTTTGTATATCAAATAGATGCTTATAATCTTATATCTACCAAATTTTCTCTTGTTATGCTATATAAATTCTTTGGAGGCCATACTTTCCATGTTCAAGTTATGCACCCTTTATTGGAACCATTTCAAAGTTTATATGGTGTCATTAAAGTAACTGACCTTTTTTTGGCTCTTTATCAAACTGGATTTACTAATTTGTGTTTTACTTTTTTAAAAAGATTTTATTTATTTGAGAGAGAAAGAGGGAGAGAGGGAGCACAAGCTGGGGAAAGGGAGAGGGAAAGGGAGAAGCAGACTCCCCACCAAGTAGGGAGCCTGACATGGGGCTTGATCCCAGGACCCTGAGATCATGACCTGAGCAGAAGGCAGACCCTCAACCAAATGAGCAACCCAGGCACCCCTAATTTGTGCTTTAAATTAAACTATCAGCCTGCAATGAGATGGCTGCATTAAACTCACTACTGTATTTTATTACAACGACACTGTTAAGTAGTTTTGTACCTCTTAAAAGAAAATCCTAAGAATAAATTTTTCTCAGGGACAATTACATTTTAAAACCTGCTTCGGATTATTTTGATTACAGATGATGAAAGAGAAAGTGAGCTAATCCATGCCATAACAAAGGTGACTTTTTTTTTTTTTTTTTTTTACCACTCACACCCCTAGAAATATCCCATCCCGAAAGTCCTGGGCAAAAGAACAGGCCTGTTCACTAACAGTGGCTTACAGAGAAGTAGGGGATAACCACAGGGTAAAGCAGGTACTTCAACTGGTCAAATTAATCTGAGAAGTTAGGGTCTTGAATATTCTTCTAACCAGGGAGGGAGCAGATGTACTCAAAGGTTCTAAACAGGGTCTATTTCACCATGCTAAGGAAGGTAGTGAGTCTTTATACAGAATATAAGCAACGGATTTAATTCTGCAATTCTCCTTCTCTTATTAAGGGAAAACAAAGTATGCTCCAGACACATTTCTTATGATAAAAGTAGTGTTAAAAAGAGAAGCCAAACTTAAAACAAAAACAAAAGGCCAATGGAGTTAATCAATAAAAATAAAACCTGTTACTTTTAGAATGAAATAAACTTTTAGCAAATATATTCAAAAAAGAAAAATTAAAAAGCAGAACAAGGGGCGCCTTGGTGGCTCAGTCGTTAAGTGTCTGCCTTCGGCTCAGGTCACGATCCCAGAATCCTGGGATCGAGCCCCGCATCAGGCTCCCTGCTCCGCGGGAAGCCTGCTTCTCCCTCTCCCACTCCCTCTGCTTGTGTTCCCTCTCTTGCTGCATCTCTCTGTCAAATAAATAAATAAAATCTTAAAAAAAAAAAGAACAAAAAGGAGACTATAACCACAAATACAGGGAAGACATTCCTAAAATTATAAAACATCATACACAACTTATACCAATTAATTTGAATACTATAAAAATATAAATTGCCAACACTGATCTAAACAGAAGAAACATCTAAATAAACCAATTATGATGAAAAAAACTGAAAGAGCAGTCACAGTCCTACCCCTTCTCCCAAAAGACTAGTTCCAGAGTTTTATTGTCAAATTTCACTTCTCACTTAATCAGATTATCACAAATCCACAAGTTTGGCAACGCAATCTGTTGGTGGAGCTGTGGGAAACAAAGTGAGGGGAAAAGCAAAAAAAAAAAAAAGAAAAAGAAAAACAGGAAAAAATACATACTACGTAGATGATAAAAGACTGATTTAAACATTAAGATGGATAGATCAATAGAAATGGAAATTCACAGTTCAAGATTGATGAACAGCTAATAAACACATTTCACAATACCTCCAGTTTATAGATTTAAGAAGCCAAACAATCCCCAGCAAGATAAAGATACACTGCATTGAAAAAGCACAGAGCGAAAGACAGAGAGAAAGATACCAAAGTAGTCCGAGAAAAAAGAACTGAGACACAGTTGACCTCTTAGTGGCAATGGAAAAAGACAAAGGAATGAGGGATGAGATCTGCAATGTGCTCAACAACTGCCAACCTAAACTGCTATATTTAGCAAAACATCTTCCATAAATGACAGTAAAACAAAGATATTTTCAGGTAAACAAAAATGGAAAGAGTTCATCATCAAGCAATCCTTCAACAACAAAAAAGCCATCCCAAAGGACATGCTTTGAGCAGAAGGAAGATGGCCCTAGTCTGATGTTCTAAAAGATAAAAGCAATAGAGAAAAGTAGTAAAAATGTGGGAAATGTAAATAAGCACTGACTGTAAAACACAACAATAATTCTAAACAGGTCCCCTTCTGTCCAGTAAGAATATTATTTAAAAATATTAAACCATATAACATACAAGTCATGCAGGGACTGAATGAGGTTAAACTTCTAAGGGTCTTTTTTTTTAAAGATTTTTATTTATTTGTCAGAGAGAGAGAGAGAGAGAGGGAGCACAAGCAGGGGGAGCAGCAGAGGGAGAGGGAGAAGCAGGCTCCTCACTGAGCAAGGAGCCGGATGTGGGACTCGATCCCAGTACCCTGGGATCATGACCTGAGCCGAAAGCAGACACTTAGTGACTGAGCCACCCAGGCGTCCCTCTAAGGGTCTTGTACCATCTAAGAGGAAGGTGAAACTATTGGGTTTTTTGTTTGTTTTAGATTTTGAAAAGTCAAGGATGCATATTTCTAAGAGAATTATAAAAAAGGGGGAAAAAAGCATATTTTCCAAATTAGTACATGGGGAAAATGGAATGATAAAGATATTAAATCAATACTTAAAAAAATAACAGAAGGGGGATGCTTGGGTGGCTCAGTCAGTTAAGCGTCTGCTTTTGGCTCAGGCCATGATCCCAGGGGCCTGGGATCCAGTCCCACATCAGGCTCCTTGCTCAGCAGGGAGCCTGCTACCCCCCTGCCTGCCGCTCCCTCTGTTTGTGCGCTCACGTTCTCTCTGATAAATAAACAAATAAAATCTTAAAAAAAAATTAAAAAACAAAAATTAATAAAAAATAACAGGAGCAGAAAGAAATATAAGATAGCCAGGGGAAACAGAAAGCACAAAATAAGAGTAATTACAGTGAGTGTAAACAGGCTAAATGTCCCAGCTGAAATGCTTTAAAACTGCATTAAAAAATTCCTACAGATGCTCTTTAAAAGAGACATCTAAAACATACAAGTGCATGAGTCTACAGCTATTTCAAAATAAATGAATTTAAAAAACACAAAAAGAAATGTATTATAAAAATCACAAACCATAACTGATGAACTATAAGCAAGATGAATTAACAATATAGAAGGGAGAAATATTCAATATCAAAACTGAAAAAAAGACAACTACACATGCTTCACACATTAAAGATAGCAAGAGGGCACTGTTAACCATAACTATTAAAAATTCAGACAAAACAGAGATCTAGAAAAATCTAAGCAATACTGACAATTTTTTTTTCAAATCTTGATTAAATCATGTAACCACTAAAAAAGATTAAATCACTAGTAAAAATTTGCCACCAAAAAAAACTCCAGACCTAAGTGGATTCACTGGTAAATTCTCTGCAACTGGTTATCTACATGAGAATAAAGTTAAATTATATCTATGCTCCAAACTACCCATAATTAACAATTCCAAATATACAGACACGAAATGAAAAATCTTTAAAATTAACAACTTCTGTTCATTAAAAAACACCATGGAGAGAGAGAAAAGGTATTTGCAACCCATTTAACTATCAAAAGATTAGTACCCAGAGTGTGTAAAGAAGTCCTACAGTCCAGGAACACCTGGGTGGCTCAGTCGGTTAAACATCTGCCTTCGGCTCAGGTCATAGTCCCAGCGTCCTGCATCAGGCTCCTCGCTCAGCAGGGAGTCTGCTTCTCCCTCTGCCTGCTCTTCCCCCTGCTTGTTCTCTCTCTCTGACAAATAAATAAATAAAATCTTAAAAAAAAAAATCCTACAGTCCAACAACCCAATAAAGAACAAAAATGGACAAAGGATATGAACAGTACAAAGGGAGAAAAAAAGGCCTCTAAACATACGAAAAGATGCTCAAACTCAGTCATAATTATCTGTAAACTGATTTATCAAACTACCAAAGCACACAAGTTGAGCAATGCATACTGTGAGGGGGGCTTTAGGAAAACAGTCACTGCAGTATATTGCAAGTAACCATGCAAAATCCCAAGAAAAAGCAGTTTGGCAATATTTCTCAAAATTTCAAAGGCATTTAACCTTTAACCCAGTAATCAGAGTTCTAGAATTAATAGTACTAGAAATACCTGCTCACATACAAAATGACAACTCTACAAAATTACTCCATGCACCATTATTTTTAACAGCAAAAGACCAGAAACTAATTATCTACTACAGACTAGTTAAATAAACTGGTACAGCCACACAATGAGAAATTGTTTTCCTATGCTGTAGAATAAGCATGCTACCTTTATATTGATTTGTATTTGTATGTATGTATATGTGTGCATATACTGATTCCTGGATATACTGATAAATGGAGAAAAAAACGTAGCATAGCACAAATCAGATTAAGAGGAATATAAAAACAAACACTGGGGAATGAGTTGGATACATACAGGAAAGAAAAGATTTTTCTTTGTATGGTCTTTGCACATTTTTTAATTGTTTAAATAAATTATTCTAGTAATTTTTTTAAGCAACAGGAAGAGTTCAACTTGTATATATAACACTTTTTAAAAATTCATACATATAAATAAAACAAGTACCCAACAGAAAAAGTGGCAAAAACATGACTCAACATTACACAGAAGAAAATAAACGTTTTACTTCTTTTATGTAATCACAGAAATGCAGGTGAAAGCCACATATCATTTCCACCAGACCAGCAAAAAGTAAAAAGCTGAACAATGCCATACATGGAGAGAATGTGAGACAATGAGAGGTTTCATTCAAAATTAGTGGTGTATAAATCACAACTACCATCTGGGAAAAGTTATACATTATCTAATGAAATCGAACATGCACATATCTTCCCAATGGATCCAGCAATTCTACTACTAATATGCCCAAGCAAGAGTATCATATATATGCACTTGAGGATGAACAAGAACATTTTGGCAGCACTAATTATAACAGCCCCGTCTTGGAAATAACCAGGATGTTTGTTCATAAAGAATAAAACAGCTAATTATATAATCCAATTATAATATATTCTTAGAGTAGACCATTATACTTCAATGAAAATGAATGAATTATAGCAGTGATTCCCCAAGTGGTGATGGTGCTTAGGTGAGTTTTTATCTCTACTGAAATGTGTCATCATCTGAGAGATCTAGAGAACTCAGAGAATTAATATCTACGGCATGACCAATGTGTGGATGAAAGATCCCTTCAAAATGCAAGATAGACCAATGGGTTCTCACGTCACAGAATTTGAGAAGTTCACTGACATGGCTTCAAATTTTACACTGCAGTTAACCTTTAAAGAAACTGTTAGTTTTGGGCGCCTGGTTGGCTCAGTTGGTTAAGCGACTGCCTTCGGCTCAGGTCATGATCCCAGGGTCCTGGGATCGAGCCCTGCATCGGGCTCCCTGCTCGGCAGGAAGCCCGCTTCTCCCTCTCCCACTCCCCCTGCTTGTGTTCCCTCTCTTGCTGTCTCTCCCTCTGTCAATTAAATAAATAAGTAAAATCTTTAAAAAATAAAAAAAAAAACTGTTAGTTTTATTTTTCTTTGATATTCATCAAAACCTATCTTAAAAGTTTATAAAAACATTCCTCCCTTTTCTAAATACACAGATGAGTCCGGATTTTCTTCATATACTTTCAACCCAACAACATATTGCAACACACTGAAGAAGCAGACATGAAACTGAGTCATTAAAGATATTTGTGAAAATGTAAAAACAATGCCCCTTGTCAATAATTTTTTTGGAAAAGTTTTTTCATTAAAATGTTATTTATATTAAGATGTAACACGTTATTTTTTAGAGGTACCAATAAATACACCAATAAATGCCATACCTAACATACTTTAAATGAATCAGTTTTAGTATCTAATGACATAATTCCCATAAACAAAAGATCTTTAGGGTCCTCAGTAGTTTTTAAAATCATAAAGGGAGTCATGAGACCAGTTTCTGAGATGCTGAACTACAGGCACATGCTTCAACAATGATGAATCTCAGAAACATAATGTTTAAGTAACTCACAGATAAAGCTCAAAAACAGGTGAAAGTAAACAAACGGGTTGATTAAAAAATATATATATGTGATAAAACTATACAGAAAGGTAAGGGAATAATTAACACAAAATTCAGGATGACCATGGTGATGGTGGCGGCAATACACTGCTTCTGGGGAGAGGACACAATAAAGCTTCTAAGGTACTTAGATGTCCTTTTAAGCCAGGTACACAGATACACTGAAAACAACAACAACAACATAACAACAACAGTACATATAAATGGTATACTTCACAACAAAAACTTTAATAGAAGAAACAAAGGGACATACCTACTATCCTAGAAGGAAAAACTCAAAAGAATGTCTCTTCTCAAATTAATCTATAAATTCAATGCAATCACAAACAATATCCCAACATGATTTTCTATAGAACTTGGAAAGATGGTTCTAAACATCATCTGGAAGAAAAATGCAAAAAATGCCCAAAGCTTTTTTCAAAAGAAAGTAACAAGATATATTATAAAGGTACAATAATTAAAACGGTGTGGTAATAGGTAAATGGGTCAAAGAAGAGTTCAGAACCCAATTAAAAAAAAAAAAAGCAAAGGATATGACCCAGCCAAGATTTTTTTTTTTTTTATCACCCAGGAGATAAAAATTAAAATGAGAAGTTACTTTCAGTTATTAGAAAAATTAGTAAGATGTTAAAGAAATACTGTTATCATCCAGTGCTGGCTAACAGGCAGATAAAGCATACCGTCTGAGAGTGGATTTTATTAAAGGGTATGATATTTGAGGACAATTTCACAGCATTATTATCCAGCATTCTCATAGAGAATCAACTCTGCAGGAATACTATCATTGTTATAGGGGAAAACTTGAAAATAAATTTCCAGCAAAAATGAAAGACTCATTTGATAAAGATACCGTACCTACTTAATCATACTAAGCAGATATCATACTACATTTGTTAAACACTGTCTCAGGCAAGTTTTTAGGCACTTTGGGGATTTTAATTCATTTAAGCAACTATGTTTGGAGTATAATACAGTTCTTTTTAAAGAGAGCTGGTTACATTTGAGTCAATGTCCTGAAAACCTCACATTTTAAACACTGTTCTTGGTCTTCCCTAAAAGAATTATGTACACTCTGTCACTTTTTACTTCTCTCTCGTCTGGGTTATTTACTGCTGTGCTGAACACACTGCATGGCGCTCTCCAGTTCTGGAAGACAGTTTTTCAACAGAAAATATTCTTACACTGTAAAAGAGTATCCGCTTTGTAATAAATCTCCTGAGTAGGCTCACTACCAATCTCGGATCCTATAAATTTACGTATCACACCCTTTTTCCCTTCTAAAGCTTCTTCAGGAAAACACCGTGGGCCCTCTGATCGCTAATGTTAGAGTAACATCATACACTCGCTCAACACTTCAGTTTACAATAAATATCCTCTCATAAACCCTACCACTTCTAACTGCCTTACAGGGAAAACAAAGGTAAGACAGGTGTATTTACATTTTTGGATTTCAAATAGACAAGTACTAAATGAAACTAGAGGATTTTCGAAGCTGTCTTCCTCAAGTTTTGAGGCTAACCTGCCCTGTTCCCCTACAACCTGCTGCTGGGTGCCACCTTCAGATAAACTGCTGGGCTGCATGGACCAACGTAACTACGACATTCCTTGGGCACCACTTGAGCTTTCTGCTACATGACCCTCCCCAGGGATAGACCCTTTCCTTCCAGAACTCCTTTAGAAGAGAAAAGGCCGCGCACCGCCGTCGATTCACGACCGGGAGCCCCGAGGTGCAGACTTCATACAGAAGCCTTTACACGCTACTTAACAGCCAGTCCGACGCACATGAGCAGCGCTGGAAGTACGCATTGTGGCTTGCGTGAGCGTGAAGCTGTGCTCTGACAAGCAACTCAAAGGCAACGCCTCAACAGTTCTGGACGTCCTGCCTCGGGGGGCAAGGATGGGTTCCGAGGCTCTACACGGACGTGTCAAAATCAAGGCGGGGGGGAGCGTTAGCACCGCCGAGAATGGCCACCGGTTAAAACAGGCCGACTCGGGCGCCTGGGTGGCTCAGTTGGTTAAGCGACTGCCTTCGGCTCAGGTCATGGTCCTGGAGTCCCGGGACCGAGTCCCGCATCGGGCTCCCTGCTCGGCGGGGGGCCTGCTTCTCCCTCTGACCCTCTTCCCTCTTGTGCTCTCTGTCTCTCATTCTCTCCTTCTCAAATAAATAAATAAAATCTTTAAAAAAAAAAAAAAAAAACAGGCCGACTCATCCAAACAGCAGCACGGCAAAAACGACTCTGCAAACCACCGCCCCCCTCCCGCCCCTTCACCCGAGAGCACAGCGAACAGGCAAGAGAGCGTGAGTCACGCCCCATCCAAGGAAAGCAGGCAATGTCCTTCGGAACTTAAGCAATGTGGTGCATGACAGCAGCGCAGCCCCCAGCAGACGACAACAAAAGCCCAAGCAGCTACGCCGCGCCCTCAGCCTCGGAGGCGGGGGCGGCTCCTTTCCTCCCTCCAGGTGCACAAGCAGTAGCGCCCACCGCGGGGAAGGTTTACCTGTCTCCCGGGCGGCCGCCGCCCCCGAGGATTTGAGGTTACTGTTCAATTTCTTCCTCATGCTTATGGGCGTCCGCTTCTCCCCACATGCACTTCCTCCCTCTCGGTCCCCGCGGCCAAACGTGACAGGTACGTCCGGACCCTAGTAGTCACCCGCCGCGCTCCGCCCTCTCCCGGACCAGGGAGCCCTCGAGGCGCCTTCGCGACTCTTCGCTCCCGGGCTCTCCAGCGGGAGCCCTCGGCGCTGTCTGCACCGACTCTTCAGGGACGCGCAGGACACTCCACGTCGCAGCCTGGGCTTCCTCTCCGCCCTGGTGCCGGCAGCGCCCGCAGCGCCCCCCGGGCAGTGCCCGGCGGCCCCGAGACGCCGGTGCTGGGCACGCGGGCCTGGCGCCCAGGCTCCCAGCCCGCAGGCACCACCGCGCCTGTAAGCCAAAAGTCGTTCTTCTCCCGCAGGGTCATAGGAAGGAACGTTCCGCAAGACGCGCCCCGGCCTGAGAGAACATGTCGATTATCTGAGGTACGGCGGCAGAAAACCGGAAGTAAAACCTCTGGCCTCGGGAAAAGGAGAGGTTGGGGGGCGGGGGGGGAAAGAGAAAGTGAAAACTGAACCGTGGCGAACGGCGGGAGCCAATCACTGAGGAGAAGCCAATGCGCCGGCGCGGAGTGCGGCCGGCGTCCACGCGGCGCTCGTTTCTCTCCTGTGCGCAGGCGCAAGACTGCAGCGCGCCCGGGGATTGGAGGATGGAGTCTGGCTTGCTCAGCTGAGGGCGGGGCGAAGTAAAGCCTGGGTCTCCAGGGGTTCGTGCGTGGCCGGATGCGGAAGACGTGCAGGGGAAGATGTCCGGCTGCCGTGACGTGTCTGCGTTGGTTCTAGCAGCTGGCTCGCTCGGGGCTGTGGTGTTTATCTCCCATTATATCTCCTGAAGGTGCGGTGGTGACACTTGTCTTGCCCAAAGTGACATTAATAAAATCTTTTTAGTGAATTCTTTAAAAATAAAAGAGTGTTAACCTTAAAAATAGAACTGCTAGTAATGTTACCAGGCTTGCTTATAAACAGAGGAACTGTAGTTCAAGACGTGCAGAGTATACTGATCCACAGGCAAGCCCAAATTAAAGAGGGGCAAAGTGTCCTTTTATAGAACAAAGGAGGAAGTTGGGAGAGGTTGTGAAAATTCACTGGAGGAGAGCCAGAGTCTAGGGTTGTGGTGGCTTCTCATTGGCTGGGTTATTGCCAGCAAGGAGAAAAATCTTCCTGCCGGGGTATATAAGGTAAGCTTCCAGGACTGGTGCTTACTGAGCACCCTTCACTGCTTCTTGACTCCATTTTGATTTTTTTTTTTCCATTTTCATACGTGTATTTAAGTGTTCATTCCCTAGGAAAACACCTCCAGAAATTTACAATCTATGCAGAGAGAGCTAAGGGACCACATATGGCATTAATTCTACAAATGAGAGATTAAGTATTGCATACACTTACCATGAACCGCGCATGTACCACATGCTGGGAATGGAGGATTTATTCATTCGGTAGCACCTTTTACTGTTTCCCCTGGCTAGCTACTAAAGTAAGCAGTAGGGTTACAGTTGTGAACAAGCCAGACAAGCCCCCTGCATGTAATAGAACTTACTCTAGAAATGGGTACCAAACACTAACAAGTAAACCACCACGACAATAAAAATAGAATTTCATTTAACAATACAGCTGTAAAAGCAAGCTGGAAATGCTGGAGAATGGGGTTGGAGGATGGAGGCCAGGGGCAAAAGAGACAGAGCTGCCAGATCTCACTGAATAAGGGACATTTGAAGTCAAATCTCAATAGTAAAAGCAGACCAAACCAGTCCTTGGAAGATGTGGAGGAAGAGCTTTCCAAGCAGAAGGCAAAGCAAATGCAAAGTCCCTAGAAGTGAAACTAGGTGTGTTCAAAAACTGAAGAGGGTTGGGTGTAGAAACAACAAAATATTACTTATTTTTGAAGCACGCAAAAGCAAAATGTACAACTCCCTGGTTTATCACAAAGCAAATATTCACGAAATGACTACCATGGTCAAGAAATAGAACATTGCCAAAACTCCAGAAGTGTGTCAACTCCCAATCAGTACCTACCCACTTTCCCTACCCTGATACCTAACCACAAATCTAACTTCCTTGGTAATCTCTCCCTTAACTTTCTTACTAGGTTTGCTGCCTAAACATGCATCCCTAAACTTCACCATTTAGTTTTGCTTGTGGTTTGAATTTCATATAAATTGAATAATTTTGTGCCTAGTTTCTTTGGAGTAACATTGTTAGTGAGACATGTTTTCATGGGTACTTTTTCATTTTCATTGCTGTATATGTAGATGTGACTATAGCACATTTTCTTTATCCATTCTATGTTTTTTGTTTGTTTGTTTTTGTTTTTTAATGTAGGTACCATGCCCAACATGGGCCTTGAACTCATGACCCTGAGAATAAGAGTTGCATGCTCGGGGTGCCTGGGTGGCTCCTTTGGCTAAGTGTCTGCCTTCAGCTCAGGTCATAATCCCAGGGTCCTGAGATCGAGCCCTGTGTCAGGCTCTGCTTGGTGGAGAGTCTGCTTCTCCCTCTGCCCCTCCCCCCTCAAATAAATAAATAAAATCTTAAAAAAAAGAAAAAGAAAAAGAGTTGCATGCTCTACTGACTGAGCCAGCCAGGCACTGTCCATTGTACTGTTGATAGACATTTGGATTGTTGCCAGTTCTTGGCTATTACAAAAATTCTGCCTGAACATTCTTATTCATGTCTCTTGGTACACATGTGCATCATTTCTATTGGGTGTATACCACACTGGACATGATAATTTGGAATTGTTTCAGCAATGATTTATTCTCTCCCCCTTCTGCTGTTGGCCAAATTTACTTCTCTATTCCACTGATACTGCTCTTGGTTGGTCATGTGAATATTTTTGGCTGATAGAATATTAGCAGACATGATAGGAACAGGAATCTTAAGTATTCATATGTAGATCATTTGACTCTTGAGTTCAGTTGCTGTGCACAAGGAGACCATGTCTCAAATAGCTGTGCCCCTTCAGCCTGGACCTTCAGAACAAACATATGTGGAGAAGATGTGAATCTAACCTGTGGCATAAACCCACCTTAGATTCACAGAATGTCAGACCTCCTGAAGACTGATGAGCATGAGAATTAATGCTGTTGTCCTAAGCCACTGAATTTGAGGTGGTTTATTATGCAGCATTATTGTGGCAGTAAAAAAGACATAAGTTCAACTTCAATAGATAATGTCAAATTTTTTGCAAATTGGTTTTACCAAGTTACATTCCCACAAGCAACGTACGAGAATTCTAGTTGCCCTACATTTTTGGCAACGCTTTTTTGTTACTCTGGAGAGTATGTTATGGTTTGAATTTGCATGACCTCCAACTTTGTTCTTTTTCATATATGTTTTGGATGTTCTAAGTCTTTTGAATTTTCACATGAATTTTAGAATTAACTTATTTTCTATCTAAAAAATTGCTAGGATTTTGTTTGGGCTTCTGTTGAAAATATATATCAATTTGGGGAGAAATGCCATCTTAATATTCCATCTTCAAATTCATGAACATGATATCTCTACTTAAGTCTTTTAAAATTGCTCTGGGCAATATTTAAAGCTTAAAGTGTACAGGTATTATGCAAATTGTTATATTTATCTCTTTATATTTTTGATGGTATTTGAAAATTCAATTTACAATGGCTTGTTGCTGATACATAGAAATAAAATTGATTTTTCCATATTAGCTTTTTACCAGCAACTTGCTGAACTCACTTATTAGATCTGATAGCTATTAGTGTGTATAGGTATATTCTTTAAGATTTTCTAAGACCAGGGCGCCTGGGTGGCTCAGTTGTTAGGCATCTGCCTTCGGCTCAGGTCATGATCCCAGGGTCCTGGGATCGAGCTCCATGTCGAGCTCTTTGCTCAGTGGGAAGCCCGCTTCTCCCTCTCCCACTCCCCCTGCTTGTGTTCCCTCTCTCGCTGTGTCTCTCTCTCTGTCAAAATAAATAGAATCATTAAAAAAAAAAAAGATTTTCTAAAACCAACATACTGACAGCAAATAAAAATACTTTGTTTCCAATCTGTATTTTCCTTATTACATTAATACTTCTAATGCAGTGATGAACAGAAGAAGTGAGAACAAACATCTTTATATATCACTGATCTTAGAGGAAAGGCATTCAGTTTTTGATCATTAAGTATAATGCTGGCTTTTGTGTTTTAGGTCCTTCTTTAGGTTGAGGATTTTCCCTTCTATTCCTAATTTTTGAGAGCTTTTATCACAAATAAGTGCTGAATTTGTCTGCATCTATTGGAGATTATATAGTTTTATAGTCTATTAATTTGGTGAATTACATTAATTGATTTTCAAATGTTAAGTCAACCTTGAATTCCTGCCAATTTAATCCTTTTTATATATTACTGGACATGAATTGCAGATATTTTGTTAAGAATTTTGGCATTTACATTCATGAGGGATATTGGTCTATAGATTTTACTTTTCTTGTAATATCTTAGTTTTGTTATCATTTAACTCTAGCCTTACAGAATTAGTTGATAAGTGTTCCTTCCTCTTTTAAATTCCATCCAAAATACTTTGATTAAAATTGCTAATATTTCTTGCAAAAAATGTTTAATAGAATTAACCAGTGAAGTCATCAGGGTCTGTGTTTTTTTTTTTTTTTATAGAAATGTCTTTAAGTACAATTTTTATTTTACTATTAATATAAGAGTTATTAAGATTATCTATTTCAGGAACACCTGGGTGGCTCAGTTGGTTTGGCGTCTGCCTTTGGCTCAGGTTATGATCCTGGGGTCCTGGGATCAAGTCTGCATTGGGCTCCACACTCAGCAGGACGTCTGCTTCTCCCTCTGCCCCTCTTCCCTGCTCATGCTCTCTCTTTCTCGCTCACATACACTCTCTCACTCAAATAAATAAAACCTTTTAAAAAAAAAGAATATCTATTTCAGAGGAAGATAGCTCTACCAATATGACTGTCATTCCAGGATGACTGTTGGCATACCCAAAGTTATGCCTCCCTAAGAAGGAATAACAGAAGCTTCACACTGTGTGTATGGGGACATAGATATCACTAAAATAATCCAGCAAGTCACTAAACAAATAAGCAAATAATAGTAACAAGACCCAAAGGGAGGAGGAGGAAAGACCAATACACAGAACTGAGGAAACTTACTATCTAAAATGTAGCAGTTTTCAGCCAAAAATTATGAGGTGTGAAAAGAAACAGGGAAGTATGACCTAGACACTGAGAAAAAAAAACAAATAGAAACTCCTATGAGATTGACTACTGTTGGATTTAAGAGAGACTTCAAGTAGCCATTATAAATATGTTCAACAAACTAAAGGAAAATTGATAGAAGAGATATGACAATGTCATGTCAGATAGAGAATATCAATAAAGAGAAATTATTTTAAAAGAGCCAAATGTGGAGTTGGGGAAGCATGGGTGACTCAGTTGGTTAAGCGTCTGCCTTCGGCTCAGGTCATGATCCTGAGGACCTGGGATTGAGTCCCACATTGGGCTCCCTGCTCGGCAGGGAGCCTGCTTCTCCCTCTGCCTCTGCTACTCCCCCTGCTTGTGCTCTCTCTCTAACAAATAAATAAATAAAATTTAAAAAAAAGAAAATGTGGAGTTGACAAGTGCAATAACGGAAATAAAAAACAATAGATGGGCTCAACAACAGATTTGAACTGGAGGAAGAATTAGTAAATTTGAAGATAGATCAATAGACACTATGTAAGCTGAAAAACAGAGAAAAAGAATGGAGAAAAATGTTAAACCTCACAGAAATGTGGGAGAACATCAATATATGTGTGATGGGAGGACCAGTAGAGAGAAAGAAATAATTAAAAAATATTTGAAGAAACAGTGGTTGAAAACTCCCCACATTTGTAAAACAACAATAATATACACATCCAGGAAGCTCAATGGACTCCAAGTGGGATGAATTCAAAGAGATTTGCAAACGTACACATCATAGTAACAATGCTGAAACTCAAAGACGAGCAAAATTTTGAAAGCAGCAGTAGAAAAAGAACTTGCCACTTAAAAGTGACACCCAATAAGATTAAAAACTTACTTAGCAGCGATCATGGAATCTAGAAGGCAGTGGGATGATATATTCAAAGTGCTCAAGGGAAAAAACTGTCAATCAAGAATCATATCCAGTACATCTATCAAAATGAAGGTGAATAAAAGACTGTCTCAGGTTGGGGTGCCTGGGTGGCTCAGTCGGTTAAGTGTCTGCCTTCAGCTCAAGTCATGATCCCGGGGTCCCAGGATAGAGCCCCGCATTGGGCTCCCTGCTCTGCGGGAAGCCTGTTCCTCCCTCTCCCACTCCCCCTACTTGTGTTCCCTCTCTCTCTGTGTCTCTCTCTGTCAAATAAATAAAGTCTTAAAAAAAAAAAAAAGACTGTCCCAGGTAAACAAAAACTGAAATATGTTGTAGGCAGATCTGCCTTACAAAAAATATGAAGAAGTTCTTCAGGCTGAAACCAAGTGACCCCAGATGGTAATATGAATCCATGTGAAAAAACAGAGAACACTGGTAAAGTTAATTATGTAATGTTACAAAAAAGTGTAAGTGCATATTTTCTCCTTTATTCTAATTAATTTTAAAAGCCATGAAATAATATGCATATAATATTGGATTTATTGGGTTTATAACATATAGAAATGTAATATATATACACATATATATACTATTTCTACTGGCAGAAATAATATACTATTTCTGCTAATAAACACTCGAAGGAGGTAGGTGGGAGCAAAGCTGTATTTGGCTAAGGAAATGACAATGTATAGTAAGGTAATAATTATAACAATAGACTGTTGGGCTTTAACATTAATAACAATATACCACAAAAGAGGGGAGAAAGGATTAGAGCTATATAGGCACAGCTTTTCTACACATCATTGGAATTAAGCTAGTATAAATCTGATCTGATTCTAATAAGATATATATGGCAAACTCTAGAGCAACCATTAAAAAAACAAGTAAAATTAAAGAAATAAAATTATACAATAGAAAATATTCACTTAATGCAAATTAAAGCAGTAAAGGAGGAACAGAAGAACTTATAAGACATGAGACATAGAAAACAAAAAAATAAAATGTGAGACATGTCTAGCTGTATCAATAATAACATGAGAATGGATTAAACAATCCAGTCAAAATGCAGAGATCAGTAAAATGGATTAAAAATGATCCAGCTATAAGCTGTCTGGATGCACTTTGGATTTAAAGATATAAATATTTTGAAAGTAAAAGGATTCAGATATATCATGAAGATAGCATCCATAAGAAAGCTGAAATGGCTGTATTAAGATAATATACTTTAAAACAAAAGTTACTAGAACTAAAGAGGAAAATTTTATAATGATAAAAGGGTCAATCTCTAAGGAAAATATATAAATAGATTTGGACCTAATAACAAAACTATAAAATACATGAAGCCAAAATTGCAGCAATGAAGGGAGAAATAGACAATAATAGTTGGAGACCTCAATACTCCACTTTTGATAATGGATAGAATAAATAAAGACAAAAGTAGAAGACTTGAACAACATTACAAGCCAACTAGACCTAATGAACTTTTGTAGAACACTCAACAACAGCATATAGATTCTTCTCAAGTGCATGTGGAACATTCTACAGAATAGACAATGTATTCGGTCATAAAACACTTATTAAATTTAATGTGTTTCTCTGAACACAGTGGAATGAAATTAGCAATCAATAGCCAGAAAAAAAATTAGGAAACTTATAAAAATGTGGAAATTAATACACTCCTAAGTAGCCAATGGATTTAAGAATATATCAAAAGGGAATTAAAAGACATATTTTGAGTAGAGTGAAAATTAAGACACTAAATGCCAAAACCTATGGGATGCAGTTAAAGAAATACTTAGAGGGAAATTTATACCTGTAAATGCCTATATTAAGAAATAAAATCTCAAATCAATAATCTAACTTCCACCTTAAGAGACTCACAAAAGAAGAGCAAACTAAACCTAAAACAGTAAAATAGAAATAATAAAAATTCTCTCAGAAATTAAGCAAATAGTGTGTGTATAACTTTTTTTACACTGCTCTCAAGTCCCAGGCTATCAAAAGGAAATGGAAAATCTGGTCACATTCGCCACTTTTCTGATGTAAAGTTATACACACACATATATTTATAAGTACAAATATATATAATACATGATATACATATTATCATAAATATACTTACAAATATAAATGTATATGTGTGTATAAACTGATATTTGTATTATTCATAGCTCAAAACCTTTAAAAACAGTAGCACTAAAAAAAAACACGGTAGCACTAAAAAAATCATAAAGTAAAAACAGTGAAAATTAGCATTTGCAGAAAGAATAATATTAGATTTTTTTTTTTTAAGATTTATTTTAGGGGCACATGTGTGGCTCAGTTGGTTAAATGTCTGCTTTGGCTCAGGTCATGATCCCAGGGTCCTGGGACCGAGTCCTGCATCGGGCTCCCTGCTCAGTGGGAAGTCTGCTTTTCCCTCTCCTTCTGCCCCTCCCCCCGCTCGTGCTTTCTCTCTCGCTCACTCTTCTGCTTAAATGAAATCTTTTTTAAAAAAAGATTTTAGAGAGAGAAAGCATGTGGGAGTGGGGGAGGAGCAGAGGAGAGGGAGAGAGAGAATCTCAAGCAGACTCCCCACTGAGCACAGAGCCTGCCCTGGGGCTCAATCTCACGACCCTGAGATCATGACCTGAGCTGAAATCAAAAGTCGGATGCTTAACTGACTGAGTCACCCAGATGCCCCTAGATATTCTTTCTTTGGTTACTCTCATTTGGAAATGACTTTGAAAGAAGTTGCTTAATATTACTTACGATTATTTTCCTAACAAGAGTCAGAATTATTTTGTATGCTTTAGAAGGATTTTTGAGAGCTGACTCTGCTTACCTTTTCATCCTCATAATCATACATATATCTATTTTGCTTAGATGTCTGGCTATAGCCTTATTTTGTCCTTTCATTTGGGATAAATTCCTCTGTCTTTTCATTTTGTCTGTCTCTGCCTTCTCTGTTTTAGAAAAGCCATTCACATCTCCTGCTCTTGAAAGCAATGGCCTTATGAAGAAGAGGTCATATAGTATTCAGTGTCTGGTGCTTGAGGGAATATCTCCAGTGTGTATTGTGTGCACTCGGCTGTTGTGTTCTGGCGGCTCAGTCCTTCAGTCCAGTCTTCTGCAGAGTCTCTCCTTGCCTATGGTGGGCAGTGTTTTGGTCCCTGGCCTGAATGTGGTGAGTTTTAACTAGGTGTGTTTTGGTCTGCTTGTTAGATGTGTCACTACCTCCACCAGAACTGAGGGCCTGCAAAACTCTCTGATCAGGAGTTGTGGTGTGGGCAGGGGTTTGTGCTGGTCTTCTGGAGGAGGGGTCTGCTGCACTGGCACTGAGGCAAGCTTGACTTGAGAGGGACAGTCCCACAAGAGCACTGGGAGTGGGGCTTGGTGTAAGCAAGTTAAACAGCTAGTGTCAGTGCCGCGCTGCTTCCCTCCCACAGGTGTTTATGTTGAGGGGCTGGGGGGTGGGGAGGGAATGGTGGCAGCCAGCTCCTTCGTTCCCAGGAGGGTCTCTCTTTGTTCTCAGGTACATGCTCAGAGAAGAACAAATACTCTCCCTGCTGTGTGCCCTGGGCGCTCTTCAGATTGCTGTTTCCACATTGTCTGCCCCTGCGTTGTTTGCCTGCCTTCTCTCCAGGAGCATCACAGTACCCTCTGGGATCTGTGCCCCACCAAGCTTGCTGACCTTTAGAACTCCAGGCTTTAAGCCTCACTCATGAAATTTGGCCTTTCTCATTTTCCAAGCCAATGGTTATGGGGAAATGTTCTGTGCATTCCCCTGTGTGTTCCACTCTCTCTCTCACTGTTCTCTGCAATCATGGCTCCCTTCCCTCTGCAGCAGCCAGGAATCCTTTTCTCTCCCAAGCCTCATTGCCATACTTCCTACCTTTTTTGATGTGGTCTCTTCTCTCTCTTTAGTTGTGGAGTTTGTTCTTCTAGTCTTCCGGATGATTTCTGGGGTATTTAGGATTGTTTGATAGTTATCTAGTTGTATTCATCAGACGCGGTGAGCCTAGGGTCTTCTTACTCTGCCATCTCCTTGTCTCTCCCCAAAGAGGCACACTCCTATTAGGAGATTCAACATGTGCCCTCTACATTGCAAGCTAAAGCTGCCACCACGACATTTTGGCCTCTTATAGCCAGAGAACAGCAGGTGAGAAGAAGAGTCATTATCTTGACAGTGGCAATTGACACTGATCAGCAGGAGGGGGTAGGGCTGTTTTTACACACAGGAATACCTTTTACTCCAGGAGCCAATTGGGTGTGTTTTGGTCCTCCCATGCCCCATTATAACTGTGAATGAACAAACACAGCAATTCAACAATGTATGAAATGATTACTATGGATGCAGACCACTCAAGAATCAAGGTTTGAGTCACATCACCAAAGGAGCCATAACGACCTATTGAGATGATAGCGGACAGTGAAGGATGACAGACATTTAAAAGGGATAGTGGAGGAGGAAAAAGATGAGACTAACTGCACAGACAGAGGTTGCAGTGTATCCTATAAATTTTCTAAGTTCCCCTTGAGCGACCCCTGATAACAATGGAGGAACTGATCCCCAAATATGTGTTGAGAAATGGATCTGTGTGGTGCAAGGGTTAGACTGTGGTAGCAATAGAAGTGATCTCCTTCAAGAGAACCTGCTGTAGAAGCATAGTTGGCTCATAGACTCCAACTGCCAACCCATTGGACCCCATCATGGCATTCAAGCTTCCTCCAGGATGCTCCCAGATAGTTACAGAGTACATCAGGGTTACTAGTGCCGGCCCATTTCTACCTGATTCTTACAGTGGGTAACTTTTGCTCAGGGACTCTCCATCAGCCTGGCCAAGACTTTTTCAGGCCTGAGCTGCTGCCTGAGAATCCTTATATTAAAATCTTCCTTATCTTTTTTTCAGTTATTAGACATAATTATAGCTACATCTGTAGGTTCTCCCTGCCTATCCCTGTGCTCACCCCATTTATCTTTTATGGAATTTTCCCTACTCTCTTGAACATTTATCCCATCTTGGTATCTGCTTTGTAGAGGACCCAAACTGGAACACTCTTCAATAAACATTTTAGACTCCTAATCCTAACTAATTTTAGAATCTGCTTCCCAGAGAACCCAAACAGTACACTTGTGGAGCTTATTAGAAATGCAAATGCTGCTGGGGCACCTGGGTGGCTTAGTCAGTTAAGCATCTGACTCTTGGTTTCAGGCCAGGTCATAATCTCAGGGTCCTGGGATCGAGCCATGAACTGGGCTTAGCATGGAGTCTGCTGGAGATTCTCTCTCTCTCCCTCTCCCTCTACTCCTTCTCCTGCTTGCATGCTCTCTCTCTCTAAAATAAATAAAATCTTTAAAAAAATAGAGAAAGAAATGCAAATGCTGGACCCCAACTCTGGGGTACTTATTTTTAACTAGGTAAGACTCAGGAACTGATCTTTCTTATTGGCATTTCAGGTGTTTCTGTTGCAGTTAAGATTTGATGAGACACTACCCTGTTATCAATAGTAATGACTCCAAACCAGTATAAGAACATCAAACCAATTTAAGAGCACTAAAATTGATTTTTATTAACAAGAGCAATACAAAAGCAATTTGAGCCAAAAGAGCACACGCTATAATATCAAAAGAAAGAGCAAAACTTTTAAGGGCTAAAGATGAAATGAGAACATAGATGGCATTTATAAAGAGTAGAATTACTGTCATAAAGTGGGAGTTGGCAAACTATGTGCACAGGCCAAATCTAGCTTGCTACCTTTTAAAATAAAATTTTGTTGGGACTCCATTACACACATTTGTTTTTGTATTGAGTATGGATGCCTTTGTACTTCAAGAGCAGGGTTGTTTTTGCAATGGTAATTATCTCAGAAAGCCTAAAGTATTTACCATCTGACTTTTTACACAAAAAAATTGTCAGCCTTTGCCAAGACTTGGTGAGAATGAAGCAAACCTAGTGAACCTAGTGAAAGCTCTGGAGACAGACTAGCTAAGTTCAAGTTTCAATTCTGGCACTCACCAGCTGAGCAGATAGTTTAAGCTCTCTATGCTTAAGTATTCTTTTTTTTTTATTTAAGATTTTATTTATTTGACAGAGAGAGTACAAGCAGGGGGAGCAGCAGGCAGAGGGAGAGGGAGAAGCAGGCTCCCTTCCCAGCAGGGAGCCTGATGTGAGGCTCGATCCTGAGCCAAAGGCAGACACTTAACCCACTGAGCCACTCAGGCGCCCCTTAAGTATTCTTATTTATGAAATGGAGATAGTATGAGAACCTACCTCATAGAGGTAATATAATAATCAAATATGATTGTGTATTTAATTTCTTAGCATACCAGTTGGTATATGGTAAAGAAGTTTTTTTTTCTTTATTTATTTTAATGGATGGATCGGGCTGAAAACTCCTAGACCAACTGATCAAATTAATTATCATACAAAGAGGAAAATGCATACATTAGAAACTTCCTGATTTAATGCAATAGGAATTTTCCAATCTGTGAAGTATTCATACCAAAAGACCTGATCTAACTGAACACCTGAAGTATAGATCCAGCTTCCAGTGTATAGGAACTACAAAGAACAGAGGAACCTGTTAAATGACACCACAGAGACGTAAGCAGCAAAATCTAGAATGTGGAAAATTCTATAGTTAAAAGGACTAGTTTCTTTTTAAAGTACATTACAAAAAGGAAAATAAGATGAGGAAACCTAGTTCAAGAGAGACTTAAGTAGTATGTCAGCAATGTAACTGACCTTGTTAACTTTCCACTTAAAACAAATAGTAAAACATTTTTTGGAGACAATATAGAAAACTAGAATACTAATTAGAGTTTTAATATGAAAGAATTAACATATTTTAGATGAGGATAATGGCATTGGGTTTATATTTTAAAATTCCTTGTATTTCAGAGATATGTCCTAAAATATTTAAAGATTAAATATATTGCTTTGTGTTTGCTTCAAAATAATCCAGTGGCATAAGGAATTGGCAAATTATAGACAAAACAAGTTTAGCAGTGCATTAATACTAGTTAAAGCTAAAAATACCAACAGCAGCATTTTTCTTTCTGACTATGATGGAGTAATGGTACCAGTATAGTCTTCCTACTATAAAATTCTGGAAAACTGGGGAAAATATATGAATAAACAACTATTTCAGACTTTGGACAACAGACCGTTCAAGACTTCAATTCCTGAAAAAAGTGAACAATGCGAGTCCTATAATTGTTCTCGTTTTCTGAATGAATACATTTATTGCACCCTGGACATGAAGGAGAACCTCACATAGAATTATGGTATTCTTGAACCGAGGAAACAAATTTCAGCTTCAAGAGGCTAACATGGTTTGAATTTTGGGGACAGCACACAGGAGGAGAAAGTACTCAGAGAATTCCAGAAATCTTTATAGGGATTCCTTTGCGTCTCTGACAGCATACTAAACTGCACATAGATAGGGAAAGAGTCTAAGAGGTCAGGAGAAGAACAACTTCCAGAGAAAGACTAATGGGAGCTATAGAACTACCAAGCACCAGGGGTGGCTGGGTGGCTCAGTTGTTAACTGGCTGACTTTTGATTTTGGCTCAGGTCATGATCTCAGGGTCCTGGGATGGAGACCCACATCAGGCTCTGCCCTTAGTAGGTAGTCTGCATGATATTCTCTCTCTTCCCCTCCTTTTGCCCCTCCCCTCACTCTCTCAAATAAATAAATCAATCTTAAAAAAAAGAAAGAAAGAAAAAAAAAGAAAACTACCAAGTACCAGAGCTCACACAAGCTTGGGAAACATTGAGTTCTGATCCACCAGAGTGGAAAGACCTTGTTGAACACCAGGGGCATCCCATAGAAATTAATAAAAGCCATGCTTTAGTAGGGATAAACTATCCCTAAAGGAAAGGTACTGCAGACAAGTCCTAACAAAGTTAAGAGGAGACGTGAATGAATCAAACTGATCTGCAAGTAAACTAACTGCCTGCTGGAACAAAATTCAATGTTCTTTGAAAATAATACAACCCAAACACTCAATGATGTAAAAGTCATAATATTCTGCCTTCACTAACCACTGGACATAGAACAGAGCAGAAACAGTGTGTCCTATAATGAGGAGAAAGAAATCAGTCAATAGAAACATTCAGAAATGACAGAGACATTGGCTTTGGCAGATAGTTTTAAACCGCTGCTATAAATATGTTCAAAAATTAAAGAAAACATGAAATACGAGAACGGGGCACTATGTTAGAAACCAAGTGGAAGTTCTAGAACTGAAAAAATTGATATCTAAGATGAAAAATTCACTAGATGGAATTAACAGAAGATTATACATTGTAGAAGAAAAAAATCAGTGAACATGAAAGACATAGTAATGGAAACTACATTTAAGTACAGAGAGAAAAAGTCTAAAAAAATAAGATTCCAGTGTCTTGTGAAATATTCATCAGTCTAAAATATGTATAATTAGAATTCTAGAAAAAAGGAGAGAGTAGAACATATTTAAGGAAACAACAGTTAAAACATTTTCAAATTTAATGAAAAATATAAACCCATAGCCCCACAAAGTTTGAAAACAATCCTAAAAAGGATAATTACAAACAAAAGCGTATCCAGGCACATCAATGAAGTTGTTAGAAACCAATGATAAGGAGAAAATCTTAAAAGCAGCCAGAGAGAAAAAAGGAAAAATCTGATACTTAGAAAAAATAATAATAGCAAATGACATTTCATTAGGAATAACTCAAGTCATAAAACAACATAAGAATATCCTTAAAGTAGTGAAATTGAAAACTGTCAATTTAAGATGCTATATGCAGAAGATGGCCAGTTAGAAGGATCCTAAGCTCATCTGCTCCCATGGGTACACCTGGATAACACCCACATCAGTGTAAATAACCCAGAAAATGACCCAAACACTGGAAGAACAGACTCTACACAGATAAATGTAGAGAAGAGGCTACATAAAAGAGGGTAGGAAGGGTGGACGCAATTGGGAGCCAAATTGACCCACCTGACTATCTTTAGGAAGGAGAGATAGCATGGGCACAGAGGGGAGAGGAACAGACTCCACACCAGGGACCCCAGGCATGGGGGACCTGCACTGGAAAGATGAATTCCCCTAATATTTGGCTTTGAAAACCAAAAGGGCCTAACTTCATGAGTTCTTAGAATGAGTGGGGCTTAACACCTGGAATTTTAAAAATCAGTGGGCTCAACTCTGAGAGAGCCAGAGAGTGATAGGAAACTGGGTCCCTGTCCTTAAAGAGACAGCACGACAAATAGCCTTGCTGAGATACAGCATAGAAAGAGCAGTTTGAAAACCCCCTGGGGTATATAGGAGGGAGATTTGTTTACTAATCTCAGAACAGGTGCTAGAGGGACAGAAGAATGGACCAGTGACCTGGAAGACAGACTAATGGGAAGTAATCAAGCTAAACAGGAGAGAGAAAAAAGAAAAGTTAAAAATGAAAACAGATTAAGAGAACTCAGTGACACCATTAAGTGTAATCATATTAGCATTATGGGGATACGAGAAGAGGAAGAAAGAAAGGAGGCAGCTACTTTATTTGAATAGCTGAAAACTTTCCCAATCTAGGGAAGGAAATAGAAATCCAGATCCAAAAGCACAGGGAGCCCCCAACAAAATCAACCCAAGGAGGTCTATACCAAGACACAAGTAATTAAAATGGCAAAAAAGTAGTGATAAGGAGAGAATTAAAAAAAAAAGCAAGAGAAAAGAAAACAGTTACATAAAAGGGAAACTGCACAAGGCTATAAGCAGATTTTTCAGCAGAAACTTTGCACGCCAGAAGGAAGCTGCACGATATATTCAAAGTGCCGAAAGGGAAAAAAACTGCAGCCAGGATTACTCTATTCAGCAAGGCTTTCACTTAGAATAGGGGCAGAGATAAAGTTTCCCAGATAAACAGAAGTTAAAGAAGTTCCTCACCACTAACCCAACCTTTAAGAAATGATTAAGGGGACTCTTTGAGTGGAAAGGAAAGACTATAAGCAGGAGTAAGAAAAGTAGGAAGCACAAAAGCAGCAAAATTAAGTATATCTGTAAAAGTCAGTCAAGGGATTCACAAAATAAAATGTAAAATAGGACACCAAATACCTAAAATGTGGGAGGAGAGAAGTAAAAATTTAGTACTTTTAGAATGGGTTCAACTTAATATGACTTTCAACTTAATATAGACTGTTATATACATAAGATGTTATATGTAAGCCTAGTGGTAACTACAAATCAAAAACTGGTAATAGATAAGCAAAGAATAAAGAGAAAGAAATCCAAGTATATCACTTATAAAAGCCAGCAAACTGAGAGAAAAGAGCAAGAGAAGAAATTAACAGAGAAGAACTACAAAAACAACCACAAAACAAGTAACAAAATGGCAATAAATACATACCTATCAATAATTACTTTGACTGTAAATGGACTAAATGTTCCAATCAAAAGACATAGGGTGATAGAATGGATAAAAAGCAAGATGCATTTATATGTTGCCTATAGGAGACTCATTTTAGACCTAAAGACCCATGCAGATTGAAAGGGAAGGCATGGAGAAACATTTATCATGTAATGGATGTGAAAAGAAATATGGGATAGCAATATTTCTATCAGACAAAATAGTCTTTAAAACAAAGACTATAAGAAGGGGAAAAGGGGGAGACTATATAATCATAAAGGGAACAATCCAACAAGAAGATATAAGGATTGTAAATATTTATGCACCCAACATCAGAGAACCCAAATCCATGAAGCAGCTAATAACAAACATAAAGGAACTAATCTACAGTAATATAATAAGAGTAAGGGAGTTTTAACATCCCACTTACATCAATGGACAGATCATCCAAACAGAAAATCAAGAATGAACAGTGGCTTTGAACGACACATTGAATCAGATGGCCCTAACAGATATATTCAAAACATTCCATCCTAAAGCAGCAGAATACACATTATTTTCTAGTGCACATAGAACATTCTCCAGGATATTTGTCTAACATGGAGATAAATAAAAATGAAAACACATGGTCCAAAATCGTTGAAATGCAGCAAAAGCTGTTCTAAGAGGGAAGTTGATAGCAATATAGGCCTACCTCAAAAAAGCAAGAAAAATTTCAAATAAACAACAAAATCTTAAACCTAATGGAGCTGGAAAAATAAGAACAAACAAAACCCCAAACCAGGAGAAGGAAGGAAACAATAAAGATTAGAGTAGAAACAAAATAGAAACTAAAAACAAACAAACGAATAAAAAACAACAACAACAAAAAAAACAACAAAACTCTACAATAGAACAGATCATTAAAGCCAGGAAATGGTGCTTTGAAAAGATCAACAAAATTAGTAAAACTTTAGCCAGACTCATCAAAAAGAAAGAAAAAGAGAGGACTCGAATAAACAAAATCAGAAATGAAAGAGGAGAAATTACAACTGACACCACAGATACAAAGGATTGTAAGAGAATATTATGAAAAATTATATGCCAACCAATTGGATAACCTAGAAGAAATGTGGGTGGGGGGATGGGTGAAATAGGTGATGGGTATTAGAGAATACACTTATCATGATGAGCACTGAGTAATATATAGAATTGTTGAATCACTATATTGTACACCTGAAACTAATATAACACTGTATGTTCACTATCCTGGAATTTAAAAACTTAATAAGAAAATAAATACCAAAAAAGCCCCTAGAAAAAGTGGATAGATTCCTAGAAACATATAATCTCTCCAAACTGAATCAGGAAGAAATAGAAAATTTGAACAGACTGATTACCACCAATGAAATTGAATCAGTAATCAAAAAACTCCCAACAAACAAAAGTCCAGGACCAGATGCCTTCACAGGTAAATTCTACCAAACATTTAAAGGAGAGTTAATACCTATTCTTCTCAAAATATTCCAAAAAATTGAAGAGGGAGAAAAGCTTCCAAATTCATTCTACAAGGCCAGCATTACCCTGATACCAGAACCTGATAAAGGCACTACAAAGCAAAAAGACAGAGAGAGAGAGAGAGAGAGAGAGAGAGAACTATAGGCCAGTATCTCTGGTGAACACAGATGCAAAAATAATCAAAATACATTAGCAAACTGAATCCAACAATACATTAAAAAAATCATTAGCCATGATCAAATGGGATTTATTCCTGGGCTGCAAGGGTGGCTCGTATAATCAAATTAATCAATGTGATAAATCATATCAATAAGAGAAAGGATAAAAACCATACGATCATCTCAGTAGATGCAGAAAAGCATTTGACAAAGTACAACATCCATACAGGGCAAAAACCCTCAACAAAGTACATTTAGAGGGAACATACACCACAGGTAACATCATACTCAAAATGGTGAAAAACTGAGAGCTTTTCCCCAAGAACAGGAACAAGACAAGGATGTCCACTCTCACCACTTGTATTCAACAAAGTATTGGAAGTCCTAGCCACACCAGACAACAAAAAGGAATAAAGGCATCCAAATTGGTAAGGAAGAGGTAAAACTTTCTCTACTTTCAGATAACATGATACTATATGTAGAAAGCCATAAAGACTCCACCAAAAAACTACTAGAACTGATCAATGAATTCCGTAAGGTCCCAGAATACAAAATCAATGTACAGAAATCCATTGCATTTCTATACAGTAATAATGAAGCTGCAGAAAGAGAAATTAAGAACACATTCCCATTTACTATGCACCAAAAATAATAAAATACCCTGGAATAAACTTAACCAAAGAGGTGAAAGACCTGTACTCTGAAAACTATAAAACACTGATGAAAGAAATTGAAGATGACCCAAACAAATGGAAAGACATTCCATGCTTATGGATTGGGAGAACCAATATCGTTAAAAAGTCCTTACTACCCAAAGAAATCTCCTGATTTAATGTAATGCCTATCAAAATACCAACAGCATTTTTCATAGAACTAGAACAAATAATCCTAAAATTTGTATGGAACCTCAAATGACCTGGAATAGTCAAAGCAATCTTAAAAAAGAAAAGCAAGGTGCCTGCATGACTCAGTTGGTTGGCCATCTGCCTTTGGCTCAGGTCATGACCCTGGGGTCCTGGGATCAAGCCCTGTGTTGAGCAGGGAGCCTGCTTTTCCCTCTCTTCCCTACTCCTCCTCTTTCTCTCTCTCTCTCTCTCTCCAATAAATAAATAAAATCTTAAAAAAAAATGCTGTAGTAATCAAAGCAGAATGGTCCTGGCACAAAAATCAATGGAACAGAATAAGCCCAGAAATAAGCCCATGGTTATATAGTCAGTTTTTCTTTGATAAAGGAGGCAAGAATAAGCAATGGGAAAAAGTCTCTTCAAATGGTGCTGGGAAAACTGGACAGCTACATGCAAAAGAATGAAACTGGACCACTTTCTTATACCATACACAAAAATAAACTCAAAATAGATTAAAGACCTAAGTGTGAGACCTGAAACCATAAAAGTCCTAGAAGACAGCACAGGCAGTAATTTCTCAGACATTGGTGGTAGCAGCATGTTTCTAGAAATGTCTCCTGAGGCAAGGTAAATAAAAGCAAAAATATACTCTTGGGACTCCATTGAAATAAAAGCTTCTGCACAACAAAGGAAACAATAAAAAAAACCTGAAAGACAAACTATGAATGGGAGAGGATATTTGCAAATGACATATCTGATAAAGGGTTTATGTCCATAATCTATAAAGACCTTATACAACTCAAAATCCAAAAACCCCAGATAATCCAATTAGAAAATGGGCAGAAGACATGAGCAGACATTTCTTCAAAGAAGACATCCAGATGGCCAACAGACACATGAAAAAATGTTCAGCATCACTCATTATCAGGTAAATGCAAATCAAAACTACAATGAGATATCACCTCGTACCTGTCAGAATGGTTAAAATCAATAACACAAGAAACAACTGGTGTTGGCAAGGATCTGGAGAAGGAGGAATCCTGTGCATTGTTGGTAGGAATGCAAACTGGTGCAACCACTCTGGAAAACAGTATGGAGGTTCCTCAAAAGTTAAAAATAGAACTACCCTATGATCCAGTAATCATACTACTAGGTATTTACTCAAAGAATACAAAATACTAATTCAAAGGGATACATGCACCCCTATGTTTACAGCAGCATTATCTATAATATCCAAATTATGGAAACAGCCCAAGGGTCCATTGACTGATGTATGGATGTATAGATAAAGAAGTGTTTTATATACATATAATATTCTTAACTATAGAGAACAAACTGTTGGTTACCAAAGGGGAGGTGGGTGGGTGATGGGTAAAACAGGTGATGGGGATGAAGGAGTGCACCTGTTGTGATGAGCACTGGGTGATGTATGGAATTGCTGAATCACTATACTGTATACCTGAAACTAATTTGACACTGCATGTTAACTGGAATTAAAATAAAAACTTAAAACATTATTCTAAGCAAAAGATGCCAGTCACAGAAGACATATTCTATAGTTCCATTTCTGTGCAATTTGAAGAGTAGGCAAATCTATAGAAAGTACTTTAGTAGATTCTCAGTGCTGGGATTAGGGTGGGAATGGGGAGTGACTGCTAATGGGTAGCAAGTTTTTCTTCGGGTGATTAAAATATTCTTAGAGGATGTTAATGGTTTCACAAATCTGCATATGCTAAGAAAACTGTACACTTTATAAAGATGAATTTTATGGTGTATAAATTATATCTCAATAAAGCTATCATTAAAAAATTGTTTAAGAAAAAATTAACAATGTATCATGGTTTAAAGCACACGTAGAAGGAAAGTACTTGAGTATAGTGCAAAGGGTGGGTGTGGAGAAAATGTGGCATATTATTGCGGGTTTCTTAAATTATAAAGTGCTATAATATATTTTGCAGGGAGACTGTCTTAAGTCTATTGTACATTATTATGTAAACCCTAGAGCAACTTCCAAAAAATAAAGCAAGGAGGTATGGAAAATAAATCAATAAAGGAGGCAAAATGGAATTTTTTTTGAAGGTCTTTGACCCAGAAGAAGGCAAGAAAAGAGGAAAAAAGAATTAATGGGGGGAAAATAGAAAATAAATAGCAAACCCAACCCTACCACTTCCAACACAGAAAAAACAAAACCTGGTGATGATGGGAAAGAAAGGTGACCATAGATATGATTCCCCATTAGTCCAAAGAGAGGTTTGGGGGCCATAAAAGTTCTCTGAGCCTTGGTTTCTTTGTCTGTAAAAAGGAGACACTGGTCTGAATGGAGGAATTTTGAACAGTTTCCAGATTGCCAAGACTTTACAATCTTGCATGCTTATCAATCAATCATGCCTATGTGGTAGATATGTCGTATTTCCATTTACAGAGAGAAAATACAATAAAAATACCCCCTGGTCTTCAAAAGACTCTTTTGCTCAATACCCTGCATAGCCTTCCCATCGCATTTAGAATGCAACCCACCCTTTTGCCCTGTTTCTTGCCCTTACTTCTGAGAGAAGTTCCTCTTTTGTGACCACCGGGGATTTCTCTGTTTTGTACTTTAGCCTTGAGAATGGCATTTGGCTCTGAGAAGACTCTCAAAAGGAATTTGTTGAGTAAATGAATAATTAATGGCTGTCTTTCATGAGCATGTTCTACTTTTTTTTAAAGATTTTGTTTATTTGTCAGAGAGAGAGAGAGAGAGAGAGAGCACAAGCAGGGGGAGCAGGAGAGGGAGAAGCAGGCTCCCCACTGAGCAAGGAGCCTGATGAGGGGCTCAATCCCAGGACCCTGGGATCAGGACCTGAGCAGAAGACAGACACTTAACTAACTGAGCCACCCAGGCGCCCATGTTCTCCCTTTTTGACGGTAGAGAGTTATCAGATGTTTATTGTATATGTAAGTTTATTCATCAAAAGATGTATATGTTTATTCATCAAAAACATGAAGATAAGGCTTCAAGCTAAGATGAATCAGGATAAATTCAGAAGGATGAGTGGTACCTGGGTGGCTCAGTCAGTTAAGCATTTGCCTTCGGCTCAGGTCATGATCCCGGGGTCCTGGGATCCAGCCCCACATCAGGCTCCACGTTTAGCAGGGAGTCTGCTTGTCTCTCTCTCTCTCTGTCCCAATCCCACCTGCTCATATGCACGTGTGCACTCTCTCTCCCTCTATCAAATAAATAAATAAATAAAATCTTAAGAAAAATAAATTCAGAAGGATGAAATCATTCCTGTCCTTGGCATCCTAAAGCAGGAGTCTTTGAAAGCATTACGTGACTGCCACGTTGACATCCATTTTACTCTGCTTTTGTTTCTATTGCTTATGCAAAAAGGGAGGCAAAATCACTCCTTCAATCTTTGTCAGGGGCTCTCTGATGCCTCAAGCTGACATGGTGTAAACTTTGCTTATATGGGTGCTCCTTTTCCTGGGTGACACCATCATCTTACTACTTACCCTAAACCCCTAGCTCTTACCCATTTGGAAGAATAAGTGAACAAGAGAGCTAACATTTTAAAAAGGAAAAGGTAGATTTACCCTACTGAGTTATAAAACTTAAAATCTCTGTTATGGGTTTTAAAAATCATGAAGATAGTATGTTTTATAGTTAACATGAAAAGCAGAGACAGTAGGAAGAACACCTATCAACCCCTCAAAAAACTTACCTCACCCATTACTGTTAATAGTCTGGTTTATTTACTTCTGAGATTTTTTCCCCCTAGAACCTAGTACTCAAAAATATAGGTGTAATCATATTATCTTCATATTTTTAGTTTTGATTTTTTGACCTAACCTTATAATTTTTCAAGTTATTTTATATTGGCTCCAAACATTTTTAAAGACCCCTTAGTGTTCTGAAAGATATATAATTCACTTAACCATTTACCCATTACTTTGTTTAAATGTTACAACTTTCACTATAATTAATAATCCTATAGTGAATATCTTATTTATTTTATACTCACTATTTTTTAATAGACTCCCAGACAGATATCAGACAATGGGTGTGAGGTTTCTAAAGACTGTCTTGATATGTAATGCCAAGTTAATTTTTAAAAGTCTCCTAATTTAGGGCATCTGGCTGGCTCAGTTGGTAGAGCATGTGACGCTTGATCTCCTGGTTGTGAGTTCAAGCCCCACATTGGGCGTGGAGCCTACTTAAAAGAAAAAAAAAAGTTTCCTAATTCACACATTTGCCAGCAGAACTGTAAAGTTATGGTTTCATAATAGGTTTCCCTCAATTTTTACTTAATATTAAATATTCTCACTTAATATTAGGAAATAAACTAATTAGGATTAAATTATCCTCCATTAGGATAAAAAATGTGTTCATTCTTGTTTTATTTTGCATGTCTGTGATTCTGAGGTGGGAATAGTCTGGTGTATGTTATAGTTGACTGATTTTGTTACCTCTTCAATGAAGCTTCATAGGAAAAACCCCAGTGAGGGCTTTGGACCCAGACCAACCCAGGCTATAATCACAGCCTGACACCTACCATGTGTGACCTTGGGAAAGTCAACAGGTAAGAATCCTGCCATGTAGGGTTTTATGAGCATTAATAGCAGCATGTGTAAAGCATCTAGCACATAGTAAAAAATCAATCCATGTTTGATTCAGTAGCAAACACAACACCACAGTCTGTTTTGGCTTTACGATTTGTGATGGGTTTTTTTTGTGTGTGTGTGTGTGGTTTTTGTTTTGTTTTGCTTTGCTTTCTACAGCTAATAATGTGTTAAAACAATCATTTATTTAGTATATTTTCTAGATTTAATCTCTCAGTTTTTTTTCTTTTTCTTTTGTTTTGGAATCTGAGTAATTTGACCTCTAACTATTAATAGGACAGATATGTTTGGCCTGGACTTACGTCAATACTTCATTTTATACTTTCTATTTTTATGGCATTTAAAAACATTTCATTCAGTGTTCTTTGCAGGTTTCTTGTGAGAATTGGGGAAAAGGATGTTTATTTTTAATTGTGCAATATTTCAAACATACAAAAATACAAATAATAGACATTTATGTACTTATGAAGATTAAACAGATGCTAATATTTTGTTATATTTAAGATATAATAAAATCCTCCTTTCTTAGAACTAAAATTTTACAAAGTACTCCCCCTCTCCCCTGGGGAAACATTATCTTGAAATGGAGGGGTCATCATTCCTCTGCATATTCTTGTTCTTTTGGGGCATACATGAAAGTATGGTTTTATACAATGGCATCATATTGCAAATATTCTCTTGCCCCTTTCTAGTCTCAAAATTTAAAAACAATTTTGGGGTCTGTGGCTGGCTCAGTCAGTAAAGCCTGTGGCTCTTAATCTCAGGCTTGTGAGGTTGAGCCCCATGTTGAGTGTAGAGATTAAAAATAAATTCTTAAAATAAAAATATTTTTGTTATCTATTCAGGTTGATACACGTAAGTGTAGTTTGTTTCCTTATAAAATAACACAATTGATTCATTCTCTTACATTACAATTAGATGGTTCTGTACTTTTCTCTTGCAAACAGTGCACATGAAGATTTCTGCACATCTCTTAAGCATGCTTGGGAGAGAGGCAGAAGTGCACCATCATGGTATATGTATAGGTATATGTATGGTATATATAGAATGACCATATAATTTATTGTGTGACCCCAAAACACTTGGGAGATGAAAGGAAGTCTTACTAATAACTATCCTGGGACAAGAGGCTGAAACCATGAGTTTCCCAAATAAGCCTTAGGTATATGCATCTTCGAATTTACTAGGCTTAGTTAAAGTGGTGAGGTCATTTTGCCCTGCTACTAGTTATGTGTAACAGTTCATATTTTGTCACATTGTCACCAACCTTCCTATTGTCAGACTTTAAACTTTTTGCCAATCTAATGGATATAAAATGACATCCCACTGGCATATCAAAGGTTTTATTTTCTTTCTCTGTGAATTGCCCATACATACACTTTGCTTACTTTCTTTCTATTGGTTTATCTTTTTCTCACACATTTGTAGAACTTCATCATATTATACCAGAGATCAATCTTTTGTTGACTATATGGATTGCAACTATCTTCTTTCTATTTGTGGTTTATCTTCTCCGCTTGTTTATGGGGTCTTCTGTCATACAAAAGCTTTTTATTTTAGTGTAAATTGACCAATATTTTCCTTTATGCTTTGTCCTTTTTGTGTCTTAAGAAATTCCTCCCTATCCTGATGTTATGACAGTTTTCTTCTATGTTATAGTTACATTTTTGTTTTTTATACTTGGATCTTTAATCCATCTGGAATTAATTTTTGTGTGTGTTGTGAGGCAGGAAGTAAATTTTAATAATCTTTCTTCACATAGACATTTGATTCAATATAATTTATTAAATGAGTTCCTCTTTCCCACGGATACTTCTTCTATTGAACACCAGGTTCCATCATGTAAGTAAATCTGTTTCTGGGAAGTTCTCTTACAGTCCATGTTATCATGCTATTTTATTTACTGATTTAATTGCCCATTCATAGAAAGTTATCTGGCAGGCAATCTAACTCTTTAAGACCTCTCAGTTCATGATGTGTGGGAGTCCCTAATATACTGTTTTCCAAATAGCTGTCTTATCAGATTAAAAAAATTATGATCTTATAAAATGATATTTATTTAAAAAATATAATGGTTAGTTTAAAAATTGCCTACCTTAAATTAGGTAATCAGTAAATGTTTGCTAATAGAACTTTTAATTAATATCATAGCTATTCTTAAAATAGATTTGAAAGATCATTGTAAACTTGTAATGAAGTGAGTATAGGAGGAACATACCTCAACATAATGAAGGCCACATGTGACAAGGCTACAGCTAACATCACACTCAATAGTGAAAAGCTGAAAGCTTTTTCTCTAAGATCAGAAAGAAGATAAGTATGCCTACTCTTGCCACTTTTATTCAACATAGTATTGAAAGTTCTAGCCAGAACAATCAGGCAAGAAAAGTAAAGGCACCCAAATTGGAAAGAGAGGAAACTGTCACTATTTGCAGATGACATATTATATCCTAAAGATTCTACCAAAAAAACCAGTCAGAATAAATTCAGTAGGGTTGCAAGATACAAAATCAATATACAAAGATCTATTACATTTCTATACACTAATAACAAACTATCAGAAAAAGAACTTAAGAAAACAATCCCATTTACAATTCCATCAAAAAGAATACAATACTAAGGAATAAATTGAACTAAGGAGGTGAAAGACCTGTATACTGAAAATTATGACATTTATGAACTAAACTGAGGAAGACACAACTAAATGGAAAGGCATTTCATACTCATGGATTGAAGAATTAATATCATTAAAATGCAATCTATAGCTTCAATGCAATTCCTATCAAATTTCTAATGGCATTGTTTCACAGAAATAGAACAAATCTAAAATTTGTATGAAACCAAAAAAGACCCGGAATAACCATCACAATCTCAAGAAACAACAACAAAGCTGGAGATATCACACTTCTTGATTTCAAACTATATTACAAGGCCATGGTAATTAAAACACTATGGCATTAGCATGAAAACAGACACACAGAGGGATTGCAGGGAAGATGGCAGAGTGGGAGGACCCTAAGCTCACCTTATTTCATGGATACAACTAGATAACACTCACATTAGTGTTTACAACCCAGAAAATGACTGGAAAACAAACTCCACAACTAAATGTAGAGAAGAGGCCACGTCAAAGAGGGTAGGAAGGGCAGAGATGTGGTGGGGAGCTAAACAGACCTGAGGGACTATCCATGGGAGGGAGGGACCCACAGGTGTGGAGAGGGTAGAGAGATACACTATCGCACTCAGGAGCCCACAGGGGGAAGATGAATCCCCATAACATTTGGCTTTGAAAAACAGAAAGGCTGAATTTCATGAGTTCTTAAAACGAACAGGACTTAAAAAACCTGGAATTATTAATAAGTAGTCATGGAGAGCCCAGAAGGCAAGAGGCAACTGAGTCCCTGCCCTTAAAGAGACAGCACAACACCCATAGAGATACAGCCTACAAGCAGCAGTTTGAAAAACGCCTGGGGCACAGAGGAGGGATCGTTACTTACTAATCTCAGAGCAAGTCCCAGAGAGGTAAAGATGCTTGCAGGCTTCTTCAGGAACAAGGAGCTGGCAGGAACTATTTCCCTCCCCCACCTCCCACCATAACTAGACAGCGCCTGTGGGAACCAGTGCCACCTGACACTCACACTTAACTTGCTCACACCTTCTCCTATGCATGCTTTGGCAGATCCAACCCTCCCTTCCCCCCATAGCCATGGTGCTGCAGGGCCTCTCCCACAGAGGACCAGCACAGCATACAAAACACCCTGCCAGCCCATGCATGTTGATGACCTGCCCCTCCAAAACACTCTTGGCCAGAGACCTTCCAGGGCGGTGCCACAGGCCTGGCAGTGTGCAAGCAGCCCCAACATGGGCCAGCACCACTGCACAGTGATTCCTTCCCCAGGGAGAGGGAAAGATAACCACACACACCAGTCAGACTGGGCCCAGGCAGTGGGCTAGTGGCAGACAACTAGTCTGACTGCAGGCCCTGCACACCAACAGAAGCTTTTCAGGGGAAACACACCCTGCAGTTTATTGCCACTGCATCTCCAGCAAATGCCTGGTCTGACTAACCTGAAGCCAAAGGCAGCCCCAGAGTGGCTCACTAACACCACAGGGAGCAAACTCTGCTCACAACAGGCAAAGAGGGCCACCTCAGACAACTGGTCTGAAGGAAAAAGCCACTCAACCACAACAGCAGCGTGCACACAACACCCATAGCAGTCGCCCTTGAAGCGCTGGGTTCTGGTGATCAGGGGACAGTGCACTGCAGGGCACTACAGGACCTCTTTTTCATAAGGCCATTACTTGCAAAAACAGGGAGATGTAATTGAATTTCCTAACACATAGAAGCAGACATAGGGAGTTAGAGGAGACACAGGAATATGTCCCAAATGAAAGAAAAAGACAAAATCACAGCAAGAGACCTTAAGTGAAACAGAGACAAGTAATATGCCTGATAGAGAATTTGAAGTAATGGTCATAAAGATACTTACTGGACTTGAGAAAAGAGTGGAGGACATCAAATAAGACCTTTGACAAAGAGATAAAAAAGAACCAATTAGAGATGAAGAAGACAATAAGTGAAATTAAAATACACTAGAGGGAATAAATTGTAGCCTAGAGGAAACAGAAGAGTGAATCAGCGACCTGGTGGACAGAGTAATGGAAAGTAATCAAGCTGAGCAGGTGAGAGAAAAAAAAATTTATGCAAAATTGACAACAGACTTACAGGAGCTCAGTGACACCATCAAACATAATAATTCACATTATAGGGATCCCAGAAGGAGAAGAAAGGGAAAGGCGCAGAAAATTTATCTGAAGAAATAATAGCTGAAAACTTTCCTAATCTGGGGAGGGAAACAGAAATCCAGATCTCGGAGGCACAGGGAGCCTCCCGCCCCCAAAATCAATCTTAAAAGCAGCAAGAGAAAAGATGACAGTTACATACAAGGGAAACCCCATAAGGCTCTCAGCAGATTTTTTCAGCAGAAACTTTGCAGGCCAGAAGTGAGTGGCATGATATATTCAAAGTACTGAAAGGGAAAAATCTGCAGCCAAGAATACTGTATCCAAAGGCTGTCATTCAGAATAGAGGAAGAGATAAAGATTTCCCCAGACAAACAGAAGTTTAAATGAATTCATCACCACTAAACCAGCTCTACAAGAAATGTTAAAGGGGACTCTTTCAGTGGAAAGGGAAGACCATAAGCAGGAGCAAGAAAACTAGGAAGGATATAGTCAGGAAAAATAAGTGTATCTGTAAAAATCAGTCAAGAGACTCACAAAGTAAAAGGATGTCAAATATGACACTATATACCTCAAACATGGTGGGGGGAGGTAGGGAGAGGAGTAAAGAACGGATTCTCTTTTCTATAAGTTGTACCAAAACATAAACTTAACTTGTTTCACTTGTACTATTCCTTCAAATAAAGTAATTTGGTATGCCTCCCCCCAAAAGAATGGGTTCAAACTTAAGTGACTATCAACTAAATATAGACTGCTATGCAGGAGATGTTATATACATACCTAGTGGTATCCACAAATCAAAAACCAGAAATAGATATATAAGAAATAAAGAGAAAGGAATCCGATTATATCACTAAAGAAAGCCAACCTATCATGAAAAAAGAGAGCAAGGGAAGAAAGAAACAGAGAAGAACTACAGAAACAACCATAAAACAAATAACAAAATGGATGGGGCACCTGGGTGGCTCAGTCATTAAGTATCTGCCTTCAGCTCAGGTCATGATCCCAGGGTCCTGGGATCGAGCCACACATCAGGCTCCCTGCTCAGCGGGAAGCCCGCTTCTCCCACTCCCCCTGCTCACTCCCCCTGCTTGTGTTTCCTCTCTCGCTGTGTCTCTCTCTGTCAAATAAATAAATAAAATCTTTAAAAAAAAAACCCAAATAACAAAATGGCAATAAATACATACCTATCAATAATTACTTTGAATATAAATGGATTAAATGCTCCAATCAAAAGACACAGGGTGATGGAATAGATAAGAAGCAAGACCCATTTATATGCTGCCTATAAGAGACACACTTCCGACCTAAAGACATAAGCAGATTGAAAGGGAAGGGATGGAGAAGTGTTTTATGCAAATGGGTGTGAAAAGAAATACGAGGTAGCAATACTTATATCAGACAAAATAGACTTTAAAACAGAAAAATACAATTGTCATATGATCTCACTGATATGTGGAATTTAAGAAACAAAACAGAGGATCATAAGGGAAGAGAGGAAAAACAAAACAAAATGAAACCAAAGAGGGAGACAAACCATAAGAGACTCTTATTCATAGGAAACAAACTGAGGGTTGCTGGAGGGGAGGGGTAACTGGGTGATGGGCATTAAGGAGGACACTTGATGTAATGAGCACTGGGTATTATATAAGACCCATTATAGATGTTGAATCACAGACCTGTACCTCTGAAACCAATAATATATTATATGTTAATTGAATTTAAATTAAAAATTTTTTATAAAAAATAAACAAAACAAAGACTATAACAAGAGACAAAAAGGGACACTATATAATCATAAAGGGAACAATCCAACAAGAAGATATAACAATTATAAATATTAATGCACCCAACATGAGAGCACCCAAATACATAAAGCAGCTAATAACAAACATAAAGGAACTAATCTATAGTTATATAGTAACAGTAGGAGAGTGTTAACACCACTTACATCAATGGACAGATCATTCAAACAGAAAATCAACAAGGAAACAGTGACTTTGGATGATACAATGCATCAGATGGATTTAACAGATATATTCAGAACATGCCATCCTGAAACAACAGAATATACATTTAAGTTCACATGAACATTCTCCAGAATAGATCACATGTTAGGCCACAAAACAAGCCTCAACAAATTAAAAAAGACCAAAGTCATACCATGCATCTTTTCTGACCACAGTGCTATGGAACTAGAAATCAAACACAAGGAAAAAAATCTGGAAAGAGCACAAATACATGGACATTAAAGACCATGCTACTAAACAATAAATGAGTCAACCAAGATTCAAAGAGAAAATTAAAAAATACATGAAAACAACTGAAAATGAAAACACAACAGTCCAAAACCTTTGGGATTCAGCAACAGTGTTTCTAAGAGGGAAGTTTATAGCAATACAGGCCTACCTCAAGAAAAAAAATCTCAAACAACTTAACCTTACACCTAAAGGAGCTAGAAGAAGAACAAACAAAATGCAAAACTAGCAGGATGAAGGAAATAATAAGGATTAGAGCAGAAATAAATAAAATGGAAACTAAAAAGACAATAGAACAGATCAATGAAACCACAAGCTGGTTCATTGAAAAGATCAACACAACTGATAAACCTTTCACTAGACTCATCAAAAAAAAAAGGGGGGGGGAGAAGACTCAAATATACAATATCAAAAATGAAAGCAGAGAAATAACAACCAACACCACAGAAATACAAAGGATTATAAGAGAATATAATGAAAAACTATATGCCAACAAATAGGACAGCCTAGATGAAATGGATAAATCTCTAGAAACATAACCTACCAAAACTGAAACAGGAATAAAATTTGAACAGACCAATTATCAGCAATGAAATTGAATTAGTAATAAAAAAACTCCCAACAAACAAAAGTCCAGGAGGAGACACTTTCACAGGAGAATTCTACCAAACATTTAAAGAAGAGTTAATACCTATTCTTTTCAAACTATTCCAAAAAATGGAAGAGGTAGGAAAACTTCCAAATTATTCTGAGGCCAGCATTATCCTGATACAAAACCAGCTAAAGACACCACCACAAAAGAGAACTACAGGCCATTATCCCTGGTAAATATAGATGCAAAAATCCTCAACAAAATACTAGCAAACTGAATCCAACAATTAAAAAAAAAAAATCATTCACTACAATTGGGTGAAATTTATTCCCAGATGCAAGCTGGCTCAATATTCACAAGTCAATCAACATGCTACATCACATCAATAAGAGTCAGATAAGAACCACATGAACATTTCAATAGATGCAGAAAACACACAATGTCCATTCATGATAAAAACCCTCAACAAAGTAGGCTTAGAAGGAATATACTTCAACATTAAGGCCATATATGAAAAACCCACAGCTAACATCATACTTAATGGTGAAAAATTGAGAGCTTTTCCTCTGTTAGGAACAAGTCAAGGATTCCCACTCTTAACACTTATATTTACCATAGTACTGGAGATCCCAGTCACAGCAATCAGATAAGAAAAAGGAATAAAGTATAAACATTGTTAAGGAAGAAGTAAAACTTGCACTATTTGCAGATGGCATGATACTATATATAGAAAATTTTAAATATTCCACCCAAAAACTACTAGAACTGACCAATGAATCCAGTAAAGTCTCAGGACACAAAATCAATGTACAGAAATCTGTTGTATTTCTATACACTAATAATGAAGCTGCAGAAAGAGAAATTAAGAAAACAATCCTATTTATAATTGCACCCAGAATAATAAAATACCTAGAAATAAACTTAACCCAAGAGGTGAAAGACCTGTACTCTGAAAACTATAAAACACTATGAAAGAAATTGAAGAGGAACACAAAGAAATGGAAACACACTCTATGCTCATGGGTTGGGAGAACAAATATTGTTAAAACGTCCATACCACCCAAAGAAATCTACACATTCTATGTAATCCTTATGAAAATACCAACAGCATTTCTCACAGAACTAGAACAAACAATCCTAAAATTTGTATGGAACCACAAAAGACCCTGAATAGCCACAGCAATCTTGAAAAAGAAAAACAAAGGTGGACGTATCACAATTCCAGATTTCGAGATATACTACAAAGCTGTTATAACCAAGCAGTATGGGACTGGCGCAAAAATAGACACACAGATCAATGGATTAGAATAGAAAGCCCAGAAATGCGGTAAGAATGTGCAATAGGAAAAAAAAAAAAACCAGTCTTTTCCACAAACGGTATTGGGAAAACTGGACAGTTACAGGCAAAAGAATGAATCTGGACCACTTTCTCACACCATACACAAACTCAAAGTGGATTAAATACCTAGATGTGAGACCCGAAACCATAAAAATCCTAGAAGAAATCCCAGGCAATAATTTCTCTGACATCAGCCATGACATTTTTCTAGCTGTCTCCTTTGGCAAGGGAAACAAAAGCGAAAAACAACTACTGGGACTAAGTCAAATAAAAAGCTTCTGCACAGGGAGATTGCTAGGGAGATGGTACAGTAGGAGTACCCTAGCTCTTCTTGTCCCATAGATACAACTAGATAGCACTCACATCAGCTTAAATAACACAGGAAGGATCCAGAGACTGGCAGGACGAACTCCACACCCAAAGGTAGAGAAGAGGCCACACGGAAGAAGGTAGGAAATGTGGAGACAGGATTTGAGACCTAAAGGGACTGTGACTGTCTGCAGATGGGAGGGAGCAAGGGAGAGTGGTGAAGGGCAAGAAATGGATGATCCTACCGGGGACGCCCAACAGGGAAGACAAACCTTTGGCTTTGAAAGCAAGAGGGGCCAAATTTCATGAGTTCTTACAACCCAAAAGGACTTAAAGCCTGGAATTCTTCAAATCAGTGTGCTCAGCTCTGGGAGAATTCTGAAGGTATAAGGAAGCAGAGTCCTCACCCTTAAAGAGGGGACAGGACAAGCAGCCTGAGCAGATACAGTGTAGAATCGGAAGTTGGAAAAATGCCAGGGGCAGACAGGAGGGAGAGAGATTTACTCATCACAGAGGTGTCCCAGTGAGCTAGGGATCTCAAAAGACCTCTCCATGAACAAAGGAGCTGGCAAGTGCCATTTCCCTGCCCGCCCCCCATCCTAAACCCAAGACCCCGTGTGCAAACTAGTGCCAAACCCACACTTGCTTGCATGATGCTGTCTCCTACTTTGGTGGATCCACCTTTTCCAGTCACATATGCCTCAGTCCCAGCACTGTGGGCCCCTCCCCCAGAAGAAGAAGGCAAACCTCACCAGCACTGTGTCTCCCCACTGGCGCCTCTTGCAGGCCCTCAGAGGCAGGTGATTCAGAAGCTTGAAACACACCGTTTTAAAAGTGCAAGATCCACCCACATGCCCTTTGCAGATCTGCTTAGGCTGGCTGGTACAGCAGCTGTGGCTCCAGGTCTCAATCAGCAAGCAGATCAGATTGTACCTTGTTAAAACACCCCATACTCCCCAGGGACCGAACACTGCCCACAACAGGCAGAGAGAGCCACTTCAGACAGCTGAACTGAAAAGAGAAAAGAAAAAAACAGGGCACACACAACACACACAGGAGTGACTCGGTGAAGTGCCAGGTCCTGGGGAACAGGGGACACAGCACTGCAGGGCATTTCAGGAACTCTTCCTCATAAAGCCATTACCTTCAAGAGCAGGATACATGCTGACCTTCCTAACAGAAACAGACACAAAGAGTTAGACAAAATGAGGAGACAGAAAAATGTATCCCAAACCACAGCAAGAGACCTAAGTAAAATGGATATAAGTAATATGCCTGGTAGAGAATTTAAAGTGATGATCATAAGGACTTGAGAAAAGAGTGGAGGACATCAATGAAACCCTCAACAAAGAGATAAAAAAGAACCAATCAGAGATGAAGAACTCAATAAATGAAATTAAAAATACACTCGACAGAATAAGTAGCAGGCTAGATGAAACAGAGGAATGAATTAATGACCTAGAAGAGTAATAAAAAGTAACCAAGCTGAACATATGAAAGGAAAAAAAATATGCAAATTGAAAATAGTCTTAGGGAACTCAGTGACTCCATCAAGCATAATAACATTTATATTGTAGGATTCCAGAAGAAGAGAGAGAAAGGGGGGCAGAAAATTTATCTGAAGAAATAATAGCTGAAAACTTCCTAATCTGGGGGAAGGAACAGAAATCCAGATCTAGGAGGCAGAAGTCACTCCCCACCCCCACCCCACCATCAACCCAAGGAGGTCCACACCAGGACACACAGTAATTAAAATGGTAAAAAGTCGTTATAAAGAAAACAAATCTTAAAAGTAGCAAGAGAAAAGATGATAGTTACATACAGGGGAAACCCCCATAAGGCTATCAGTAGATTTTTCAGCAGAAACTTTGCAGGAGAGAAGGGGTGGCATGATATACCCAAAGTACAGAACGAGAAAAATCTGCAGCCAAGAATACTCTATCCAGCAACGCTACCATTCAGAATAGAAGGAGAGTAGTTTTTTTGGACAAACAAAAATTAAAGGAGTTCATGATCACTAAAGCAGCCCTCCAAGAAATACTAAAGGGGTGGGCGCCTGGGTGCCTCAGATGGTTGGGCATCTGCCTTTGGCTCAGGTCGTGATCCCAGGGTCCTGGGATCGAGTCCCGCATCGGGCTCCCTGCTCCTTGGGAGCCTGCTTCTCCCTCTGCTTCTCTCTCTCTCTCTCTCTCTGTCTCTCTCTCTCTCGTGAATAAATAAATAAAATCTTAAGAAAAAAAAAGAAATACTAAAGGGACTCTGGGTGGAAAGGAAAAACCATAAATGAGAGTATGAAAAACAGTGTATCTGTAAAAATCAGTCAAGAGATTAACAAAATAAAAAGATGCAAAATATGACACCATATACCTAAAACATGGGGGAGGGAGAGAGGAGTAAAGAATGGATTCAAACTTAAGTGACAATCAACTTAATGCAGACTGCTATACAGAGAATATGTTAAACAAACCTAATGCTAACTACAAATAAAAAACCAGTAATAGATAAGAAAAGAATAAAAAGAATTCAAGTATATCATTAAAAAAACCCAGCAAGCCATAAAAGACAGCAAGAGAAGGGTCAGAGAAAAAAATATAGAAACAACCACAAAACAAGTAACAAAATAGCAATAAATAAATACCTATCAATAATTACTTTGAATGTAAATGGACTAAATGCTTCAAAAGACATAGGGTGACAGAGCAGATTAAAAACAAACAAACAGGGGTGCCTGGGTGGCTCAGTCGTTGAGTGTCTGCCTTCGGCTCAGGTCAGGTCTGGGATCAAGCCCCGCATCAGGCTCCCTGCTCTGCGGGAAGCCTGCTTCTCCCTCTCCCACTCCCTCTGCTTGTGTTCCCTCTGTCAGCTGTATCTCTCTCTGTCAAATAAATAAAAAAAATCTTTAAACAAACAAACAAACAAAACAAGACCCAGGGGGCCTGGGTGGCTCAGTCTGTTGAGTGTCTGACTCTTGGTTTCAGCTGAGGTCATGGTCTTGGGGTTGTGGGGTTGAGCCCTGTGTTGGGCTCTGCACTCACTGCAGAGTCTGCTGGAGATTGTCTCCCTCTCCCTCTGCTCCTTCTCTGCTCGTGCATGTTCTCTCTCTTTAAAATAAATAAATAAAGTGTTAAAAAAAAAAAAACCCTAAATCCCCCCCCCCCACAAGACCCATTTATATCCCACCTATAAGAGATTCATTTCAGACCTAAGGGCACCTGCAGATTGAAAGTGAGGGGATGGAGAAATATTTATCATGCAAATGGGTGTCAAAAGAAAGCCAAAACAGTAATACTTATATTGGACAAACTAGACTTCAAAACAAAGACTATAACAAGAGACAAAGATGGACTCTATTTAATAATAAAGGGGACAATCCAACAAGAAGATATAACAATTGTAAATATTTATGCACCAATATAAGATCACCTAAATATATAAAACAGTTCATAAGAAACATAAAAGAACTAATTGACAGTAATGCATTAATAGTAGGGGATTTTTAAGACCACATTTACATCAATGGATATATCATTCAAACAGAAAATCAACAGGGATTGAATGACACATTGCACCAGATGGATTTAACAGATATATTCAGAACATTTCACCCTAAAACAGAATATACATTCTTTCCAAGTGCACACGAAACATTCTTTGGAATAGAACACACACTAGGCCACAAGTCTCCACAAATTCAAAAAGATTGATGTCATACCATGCATCTTTTCTGACTATAATGCTATAAAACTAGAAATCAACCACAAGAAAAAAACTAGAAAGACCACAAATACACAGGGGTTAAATAACATGCTACTAAACAATGAAATCAAAGAATAAATGAAAAATTACATGGAAACAATTAAAATAAAAACACAGTGATCCAAAATCTTTGGTATGCAGCAAAAGTGTTTCTAAGAAGAAAGTTTATAGCAATACAGGCCTATCTCAAGAAGCAAGAAAAATCTCAAACAATCTAACCTTATGCCTAAAGGAGCTAGAAAAAGAACAACAAAACCCAAAAACAGCAGAAGGAAGGAAATAATAAAGATTACAGCGGAAATAAATGAAATAAAAACTAAAAAAGAGAGAGAGAGAGAGAGATTGAGAGAGGACAGATCAATGAAACCAGGAGCTGGTTCTTTGGAAAAAAAAAAAATCAACACGATTGTTAAACCTAGCTAGACTCATTAAGAAAAAAAGAGAAAGGGCTCAAATAAACAAAATCACAAGTGAGAGAGGAGAAATAAAAACCAACATTACAGAAATACAAAGTATTAAAAGAGAATATTATGAAAAATTGCATGCCAACAAATTGGACAACCTAGAAGAAATAGATAGGTTCCTACAAATATATAGCTTACCAAAACTGAAACAGGAAGAAATAGAAAATTGGACCAGACCAATTACTAGCAAGGGAATTGAATTAGTAATAAAAAAACTCCCAACAAATTCCAGGACCAGATGGCTTTACAGGCACATTCTACTACAAGGATGCCCACTCTTTACCCTTTTATTGACCATAATACTGGAAGTCCTAGCCACAGCAATCAGACAAGAAAAAGGAATAAAATGCATCCAAAATGATAAGGAAAAAGTAAAATTTGCACTATTTGCAGAGAGAAAAGCTGGAAGACTCCACCAAAAAATTACTGGAACTGATCAGTGAATTCAGTTAACTCTCAGGATACAAAATCAATGTACAGACATAATTTTTTTTTTGACTACTCCTTTTTCTCTCATGTTCCACAGCCACGTCAGAAAATCCTATTGGCACTGTTTTTATTTTTACTTTTTTTTTTTTTTTTAGATTTTGTTTATTTATTTGTCAGAGAGAGAGAGAGACCACAAGTAGGGGGAGTGTCAGGCATAGGGAGAAGCAGGGTCCCTGCTGAGCAAAGAGCCCGATGTGGGACTCTATCCCAGGACCCTGGTATCACGGCCTGAGCTGAAGGCAGATGTTTCACTGACTGAGCCACCCAAGCGTCCCTCAATATACAGAAATCTGTTGCATTTCTGTACACTAAATAATGAAGCAGCAGAAAGAGACATTAAGAAAACAATCCATTTACAATTGCACAAAGAATAATAAATACCAGGGCAGCTGGATGGCTCAGTTGGTTAAGCCTCTGCCTCCAGCTCAGGTCATAATTCCAGGGTCCTGGGACTGAGCCCACATCAGCCTTCCTGCTCAGTGGGAGTCTGCTTCTCCCTCTCCCTCTGCCCCTCCTCCCTGCTGGCGTTCTCTCTCTCTTTCTCTCAAATAAATAAATAAATCTTTACAAATAAAGAAAGGATGAAAGAAAGAAAGAATAAATAAATCTTTAAAAAGTAATAATAAAACATCTAGAAATAAACTTAGCCAAAGAGGGGAAAGATGTATACTCTGAAAACTACAAAAATTGATGAAGGAAACTGAAGATGACACAAAGAAATAGAAAGACATTCCATGCTCATGGATTGGGCAAACAATATTTTAACAAATATTGTTAAAATGTCCATACTACCCAAAGCAATCTGCAGATTTAATGCAATCCCTATCAAAAAACCAGCAGCATTTTTCACAGAACTAGAACAAACAATGCTAAAATTTGTATGGAGCCAAAGAAGACCCTGAATAGCCAAAGCAATCTTGAAAAAGAAAAACCAAATCTGGAGGTATCACAATTCCAATCGCTTCTCGGCCTTTTGGCTAAGATCATGTGTGGAGGTATCACAATTCCAGACTTCAAGTTATATTACAAGGCTGTAGTAAAACAAAAACAATATGAATACAGTAACGGTACTGGCATAAAAATAGACACATAGATCAGAACAGAACAGAAAATCCAGAAATAAACCCATGACTATATGGTCAATTAATCTTCAAAAAGCAGAAAAGAACATGCAATGGGGAAAAGACAGTCTCTTCAAACAAATGATGTTGGGAAAACTGGACAGCCACATGCAGAAGAATGAACTGGAACTGGACCACCTTCTTACACCATACACAAAAACAAATTCAAAATAGATTAAGACCTAAATGTGAGACATGAAACCATAAAAATCCTAGACGAGAACACAGGCAGTAAAGTCTCTGACATTGGCCGAAGCAACATTTTTCTGGGTATGTCTCCTGAGGCAAGGGAAATAAAAGCAAAAATAAACTATATGAGAATAAATAGCTTTTGCACAGCTTTTTAGTTCAACAAAACGAAAAGGCAACCTACAGAATGAGAGAAGATATTTGCAAAGGACATATCTGATAAAGGGTTAGTACCCAAACTCTGTGAAGAACCAATACAACTCAACACTCAAAAAACAATTAAAAGATGGGCAGAAGTCATAAACATACATTCTTTCAAAGACGACATACAGGTGGCCAACAGATATATGAAAAGACGCTCAACATCACTTATCACCAGGGAAATGCAAATCAAAACCACGATGAGATATCACTTCATACCTATCAGAATAGCTAAAAGCAAACACAAGAAACAACAAGTGTTCATGAGGATGTGGAGAAATAGGAACACTCGTGCACTGTTGGTGGGAATGCAAGCTGGTGCAGCCACTGTGGGAGACAGTATGGAGATTCCTCAAAAACTTAAAAATGGAACTACCCTATGGTCCAGCAATCACACTACCAGAAAATACAAAAACTTTAAGTCAAAGGGATGCATGCACACCTGTGTTTATAGTAGCGTTATTTACAATAGCCAAGTTATAGAAGGAGCCCAAGTGTCCATAGATAGATGAATTGATAAAGATGTGCTAAATATACAAAATGGAATATTATTCAGCCATAAAAACGAATGAAATTTTGCCATTTGTGACAACATGGATGGAATTAGATAGTATAATTCTAAGCGAAATAAGCCAGAAAAGGCAAATATCATATGATTTCACTCATAAGTGGTATTTAAGAAACAAAACAAATGAACAAAGAAAAAAAAAGACAAATCAAGAAACAGACTCTTAACTATAGAGAGCAGATGGTTATCTGAGAGGAGGTGGGGGGGTGGAGGAAATAGGTGAAGGGGATTAAGGGCACACTTATCTTGATGAGCACTGAGTAATATGTAGTCCTGCTGAATCACTATATTCTACACCTGAAACTAGTATAACACTGTATGTTAACTCTACTGGAATTAAAAAAAAAATGCATAAATCGATTTGGACCCAATTTGTTAAAAAAAAATCTGCAAAGTGCAATAAAGCAAAGTGCAATAAAAATAAATTAATGCAAAGATAAATTACTAGTTAATATTTTCAGAACTTTATTTCAAGTTGGAGGAAAATTAACGTACATCCTATAGATGACAACAAATTCCAGACTTAAAGACTTAACAGCAGAACAGATCAAAAATATACATGTTCTGGCTCTTGGTGGGGAAATACATTCTGACTATTGGAGAAAGAGAGGGAACACTCTCAGAGTATATATTTCTGAATATATAAAAACTTAAAACTTTTCTGCAATATTGAAATCAAGCAACAGAATAGAGAAAAATTTACAAAATAAGCTAATTAGGAAATACCTGCTTTCTAAGATATTTAAGAAATACATGTCTATATGTAGAGATAAATACAATATAAATATATGTGGTTTATAAATATATATGGTGTATACAAATATACAGTCTGTACTAAGATCTAGATGATGCTTTGTCAAGGAAGAAAAATCAAAGAAAATACGAACCTATGATACAAGGCATTATTATAGGAAAAAACATAACATTCCACAGCAACTAGATTTTAAAAGTGTACATTTAATACAGAATGCAAGAAACTCGCAAGAAAAATGCAAGAGCCTAATTTTGGTGGACAAGTGGCAATTGATGGTGCAAACACACACTGCTAACAGGCTTGAAGTGTCATTTGCAGGTCTGGGGCTGGGACGTCCCAGGAGCTTCGGTCAGACAAGGTTTAAACTCCCGTTCGATGCACTGCCTGCGGTTTGGACCGGAGGAAAAGACTCGAGTCGTCCAAGGGAGAGATCAACCCTTCTGCGCTCCACGGGTCCTCATGTATTTCCGCACCGGGTACGTCCTGATATTTGTACTTTCCAGCCCAAACTAACGTCTGTGCGTAGGCTTCGTATAGGTCAGGTGGGGAGAGTAATCTCGTGACGAGGCCACAGGAACTTCGACAAAGTTAAACCTTCCGAACCGTGCTACCTGCTTTGCAAAAGCAAAGCAAAGCACACCCCACTTACTCGGCTGTCCACCCGGACTTATCCGGAAACCCGTGCTTCAATCCTGCCGCGGGCCTGGGAAAGGCGCGTCTGCTTTGTCCTCACCAACCGAAAAGACTCGGGTGAAAAAAAGCGGGGAGCGTGCCAGAGGCAGCAGGAAGCCGTCTCCGTGCAGACCGCCGAGCAGCTCCGCGGCGCCGCCCAGGCAGCAGCGCGAAGCACGGCCGGGAGCCCCGGCGGGGCACGCTCCGCGCAGGGCCCCGCGCAGCGGGGCCGAGTCCCGGGCGCCCGGCCGCGGCGGAACTACAACTCCCGCGGCCCCTCGGGCGACCGCGCTGCGTCCCCATCGGCCGGCCTAGCCCGCGGAGCTCCGCCCAGGTCGCGGGCGCCCGAGTCGCCGCCGTGTGCGGGCGCGCGGCAGCGAGCGGACCGGCGGCATGGAGCCCCGCGGGGCGGACGGCTGCTTCCTGGGCGACGTGGGTAGGCGCGGGCGCGGGGGGCGCGGGGGGCGCGGGGGGCGCGGGGACAGCCGGGCTGCTCCCGGGCGGGACAGGTGTGTCTGCGGACACGCGCTCGGCGATCGTGACGCGCGCTGCTCCGAGGGCGCCGGCGGGGGCGCTTTGGTGGGCCGAGGTTGGAGCGCCGCCGTTCCCTCACGGGAGCAGCCTCGGTGACCCCCAGGCGTCTCAGGCGCGCTCTGCGTCCGGCTCCTAGTGCCCGGCCGGCGCGTTGCCGAGCCAGTCACGGTCTTGACGCGCGGGTCGTGAGACTTCCCAGCTGCAGACTCACCCGCGCGCCGCGCACCTCAGTCATGGCCAAGCTCAGAGCACCCAGGAGGTGCCGGGTGTGGGAGCTGGACCATCTTCCAGGGGCCCTGTGAGGGGGTCGTGGCGCACTGTCATTAGCACCCTACGGGTGCACCCAGTTGTGATAGAAGGCATCTGCTCCGGGAAAAGGAGATGCCGTTGCGACAGGTCACCCTGTGTTTAAAAAAAAAAAAAGCCATCTCGGTTCTTCACTGAATCGTGCTTACCATTCGGTTGCTACGGAAGAATAAAATGAATCGAGGGCAAAGGCACATTCTCTGGGGAAGCAAACATCTCTGCCTATGAAGTAATACTGCAGCAGGTGAAATGTCCCCAGAACGCACTTTGAAAACCTGGAAGAAAAAAAAAATCTAAAGTCCTTTTACACTGGTAAAAACAGCAGTGCCAATAAAAGTGGGAAGTCTTAAGAGTCAGTTTAGTGTAAGAGGAATTATAGTCCTAGCAAGGCAGGTGTTTGAATTGATCTTGCAAAACAGCCACCTTCAACCAGATCAAAGCCCTCTAAGAAGCATCTGGTTTTACTTGGCATTTCACCCCAGGCAGGCACAGACTCTGACCCCACCAGTGTGATCTGTGTTTGGTTCAGTTAAATAAGCAATGAACAGCTAAGCAGGGCACCCTAGACACAGTTGCATATTTTTGTTCATGTAGAATGTTTAATAACAGCATTTACTTCTGAGCGTTTTTTGTTTTGTTTTTGCATAGTTTAAGGAATCTTGAAGAGAAAAGCACACTCCACCAATGGATTTATGGCTTCTGAGGTTCATGCATAGTTTTGACTGTCATTGTTTTATTTCCCCCAAAAAGATATGCCCTGACACTTTCATTCTCAACGCTAATAGATCAGCTGAATATATTGAATCTGGAAGCCTGCTATCCCAGCAGAAGCAGAGCCCATTGTAGGAACTGTAGCCCATTTTAACATTCTGATCTGAAATTCTAGATGCATGGGATACTTAAATGCATTACATTTTCCATTTTTTAATAGAACACCTCACAGAGGTAAAGACGGTGCTCATGGAGGCCATATTGTAAGGCTCTGCAGAGAATTTAGGGCAAGTCATCTCCTAAGTGAATCCAGTATTCATAACTTAGCAAATGTAATACAGGTTGTTATGGACCCAAGGTAAGTGTCCCTTTGCAAAGTTGAAAAAGTGATCCCATATTCAGGATCTGTACTCAAGAGCTGTACTCGAGAGGCTGGTAGAAGACAACAAAAGGGTACCTTAAGGATTTGGGGGCTCTAAGCCAGATGAGCCAATTTTTTTTCAGTCATCCTTGGCCAAGAACTCCAAACACAGCTCACTACTGTCTGGGGTAATCAGAAGGTCAGATGGAGAGAGAAAGAGTTTCTGGGACCACCGTAAGAGCCTGGAGCTGCTAGGTTATGGACCAGCACTAGCCACGCGTCCTGGGGCAGCTGCAGGGTGGTCCTTACGTCTGATAATTTAGAGGTGCAACTGAGTTCACACAACTAGAAAGAAGCAAGGCTGAGGTTTAAACCCAGGTGGATTTTTTCCTGGGTTGTTTGTTTTATGCCAAAAGGCTCACACCCTTCCCATCAAATACATTTATCTCTAATAATTTGTAGGGTTACTTGAGTGCTTTTTCCCCTCCCCGAGCAGTAAGTCTCAAGAGTGGGTTTAAAATATTCAGTAAACTGTGTTGTAAACATATGCTCTCTCACCTAGGCTTTGTCATTCCATTTATAGAGCACAGGAAGAGTAGATTTAGCAGAATTCTTAAGGGTCTTAGGATTTTTGAAATGTTCAATGACCATTGGCTTCAACTTTAAGTCTCCAGCTTCATTAACCCCTCACGTCTCCCCCCGAAGCCAGGCTTTGACTTCTCCTCTCTAGCTGTGAAAGTCCTAGATGGTATTTTCATCCCCATAGTAGGCCGTTTCATCTGCATTGATAATGTTTGGTGTAGCCACCTTTGTTAATTTTCTTAGCTAGATCTTCTGGACCACATGCTTCTTCACCTGGCACTTTTATGTTTTGGAGATGGCTTTTTTCCTTAAACTTCACACACCAGCCTCCGCCAGCTTCCTGTTTTTCTTCTTACAGCTTCCTCACCTCTCACCTTTCATGGACCCGAAGAGAGTTAGGGCCTTGCCCTAGATTGGGTTTTGGCTTAAGACAGTGCTGTGGCTGGTTTGATGTTCTGTGCAGACCACCTAAACTTTCTCCGTATCAGCAGTAAGACTGTTTCATTTTCTTATCATTCATATGTTCACTGGAGTAGCACTTTTCATTTTCTTTAAGAACTTTTTCTTTGCATTCACAACTTGGCTGTTTGGTGCAAGAGACCTAGCTTTCAGCCTGTCTTAGCCTTCCACATGCCTCCCTTACTGAGCTTAATCATTTCTGGTTGTTTTCTAAATTTTTTTTTTTTTAAGATTTATTTTAGAGAGAGAGCCAGCACAGGTGTGCAACTTGGGGGGAAGGGGAGAAGGAGAGAGGATCTCAAACAGATTCCCTGCTGAGCTCCGTCTCACAACCCTGAGATCACGACCTGAGCTGAAATCAAGAGTCGGGAGCTTAACTGACTGAGCCACCCGGGCGCCCCTCGTTTCTAGCTTTTGATTTAAAGTGAGAGATGTGGGACTCTTCCTTTCACTTGAACACATAGAGGCCATCATGGGGTTATTGACTGGTCTTCATTTCAGTGCGTGGTCTTAGGGAATAGGGAAGCCTGACAAGAGGGGGACTGGGGAACAGCTGGTTGGTGAAGTCAGAACACCCACATTTGTCGATTAAGTTCACCGTCTTCTGTGGGCATGGTTTGGGGGCATCCCCAAACAGGTAAATAACATCAAAGGTTATTGATCACAGATCACTATAACAAAGGTAATCAAGTTTCAAATATTGCAAGAATTACCAAATGTGAGGCAAACACCATTGGAAAAATTGCAACACAGGATTGCCACAAGCCTTCAATTTGTAAAAAACGAATTATCTGCAAAGTGCCCGAAATCGAAGGCTCCCTGGCCTTCCTGAGCTGCCTCTCCCTTCCTGCTGCGAGACTGAGGGCCTTACCCTGCTTTCCTCTTTGCAGGGTTGTAAACCGTAGGGTTTTCCTTCTTCCAGACTGACTTTACGGTGATAGCCACTTCTCACTAACCCCCAAGACAGGCGCTCCAGTGACTGGTAATTACCACTGGCGAGACAAACATCCTGGGGTCCCCTTCTTGAGGTGGTAAAGAGAAAGTCCCACAGGCTTGGCTTTTATATTTTGTGAAAATCAAATCTTCCTGAATTTCAGCTCTCTCTTTGCCCGCCCCTCGCCCCCCACCCCACATATGATCAAGTCCCCATTTCATGGGGTCACAGGCTCTTTGGCTAATGGGCAAGACAGGGAGGCACAATGGGGGGGGTGGAATATTACTAATAGACAGCATTTTCTGAGTCACTTTGTGCCTGGCCACACACTACATGCTTTTGCTTACTTTAATTCATTTACCTTTCATGAACCACCAATGAATAAACTGTTATCAGCCCAAATTCTGGGTGAAGAAACACTTGGGTGGGGAAGGGGTGAGGTCCTGCAGAAGCTGATAAATGGCAGAGCCCAAGTGTCAGGTGTAGCAGAGTCCCTGGCCCCCGTCCTTCCCTGCCCCACGGCGGAGGTGTGGGCCCTAGCATGGTAGAGCCGGGGCCATCTGGGTAGATTGTCATCGACACACAACCGATGAAGTTGTCCCTCTGTGGAGGAGAGCATCCCACCCCACTTAGGGTCTGTAGAAGTACTCTGGGAAGATTTGGGGACTGACGAGGTGATTAGAAGTTTTTCTAGGGAAATGTAATAATAAGATGTGCAATGTAATAGAAGGGAACTGCTGTCGTAAAGAGGTATGTGACGTGATCTTGCGGTTTGAAGTAGGGGGCGTGACAGTAAGGATAGGTCGGTATTAACCCAACATTGTCATTTAGGACTTTTTTTTTTTTAAAGCCTAGTGTCTGGAAGATGCCCCTGTATCCTAGGTAACGGACACTGAGGAAACATAGCCATAGTGTGTTAATTAATGGTCTCGGCTAGTTAGTGTGCTTTTGTCTGCACTTGGCCCAGACAGGAACCCTCATTCCCACATAGTAGGGAGACCAATGGGCAGCGGGGCACCAGGCCCCCTGTGACGCTGGATGCACCGCGTTCAGGGCTCTGGCGCTCAGTCAGAGTCTGAGGCTCTGCTCAGGCAGGCAGCCTCATGGCTACAGCACCGTCGCGTTCGGGTCTAGGCCCTATGCAGACAAAGAAGGGAGACAGTCTTCTGGAAGTCCTTGGGAAAGAGAGGAGTTTTGAAGCTGTGAAACCAGTCACAGCCTCTCCCTCCCTTCTTGGGAACTACAGTTGGGACAGATGTGCAACAGGAACGAGGATTGCTGTGATTAACAGATCACTCATCTGGGGTGGAAAGGATGCTTCTGGGAACCAACCTCTGTGGCCATTTGTCTGTTTCTACAGGGTGGCAGGTAGCCGGCACACAGGTGGCTTCACCTCCCCTTAGCTTACAGATGGTCACCTTCTCACAGTGGCCTCAGTGGGCTTGTCCCTGTTCATGCACATCCCAGGTGTGCGTCCTAATGGGTTTTTTTTTAAAGATTTTATATATTTATTTGAGAGAGTGAGCGCATGCGTGCACACACGAGTGGTGGGGAGGGGCAGAGGGAGAGGGAGAAGCAGGCTCCCCGCTGAGCAGGGAACCCAATGTGGGGCTTGATCCCAGGACCCCAAGATCATGACCTGAGCCAAAGGCAGACGCTTCACCAAGTGAGCCTCCCAGGGGCTCTTTGTGTCCTAATCTCTTCTAAAGACCCCAGTTAGATGGGATGAGGGCCCGCTCCAATGGCCTCACCTTAATTCCTTCAGAAAAGGCGCAGTCTCCGAATACAGTCACATTCTGAAGTACTAGGGGTTAGGGCTTCCACTATGAGTTTGGGGGGCACAGTTCAGTCCATAACAAATTTTAGGCCAACAGATCAGATGACGTACATAAAGTGGACAAAGTCCTCTATAGACACAAACTACCACCTGACTCAAAAGGTAGAAACTTGAGAGTCAGAGACGCTCAACCGACTGAGCCACCCAGGCTCCCATCACCCGGGATTCTGAGGAGCGTCTGGACCAACTCCATGATCATACATGGCGTCTTGGGATCGTACGGGGTTCTCTGGACCTGGAGGGCGGCGGCTCGGTCCCAGCCCTCGGTCTGCTCTCCTCCGCAGGTTTCTGGGTGGAGCGCACCCCTGTGCACGAGGCGGCCCAGCGTGGCGAGACCCTGCAGCTGCAGCGGCTGATCGAGAGCGGCGCGTGTGTCAACCAGGTCACGGTGGACTCCATCACGCCGCTGCACGCAGCCAGCCTGCAGGGCCAGGCGCAGTGTGTGCAGCTGCTGCTGGCTGCCGGGGCGCAGGTGAGCAGCCCCTCAGGACAGACCCCTGCCCGCGCTGGGGAAGCCACGGCACCTGCTCCGGAGAATGCAGGGAGGGAGGGGAAAGAAACGCGAGGCCTGGCATTAGCGTTGTGATGTGCAAGCGCGTGGGAAGTAGAGAAACCCCTGGAGGGGAAGAGGAAGCTGGAGTGGGCTGCCGGGGAAGCCAGCCCAGGGGCGGCCTGTCGGTCAGCTGCGCGCTGAGGGCCCGTGGGTCATGGCTCGGCTATCAGGAGGGCACTGGTAGCCAGAGAGAAGGCAGCTGTAGGGAGGGAGAGGCAGGGGGCGTGCCCTGCATGGGGGCGGGGTGCCGGAGCAGGGCTGCCCATCACATAGGCCGAAGAGCTGCTGCTGGGGTTCCCGAGATGGCGGAGTGGGATGATGGCAAGCCAGCTCTCCATGGGAGGTGGAGGTGGAGGTGGGGGGCGGGGGGCCCAGAACACAAGCTTCTGGTTTGTTTTCCCTGGTGTAAACACGCCGGCCGGGGCGGACTGGGAGGCTGCAGCCGTTTCTGGCTAGGAACTGGCCTGACACCCACGGCCCGAAGGTGTCACCGGAACGCGGGCTCCAGTGTCCATTGTGAGCCTCACCGTTCACACTGCCCCACCGGCTCTCCAAAGGCTCGCCTATGAGGGCAGCCCCCCGAGGAGCCAGAACAGGGTTTGGCGTGTCCCCGAATAGCAGCTGAATTCTAGGCAGAATCTGCCAGCTTGCAGAGTTGCCTTTTTCCTTCCCGGATCGTGTTCCAGCTAGAGGGGACACATGAAGCCTCTTCTGGCACTCCTGAGCTGAAGTTCAAGCTCACTGTCCTACTCTGTCTGCCTTAACTCTCAGTCTGGGGGTGTGGGAGCCGGGCGGGGGGGCAAGAGTGAAGCAGAGAAGCCGAGTTGAGCCTGTCCCGAGAGAAGAGCCCTGAAGAGGGCGCCTCCCAAACTTGGCAGGCTAACAGGCACTCCCAACCCCCATCCTTTGTCCTTGAATGCCCTTGCCTGGTGCAGCACCTTAGCACACACTTGGAAACTGGTGTTTCTAAGAAGGGCCTTTGCAAAGATGAATGTGCATCAGGGGGAGAGAGCGGCTCACGTGGGTTTCCCCTCCGCCCCGACGCGCGCGTTTCTTCCTTCCCACAAGGTGGATGCCCGCAACATTGACGGCAGCACGCCCCTGTGTGATGCCTGTGCCTCAGGCAGCATCGAGTGCGTGAAGCTCCTGCTGTCCTACGGGGCCAAGGTCAACCCACCCCTGTACACGGCATCCCCGCTGCACGAGGCCTGCATGAGCGGTGAGTCCGTGCGAGCAAGCAGTGTAGGTGGGAAGCCATCGGCTGGCTAAGGAGCGCTCCCAGTCTGCTTCTGGCTCGTGGTTGCCAGGCCATGAGAGCCTCAGCTTTTCCTCCTGAAGGTGGTTTTCACCCAGGAGTAGGGGCCGTGGTTTCTGGGTCAGGATTCTGTTGTTAGTGGTGTCCTCCAGGCCCTTCAGATGTCAGCGCTGAAGTCCTCCCACCCTGCCCTGGCTCTCAGTCTTCCCGCGCGGTCTTCCCGGCCTTTTGCCTTGTGGCTCCCTGCTCCGGTTGGGAGAGGAGACCCAACATACGCCCAGAGGACAGGTGGGATTTCAGTCGCCCTGCAAGGGTGGGTAGTCCTCAGATGGTGGGAGGGTAAGAGGAAGGCCGCTCCGTGCACAGAGAAGGTGACTCGTCCCGGCTTACTGGACCCAGAGTTCCCAGTGGAGGGGCAACAGAGAAGACTGGAAATTTAGGGCAAGACCGGCAGGTGGGAGATCATTAAATGACAGACTAAGGAGCTTGGATTCTACTCTTTTGAGCAGAGGTTGCAAGCTTCTGGCTGACGTTTTGATTGGCTGGCACCATGCTGGTCTTTGCTGCCTGGTGTGCGGGTGGGTGCATGCTCCCCCAGGGCTCCTCTCGGAGTCACTGTTCTCTGCTGCCTCTCACCCCCCTTCCCAGGGAGGTCATCTTTTGTCACCCGGCTCTGGTGCTGAGACCACACCACTTCCATCCATGTCAGACGAACCCTGTACACTTCCAAGGACACTTTATGAAACCCAAGACACTATGTATGATCATGTAGTTGGTCCCGATACTCCTCAGAAATCCTTGGGGGATCCCCATGGCCAGAGGGTGGAGTCCAGAGTGTTTGGCATGGCCTGTAAAGGGTTGGTGGCCTGCCCTTGCTCAGGAGCTCCCCGGGCCCTCTCCCACCACTGCCCCACACAAACCCGCTCGTCGGTCCTGCCTGCAGCTGCCCAGTGCCCGTGCCGTTCCACCCCTGCGTCTCTCTGAGTATATTCTTCCCGGCCTGCAGAATGGGGGACTGGACAGGAGCAATCTCCTGTTTAGATGTTACATACTCCACCCTGTTATATGCTTTCCTCCGGTGCTCTCTCTGGGCTGGTAAGTGTCTGGAATTTTCTCTGGTCATTTGTCCTTCCACATGGAGGGCAGTAGGGACACCTTTATAAATTTGTGTCCTGCTGTTAGGCAAATTGGAGGCAGGGGGAAGAGCTTTTCTTGTATCTGCTTAATTGCCTTAAAATCAAAATAGTCCTTATGCTAAGGTAGACTATTTTGGGGTGGCATAGTCTGCAGCTCTGCAGTAGAGGAGTGGAGGGGTTGGGGGTATCCTGATGCGGAGAGATCACTGGGGCCATGGCAGTGATCTAAGCACAAAGCCCTTTGAGCCCAAGTGGGATGGATTCATTTAGAAGGCTTTGGGGAAGGATCAGCAGGATTTAGTATGAGGAAGAGCAGAGCACAGGGTCAAAGCCAACTCAGGGGTGGTGCCGATGACGCAGACGGATTGGCCAGGCACAGGGGCCCCCCAGGAGCGGAGGGGGCCGCTGGCTGAGACATCCCCAAGAGCATGGCCAGCAGAGGGCTGGAGGTGGAAACTTGGTAGCTACCTCGATGAAACATGGTTGAGTGAGGAGAGAGGGTGCAGCCTGGGACAGAATTAAACTGCACTCAAACCGAGTTGGAGATGGCAGTGAAGAAGCAGGAAAAGCACCTGCCAGGGAGAAGGGCAGGGGACCTCCGAGGCAAGGAGGCTTAGGGAAGTTCACCCAGGAGCCTTGGACTCGGGCTGCCAGCATCTTCAGGAGACCACCTGCAGGCTCGGCATTCCCAACACAGCTTGGGAGACAGCCCAGAGGTGGGGGGAACCCTCCTTCCCACTGAGGAGCAGAGTCCGGCCGTTCAGGATGGTAGTGCCGGACCTTTTGCTCTCCCCCAAGAGGGTCAGCTGTGCCCTCTCTCCCCGTCCCGCTGCTAGGCAGGCTCAGAGAACCCTGCAGGCTCAGAAGGGACAACCTTCTTTAGCTCCCTAGGACCACACGTGGTTGTAAACCGTGGTTGGTTGGGCCGCAGCTCCAGTTCGCCTCACCTCCCCCTTCAACCCGGCATGGGGCTCACCTGTCCACCTGCCGCTCCCTCAGGCTTATTGCAAATGCACACATTCATTCATGGTTCTTATCCTTTCCCACGTGTTTGAAGGAAGTTCTGAATGTGTGAGGCTGCTTATTGACGTTGGGGCCAACCTGGAAGCACATGACTGCCATTTTGGGACCCCTCTTCATGTTGCCTGTGCCCGGGAGCATCTGGACTGCGTCAAAGTGCTGCTTAATGCAGGTAGGTTGGCCTTTCTACCTGCGCTGCTCAGGGTTGGTGTTGGTGTTTATATCTGTGTGGCTCAATGCAGGTGTTTTGTTTACCTGCACGGTGCACTGGCCGGTGAAGCTGGCTGTCCCACTCATCAGCTGAGACCTTGGGCCTCAGTTTCTATATCTATAAAACTGGAGAAAATAAGCCCCATTTTGCAGGATTGTTGGAAGGACTTGTGATCACATTTCCGCAGGAGCTGATGCTCGATGAATGCTAGTCATTATTTTTGGTAGCCATGGGGACCATCCACAGTACCTGCCTGATGAGTTTGCATCTAAATCAGAAAGAGGTAGGAGGGTCCATGGGAAAGGAGCTGGTAGCATGTTTGGTATCCAGGTCCTTGTCAGATGTTCTAAAAAGGCTCAGGGTAGGGAGGGTCCCAAGGCAAAAAACAAAAAAACGAAATAAAACACAGCCCAGTCAAGTGAAGGTTGGATTCAGGACCCATCTACCACGGCAGTTTTAAAAAAATGTAGCCAAAGTGGGTGTTGGCAAAGAGTTTTCGTTATGAACCCAATGTAAATATTTTGTTGGAAAATTTTCGCTCAGACATTCTGGGGGCAATTTAGGATAAAAAAACAAAACTGGTCAGGAATAGAAAGATGACGAGCTCTCTCCGGACGACGGTCATTTGAGCTTCAGTTATACGTGCTTTTTCTGTTTGGGAGTCTTGTTTGCGTTCATGAGCCACTTTTACATGTTTTTAGTGAAAAAGATTCATTTTGTGTCAGGTTAGCCATTGGGGTGGTTTTCTTTTTTACATAAGGATAAAACATCTAGATGAGAAGCAGTCCCAGGCCTTCCAGCCAATCACTCAGCTTTTCTGTCAACCGAGGGTTATTAGGTGCCGTGACTGCTGAGCTTACGAAATGGCAGTATCACGGTCAACAACTGTCCCCAGAGCACCTGCCGTCCATGTGCTCAGGACGCCTGGTGCCCTTTTTTCTTTAGTTCCTTTAGTGGTGGCTGGAGGGGAAAGGCTCGAATCAGGGGCTCGAACCCCGACATCCCGTCTGTATTGATTAAGACTTTATGGAACCGATTACTCTTGTAAGTAACGGGGAACCAAGTGCAGGGGGCTGAGGGGACGTTTTGGTCCAGGTGACTGAAAAGATCAGAAGGAGGCAGGTGTCAGGGTCACTTTGCTCTGAGGGTTGGCAGCGTCCTCAAGCCGGCACCGTCTCTGCATCTTGCTGGTCTGTTGTCCATCCCACTCGCTTGGTCCTGTGCCTCACGTCCGTAACAGGCTGAAGATGGCTGTATCAGGGTCGGGCTCAAATCCAAATACTTTTCTTCCCAAGGCTTTGGGTAGTTTTCTCATAAGAGTGAGAAACCGCTTTTCCAGCTGTCCCCACACACTTCCCCTTAAGTCCCAGGGGCCCAAGCTGGGTCCTGGGTCCGAACCTAATCCAGCCCCTTTGTCCAGGCTCGGCCACATTCTCATTGGCTCAGGCCCAGGTTATTTGAACCAATTCCTGGGGGTGCGGAGAGAGGGATTAACCAATCAGAGCCCATCCCTGGGGTTGGAGGCCAGGCCGCCCCCCCCCAGCCTCCCCCCGCCCATTGCAAGGTGTGGGCTCAGTTGGGTGGGTGGGTCCGAGTGGGGAGGCATACACCTGGGAGATGGAATGAGGGCTAGACTAGAGCCCCCCGGGGAAGGCCCCCCCGTGTAGGAGGGGCACCTCTGGACTTGCCTGCTGCTGTAGGCGTGGACAGTCACCTCTGACAGCATCTTCTTCCTAGATTGCAGGGATTCTTCTCAAAGAAAACGTTTTCAGCTGCGGGAAACCTCACACATACAAAAAAGTAGAGAGAAGAGGGCAGCATATGGGCTCTTTTTTTTTTTTTCCCAAGGAAATGTAGAAATATTTTAATTTACATATCATATTACAATGAATCAATATGGAGTCAAAGTCTACAATTACACATTCATAAAAATTCCATACATCATCCTCAGAATAATCAGTTTCTATACAAGATTTACAGATGTCCAATTATGTAATTTTTCCTCAGTGTGCTACAGAGTTTAGAGGTTCTGCTCGAATATTCCCCAAATCAAGCGCAGAATCTGTCTCTTCATCAATTTCTCCAGTGACTGCAACACTGTCACCTCTTACGATGTATAACCCCAGCACCACTTGTTCTCCTCCCTGTGAAGAGCTGAACACTCGTTCATGGCTTTCATCCAAAATTAAATGAATGATCTGGTCAAACCCTTTCAGTGTTGCCACAATCATTCTTCCGTCAGAAGTTATAACTGCAACAGTTCGGTTGATGTAGTTTTCCAAGGCGGACGTCATGATGCTCGGCCCGGCCGCTCTGGGCACCACAGGAACACAGGCCTGGGCTCTTCTGAAAGTAGTGGTTCTTGGTCACAGAGCCCTTGGAAAATCCACTGGAAGCCCGGGACAGGTCTCTGGAAAACAGGTGCTCGCGGACCGCCCCCCCCCCCCAGCTGCAGGGTGGTGTGGCAGAGGAGGGGGCTGGGGCTAGTGCCGGTCCAGTTGTCCCGCGAAGTCACAGTGACTGTAACCGCCGCAGGAAGTGCTCAGAGGTGCCCGGGAGGGTGCTGTGCGTACCTTCTCAGCCGTGGCTACCGAGCTGCTGGGGCCTCCGTGTCCGCATCGGGCCGGCTTCTTGGCGCGTGTGGCTGGCCCTTGTCTGTGCATGCTTAAGGCTTTACCCTGAGTCTGCTTTGATCCTCTTGTGCTTTGAAATCAGACTCTGACCCCTTTTTCTCTGAAGCATGGGGCTGAGAAGTTTTAATGCCCGGATGCCTTTAGTTTTGCTGGCTTCCTCTGTCCCTCTCCCCCTCTCTTTCTCCCCCCCTCCCTCCTTCCCCCCTCCCTCCCTCTCCCCCCCAGTTCAAGGCACAGTATCATCATCGGTCCCCACAAAGCCCCCTTCTCCCCCCTTCCTTCTTTCTTCTGTCCCTGCCCCCCAGCCCCCTATTTTAATGTGTGTGTGTGTGTGCTTCCTCTGTATGTGTTTTGTAAGATATGCTGGGCGGGTCGAGGCATGTATTTGTAATTGACACTCGGTGCTGGGTTACAGACTTCGCCCCCTGCTGTTTTCTCGGGCCTGGCCTGTGTTTTCAAGCCCCCCCCCCCGCGTATCTGTGTGCTCAGGTCTGCAGTTCCCCGAGCAGCAGCGTGTACCAGCGTCCCCTCCTGATCTGCAGTCTGTGTCACACCCAGTCCAAAGGAGCCAAGAGCCCAGTTAAAAACAGCCTGTCTTGACCTTGGGATACCACCTCGTGGAAGGAGTCACCCTGCCGCGGCCTTGTATCCTGGGAGCCCTAGTGAACGGGACGGAAGGGCGGTGTGGTTTGAGAGCCCGCCTACCCCTGGTTTTCTCCTTGACCGCGTGTGCCCCCTTCTGTCTTGCAAAATAGAGACAATCTCTTTCCTTCCCACTTGGCAAGATTATTGCCACAATTAACGACCTGCGAGACAGGTCCTGCACTTTAGATTCTGTACACTTTACAGTTTATTTTTCGTTACCAGTTTGCGTCTCACATTCGCGCTCCTGTTTGCTTTATCACTGCAACTATGAAATTCTTTATTCTTCTAGGCGGCTATTGGAAGAGCACCCCCGACGTGGGGGTTACATAGGGGGCGGTTCTTTTCTTTACCGTATTGCCTTTCAGTATTAGTTTTGCAATGCATATCTGCTGAATTAAATACTTAGGGGATGTAGCCTTCTTCCTGAGGGATTTTTTGGCCCTGACCTGACTTGGGAGTTTTGGCTGCCCTTGTGTTATCTTGTTGGGGTGACTGCTGATAGGCACACAGTTTTTAGGTTCTACTAGGGGATCAAAACTGTTTTAAGTCATGGGTGCCTGAGTGGCCCAGTTGGTTAAGCATCTGACTTCAGCTCAGGTCAAGGGATGGAGCCCCCTGTTGGGCTCAGTGGGGAGCCTGCTTGTCCCGCTTCCCCTCCCCCAACTTGTGCGTGCTCGCGCGTTCTCTCTCTGCCTCAAATAAATAAATAAAATCTTAAAAAAAGTGCTTTTAAGTCAGAAACCAGAATTTCCAAATACTCTTGAGCAGTGGGACAGGAAACCTAAGAGCCTTACACCCCTTATTTCCTCTAAATTTATCATTACATGGAGATATGTTGGTGATCTGATTTCTTTTAACCCCACTTTCCTGATATTTTATGACTGTGATTGGAATCTCTTTTGCGGGGGCCGGGCTGTTTGCTTGGCTTCTTTAAAATACTTTTCTCCCATCCCCTTTCTCTTATAACCTCCTTATCCTCTAGGAGCCGACTTCAAAGAAGTTGGTTAAAAAAAAAAGAAATCCTAAGGGTCCCGGAGATCTCCTTGCATAGAATTGGTGATGGCTGTACCCTATGAAAGATGTTTTACAAAAATCGTATTTTTGTCAAAATCTTTATTTTTTAATGCATCTAAAAATACTGTAATTAGCTACTAGTTCACCTCTTTCTGAATATCTATTTTTTAAAAGATTGTATTTATTTATTTGAGAGAGAGAGAGAGAGAAAGAGAGCATGAGCAGGGGGAGAGGGAGAGGGAGAAGCAGACTCCCCGCTGAGCAGGGAGCCTGATGCGGGGCTTGATCTCAGGACCCTGGGATCATGACCTGAGCCGCAGATCCTTAACCAACTGAGCCCCCTGGGTGACCCTACTATAACGTCTACTACTATCTTGAAAACAGGTGGGTGGCAGAGCTGAATTCACAAGTACGACACCTCATCTCTTACCTGAACCGCGGAGGGTGTTTGGGGAACATGACCTGCATTCCCTTTGCGCGTCTCTTTTGTGAAAGAATATTTACATTTAAGGACCTTCCTTCATACCTGCAGCACAGCGTACTAGAGCCTCCGGCCTGCGCCTGCTGTGTGTGCACACGAGTGGGAACAGCAGGAGAGCTTCTTTAGCTTCAGCTGAGCTCTCAGAGCCTCAGGACCCATGGGGACAGCCTGTACGGGGTCTGAGAACTGCCTCGTGACTCACAGGGAAGTTTTCTGTTCCTTCTTTGGGGTTCTGTTTCCAGTTACATTACTTTCCTACAGCTCGGTCTGTAGCTCTCTTACCATCAGAAAAAAAGTAATTACTCCTTTCTTTGGGATCTTGAAAAAAGATTCTGAAAAGGCTGTAGCAGAATCTGTCTTGACTTTCTTTCCCGGCTGGGACATTGCTTTTGTGCGCTGTGCCGAACGAGAAAGTACCAGCCGACGTTTCTGTTGGCTCCGCGGCCTCTCCTTGGTGATGCTTGTTCTCCACCCCGGACCGGCAGGGGCCAATGTGAACGCAGCGAAGCTTCACGAGACCGCCCTGCATCATGCAGCCAAGGTGAAGAACGTTGACCTCATCGAGATGCTCGTTGAGTTTGGAGGCAACATCTACGCACGGGACAACCGGGGGAAGAAGCCGTCCGACTACGCATGGAACAGCAGCGCGCCTGCCAAGTGCCTGGAGTTCTACGAAAGTAGGCCACACTGTCCTTGTCGCTTGAATGTGCTTGGTTGGTTGGTTTAGCCTTGCGCAAGAGAGCCTGCAAGAAGCTCTGTTCTGACAGTCTGCCCGATCATGTCCGAGCAGGCCAACCATCCCGAGTCCCCGTGAGCCTCCCCCACCCTGCAGGAGACAAGGGACAAATATGATCGGAGGACAAGACTTCTTTGGGTACAGATTTTTAAATGAGTTTACCCAGCCTTGCAACCACAAGAGGCTTTCAGACACCTCTTGGTTGGGAAAAAAAGCCCCGATTTTTTCAAATGTTTGCCGGCCCCACCCAGCCAAAATCCATATGAACTTAGAGGCAGATACATCCATATGTCAAACGTTTCCTGGAGGGTGTTTCTTTTCCTGCATCCAAATAATTTGGGGGGTGAAGTAATATGGGAAAATGAATTTCTCCAGGATTTCTTTTTTTTTTTTTTTCCTCCCAAAGAGTTTTTTTATTTCATAAATCTTCGTAAGTTGAGAATACTGTTTGGCTAATTTATATTTTTATCAAGCAGATATTTGCAGCATACGTGGGTTTTTAAAGAATTGAATCGTTGTAAAAGGCCGACTGCTCTGCAGGTGCCTCAGCGGCTGGGGGCCCCCAGGGACCTTCCATCGTTGGCCCTGGTTTGCTCGCCCTCCCGAGCCATGGCTGCAGGCCTCACCTTTCGTCCGAGGTCCTCACCCTCGGGACTAGGACATGGGCTTGCGTGCTGTGTCTGTCAGAGCTGTTCTGTGCTGTGTGTGCGTTCTCCCCGGGTCCCCCTGTGCCCCGCGGCTCGTGGCGGTGAGAGCAGGGCCTGGGGCCTGGGACCTGCCCGGCAACTGACCCTTGCCCTGTCCCTTACTTGTCTGGAAGTTTGACAGACGAGCCCGCTAGCCACAGAGTAGGCCTTTGCTGATGACTCTGTGCACCAAGTTATAACATTATGGAAAAGGAAAAAAAAAAAAAAAAAAAAAGCTCCCCAGAACCCCACAGAATAAAAACCCAGTGAACGCCCCGTAAATTCCATTTCCTGGTCTTCCTTCCCGGGTCCCTGGCTGTCCTTCCTGGTAGCCTTCCAGAGAAGGCATGCAGGCCGCGTCCCAGCTCCAGGGAAAGGGGAGTGTTTCCGGCCCTGGTTATTTCCCAAGTTGGAGGATGTTACGCTCCTTCCTGCAGCTGACCGCATGTGATTCCTGTTCCCTTTTTTCAGAAACGCCTCTGACCCTGTCGCAGCTCTGCAGGGTGAGTTTGAGGAGGGCCACTGGTGTCAGAGGACTAGAGAAAATCACCAAGTTGAACATCCCTCCCCGACTCATCGATTACCTTTCCTACAACTGAGCTGCAGGCCCGGGAGGCAGGCGGGGGCCTCCCTGGCTGCCAGCCTCGCTGAGTCCAGCAGCTGGGCCGCAGGGACCCCCGTTGTCGGCAGCCGCCCGACTGCTAGAGAAAGAACAACGTTCCCCGAGCTCCTGCTGGCTGTCCTGCTTTGTCTTCTCTGCGGACTCCTGGAGGGTGTTTCCGAGGCCCTGGGCAGGCTCTGCCTCATCTTCTGCAGGCACTTCGCTCTCACTCCGCCCGGTCCCAGCCATCCAGCATCCTCCTCTCACTGACCTTCCTCAGGGGGACTCTCGGGAAGGACCCAGGGGGAGGCCAGGCTGGGGCTGGGGGTGCAGGGCCCTGCTGCCCGGGAGACGGGGGCACCTGGCGCTGTCTCTGAGTCCTTCGGCACCGGGGTGGCCCTGGGTGTCCGAAGGGAGGAGCCTGTGCTGCAGAGGTCGGGTCCTGACCATGTGGCCCTGGACATCTGCTTTGATGACATCCTGCTACTTGGACACTTTTTTCTGGAGCTGTGGTGGGCACTTTCCAAGGCCCATCTGTACCCAGGTAGACCCATTGCTCAGGGGACTTTGCACGGGTCTTGGTCGGGGAAGGCTCGGGCGACTGATTCCCCACACTAGCACAGTATTTCTTAGGAACTTTTCAGGCCTCAGCTCTTTAGCAGCTTGTGTTGGGGATAGATAGAATCTTTTAGAGCATACACAGGCTGCCGCACTTAGGTTTTGTTAACGAGTCTGCAAAACCGCAGATAACGTGAAGGTGCGTCCGTGCGTATTCCAGGAGGAGTTGTTTCCAACGTGGAGGACCCTTAGGACACCCTTTAGGGATGATTGCTCATCTGCTTCTGCAGTTCCCAAACGGATTCTCTTCCTGCCCTAAAGTTTGCTCACTCTCGAGGCTCTGAAATGGGTAGGAGGGAGGTTGCCAGCGCCCGGCGTTACCAACCACTGACTTGCGCATCGTGCAGACACTTACGGAACGTCTATGATGTTCTAGGAATTGTCTGAGTGCTTTGAGCTGTGTAGGAATCAGACTCATTACCCAAGGCAGAGAAAGAAAACACTACGGTCCGTTCCCGTAGTCATAGAAACGACGAATTCTACACTCTCGGCCATGAGGTGAACTCTTCAGTAGTATATTCAGACTGTATTTGTGTCAGATTCTCTCTCCTAATTTAAAAACACAAAAACCAGGCAGTTAAACCAGAGGACGTTTGCATAATTAGTTCAGGTGTATTTGGTTTCTGAGGACACGGGAAGGCACCACTGGTGAACGCTGCTGGGAGTCGTGCCCGAAGCCGCCGAACGTCCCCAGATGCTCCCAAGGTGGGGAAGTGTGTGGGACGGAAGGAGCCCGGATGGGGGAAGCCAGCTGTGCTGCACGCCTGGGGTGTCTCTTCTCCTCAGAGTTACTTGGTGGGGCCCCAGAGCTGCAGAGCGTTTCACGGTAGCTGCCAATGGGCATTTTCTGTCTCGAAAATGACATTGAGGCCATTGTCACGACGGTGCCTCGTGAAGCGCTGAGAATGGGTCGCTCCCATCCAGGTACCATGTGAGATCTGAGTTCGGGGTAAATGGGTGCTTTTGCATGTACTAACAACAACAACAAAATCACGGGGTTCTGCCCATCCGTCCGTGTAACAGAAACTGGCCTCTAGCCATGAACGCTGATACACTTCCTCCCATGGAGCACTGAGTGCAGAATCAGTCCCCACACTCACTGCTCAATAAAAATCGCTTCACAGAGTCCACCTGACGAGCACACGGCCCTTTTGTTGGGAGCAGACACGCTGATGGGCCACTGTCATCTTCCAGTGACGGAGCCCTGCCCGTCTCCCAGATGCCCGTCTTCCCACCTGTCTCCTAGTGCAGGTTTCAGTGACTAAGATTTTAGGGTCTCCTGTAGCTTCTCTCCCCTCGCCTTATTGAGATGTAATCGACACGGATCCCACCTGTACCCTGAGTAGGGGGGTGACTGTAGATGCATTGCTCCGCTCTTCTGAGCCCGGATCTTCCCAGCCGCAGTGGAGGGAGTAAAGGTCAGACTCTGATCATTAAAAGGACATTGATGGTCAAGTCCTGAATCTTACAAATGAGAACATGAGGCCCCGATAGCCTCTGTTTTGGTAAGGCTGAAGTTAGCTGATTAAAAGATGCACCTGGGTGGCTCATGGTTGAGGCAGCGGTTGGTTGGGCGACTGCCTTCGGCTCAGGTCATGATCCTGGAGTCCCGGGATCGAGTCCCGCATCGGGCTCCCTGCTCGGCGGGGAGTCTGCTTCTCCCTCTGACCCTCTTCCCTCCCGTGCTTTCTATCTCTCATTCTCTCTCTCTCTCTCAAATAAATAAATAAAATCTTAAAAAAAAAATCTTTAAAAGATGCCTTGAAAAGTGTAAAGTGCTCCCCGCACATAAAAGTTAGGTGGGTACGTGTATACTGTGGCTTTATTAATGTTTGTAGAGTTTATAGCTGTGTAAATGATTCTCTTCTGACTTTGGGACAGTCCCACTTATTTCAAGAGAAACAGATCAGAAGACCTGCCCATTGGCATTTTAAAACTCGACGTGCATCTGACAGATCAGGTGACATTTGCAGCACAGATAACAAATGACAAACGAAATATAGAAAGATCCCCTAGAAATCATGAAGAAAAAGATTAGGGCGCCTGGGTGGCTCAGATGGTTAAGCATCTGCCTTCCGCTCAGGTCATGATCTCTGGGTCCTGGGATCAAGTCCCACATCGGCTCCCTGCTCAGCGCGGAGTAGTCTGCTTCTCCCTCTGCCCCTCCCCCCACTTGTTCTCTCAATCTCCCAAATAATAAATAAAATCTTAGAAAGAAAAAGATTAATAACCCAAGAGAAGAAAGAAAACAGGCAAGCCTCTGGACAAGAAACTTACAAAAGAGAAACCTCAAATGTCCCCTGACGGGAAACGGTGGTTAGAAGTGATCAGGGAAATGCAAATTAGTGAATATTTAATTCAACAAAAAGATATCAGTATATAGTGTCATTTTGATGAAAATTGAAAGGTCTGACAGTTTGTACTGATGGGCCTTATGGGCATATGGGGCTCAGGCTGCTAGTGGGGTACAGACTGATACGTGTATTTTGGAAGGCGGTAGATGATGTCTAGGACCACTAGAAGTAGAGACCACACGTACCCGGAATTTCTCCTTTTAAAAACTTCAAGAAACTCAGGCATATCACAAGGAGACAGCGTGAGGACATTTAGAGCAGTAGTGTTGGTAACAGCAGAAGGCTCTGCTAGTAGGGGCATGTTGCAGAGTATACTCATAGACTGCTTATCCTCTATTATGGTTAAGGTGGATCCGAATTCTATGCCTTCACACTAATAGATCTAAAACTTCTAACAGCAGATGGAAAAAAAGTTGCCAGCCTACCTTTATGTGCGATATGACTCCATCTGTATAGACTGAAATACAAAACAGCCTAAGTATCTGAGGATGCCCGTGCGTGTAGGAAGTGCACGGAATCAGGGAACCACATGCTGTGCTGTGGTCACCTCCGGGTGAGGGAGGGCTGTGTGACTTGGGAGAGACACAGGGAACTTCAACTCTGTGCTGTTTCATTTCTTGAAACAAAGTTATGAAGAAAATACAGAATACTCCTATTTGCTCACGTTGGGTGGCAATTAGACACGGGTCTATGCTCTCTGCCTTGCTTGTTTTCACAGTAACAATTTAAGGCACAGAGGAGAAACAAAAGGCAGAAATATCTTTTAAAAAAGAGGAAGAGATCTGTGGAGCTATTATAAAGTGATTCTGTTTAAGAATACCTTCCAGCCTCCCATTGGCTATGAGGTCCTGTTTCCGTTATGAGACCTTGTATTCTGCAACAGGACCTGACACTTTTTTCCACCATCCTTATTTTTGGGCTGAGGAAACAGGTTGCAGCTACTTTCTTAGGTAAACTAGATTTCGAAAGCCCTGAGTGTGCCGTGTGGCCTCCAAGACCGAAGGGCAGTGTTGGCTAAACCCCCCTCCACTGGTTAGCCTCGCCTGCTCGGGGATGGCTCACTCCCTAGGTGATTGTGAACCTTCTAGAAGTGGCTCTGGGCAAAGTTCCCAGCTTCAAATCCTACCCTTGGAGACATGGGTCCCTGAGGAACTGGTTCAGTAGGAAGACCCATTGTCCGGCTCCAGGGTGCTGCCTGCCCCCCACAGGTCAGAGGGGTGGCACAGGGAAAGAAGGGGTCTCCTGGCACCCTTCACTCTCCTGCCCCTCTCCGGGTCCCTTCCCATCACCAGGGAAGGAAGTAGAGTCTCCTCCTTCCCTCCTTCCCTTACTGACACTTGCATGCCCAGAGATGCTGCACGTGGTACCCCATCTGTACTAATGGATGAATCCGCGCAAAGCTTTGAAGTTGTTTGGGACCAAAAGAATGCCTTGGCACATCCATCCCCTCCCCGGGGTTGCTCTGTTAGAGCTGGTCATGCTTTCTTTCCAGGGGGCAAGCACCCTGACTTGTAAGCGGTTGAATTCTTTTATTCAAGAAGACCAGCCTAAAACTGGCTCTGCACACAAAGCTCAGCCGCAGGCTCATGTTGTGAGCCGCCGTGCTGTCTTACAGTCGTCAGGAGGGATCACAAGGGTGCGAGCAGGCTGGCTGTGTGCCTGCCGTCTGGGTAGCTCCAGCATGTACGGTTCTCCCTGTAACGGCCTGCAAAGTACTTCCAGACCCTGGAGTCTTTGCATTTTCTCTTTTCTCAGTGTTGGTACCACATGGCATTGACAGCTGAGCCCCAGTTCTGTTGGCGTGAAAGTCTTGTGATCTCTGGCAGTCTGAATGAAAGTATGTCTTAAGTTGGTCCAATCTAAACAAGGTGCCTCCTAAAAGCCCAGTGTCTCAAAACCACAAATAAAGGGAGAGAAGATTCATGATCGGTCTCCCCCCCGCCACTTACTTCTTTATATAAATTTTTTCTTTCCAGCAGCTGGTCTCCAGGTGTGTGGTTCTTGTGAACCAGACTTCAGAGCGGAGAAGTTGCAACCGAACTCTGAGCCAGGAGGTACAGTTAGTTTAGCTCTCTGCTTTCTGCGTGATCAATAAAGAAAATTGCCATTGCTCTTCTTGTTAATCCAACTCCTGAGACACATTCTGCTGTGTTCAAGACAGAGCGCTAGATGGGACAGGACGCAGGAACTTTTACTCAAGCCTTCGTTCGCTTTCCCCGTCCGTCCCTCTAGCCTGCCCACAGCCCCCATCGATCTGTCCGGCTCTCCATGCATACATTCATCCTTTATTCCCTTTCTTTTTATTTATTTATTTTAAAAGTTACTCTATTTTAGGTTCTCCGCTGGTCCCTAAGGATTTAAAAAAAGATCCATGAAAGCAAACCTCGGCCCTGAAGGATTTCGAAGACCACGCCTCAGGGAGCAGACACGGGAGCAAGTGCTGAGTCTGGAAGTGTAGCAGTCGGGGCATGAGCCCCGAACAGGACAGAAGAGCTAACTCTGCTCTTGGCAAAGGGGAGAAGAGAGATGCCCCCAGACTCGGTTCTCAGGTCTTGGGTTAATAAATGCAGTTGCATTCATTTTTACATTCCTGGTGCTGTGTAGTTAACAAAGATTTATTTTTTTTTTAAGGATTTTCTTTATTTGAGAAAGAGAGCATGGGTGGGGATGGGACAGAGGCAGAGGGAGAAGCAGACTCCCCGCGGAGCAGGGAGCCCGATGCGGGGCTCGATCCCAGGACCCTGGGATCATGACCCGAGCCGAAGGCAGACGCCTCACTGACGGAGCCACCCAGGCGCCCCTACAAAGCTTTATAAAATGTCCATAACTGGCACTATTTTTCTGGAGAGATGGATTCATTTGTTTTGTGCCTTTTCTCCCAAGCACAGAAACCGGAGAATGAAGTTCAATCCTGTGGAATTTTACATGAGGAGAGAGTTTACGGTAATCCCTTCTTAAAAAAGTAAAAAAATCCCTTCTTGTGTTTATGGTTCCCAAGACGTGGATGAGACTTTCCTAGAAGGCCAGACTGGCACCCAGGGAGCAGGGGGACTCTGCCGATGAGCCCGTGGGAATCTACACTTTGCAGAACACGTGTGGGTCATTTAAAAAAGTTGAAATAAACTGAGGCATAAAAGAGAAATCCATCACAAGCTATTTTCAAAGTGTCTGATTGTTAGTTGTTTTCCCTTTTTGGGTAGGGGTCAGAGGGGTCCCTTGCTTCTTTTCAAATAACAGTATGAAATTGTATTCAAGACACAGGCAACTGGAAATGGGATAAGGAAGGTAGCAACGGGGGAGGATGAAGGGAATGAAGCAGGAGGAAGGGGGAGGAAGAGAGAGCTCCAGCGAGCACGTGGGTGGGACGCTGGGCCATGCTGGTGGGATTGCCAAGTTCGTCAGCTGCCCTTCATGGCGTCATCTGAGGGGATGCCAGCCGGAGCTCTGTAGGGATGGGGGCTTCCACTCAGAGCAGGTTGCAGTCGGGTGCAGCTTTGGATGAATACGGCACCGACCAGAGCAATCCTATCTGAATATCTGGATGACATCAAACCCAGTGCCCACATCTGCCTCTCCCCGCCCCGGCTCTTGCACCAACTAGCGACTCCCAGGACCTGGGGGCTGCACCTGAAACTCCCCGGACGCTCTGACCTAGCCCGTGGGTGGATTCTGTGTGGCCCTGCGATAGGGCAGCATAGTGCCGAAGACTCAATAAAGCCAAATGCCATCTCTAATAACAAGGAAACTGTGGCCCAAGGCGGGAGGCTTTGGTTCTTACTTTGATCACAAAGATCGCAAGTTCCCAAGCCAGCAGTGTTCCTTTGCATTCTAGAAACATTTCACTGGTCTGATTGCTTACGATGGTCAGGGCATTCTGTGGGGCTCTGCCGGGGTCGCAGAGGAATAAAACCCAGAATAAGGCAGCCGGCTAACCTCAAACACAGGGCTCTGCTCGGGGCTGCCAGGAAGAATCTCAGGAATGAGCAGCCACGTCCCATTCGGAAGTACAATGGAGTCCAAAGGGTGGATGGTCAAGAAGCGTGACTGCGTCTACTCAAGACTGAACACAAGAAAATATGATTTCAGAGCAAGGCTTTGATTTATACTGAATGCGAGAAAAACCAGGAGGAGGTGGAGGAGGTGGGAGGAAGGCACTTTGGGGACTTGGAAGGGTTTTAGAAGTTTGCCACATGGGTGGTTTTCCTTCTCCTCATCCCAAGTGTGCTTCCAGAACTACTGAGCATCACCAGAGAGACCAGTTTGAGCCGACAGTGGGGCGGGGGTGGGGATAAGAGAGATTAAAAAAAATAATGTTTCTCAAGCTATCAGGCGAAAGTCAGAGGAGAAGCAACAAGGTAGGGGTGGTTAGAGATGCTGGAAATCTGGCCCAGCAGCTGAGTCACGATCTGGAGTAATATTCCAGGGCAGGATGCTTCAGGGTGGATGGAGAGACAGGGGTTCCACGAGGGGTGTGAGGGCTAAACTGGCTGGGCCAAGGGATGCCCAGGGAGCTGGCAGAACGTGATTTCCAGGTGCCTCTGTGAGGGGGTTTTCACAGGAGACGAGCGTTTGGTTTGTGGGACCGGGTAGAGCAGGTGGCCCTCTGTAGGGCAGCCTTGGTCCCCTCCGCTGAGGGCTCGCATAGAACAGAGCTGGAGGAAGGGGGAATCTGCTCTCTCCGCCTGAGCTGGGACATCACCTTTCTCCGGCACTCAGACCAGGACTTAACGCACGGGATCCCTCGCTTCTCAGGCTCCATAATCATGTGCACCCACTCTTACAATAAACCCTTCTATTGATATTTATCTCTCTCTATCCCGTTCGTTCTATATTCCTGGAGAACCCTGGGTACCACAACTAGCGTGTATTCTGCAAAGCTCACTGTCATAATTCAACATGGTGATACCTGTTGAACATGAACCTAGGACCCATCATTTGCTATGCAACAACGTGGCTTAAAATTGGGTATTTATTAAAATACATGGTATAGTCTATTACCTACTAAGCATTGTTTTTTTGTCAGGTGGTAATGCAGGAGAGCAGCTACGTTGGGAAGGGCTTAGGGTCAGAGGGAGCTGAAATATCAAATCCCACACCCTGATTGATCAGGGAGGCGGTGAAGGGGGTCATGCAACCTTCCGAAATCTTCTAGTCTGGTGGCTCTTGAACTCTCAGCGTGGATCAGTCACCTGGAGGGCTTGTTTTGTTTCTTAAGATTTTATTTACTTATTTGTCAGAGACAGAGAGCGAGAGCACAAGCAGGGGGAGCTGCAGGTCGAGGGGGAGGGAGAAGCAGGCTCCCCGCCGAGCAAGGAGCCCCACACAGGACTGGATCCCAGGACCCCTGAAGGGCTTGTTAAAACAAACTGCTGAGCCCCACTTCCAGAGACGCCGATTTAGTGGCCCTGGGGTGGGGCCTGAGGAGGCACATTTCTAGTAAGTTCGGGCCTGCTGCCGCTGGTGGGGGAACAGGGAGATGCCCCACTTTCAGACAACTGTCCTCGTCGGCTGCAGTCTGCTCTTCACTAGACTCGTTCACTTTCATCTCTCGCCTCAGTGGAACATGTCCTGGGAGCCGAGTGCTTCAGCGAGACTTGAGGACCCCCCTCTGGGCCTCCTGGAGGAATCCCTCGGGACCAGGTCTCCGAGGCCGAGGACCCAGCAACGTGCTTTGCAGCCTGGGCTACAAGGAACACAACGCTGCCTTCCTCCGCATCCGTGTGTTTGCACGTCCAGCTGCAGCCGGGCGGCCGTATGCACGCGGCGCCACAGACGACGCATTACCTCAGGCCAGGTGCACACCATTCTCCTCAGGATGTTCTGGCCGCTGAAGGGAATGATGGATGAGCGGAAGAAGTCCCACCACTTCAGAGAAATCTCTGTCTCGCCCATGAACACATGGCCATGAACACATGCCGCCGTTAAGGGGGGTTCCTTCCGTGTCTCTTCTATTTCCAAGCAAATCAAAGCCCTTTGTAAAGTTTGGCCCTTGGGCAGGTTCATGAGGTAAAGGAGAGGAGTTGCCACCATCTTTCTGTACCGAAACACTGGGAATAAAGACATAGCCCAGGGGCCGGGGGGGGGGGGGGTCCCTGTCCACCAGAAGGTCGCCTTGAGGCAAGGCCTCCCCGTGTGATTCCTGCACACATTGGGAAGCGGCCACTTGACTGTATCCTATTTCCTCAGGAGGCCCTTTTGCCCAAACTGGGACATCTGGTCCCCGGGGGACATCAGAATGCTCACCTGGAGATGCTTCATGAAGGGGGGAACTCTGAACTTTGAAAATTAGATAAAATGCAGTAGGGAGAGAGAGCGTGAGAGTGCGCGTGCTTTACAAGCCCAGGGCATCAAACAGGCGGACAAAAGTGGGGGACAGGAAAGCTCAGGCTTTTGGGGTCATTTAGGATGTATTCGCCTGCAAGGGGCCCAGAATCAAAGAGGAATGTGTTCTCTCAGAGAACAGGGAGTTAGCGGAGGGGGGGGCAGGCTCCAGGATGAGTCATCAAGCCCCCTGCCCAGCCCAGCCCATCTTGTCCTCGGGGCAGAGGACTTCTGCGACATCCCCGCGTGACAATGTCCAGAGGAAGAAGAGATACCATCTCTTTTCTGTTGTTCTCTTGCGGGGGGTGGGGGGCATTCCTCAAATCTCCACAGACAACATCCCTTCTTTCTACAGCCCCACACCCCGCTCCCTGCCCCACTCAGCAGACACAGGGTGGATTTGAACTCGTGCCCAATCCTGAACCAGTCGCTGACGGGGAGTCACTGAGACTTGCTTACACTAATCACTGGGAGGGAGTAGGGGTCGGGGTTCCGCAGGGACTGTGGCAAAGGGAGTGCCGGGGCACAGAGGAAAAGACCACCTGCTGTGGCTTCGGATATCCGATCAGCAAACGCGATGGAAAAGGCCAGGCTGTTAATTCCCCAGGGAAGGCGGCCAGGGGGCGTTTATTCTGGAGACAGGGAGTGATAAGGACAGAAACGTGCGCATGCATGTTCCGCAAGATGGGCAACAAGCCGGGGCAGGAGGCACGGGATCTGTGAGAGGTTCTCTCAGGAGCAGGAGGAAAGTGAGGAGCGTGGTGCCTGCCAATTCGGAGTTCCATCCACTGGATGAGGGACTAACTGGATTAAGCCTGGACGTGGCTGGTCTTGTGAATCCAAGCCTGAGTTCCTGGGAACATGGGGATGCCATATTAAACAAAGTAACACAAAGGGATCAAGAGGTGGGGCTGGTTGACCAGCGGTGCCCTCCCCCCACCCCCAACCTCGCTCAGGTTAGGACCCTGGTTCCTGCTCTGCAAACAGGTGTCAGTCACCTGACCGGGGCGCTCTAAGGACGTGCATCTGACCTTGCTGCTCAGAGTGAGAAGGCCGAGGCGGTAAAACAGCTAAGTTGAAAATGGAAAGATGACTGACAGACCTCAGAACTGGAGGAAATGACGGCTGCAGAGTCTTGATCCTGCCCCTGAGCTAACTGTTGAACTCTCTACTCAGACTGCAACGTTAACAGAGCCGAGATTCCCGGAGTAAAGAATTTCCATTCTCCCCACTGGGGCTCAGGAGCGCTTGTCCCGGCTGGCATTCAGTCGCCGGAATGTGTCTTTGTTCTCCGACCACTGCCAAGCTGGGAACTTGCTCTCTACCTATATGTAACCCAAATAAGGACAGGAAGAGAGTCCCTGCAAGCTTTACTTGGGGATGTTGGCCCCCAGAATGCGACCCTACGATTTCTGCACATTTCGAGCAGCAAGGTCAGCTTAGGTCTTCATTCTCTCCTGTACAAACCTTGCAGTCCAGTCTTGTCAGCCCTGTGAGTGGGGGCTGCTCAGGGTAGAAGGAACAGGACCTTCCTCTTGAAAGCCTAAGAGTTCAAATTTGACCCTCCTCTGAGGCTCCATTCTTAAGTCTCTGTATTAGTCAGGAGAGCCAGCTGCTGTAACAAATAGCCCCAAATCCCAGGGGCATAATATGATACAGTTTACATTTTCCTCCATGGCACAGGGGACCTGGCTTTGTGGGAGGGCTCTGATCCGTGTGGTCATTAGGGACCCAGGGTTCACTACCATGGGGGCCTTAGGATTCTTCTCGCAATCTCTTCCCACAGATAAGGGAAGAAAAAACACATGGTGCTCCCCTGCCTCAGCTTGGAGGGGACACCCATCACTGCCACTGACAGCCTGCTGGGGAGAACAGGTTCCACCCAGTTGGAGTGATGCTGAGCATGTAACATCACTGTATGGTGGGGAAGATGAAAGCACAGATGCTGGTGGACAGCTAGCCTGAGTGCCACTGAACCCACGTCAAGTAGAAAACCATGTGTACTGAAGCATGCCAAATGCAACCTCCTCCTAGAATTCCCCTCGGTGTTGAGGGGCCAGAATTCAGCTCATGGGCCATAGTTTGCCAACCCCTAATATCAAAGCTTAAATATGCCAGAGCCAAAGTTCTTACAATTTTCTTGACTTTTCCCACATGGTGCCAAGACAGCTGCCAGAGCTCCAGTCATCATGTCCTTATTCCAGGCAGGAAGAAAAAGGAAGGGTCAGGGACCAATGCATGTCTGCCAGCTAAGTACGCCTCGTTTATTGGAGGCCCCACCCAATAGCTTCTATCTCACAGGCCTCCCCACCTCTGCAAAGAAGACTAAGACAGACAGTTGTTGCTTTTTTCCCTCAGTTTGGGCTCACTGTCATCCCAAACAACATGTTTTCTCTTATTAAGGAAGAAAGGTAGAATAGATAGTGATTACTTAAATAAAACTTAAGAAAAATAGTAAGTAGCACCTAGCAGCCCCTAGCACCACTGCTTTTTTACAAAAAACCCTCCAGGGAATCCATCAGGAAAGCCTCCTCTGTTTACTTATTTCTGGTCACCTCTAACTTCACTCCGTGCTGAAATCCTGAGAGGAGAGTACGGCCTTCACAGTCTAACGCTGCAAAAAGACCAGAATTTTCTGATCCTTGCCGAAAACAACAACAAAACCCCACAAAATTCAAAGGCTCCTTTCGGGCTGCATCTGTTTCCAGGGCGGGGAACAAGACAGGCAGAAGCAGGGGAGCAAGGACGTGGTGTGGGGCCGTGAGCAGCTTGCGGGGAAAGACCGAGGCCCCTGGCCTCGGGCAGCTGATGTGAGGCGGGTACCTGGGACTCTCTGTCCCGCTTGTTCGAGGGTCTGGGGAAGCAGATTCCATGACGTCTCTTGGTCATCACTTCAAGGCTCCCTCTTCTTTTTTTTTTATTTTTAAGATTTTTTTATCTATTTATTTGACAGCGAGACACAGCGAGAGAGGGAACACCAGCAGGGGGAGTGCGAGAGGGAGAAGCAGGCTTCCCGCGGAGCAGGGAGCCCCATGCCGGGCGCGATCCCAGGACCACGGGATCATGACCGGAGCCGAAGGCAGACGCTTGACTGAGCCCCCCAGGCGCCCCGAGGCTCCCTCTTCTAAAAGCATTTTATGACCACGCAGGGATTCTTGAGCCCCAGGTTGTGCTCTGTTTGCCGCAAGTCTTTCCAAACTGCAGGGTGGAGACCCTGCAGACTCGCTGCTGGTCCCCTGAGGCATGTGGTGCTGCAGAGTTTCCCACCCGTAGACCCGGGGAGACCCAAGTCCTCCTGGACCCCATATGACCCCGTCATCCCTTTCTCCTTTCCAAAATGAGCACTTTTTTTTGGTGACAAGGACGGGGTGAGACATTAGCATTAGAACCCAGGAGAGCTGGTATAAAAGAGGAGGAGACTGTCCTGGCCCCTCTGAGCCTGTCCCCTCGATTTAGGAGCGGCCCGGACGGGGCTCTGCATGGTTCTTGCACATGTTCAGGGACTCTCCCTGACACCCATCTTGGCCCCTTCCCTTCTGACTCTTTCCTCTCCGGCGTTCCCTCCCCCGCCTCCCATGTTCTCTGGCAGCATTGCTGGGCCTGACGCGCACATGCGGAATTGCGTCCCCCCAGCGGCATCGGAGGGAGCCCCATCTCCCATGTGGCTGTTTTGGTCCGGGGGTGGTGAGGGCTGAATGAGCCCATAAGGGGTGGGGCCCTGACCGAGAGACCTGCGGTCCTTATACCGAAGAGGGAGGGCCACGGGAGCTCTCTGCTCGGCAGGTGCGGAGGCCGCAGCGTCTGCCCGCCAGAAACAGAGCCCTCACCTGGAACCAGCTCTCTTGGACTTCCAGCCTCCAGGACCAGGTGGTGAAACGAGTAGGCCTGGGGTGTAAGCCCCCGTCTGGGGTCTTCTGCTCCAACAGCCCGAGCGGACGAAGACAGAGCCCCTACAACTGGCATTTCTGGAAGGAGCAGATGGGTGCTGGATATCTGGGGCTCTGGGACTGGCATCTGTACCTGCCGCTGTCACTGGCACCCCCTCCCCGCAGACACCCGCGTTAACACCGGGAGGCGTACTGCTGGCTTCGGACGCCAGGAGGCGCTCCCCCGCCCCCGGGAAAACCCATCTCCGGCTGTATAGAAGGCTCTACAGTCGGGTGCTAAAATCACTGGGCGTTATGCTTAACTGATGAATCACTGAACACTACATCAAAGACTAATTATGTAGGATACAGTGGCTAACTGAACATAATAAAAAAAATAAAAAATTAAAAAATAAAATCCTTTTCGTCTTTCAGGGTTTCAGTTCATTGAGGACACTTTCAGCATCTCCATAAATTCACTCCCTTTCTGGGCTTCCACATGTGTTGCTTATAACTCTTCTCGAAGCACCTTAACCTCGGTGACAGTCTGATTATACAGCATTCTAGCAATTCATTGATGAGCTTGCATGGTTTCCCCAAACCGCAGGTGCCTTGAGGATGGTGACCGGGTGCTGTTCCTCATCACCCGTGATCCTGGTGCCAGCACCCGGCCCGGCTCAGAGAACCAGCTCACGTGTGTGCGCTGAGCGAGGCTCAGGAAGAACGGCGTTGTTCAGGAGCGTGTGTGTCCTGGCGCCGGTGAAGTGAACCATCAGCCTTTGCTTTATCCTTGGAACTAAAGAAAACAAGTCTACCTTTTCTGCCACTTGGCAGGCCTGCAAATAATAACAATGGTGATAATTTGTCTTCACCAGCTTGGGCTGCCATCACAGAATACCACAGGCTGGATGGTTTCAACAACAGTTATTCCTCACAGTTCTGGGGGCCGGACGGATGTCTGAGATCAAAGTGCCAGCAGATCTGATTCCTGGTGAAAGCTCTCTTCCTGGCACGCAGATGGGAGCCTTCTCACTGAGTCCTCGCACGGTGGTGAGAGTGAGCCCTGGGCTCTCTTCTTCATCTGATAAAGAACCAAATCCCCCCATGACCTGATTTAACCCTAATCCCCTCTCAAAGGCCCCACCTCCAAATACTATGGCACTGGGGGTTGGACTTCAACATAGGAATCTGAGGGGACACACGCATTCAGTCACTAACATTATTATTAAGCTTCCATTTCTTATTTTTTTTAATTATTCTTAAAATTCCAGTATAGTTAACATGCTATATGAGTTTCAGGTGTATAATAAGTTGAGTCAACAATTCTATACATTACTCTGCTCTTCATGATAAGTGTGCTCTTAATGCCCTTGGCCTATTTCACCTCCCTCCACCCACCTCCCCTCTGGTGACCATCAGTGTGTTCTCTAGAGTTAAGAGTCTGATTTTTTTTGGTCTTTTTTCCTTGTTTTCTTTCTTAAATTCCACATATGAATAAAACCATACGGCATGTGTCTTTCTCTGACTGGTTTACTTCTCTCATCATAATACCCTCTAGATCCATCCATGTCGTTGCAAATGAAAAGGTCTCATTCTTTTTTACGGCTGAGTAATATTCCAGTGTGTGTGTGTGTGTGTGTGTGTGTGTGTGTGTGTGTGTGTGTGTGTGTGTGTGTGACATCTTCTTTATCCATTCATCTATCAATGGACACTTGGGCTGCTTTCATAATTTGGCTATTGTAAATAATGCTGCAATAAACCGGGGTGAATATATCTTTTCAAATTAGTGTTTTCCTTTTCTTTGGGTAACTACCCAGTAGTGGAATTACTGGATCATACAGTAATTCTACTTTTAATTTTTTGAATTAATTTTGTCTCCCACAGTGGCTGTACCAGTTTGCGTTCCCACCAACAGTATACAAGGGTTCCTTTTTCTCCACATTATTACCAACACATTTTACCATTGTTTCTTGTGTTTTTGAGTCTAGTCATTCGGGCAGGTGTGAGGTGATATCTCACTGTGGTTTTGATTTGCATTTCCCTGATGCTCAGTGATGTTGAGCATCTTTTCACGTATCTGTTGGCCATCTGGATGTCTTCTTTGGAGAAGTGTCTGTTCATGTCTTTTGCCCTCTGAGTTTTCTTCTCTCTAGGCTCCACATCTCCCTGCCCCTCATCTCTGCGTCACAGGACTTCACCTTCCTGCTCCCATGGTCTGACCATGCTCCCTCGGTTGTTTGCCCCATCTCAGAGAAAAATGAACTGGTCAACTTCTTGCCAACAGACAAGAATGAGCTAATCATGTTCCTCATTTCTGGAAATAGAGTTCTACTTTACTAAGAGCTTTCTGGAGGCATGAGGTCTTCAGGTCCACATTATGACTGTTGTGAGTCCTATATACTTTTGTTCTCATGGTCTCCTCCATTAATAAAAATTTAAACCACTGTGTTAGAACAAAGGTGAATTTAATCCAGGCTGTATTCATTATTATATATTCATATTTCCTTCTCATTTTTTTTAAAGATTTTATTTATTCATGAGAGACAGAGAGAGAGAGAGAGAGAGAGAGGCAGAGGGAGAAGCAGGCTCCCAAGGAGCAGGGAGCCCGATGCGGGACTCGATCCCAGGACCCTGGGACCATGACCCGAGCCGAAGGCAGACGCTTAACCATCTGAGCCACCCAGGCGCCCTCCTTCTCATTTTAAAAGAGCTTAAAGTTAAAACTACTGTGGGCCTGAGGCACTGTCCCCACTGTGCCCAGAGACAAGGTGTCCCTGAGTGTCTTCACCCTTGATAATGAGCAGGAATTTAGTCACTGGGATGGGTGGCTACGGGGCTGCTCTGGGGGAGGTGGCTGTTCTGGGATTCGATAACTGCTCAGGACAGAACTAAAGGGGAAGCTCTGGAGGTGAGCTTTTTAATGTCACCAATATGCTCCTGTAAGCTTGGGGTCCTCCACAAGTCCTCAGCTTTCATAAATGAACCAAGGGTTCTCCCCAAAATACTTGTCAGCCACTGGTAGGGCACACATTTATAGCCTGAGTCTCATTCTCATGTAAGACTTTCTTAGCTTCACTGGCCAATGCCCCACAGGGTGAAACGTGCAGGATGGTTAGGGGGCAAAGAGTACCTGCAGGGTCCGTCCCCAGCCCGGCGTCTAAGTGTTTGGCCACACGGGGGCACCGATGAGCCAGCCTGTTGCCCCCATTGCCCAGGCCTGGTTCTGCCCGGGGGAATCTCTGTCTCCGGAGGTCAGTCTGGCCCCAGGGGCCTGGTGGGGGGTTGCCCAGCTGCCTGAGGCCTGGGCCAGAGCAGGGCCCTCTCCCTGCCACCCCCGGCAACCTCCAGGACTCTGGAGACACTAAAGGTGACTCAGTTTCAGGAAAACACTGATAGGGAGGTGGAGCTAGACTGTCACCTTCCCTTGTCAGCGTTTGGCCCTGGGGAAGGGATGTCACCTCCCTGGGCCTGGGCTCCTTCCCTGAAACCCTCAGGGTGGCCTTTAGCAATCTCTAAGGCCACTTCTGCTCTCAAATTGTAATTCTGCGGGAAATACAGCAGGGCAGGAACGTCTGCTTTACACATCACGGAGGGCCATTGAGCGGGTGTCCTGTTGCTACTTGGCCATTGTCTTGGAAGGGCGACCATAGGCAAGTCACTGTCCCTCTGTCGTTCTCACTTGCCTTCTCGGGAAGAGAGAGGCCTTTCAGTGGGGTACCTTCTGACCCACACGACCTTGGCCTTCTCCCACCTTCCTCCCAGAGGGTGGCCGAGACAGGGCTGGTGGGGCCCTCTCCGAGAAACAGGGCTGGCTGGACGCAGGCCGTCCGCACCTGGGAACTAGAACCTTCCACCTTTCTGCTGCCGAGCCTCGGGAGTACAGAAAATGGGAGGAGAGCTGTGTCCGAGTTACAAATTCCAGGGTCCCGACCCACAACAAACACATCTTCTAGCAGGAGCTCTCTCTTAGCTCTGCTCAGAGCCCGTGCCAATGAGTAACGCTGAGTGTTCCTTTTTAATTGAAGCGCCTGTGCAGCGCGGGGGGGATTCTCCTGTGTTCAAACATCTCTGTGTCCCCAGATCTCCAGCGCGCCCATCTGCCAAGGTGCTGGAGTCGCCTGGGCCCGGGGGGCGGGGGGGGGGGCGTGGGGGCGGGCGTGTCGATTACGGATACGGAGGCCCAGGCCCTGTTGCTGAGGTTGACTTCACAGGGCTGGGGTGGGCCCAGAAATCGCCACTCTCTTCACCAGCCGGCCAGGTGGAATCATGCCACAGAAATGTTGAAAGAACAATTTTCATTAGTGGGTGCCATTTTTCCTCTACCCTTTCTTTTCTGTTTCTTTTTTGTTTTAAACCGTATCTCAGGGCCTTGGAATCCTGGCAAGGAGGATGTAAAAATAGCCTTTTTCGGAGCCAGCCTTTCCCGCCGTCTCCTGTTTAGTCTGGGGTCTGCACTCCGGGCCTGTCTGCTGGCGGGGGCGCCTATCCCTGGCCCCCTCCAACCCCATCGGATCGGGAGGCCTGCGCCCAGCCCCTCAACTACCCCAGGCACCGGGGGAAGCTCCACACCACAGACGCCAAGTGCCAAGTACTCGCGGTGTGGGCTCCGCGCAACTTCCCGGCTGCGTCCCACTCGCCTGACCCACCTCGCGGAGCCCACACCGCGCCCCTCCAGCCCGCCGCCCCCCGCCCCTGCGGGCGCCCCTGCTCCCTGGACGCCGGGTTCCAAACCAGCCCTAACAACATCACGAAACAAAGGGGGAAAGGTAAAAAATGTACCTCGGCCTCAAAGCCCAGAACAGGGTTCACTCGCGCAGCCCCTGCAGCCGCTCAGTGCGCGCTGGGGCCCCGCCCGGGAGAGGGGGTCCGCGAGGCCAGCGCGCCACGGGAGGGACGGTCCCCGCGGGGCGGAGCCGGGGGTCGGCCGGGCTGCCTCCCGGGAGCGGGAGCTGCGGCGCCCCGGCCCGGCCCCAGCCCCTCGGCCTCCCTCGGAAACGGAGAGCCCCTTCTGTCTCCCACCTTTCCAGGAGACAGGGCGGCCCTGGCCCGCGCGCACCCGGAGCCCGCCCGGTCCCCGGGAAGCGGGGCAGCCAGGCTGCCGCAGCGCCGCCTTCAGAGACCTGAGCGGTGGGACCCCGACGCCGCAGGCCCCTTCCTCCAGCAGACCGGGAGTGGAGGGGGTAGGGGGGCGTAGCTGCCCCGGCAGGACCTTTGCCACAGAAGTGTGGCGCTCACTCACCCATTCACGCATCCAGTGTTAGGGCATTTCATGAGCACCTACTCTGCTCCAGGCTCTCTCCGAGATCGGCAGGTGCAGACGAGGGGCTGGAAAGCAGGGCTCTACGCTCACGCTCTGGCGGCAGCTTTGAGCTCCACCTCCTTGGGGTTGCAAGACCCTTAGCCAGCCAGGTCATCATCAGCTGTGGCCAGCGTCGGGCGTCAGGTGGCCTTGCTCCCAAGAGGAAATGGCGAATGCCTCCCCCAGCCTGGGGAGAAGAGCAGCTGTGCGTGGTTTGATGGGGCCAGCCCTGAGCCCTCTAACTCTGCCCACCTGATTCCTCCAGGAACTCAGCCTCCAGGACAGGGCCTTCCATAATTTTTGTCCCCCCCGCTCCACTTTGAACACTAGACACTCTGTAAGGCTCAGGCCAGCACCTCCCTCCTCTCTGCCTCTAAGATGAGAAGGGGGGCCAGCCTCTTAATGGAGCATTGGACAGTCCTGCGACTGCACATGAACCTCCCGAGGTTCCTGTCCTCATCAGGAACATGGGGGTAATTGTCGCTCTTTTCTCCAAAATTCTCAAAATTATTCAATTTTCATTTTATTGTAGTCTTATACAAGGTATGGTTCAAGGGGTGTACTACGTCATGAAATCGTCAGACTATCTTTATGCGGTAGATGTTACTCTGATTCCTAGTTTGCTAATGAGGGAACAGAGGCCCAGAGAAATTAAGGAATGTGCACAAAGTCACACATCTACTAGAGGCACATTTGCTAGTCCAACTTGGTCGTTGGACTGCAGAACTCACACTTTCCATCGCCCCCCAGCCTTACAGAGATATACTTGACCTATAACACTGGATCGCAGGTGTACAGCCTGAGAACCCACGCTGTAACCATTGCCCTGTTCCACCTCCCAGTGCGGAAAAGCCTCTGAGGCCCCCTGCTTTTAGAACACCTTGGCTTCACCTTCAAAGCAGATGCTGAGTCCTGCCCCAGCCTCCTCCTCCCACCTTTGGGTGACGAGCTGGGGTCACGGTGCTGGCTCAGTTGCTGAAGGACTTCGTGGGACTGCCCCGCGCTGGGGCAAGGGTCTTGCTCCGAAGCAAGGCACTCTCACAAGGCTCCTTCTTGCTTTAAGATCTCAGCGTTATTGGGTTTCCACCGGGTCTTCTTCTTATGACTTATATCTGAAGGTCACTTTGTCCGCCATGAGTTGGCTGAAGCTTCTGCCTCTAGTCCTGCCAGGCTCCCTTGATGCCCTGCTAAGAATCAGAACCTTTGGTCCTCAGAGCAGAACCCAGTCTCCTTGGCATGGTATTCAAGGTCCTGCCACCTACCCCGATTGACCTGTCCAGCCTGCCCTTTCCCGGCCACCTGTTGCCATCCTGCCTGGCAAAGCGAGCACTGGGAGTCTTCCCGGGCTGCCTCCCCAGCCAGCCCAGCTCTTTTACAGCTGCGCCTACCCCTCCACCAACTTGAGAGCTCACACTCCCTCGGGCGGTGACTTCCGCCTGAGCATCTCCACGTTCACATGGGAAATTGTGGAAAGCTCACAGCAACAACTATCTTGCAGGTGAGAGGATCCAAAGTAAAGATGTAAAGGGATTTTCCATCAATCTCCAAGAAAATCGACACGAGAAGCCAGACTGGAACCCAGTAGCATGGTGTCCTGGGTGGAGCTGTTCAGGGAGCCAGACGGCCTCCCTCCCTGTGTCCACACCAGTGCACTGAGAAGGAGCGCATAGGGGGCTGACCAAGGGTCCCCAAATACCAAATGGCTGGGCTCCCAACGGGCAGGCATCTCCCACCGAGAAAACCTACCTTCTCCCTGCCTCCCCAGGATCCTATATCCAGATGGGGGCGGGGGGAATGCATAAAAATGAAATAACAAAATGAAACATGTCCCCCAAATCCCCAGACAGCCTTTATTAGAGTTATCTGAAGAATTAAGTCACTGGGGGAGACCACACAATTTTAACCCCGGGCTCATGTGTTCAGATACACACCTGGTCCCGAGGGGAGAAACCCAAGCATGAGAAGAGCAGAGGGCAAGCGAATGGAAACTTGGCAGGAGCACGCAGGCTGCTATTCGTGGTGGCAGCCAGACAAGGAAAACTGAGAGGGTGTGAGCAGACATGGCTGTAAGGAGAAGCCTTTTCCAAGAAATTACAGAGGGATCTCCTTCCAAGGGGCTGCGGGCCTCTGCAGACATGATCTCATTGCCCCCTCCCCCCACAGCCGCCGGGGGTACCTGGGGGTCTCTGCCCAGCTCCCAAGTCCAAAGAAAACTCAAACCGCCCACTTCCCTAAAGAGGCCTGGATCCGATGTTTGCTCGCCAACAGCGGGGGGACCACAACGTTCTCCTGACCGTGGATACAGCAGAAGTCTCCTCAAGCTTCACGAGTCTTTAAAAACACTGGAAATCTCTCAGGTCAAAGAATGGGGAACAAAAGCGCAGTTATTTAAAGAAGAGAATTGTCTCGTTCTGTGCCAAGGGGGTTGACCATCTGGAGAAGAGAACAGGACCCAGCATATCAGAACCAATGGGACATACATAGATATATGGGAAGATTATGAGGGATTGGCTCTTGCCATTATGGAAGCTGAGAAATCCCATCATCCGCCGTCCTCAAGCCAGAGGCCCAGGGGAGCCAGTTAGGTATAGCTCCAGTTCAACCCCGAAGGCCAGAGAACTGGGAGAACCAACGTCTGAGGGCAGGACAAGGTGGGTGTCTCAGCCTAGAGAGCACATTCTCCCTGCTTCCGCCTTCCGTTGTATTCGGGCCCCCGGATGGGATGAGGCCCCCCACCCCCACATCGGGGAGGGCTTCTTCTATACCGAGAGGACCCATTCAAACGCTCCTCTCTTATGGAACCGCCCTCCCAGACACACCAAAAAATAACCTTTTCCCCAGCTCCCTGGGTGTCCCTTAGTCCAGGTGAGTCGATGCACAAAATCAATGTTTCGGGGCCTCGCCTCTGCCGTGAACACTTTGCTGGAGTGCTAGGTGCTGGAGGATAGCCAGGTGAGCCAGAGCCAGGCCTTCTGGGCAAGGGCAGCAGACCCGCGCTCGTGGTGCGTGCTGAAGGAGTGTCACAGAGTGTGTTCAGGAGAAGAGATGTTTGGTGGCCGTGGGCGCTCCAGCAGGGCTTGGTGGGGCCATCTGTGGGGCCCAACTCTGCACCAGCTCTGTGTAAGTGATCTCTATACACCTTCTCGCTCCATCTCCGTAACAACTGTGGCTCAGGGGCGGGGAGCCTGGAAGCACACCCCGTTCACAGCCCTTAGCACAGTGCCAGGCGATATAGGAAAATGTTGGCGGTTGGGAGCGAACGGTCGAGAAAGAACTCTTGAGAGACCTTCGGGGCAAAAAGGTGGTTGTATTAAAGCGCGTGGGCAGAAAGAGCAAGTGGGGCCATGAGGAGTGGCCCATTATATACTTTCAAGTTGGGAGGGGGTTGTGGAGAGCGTAAGCCTCTAAGGAATTTGGAAGCAAGGTTTCCAGGACCTTGAGGGGCTAGCTAGGGGCTAGTTGTTAGGAAAAGGTCGTTTACTACTGTCTAGTAAAACCTTAGTCATGAGAGCTTTCAGATGGATATCGGCGGGTCACATGCTCGGAGGATGATTGCCAACGTATATCTTGGGGTTTAGAGATAAAGGAAGTTTCCAGAGGAATTTTTACACGTTAAGGAAGACTCACAGGATCCTGGAGGTCAGGGTAATGTTAAGCTAAGATTGCCTTTTGCTAACATCGAGGCAGCCCCTGAGTTCCTGGGGAAGGGCACTCTTCCTGTCCCAAGGACCTGTCAGTGGGCTGTAGGTTGTCAGGAAATTTAATTTTTTTTTCTTTTGTCTTTGTTCTCCACATCACCTGGCAGGCGGTGAGCGGTAGGGCAGGGATACCCACATTTGGGACAGTTGGGCGAAAGGGGTCTTTTCCAGTGCGGCAGCATCTCGTTCCCCTGGCTGCTGACCTATAGAAACTCAAGGAGCCTTCTTGGTAGCTGGCCAGGGCATGCAGCTAAAACACAGGTGGGTACACACTACAGAGAGAAAGACCCGCAGCTCTCAGCCCTCTTTTCCAGCTCCCGGGGTTTATTTTGGCTCTGGGCAGCAGACCCTCCTGGGGATGGAGGAACCTCGTGGAATGCAGCAGGGAGGAGGCATTTGAAAACCACAGGGTTCGTGATGAGATAGTGCAAAACAAACCTGACCAAAATACTGAGTTTAGGGTGGGTCGGGCATGGTGGACTTCAGGACTATTCCATGACCGCCAAGGGTAGTGTGCAGAACCGGCCACACCCAGATTCCTAGTTCCTGGCAGACGTCGATTTCCTGAGAATTATTCCACAAAGTGATCCCACAGCTTTAGCTAAATGGCCCTCATAAGAGCCCCCCTTCCCCATAACCACAAGTAGCAGCTCTGAAGGTTGGTGAATTGGCACATGATAAACAAGGCTTCCTAAAGACCAGGAGAGATTTCCATTTGTCTCCCCAGCCCCACTCCGGCTCTCTGGGCTTGTGAGCCCCGGCACAGACCGTACCTGCGTCCTTCCCCAGCATCCCTGGGGATGCCACCAAGCTCTCCGATTGGTTGGAGCTGCGTGTCCATCACCTCTAGCTACAAAGCCTCCCAGAGCCTGAGCTCACCTGGAGTTCTAAGGGTGGGGAAAACCCGTGGTCTTATTCTCCTGGACTGGTGCTTTCAACCTGTCCTTGGCAACGTGCCTCTTGTCTCCTTCTGCCTGCAGAGAGGTGACAGAGGTGGAGTAGAGAGCTGCAGGTATCAGGCTGAGTCTCAGGTGCGGCCCAGTCCTGAAGAAGCGTGTTCCCAAGCTTGGCTTACCAGGCCCCTTAATCGCCTGTTCACATGCTTGGGCTTTGGGCCCTTAGGACCTTAACTGGGTAAAAGGTCAACGGTCACCCTCTGTCGCTTCCAAGTTGCCCCCGCTCCTCCCTCCCATTCAACAAAACAAAACACACAGGCAAACAAAAACCCAACTGCCCAGAGCTTGCCTGCTTAGGGAAATTCTGTCTTGACGAACGGAGAAGCCACCAGATTCAAGGGGATTGTGAATGCAGGCCTTCTCTCTGCTTCCCGATTAAAAATGTCCTCCCATGGCCTGGTTTGGCTTGTGGACTTTAATAAGGACCAGACAAAAATGCCAGGACTAAGTTAGCCTGTGTTCAGACACTTGTCCAGGTGTCCCTTCATTCCTTCTATGTTTCCATGGGAAGGCGGCAGATCTTTCCGGGCTAAACCTGGTTCAGTGTCACCATCTTCGGGAGCACCAACCACACAGAGGCCATCTGAGGCTTCGGGTTCTATGCTTCCGAGAGTCGCTTCTGGGTGACCAGTGGTGTGAGGTCAGGAATAGGAGCCACAAACCTAATTTTAAGGCAGCACAGCTGTTTGGGGATGCCTCATACCCAGCATGGCCTTCAGGTTTCCGGGTAAGACCCAAAGCACAGAAGACTTTCCTCTTAGAACTGTTCACTTGCAAGAAGTGGTCAAGGATTCGGCTTTCCTTTTCCCCCTTGCCCGGCACCCGATGCACAGGACACAGTTCTTACTCCTGGCTGGCCTCAGTTTGTCCCCTTGGGGCAGGGATGCTGCCTTAGCCATCTTTGTATCCTCGGGGCTTGGCACACAATGTCGCACAGAGAAGTTTCCAGATACGTTGAGTGAGTGATGGGGAGGGACAGAGAAGTTCCCCTCCAGAGGACTGGGGCGAGAAGGATGAAGATGGGGAAGCCCACTTTGCTCTCAGACTTCTCATGCTACCTGGCGATCTTACTGAATCGCTTTCTGCGGTCTTTCCTAGGTATTTACTTAAGATGCTAAAGAGGGGATTGCCCAGAGAGGCAGTAGCTTTCTCTTCTCAGTGGCTAAGGGTCAGAGAGATGGCTGAGGGCAGTGGTGGGGGTGCCAGCCCGTTGTGAGCTTCACACAGGATCCTCGTTCACTCTTGGGACCCAGGCCCTGGACTGCTCCCGCCAGGCCTGTGCACTCTCGAGGGCTCCTGGGGGGTGGCGGTGAGTCATTCATTCCTCATGCTACGGCTGTCGCCTTCCCAGGAAATGGTATCGGACACGTACGCAGAGATACACACACCGTGCATACACCCACGCACAGACCGGGTCCACCAGCAAGAGAGCGGATACCCCATGCCAGGCCCGTCCACGGCCCCTGGAGCTCCCTGGTCCAGCAGAGCTGGGGGTGTCTGGGGGACCAGACAGGTGGCGAGGTTTGCTGCGATGCTTCTTCTCTTTGCAGTGCCGAAGGGACCGGGATGAAGACTCTGGCCCCCTGGGGGGCTCCCGCACGGGTGAGCACCCATGAAGAGCGCGCCAAGTCCGCAAACATTTCCATTTGGGGCCTGCCGTGGAGACTGAACACAGCCTGACTCGAGGCTCGAGCACACTTGCTCTTTTATGCTCATTTCTGATAGCATGTAAGCATTTCAGTGTGAACCTGGAGTCCTCGTTCAGATCATTGATGTCCCCTTTGCTGTTAGACCCCTGGTTCTGCGCTGGCCGGGGTCACGGGCCCGGGGGTCTGTGCGGAGAGATGAGGAGACAAGAACGCAGGCTCTCCGTGCAAAGCGGGGGTACGTCCTGCTGTCATGAGGCTGTCCAGCATGGTGAGTGCCATGGGCCCGAGACTCACTGTCATCCACACAGTCACCAGAGGGACAGATTACGGCCAGGCCCCGCTGCCTCCTGGGACAGCAGAGGAGAAGATCCGGGCACAGGAACATTTGGACTGGGTTTCTTCTCCTGGGCCTTGGTTTTGTCCTGTTTAGACATGCCAGCCTAGCTATGGTCCCTTCTCTGACCTGTCCACAGGTAAATCACCAAGTTCAGCAGCTGCCCGGAAGAAAAACGAGACCTAGACGCGACTCAGTGTCCCAGTCTGGTGGCCGCAACCCTGCGAAATATCAACCCCGTGAGAACCTTCTAGCACTCTCTTGCCTTCCTGCCCAGCTGTGTATTTCTGAGCGGCCGCCCGAGGCCTGGCCCTTGCCTGACAGTTGCTGACCACGTGCCAGGCACCGGCCAGGACTGCCCACGGCCCCCCAACTCTGAGGACCCCGAGAGACTTTTGATGGCCGTGACTGTTGAACTTGTGTTTGCAAGTGCTTGGTAAGTGTGTGAATTGTGTGTGGAGGGCGGGGCGGCGAGCAGCATGCCCCATCTGCGTCTGCGCACACTGTCCTGACGGCGCCCTGCTGACCAGCCGCTCAGCAGTGAGCTCAGAAGTGGCTTGGGGGGGGGGGGCGGCGAGTGGGCAGGCATTGCAAGGCAGGGCCGGGGTCACTCACCCATCACAGAAGGGAAGGAAGAAGTGAGGATCGACCCCCAGGAGCGAGGGGGCCCCTCCCTCAGCCCTGCAGCCAGCCCCTGAGGTGGAAGACCCTGGGCTTGAAGACTCCCGGTAGTTTTCCACTGGACCCCAATCTCCCCTCTGGGCTCTCATGCTCCAGTAAGAGAAGGACTTGGGGATTCTAGGTCCTCGGTGTGTCCGGACTCGGCAACCTGGGAGGTAGTGGGCCGAATCATTTACTGTCCAGTTCAGGCCCTTTCCAGAGTGATGATGCCGGGCATGGCGGGACCCCAGACTTCATGCAGGGACAGGAGATCTGCACTGATCTTTCTGGGCCTCAGCTTCCCCTGTGGTCAGATGGGGTTATTCTGACATGACACGTTTTTGCCTCTAGTTACTCAAAACATGGCAGCTACTTTACAGTAAGTCTGTCCCATTGCTGGGGAGGGGGCTCGTGTGCTTCCCGTCTTCTAGAAGAGCTCCTAGAAAGGAGGACCTTCTAGCTGAGCTTACCTTTTAAGGAGCCGAGCCGCATGGCCGGTATGTCAGCATGGATGCTAGTTGCCCCTGAGACCCCTCGGGGTTTTAGTGGTGAAATATAAGGAGCTACTTCCCCATCTCCATCTTCGCTTCTGTCAGCAGAAGAGTGATTTCTCACGCTCTCTGTCCCATAAATCTCCCGCGTAACCGCTGGAGCTCCCACACTGCCCTGCCAAACCAAACAACGCTCAACTAAAACAAATTAGACAAAACTGTAAATGGTCTAAGACCGAGAGAGACCCTTCCTGGTTCCACCCTCGCGGGCATCGGGGGTTCATTTAACCAAATCCCTAAACCCATCTTCCCGGTGTGCACCCAACCCCCCCCCCATTTTGCCCTTTGTGAAAGGCGTCACCATGCGCTTTGAGGCTCGGAGTCACTGCTGGCCCCTCGGCCCCTCTGACTTCTTCAGGCCACTCCTCCTTGGGGGTGTCTCTCACCCTCCCTCTTTCCTCCCTCTTCCTTTGGCCCCCTCCCTGCCAGCCGCTGCTGCTCTGCGGCTCTGCCAGGCCGTCCCCCCAGAATACCTCATTCATCACGCTGTCCTTTCCGCTCAGGAATCTACAGTCTCCGGGTGTGGGACCAGTCGGGGTGTTGCATGGGACTCTGGGAAGCTCCAGGCTATCTGGAAAGCGGGACTCGGGGTGGCAGTCTGGCGGGAAGGGAGGGATGAGGGCTCGTCTTGGAGCCTACTCCTGTAGCAAGCACAGTAGGTTTACTTCTTCGTGATAACAGGTGCCTACGAATAGGAAAGGTTTCTAAAGACGGTTTTAGCAGAGTGCGTCAGGAGTCAATACCAGAAAATGCACGTCCAAGTGGTCCGGGGCACTTGTTGGCCACACAACAGAAGCCCCCAGGCATGGAGTGAACTTCTCTCTGCAAGTGCTCAGTCTTGTCGGGTTGGCAAGTAGATTTATCTGTTATTCTCTGAGCCCCGTCTCTTCCAAGGGCAGTTTGTCCTCAGGCTGGTTTCCCCCATGGTGGTGGCAGGTGCTTCCTTGTTCACCTCTCAGAGGGGGGAGAGGGGGCCTCTTCTCCCTAAGGGGGGACAAAGCCCCGTGTTCCACTCTGAACACACGGCTTGAGTTTTTGTGTCCATCCCTGAGCCATCTGTGATGCGAGAGATCACTCGGAGCTTGGCGCTGTGTCAGTCCTATGCAAATGGCGGACGTGGGCAGATGGTCCCGTGTCCGCGATGGCGTAAGATTGAGAAAACAAAGATGAACAAGGTCGAGGGGTGGCTTGCATGAGGGCAGTTGATGGGGATTATTGTGTGAGTGTGGGGATGCTGAAGCCTCCCCTCCTGCCTGGCCCCCAAATGCTGGGCTTCTGGGCACGACAGCGCTGGTTCTAGCCAGAGGAGTGGCATTTGAGAAATAGCAGGCAGGGGGCCTTCTCTGAAAGAATCAATTACTTTTTGGAAAAGGGAGGATGGTGGTTCTGGAAGGATGTCCTCTTGGAGTTTGGCGTGAGTACAGGCGAGGTTCCCGAGGGCACATCAGGTCTATGGGAGAAAAAGGAGAGGCATCCGGGATGTGGGGCCTTTTGTGCACACCTGTCCTGGGGCAGCCTGCCTGGGGATGCCCGCCCTGCAGGGTTGGAATCATGTACCCCCACCCTGCATGCACCTCGCCCTCTTTCTTGGCACTATGGCAGTTTAAAATTAGTCTTTTGCTGAACACTTGAGACCTGGTTCAATGTGACCTCAGAGTCGGTGAAAACCTCCTGCGTGCCTCGGTTTCCCCTGGCAAGAAGCAGAGATGAGTCCGCAGGAAGCCAGGAGGGAGAGGCTTCTCGTTATCAGCCCTCACCTCGGGGACCAAACTGATAACATGATTTCCTCAGAACCGGGCATCAGGGCTTTCTGTTTCTTTTCTGGCAGAAAGTCCGGAAAGGCCCCTGCCCAGCCGGTTCGTGCTGACATGTGACCTCTCCATTCTTTGCTTCCTGTAGGCAGGAAACCACAAGCAGCATGTTGCTTTACTCCATGTCCAGATGCACACCATTTCCTCTGCTGGAAAACACATTAATCCGCGTAGTGAGGGAGAGGTGCCTGGGCTCTGAGGGATGTCGTGTTCTGTGTGGCCCGCTGGGGGCTGCTTTAAGGGGCTCCTGCACACCCTCACAGCCACTGCCCTGGGGGGTCACACAGTGGCCCCTGGGAGGCACTGGGTTTGGTGGACCTCAAGACTCAGAGCAGTTAGACCCCTGGTGGGACCTGGCTGAGCCTGGGGCTCGGGGCCCCGTGGGGACTGGCTCGTGGACACCAGGGGACACCGTTGCCGAGGGTGACTGAAAGCCGAAACAGGATAACCCCGGAAGAATTGAATCAGACACTGGCAACCCAGGAGGGACCCTCGAGGTCGTCGGCTTCCCTCCTTTGAGATAATAAAGGAGGACAGGATTTACCCCCAGAATTAAGCACTAGGAAGTGATGGATTTAGAATTTGAACCTGGGCCTATTGCCTCCTGATCGCCATTCCTGGGCTTGCTGTTACAAATACACCATGTACACGGACACATGGAACGCTTTAAGGACTTTATCGCTCGAATATTGGGCGCTCCTGACTCTTTGGGGACCTAAAGACAGAAGTAAAAGCAGCCTGGGGTATCTCTCCACGTCGCTGTTCCCGGCCTTCGCCTCACAGCAGGATGGATGCTCACCTGACGCAGATGCCCCCGCCTTCAGGGAGCCCACTGGCTTGGGAGTAGCTCCCCAGTCTACGCCTCGGGGGGAGTCTTGCCTTAAGATGCCTTGAGAAACCGTGACAGAAGTGAGAGAAGCAGCCGAATGAAGATTTTAACGTGAGTCGGTGAGGTATTTCTGGAGGCATCCTGGAGTCCTCAGCACTTACCTTGGCGACACTGTGGGCACAGAAGGGGGTGGCAAAAAGCAAGAGGATCTTTCTAGGGTGTCCCCGACAAGATCCGCTCTCGCTCATTGGCACAATTGTTGCTTTTGGGAGCAGGAGCTTTATCTTTCCGTTTTCCTTGCTCTCTGTGCCTTACGTAATTCTGTGGGCTTGTTTTAAAGCCAGATGATACGCGTGGCTGATTCTTGTTCTGGGAATTGACGTGGTATGTTCACCCGAGTTCGGGGCATCAAGCTGCCTGAAGAATGTTGCTGGGACTCCACACGGATTCCGGCCTCAGTTGACACCTCACCTTCCAGGCCTTCCTCAGAGGCATCTCATGGATGGACATCCTTGAACACAAGGGTCTGAGCCTCATTCTGAGACAGGCAGGGAGGGTCTTGGCCAGGAGTGCATACCCGGGTCTGTGCCCCCCAGTGCAGGGCTTGAACCCAGCACCCTGAGATCAAGAGCAGGACGCTTAACCGGCTAGAACCATCCTGGCACCCCCAAAAGGGAGATTTTTACCTTTCACCCTACTTGACACATGGAGAAGTAAGGAACGGAAAATGAGGTCGGGTGGGTCCGAAGACTCCGCTTCCCTGTGGAGGCGTGAGTGCAGACCACGCAGACAGGTGACAGGCGAGGGCCAGTCCTGCTGTGACTTGCTACCGGCGGACCTGGGCGTACGTCCTCCTGGGGCCACGCCAGTCCCCCGTCCTGCTGGAAACACCTCCGCACACCTCCGCAGACGCTCCAAGGAACGCCTTCGGGCTCCGGTGATCCCGCAGACAGCTGGAACCCGCGTCTCAGGGCCGCGTCACGGGAAGTACCTGCAAGTGTTTTCACTTGTCCAAGCCCTGGCAGCGCCCTACCGTTCCCCAACCGCCCCTTCCCCTCCGCTGACAAGAGCAGGAGCAGAGGAGTTCTCATGAGAACACTCTCGGTAACGAAAATGACAATCCACGACCCAGTTCGAGGCTCTGTCCCTCTCTTTTACACCTCCTTCGAGACTGTAGTTATTTGTATTACTTTGCTAGGCGCCGTAACAAAATCCCACACACTGAAGGGGCTCAAATGACAGATAGGGTCGCCTCACAGTCCCGGGGCTGGAAGTTCGAGATCCAGGTGTGGGCGGGCGGGCTCCCCCTGAGGCTGTGGGGGAGAATCTGTTCACGCCCCTCCCCTGCTTCCGGTGGCTCGGTGGCCGTCTCTGGCTTTCCGTGGCTTGTAGAGGTATCACCCCGATCTCTGCCTTCATCATCACACGGTGTTCTCCCTGTGTGTGCATCTCTGTCCAAATTCCCCCTTCTTATAAGGATATTGGCTCGTTGGGTTGGGACCACCCAACTCCAGGGTGACCTCATCTTAACGGATTACACCTGCAAAGACACTATTTTTAAGGGAGGTCATGTTCTGAGGTACCGGCAGGTGGGACTTCAACACACAAGTTTTGGAGAGACACGGTTCAACCAGGACAGTGCCCTGGCGTTCCAGGATGGGGAAGAGAGGGAGGAAACAAGTAGGAAATGGTTCTAGTGGAAGCCAGACAAAGCTAGACGCCGTGTTGGGAGTCAGGGGAGCAGGGATGGTTGGGGGGAGGGAGGGGAGAGACCCAGAGGGAAGCTGCAGGGAGCTCCCGGGGGGCCTGGCCACGGGCTACCTCCTGCCTGTTGTGTGTCGTGGACCGCACACTGTGCCCCACCCCCCCACCTCCCTGAATTCACGTGCTGAAACCCTGCCCCCTCCCTGTTGTGACGGTAGGTGGAGGGGGTGCCTCCCAGGGGGGATTCCCGCCCTTGAAGGGGTCCTGAGAACGCTGGCCTCCTCTGTGCTCTCAGCCACGTGAGGACACACGTGAAGGTGGCAGTGACAACCGGGAGGAGGGCCCCGCATGCAGGCGCCTAACCCGGGACCTCCAGCCCCCCCGAACTGTGACACATTCGTGTCTGCTGTTCCAGCCTCTCGTGCGTGGATCTGTTACTACAGCGGACCAGTGAAGACCGCGCTCGCTTGGCGGCTTGCTTCACGATAGTCATTCCCGAAAAATCACGAACGTTCATGTTGCATGCACTGTTTCAATGTGTGTTATACCGCACAATTTTTTAAAAAGATTTTATTTATTTATTTGAGAGACAGAGCACGAGCAGGGGGAGGGGCAGAGGCCGAGGGAGAAGCAGGCTTCCCGCGGAGGAGGGAGCCCGATGCGAGGCTCGATTCCAGGGCCATGAGATCAGGACCTGAGCCGAAGGCAGACGCTTAACGACCGAGCCACCCAGGCGCCCCTACTTCACAATTTTTTAAAAAGTGAAAAGGAAGAGGGGGGACGTAGACATTTTGCTTATTTGAGTGAGGTTGCCGTTGGTGGTAGGAGAGCCCGATCTCAGTCTGGGTCTGTGGGTGCAGGTCCTGTGTGGAATGTGGGTCCCTGCATGTGTGCACACGTGTGTATATGTGTTTGTGCCTGTGTGCACGTGCGTGGGCACGAGCATGCCTGTGTATGTGTGCCCGTGTGTGTGGTGGTCCTAGGCTCCTTTTGTGGCTGGAGGGTCTCTGAGAGAGGGGCCGCTATGTTCCTCAGCGCCCCCTCTTCAGACACCTCCTCATCTCCTTCCTGAGTGGGGGTGTTTGCTGCTGGAGCCTCTCCTCTTCCCGGTCTGCTCCTTTGCGGGGCCATGGAGCCTGAGGCCCTCTCTGACTCTCCAGAGCCTTGTAGAACAGGGACGGAGGTCCGCCTCTTCCCCTTTCTGGGCCACATAAAGCCCCCGCTGATAGCAGCCTCTGCAGCGACCTTCCCCTTCATTCGTGCCTAGACGTCGGGGACCCCGTCTTTCCAAGCTCAGCTCCTGCTCAGCAGGTGCCCAGCTGAGGAAGGAGACGCCGGTGCCCCTGCGTGGAGGAAGCTGACGTCTGAAGGAATGTCCCTTGGCCTCAGAGACAAGGAATCATCCCCACGGGGCTAGAGAAGAAATGCATGGGGCCACACCCCAACTTCCTCTTCTTTCCCCGTCTTCCACCTGAGGTGGGCATTCCACCGTCTTTGCCCTCTGGGGCGGTCCCTCTGCTAGGCCCTTCAGCCCCCTTAGAGCACAAGGACTCCTCGTTGCCCACTGTGGCCCTTGGCTGGAGTCTGCTGTCGTGCAGGTGGCTTGTGAGTCGGCAGCGGGCAAAGGGCTGGGGCATCCGGGTGGACAGACACCTGGTCCCTGCCCTCAAGGGGCCGCTGTCCAGCGGGGGACAGACCAGAAGGGCAGGCGATTGGGGTGTGGGCTGAACGGACAAGCCATGAGCGAGACACCAGGCAGGCTTCGTGAACGCCGAGAGATGATCAGCACGGGTTCTACCTCTTGGAGCCTCAGTGTCTTCATCCGCAAAATGAGGAAGGGTTTTTAGTGATTAAATGAGGCAGAGCATGTAAAAGGCCCCTTAGATCATAAGCACTTAATAAATATTGGTTATTTTATATCACACCAAATATATACAAATATAGGTATATAACCTAACATATTATAATGCATTATCTTATATCATTATTTGTATTATTTTGAATTCTTCTTATGACTGGGACAGATATGTAAGATGTGAGGTGTTAGGACAGAGAAACGTGCAAAGCACAGTGGGTGCATGAGAAGGACCTCCCCTCATCCTCATGTGAGGCCCCGTTGAGGAGGGGCCGTATGGGACAGCCCAGCAGGAGTTAGCTAACAAACGAACAGACCAGGGGCCTTCCTTGCAAGGGGCGCATCAAGGGAGTGGGGGCTGGCTTCTCCGGGGCTAGCTACCTACTGAGGGTTAAATCTAGAAGTACAGGAAAGGAAGTACAAAAGGTGGCCATGGAACAAACCGGGGAAGTCTAAAGATTTAGAATTTTACTCTGGTGGTGATGGGAAATCACAGCAGGGTGTACATAGACAAATGACATAGATTCACATTTTTATTTTTATTTTTTTTAATTATTTGAGAGAGAGCGAGAGCACAAGCAGGGGGAGAGGCAGAGGGAGAAGCAGGCTCCCCGCTGAGCAGGGAGCCTGGATGCAGGGCTAGATCCCAGGAACCTGAGATCATGACCTGAGCCGAAGGCAGAAGCTTAACTGACTGAGCCACCCAGGCGCCCCTAGATTCACGTTATTATTATTTTTTTTTAATCATTCTGATAGGGCAGTGGAGTTTGGCTCGGAAGAAGCAGAGCTGTGAGCAGATGGAGAAACTCCTCTACTTCTGCACACTGAGGGGGATCTGACTGCTTAAAGGCGGGCGGGGCTGGGTAACTGGTTCTGGTAATGATAGAAGAGCAGAAGCTCCGGGTGTGTTAGTCATGTTCTCCAGAGAAACAGAACCAGGGCGATGTATACATACATAGAACAAAATATATTTTAAGGAATTGGCTCTGAGAGAATGCAGTCCAGCAGGTCCGAAATCTGCAGGGTGGGCTACCAGATTGGAGACCCAGGGAAAAGATGATGTTGCAGTTCTAGTGGAAAGACCTTCTGCCCTAGAATTCCCTCCCACTCAGGGGAAGGTCATTCTTCGGTTCTCTTCAGGCCTTCAACTGATTGAATGAGGTCCATCCACATTGGGACGGGCAATCTGCTTTCCACAAGGCCCCTTGATTTAAATGTTGATCTCATCCGAAAACACCCTCATGGAAGCATCTAGAAGAACATTTGACCAAATATCTGGGCACGATGGCACAGCCAAGTTTGCACATACAACTAACCATCACAATGTGTTACCTCCACACAAAGCACTTAATTGTTAGTGCTCAACTCCCCAGCCCTTGGCCAAGATGAACCTCCAAGTCTTGACTGAGATGTCAGCACCATAATGTGGAGGAATCTCAGTGCATCTGGGGCCCTCAGTGAGAAGAGTCCTCCCTCAAGCCCTGACTGGACTTGTATCACGAGCAAGAAACAGACCTTTGTCCTTTAAGTCAACTTTGGGATTGTTTGTTACTGCGACCAACCTACCCTGTCCTCACCAATGATGTAGGACTGAAATATGGCAGTGTCCATGTGGATGGAGAGGAAGAACAGATCTGGAGTAAATTGAGGGCTAAAATCAACCGAGGACAAGGGAACAGGAGGAGTCTACCATGATTCCTGGGGGGCACTTGGGGAAACACATGGGAGTTGCCACCACTTTCAGAGTCTGGGGGCTCGGGGAGGCACGTGTTTGGGCAGAAGATGAGAGCTCACGTGGGCTGTGACAAGGATGAGGAAGTCATGGGCCTCTGGGGGGGGACAGCCAGGCGGCAACCACGGGGGCATTTCCCCCCTTCCAGTCACTGGTGCCTTTGCTTTTGAATTCTAGGTATCAATAATATAAACAGAATTCTCGAGCAAGTTTGGGTCCTCAAAAAGTGCTCCGTACAAAATAAAACCCAATAAAGGGAGAAAATCACCGCATGTCATCACGGGAAGGCTTTTCAAATGTCAGTGTGTAAGCCCTCTTTCTCTGGGCTCCCCCCAGATGTCTCCCTCTAAGGTCCTATATCCTGAAGTTATATCTGTGTTGACATTGTTCTTTTTCACTCCCCTCAAATAGCTACCATATAACGCCTAGCACAGAAACTTTAGGTATAATGTGTAGAAAATGTTTTTAAATTGACCAGGCAGAAGCCATGTTAACAAGTGGTAGGATGTCTCTCCTGCATCAGACTCATTTGAGCTGAAAACCAGGAGAAGCTGGCGCACATACCACACACTCAGCTTCTCTGTGTCGATCGCTGGGGGACTGTGCTGGCTGGAGTATGGTGCTGAAGGACTCACAAACGAAGATCATGGCTTGGACATTCATTTTGGCCCGTTGGTTTAATTTTGCTCATTAACCACAGACTGTACGGAAACCTCTCAGACGTTTTTGCACGTGTGGGTCTCCGTCCTTTTGCGCTGCTCTAACAGAATACCGTAGACTTACTAACAACAGACCTGTATCTCTCCCAGTTTGGGGGGGGCTGGAGTCCTGGATCAGGGTGCTGGCACGGGGGGTGGGCGGAGGCCTCCTCTGAGTCGTAGGCTGCCACCTTCTCACGGCTGAGAGCAGAGAGAGGAAGCCGGCTCTCTCTTGATGCTCAGAAGGGCACTCATCCCATTTGTGAGGCTTCACCCTCATGACCTTACCTGCTACTGTCACCTCCCAGAGGCCTCACCTTCCAATACCCTTACACTGGGGCCAGGGTTTCAACATATGAACTGTGGGCGGGGGCAGGGGGGGGAACATAAGCATGCAGTCCCTAACAAATGCATCTCCTCGGTCCAAGAAGAATGAGATAGGAGTATGATACCCTTCAAACCAACCTGTCTCCAAGCTTAGTTAATGTTAGCAGGGGCCATTCGTGTAGCTTTGGCCCATCAAAGAATCTTCTTGACATCAGGACACAAGCACAGAGATTTGCCCAAGGCTGGATCAGAGTCGAGGGTTTGGCCTCTGTCTTTTCCACCAAGCTTCAGTGTTTTTTGGGAATTCAAGCTCATCATCATTATAACCTATTGCAAATGTTAGCCTGCCAGACGCCCGCATTCCAAGCCCGTGGGGATGGGGATGACGCTGTTGCCGGGGCCTTCCGGGTTAGCGGCCATTCAGGATTGGGTCGTTCACGGGAGCTGCTCTGCAGAACGGTGCTCAGCAAGACACAGAGTGTTTTCTCTCTTTTGGAATACTTGAAGACTTTATGTCTTAGCTCCAGTGCTAAGAGCACCCGGAAGGGGAATGGACGTCCTATGAGCACCTCATGGGTCAACCCCGAGATGTCTGACCTGTGTTGTGGATGAGGTAGTAATAGTACAGGAGGAGTAGGGTACTGATGTATGAACCCCTTTCTTTCAGGGGCAAGGGCTGGTTTGGGAGCTTGTTTGCTTAAGGTTGGATTGGCTGAGTGCAGAGAAATGAAGATCAAGCCCAGTGAGATCCTTTGGGGAAAACTGAGACCAGGAAGCCAAAGCCAAGGTCAAATCCACAAAGTGCTAGCTGCCCAGCTGAAGTTAGGGAGACACGCCCAGGTGCATGCTGGGCGAAGATGAATGGGGTCTGGAGCGAGTGCAGATTAGGAGAAGAGGAGGGTTTCAGACGGTCCCAGGACAGTTCTGAGGGTCCCAGGCCCAACTTCCTGGGTGGAGTGGTGCATGGTCTGGCTGGGGCGAGGACTCTGGGGTCCTCCTCCTGGCAGCCGAGGACCTGGCCCAGGAGGAGCTTCAGCTGCATGGGGCAGGGTTGTGTTCTGCTAGACTTTCTGAAGAGCCTGGGGAGCTCTGCCCGTACCAGCTCGCTCACCCCACATATATGCAGCCTGGCCTCCCAGCAATAACGTGTGAACGAGCTGAATTACTGAGTCTTCCAGCCAAGGGAGAGAAGGGGTGCAGTGCTGACACAGCCTGCTTCTTATGGGGGCAGAAAACAGGGGTGTGCGAACAATATTTGTGGGGTTCATCTTGCCCAGACAGCACATGCAGCAGAGAGAACCATTTCCGTGGCCCCAGGGCTGTTGTGAGAAGGGTCTTAACCCCAGACCCCTTGTTCTCGCCAAACTCCTTTCGTGGTGCCTCGAGTCTCTCCAGACTTTAGTGGGTCCTTTCTTTCCAGCTTTCTCTCTCTCTCTTTATTTTTTCTGGTTCTTTTGGGATTTGGGAGTTCATAACATTCCTCTGTGGCTCACCCACCATCTTGGCTATTTATCATTTGGGTCTACCGGCGCCAAGGGGCTAGGAAAGCCTAGCCCAGGTTGTTTTTCTGCATGCTGTCACAATCGCTAGAGAGGAAGAACAGGTTCCTCCCCCTCCTTCCATGTTCCCTGAACTCTCAGTGTCTCTCCACCCCCCCAACCTTCCCTCTTTCCTCAGGCTACAGGATGATAAGACTTTTAAAAAATGGAAAGAAAAACTAAAATTAGGCTTATGTGACCAAGGATTCTGCTCTGAGCGATGGAAAAATAAACCACACCCACATTTCTGTTTTTCCCAGTATCTGAAGAACAACCTTGGCTCTTTGGGTATTTGGCTATTCCTGGGTACATTTCAGAAATAGCTCATGTTTATTTATTATTGGGTATTTATAACAATGTTTCAGAGCAGGTTTCCAATAGCCCCACAAAGAAGCGTGGGCTCCAGCACTGGCTGGGGAGGGGTGTGGGTAGGGAGGGATGCCAACCCCGCTGGGAACCACGACCCACCTCTCGGCAGCATTTTTGCCTGCCGAGGCCGCAACCTGGGGCAGGGAGGGGAGGGGCCTGCCTGAGCTTTGCTTCTCCTCTGAGGCTTTCCTGGAAGGAGACGTCAGAGCCTAAATCGGATTACCTCGAACGTTTGATGGGGTATGGACATACGCACACACACACATACATACACCCACCCTCTGGGCTCAGGCAGAGATTAGAGGTGATGTTTCTGGAGGAACAAAAGGGTAGTGGATTCCTGAACAGTCATCCACAGACCGGAGGCACCAGGAATGCTGACGGGTCCCGGGCACTGACATCATCACCTGCTCCTGTCTCTGGGAGGAACTCTCTGACCTCCAGGTCTTAGGGCAATTATTTTTAGCCAGAAAACCCACCCTGTGGCATTCCCATGGTGCACTCAAGGGAGCCAGAATTTCAGAGAGGGCCCTTTTGAATTTATGGAGCTCCATCTCTACCTCTGCCTGCGATATTAGAGATTGTTAAGGATGGAACCTTGGAGTCCATTAGTCCAGTATCTTCATTTGGTAGATGAGCCTGGAGAGGCTGAATGTCTTGTTCAAGGTCAAACAGACAGTTGCAGATCTGCCCTCTTTTCTCTTCCACCCTCTCCCTCCTCCTGCTCTTTGTCGCAGCAGTTCCTAAATAATTTGTTCTTCGGACCCCATGCACGCTCAAAAATTATTGAGGATCCCTAAGAGCTTGTTCATATGTGTCATGTCTATTGATATATCCCCTGTTAAAAATTAAAGCTGAGAAGTTTTAAAAATATGACTTATTCATTATTTAAAAATACATTTTAAACAAACCCATTGCAGGTTAACATAAAATATTTTGTGACTAATAGCTATGTTTTCCAAAACAAAAGAATTTAGCAAAAAGAGGGGCACTATTCTACATTTTGCAAAGGGTTTTAATGTGTGGTTTAAGAGAACAGTGGGATGATTGTATCTGCTTCTACATTCGATCAGTTGCAACATCACCTGTCACGCTGCCTCTGGAAAACCCTGCTGTGACGGAATGAGATTGAGAAGAACAACTTCATGTCTTTGGATTATTACGAAAATGTCTTGGACACCCACAGGAGTCCCTGTACCACACTTTGAGAACCAGCAATCTATACCATATCTGTATTTGCCTCATCTATAACACTCTGTTTCACTGTGGCTCATTCAGTCATTCAAAGAATATTCAGTGAAGAACTAGCAGGTGTTAAGCTGGGAATTTAAAGACAAATGCATCATATGTGATCTCAGTCACAAAAGAAACAGAACCAACTTTACTTTTCTTAACAATGTATTATCTGATTTTATTCCCACCTTCTGCCAGGCTGCTGGGAAACTTAACCTCAACCCTTCCTGGGCTTTGCCCATCCAAAGATTGTGGCATATTCTTGGGGTCTTGTTTAGTGCAAAAGCCTTGGGGGGCAGTGCTATAGCCCTTGATGTTCAGTCTCCGTAGGAGCAGTTGAGACACTCACCGTCCAGTCCAGTGGCCATTTCAGCCGGGTGCTTCCATGTAAGGCTTGAAGTAGAGGGAGTCTTGCCCGTTGCCATTTTCCTCTCTCCCTCAGAAGAGCCAGGAAAGTGGGCGCAGGTTCCCCCATCTCCTCCTGCCCCAGAAACCACGGATCCTCTCCCTCATTCCTACTCTCTCCCCGTTGCTTCCTTCCTTACGGGCCAGATCCGTCTTTTGTCAAAGGGGAAACCCTCCCTGCACATTTCTCAAGACGTTCTCCAAATCTCCCAACAAAAGCCAGAGCAGTGTGCAGGCTATTTCTGATTTCTCCCATGCCTTGGGCCTCTCCCTTGGGATTAAATAAGTTAATAATAAATGTGCCTGGCACTCAGTACCCAATAAAAGTTGCTATTAATATTCTTTGAAAAATTTTCCAGCTTTATTGGGATATAATTGACATGTAACATTGCGTAAGTTTAAGGTGTACAACGACTTGATTTGATACACATATGTAACTATTAATAGTCTTGCTACTTTTGCTCAGGGATACTAAGGCACAAAGTTTGAATAGAGAAAGGGGAAAATTCAGGAAGGGAAACCCTCCAGAGTTCACATGTGCACGTGTCCAGTGACGGTGACACATGGTCCCCTCTTCACTAGCTGCCTCAGTGGTCTCTTGAAGCAAACTGGAAGGCTGAGAAGTGGCCACAGGCCCCCTTTCCTCCTTAGCCACTCTTTTCTCTTGGATCATGCCACATTTTTACTTACAGAGAAGTCTGCTCCTAGGTTGCTCCTCCGTGCCCAGGTGGTGGGGGGTCATTATCATGGAATGTGAGATTCAGTAGGGGCTTTGGAAGTTTCTGGGCAGCCCCTGGGTCCCCCAACACAGCCCTGCTGAGGCCCCTTCAGAGACAGGCAAATCTGCAGAGACCCTCCAGTCCCCCCGCCCCCCCGTTCCTCTCCAGCATCTCAGTCCTCCAGGCAATCACCTGCCAAGACTTTTCAGGGGCATTAGCTGTGAGCTCAGCGTGTCCTGGAAAGCACCCGCTGACAGCCTGATGGGAGCCTCAGGCCAGTTCAGGCCATACCGTGGGCAGACAGACCACGGCAGGTCCATTTTGCAGACCCTCAGTAATGATTCATGGAATGACAGGTGCTAATGGGCCGCACAGTTGGTCTCTGTGCAGACGGACAGCGTCCTCTATGGGATGCGGGTGGAGTTGCCACCTGCTCTCCTAACAGAACTGGAATTCACCATGTGCTTCTGTCTTCGCCGAGACTCATTCTGTTCCTCATTCCGGCTGCTTGTCCTGATGGGGCTGCTAAGGCATGGTCACTACGAGTTTGTGTGTGTGTGTGTGTGTGTGTGTGTGTGTGTGACATGTGTGTCCACAGCCACAGCAGAGAAAAAAGGCACACTATAGAGAGTCTTCTTTCTTTCTTCTAGGCTGTCAGTTGCGATCCCCTCCACCAGGCCTTGGAGGTAAGTCTGCAAGAAATGTGGTTGGTGGACAGGTAAGACCTTTTTTAAGAGGAAAATGCCCCTTGCATTTTTCTCAGGTGTGATGTTCATGGCTAGGTGAGTGGAAAGCCTGGGGAGAGCGGCTGCTGAACTCCCTTGGAATGCCAGGCGGTGGGGTCTGGTCCCCAGTGGTCCCGTCCACCCTGTGGGCTGGATGCCACGCTCCTGTGCAGGGGGCAGCCTTATCCTCCCGTCCCTCGGAGCGGAAACCGGAGATGAGTGGGATCCGTTCCAGGCACCACCTCCGCCTCCAGGTATGAGCAGAGAAACGGGATGGGGCGTGAGCCCCCAGCCCCGGGCTTCCTGCGCGCACAACAGGACCTGTGGGGCCCCAGTCAAGAAGCACGCGAGATCACAGCTCAGGAAAAGCACGCACCGTCTGGTTCTGAGCAGACTCGTGCGAGGTGAATCAGAGGTGAGTCAAGTGCCTCCAGAGGAGGAAATGACTTATCAGACTGACCTTCCTCATAGGGTATCCATCAGTCACTCGCAGAAAACAAAAGTGAGTGAGAGAGAAGACAGTTTGCAAGCTCCTGGTTGCAAACTTACTTTTTTCCTGGGACTTGATGGGACTGTCATGGCCAATGAGCCTCCTGGGGGTGGGGTGGGGGTGTCAGGACCCTCCACCCCCGCCCCGAATCAGGCCCATACTGTGAGGCTGCAGAAAGGCTATTCTGCTCCACGCACTTTTCCACCGCACAACCTTGGCTCCTGTCCTGGGGGGTTACTGTGAAGGCTGGAGCCTCTGCTGCATCATAAAGCAGCTCTTTAGGGGCCTTCCTTTAGAGGAAACTGTGGTTTAGAATCCAAATTCCATCCTGTGCCCGGGTGCTGGTTAGTGCATTTACAGTTGTCCGTGTGGACTCTGGAAAGCCTAGGCCTTTCTGTCTAAAATGCTCTGGGTAGTGCACAGCCCACCCTGCTCACTGTTACGTATGGTATGAAGAAATTTCTCAAATCACGGGTGACTTTATTGGCTGATCATTTTATTTCCCACATCTCATAAAGATGCTCAGAGTCCTAGAGAGTTAGAGATGGAGGGACATTCAGATCTTCTACACCCTTAATCCAGCAACAGAGGAAACTGAGATTCATTGTCTGGGACGTGCCCAAAGTCATGGAGCAAATTCACGGGAGAAGCTCTCTGGTGGGTCCACTGGGTGTTTCAAGGTCTCTGTGAGGCTTGTTAATACAACCACACTCTTGGGGCGCCTGGGTGGCTCAGTTGGTTAAGCGACTGCCTTCGGCTCAGTTCATGATCCTGGAGTCCCGGGGTCGAGTCCCGCATCGGGCTCCCTGCTCGGCGGGGAGTCTGCTTCTCCCTCTGACTCTCCCCTGTCTCATGCTCTCTCTCTCTCTATCTCACTGTCTCTCTCAAATAAATAAATAAAATCTTTAAAAGAAAATACGACTCTCTTCATACGCCATGAAGAATAATAACCATAAATAGCCGTATGTTGCTTCTGTGCCTCTCTGCATTAGGTTTGGGACGTAGGTCTCCAAGTCCATCGCTGCAAAGTTACGAGTGAATGCAGCCCACAGCTCCTGATGCGGGAAGCTGCCCATGGAGCTTAGCCATTTGTGCCCTGGGAGGGGGGTTGGTTTGTCTGTGGAGCCTAGAATCCAGATTTCTCTTTCCTCCGTTTTCAGTGAATGCAGGACTCCATCTCCATACAATCTGGGGACTGTCCCACCACAACGAGACTGTGATCATTTCATCTCACACCCCCCACAGGTAACACAAAGGGTTGTAATTGATGTGGTGCAGAGACCTGCGTCGAAGCAATAAAAGTGAGTCCCTCGTGACAGTCTGCAAGAGTGCCGGCGGATCCAGCGTCTGGCTTTACTGGGCGCGGGAAATCGCTCGCAGATGACTGTTAACATTCACGGGGCTGGAGTCTCAGGCCTTCCCACTAAAACCGTTCCTGACGGCCGCCCGTCCTCCCCACATGTGCCCCCCAGACGTAGGTTATTTGCAGGACGCCTGGAGCGAGGCGATGCTAAATGTACAGCAGTGGGAGCTGCGTGTGTGACGGCTGAGGTCATGGTTATTCATTTCAAGCCGTAAAGACATTTGGTTTTAAAAACCCCAGTGACTCCACTGGGATTGGCTTTCAGAGAAGAAAAACAGCCCCAGAGTTCTTTTCCTGTCCAAAGCTGGGGGGATCGGCGCTTACATCACTGGCCCCCACTTAACCCTTTGGGGTAGAAGGTCCCGCCTCCTCTAACTTGCTCCGGGCGATTTTGCCTTTTGCAGGAAGGTGCTGTGAGTCACTGTGATTTACCCTGAGCTCACTGAGAATGTGTCTGATGCGTCTGGTCTCAAACCAGAGGCACAAAAACTGCTAAAAATTTATACAAGGCTCAGAAACAAACATCTTGGGGCTTTGCAGGAGGCCTTTGGATAAGTCCATTTCTGGAACCGGGCTTCTCATCTGTGGCATAAAAGTGGCTGGGGCCACAGGACTGGAGTATTTCTCAATCCCTCTCGGGCTTGCGTTATGCAAGACCATGAGCACACTCCATCACATGCTGTGTTTCATCTGTGTGCCGCCTCCCCCACGACGGGCGTTTCCTGGAGGTCTGGGCCACATCTGGGTACACCCGGCTATTTTCCTACGTCCTCCTGCCCCTCTGGGTTCACTACTCTTGAACCAGACAGGTTGGATGAGAGGCAGGGAGGTGACTGGGAGTATTCTAAATATGCCCCCCTTTCCACGTGGTGTCACACACATGCAGTTGGGAGAGCCAAGGGAGGGTGGGCGGGAAAGGGCGGTGATGGGGTAGGGGAGGGGAAGTGGGGGGTGGGGGGACTTGCCTTTACTTCGTGCAAAGATGCCCGGGTTGATGGTAAATCCAAGGGATGGCATGACAAGTGACCGTCGTCCCTCCCAAAGGTCTTCCTAGGCCTCCTGTACACAAAAGGGGTCATCACTATCACTGAGCTGCCTTCTAGCACATGCGGTGGTGATGGGGTGGGGGGGGAAGTGGGGGGTGGGGGGACTTGCCTTTACTTCGTGCAAAGACTCCCGGGTTGATGGTAAATCCAAGGGATGGCATGACAAGTGACCGTCATCCCTCCCAAAGAGTGGCTCTTCCTAGGCCTCCTGTGCACAAAAGGGGTCATCACCATCACTGAGCCGCCTTCTAGCACGTGCAACAAGAGCACAATCGAAGATGAGTGCACCCCAAATCAGTGCTCTGCTTCACACATGGCAATTCAGCAAGATCCTGCTCTCACAGAGAAAAGAGACTGGAAGGACAACGTGTTGCCGTGGGTGACAATACACATGATTTGCATTTTCTTCTGCTTGCTCATTTGTAGTTTCTAAATTTTCAACTATAGATATGGACGAATTATTTCAGGAATGAGAAAAAGATCTTAATCCCATTTAATGGGTACTTTAGGAATGGCAGAGTGGGGGGGGTAGTTTCTGGAGATGGGCTTCCTATCGCCCCCAGGGTTAGAACCATGCCCATTCTACATCCACATGCAGAAGAATGAAACTGGACCATTTCCTTACACCACACACAAAAATAGACTCAAAAGGGATGAAAGACCTAATGTCAGACAGGTATCCATCAAAATCCTTGAGGAGAACACAGGCAACAACCTCTTTGACCTCAGCCGCAGCAACTTCTTCCTAGAAACATCGCCAAAGGCAAGGGAAGCAAGGGCAAAAATGAAGGACTGGGACTTCACCAAGATAAAAAGCTTTTGCACAGCAAAGGAAACAGTCCACAAAACCAAAAGACAACCGGCAGAATGGGAGAAGATATTTGCAAATGACATATCAGATAAAGGGCTGGTATCCAAAATCTATAAAGAGCTTCTTAAACTCAACACCCAAAGAACAAATGATCCAATCAGGAAATGGGCAGAAGACATGAACAGACATTTCTGCAAAGAAGACATCCAAATGGCCAACAGACACATGAAAAAGTGCTCAACATCGCTCGGCATCAGGGAAATCCAAATCAAAACCTCAATGAGATACCACCTCACACCAGTCAGAATGGCTAAAATTAACAAGTCAGGAAATGACAGATGTTGCCAAGGATGCGGAGAAAGGGGAACCCTCCTACACTGTTGGTGGGAATGCAAGCTGGTGCAACCACTCTGGAAAACAGTATGGAGGTTCCTCAAACAGTTGAAAATAGAGCTACCAGATGATCCAGCAATTGCACTACTGGGTATTTGCCCCCAAAGATACAAAGGTAGTGATCCAAAGGGGTACGTGCACCCTGATGTTTATAGCAGCAATGTCCACAGTAGCCAAACTGTGGAAAGAGCCAAGATGTCCATCGACAGATGAATGGATAAAGAAGATGTGGTATATATATACAATGGAATATTATGCAGCCATCAAAATTTGAAATCTTGTCATTTGCAACGACGTGGATAGAACTAGAAGGTATTATGCTGAGCGAAATAAGTCAATCAGGGAAAGACAAGTATCATATAATCTCGCTGACATGAGGAATTTGAGAAACAAGACAGAGGATCATAGGGGAAGGGAGGGAAAAATGAAACAAGATCAAGCTGGAGAGAGAGACAAACCATAAGAGACTCTTAATCTCAGGAAACAAACTGAGGGTTGCTGGAGTGGAGGGGGGCTGGGAGAGACGCGGTAGCTGGGTGATAGACATTGGGGAGGGTATGTGCTATGGTGAGCGCTGTGAATTGTGCAAGACTGTTGAATCACAGACCTGTATCCCTGAAACAAATACTACATTATATGTTAATAGAAAAAATTTTTTAAAAATAAAAAGTAACAAGCCCCCCACCCCACACACACACAAAAGGGAACTGTGCCCATTCTTCCACCTGTGGGCATTTGGGCAATTCTATACATTCCTCTTCCCAAAGCCAGACTCCTACCCTTGGCTTCTGGCTTTGATATCAGCTGCCCTGAGCCCAGGCCTGGGTGAATCCTCCCTCCCGCGTCTCACTCGTGCGGGTCTGTGGGCTCCTCAGCTCTGCTCATCAGCTCGCCTCTCCAAATCCTCCAGCAAGCCCCTCGAAAGGGGCGATTCTCTCCTTTTCCTCTTGAGTTTTCTCTTTCTCTCGTTCCCCCCGCCCTCAGCTTTATGGAGATATAATTGTCATATAATACTGTATACATTTAAGGTGTACAAAGTAGATATTTATATATATATATAGCAAAATATATGTATATATTACAAAATGATTAAGATTAGTTAGCACATCCAAAAATATGGAACACCTCTCGAATTTATGTGTCTTCCTCACCGAGGGGCCAGGCTAACCACGTCTGGATTGTTACCATTTTAGCACTTATTTCTAATGGCCTAGCTTGGTGCTCCATATTATATGAAGCATCAAGAAATAAACGCAAACTGCAATCACTTTGGAGTAGCCCCGATAGCATCTTCCCTGAGTTCTGAGACTCTGTCAGACAAGGACTTGAAGACGACCCGGATGCAGTTGGGCAACTATACAAAAAGGAAGAGCTCCGAGCCTCAGGGGTGTGACCCCAGGAGCCAGTGAGATACGCAGGGAAAGCCTCAAAGCCTCGTTTGTCACAGGTCACCTGTTTGCCTTTGCTTCCTGGGGGACCGATGAGCAGCTGTTGCCCGCGTGGCCTGGGGGGGCACTCCCAGAACAGACCGCGGCCCCTAGAGCTCCACTTACATAACCAAGAGAATGGGCGGTAGAAGCAGCAGGAACTAGGCCCGAGACAGGCGTTTGGCGGCTGTGAGTCTTGTCCCCAAAGGCTCCAGGCCGAGTCTTGGCCACATTCCAGAGGGTTTGTCTGCGAGGCTGCGCGTGGGCCCGGGCCACACGGGCTGGAGCCAGCCTCCCCTCCACTGCTGGCCCAGCTCGCGGCTCGTTCCTGTCCCACAGCTGTCCGGCCAGAGGACAGCCGGTCAAAGCAGCCGGCTCATTGTTCCCAGGAAGCCTTTAGCTACGCCTGCCACCCCCTCCGTCAGCCGCCGGCAGCGCAGACCTCCAGCTTGGTGCGTTCCCAGCCGGGAGGCCCACTCTCCCAGCCACTGTGACCTGGAAAGGCCTCGGTCCAGACCCAGCCCTTGAAAGTTCCCCGTGTCTGCGCCTTGGGGCCTCTGGGGGGGGGGTGAGGGGGGCGCGTGACACGCCGGCACAGGTGCTGCTCGCCCCCGGGGAGCTTGGCCGGGGGCCCTGATGGCGGGGGGGTCAGAGAGCACAATCCAGGCCCAGCCCCCTGGCCACCCCGTGTTGCAGCTCGCCTCCCCAGACTTCAAGCAGGCCACTGGAGGGTGGTAACTGGGTCATCATCGTCTTCTTAAGTCCTGTCTAATGGCTTAGATGGGTACTTCATGTATCTCTGTAAAGCATCGAGAAACAAATGCAGAAGGCCATGTGTTTGAGCCACACTGCATCCTCCCGAGATTCTCAGAAACTGTGGGATGAGCTCTTCAGGGCCTCTGGAGTGAAGCTTGCCAACCCTGGCAGGAGGAGAAAGCCGGCCCAGCAGGGGACACCGGTGAGGCTGCGGCAGGGCAGCCCTCAGGAGGGGTGCGGTGAGGCCTGAGGCCTGGGGCGGGAGCCTCCCTCCCTCCCTGCTTCCTCTGCTCTCCCGCCCCGGCCCTTCCCCTCTCTGTCACCCCGTGGCTTTCCTCCCCTCTCTTGGGTGGTGGGGGCGGGCAGTGAGCATTGGGAGAGACAGAACCGCAGTGAGGTGGGAGGCTGGGGACAAACTGTGGCGGAGGGAGGTGGCTGGGCCGGGGGCTGGGCCACCAGGTCCGGAGAAGAATGCGTGACGTCAGAGGAAGTGAGGGCCCGTGGAAGCCGTGGCCTCACATCAGACCTGAAGTAGAATCTGAGACTCCTCGCAAACAGGCCTGGCGTTGGCTGCCTCGAAGAGCGAGCAGGCCCCTTTCATGCAGGGGGTGCAGCCAGGAATGGGGGGGGCCTAGGGAGGGTGGATGCTGGGGGCTGGGCCGGCCACCGCTTGAGAGGGAAGGCTTTCTTCTTCCTGTCCCCAAGGGATTCCTCCTTTCCTCTGTGGCCTCTGCAGTCCAGATGGCAGTAGCCCGGCGCAGTCATCTGCACGGAGAGAGCGTAGTGAGACGGGGCAATTTACCCCCAAACTCTGCGCCACAGTGTCTCAGACCCCTGGGAGCAGCCTCGCTCCTCATGGAGCCACTTACAAAGATGCCATTTAATTAGGCAGCTTAAGTCATCTGTGAGGGCAGTCACTTAGCGTCCAGCCTGGAAACTGCAGTCATCATTCCGCGCCCCCTCTCCCCTCCCCTGCCCCCAGGAGTCCGCTGACTCTGCTGTGCCCCCTTCCTTTGGCTGACCCAGCTCCCCCTCCTCACCTCCCTGCACCCGGTGCTCCCGGATCACAAGCAAGTGTGGGGGGCCCAGGAAACTGGCTTCGGAATGGCTTCACTAAGCCCCCTGGGGACACTAGTCTCCCTGGCTCCCGCTCTCCCGTTTCTCCACCACGTAGTCCCAGCTGTGCCCACGGTGAGGCTGTCACTCACTGGCCCGGAGAGCAGGCCGATTTCTGGTGGCTCCCAGTGCATGCCAGACTCTCTCCGGGGCACCTCCCAAGGTCCCCAGGTCCTCCCTCCCAGACCCACAGTTGCTGGGCATCCCTTGGTTTTCTCTAAAAGCAGCTCTGGCCAGGGGCATCCTGGGATCTAGCAGAGCAGATGGGCTCCGGGAGAGACGGAATAGTTGCTAGGTTCTGGGGGGCTCTCCTTGGAGTAGACAAGGGGGAATGACTGAGCTAGTGACCACAGGGTTCTGGCTGTGAGGCCTGCCTTTAAATCCAGGACAGAAGGGCCCCAGGACACTGGCACGAGGTGAGGCAGGTGGGGTGCCCTGGCCCCACATTTCAAGGGGGGCTCACTCTCAAGCATGAGCCATTCCCTCCTGGTTCCCCTCTCCCCTTCGGGGCACCCTTCTGCCCCCAGTGGGGTGCTAGATGGAAAGCGCCAGAATGGGAGTCCGCGTGGGTGCCATCCCCTAGATCAAGACCCTGCACCTGAGTGCTCTCGTCTGTAAAATGGTTGCAGTAAAACCCTTAAAACCCTGCCCCTACGTACTTTTGCAGGCTTGCTGTGAACACACGTGTGAGAGGGCAGTCATTGGAACCCACGAGATGCCGGCAGCCCCCTCAAAATGCACCCAGCGCCGGGGCGCAGCCGTGCAAGCCCCTGGGACCATCCCTGGGAGCTGGCTCTTGTCCCGCCCAGCTCAGTTCTCCAGCAAGGAGGCTCACTCGGGGGCCAGACTTCCTCCAAGAACAATGAGAGAGGAGATGCTGTTTGCCCTGCTGGGAGAAGCCGGTGGGGCAGGGTGGACTGCGGGTCTTGGAGAGGTCAGGCAGAGCCCCAGGAAGGCCTCCCCATGGAGCAGGCATCACCGTGCCCAGCCCTTCCCTGGGCCCCCGGGCCAGCTGTAGGAGCTGGTTTCTCCTGCTTCCCAGGCCCGGAGTCGTCCCTGCCGCTAGCGTTAGTGGTTACCAACACCCTACAAGCCACTTGTTGATTGCCTTCAGTACCCACTGTAAGATGTGTTTGTGAAGATGCTATCTGCACTTTCTAGAAGATTCCAGGCTACCTGTGGGAAATGCAGACCAGAATGGCAGAATGAAAACCCAGGGACCGTAGAGCCTGCCACCCCGGTGTGAATCCCGACTTGGCTACTTACTGGCGATATACCTTGGGCATATTTCTTAACTGCTCTGTGCCTCAGTTTCCCCTCTGAAAATGGGAATGAAGATAATTATGGCATCCCCTTCACTAAGCTGCTACAAGGATCAAATGAGTCACTGTTTGCAAAGCCCTCAGGACAGCATCTGGCGTTACACCTTCCCAGTGTCCGTAAAATAAATAACATATAAGGGAAATAAGAATGTGGCCACACTGATGGGAAGAGACGGTGTGCAGTTTTAAGGTGAGGTCTGGCGGTTTTCCAGCGCAGGTTTTGTTTTCAAGCCTAGTTTCAGTTGCTCTGACCCTGTTTGGGGTGCGTGGGCGTGGCTCTCCCAGGAACAGTGGCCTGCATTCCCGCGAACGTTGTGTAAGTCAGTTCTCTGACGTGCTGGGGTGGACAGCTGGGGTTCCAGGGGCTCCTGAAATCTGTGCTGCCGTGTGTAATGAGAAAGGCCTTGGCTGAGGTGATGTGTGGGGCTGATTCAGACAAATCCAGGGACTGGGTGAGGACAGGACAAGCGGACCTTTATAGAATGTTACATCCCCGTTGGGCTGGGCCCTCTCCAGTCCTCCCAAGACTTGGGAGCACAGATAAAGACAGTGACTTCCCATTGCTCCAGCCAGGCTGGGTGTGGGGTTGGGGTGGAAAATATGCTTTCCTGGCACCCATGGGGCCTCAGAATAGTGGGTCACTGTGCACCCACCCACAGGGACAGCCCTCTTATTAGTGGGTCCCACCAAGGGCCATGATGTGGGCTGGGAGCTTGTAGGCTCAGGCTGTGCTGGGGAGAGAGAGGGTCATTGGTCCCTCTAACTGACGGAGCTCCCTGGGTACGGACCTTACCCCTAATGTGCACAGCCTGATCATATCAGGGTGGCTGGGAGTGTGGAGGTTGAGTTGTCCAAGCATATGGAGGCTGGCCAGGCATTCAGAGTCCAGGGCCCTCCAAGGCAAAAATGACTCCTGAAGCTTTTAAAAGCACACAGCTGAGTCACTGATAACCAGTGAAAACCACTGACAATCGTTTACCATGCGCCAGGTGCTCAATCCTAGGAGTGTTATCTCCATTGTAGAGAGGAGACAACAGACACACAGAGAGGGTGAGTAACTGTTTCAAGGACACACAGCTTATAAACCCTAGAGCTACATTCAAACCCAGCCATTCTGGCTCCAGAATTCTTGCTCTTAACCACAACATTCAACAAGCCCAGAGTCACACCATGACATACCTACACTCTGAATATGGCACTGTAGGGACACCTGGGTGGCTCAGCTGGTTAAGCGTCTGTCTTCAGCTCCGGTCATGATCCCAGTGGGATGGAGCCCCGCGTGGGGCTCCCTGCTCAGCAGGGAGTCGGCTTCTCCCTCTCCCTCTGCCTCTCCCCCTGGTTGTGCTCTCTCTCTGTCAAATAAATGAATAAAATCATACATACATACATACATACATACGGCACTGCAAGCCGGACTCAGAAAGCATCAGCCACCAACTTTGAAGAACTGTACTCATTACCTGAGGGAGTCCCAGCCCCGGGGCAGGGCAGGGGAGCAGGTGATAAACCAGTGCACCCCGTAGGGTGTTCTCCCTCCCTCCGCTGGCTTTCTAAGACACCCGGGCTCCTATGGGCTCCCGCGGGGTTTGCAAGTGATTAGAACCCTCTAGACAAATTCCCTGCAGCCAAACCTCCCCTACAGTGAATTTCTCAAAATTATTGGTTTGGGCCCATTCTTCTCATCTAATAACGTCTCTGTTATGAATAACTCTCCAGTCATCTGAAGCATGCTCTGCCCACAGCTCTGTGTCATCTGTGGGTCTGATCAGCCTGTTTTCATTCCAGTCACTGAGGAAATAATGAAGGAACAGGACGGGGCAAAGATGCGTTCTTCGCTTACTGCTATTTAATCAGCTACAGATGGGTCCCCCGTGGACTCTCGCCCTGCGCATTGACCTGAAAGGGTCTAACAGGAAAGCTCCTCGTTCCCGCTCCCCCGCAGCTGCTCTCCCAGCCTCCAGGCTTCTGCGGCCCCCCCGTTTACCTTTCCTTGGGATCCTGTGCGGCCCCCCAATGTGGGGGTGCGGTGTGTCCTTGGGGACAGGTTCTGAAACCAGAGCCGCTGCTCAGCATTCCCTCTATTGTCTTGAAAGCCAACAGAGCAGAACAAACCTGCCTGGGATTTGCATTAAGCTCGGGGCTTTGGGAGGCCCCGGGCCAGCAGCAGCTGTTGCCAAGGCAACCGGTGGGGCAGAAAAGAGTAGCGGAAAAGAGCCTGGAGCCTCGACCTGCCTGGGGGGGGGGGGGGGGGTCAAGGAGGTGAGGGGAGGACCAGGGGTTGGGCCCAGGGCCAGTGTTCAGAAGCCATTGTTCCAAAGGTCAACTGCGGACACCCTGCTGGATCTGGCTGGCCGGCTCGGCTGACAGGTGCTCCTGAGGGTTGGCCTCCTCAGGGGTCTACCGGGCCCGCCCTCTGCCCTGCCCGTCAGTCCCTGCTCCCCTCCTCTCTTCCTCTGTTGAGACTCTGACCACCCCTCCCCTGCCTTTCCCAGGTAAGAGAACAACAGCACCCAAAGACTGAAACATCAAATAAAAGTCAGATGAAAACAAGGCCTGGGAGGGACTGGTGGTGGCCACACCGGCAGACCCACCCTGCAGCCTCAGCCAGCACCTTGACCTCCAGAGGGCCTGTCCCAACATCTGACCCAGGTCAGTGACGCATCAGACACCATCTGGAGGATCCCCTCTGGAGACTGGCCAAGCCCTTTCTTGGCTCCCTGTCATTCGCAGCCACCCCCGAGAAGCCAGACCTCACCCTGTGCCCAGCCCCTAGCTGTTCCCACTTCCGGAACAGGAAAACCCTGCGGGTTCTAGGTACCCACGGAGCTCCCCCGCCTGAGCACAGGCTTAAGCCATTCCTCACTTCTTCAGACCATCTCTGCTTCATTCCCACCCCGCTTATAGGCTCAGTATTTTTGGTTAGCTCTGTCTTTCTCAAAATATCCCAATCAGAAGAATCACTCAGAGGCAGGTGTTTAGAATTCAGGTTCCTGACCCCCACCCGAGACCTGCAGAATCAAAACCTCTGGGAAGGTTAAATAAATAAATAAAATCTAAAAAGCTAACTAAATAAAAAGGGCACCTGTGTGGCTCAGTCTGTTGAGCATCGGACTCTTGATTTTCGGCTCAGGTTGTGACCTCAGGGTCCTGGGATCGAGCCCCACATGGGGCTCTGCGCTCAGCGTGGAGTCTGCTTGTCCCTCTCCCTCTGCCCCTCTCCCACCTCCCACACCCCCCCCCGCCAACCCACCCTCCATGCGCCCCCGCTCATGCACATGCGTGTGTGTGCACTCGCTCTCTCTCAATAAATAAATAAATAAATAAATAAATAAATAAATAAATAAATAAATAAAATCTTACCCAAAAAACCACACCCAACTTTGGGAAGGTTGCCTGGGAATCTGTCTTGGACAAAGTGCCCTCAGTGATGCTCAGGTCTGGACAAGCCTGGGAAACCTAGGCCCAATCACGTGTTTCTCCTCTTAGGTCCAGCCCCTTATCTCTGTCTCTGGGCCTCAGGGGCACCCTCTCAGCTGCAAGGTGGGACCGATCCGCAGAATTGGGCCAGCATGCCCACACACTGCCCCCCCACTCCAGGGAGGCACTGCGGGAGGTGGTGCCGGTGAGCATGGCCTGTGGCCCACCGTTGGCTTCATGGTGGCCCCATTGGCTCTGTCTGTTCCCTTCTCCACTGTGGTCATTCCTAGGGTCATCTGGGTGCCGTTGGGCGCTGTGCGGTGGGTAGAGCATTGGAGCCTATTGGCTGGCAGCAGCTTGAGCCCCATAAGAAATGGGTGGGAGCCCTGCGATACTGACCAGGTTATCTCACATCTCCTGGCTCCAGGAGCTGGAGAGGAGGTGATATGCCTGTGACATAAGCTGCCACCACCATATGCATCGACCCTGCCAACACTCGAACATTCCATCCTGCTGTTGCACCAGGTACTGTGGGGTTGGAGCTCAGTAGCTCTGGGTGGCAATCCTGGCTGCCACTGCCGACTGATGGGATCTCAGAGCATTCAATTTCCTTATCTGTACACATGGATAGCAATGAACTTCACAGGGTTGCTGTGAACGTTACATATTTGGAGGGTGCAGCAGAGTGCTTTGCAGACCGAGCACTCAACACACGATAGCTCCCTTTCTGTATCTCTTTTCTCTTTCTGTTCAGATACAGGCTGATTGATTAAACCTCTCTCATCTCTCCTTCTTTCTGGTCCTATTGAAGCACTTCTGGAAAAGGTCAATATATAAAAATCAATTGAATTTCTGTATATTAGCATTAAACAATTGGAACGTGATACTTAAAAAGACCGATGTCATTTACAATATTGTTTAAAAACATAAAATACTGAGAAAGGAATTTAAGAAAAGATGTGAAAAACGTCAATGATCAAAACACTAAATGTTGCTGAGAGATATGAAAGACACAAATAAATAGAAAGCTATCCTATGTTCATGGATTGGAAGATTCAGTATGAAGGTGGCAATTCTCCCCAAGTTGATGTATAGTTTCGGTATAATCCTGATAGGCCTTCATTTTTTAAAAATGGAAATTGACAGTTGGAGTCTAAAATTTATTTGGAAATCCAAAGACCTAGAAATAGCCAAAAACGATTTAGAGAAAGAAGAAAAAGTTGGGGGGCTTACACTACCTGACATCAAGTTTTACTGTGAAGCTCTGTTTATTAAAATAGTGTGGTATTGACACGGGAAGAGACAAATACATCGATGGGACAGAACAGAGAGTCCAGGGATAGACTCACACTTACAGGTTCAGCTGGTCATTGACAAAGGCATTGAAGCAATCCACTGTGTGTTTTTAACAAAGGTACCAGCACAACTGGAAGAACACCGGAAAAAAATGAACGTGATCGTTACCTCACCATATACAAGCATTAATTCAACATGGATTATAAATAAAAATATGAAAGCAAAAACCATAAAACGGAAAATGTAGGGTAATAGCTGTCTGATCTATGGGTAGGCAAAGATGTCTTTGCTAGAGCACAGAAAGTAGAACCATAAAATAAACAATCGATGAATTAGACTTCACAAAAATTAAGAACTTCTGCACATCAAAGCCAACCTCAGAATAGACAAGCCACAGGCTGGGAGAGAATACTTGCAAACCAGATTATCTAACAAAAGACTTGTAGTGATAATATATAAGGGATTCCTACAACTTAATTAAAAATGCCAATTAAAAAATGGGCAAAAGACTTGCCAAACCCTTCATGAGGGAATAAATTCAACTGGGCAATAAATATATGGAAAGGTGCTCAACATGATTACTCATTACAGTTCTAATTTCATGAAATTCAGTGGATTAAATTGATTAACTTCATGAAATTAAAATCATGATGAGATACTGCTTCACCCACTAGAACAGCTAAAATTAAGAAGACTTATAACCTCAAGTGTTGGCAAGAACTCCCATACATTGCTGGTGGGGGTATAAAATGGCGAAACCACTTTGGGCAAAGGTGGGGCACTTTCTTATACAGTTAAACAGATACACTATGACCCAGAAATCCCACTTCTAGCTCTTCATCAAAAGGAAATGAAAGTGTACATTTACAATAATACATGTACAAGAATGTTCATAGCAGCTTTATTCATGATAGCTAAAAACTGGAAACAACACAAATGTCCATCAGAAAAAGAATGGATACACAAAGTTTGGAATATCCATATAATTGATTTTTACACAATAAAAAAGGGGTAAACTAGTGATACATGCAATGACTTGGATGACCTTTATAGACAGCTAAACTACACTGATGACATCCGACCTGTGATTGGCTCTGGGTGAGGGCTTGATCAGGAAGGCCACAGGGAACTCTCTGGAGGGATAGAAAGCTTCTGTATATCTTGGTAGGGGTGTGGCTTATGTGGGGATACGCATGTGTCAAAACTCATTGAATTGTACACTTAGGATTTGTTCATTTTAATGTATGGAATTTTTACTCTAAAAGAACTACAAACAGGTATTGACGCTAATAGTAGGTTTGCTTCTTTCAATGGTCTGGGTTAATAGTTCTGAAACCACTGTGTTTACTGTGGGCTTGAGCAAACAAGACGAACATATTAATGATCTTGGGAGCCACGTTTCTCACTTGGGGAAGGGAATGAAAAATATGGAAAGAGGATGAAGTAGAATGTAGTTTTGTGGGACTGGATTGGAGGCATCAGCATGAACCCAAGAGTTTTCAACCTCTTTGTCTCTATTTTTATGTAGAGATAGGATATAGATGTAATTATAGACACAGAAATATAGACACCAGGGGTGGGGGGTGTGTGTGCGCATTCCTAGCTTCTTGAACTATTCTTGCAACTTTTCTATAAATTTGAAATTATATCAAAATGAAAAGTGACAAAAATAGACGTCTTTTGGAAAGCTACCTTAAATTCCTGGAAGATGTTTGGAGCCAAGTTAATGCACCAAACTCCCTGACAAAGAGCCCCTGTCTCCTATTCTCATTTCCTTACTTGGAGCTGAAACCACAGTGGGTAAGCCGTCCATCTTGATGTCCTACAGAGATACTTCCTCACGTCTTCAGGGCTTTCTGATTCTCCTCCCAGCCAGAGGGTGACCTCCGTCAGCTCTCCCCATGTCTCTCTGACAGCCTCCTGTGCTTTCTGTTTCTCATAATGGAGGAATTGCCAGGGACACATCCAGGTCACCTTCGGCCCCTCCTCCCTCACCTGCAGGTGGCTTCTATTCCAGAGCAGCCCCTCTGAAGAGTCCGCGGGTCCTGGGAGGCGCAGTGGTGGAGCTGTTCTCGCTCATGGTGGGTTCACGCAGAAATCCCACCCGAGTCACAGACTCTTTACAGTTGTGGGTCCTGTGAACTACAAGTAAGGGGCACCAGGCACTGGAGGAGTGACAGAATTAGGGAGGGCGCTTGATGCCGGAGACCGCAGTTGTTGGGCCGTGACCATTTTCGGCTTCCCAGAAATTATGTTCAGTGGGGTGTTTTGTCGTACATATTTTGCAGTGTTTCGTTTGGCTTGCTTGGTTCGTATGCACATCCTTTATCTCCATAGAAATGCCGAGGAGGAGTGTGTGTGTGTGCATGTGTGCATATGTGTGCACATGTATGAGTATGTGGGGTGTGTGTGTCAGACCAACAAAGAGACCCGGGGAAGAATGGAGGAAGAAGAGACCGCAGGAGAGATGGTGGGGGTGAGGTGGTGACAGAGGCTGAGAGCCGGCCGTGTAGGCAGGAGGGGTGTGTGCATGTGTGGGGAGGGGACTCTTGTGTATTTGCAGGAAGTGGGGGAACGTAGGCTTTTGGTGCGCTCCATCTGGGGTGAAGAGGCCTCTCCTTGCACAGGTGTGTGTGCTCATGTATGAGGGGTGTACAGGAAAAAGCAGCTGAGGGCCTCAGTGAGTGTGTGTGAGTGTGTGTGTGAATGTGACTGTGAGTGCATCATGAGGGTGTCATTGTGATCATCTGAGTGTCTGTGATTGTATGTGAGCATGTCAGGGCTCGTGAATATATGTGTGCATGTGTGTGTGAGCATGTCAGCATGTGCCTGTGAGTGTGTGCGTGTGAGCACTACCTGTGTGAGTGTGTGAGCACATCAGCATGTGTCTGCGTGTGTGTGTGTTCATGGGTGAGCGTGTGAGCATGTACCTGTGAGTGAGCATGAGTGCGCGTGTGAGCACATCCGCACGTGCCTGTGAATGCGTGCATGTGCATGTGTGAGCAGGTCAGCATGTGTCTGTGTGTATGCGTGTTCGTGGGTGAGCATGTGAGTGCGCATCCATGAGTGAGTGTGCATCTGTGAGAGTGTGTGCGTCCGTGAGTGCGCGTCCGTGAGTGTGCATCTGTGAGAGTGTGTGTCCGTGAGTGTGCATCTGAGTGTGCGTGTCCGTGAGTGTGCGTCTGTGAGTGTGAGTCCGTGAGTGCGTGTCCATGAGTGAGTGTGTGTCCGTGAGTGTGCACACGTGGGCAGCAGGCATGCACGGGGGGAGGCCGAGCAGCAGAGGCTGAGGTGCCTTGCCCTCTGCTCACGGGCACTCCGGGTCCTTGGGGCCTCCTCAGGGCCTGGCCTTGGAGCAGGAAGCAAACAGGCTCTGCGAAAAGGCTGTGCAAAACCGCACCAGAAATATTCACATCCAAGACAACCCAGAGGGACTGGCCTTGGCTCCCCAGCTCTTAGCCCCCTGCCCACCCCCCTGGTCCCCATGGAGGGGAAATGGAACAAATGTCTGCAGAGAGGCCAAGAACAAAGCAAGCTGTCTGGAGGGGCTTGTGGCCTCTGCAGAGGAGAAACACAGAGGAGGAGGGAGAGGGAGAGATGGGGCGAGGGGGAGGGAGAGATGGGGCGGGGAGACAGACACCAGCAGGCCTGAGCTGGGATTGGGGGGGGCACGGCCGACAGCAGAGCCGCGGAAGGGTGAGCCTGGCTTGGTCCTGAGCGGCTTCTGCGCCCTGCTGTGGGAGAGGCCACCCTGTCCCCACCTGGCCAAGCTCATATCTGAGCAAAGAGGCCAGACGACCATTCAGCAGCTCAGGGCCTCAGCTAGGGGGTGGGGGGTGGCAAACAGGGACGGCTGTCTCCTATGACCCCCGCCACAGCCGCCTGTCCGGACACCACAGCAGGGAGGTGCACGGCTCCCTCAGGTGAGGCCCGGGCTCAGACCCCGGACCCGGGGGCTCAGACCCCGGGCCCGGGGGCCCTGCTGGCTGGTGTCGGGTGCCAATGGGTGCAGTGTGAAGAAAGGCCAGAACAACCAGCCTCTCTTCGGTGCCCCGCGTGTAACGTTGCTACACCAACTCCTTTTCCATGGCCCTTCCATCTGCACCAGGCCATGCCAGGGCAGGGTGGGTCCCCATCTTGCAGCCCGGAGACCGCCGTGTGTCCCTCCGAACTGCCGTGGACACTGTCTGAATGCGGCCCCCTGCCCAGCGCTGCCCCCGGGTCCCAGCCCTGCGCGCCTGGCGGAGGCTGCTTGCTGATGGTCCACACGCAGTCAGAGGAGTGACTCGGAGGCTGAGGTCCCCTCGCAGGACTGACGCCCAGAAGTCGGCATGCGATTCCTCAGCCCCCTCCCTTTACGAGGGAGAGGAGTATAAACAACCTGGTAAGGACGACCGCTCAGCGGGAGAAAACTGGCCATCTTTCTCTAACGTGGGAATGCATGAAGTGCTCTTTCCCTCCTGTGAGGAGTGGGACCCTCGGGCACGCCATTCCGCAGGGGTGCCTTCTGGTTCGGGTTGTTTATGTTCCCCTCCCTCACTTAGCAGGATATTCAAGACTGGTCTCTCTACTAAAAGAGACCTCACTTCCCGGGCACCACCTCCTCGGGGGCGGGGTGCTGGGTAGATGAAGACATGGACCCTGCCTCACAGGGTCCACCGTGCTGGGACAGAGACCAGCGCCGTGTTGCCAGGCCCGGGGGCCCCGGCGCCCAGGGACACTGGGCATCACGCTGACCCTGGGCCTGCTACCCGCTTCATACACACTCGTGCATCTAACCCTATGGCATCAGGTTTTACAAAGGGGGAAACCGAGTCACGGAGCATGTACGTGCCCCTGAAGCCCAAATCACATGGCTAGTGAATCAGATTCGAGGCAAGCCAGGTTCCTAATCGCTGCCCACTATGGCCTTGAGGGAGTGGACGGTCGAGGCTTTCTGCGGGGGTGGGGGGGTAAGGTGTGAGCTCTTCTGGAGAAGGCGTGTACGTGTGGGCAGCGGGGACAGTGTGCCCACCCTTCCGGCAGCGACGGCATGCGGGGGCGAGGCTCGGACACGAGGAGGAAGTGTGGTGGCTGTGTGTGTCGCCGTGCCTTTGAAAGGCCGCTAACCCGCGTCTTCAGGATCCCAGGAGGTTTATGGCCACCCATAAACGGGCAGGTGCTGGTGAGCCAACGGCCGGGCACACTGCCACACACTGTGGATCCTGGAGAACTCGTCAGTCATTGACCAGGTGGCCTTCCTGGCTGCAGAGGCTCATGCGGGGGCCCGGAAGAGCCACGGGGGCGCGAGGGGAGGGGGAGAGGCCTCCCTGGCCGGTGGGCCCGTGGCCAAACCTCCGTCCCCGGGCCTCTGTTTGCCGTGTGTGACCCAGACACAGGAGGCTTCCTGGCCTCGCAGGGCTACTGGGGGATTGAAGGAATGGATGGTGTCTGTGCGGGTCCCCTGGAACCTTCTCGCTAGGTGTTGGGTGTTGTCATTACAAAGGTCAGGAGAGCGGGCTGTGGTCTCGCTCCCGACTCTGAGCCGGCAGGGGATACCTCTCCGAGCCTCAGTGCGCCCTGCAGTCCCTGGCGGTCCCTGACGCTGAGGGGCCCCCCTGCCACCAGGTCCAGAGTGGTCTTGGCGGCCCAGCCGTGCGGCTTCCTTCCTGCCTGGGCTCCCTCGGCTGGCCCGACAGCCGGCGTGGGCAGCCTGGCAGGTTTCCTCATCAGATAATGATGTTCCTGGCGTGTTTATGAGGACGGAACACCCTGTGCCACCCGGTGCTGCAGGAGTGGCGGCGCTTCATGCCTGGCCTCCTCCGGACTGACCTCTGAGCCGGGAGGGGCACAGGCCGGGCCTCGTGCTGTGGTGGGTCTGGGGCGCCCGGACGCGGGCTGCGGCTCTAGCTGGGGCGGCCGCATCTTGTGCCAGGGATGCAGGTCTCCGCGGCACCACGGAGGCCAGGCTTGCTGAGGGGAGCAACTGAACGGGTCCTGGACGTGCCAACCAAAGCTGGCCACGGGGCGTCCCCGGGGCCGTCGGGACCCCGTCCTGAAGTAACGCCCAGCAAACCCCTAGCCCAGGTCCCAACACACTCAGGCTCTGGGCTGAACACTCAGGAATTCCATGGTTTCCACCTGGGGAGACGGCCCTGACTTACATACCACACATTCCACCGGCCGGCAAGCCCCCTCGATCCCCTGCTGGCAAACGAGCGGGACCAGTCACAGGGAGCAAACACCGTACCTGGAGCTCCTGTTCCTGACTAGAAAGAGGCCCAGGGCCATGTCACCAGTCTGTTTATTCGCCGGCGAAGCTTCACCTTTCCGCCGAATGGTGTCTCTTTCCTTACGTCTCATTTCTACGGGGCCTGGCCTCAGGTCTTTTGTTCACATGTTTGTAAGGCGGCTGAATGACTCAATGGCCTGTGATTTGCATGTCCTCCAGGATCTCCCTGAGATTTCCAATCCCTCCTGCTGCAATGCAGGCCAGGGCAGCAAAACTAATCAGGTCCAGACTTTGTGGGCACCCAGGGCCCCGTGAGTAAGTGCTCTGAATCACATATCAGGGAAAGGCATGAGGAAGCGTCGTGTTTGCCCAGGGAAGGGACGCACGGAAGTGGGGAGAGATGCTCAGGCCTGTGGCACCACCCCCTACAAGGAGGCCCAGAGCGACTCTTCCTGGGGCCAGGGCTGGGAAGGGCTTGTGGCCTCCAGGTCCCGGTCCATCGGAGGACCAGCCCAACCCAGGGAGTTTGTGGCAAGAGTTTGTGGCGATCTGCCCCGAGGGCTGCGTGGATGCACAGGTGACAATGACAGGTGTGCCTCCTGAGGTCGGGAGGTCGGCTGGTCAGGAACGGGATCCGCTGTGAAGGGTCCTTGCTCTCACCGGGGCCACTGCTGTCCTGCCTTCCTCCCGCTCGCGGGAAAGGAGCTGGCTGTCCTCTGAGGAACCTCTTCCCCTGCTCCCATCCCATTCCAGGGAAGATAAGGGAAGGGGGGAGCGCTGACCCGGACCAGGAGCCCAATGGCCCCAAACAGGAGGAAACTCACATTCAGATGGACTTGCTTTCAGGGTCCGGAACAGAAGCAACTGTTCCGACCGCACTGCAGGACGTTTCAGAGCTACCCTTGGGCCTTGGTCGGGAGCCAGATGTGAGCAGGGGTGCCCACAGACCAGTGTGCAGGCGGGAGCAGCTCTTTCTCCTTTGCCCGCAGATCCTACAGGCTCATAAAACTGTGGGCCCCACCACGGCCGCAGCTCGATGTCCTCTTTCCCTGCTTTGAAAATCCCAGACACAGCAAGGAGCCGATACATTATGTAAACCAATGTCGCATTTATTTTGAAAATGCTGTGCCAATAACTTCGGCTCCCTGACCTTGTCCACATTCACCTAAAGACTCTAAACCCAGTGTGTGGCACATAGTAGGCGCTTCGTAGATATTTGCTGAATGTGAACAAAGAACTTTCCCCTCCACCCCCAGAGAACAGAGCCTGTGACTCAGGGTCCCCACGGAGAAGCACCTGGGGCCTTTGTTCTCGAGGGGCCCGGGCAGCAGTTTGAGTGTGCAAGCCCAGAGGATGCCCATTCGCACCCAGCAAACACACCACGCACATTAATAAACAAGGCACAAAACACACGTTTGTGCAAATGCATGTACAAAAATGCAACAATGTGTAAACCATGTCCTTATCAGTAACCAGCACTTTATCAACAGAGTGACGGGTTCCATGCACAGCTCTTAACGCTGCTGAGCCTCTGGCCCTGTAGTTCAGAGAGGCCGACCAGTTTGTCCAAGATCACACTGCCGGTACAACCAGATGCCTCATCACCCCTCCCCTGGCTGTTCCCGCTGGAAGCAGAGGCTGCAGAAGGGGGAAGAGGGGAGGGCTTGATGGTTTGCTGAACGGCGACAGCCGCAGTTAAGCCCACCCGGACACGTGGGGACCGAAGCAAACCCACATGAAAGGGGAGAGGGTTTTGCAAGCCTATAGGTCCAGATCCCACAGAGGGCTTCCTGCGTGCAGGGCGCTGGCTAGACCATACCCCTCGCTCCGCCGAACACCCAAGCACTGGGAACCCATGAATAGAGACGTGGAGGAACGTGAGGCCACTTGAAAAGGAGAACGAGTGTTTATCTCATACTCTCTGTGGGCCAGGCTGACGTGAGGCTCAGGGCACCTGAAAAAGCAGGGCAGGGCTCTGCCCTGGGGGACTGGGCAAGGCAGTGAGAGAGGCTCACAAAGTCAGAACACAAAGCCCCAGGCATTCTGGCTGCCTCCCGGCAGGGTCCCACCGGCCTCTTGGTGCCGTTGACCCAGGTGGGTTCTGAGACCCAACAGAACCTGGAAAGGCCCCGAGGTTGCCTGTCACACTGAGCTGTGCCCTGAGTAGCCCCCAACTCCCCACCCAACCAAGGGTGATGAGTTTCCTCCAAGGCTGGCCTGGCTGTGTAGGGTGCCGGGTGGACGCCACGTCTACGCACCTGCCATCCTCACGCACCCCTTCTAACAGCACACAGCCCCCCCACACTCCTGCAAGGGCAGGGGAAATTGTCAGCTGGGCGAAGCCTGGCCTTAACACACAACACCCCTCCTTTGAGTATCGCCTGATTCTGGGCTCCCAAACACCCTTCCCTGCCTGCCAAGGTCCCCCCCTCCCCCCCCACCCTGTGCTTCTTTCCACCTAGGCCTTCACGCCCTCTCCCAGGCCCTTGGCCAAGAGGCACACACTCATCTTCAGATCACCTGGTGGGTGTCTAAGAAACACCTTTTCCTGCTCCCAGCCTCCAGGATGTTCCCAAAGGTTTAGGGTGAGGCCTGGAAATTGTGTTTCTAGGAGGGTTGGTCATGGGCAGTCCCGGCCACAGATGAGAAAGAAGGCTCTGCTGGAGAATGCATGCCCCACACTGGGCTGCTCCAGTGTGCATTTTGCTTGGCTGTGGTTCTGGGGTGAACCGGTTTTGAGAGCTTTTCCCCACGCGGTCCTCCTTTTGGGGAGATTTGTGATCAAGGTAACACACGGAAGGACATGAGGGGCCTTCACAGCAGATGACCATCGTTTACAGATGAATAAACAAGCTCATCTGAGAGGCAGCCGAATTCACAGCCGCTTTTCCAGAACAGTTTTCCTAGACGTCGCATGGGGAGTTCTGCTCCACACCTCTTCCTACATCTCTCTTTTCCATCCACACGCGGCCTGTCCCTTGCACGCGTCACCCCAGCGCGAAAGGGGTGAAGGAGCCAGAGAAAGGGGTGTGGGTGGTCCATCAGCTTGTTACCAGGTTCCCTGGCAGATCCTTCCATGATCCAGTTAAAATAGCCATGTTTCCAGAAAGCTTTTACACTGGTGACCTTAACATTGGAAATGTCAGCCCTTGCAAGCAATGGGGGAGAGATTTGTGGAAGGTGGGCTTTTGAGAGCACAGACTTCAGTGATTCATTCGACCAACCAAGCAATCAACAGCCCGGCGTTCAGTGTCTCCCGTGCGTGCAGACATCTGCAAGGCAGGGCTCAAAATCACAGCTCTGCGGGTGCGCCCCGGGCGGGAGTGTGCCGAAGGCAGAGCGGGGTCCCGGCTCAGGACAGGAGAGAGGGGAGAGGCGCCCCACGGAAGAGCCCCTTCAGACCAGGTGACAGCTCTCTGAAGATTCCACCTGCAGTGGTCTCAAGCCCAAGTCTGGAGTCCAGAGGACACACTGCGTGCCCAGGGGCTTTACTTCCCTTCCGGAGCCCGGTCTCCTCCTCGGCAAAGGGAGCGCTACGGGGGGAAACAAGATGGGGAGGTAAGGGTACAAACGCCCGGGAAAGACCCGCCATGGAACAAGGTCTCCATACACAGTAGCTGTTTATACCGTCAGCCTGCTGTTGAATGAGCGGAGAATGTGGAGCGTTCTGCCGCGGGCGGTCTAGACCATGCACCGGACCCCAGAGCTCACAGGCTGGCCGCTCTCGAGCTGTGTGGCCTTCCCTACACAGATCGCTTCACCTCTCGGGGCTTTCGTTCCCTGGCTGCAAAGCAGAGATGAAAACCCCACCACGATTGTGTCACCCTCGGTCACAAGAATAAAAGGAAGGGGTTTCAGTGACAGTTCTGTGAAGCACGAAGTGCCTCGCCCTGGGAAATTGTTCCTATCATCCCGCCTTTAGGGGCGGCCAGGAGCTCAGGCCCCGACCTGCCGGCAGGAAGTGTGAGCCCGGTGGGAGGGTGATCTCTGCTGCTTGGGGCCTGAGACGCCGGGGGGCACGTCCCTCTTCCACAAGCAGGGCTCTGAGCCGGCGGTGGGCAGGTGTTGTGCCCTCCTGCAAAGCAGGGGTGAGGGGAGGGAAATGCAGCCGTGTGGACTCCTGGATACCTTCCACCTTCCTCTCCCCTTCTAGCCTCCTCCTCCCCTGCCTCGCTTTCTGTCTCCCCTCCCCTTTCTGTTTTCTGTCTCTTTCTCTCCTCCCTGGGCACCTGCAGCCTGAGCCCCCCCCCCCACCACCATGCAGCAGCCTCGCCTGGCGCCCCTCCTACCCCCAAGTCACTCTGCAGCGCCACCCTGCCCGCTCCCCCAGCCCTTTCCAAATCAACCACCTGCCCCGAGGCCCGTGCCTTAGGCTCTGCTTTCTGGAACAAACCTTAGCTAAGACAAGAATACAAGAATGTGGAAAACGCGGCTCCAATCATTAGCGCCCAGTAGGCACAATCATCTCAGGGCTCAGGTGTACAATATCCCCGGGGCCAACATATCTCCCACCAGGCTCTTCACTCTGAATACACATGACAGCAGATGGGCAGTGTACATGTATATATATGTATAATATGTATATATTATACATATATATAATATATATGCTTTGGCATCCTCCTTTTCATTTTTTTTAAAAAATAAACATTTAGTCACGAGCATTCATTAAAAATGGTTTCTGATGATGTTTTTATTGGCTGTATACATAATTTATCTAACCATTACCACACTGTCTAAAATTTTGATTCTTTCAACATGTGGTTGGTATGAACAACATTAAGAATATCATCATACATGACTTTATCCTTCTTTCTGATAATTTCCTAAGAATCGTTTATGAGAAGTGAAATGAGCAGATCAAAGGCAAAGGGCGTTTTAGAATTACTGTTAAAACAGAGAACCTGTGTAACCTGACTTTCCATGGGAAGAGGGGTCTTTTGCCTTGTCCGGGTTCCTCCCAGACCTGATTTGCTCCCACCTACAAAAACTCTTGTACAATGGTTTTCGGCCATGAAACCTGGCCACGGCCACAGACAGCACCCAGGGGCGGGCCCCACACACTCACTGCTCAGGTAGGTGTTGCCCTCGAGTGCTTCCTGCTCCCAGCCTTCCCTTCCATATGCATCAGAAATCAGTGCAACTCCAGTGGTCCCTGGTCACCGGCCTACGACCCAACCCCCTTGTGGGAGATTCTGAAGCTGGGGGTCACCCGCCCAGGGCATTTTTTACAGCAAGACTTGTTGCACTGTTTCTTGAAACTTCTTCACATTTTCTTCTGTGGGGGCTCTCTTGCCATGCATCATGTGAATTCCCTGAGCATAATTATAATCTTATGTTCCTAGGGCTGTCATTTTACTGCCATGGGTCCCAAGGGTTTATGTTCCCAGGGTGGGGGTCGGCAGCATGGAAGCTTGCAGAGTGGCATCACTCTCTGATAGGAATTTTGATGGATGTCTGGAAAAGTTAAGCAGTGGGTTGGCTCCCTTCTGCAGGGCAATCCACAGGGAAGTACTGTGAGCGGTCAGTGGGCAGTCCTGGCCAACGGCCCTGAGAAAGACCGTAGTGTCCCCCTCAGTGGGGGATGGATGGATTCACCTGCATGACCAGACCATGACCTGTGGGCAAAGACCATTGCCTTTCAAACATGGCCGATTTCTGTCATCGGCACCCCCCCCCGGGGGGGGGGGAGTTAAGAAACAAAACAGAACAGATTCCTGCTTCCCACTCCAGAGATTCTTAGTTGTCCAGGCGTGCAGTCTGGGCCTCGAGGGTTTTAAAAGCTCCCCAGAAGTTTCTAGCCTGGAGTGAAGTTTGGTAACTGTCGGTATCGATGGCATTACCGTCCCTCGCCCCCGTTTCCCACAGCTAACCCAAGGTGAAACCTTCAACGTCCAACGTCCTGTTGCTCCTCCTTATTCACGGATTCACCTACTTGCTCAGATTCACTGGGAACCTTGACATCAACATTCACAGCACTTTCAAACTCATTCATGAACATGCACAGAGCTGCAAAGTTGGAATCACTCAACTCACACCTTCCCAGCTGAGGTCAAAGGAGCTGACGCTCTGCCTCTCTTTGTTTTCAGCTCTCGTACTCTAAACAAGTGTCCTTTTCATGGCCACATTTTCCCCTTTTTTGTGCTTTTTGTTGGTGATTTCGTGGATTACAATGGCCCCCAGACGCAGTGCCGAAGCACTGTGTAGGGTAAGTAAGTGCTAGAATTTGCACCCAGGGCAAATCCGTGGGTGAGAGAAGCCTCGTTCAGGCATGAGTTAGAGTGTTGAGGGCCGGGAGCTCAATGTTAATGACTCAGTAGTAGATATTAATCAAGTATATATTAAGCAAGTATATAAGTATATATCAAGCAAGAGGTCTTTCACCAGAAACACATGAAACAAGGTTGTGCGTTGACTGGTTGATGAGAATGTGACCACCAGAGGATTGCAGGCACTAACCCCATGTCCCCGGGAGCAGGGGTTTAGAACCTGCTACTTTAGTGTTCCTGGGGGCTTTCAAGAACACAGCTACTGTGGGTAACAGTGATGGTCCTTCGTCTAGTACCAAGTGAGAACTAAGCGAAATAAATGAAGAGAATGCAAAAAGCATCAAGCAAATTCGCTTATGAAATCTGAGATGAATGAGCGTTTACCGACTCTTTACCTAGCTATGTATTTCCCAGTCCTTACACACTGGTGGCATTTCACAGATTCACCCGTCCAGCCTCCCTCCTCGCTTCCAGGAGGCATTTTAACACCTCGATGTCAAAGCCAAGAGAAACGGAGATGCTACCAGAAGTTCACCTTTTGCACTCCCTGTCATCATGTATTCTACTTTTTTTAAGATTTTATTTATTTATTTTGAGAGAGAGAGCGAGAGAGGGTGCACAAACAGAGGGAGGGGCAGAAGGAGAGAGAGAATCTCAAGCAGACTCCCCGGTGAGCGCAGACCCCATTGTGGGGCTTTATCTCACGACCCCAAGATCATGATCTGAGTGGAAATCAAGAGTTGGACGCTTAACCAACTGAGTGACCCAGGTGCGTCATCACTTACTCTATTTTTTATGTTATATATTTGATAACATGGTAAAACATGCAAAGCTATACAGGTTGATGAATTTTTACATTGTGAAATCAGCACTGGATCAGGTTTAGAATAGTTCTCTGATCATGAGCCACATACCTCATTATACCTGGTGAACGATATTACGAATGACCTCAACTTTCAGGAGAGCTTTCACCCCCTTCACCCATATAGATATGACTCATATCATAAAACAAAGCAAAACATGCACATGTATTGGAAAAGGAGGGTTCTGCTTATACTATATGAAAAATAATATTGATGTTATTTAACTAGCTGATTCTTTTAAAACTACTACTTATGCATACAAATTTTGAACAAGGTAGTATTCCTCTTATCACCAGGTGGATATTTATGGATGGTTACTTTAACAGAATTTATTTAAAATGATACCTTCTGAATAATTTTTGGCTTGCAAGTATTGTGATAATATTTGGGGGAGTCAAATGTGTGCTTTATGTTTGTTTCCCACAAGAGATTGCAAGGTCTGTGACTGGGCTTTCATTCATGCTTGTGTTTTTCAGATTTATGGCTAGCTTTATTTTTGAGCAACATCACCCACCAAAGCAGCTGGTGATCATGAGTGTAAGAAAAATCTTCAAAGCCGTTTTTGTTATGGGTAGTATACAGTAATTTTTTTTTAACGGTATATGGTTTATGATCTTGCATTATAGGTTTTTTGCCATGCAGGGACCTTGAGCACCCCGCATTTTATCACTGGAGGAGTTAACTCCAAAGGCAAATAACCAATTTCCTGCCCCCAGGGAAGGACTTTTCCTGCCCTACCCAAAGCTCACCAGTCAGAGAGTTGTCCTAGCTACAAAGAAACAAATTGAAGGATACTCATGCTGACCAGGGAGGGAAGTTGAGCTCATCACTCTTTGACTTTGACTAATCAAGGATGAGTACAGGCCCCTGCCTGTGGGCCCATTCCTAAGAGAAGGTTGGGGTAGGGAGGCTGCCATGATGATGGCCCGTCAACATAATGAAGGAGGAAAGAGAAATTTGGTTCAAATGAAATGGGAGTCTTAAAAGGAGAGGGTGTGAATATGGGAGAAGGGGAGAAGGAAATGCAGCAGGAGTATTTGAGCCTAGAGATGAGTGCTTATCACATAGTTATGGAAATTCGGCCTTCATACTAACTGGCCATGGGCCAGAAACCACAGCCAGTTGCAATGACTGTCAAACCAAGATGGCGCCCTGAAGCTAGGTGAGAAATTGGTTGGCATATCCCCAACTTCTGTATTAGAGTCCTCGACAATTTTGTCCAGACTGGATTTGAACATGTCTATGTTTCCATTTTACGGCTTTTCTGGGGATGTGAAGGGTGTGGAGGGAAAGGCCACCCATGGGAAGTTAGTTCTCCCTACACTTGGAGTCTCATGACCAGAGGTGTCATGTTCTGCCACTTTTCTTAGGCTTAAGATTGTCTGGGCCTTCTCTCCTTCCAAATCCTAAGAGATAAAGGGACAGCCATCATCCCAGAGAAGAATAGATTCTCTTGGCATTGTCTTCCTTGCTCTTCTACTTCTCGGAAGGACTGAGGAGTGAGAAGCAGATGTGAGAAGAAGGTATCTGAGGGGTCTGGAGGTCTGATGAGCGCAGGGGCCCAGGGATTAGTACGTAGTGTCTGCCAATGGAGCACTGATCAGCATGGGGTGGGGGAAGAAGGGATCTTTCCTGATCCTGAAGGATCATCACCACTGAGCGGCTACAATCTGGTGCTGCCTTAACCAAGAGTAACATTAGCAACAGGATCTCCCAAACCAAAATGAGAAAGTATGGGGGCTCCTACTGGATACCAGAGCCAGGAAGTCATGATCTCACAGAGGGCCCATCAGTCCTTGAGGGAAAACTCTGAGAAGACTAAACACCGGCCAGGGTGGGACGGGGTCCCCTCAAAGTGGTCTTGCATTGTTTCACCTTTCCTTCTGTGCGACTGATTTCTCTGCAGATACTGAGCTTCCTTTATCGCCTGGGGGCTGGTCTAAGTCCCTGCAAGCGTACCCACCTCATTCTCATATCCCCTCTAGCAGCTTGACTCTGCCCCCAAGATGCGGGGTCATCAGCCAACACCTCTCCTTCTGCTCCTGTCCCGTGGTCCATCAACGAGCCTCTGTAAGGGCAGGAAGAGAGCATGGGCAGATGATGGGAACAGACTCTGAGCCTCTGCCTCTCACCTCCCATTTGTCTCCTCCTCCTCATTCTGCTTCCAGAAGCCTGTCTGAACATCTGACTCCACCCTGAGTCACACCTTCTCAGACAGAGGCACCCCATTCTGTGGCTTTGTCCCCAAAGACTCCTTAAGCCTCTTTATTTTTTTTTAAATTTTATTTATTTAGTTGACAGAGAGAGACACAGCGAGAGAGGGAACACAAGCAGGGGGAGTGGGAGAGGGAGAAGCAGGCTTCCCGCGGAGCAGGGAGCCCGATGTGGGGCTCGATCCCAGGACCCCGGGATCATGACCTGAGCCGAAGGCAGACGCTTAACGACTGAGCCACCCAGGTGCCCCTCCTTAAGCCTCTTTAATGTGTGTTGAGGAAATTCAGAATCTAGTCATCCTGAACGTGTCTTCTTCTGGAGCAGAACAGAACGTGTATTTGTGGATGTGGGTGTGGATGTGGGTGTGGGGGCTACACAGCTGTCATGGTCCTTCCTGCAGAAATTTCCAAAAGTTCTGACAAATCAGCATGACCTCTCAGACTCCCCTGGGCCTCTGATGACTGGCTAGTGCCTCAAAAGAGCCTCTTGAGCAGGTGCTTAACAAAGACAAACAGACCTGAGACTCATTTACATTCAAAGATCATTCTAGAAACCTTCTAGCCCCAACCATCACCAAAGGCAAAGAAAGAAGGAAACTCATTATTTTGGTGTCCACCACGGGCCACGATCCTGTTAAGTGCTTTTATGTGTTGTTCCATTAAGTACAACAATTCTGTCAGGTAGGTGTGGCAGAAGCAACATGAAGTGTTTTCCAAAACACTTTCATTTTCCACATTTCCTGCCCCTCCTGCCCCACCTGCCCCGGTTTCTAGATGCCCCGGGGCTGTTGGATGTATGCCACTTCCTCCCTGGCCTAAACCTCCTGAGCCACCCTCTGTGGCCCCTCTCTTCACTTGTTGGCTGACTGAGGGCAGAAGGTCCAGTGCAGGACCATGAGGCTGATAGCACGAGGCAGAGCTCCTCATGGGAGAAACGTGGGTCCCCGGTCTCGGAGAAGCGCCACCTAAGAGAGCCACAGTCACACCCAGCTTTGTGTGAGAAGGGTCTAATTGCATTTCGTGATGAGATTTGGGCTTGTTTGTTGTAGCAGCTGGACTTGCTCTAATACGGTAGGCGTTACACACATTTTACGTCAGACACAAATGGCGGAAAAGAGCGCTTAAATTCAAGTCTGCCCACTTCCAAAGCCCATCCCCTTTCGGGAACTCTGGGCTACTACCTTCGATGTTCACTTCATTGAGATTTCATCTGCACTAAACAGGGAAGTGCTGATACACAGAGAGCCTCTCTTCCCGGGGTTCAGCCTTAGTCTGTGGGGTCAGCGTCCGTAGCCAGGGTCACAAAGGTGGCAATGACAAGGGCTTTCTGCTGCCCTTCTGAGTTGGGGAATTATCTCTCTAGCACATTCTCATTCCTTCACAAAAAATTACAGATGGGGAGGAAGCCTGAGGGTGGTTTGGAGGATATGTGTCTCCGAGGAACAGAATATGGGGAGAGCAGAGAGTATCTGGGTGCAGTCACTCTAGAGCGGGAAGGATCGTCGAGAAGCCATTTGGGGGCCGGCACTCAGTACTGGGCATGTGGTCTACACCACAAAATCATCTGCCCTCCGTGTTTGAGTCCTCACTGTGTGCCAGGCACTGCGCTAGGGCACACAGTGGTAAATTAAGCAGTTCTGGCCCTCCGAGTCTAGTTTGGGGGACCACAGTAGAACACCACAAACTGGGGGGCTTATTCACAACAGACATTTATTTCTGGATGGTTCTGGAGGCTGGAAGTCTATGATCAAGGCTCCAGAAGATTTGGTGTCCAGTGGGATCCCGCTTCCTGGTTCCAGATGGTATCTTCTCATGTCCTCACATGGATGAAGGGGCGAAGGGGCTCTCCGGGGGCTCTTTTATAAGGGCACTACTCCATCCGTGGGGGCTCCACGTCATGACCTCATCACTTCCCAGAGACGCCACCACATACCGTCACTTGGGGGCTAGGTTTCGACATAAGCATTTTGGGCACACGTTCAGTCCATCGTGGCAGGGAGACAAGCCAGCAATCGCAACCCAGGGTAGTAAATGCTGCGCCGCTGAGCCTTGAGCATCGAGAGGGCGCGGAGACTGAATGGCGAGTTGGTGTCAGGGGCGCAGAGGGAAGAGCAGGTCCAGGTGGGGCCAGAGCAGAGGCCAGCATGCCGGGCGGAGGGCGGTGGGCTGAAGCGGTGAGCGTGTGGGCGTGGAAGGGCAGTGTCAGGGTGCTTGGGACCATCGGTGGTGAATCATTGAGGGTGCAGAAGCAGGGGGGCCGTAATCAGAAGTGTGGTTTTGACAGCTCACTTTGGCTGCTCTGTGGGAATGGGATGGAGCAGTCAAGATGGCACGGGGAGACCGCTTACTGGCTGCTGCAGTGGATCCCAGTGGTGGCCGGTGACGGGCTGAATTAAGGGGACAGAGGAAACGAGACGGACTCGTGGCGGCCCACACCCTTGCTGGGAAACACGCCCTGTGTCCAGCCTGGGCTTGGGTCCCATTCGGGCGGCTCTCTCAGGTCCCAATCTCTTCCAGCCTGGGTGAGATGGAAGGGGACAGCCTGGACCCTGCTCTTCAGAAGGAAGTCAGTGCAGAAGTGAGATCACGTCCCTGAAACTCCCTCAGAACCAAAGGGAACACAACCCCTGGGCTTGATGTGGAGTCACAGACAGCACCCCAAAACGTCGGGAGTTGGGAGGGCTCTAGCCCAGGCCAGCCCCCGGCACCACAGACCCATGACTCCAGGCTGCCTGGACGGTGGGGTGCGGGGGAGTAGGGGGAGGGGACGGGGGGAGGGGGACCTCCCAACTGACAGGCTGCCCAGTGGAAACTGGCTGGGGCCGCTGCATTCTCAAACAAGCTTGAGCCAACCCCAAGGCTGCCCAAGGCCAGCAGTGCCTTTCTGGAGAGTCACGCTGCCAGATTCATGGACAAGGGGCCAGGCCTGGAGCACAGAAAGCTACAGAATTAAGATGCCTTGGCTTCCCCGGGGAGCCTGAAATTCCTTCAAAACTGAGCCTCCAGGGACATCCCTTTGGCTCCTCTGTCCAAAGGTGGACACTTGAAAGGCCCAAGGTTGCGTCCCCACGACATCATTTGCTCCGCATCCCATTCCCATGCTCTCTGGCGGTCTGTGGCTTTTGGCCTCCGCACTTGGCGGCCACCTCCAGGACGCGGCTCCTCAGAGACGTGTCCCAGGGCTCACTGTTGACGTCAGTGTTTTGCTGACTCAGAAGAAGCTGCAGTGTTAACCCTGCAAATGTGTGTCTAGACCAGGAACACGGCTTGGACGAGGGAGCTGCTAACGCCAGGTCTGCGGGGCCGTCCTGGCCGCGGGGCTGGGGTGCACCCCCCTCCCCAACTCCAGGGCCAGCTCTGTCTGGTTTGTTGAACTAGGAACACGCAGCCAGCCACTGCATGTGGATACAAGTCCACGTATCCCTGGTTCACGGGGCGGAGAAATGAAATAACAAGGGAAACTTCGAAATGATGTTATTGCCACGAGTTTGAATCTCTTGCCCTGCCAACCTCTGAAAAATGTTATCTGTCTTTTGCTTTTTGCGGGAGGATTTTACAGGAACACGATTTTCACACATGCAAAAGTAAACGGATTGCGGCAACGAGCCTGTGCAGACGATCCTCCTCCTCGATGATCAGCTCACATCCAGCATCCTGTCCCTGATAGTCCCCTGAGCCCCCACACTACTTCCGAGCAGATCTAGACAACGCATCATTCCCTTCTTAAAAATATCTCAGTAGGGAACTCTGACCAAATCTTTTTATGAGAATTTCTAGGTAGGGAGGAAATGAAGCCATTCAAATTCCTTTCACCAGGTTGGAGAAGAAAAAAGGGGGGGGAGAAGTAGGGACGATTCACGTTGCAGACTTGTCCATAACGAAGGGGTCTCGGTGGTGGCAGGGTGGTCCCTGGGGAGGCTCCGCTGGGCCTGGGACCTCAGGTGCCTCCCCCTCCTGCCTGGCTGAGTGGGAAGGAATTCACCCTGGGTTGGGGAGCAATGAGGTTCCTAGAGACGGAGGGTAGCAGGGAACCGGCCCTCCAAGTGGTCCCATAAATTGCCTTTGGAGCCCATGGGAGTGTTAGGTAGAGGTGTGCAGTGTGTGGGAAGGGTGGGCAGGCAGTGAGGGTGGGGAGAGGCGCCCCGCGTGCAGCGCGGCCCCGGGATTTGGGCTCTGGGAGCGCTGGGCAGCCGTGGTCTGTGGTGCTGGTTACCCTCAGTGGCTGTGAGAAGATGCTCGAAAGGCTGTGTGAACAGACGCGGCCAAGAGCTTTGGGAATAAGACAACAAAGGTGCTGGCGAACTATGTAGGGGGAGTGGACAAGATGTCCCAGAAGGACGGGACACCCCTTCTGGATGGGGATGTGTCTGTCAGACTGCTCTCCAGCCCCGAGCACTGGTTATGCTGGACATGGACCCGGGGCTTGGCTGGGGGGGGGGGGGGGGCGGTTAAAACCAGAGTCTGGGGCAGTGGCCGTGGGTGGGAGCACGCGGGGAAGCTCGAGGCGACCGTGAACTTGGGAGGGGAAGATAGGAGAGGCAAGATGTGGGCTCCGCAGCTACATGTCAGGGTCTGAACCCTCACTCTGCCACTCTGAGCTTCTGGGAAACATCCGTAACTGTTCTGCGCCTCGGTTTGCGCATGCCCACATAGCGTGAAGACTGAAGGATTCGTGCAAATGCTTAACACGGCGCCTTGCTCGTGTCCAGTGCGCGGGCAATCAGAGGTATTGTTACTGTTGTTTTTAGTACGATTATCACTGTTGAGATGATGTGATGCGGACGGGTGATGGGAAACATGGTCCACCGCCCCCCACACCTCCCCGGGGCCCACACCTGCTTGGACGCACCTCCCCCATCATTCCAAGCCTCCGCCCGCACCAGAGCTCTGATCCCTGCTTCCCGCATGCACTTGTACCCCTTTCCGGGTCCTTCCCTTTACCTGGGATTCTCTTGTCCACCCACTGAAGCTCCAGTCCTATTTCTAATCCTCTGTGGAGCAAGCTCACCCTCTCCTGAACTCCCATGGCCATCCTTCACCGCCCAAGAGCCTTTGAGGACCAGTGCTGACTGTGGTATAGGACCGTAAGCCCCAGAGACATGGACTCAGCATTATTTAACTCAACAAACACTAGCTGGGGCCTTCCGTGTGCTTGGCGCGGGGCCGGGTGTTGGGGTTCAACGTGAGAAAGACGCAGCCAGATCTGAATGCCCAGTGGAGAAAGCAATGAATCAACAGCTATAGCACGAGGTGATTGGACCATAACGAGATGTGAGTAACAGTCTCCGAGAACCCAGAGGCCTGAAGTCCTAATTAATTTGCACATCTTTCACCGGGCACACTGTCTGTATCAGCAGATGTTCAAGAAACAGGTAACAGAAGAAATTATCCCAACGTAGCCTCCATCTGACTCTCTGCACCCTGTGCACCGTGACCCTTGGCTAACCCTTTACTCAGGGTTTATGCAACGGCTGGAGCTCTGCGAAGGGTCTGCTTGCATTCTTTCCCCAGGTCTGGGCCAAGGCCAGTCAGGTGCTGGGGATGGATGTGTTGAATGAGTTCGGACCTCGGGACATGGCTTGTAGGTCTCCCCACTCTGCCTTTGCCCTTCCCGGTCTCCCTCACCGGGTAGGAAGCGTGGTGGTTTCTTTACCAGCAAGCTGTCTTGCTCTCGGGTCCCTGAAGGTAATCTATAGCCTCACCCCGGGAGCCCCGCGACCACCTCCCGCTTAGCAGGAGTCACTCACTGGGATGTGGTGTCTAGGATGGGAAGGCAGGCTGGCAGAAGGGCAGTAGAGAGCCCCAAACCCCACCTTTTGCAAGCAAGCAGTCCTGTCTGGCCAAGACTAGAACAAACCAAAGGAAGAGTGAGGGTCGTGGGCTAGGATGCTAGTCTCCAGGCTCTTGACCAGACCTCAGAAGCAGTCGTTACTGCTCAACATTTTCCTCTGTGAGCATCTTCCTCCACAGTCTCTATACTGCTCTGGTCCCCACCCGGAGGAGACTCTGTGCCCCTGAGCTTCTCCAGATTCGAGGACTGTGCCCTTACCTGCTGTGTTGCATGGTGCCCTGGGCAACCCACCTTCCTAGAGAGCCTGCCTGTGCCAGGCCCTTTGTGTGTGTACCTCCTGGTCTAACCTCCAGAGACTCACAGAGGCAGGAACTGTTATCCCCATTTTACAGATGAGCAAACCAGAGCTGCGGGTGCGCAGCCATGTGCCCAGAGTGACGCCGCTGGCAGGCAGTGGGCCGGGTAAACTGGCTCTTCACCTCTAGGAACGGTAGCCTAAGCAATCTGGGACGAGGAGCCAATCCTGGGTTTTCGTTTTCCTGCTCTTCTCAATAAATAGCTATCCATTGATTGCTTGGCCCACAAGACTGTTTTAAATAAAATAGATGCTCTTTCTTTTAAGACATCTACATCTCTTAGAAATCATTTCCAACTTGTTTTCAAAGACTCTCTGGGCCAGAACAATCTATTACTCCCCGAGGTTGCGGTCACGCCCCACCCCCAGCGCCCGCGTGGACCTTTTCCTGTCTCGCACACACTGTCTGGACACAAAGCCAGGAGCATCAAGAGAAAGAGGCAAAGGCTCGAATCTATTTCAGGCAGGAACCTGAAGTGGCTAGAGTTTTGCCAAGAACACCAAATGTAATTTTAGAAGAAAACACGACTCACTCCTTTAAGCCCTGCCTGTCAGTTTTGGGTCTGTGTCATTGTTTAAAGTTAATAATTCCTTGCATTCCACACACCCCCCCCCCCCCCGAAGACTGCAGTTAATTTAGAAGCTGGCTCGAGGACAAGATATTTATGGATGTGTATGCCTGATTGGGCCGAGCTGCCTGGGAGCCTCTGCAGCCGCTAGGAAAGGTGTGCTTTAGAAAAGGGCTCAGAGAACACTTGACATTATTTGGACGTTAAATTTCTTGGCAGCTTCCTTCCCAAGAGGACTCCCGGCTCTCTCCCCAGACAGTGTGTGTGTGGTAAGAAGGCAGCGTGTGGGGGGGTCTGCCGGGGGAGGCATGGCTGCAAGATCAAGGTCAATACAGTCTTATGAGGGAGATTGCATCGTTCATACTTGAAATTCCCGTGCAGAGCAATTCGATTAAATAGTTATACGGTCCAGGTTACCCAGAAGTGGGGAGGAGAGCAAAAATGCCCAAAAGCCACTTGATCACAGATCACAGGTTCACAGGGGGCAACGGCGCGTAACCGCACGGAAGGTCGACACGCTAACATATTTGCTAACACATTACTCTTGATTTATTAAACACTACACGGAGGCATGTCTCCGTGGAAGGAAAGACCCATAAAAACGCTGGTGCACTTAAAAAAAGAGCACTTTCACATAAAGCTGAGCTATGGTTATAAGACGGGTCTCCCATATAAGGAGCACTTGTAAGAGAATTAGGGATTGTATCATCTGTTATTTCTCTGGGCTCAAAGACACCGAAGCATGTGATAATCTTGAGCTGGAACGACACCCATACTCTCCAACATCTCTCCTGCCTCCAAGACAGGGACTTCAGACAGGATGCCCTCCTCCCTTGTAAAGGGCAAGAGACACAGCTGGCTGATTCCACGGTACTAGAGCTGCCCCCAGACAGTGGGCTCCTTGTTTTAAGCTCAGTTCAGGAAGTATTTTGGAGCACTTTCTTTGTGCTGGATACCCAACTATCCAGGGCAATTGGGCGTTCAAAGATGAGTGTGGCATCCCGTGGGGGGGACCCCGTTGCTGTAAGAGCATGAAAGAGAACACCCCCCGCCCCAGGAATGGTGTCCACTGTGCAGACAAGTGGTGTTCTTTCCAGCCAGGAGCCCGCTTCCAAGGAGGTAGCCAGAGGGCAGTGTCCTTCCCCATGCTGGGAGAAGGCTTGGGCACCAGAGCTTCAGGGCCACAGTCCCCTGGCCCCAGGCTTCTCTGGGGTCCGAAGAGGAGCCATGCAGGGGGCAAGGGGCTGTGTGTTCTGGAGTGGCCTCCTCATCCCAGGTAACATTGCTGGCCTTCTCCAGGGAGTGTGTTTGTTTTCTGGAGGAGCCCCCAACACACACATGGGGTCCTAGCACAGCAGCAGCCCTGATGTGGGTGACCCCCTCTCCAGCCAGTTTCTTGTCTCCTCCCCTTGGCTCTGCTTTGGCTGTACACCCCTGCACCCCAGGACCTGCCTCCCTTCTTGATGAGCCTGCACTTCTGCGGCATCCACCTGGCTCTTGGGAAGAGTGAAGAAGCAGAGGTGCTGCTGACTGATGTTAGCCAGTTCCCCTGCTCCCGCCAGGAGACTCCCCGGGCACGTACCCCCCGACGCTTCACTGCAGGGGCGGCCCTGGGAGGGTCTGCGGTGGGGGGGCTCAGCCAGACAGCTCAGTGAATGCTTGTGGTCAGAATGCGGGGCTGGGGAGGGACCCCTGCCCCTCCCTCTCCTCCCGGGAAAGGAGGAGAAATGCTCTGTGTACCCAGATTCCCCCAAAAGAGCCTATGATAAAGGCTCATGGTGCAAGGCGCAGCCCCGAGTTCAGGGACAAGCTCTCGGGGAGCAAGAGGGCCCTTCGGGCTGGGATTTCCTTCTGGAAGGCTCGGTTGAATTTGTTCCGGAATAGTAACAAGACAGTCTCTACTTTGAAAAGGAGCTGCCTTTGATGTATTGTCTGGCTGCAGACCGCTGCTTCCCCTGGGCCACAAACAGGACATGGGAGGGGATGAAACACTCGGTCAAGCGCAGCCCATGGGAAGGTCTGGCTGGTGGAGGAGCAAACGGCCAGCCTGAAAGACACCGAGGTCCTCATAAGGCTGGGAGGTTTCTTTGATGTGAGATGGGAGTTTTTCACTTGGTGAAATGTCTGGGTTTAGCATGGGCAGCAGGGAATCCCTGGGTCCACTGGGTGCTTCCACACGTGAGGAGCCCAGCGGAAGCCCCGAGGGGTGTGCGGAGCAGTGGAGGAGGGTCTGGGCTCCCTGTGAGGGAGGACTTCCTAATTATCAGGACCTACTCCCAAATCTAGGTAGAGAGCTCCCCATCACCAGAGGTATTCAAACAGTCTGTACAACCACATGACACCAGACTTAATGCTTCTTGCCAGTCCTGCTCGATTGGAAGCTCCTTGAAGAGACATCAGACCCCCTGTGGTTTGGAAGCTCCGATGATTGTGACCCAACCCTGATTGTCTGGCCTACCAAGGGGAGCTCTGTCATCGTTTCACTGAGACGTGTCTGAATCTTTTATGGTTTTGTTCCCAGCCTCGTGAGGTCAGCGGGGCGGTTAACCCTTTATTTCAGGAAGGTAGCAGGAGCTGAGAGGAGCAGGGGTGTTTCCTGAGCCCCAGGGAAAGGCCATCACTGCAGGTGTCAGCTTTGTCCGGAACACTGTCACCCCCTGGTGACACTTGGGGGTCACCAGGCCCCCCCAATCCTGCCATGATCTGTCATTCGAGTACTGCTTTGTCTCAAGGCCTTGGCTTTGCGGGGGAAAGAAGGGAGGACACTTTTCCCTCCCGTGCGATGTATTTCTATAGTATAGCAGTGGCCTGTTAAATTCGCACATTACTTTTGAAATTTAAAACACACTGTTTTAACATTTCTCCGTTGGTGGAGGGTGATTCCCATTAGTGTGCAGCTCCCCTGGGCATAGAACTGGCTTGTTCACCCAGTCAGGCCGTTGGAACTCTGAAGCAATAGTTCTTCAGATTATCTAAAACAGAATGATCTGGAAAGAAGGAATGCGTAACGAGCGAACAGAGCGTTGCTTCATGCGCGGTGGGTGGCGAGATGTGGGGAGGGGGACATCTGAGATCTGGGGTCCCCAAGGAAGCCCAGGATTGGAATGTTCCAGGACGGGAGGGCACTGTTGGGATCTGTGAGCCCAGCATTTTCTAACTGTGCTTCCCAGAGACCTAGGGGTCCATGGGGGGGCTTCTCCCGCCCTGTCTTCAGCGGGCGCGCCTCTGCTTTGCTGTGCTTTACCAGCTGGCCTCGCAAGGGCTCTCGGCTGAAAAGAGCACGAAGCTGCCGCTGCCCGTGCCTCTCTCGTTGTAGACAAGAGCCCGGGGTGTTGGTGCATTGCTTCCTTGGGCGTGCTGCAGCGTCCGGCCGGCAGTGCTCCGTGATGCCGGGGCGGGAGGGGAGAGCGCGAGCTGGCAAGGCTTTCCTGAGAAAGGCCAGCAGCCCCGAGGTCAGCAGGGGGAGGCTGCACCGTGCTGAGTGGTTCTGGTCAAGGGGTCCTTGGGGGTGCTGCAGGAGGATGACTTCGAATATTCTGCTTCCCCCCCGGGGCGGGTGGTCCAGCCCTGGCCTTCTAGACCTGCAGTCGGCGGGCTGCTCTGGACCAGCTGTACAAAGTCCTAACCTTCCCGACCTTGTACCCAAACCTTGTGTGCGGGATGAAGGTCATTCGGGAGGCGGGGTGGGGGGGGTGGGGTGGGGGTGGGGGACGGTCTTCGATAACAGCACTCTCGAAGGGGTGAAGCCTGCTGACTTTTGCCACGTGGAGACCTTGAGCCTGTCTTGTCAAGTTCTTTATTCTGCGGAACTGGGTTCGCTGCCCCTGTACTTCTGGGTAGGAACTAAAACTTCATGCTGGCTTCTGAATTTGGAATTGTTATTCTGTGGCTAGGCGGCCTGTGTGTGTGTGTGTGCGCGCGTGCACATCCACCAGTGAGCAGGCATTCATGAACCGTGTGACTCAGAGGCGCCCCCGTTCCTCTGCTTTTCCTTCTCTCTGTCTGGGCTCAGAACCCCTCTGCTCCGAAGACATGTCTTGTCCATTGCTCCAAATCTCCGTTTGTTCTCTCCTGCTCTGTGCCGCTTCTCCGATGGCGGGCCTGCCACCTCCACGGGCAGCCACAGAGCAAACGCAGAAAAATCTGGAAAAATATTTGTTTAATTAGCAGAAGTGATCGGTGTGAGCCTCCGAGGGATCCGAATCCACTTTTAACTGGCTGGCCTGGAGCCGAGCCTGATGAATTTTCCTGCAGGACTCTTTCTGATTTTGAACAGAGTAATTGGTGTCCAGTTGGCTCCGACCTGATTGCTGGCCCAGGGGAGGCTGATCCTGGGCCTGTTCAGACCCTGCTTTCTCCTGCTGGGTAGTGCCAAGTGCGCTTGCTGGAGTCTCGAGGGACGCGCGGGGTGGCCTGGGGGCACCTCCCAGACCAAGCTCTCCACCTCGGCTCATTGGGCAAGTCTCATTGCTCCGTGAGTGTGGAATGCTAGCTGGAGAGGAAAGTGGTTTCAGAGGAAAATGACCCCGGGTGGGAGGAACTGAACCCCATAAGTTATGGGGCCCACATCACTTCTAGCTCTGGATGTGGCACAGAAAGGGAGCCGCAGAGGGGAGCCTTGGGGTCCTTAGAAAGAAATTTGGTGACACTACACAGAGCGAGGCAAGAGGCTGGTCTCAGTGATTCATCTCAGATTTGGCTTTAAATCAAAGTAGCCTAAATCAAAGAGCAAGAGTTTCCTCAGAGAATCTGCTGGAGAGAGAGGGGATAAGCCCACACCTCTAAACCCCAAAGTTTGGGTCTCTGAGGATACATGCATCTCTACAGAATGGCCCAGATCGTTCTCACGCCCTGAAACCATTCTCATCACGCTAGAATCCCTTCGAGGACTCTGGGGGCTGTGCAGGTCTCCCGTCAGGCCTCCATGAGGGAGAGCTCCTAGGTTCAGCCTGGAGGTAGAATGACCGTTTCCCACGGGGTATCTTTTCCAGGAAGGTAGGTTTTCTCCAGGGGAACTAGGTGTGTCTCGGGGGTCCTGGTGCCTTCCATCTCCCCTCTAGGTTCACCCTGCTCCTTCACCCAACACGGACTGCACGGGCTGGGTTGGGGGACCCCTTACTCCCTGCCTTCTGTTTCAGGAGCCTCAGCGGGAGCTCACAGGGAAGGGTGTGAGGTATAGGTATTCCTGCCATCTCTCGCCCTGCTGGGCTCTCCCCTGGAAGTCACACGTCCTCTCAACCTTATTTTTATTCCTTTTTATTCAAGTATCATTAACATAGCCTTCTGTGAGTTTCAGATGTACAGTGTAATAATGCGACAGTTCTATGCATTCGTCAGTGCCCCTAATAAGTGTGCTTGTAACCCGTTTCCCCTCCTGCCCTCTGACAACCACCAGTGTGTTCTCTGTATCTAGCAGTCTGTTTTTCTGTTTGTCTCTTTTTTTCTGTTTGTTTGTTTTGTCTCTTAAATTCCACATGAGTGAAATCATAAGCTATTTGTCTTTCTCTGACTGACTCACTTCACTTAGCATTATAGTCTCTAGCTCCAACCATGTTGTTGCAAATGGCAAGATTTCACTCGTTTTTATGGCTGAGTAATACTCCATTGTGTGTATATACACCACATCTTCTTTTCCATTCGTCAATCGATGGACACTTGGGCTGTTTCCATGTCTTGGTTATTGTAAATAATGTTGTAGTAAACACAGGGGTACACATTAGTGTTCAAATTAGTGTTTTCATTTTCTTCGGGTAGATACCTAGTAGTAAAATTATTGGATCATATAGTATTTCTATTTTTAATTTGTTGAGGAACCTCTATACCGTCTCCCACAGTGGCTGCACCAGTTTGCATTCCCACCAACAGTGCACGAGGGTTCCCCTTTCTCCACATCCTTTCCAACACCTGTTGTTTCTTGTCTTTTTGATTCTAGCCATTCTGACAGGTGTGAGGTGACATCTTGTTGTGGTTTTGATTTGCATTTCCTTAGTGAGTAGTGATTTTGAGCATCTTTTCATGTGTCTGTTGGCCACAAAAGACCTCAAGTAGCTACAGCAATCGAGAAAGAAGAACAAAGCTAGAAGTATCACCATTCCAGATTTTAAGATATACTACAAATCAAAACAGCATGATACTGGCACAAAAACAGACACATAGATCAGTGGAACAGAACAGAGAGCCCAGAAATAAACCCCTGTTTATATGAATTAGGTCAATTAATCTGTGACAAACGAGGAAAGAATATGCACTGGAAAAAGTCTCTTCAACAAATGGTACTGGGAAAACTGGACAGCTACATGCAAAAGAATGAAACCACACACAATTCTTACACCATAAGCAAAAATGAATTCAAACTGGATTAAAGACCTAAATGTGAGACCTGAAACCATAAAAATCCTAGAAGAGTACATAGGCAGTCATTTCTTTGACATCTGCCTTAGCAATATTTTTCTAGATTTGTCTCCTGAGGCAAGGGAAACAAAAGCAAAAATGAACTATTGGGAATACATGAAAATAAAAAGCTTCCGCACAGCCAAGGAAATAATCAACAGACGACCGAGAGACAACCTACGGAGTGGGAGAACATATTTGCAAATGACATATCTGATAAAGGATTGTATCCAAAATACATAAAGAACTTACATAACTCAACACCAAATAAACAAATAATCCAGTTAGAACCTGGGCAGAGGATCTCTCAGCCTTCTTTCCCTTCCTCCACTTGACGACTCCCCCAGCTCCTCGGGTCTCTGGGGCTGCCGAGTGTGGGGTGCAACGTGACCCCATGGTTTCTGCACACTCTGTGTGTGCCTGCAGAACCAGTCCCTTCGTCACGCCTTCCTAGGTTGCCCTAACTGAAGTTTGCGCTGTTTCCTGCCGGGTCGCTGACCAACAAAGCAGGAAAACCATCTTTTCTATAAAGTGAGTTTTGACAGTCTCATTCTCTGAAAACAAAGCTCCTCAAAGCCTGTGCTGGACAGCCGCAGGATTATGTGGTTTTATGGCTCACACTCCCCGGTCTTGTGGAACCACCAGAGTGATCTTACAGCTGTGGCTGAATCTCAGGGTGAGGTGGCCGCCACCCATTCGCAGAGACAAGGATAAGAACGGGAGTACCCATTGTCTCCTGGCATCCCGCATCACATGCTGGCAACTGAATGGAAATCCTGTGCCTCGGGGACCCAGCCCTGAGAATTATATTGAAAAGCCCCCATGGTCCTGAGTGGACCTAGCCTCCTGGCCACAGGTAGGGGATGCCAGACCAAAGGGAGACCCTGCTGGTATATTAACCAGGTTTCTCCAGAAAAACAGAACCAATAGGATCTATGGATAACTAGAAAGAAATGTATTATGAGGAATTGGCTTGCAAAGTTATGGAGGCTGAGAAGTCTCAGGATCTGCTGTCTGCCTGCTGGAAGCCCAGGAGAGCCTGAAGGCCTGAGACCCAGGAGCACCGGTAGCCAAGAGCACGAGCGGATAGATGTCCCGGCACAGGCAGAGAGAGTGAATTTCTCCTTCCTCCACCTTTTGTCCCACCCAGGCCCTCAAAGGACTGGCTGAGGTCCACCCGCCCAGGGGGAGGTGGTCCTCCTGTATTCAGTCTGTGCTCATCTCTTCCAGAAACACCTTAATCATCACATACAGTGAAGTCACAGGAGAGAGGAAAAGTCAGACGTGAGTTCTAGAGCCATCTGAGTAGGCGCCCGGATTTCTCACCTGTGGCAGGGTCTGCTGGGCTGCTGGAAAGGCAGGGTGAAGGACCCTAAAACCAACGTGTTTCTTTCGCTGTGAATGCGAGTTATGTGCTTAGGAAGACGCTACAGAACTGCTCAGGATCTAAGAGGCAGAGGGTCGGGGTGAGGAGCTTCTCCCCACTGCAGACGTGCCGGCACCAGCTAGAGCCCCGTCCCCCAAGGGTGGGGTCCCAGGCACCCCCGGCCCCTCTCTGCAGCCCAGCTTCTTCTTTCACCCCCTTAGCCTCAGGAAGGAGGCTACAGATTCCTCTCGCCAAGTTAGCAGTGTTCTACCCAGGCGAGCATTTGTATTCAATCTTCTCCATTGGAGTAATTAGCTTGGCTGAATGGGTCTGAGCTCAGACCTGTGTCTTTGCTGTGGGGGAGAGTGAGGGGTTCCGCCCTGGCCTGGAGGAGGCCGTGGGTGCGGGGAGGCGGGGGTGGGGGGGGTGGGGGGGGTGGGGGGTGGGGGGGTGGGGGGGTGGGCGGGGAGCTCTGGAGGCAGCTCTGAGTCACTTCTGCCGCTGAGAGTCTTGCCAGGGGCCAGGCGTGAGTCAGAGGCCAGAAGTGGTAGTGGGAGCAGGGCGACCAGGAACAGGCTCTTCCCTCAGGGACTGGGCGTCCTGGGTGTGCAGCTGGGGACTGCTGGTATGGAGGCAGCTTCCACACTCTGCTACCTCCCCTGGCCCTGGCCGTTGCCCCCGCAAAGAGCCCCCAGCCCCGCACAGGGTTAAATCTGGGCCCCTGCACAGCGCACGGCGGCCCTGCTCGCCGTCTACCCGGGGGCCCCCCCGAGGACTCCACACCCAACCTGGCATCCCCCGTACCTGTGTCCGGAGGTCCTTACCGTGAGCCCCTCCTCAGGGAGCCTCGGGCCCTCGGGCGGACACAGGTCTCCTCGGCCTGCCCCGGCCGGTTCTTTAGGCGGGCGGGAACCAGCCCTGCCAGTGTGGGCCTCTGCTCCCGATGGGCCGTCCGCGGGCCCAGAAGCTGCTGGAAGACGGAGACCCCATGGGAGTGAGGCAAGCAGAGAGGCTCGCTGTCGTGGGCCGTTCCCCCCAAATTCACACGCTGAAGCCCGAAGCCCCAGCCCCTCAGAACCTGACTGTGCTTGGAGGCGGGGTCTCTACAGGAGACTGAGGTGACGCCCCTAATGCAGGGTGGCTGGCGCCCCTATAAAAGGAGATAAGGACAGAGACGCCAGGACTGTGTGTGTGCACGGAGCGTCAGCCGTCTGCCAGTCAAGGAGGGTCCTCGGGGGACGCCAACCCTGCGGGCGCCTGGACCTCAGATGTCCGGCCTCCAGGCCGCGGGAAGTGAACGTCTGTCGTTGAAGCCCCCCGCGTGGTTGCCGCCGAGGCAGCCTGAGCTGATCAAAACAGTCCGCAGGCTCTTCTGCAGCAGGTTTGAACCCTCTGCCAACCCAATTCCCCTCTGTATTAGTTTCCTACGGAGGCTGTAACAAGTTACCGCAGACTTATGGCTAAGAACAACACGAATGTATTCCTGCCTTGATTCCTTCCGGAGGCTTCAGGAGAGAATTCTCCCCGTGCCTTTTGTTGCAGGCCCCCCACGTTCCTTGGCTTGCAGCCCCTTTCTCAAATTCCTCTGTCTTCCTTGAGCCCCGCTGCTGGCTCTGATCCTCCCGCCTGCCCCCTGGAAGGAGCAGATGGGGATGCCATTCCAGTCCCTCCTGAAGGCCTGGGCGCCAGGAGCTGATGTCCAAGGGCGAGAGAAGAAGGAAGTCCCATTTCCAGTGACCCCGTGACTCAGGGCCTTCCCCACATCTCAAGACTTTAAACTTAATCCCATCTGCAGAGTCCCCTTTGCCATGTAAGGAAGGCTATCTGCAGGTTCTGGGAACTAGGAGGACGACATCTTCGGGGGGTGATGGTGTTCAGCCGGCCGCAGGGCCCCGCCGCGCTGGCTCCCGACGGCGCACCACCCTGCTTAGCCTCAGCAGTCAGCCAGGAAACAAAAGATACGCGGGTCTCTGGCTTCGCACCCTGGCCCCTGCTCTCAGCCCAACCTGGCTTCCATGGCGTGGGCCTGTGAGAAGCCAGCTATAGGACAAGGCCCTGCTCGGAGCTCCACCCCCTGTGGCACCAGGCAGGCTGAGCCGGATGCAGGGACGGGCCAGGAGCCGTGTCCCCTGAGCGGAGGTGGCCCTAACCGTAGAGCTTCGTACGGTGCCCGAGAGGGAGGGGTAGAGCCAGCTGGGTAGTGTTGGCTCTGCTGTCACGGAGCTGTGGGAGCTCAGAGGAGAGTCCGCCAACACCAGTCACCCTGAGTGAGCTGTTGGCAGGGCCAGACGCCCCTCTGAGCTAGAGACGAACTCCCCTCTCTCTGGAAGGTGCTGGGGGCACATTCGTGTGAGGGTGGGGGCATACAGGTGTGTTACTGTGTGTACGGGTGTGCGAGTATGGGTGCACACGGGGGTGAGTGTGACTGTGTGAGGGTGACGGTGTGTGAATGTGGGGACACACGGGGGTGAGTGTGACCGTGTGTGTGAGGGTGAGGACTTGCGAGTGCGGGAGCACATGGGGTGAGTGTGGGGACCCATGGGGGTGAGTGTGGAGCGGGGCCGGCTGGGAGGGGCTCACTCTGCAGCAGACACAGCGTCTCAGTGGGGGGCTGAGTGCAGGGGTGCCCACATCTGCAGGTGTGCAAGTGGGGATCTGACCTTGCTCCTTCTCCTCCAGGCTGGGGAACTATGCAGTGGCTGGGACGAGATTTCAGGCTGGCTGTGGCGTTTCCTGCTCGTAGGACCCCGGCTTCTGGGGGACTGGGAACGAGGGGCGGAGGCTGGGGCTCCAGGGGGCAGCCAGGGCCACTGGAAGGAGTGCAGGCCTCGGGGTGGGACTCACCTGCCCCCCCCCCAACCGTGGCCTCTGTGAGTCTCAAGAAAGTGGAGCGGCGGCCTCCCTCCTTGGGTGCTGGAGAGAGTTGAGTGAGCGAACTAGGTGAGCACGATACTGGCCCAGGGCTCAGCAACATCAGGCCTAGCAGCCCCTGCGTCAGGCGCTCAGCTCAGCGCAGGGCTGGCCCAGGGCTCCTCTGTCCCCTGCCGGGTTCTGGGGCCCCTCCCTGCCGCCCACTCCTTGTCTCCTGCCAGTTTCCTCCTGTAGCAGGGCCGGGCCTGCCAGCTCCCTGTTTGCCCAAGCCCAAGCCCTCCAAAGGAACCTAGCAAACCCAGGGAGAAAGGTTTGTTTTTGTTCTCCTACAGAAGAAGGAGACAGAGAAGTTTGCTAAGTCAGGCCCCATTAAGCTGGCAGAAAGGCTCTTTGTTGCAGCCTGAGACCCGTAACAAGGAACCAGTAAGAGAGAGCGCGTGCTTCTTTCTCTTTCCTGCAGTGTCTGGGTAAGACTAGCCCCACCTGGCTTTTCCTCCCCGTGGCCGGGGCATGCAATCCTCCATTAGCCGTAATTCTATCTCTTAGAGCAGAGAACCGTAGTGACGCTTCTGCGGTATTTTGGTCATCGGGATTTTAGTCTTTAAAATAATGGTGCATAATACTGAAATTATATACTTTCCGCAGTACTTGCACATGTTCTGTATTGTTGGGAGTGGTGCAACTGAGCCTTCTGCCTAGGGTCACACAGCGAGTTCCTGGCTAAGCTGGGGCTACCACCCGGTGCCCCTCACCTCCCCCGCAGGCCCAGGCTGGAGTCCTCTCTGCCACTGGGCTGTGTGTGCTTAGGCAGGTTCCCTAACCTCTGTCAGCCCCCATTTTCCTAGTTGGGAACTGGGGGTCATGATGAGGTTTGTTGCGAAAATTACATACATGACTTTATGTCAGGTGCCTCGTACACAATAGGCGCTCAAGAGATGGGGTCGCAGGCTTGCAGGATTCTCATCTCATGGAGTTGAAGTATGAATCTCACGGACACAAACGGGTGAAGTGAAGTGAAAGTTTAGTAAGTGAAGGAAGGAAAAAGCTCTCTAGCGTGCGAGGGGTCCCCAGTGGGGTGCCCCTGAGGCTGCTAGAGGAAGTTTTTTTTTTTGCTGAGAACTGACTGGGGAGTTCGTGGCCTTGAGATTCTTGTGCAGTCTTGGTTTGTCCCCTTATCTCTTGCTCCGCTTGTCTCAGCGTCTCCACCTGCCAGGAGTGGTTCCGGAACCCAGTCAGGGGGGTCAGGAGCCTCCTATCTCTCCTGTCCCGACTCCCGGGACAGGAACTGTGGGCAGAAAAAGCTGTCCTGGGATTGGGAGGAGTGACTGATTGTATACTTTCCAATTCGTGGGGGTGAGGGATAGTGCAAGTCTCCAAGGAACCTGGAAGCGAGGCTTTCAGGACCTCGGGGGCCAGCTGCTGCCAAGATAAGTTTCCTCTTATTTTATTCTTTTTAAAAAGATTTTAGTTATTTGTCAGAGAGAGAGAGCACACAAGCGGCCAGAGGCAGAGGGAGAAGCAGACTTCCCTCTGAGCAGGGAGCCCGACATGGGGCTCGATCCCAGGACCCGGGGATCATGACCTGAACCAAGATGCTTAACGACTGAGCCACCCAGGCGTCCGGATCAAGTTCCTTTCACACATGAAGGCACTGAGGCAGCGACGAGTACTTGAGGAAGGTCCCGCTCTGCGTGTTTCGGGGATCTGTCAGTGGGCTGCACGCTGTTTCCCACGTCAGTGGTATCATCCACCATCTGCTATTTGACGGGACTGTGGTAGTGAGGCCAAGAAGGGAATGACCCACAAGCCTCGAGCTAACTCTGAATTCAGTTCTGACTGTTCATGCTGCTCCTTCCATCTAGAATTTCCTCTCTCCATTCTGAACTCAACATTCAAAGACTCACCAAGGCCTCACCACCTCCAGGAAGCCTCCCCTGATTACTCTAAGTATGACTCTAAATGCTGAGGTTTTCTGTCCTCTCTAAACCCCTAATGCTATAGACACTGTAGGAAGCACCAGGATCAGCCCTTGTGGTCATCAACACACAGAGGATTTTGAGCAACGAGAGGTAAGTACGAGGATGTATCTAGTGAGCTCTGGCTGCCGCAACAAACACCAGACTCGGGGCTTAGGGACAACAGACATTCATTCATTCTTCACAGCTCTGGAGGCTGGACATCCGGGACCAAGACACCAGCAGATCCGGCGTCTGGTGGGACCCCACTTCCTGGTTCACAGACGTCTGCTTGCTGTGTCCTCCTCGCACGGTAGGAGACGTGGGGGCCCTGGGGTCTCTTTTATAGGGACATTAATCCCTCGTGACCTCATGCCCTCCCAGAGGCTCGCCCCTAACACCATCACAATGGGGGTTAGGTCTCAACATAAGGATGTTGGGTGGGCACATCCAGTCCACCGCAGTCCGTGCGTGGTGACGTGCTGACGACATTGGTCACGCGCACACTGCTCGTCTCCCTAAAGGCTGGGTGGGTTTTGGCATGTCCCCCAGGGACGCCCATACTTTCAGGTGGCCCCCAACTCCTGTAGCCCTCCGGGGGGTCAACCCACAGACACGGTCGGCCGGCAGCCCTCTCCCACTCGGGGCTCAGGCCGGGCCTGGTCCCGCAGCGGGAGCACCCTTTGGCTATGACACCCTGGCTCCCAGACCCGGATGGACATGAATCTCATCAGCTGTCCATTGCTGACTTCTGCTCAGCGTGTGCTCTGACCTGAGGCTCCTTCCCCGGGGCACTGTCCTCTGTGTCCTGCACCAGAGAGAGTAATGCCCACAGCTGCGCTCACAAAGGCCTCCCCGAGCTGACACCAGGCGCTCTCCAGACCCACCCGAGTCTGCCCTGCTCTTTGATACACTGCTTTTTTGGAGTGACTCATCACTAATGTTTCCCGTCAACAACAACAAACACCCAGAGGAGGCCTGAGGGCTCTCCTTGGCTTAATATGTTTTGAAATTGCACTGGAAGGGAAAACCCATTACACAAAGGGCTTTGCAGGGGGAGAGGGAAGAAGGCGCTAGAATAAACACTCTGGGGAGCCAGGCCCAGCAGGGCCTGGGTCAGGCGAAGCGGACTCTGGCGGGACAGAGAACCGAGCACTGTCGCCCGCTCCCTCCCCTACGATTCACAGGCAGGCCCCCTGCAGGTCCTTCCTGGCCCAGGATGAGATCCACAGCCGACCGACCCTTGCATCGCTGGCTGGACTGGACCTGCAGGTGGGCTCCCGGCCACATCCTGATGTCATCACGACATGAGAAGGGCATCACGAAGGTTGGCGTCGGCAAGACCTGGCTTTGCTGCTCACTGGCCTTATGGCCCCAGGCGAGTTACTTAGCCTCTCTCAGCCTCAGTTTCTTCATCTGTAAAATAGGCGTAGCGCCTACCTTCAAGATTGCCGTGAGGATTAAAAATGACGTCGGCGAAGTGCCTAAAATGTGAGGGGCGCTTATGACTTCACAGCAAATCTTACTGAATTAAATATCTTCACCTCCCAGATAAGCCCTCTGGGTCTAGCAAAAAGAAACGGAGTTAGCACCCAGGCCTTCTCTGGTGGAAGCACGTAGCTGCGCCGGGCAGAGGGCATGTCTGCGGAACCTGGTCTGCCCGTGGCCCCCACAGCTGGGGTTTGCCCACATGGGGCTTGTTCTGGTGGAATCTGAGCACCGGGCCCCTGGCCTCTGCCACCTTCCTCACACCCCCGAAAGGGAGGCGCAATCTCCCGCAAACCCTGGGATGAATGCTCTGTGGGGCCTGGCGTGGTCACAGGCACGGCGGACCAGGGTGGAGGCACGGGCTCCACCTCGGGCCCTTTGCGCGGGGGCCACCGGCCGGCGGGGCAGAGCTGTGGGCCCGACCGTCCTCGAGGAAGGCTCTGGGCGTGTGGGAAGACTCAGGAGACAAAATCCACTGGTCATGGCCGACAGCGGGGGACAAAGGGGGCACTACTGGTTAGAATTTCTGCAGGGGCACCTTTCACTCCTGTGGAGGGCAGCACTTTCCGTTAGTAATAACAGCACGTGGAGGTCCAGGTACGGATTCCCCGGCATCTCTAACCCTCGCTGCCCCTCCCTGACAGCCGCTGGTAGCAGTGGGAGAGGTTTAGCCTAAGGACCGTCCAAACCATGCTGCACAACCACATTCATAGGAGAAAAAGGAAGATTTGTTTGTCCCCAGGTTCTGTTAAAGTGGATACATCTGGACTAACCGGCCACTGACCCCTCAGGTTCCAGGTTCGGCCCCAAATCTCAACCCTCAAGGACAAGCCAGTGAAGCAGGGCTTCTCAAAAAGTGACACCTTGACGAGACTCACTCCTGCCTGGGTGTGTCCACGTCACAAGAGTGTTCCTACACGCCTTCCTGCTCTGATCCTCCAACGGCTGAGTGGCCTGGGCAGGCCTGGTATTAACTTCCTTTTACAAAGGAGAAAACAGCTTGGCAAAGTCTGCGTGGCCAGCAGCAAGCAGCAGGCCTGGGAGAAGAACCCAGATCTTCTGGCTCCTTCCACTAAGCTTTGTCCGGTGGGCTGCCTCGTGAGTCCCTGCAGGTCCAGAGATTGGATAACTGTGGGTCTGATCATCAAAGAGCTTCCGGATCCCAAATTTGCATGTTAAAGCATTCTCCTGCTACTGGTGGGAGCAGAAACTGGCATAATTTTTAGGAGTATAATTTGTCAATATGCATCAAAATCCTGAAAGGTACCCATGATGCTTTGACCACTTACTGTCACTGTTAGGAATGTATCTTAAAGAAGTACTCAGAAAAGGGCACTTGGTTAAGAAGTTAGTCATAGAGTTGCCATATGATTCAGCAATTCTGCTCCGAGATGTACACCCAAGGGGTGTACATCATGATGTGGGTACATCATCCACACACAAAAATTACACATGACTGTTTAGAAGCAGCGCTATTTACAATAACCTCAAAGTGAAAACAACCCAGTGTCTACCGGTTGTTGAGTGGATAAGTGAAATGTGATCTATCCATCCAATGGAATATTATCCAGCATAAAACGGAATGAAGTTCTAGTAGGCACTACCACACAGATGACCCTGGCAAACATTTTGCTAAGTAAAAGAAAGCAGTCATAAAAAGACTACACATTTACAATTCCATTACTAGGAAATGTCCAGAATTTGTCTCTAGAGGCAAACTGATAGGAACAGAAAGTAGATGAGTGGTTGCTTAGGGCTGGGGTGGACGAGTGGGGGCCGGGGCAGGGATGGAGACTGACTGCTAATGGGGGACAAGAACATTCTAAAATCAGATTGTGGTGATGGTTGCACAACTCTGTGAATACACTCACAAACATTAAACTGTACACTTTATTTTTTTTATTTACTTTTTTAACTCATGACCCTGAGATCAAGGCCTGAGCAGAGATCAAGGGTCAGATGCTTAACGGACTGAGCCGCCCAGGTGCCCCTAAACTGTTACACTTTAAGTGGGTGCGTTATTATTATTATGTTGTTTGTATCTCAATAAAGGTGTTAAAAAAAAAAAAGGACACCAGGATGTTATTCTCAGCATTTTTAAAAAAGATTTATCTATTTATTTGAGGAAGAGTGAAAGCCCGGAGGGCAGGGCAGAGGGAGAGAGAGAGAGAGAGAGACTCAAGCAGACTCCACACCAACCACGGAGCCTGACTCGGGGCTAGATCCCACCACCCTGAGATCATGACCTGAGCTGCAAACCAAGAGTCAGACACTCAACCCACTGTGCCCCCCAGGAGTCCCTATTCTCAGCATTTTAAAAAATAATAAACAAACTACTTGAAATAATCTAAATCCCTGGGGGAGAGATAGTTAAATAATATGGCATATCTATAAGTGAAACATTTATAGTCAATAAATATAATATACAGGCATATTTTAGGCAATGAAAAAATGCTCACATTATTAAATATAAAATGTAAAGTATGTATACTCATAATTTTATTCTTAATTTAAAAAACATCAAATGTTTTATTTGAGGTAATTGCATATTCACATGTGATTTTCACAAAAAATTTATAGTAAGCACTTTATTAATATCTTTCCCTAGCTAGATTCCAGTAAAGTAAAACAAATATGTAAGAAACATTTAGAGTTCTCCATAAAATTAACATTAAATGCTGACCAGCTGTTGAGGCTTAGCAATCCAATTTCAGGGGCGCCTGGATGGCTCAGTTGGTAGAGCACAAGACTCTTGATCTCAGGGTCATGAGTTCAAGCCCCATGTTAAAGCTTACTTAAAACAAAACAAGACAAAACAAGAACCCACCCAATATTTAAAAAAAGAAATCCAGTTTCACCCTGAAATACGGTACTGCATTCTGATCTTTAATCTCAAAGAAGTGATCCTATTTCATTATTTTAATGATGAACTTAAGGAGTTTTGTTTTTGGGGTGAGGATTTTGTCATTGCCTTCAGTCAAGGCTTTTCAACGTTTTTCACATTCTGGCACATCTGTAAAATGATAGAATTTGTGTGTTAGTATGTGGCAGCAAGTAACCAGCCCAAGAATGCCTTCTCCTTGGGGGAGAAATTTCTCGGCACCCTGAATGTAAAATTTTCTTGCTGACTGCCCAGAAAGTCTTACTGCAAGTTTGCGGCAGAGTATGCACAGGTAGTTTTAAAAATAGTACAGAGAGATTCAGTGAACCTTTCACCATTTTTTCCCCATAGTTATATTTTGCAAAACTGCGGGTATGGTATCACAACCGGGACACTGACGTTGATACATAAGGTACAGAATGTTTCCCCTGATGCCCGGATCCCTCCTGGTGCCCTTCTCTAGCCACACCCACTTCTGTCTCCATTCCCACCTTAACTCCTGCCAGCTATACTCTCCTCTCCATCTCTATAGTTTTGTCATTTCAAGGATGTTGTATAAATGGAATCATATAGTATGCAATATTTGGGGATTAGGTTATTTTCATTCAGTATAATTCTCTGGAGATCCATCTAGGTTGTTGCGCACATCAGCGGTTCCTTTCTCCTTAGTGCTGAACCACATTCCATGTGTGGATGGACCCCCATTTGTTTAGCCATATTCACTCGATGAAGGATGTCTGGATTATTTCCAGTTTGGGGGCATTACAAATAAAGCAACTAGGGATGCCTGGGTGGCTCAGTTGGTTAAGCGTCTGCCTTTGGCTCAGGTCATGATCTCGGGGTCCTGGGATCGAGTCCTACATCGGGCTCCCTGCTCGGCGAGGAGTCTGCTTCTCCCTCTGCCTGCCTTGCTCCCCCTGCTTGTGCTCTCTCTCTCTCTCTTTTAAAACAAACAAACAAAGCGACTATAAAACATTTTTATACCATTTAAAAAAATGTGACTATATGTTTTTCTTTCTCTGGGATAAATGCTTAGAAGTGTCATTACCGGATCATCACATATTTAGTTTTTGTTTGCTTGTTTAAGAAAATGCCAAACTCCTGTTTCCAGAGTGGCTGTATCATTTTATATCCCCATCAGCAACGTATGAGTGATCCAGTCTCCCCACCCCGTGGCCAGCATCTGATTTGGTTGGTGTTTTTCATTTCAATTATTCCGGAGATTGTGATCTCTCACTGTGCTTCTTCTCTGCATTTCGCTAATGAATAATGATGTTGAGCGTCTTTTCCTAAGTTTATTGGCTGCTTGTAGATCCTCCTCAGTGAAATGTCTTGTGGTTTTTTTTTTGTTTTGTTTTGTTTTTTTTTACTGTTGGGTTTTGAGAATTCTTTATATATTCTAGACAGTAAGTATGTAATTAGCAAATATTTTCTCCCAGTCTGTAGGTTGTATTTTCATTCTCTAAACAGGGTTTTTTGTGGAGTATAAGTTTTTACATCTAATGAAGTCTGGTTTATTACTTTTTCCTTTTTTTTTGTTGTCCCAGGCCTTACCACCTTGAACGCGCCTGATCTCGTCTGATCTCGGAAAATTTTTCCTTTTTTTTTTTTTTGATCATATTTTTGGTGTCAAGTCCAGAAACACTTTGCCTAGCTTTGGGTCCCACAGATTTTTTCCTATGTTTTTCTCAGAAAGTTTTATAGCTTTATATTTAGGTCTCTGTGATCCATTTTGAGTTCATTTCTGTATAAGGTATGACTTAGGTTAGGCTGAAGTAATTTTTTTTCTGACCCAATTGCTCCAGCACCATTTATTTAAAAAGGCTATTTTTCTTCCAAAGATTTGCCAAATGTCAGTTGGATATATTTATGTGGGTTTATTTCTGGATTGTCTATTCAGTTCCATTGATCTATGTGTTCATCCCTCTGTCAATAATCCCATGCTGTCTTGATTCCTCTAGCTATATAGTAAGTATTGAAGTTGGGTGCCCTGTGGCCTCCCACTTTATGATTCTTATTTTTTAAAAATTAAAAATAATTTTTAATTCCAGTGTAGTTAACAACCAGTGTTAGATTAGTTTCCAGGGTACAGTATAGTGATTCAACATCTCTATACATTAGTCAGTGCTCATTACAGTAAGTGCACTCCTTTACCCCCTTCACTTATTTCCTCCCCCGCTCCATTTCCTCCCTCTACCCCATTCCCCTCTGGAAATAATCAGTTTGCTCTCCATAGCTAAGACTCTGTTTCTTGGTTTGTCTCTTTTTTTATTTGTTTATTTGTTTTGATTCTCCACTGTATGATTCTTTTTCAAAGTTTTTTAGCTATTGTAGTTCCTTTGCATTTCTATATCAATTTTGGAATAATCTTGTCATATCTACAGAAGTCTTGCTGGGATTTAAAAAAAATTTTATTTATTTATTTGACAGAGAGAGAGAGAGAGAGAGAGCATGAGCGGGGGGAAAAGCAAGGGGAGAGGGAGAAGCAGACTTCCCGCCAAGCAGGGAGCCCGATGTGGGACTCAATGTGGGACTCGATCCCAGGACCCCGGGATCATGACCTGAGCCGAAGGCAGATGCCCAGCGTTCTGAGCCACCCAGGCGCCCCTTGCTGGGATTTTGATAGGAACTGCTTTAAACCTGTTTGTCAGTCTGGGGAGAATTGACATCTTTAAGATGCTGAGTCTTCCAATCCATGAAAATGGTATGTCTTTACATTTGTTTAGATATTCTCTGATTTTTTTTTCAGCATTTTGTAGTTTTTAGTGTACAAATCCCACATGTATGTTGTTAGTTTTACACGTGGGTATTTTATTGAGCAATTGTGAATGGTATTTTATTTTTGCTTTCAGTGTCTAGATGGTCACTGCTAGCATATATAGAAATAAAATTGATTTTTATACGTTGATCTTATGTCCTGCAGCCTTGATATTTTGTTTTAGACACTCAAGCAGTCTAAGAGTCCCTAGTGCCTTGTCTCCTCCATGTGGAAGCTCCACACTACCCACCCCTGCATCTGCCATCACTGTTCTGCCAGGCTGCCTCCTGCTCTCCTTGGACCCTGGCCTGAGTGTCTGAGGTTCTGGCCTTGCTCAGACTATTGTTCCTCCTATAAGACACCCTCCTTCCCACTCTGCAGACCCCAAGCCCACTCCCCCTGCAGTCCTACAGGGGTTAGTTAGCCTTAGTCCTAACCCTCCTACCATCTTTTTGGATCCTTCAGATTTGCACTGGGCTCTCCCTCTCTGACCTAGTGCATTTATCGTCAGCAGCATACATGTTATTACTTACACGTCCTCTGTTTACAGGTGAGAGTTTTATGTCCACGGACACCGGAGAGAAAGCTTGTTGAGGACAAGGATTTTGTTTTGCTCTTCATAGCTCATGGAGGGCTTTCCAGCAGAATGTACCTGAGTGATACACATACAGGTGTAGGTTTCTGTAGAAAGTCAGACAACAAGAGTTAGAGAGAAAAGAAAGCACTAAGAGGGATTCTCAAACAACCGTCCCGGGCTTCTCTTCTTGGGGCTTCCCCACTGCGTCTGAGATACGGGACGGGACGTACCAAGAGACCTTCCCCTCTATGGCATGCCTGCAAAAACAACAGCCGGGGGCCCTGGACCAGCTCCTACTGTTTCTGGCCTTGCTCCCTGTGCCGCAGCCAGAAGGGAAGGGCTGCTCAAAGGCTCTCATGCCTCAGGAAGGAAAAGCAATCTGCAGCAAGGCTCCGTCCCGAGATCAGGTTCTTAAACAACTAGTGAATAAATAGGAAAAAAATATGTTAGGAGGCAGTGGAGCTTGGGTTGTGTTTGGAAATAAGTGGCAGCCACCAGGGAAGGGTCGGGGGCGGGGGAGAGCCATGAGTTAGAGAACTGAAGATGCAGTGCAGAAGTAAGGGAGAGTGAGGCGAGAGTAAAGCCAGGAGGGAAAAGGAGATGGAGGGGCAGGGATCTCAGAACAGGCAGATGACCCTGAAAGAGAGACGCGGGGGGGGGGGGGGGGGGGGGGGGAGCGGAGAAGGGGGAGGGGAAGGGGTGGGAGGAGACCGAACAACAGAGGTCTATAGGAGTGGAGAATGGAAAGAAAGCCCTGAGTAGCTTTACTAAGAGAACTGAAGACAGCGAGCCTCGGAAAGAGTGGTCTGGTTGAGAGCAGTCTGCACGTCAGGAAACCTGGGGGGGACCACGGAGAGGGAGAGCAGAGGTCAGATCTAAAAGGGGAGGCAAGGGTTTAGCGTCGCAACATTTTACCGGCATTCTGATTGAAATGTGTGTGTGCCTGTTGCACGTGGACCTGAGGAAACCCCCAGGGCTGAGCATCCAGGCCATCAGCATGACTCGCCTTCACACTGGGCAGGATGAGTCAAGGTGAGTCAAGTACATTCAAGGCTCGGCATAGATGGACACGCCCAGTGTTCAGTCCCTCACCCGAGATGTGTTTACCTTGATGAAAGCGAGCTCGAGCTTCTGCTTGGGGGCCCTCTCTCCTGGGACCCCTTCCACTGGCCCGGGAGGGGCCCTGCCATGGTTCACATGGTCATCTCTTTTTGCACGATTTGCACAGGTCAGCTGTTTAAGCGCAGCGGAGACTGCGGTCCCCTCTCTCTCTAACCCAGGGCGTTTCCAGCCCCCGTGAACACAGATGTCCTGGGCGGGACACGTTTTCGGGCGTGCTTACTACCACTGGCATGATGGCATGGAGGTACAGAGCCTGTGGTCCTCCTGTCACGTCACGGCAGGACCCCAGCGGGACGGGGCGGCAAAGGAGAAATGAGGTTTGAGATTTCTAGAGCCAGAAGCCGGGCCGGGGAAAACTCCTGCCATCATCAGATGTAAACTAGGAAGCACAGGATCGACGTCCGGCCAAGGCCTCATCAAACCCGAGGCTCTCCTGTGCTGGGAATAGGCCATCAGGCTGCTTGTGCTGTGGTTGTGAGGCCACCACGCGTCTCTCGCCCTCCCCTCGGTGGCACTCCAGCCCTGGAGCCACGGGGTCCCCAGATGTGTGCCGTGCCCCTATGTGTGTGGCCCACCGCAGCCCCAGCTCGCTGAGCATGGGAGCGTCTCCGGCACGGTGCCGGGCCCCTGGCCGACGTCCGACACACAACTCTGTAAGACTCACGAACGAATGAAGGCGTGAAACACGCATGGAAATCCGTAGCTGCTTGTTCATTCTGCAGATGCCATCAGTGTAGCTTTGTTTTCACCACGGCCAGAAAAACCATCACTGTAAGGACGTAATCCCACACGAGGGACCGGTCCTTGTGCCCCCCCACCCTGCCCCCTGCCCAGTGACAAACGCTGGGCGAGCAGGAGGTGGGTGGGTGGGCCCAGGTTCCCACATGCAGGCTCACTCGCGGGGGGAGGCCCCTGCGTTCTAGGTGGGAAAAAAAAATCTCTTTTCAGCTGTTCTTCGGAGTTTCCCCGGCATCCCCGCAGTTTGTTAAACAGAGGGCTTGCTGGTTGCAAAACCTCTCTGGATGTTTTCGTTCCCTTTTTGATGGAAACCTCTATTTGGTAACAGAACCGGTTTCCTCACAGGTTTTGTGTTGGAGACGGGGCCTTGCTCCACCCTCGGAGCCTCTCCTTGCGGAACGCTGTTGCATTTCTTAGGCTGTGGCCATGCAGAAGCTGGGACTTTCGGAAGGGCCACAAAGACTCTGGATGCAAGAACTAAAACCTGACTTTTGAAATGAGGTAGAGGGCTTTGGACGGGAGTTTTATTTGGATAGACTGCTTCTTGGAAATGCTGCTTGTATCTCTTGGGATAGGCTAAAAACACTTTGATGTCTAACCTCAGGCACTTACTTGCGAACAGCCCGGGCCAAGCACGGGATGGGGCTTCTTAGGGTACGAAGACACACCACCCGCCCCCGCCCACACACACACACACACACACACACACACACACACACACACACACACACACACAGGCGATGAGCCGCACTCTCATGCAGGTTAAGCTGTCTCCCGTGTGGTCTCTTCCGCGGACTTCTCAAAATCCGTGCTACTGTGAAATTTTTCTTCACAACTCATCAGAATTGTGCGTGTGGATGTTTCAGACCATTTCTTGGGGTACAGCTCTTCCAAGGCAAGAAAGACAGCGCTTTCCTGGCTTCTGCCTAATCTCCCTGTCTGAACCGAAAGGCCTCCACTCACTCACCGGGGAGTATTTTCTTGCCCTCCTTTGGTGGTGGTGACGGCAACGGGAGACAGGGTCTGTCGGGGAAGAATCTGTCATCTCAGGCCAGGCCGACCCCACCTTTGGAGTCACCAGCGTCTCTTCCCCACCCGGATCTGCTGTCTTGGCGGCGTCAGCCCAGGGAAAGTTCCAGGGCCGGTGGAAGGGCCCGAGCTGGCTGGCCTGGCCCAGGGCCGCGGGGCTGGGAGGTAAGGCATCGTTAGATGTGTTGGCTCTCTGCAGTCCACAGGGGGTGGCTCCCGCTGGAGTAGTCATCTCCCCATTCTGGGGGTCATCTGGCATCACAGCAGTGCTTTCTGGAGAAAGAAGCCTCCAGAAGAACCAGCCAGACGTGCCAGCAGGTTAGGTGGACCCAAACACCAGCGCCTGTGCAGACATCCTGCTTTGCTCTTGCATGTCAGAGTCTGGAAGGGGCTGAGCGGAACAGAGACAGTCTGAGAAGAGCGGGCACTCAGTGGGTCGAGGCCTCAGCCGGCAGGACCCCGTGCCTCCGAGGCCAACGCTCAGACACCCTCCCCACGAGTGCGTGAAGCACAGGAGCCCTCCCCTCCAGAGCCCTCCACAGGGATTCTTCCCTCTGACGACTCTTCCTCCTCCTCTGTGAGCACCCGACCCTCCGCCCACCCGCTGAACTGTCCCCCGCAGGGCAGGCCCCTGCCCCCATAGCTAAGGATATCACAGAGCGCAGAAGCAGCGGCATGATTTATGGGGCCCATCCTTCATGATTCAGAACCCATTCAGAATTTCAGGGTAGTGACAGCAGAGGACCCACCGAGCAGCATCAAGCCCAGATCCCCCCAGAATGGCGGAGGGGGCCTTTCATCACCTCACTTGGCCGCTGACCTTCCTCCGACGGCGAGGACATCTCTAGCTGGGAGGCACTTGGCGGCTCAGGCAGCACCCTTGCCGTGAACACCGACTCTGGCTGGGCTCTGTGCTCGGCATTCAGCCGCGAGGTGGCTGCGCTCAAGGGGCTGGCCACTCGGTGGGGAGATGGGGGACAAAAACGGGTCAGGCGATATCATCAGGTACGTGCAGAGGCCACGGACATGCTGCGAGGGTTCTGGAGGATGGAGAGAAGGTAGCTGATCTGACGAGGAGGATAGGGAATGCGAGTCAGCCTTCCTTGAGGATTGGACGGCAGAGCTGAGTTTATAGGGCTGGGTGGGAAGTGGTCGCACAAAGTGCCCCTCTGTGCCCCTCTGTGCCTTCTCCCATGCTGTCTCTTCAGCCCGGGAACAGCAAACCCAGGCCTGCCTGCCTCCTCCCCACCCACCGCGTCCGCCTGGAGGCCGCTCCGTACGCAAGCCGCCTCCTTCACGTTTCCAGAGCATGTCTCCATCCATCCCTCATGCCACCATTTGTGTTCTGATCTTTACCTTTGTGTCCCCTAAAGCCCAGCACGCACGCACGCACGTATGTTCGACAGTGTTGGCCGAAGGAGTGGTGCATTGCCTGGGCGCGAGTCTGGTTTGACCCTGAACTTCGTTCTCAGAAGTGCTGTGTCCGGAACAGGGAGAGGGGGCCCCATCACCACCAGCGTTGGTCAAGCTTGGCTGGGGTCCAGGGACGCGTCACCACAGGGGATTGATGGAAGCTGAAATGTGTCAAGAGCGGCGGGGCCAGACGTGCGTCATCTAAATGCACTCTTGAAAGGGTTAGTGCTGCTTGCCCCGGACAGGAGAGGTTGCCGGCTCTTTGAAGTCCTGAGTATGGAGAAGCCGGGGCCTCTAATTTTCTGGTGCTCTAGAATCTCTCTAGAACATAGACGGGAGGAAGAAAGCGACCAGTGTGCAAAGTTGCATGGAGACACATTTCAGACCCAATAAGGAAACACTGTCTAAGGATAAAAATTATCCAACCATTAGACAATTGGCCTTGAACTCCCCACAATGGGCACAGCCCAAGGAGATGCAAAGGAGCCACCTCCCCAGGATGTCGTCACCTTTAGGCCTTGGGTCCTGGATGGGAGATTAAGCCAGAGAGCCTCTAAGATGGTGTGTGGTTCTAAGACCCTGCCCGTGTAGGAGTTCGTCTCCACCTCGGGCCCGGTGGTAAGAAGGCCATGTTGCGTCCAAGCCTGGAGACAGAGAGGACGCACCCCAGACTTCACTGGGCCTCATCATGCCGACTCTGGTCCTTGGGAGTGTCGAGGTTGGGAGTGACGAGCCAGGCTTCTGACACCAGTGGCGAGTCCCGAGTCTGCGGACGGCCTTTCCCTACGCTATGGGGATTGCCTCTCCCCCCTCGCCTTCCTTGTTTGGGTCTTCTCCAGAACCCAGGGCATATGACTCAGCGCACTACTCAAAGGGCGCAGGAGAAAGCCAGCTCTGGCCGGGTCCCCACAGCCTTCCTGGGACTCAGGGTAAGAAAACAGTCTGTGGGTCCCTCCGACCTCCCTTTGGGGCATATTTGCCAGGACTGCTGTCATGGACTACCACAGGCTGGATGCTTTAAGCAGTAGACATTTATATCTCTCATCTGGAGGCCAGAAGTCGGAGATCCAGCTGTGGAAAGCCCTGGCTTCTCCCAAGGCTGCTCTCCTTGGTGAACAGAACATGTCTTCTCCCTGTGTGGGCACATAGTCGTCCCTGTGTCTGCAAATGTCCCCTTCTTATAAGGACATCAGTAATACTGGATTGGGGCCCGCACTAATGGCCTTGTTTTAACTTGATCGCCTCGATAGAGGCCCTATCTCCAAATAAGCTTACATTCTGAGGTTCTGGAGGGGGGTCAAGACTCCAACATACGAATTTTGGGGGGACATAACTCAACCTCTAAGGGAGGACTTGTGTTTTGTCTGATTGCCCATCGCCTGCACCCCATGATATGAGTTTGGGTGGGAGGTAGAGCCCTCCTTCCACAAAGAGGCTGAGAGGCCCAGACATGGCCCAGCCGCTCTGTATCGATGACAAGGCTTAGGCCCAGCTTTGGCCGGAGAGATGCCTGCATGGGACTGTCTACTGTCCCAAAGATGTGGCCAGGGCAGAGTTCTCTCCTGCTGATGGTGGCCACCTCCACTTGCTAGGGACCGTAGCACCCCTGTGCCTGCGCTCACAGCCAGCACCAGGGCAAGAGGGGCTCTGGGTTGTGGGGCATTTTGACAATCCACCTCTGCGGTCCCCTAACCTCTGACCCAGGGGCTCTCATGGCTCCCGTGCTCCTCAACACCATTTAAGGTCTTTCTTTTCTCTGGGTCCCGTCTGCCCAAATTCTGCCCAGCTTGCTCCGAGAAGTTTCTCATCAGTGGTAGGAAGGATGGAGCTTCGGAGCCAGTCAGACCCAGGTTCAAACTCTAATTTACTAGGCTGTGTGACTTTTGGGGAAGTTATTTCAACTTTTTTTTTAAAGATTTTATTTATTTATTTGACATAGACACAGCAAGAGAGGGAACACAAGCAGGGGGAGTGGGAGAGGGAGGAGCAGGGAGCCCGATGCGGGCCTTGATCCCAGGACCCTGGGATCATGACCTGAGCCGAAGGCAGACACTTAACGACTGAGCCACCCAGGAGCCCCTATTTAAAACTCTTGAGGTCTCACTCTTCCCTTCTCTAAAATGGGCTAATAGATGTAGCTGCCACACCCACCTGTTCTGAGGATGAAATGAGCTAGTGCAGCACAGGTTGGGCATCTCACAGGGTCCTGGTCGGTCCCCGGGGAGGGGGTGTGAGGAAGCATGCCCTCAGGGAAAGCTGTCCTTCTATCACGGGGAAGCCCTCCAAACTAGAGTCTGCAGGGCACGCAACGGCCAGGAGATGAGACCAGCTCGGTGGGGACGAAGGGGGGGAAGCTTTGCACATGGCTGGTGGGTTTGCACGGGCCTTTTCCACGGCCATGCTCAGTTTCCTCAGCCCTGCAGGGCAGCACCCTGTGCTGAGCTGAGACAGCCTGGGCCCGCCCAACATTTAGCCTTCAATCTCCCCTGCCCCCCAGCACCCAGCACCTGGCAGGAGGGCCCGGGAAAGGCTCCACCTTGCCCCCTCTGGGTGGGGCCAGGCTCCTGCCTGACACCCACCAGAACAGCAGGATGGTGGGAGGTCTGCAGGTGGGCTGGGCCCAGAGCTTTCTTAGAGATCATTTGCGTGTTTGCTTGTGCTTTGCATTTTGGCGGAGAAACACACCCTGGATCCCCATGGCTTCCATTCATCCTGGGGCAGTCTCTACCTCATGCATGAGTTTTCATTTTAAATTTCTCCAAAGAGAACAACAGAGTCATTTTTAGTTGGCTGGTTCGGGGAGCCTTTGAACAGGCCCCTGGAATCCGCGAGGATCAACAGGAGCCAACAGGGCTGAGCACAGGAGGCAGAGGAGGGGCTTTATACCCTCTGGGAGGTCCGGGAGCCCCGAGCACTGATTTATGAGCGGCTTGGCAAAAGCCTATAGTAATATTTATAAATTCCTTCCCCGGGGCTGGATGGAATGTTCTGAGCCGCAGTGAGATAGCACCTTTTTGGGGGATGAAGGGAAGTTAAGTCCAATTATTCAATGACAGGGAATGTGGGTGAGGAGCCGCTGCCCAGATGTCGGCTCCCTGGAGACTCGGGGAAGGAAGCTGATCTGCAGGCCTCCTTACACCCTCTGGGACCCACTCCAGTCAAGGAACTTTCGGGGGCTCCTCCCCGGTGCTCCAGCCCCCAGGCTTCCCCCTGCCCTACTCCACAAGGCCAGGGACCTACCCCTGCGAATTGTGGTGACCACATTTCACCAACATCTGCCTCGGTATCAGGGGACAGGACAGGTTCTGGCCACGTGGAAGAAGAACGGGAAAGCAGATGGAGGGGGCTGAAGACACACACGGGTGTCCTGAGGGGCCCGAGCCCCGAGGCTGACCTGTGACCGGACACCCACAGTCAGAGCCACGCCCGGCACGGAGGTAGCTGCCGTGAGGGGCCTGCGTGCATGCCAGGCACAATGAAAGGCTCGCACACCCACTGTGAGTGTTGGACCCACCAGCCGAGGCGGGGGAGTCCACCGAATCCAAGGGCACCTGCCCAGCAGAGTCGGCCTCAGGCCTGGCTCCCTGTCCCTAACCCCACAGGGGGGCAGAGGGGCTGAGCCATGTGGCCAAGCTGGCCGATGACCTTGCCTGAATGAGAAGGACAATGGCAAATGCTTTTTAAAAATTGAGTTCAGGAAAGTAAAACCGAGGGGAAGGGAGGGGAGGGCACATATTCAACCCCGTGGGCCCACCTTGCCCTTGGCGCCTCAGGTTTCCCACCTGCGAGCAGAAGAGAACCCCGTTTCTCAGGGACCTGCGTCCAGGGGCTCCCAGAGGCCTGTTTCCTACCTGCTCGGCTCCCGACAGAAGTGGTGGAGACGGCAGGCAGTGGTCTGAGGAGCTGTCCTGACTCTGGGGGCAGCGCGGGGAGCTTAGCACCCCCTTTCCAGCCTGCTGGCCCCCTCATCCGCAGCCCAGCTCCAGGAACACCGAAAGGAGAAGCTTGGCAGGAGGCCTTTCAACAGCACCCTAGCTCCCTAGCTCCTGCCCTGGCCCAACGACTCTCCACGAAAGACGCTAAAGCCTATTAAACTGCAGGCTGGGTGGGTCCGGCAGGATGCCTACAGTAATTACAAGACCTGCATCGGCTAAATCACCGGGAGGCTGGGTGGAAGGCGCAAGAAGACACCTCATCCCTTTCTGTCTGAGTGTCAGCGGGCAAATAGGGCCCTGGGCTTGCAGGGGCTTCCGAGGCCGATGCCGGGAAAGCAGGGGTTAAATGCCCACTCTCCAGCCGGGGAGAAGGGCACCTCAGAACCCAGCCCCCCCTTACCTGGTTCTTTGCTTCCGGAAGCCGTGGTCCCATGAAAAACACTGAGCTGGAATCCTTTCGTCCCTGGGGGTGACGTCAGTGTTTCCTTTGGCAGGTGGGACCGTCATGCATGTCTGAACCTTTGAGGCGATGACTCGCTCGGGGCTCTTCTGCACAAGGCCCCTGAGGGAGCTGCGTCCACATCTGGACACTCCGTCCCCGCGCACGCAGAGGGGCTGGTTGCCAACGCTCCACCTGCAGGTGTTTAGCTCAGCTCCGACAGGCTCGGCCTGCGGTCAGCGCGCCGCTGTCCGATTCCACGCCTGGGGGCGGGGGGAGGGCCCCACAGCTGTACTGCATGGGGGGGGGTCCTGTCCGAGACCCTGCCCGGCGTCCCCTCAGCCCCCCGCCCTCTTGGACTGAGGGGTGGATGTACGTGGCCAGGCCTCACAGAGTGTTAGAGCTCAAGGGCGTTCCTAAAGGTGAATGTCAGAGTAGTTGCTACTGATTGGGCACCTACTGCATGCTGGGCACGTTAGGGTGATCTCTGATCCTCTCGCAAATGCTCGAGAGGCGCTGACACAGTCATCAGTCACGCCCCATCAGTGGAGGCGAAGGGGCTGTGGAGAGGCCGCTCGGTGCGGTCGAGGGCGCAGACCCGCGTGCAATCCCAGCCCTGTGCCTTTCCAGCTGGGGGGCATCGCGCGGATTTCTTGAGCTCCGCCTGTCTCAGCTTCCTCATGTGTGAGACGGGGAAGCTTCCCACAGCAACCACGGCACAGGGTGGTAGTGAGCTAGTGTGCACGCTGGGTGTGCCCCACGGGGCCTCGCGCCGGGGGGCGGGGTGCTGCTCTCTTCATGAAGCGCTCCTGGCGCTCGGCAGCCAGCAACAGTCCCAAGGCCGGAAATCCCAGTCTGTCCAGCCCCAGGGCCCGTGTTCCTCATCTTACATGTCAGGATGCATGCGTGCGGTGGGGGGGGGGGGGGGGTGTGTGGGGACCAAGGACCTATCCAAGATCAGCCAGCGGCTGCATGACCGTCCCCGGGCCGGCAGCCATCTGTCACCAGCCCCAGGACAGCGCCCACCGCACAAAACACTGCCTTCCTTTGGCACTGAGGTAACCTCTGCGGGGTCCCTTTGACCTCAGGGGGATGCCGGCAAATGCAGGAATAACCATGTCAGTGGCTTTGACGTCACACGTGCTGGACGGGCAGTTCGCACCCTCCGCCGCCCCCGTTCCTGTCACCCCAGAGCCCGCTAGTGATGGGAAGGGGCGACCACCTGTAATTCTCACCTGGAATCCGCTTGGCGCTCCGGGGGCTCGACTGACTTCCCCATTTTATTTGAAATAAACGTTGAAGATTTACCTTCTGTAGGCTTCTCTCTTTTCACTCTGCTTTCCAACGCAAGGTTTCGTGGCCTTTGCAAAAAGCACGACAATGGAGATCGCACCTCGTCTAAACCCCGGACGCATCGAGGATCATTTCAGTGGGCAGCAGAACAGAAGGATACGCGACAGGGATGCAAGCATTTTATTATTCCCCTGTACTTCCTTCTCCCTCCCGCTCAGATTTCCCTCCGTGAAGCTGAACACAGACGTGTTACAACTGACCCCAGCTTTACTCCCAGCCGCAAAGGACGAAGCACAGACAAGCGAGCGCCCGGTGGAAAGGGGGTGATGTTTCTCGGGGAAGCCTGATCGCAAGTGTCAACATCTCCAGCAGCCCCTCACCCAGGCCCGCCCCAGCCCAGCGGCAGACGGAGCCCGGGGAGGCTCCGGAACCGCTCCCCGGCGCTGGGGGCTCCCGCGGCCCCCGCCCCGGTGCTGAGCGCCTTCCAGGGGTCCAGCCAAGGGCTCTATGATGTCACCCTCCCCAGGTGGCCAGTGGGACTTGCACCGGTCCTCTGCGCACTGTCCATGCAGAGCAATGTCACTGCTGCTTCTGACAGGCAGAAGCACCTGGCATTTGCCGGGCTGGGGGTGGCCCGTGTCACCCAGCTGGGCAGAGGGGGGAAGGGGACAAAGGGAGGCCACACAAAGGTGGGCGGAATCACCTGGAACGGAGAAGCGGCAGAGCCCACAGGGGCCAGAGGGACGCAGGGAGCAAGGCCGGCCCCAGGTTCCTGCAGCAAAGCCAGGCGGCACCAGGCCCGGCCCCTCACTTGGACACCAGCGTGCGGACGAACTCCTCGTAGTTCACCTGCCCGTCCCTGTCCACGTCGGCGGCCCGGATCATCTCATCCACCTCCTGGTCCCTCAGCCTCTCCCCCAGCCTGGTCATCACGTGCCGCGGCTCGGCCCGCTCACCAGGCCGTTGCCATGCTGGTCGAAGACGCGGAGGGCCTCGCGGATCTGCTCCTCGCTGTGCCTGCCCCTCAGCTGCCCGGCCATAACGCCCAGGAACCCGGGGAAGTCCACGGAGCCGTTGCCGTCGCGGTCGATCTCGCCCACCTTGCCCCGCAGCTCGGCCTCCGTGGGGTTCTGGCCCGGGGAGCGCCTGACGGTGCCCAGCTCCTGGGTGGTGATGACACCGTCCCCGTCCTTGTCGAAAAGGCAGCAGGCCTCCTTGAACTCGGCCACCTGTTCCTCGCTCAGCTGGTCGGCCATGGAGGGCGGTGGCGGCCGGCGGGGCTGCGGAACAGGTGGCGGTGCGCGGGGCGCCGGCTGGCCGGCCGTCTGGCCCGGGCTTGACTGGCGGGCGCTTAAGAAGGAGCAGGGCTCCCGCTCACACGCAGGCTCCCCGCCCTGCAGCTGCCCCAGGCCGGGTGCTGTTGGAACAGGAGTCCGGCACCAGGAACGAGGCCGGCTGAGGGTTGCGCTGATGCCAGCGCCAGGGTGTGTGTGTGTGTGTGTGTGTGTGTGTGTGTGTGTGTGTGTGTGTGTGTGTGTGTGTGTGTGTGTGTGTGTGTGAACGGCTCCCCGCCCACCGCACTGGGAGCCGGCGGGAACCCCCGCGAGGACACCCACAGGGAGGGCAGCCTGCCCAGCCCACCGGACACTGGTGGTCCGGGCTGTTCCTTCCGGAATTGTCCCTGTCCTGTCTTCAGACCCCACGCTCCAGAGAACTGCCAGCTTCCCTTCAGTGGAGGTTCGGGGCAGGATGAAAGGCAGGAGTTGCCTTTGCCTGAAGGGAACTTCCTCCCTGTGTCTTTGCTTTCCAAAGCCTGAAAGCCTCCGGGTTCCCAAGAGGGTTTTCAGAGAAGGAACAAGGTTTTCTTCTTCAGGGGGAAGCACTGTCTTCTTATCTTCAGAAAAAAACATGAATGGAGACAGATTTCCTCCTACTCATGCATTCCTACATGTGTATTGAGGGCCTACTCTGTGCAGGGACTGTTCTAGAAGCTGGGACTAGAGCCACGAATGAGACAGGCAACTCCCAGTCCTCCAGAAGCTTCCCTTCCCTCTGCGAGACGGCTAGCTAGTGAGTAAACGAACAGGTGAGATACTTGGATATTGTGACAAAAACCATGAAGGAAAGTGAAGTCGCTTCCACAGTAGATGGTCAGGGAAGGCTTCCTCGGGGCGGCAAGGGAGGTGACCTGAGGGGAGAAGGTGCTGTCCAGGCAGGGAGGCTGAGTAGGCTCAAGCCTGTGGGTAGGAGAGGGCTTGGCATGGTCGGGGGACAGAGAGGTGGCCGGCGTGGCTGCAGCCCGGCGGAGGGGAGGAAATGAGGACATGGGGAAGGTGCAGGCCTGGACAGAGGCGGTGGGGGTTCACGTTTTACTCTCTGATTGACGGCAAGACAAACAAAGGCAGGTCTGGAAGTCTGGACCCCGTGTTTTGGGGTAGCAGAGCAGAAGAAAGGGGTGTTTTTAAGAGGAGATATTCTTAAGAAGGCAAAGTATGATGCTCCGACTCCTGCTCCCAACTCCAGGGAAGCCTGGGAAAATGACCACCCCCTGAGTGAGAAAAGGTGGCTTTGCCTGTGGGAATCCATGAAAATTCAAACTGGGAGAGACCCTGGAGAACCACCACAATACTGCAGGAGAGGACAAAGCTGGACTTCGAGACTCGCTGTAAGCCCCCAGTAATTAAGATGGCGCCGTTGCCCAAGATCCATTCTTGGGATCGAAGGAACAGAAGCACAGAGGGCCAGAAAGAGACCCGCACAATACAGTCGACTGGTCTTTGACAGAGGAACGATAAGAGGGAGAAAAAATAGTCTTTTCAACAAACGATGCTGGAACAATGGGACATCCATGTGCAGACAGTGAATCTAGACACAGACCTTACCCCTTCCCCAAAAAGTAACTCAAATGGATCACAGACAAAATGTAAAATGCAAAACTGTAAAACTCGCAGTTGATGACATAGAAAGTCTGAATGACCTTGGGCTTGGCAGTGATACCAGCTCATCCAGCTTGGGTCTGGGTTGGGTTTAGAGAGGACATGCAAGGCTTGATCCATGAGAGAAAGAATTGATAAACTGGATGCTATGGTCTGAATGTGTCCCCCCGAATTTCATAAGCCAGAATCTCACCCCCAAAGAGATGTATGCATGAGATCATACAAGCGCAGTAGCAGGAAACAGAAGATGAAACACCAGACAAAGGCGTGGAAGTGGCACGGAGTCCTGGAGAACCAGGGACTAGCAACACGGGGGAGTGCGTGCCCGGGACAGTCCCCCTGATGGACCCGTGCAGTCTGGGGTCTTGCTTCCTGCCTACTTCACCCGCAAGGGGGTGCGTGGCCGGCAGGTGTCTGCAGGTTTCTGGATTATGGCGTCGTGACCCCAACATCCAGCCCTCGCCCTGAGCGTGTCCTTCAAAAAGGCACATGGAAAGAGAGCTCAGTAAAGGATTTTAAACAGAGCTACTCATGACTCATCACAAAGGAGAGTGCTGGGGTGGGCTACACTGTGGCACCTCGCTAGTTAGGAACCCAGCACTTAGTTCACGGGCTACTGCAGCCTTCCCCAAGCATACAGTCTTGATCTTAGGACCCATCTAAACATTTAAAGTGATTGAGGACCCCAAAGAGCTTTCGTTTGTGTGGGCTACATCTATCAATATTTGCTGGATTTGAAATTACAGCTGGAAAAACGTTAAATATTGAAATGTATTTTTCAACATTTATTTGCAACTTAAAAAAAACAAATAAAAAACTCATGTTAACATAAATAATATCGTTTTATAAAAAATAATTATAGTTCTAAAACAAACAAAAATAGGAGATGAGTGGCACGTAATAAAAATAATTTTGCACGTCTCTCCCTCTGTCCCATTTTGTAGGAGCAGGTCTGCAGATGGGGGGCAGATTTGGGGGCAGATGCTTTGATTTGAAGTGTAGGGTAACCCAGCTTCACACAGACATGCAGGCGGAAAAGGAGAGAACATGCAAATGACTCTCTCAGAGACTGGGGGATGCTCTTCTTTGATACTGTATCAAAACTGGGCAAGTGGTGGTTTCTCAAAGGTTAGCTGTAGTGTGAAATCTGAAACCATGTCAATGAACCTTTTCGTATGTCACATTAAAATCCACTGGTCACTGGCGTGCTTTGTGATTTTGTCACGCGACGCATTGGTCACTTGGACAATATTGGTTCACCGAGTTCTGCGGATCTTCCGCATGCTGAGCCATTGCAAATATAATTTAAAAAGTCACAGTCATTCATATCGCCACCAATCCTAGTAGAAAAGTAGCAGAGAGTCTCGAGCTCACAGGGGCACATACGAAATCTCCAAAATTCTGATTTTCATTTGAAAGCTCAACTATTATCACGGACAGCAAATATTGCCCGTTGTTTTTCTTGAAGTGACAGGCTCACTTCCTCTATTTTTGAGAAAGTGTCTGCTAAATACCCAGGCTGAGCAACCACACTCGTCATATCAGCTGTTCTTTCCAAAAAAAAAAAAAAAAAAAATGGCAGTCCATAAACAAGGCTCATCCTGTTACTCACGGACTCACACGGTGCTTTTCCTATGGCAACCACTGCTTCTCCATGTTCAGCAGCATATTAAAGATACGCATGCAAGGGTGGAGATTTAATAAAATAATTTCACTACTCCAGAAACATTCTTAAGTGAAACTGGCTTTTTGTTTTTGTTTCTTTTTTTCAACTGAGACTCTGTGGCAGCAAAGAATATAATGATTGTTATTATAGGAGCCTCGACACATGCTAAGGGGCCGGTGATTTTATGCACCATTGCTTTGGCTTTGGTGCAAGATGTCAACACAGTGAAAAAGGCAAATAATGTTTTGGTATTATTAGGAGAATCGTTTTGACCTCCCAGGCCCCCTGAAAGGGTGCTGGGGGCACCCTTCCCCTACATGGATCCTTGGAACGCTCTTGGAAGACTGCACTGGTGGAGTATTGAGAACCAAGTCTGAACTGAGGATAGTACTCCCTGGGCTGGAGTTGAGAGGTACCGAGCACACTGGAATCTTGGCAGGGACAGTGTCGGCCCTACGGAATACAGTATTAACGAAGACCCCAATCCGCCCCAAGCATTCATGAAGACACCCATCAACGGGACTGCCTGCTGCAGCTACTTCCTTTGAAGAGTAGAGGACCCAAGGTCCATTCTTCTATCTGGATTGGCGTCATGGTAGTTTTTGTTAAAAAGAGTTCACGAAGCACCCTCGGGGATCTGCCTCTGCTACCAGGGGCTCTGAAGTTTCACATCAGGATTCCCCACTCTTGTCAACCCTCTCATGCCTGTGCCCTGCGAGAATGCCTGCGGCTGAGAGTGGCCCTGAGAACTTCTCTCTTGCTCTGGATTAAGCCATTCACCAGCCCTAACAGTTGCTCATTGACCAGCCCCCAGTAAGAACAGAAACACCTTGTCTTAATGTGTTCAGGCTGCTACAACAAAATGCAACAAACTTGGATGGCTTCCAGACTCGGTGCATGACCCAGATCTTGGAATGACTTTTGGTCAGTCTTGTGTGAATCATCCAGATTCCTCCAGGGCTGTCCTGGGCTGGGCGCTGGGCGGGAGTGGAGTTTGAGCTCTCAGGGAGGAGACTGTTGCTCTGGATCAAAGCTGTGAGCTCTTTGATTGAAATCTGATAAGTGACCGAGTGACATCATGGTTTAGGAGGCTGGTACGGGATGTGAACACCCTTCCCGGCCTTTGCAGGGCACCATGTGTTACCTCCTGCTGGGTCATAAAGGGAAGGAGTGGTTTGAGTTTATGATTGGAGGCCTCACCTGCAGAATGAAGGTTACTGAGTCCAGGGGAAGCAAACAAGAGACTGTTTGGAGAGTTTCTTGGATCTTCTTGGGTCAGTGTGTCCTCAAGTCAGCTCCCACTACTTTTACCCAGCAGCAGCCTTATGAGGGCAGCCTACAGGGGAGCCCCTGTCCACCCTGTGCCAACCCCCTCTGCTGGGTATCTTCAAGCTCCTTAGCAGCTCAACTGCTGACCTCCGGGGACTTTGAGCACCTTGCTCAGTACATTTACGCAAGAGGCAACAGGAGGGACACAAAGTGACTTGTATTTAATTACTGACAGCCACTTTGACTAAATCAGGATTAAATGATCACCCCAAACAAAAGCAAAGTAGCACAAAGTCCCACAATAAAGACAGCCAAACACATTAAAATCTCTTCTCAGACTTCCCGTTTTCCTGGGAAAAGGGCATTTTTTTTTTTTTTTAATGACACCTGCTGGGATTGGTGACTTAGCTCAGGTCACTCACCATGCTCACTGGTGCCGCCCCTGAACTTCTGGGCAGGTGAAGGGGTCCTGCCCTGGCCTTGGGGAAGGCAGGGTGGTGGAGGGCAGAGCAGGGTTCTGGAAGGGCTCCTTTGTGTGACCCACTGGCCTTTCAAATCTGATATTTGATGTGTTTTCTAAACTTTTTTATATTTGATGTTTTGAAAAAAAATGACCAACAGAAAATATTAAATGAGGTGATGTGCTGAGGGGCTAGAACTACATTGAACGAATCTTTTGGTACCCAGCTACATTTGATCACTGGCTAAGCGGGTTACTTTAAGCCCCGGCAACCACAGGGGTGTGGTAATTACCTTCCAGAGAACAAGCTGCTCTTCCCTGAGGGGCACAGAACTCCCTAAGAGGCAGAAAGAGCGTTTGTTCTAAGTTCCAAGCCTTTGAAGTTTATGGCTGTGAAGAAAACCTTTTCATTCGATGCAGAAAGCCAGGTGTGTGCGAGTTTGTGTTTGCACGGGGCTCAGGAGTCCACGTGAGGACATGTGAGCCTGTTGGGGAGCATGTGAGGTGTGGAGAAAGCAGGAGCGTTTGGGGTACGGGCTCCGTGCCTGGGTACGCGATTTGAGAGAGGCAAAGAGATTCAGCAAAGGGCAGAACTCCCTTTGGAGGTCATTCACCAGTGGCTTTAGACTAGCTCGTTGAATCCCTTGGAGTCTGCAAAGTCCTTCCAGAGATGCGTGGTGAGCGAGAGAAGGTGATACTGAGGGCCCGGGGTGCCTGGCCTCCTTCCTTCCCCCACTGCCGACCGGTAAAGCCCTGCTTTTAACTGCTTCATATGTGTTGGGCAAGTTGCAACTCTCATGGCTCAAGGTCCTCATCTGTAAAATGGGTACAAGAGTAGCATAGGGCACCACGGATTAATACACGTGGGGGTTCAGAACGGTGGCTGGAATCAGAGCTCAATAAAGGTTAACAATCACTTACCGTCCCAGGAAGATTTCATTTGAAAAATGACTTCAAGGACATCATAACTCATCAAACTTAAAAGTCTTTACCCAGGACTAGGCAACTATTGAGTAAGCCGCCAAAATGGGCCTAGCAGGAGGGTCTCCTGGCTCTTTGAGCTGCGAGGAACAGAGCCCGGGGGCCATCGCCACTTACTAAGGCCATCTCTCATCAGCCTCAAGCCCCTGGAAGGCAGGGAGTGTTCTGTTCATTGGAGACTCTCTTGAGTCCTGCACAGCCCCAGCATAAAACAGGCATTCGAGAAACATCTGCTGAAGTGATGATGAAGGCTTTGACCAAGGTCAGCTGGCTGGGGTAGAACGCAGGTTTTCTGGGAAGCAGAAGGTGGTGGAAGGCTTGGTCCCAGGAGTAGTGCCTCATTTGTGGTGGGGGGACGGGGCAGGAGGGCTCATGACACAACTGCCATCGACCACGGGGGTCCAGCATCTCAGAGCGAACCAGGACTCTCAAGGTCCCGACTCAGAGCGTCACCGACATCAAACCCGGTGGCGTTTCTGTGTATGCATTTCTACATTTGTATGAGGAAGAGAACAGACAGCTCCTGACCTCATCTCTGAAGGAATATGGAGGTGACCCAAAGCACCTCACCCAGGACCAAGCGTTGTATGCCTGCAGGAGGCCAAATCTGGTGACTTGGAGAAGGGAAGGGACAGCCCTAGGAAAGGAGCCTTGATCAGGAGGAGGAAAGGGCAGAGGGAGCAGGTGTGGTGTGGCCCAAGGGAACCCCATGGGAAGTCTAAAAGCAAAGGAAGGAGGGATTGGGGAGTGCTCAGTTCTGAGATGTCCCCCCCGTGGGGTGCTCGAGGGCGGGCCATGGGAGAGCTCAGGGCGTGAGGGAGAAGGCGGCGTTTGCCAGAGGCCTGACACGAGGTGGGGGATGAGCCCAGCATAGGGTCTGCCCCGGGGGCCTGGCATCCCACCCCCCAACTTCCCCTGAGCCCTACACTTCCTTTGCATTGAGCTTACTCTGAGTTCTTGGCAAAGAAGGGGTAGAAGCCATTGCGAAGACGCCCACAGAGATCAGCATCTGTGCTGTCCGTGTGCACCGGGTGGCACCAGAAAGCTGTCCCTCTGCCTGCCGGAGCCTGGTGCGTCTCTATGGGCAGCTCTGGGGAGCAGCGGCTTTGGCTTCCTGAGAAGTCGGGGTCTCAGCAGCACCTGACCCCCAGACCTGACAGGGCGGAGGACCCTGTGAAGGAGGGCATTGCGCGGGCGCTGTTTCCATACTGGGAAGGAGATGGCAGATGCGTGACGTGGGGAGGCCTGGGTGGGGCCCTTCACGTGGGCCCCGTGCTGCTCAGTCCACCGCCCCAACTCCTTTCCAGAATCAAATAGGGAGTTGCAAAACTATGGCCTCTCTCTCCCATCTGTGTATCTATCATCTATCTATTATCTATCAATCATCTATCACCCATTACCTGTCTATTATCTGTGTGTCTGTCTGTCTAGTATACCTGGAAGAAGGAATTTCAAATGCATCATAGGGAAAATGCTGTGTAGCTTGAGGAAACAAACACACAAAATGACCACGAACCCAAATACTGAGAACAGGTTCACGACACTTTAGTTCTCAAAGAAGGTGTTTCACGGTAAATGATGACAGCTTGGAATACACTCAAGAAAGGGAAATGGGCCGGTATAAAGGCAGCATGTATGTGAAAGAAAAAAAAGAGAGTAGCGTGTAAAAAAGCCAGACATCCGCTCTCTGATCGTGCACGGAATAGAGTCAGGCTGGAGAGTGCAGCCCGTGTGCTCGGAGGGGCAGGGGGGGTGGGAGCCGAGCTCCCGCGAGAAAGTGGAAGGTTCCTAACACTGCAGTTAGAGGGGGCAGGGTGGAGAGGAAGCTCTGCTCTCTTTTCAAGATGTGAGAAAGTAGTCAGATATACTAAAAAAAAAAATGTGAAGAAAGCTCTTAAGGGAAGAGTTAAAGTCTAGAGATCTTTAAAAAACAAGTCATTGTTGGGGATGCCTGAGCATCTGCCTTCGGCTCAGGTCATGATCCAGGGTCCTGGGATCGAGTCCCGAGTCTGGCTCCTTGCTTAGCAGGGAGCCTGCTTCTCCCTCGGCCCCTCCCCCTGCTCATGCTCTCTCCCTCTCTCTGACAAATAAATAAATAAAATCTTTAAAAAAAATCCCACACAAATCACTGTTCCATGTGTTAATGGGGAGCATGGAGATTGAAACACACAGATGAAGAACCTGGAATAAAAGTAAGGGGAAATATCAAAGCCCCAGTAAAGAGATGGGCGTAGCCACAGATGAGGTTACCGAGGGACAGAGAAAGTCAAGCAAGAATCAGGGCAGCTTGTCCCAGAACGTTCCAGAAAATAGGAGGATAATGGTGGACTTAGGTAAATACAGTTTAGTGGGGGTGATGCTGAAGGCTGACTGCAAATGAGGGCTTCTCGAGAAACCGTTTCCAAGGATTTCACAAAAGTGCACAGAGGATCTGCTACGTACCAAGCACATTAGCTGAGTTATCCTATTTAAAATGCAAAACTGGGACACCTGGGTGACGCGGTCGGTTAAGTGTCCAACTCTTGATTTCCGCTCAGGTCATTGATCTCAGGGTCGTGGGATGGAGTCCCGCATTGGGCTCTGCTCCGGGTGTGGAGTCTGCTTAAGATTCTCTCTCCTTCACCGTCTCAAAAAAAAAGAAAAGAAAAGAAGAGAGAGCTGTAGATATATATATATATCTATATATAATATATAATATAATATAATATAATATAATATAATATAATATAATATAATATAATATAATATAATATAATATAATAATACATATAACGCAAAGCAGACTGCCATCAGGTAAGGGGCTGCCGACGCCAGGCAGCTGGTGGGAGGCAGGGCGCCCGCCGAACCGCTACCTCCTTCTGGAACATCCTGTGGCCTTACCTGCCTTGCTGCCCTTCTGCACCCGGGGCGCGGCTGCCCGGGGGGGGGGGGGAGCCCTGGCTGCCGCTCTGCCGGGCCACCACGGTTGCTTGAGCCGTGCGTGTGGCTGCCTTCAGTGGCGTAGGAGGGCAGCTGCAGGCCTGAGACCCCCTGAGGAAGGGAACCTGCGTTCCAGGTCCTGGCTGTGCCACGAACGAGTTCTGCACCGTGTCTGAGCCTCACTCACTTCATCTGTAAAAGAGGAACAATCCACTGGGCGACTACATGGGTCACACATCGGAGTCCTTGGCCGGTGAGCCAGTGCGGCGCGGTCAGATGGGGTGGTGGCCACCTGGCGTGTTGGAACCCTGCTGCTACCCCGTCCCCAATGGCGGCAGGAGTACTGGGGCCCCGGGGGGACGAGAGGCCCACCTCTCCCCGCTGAAACTGGCCCATCGGGGACCGTCCCCTAGGGGATGATGGAGCCTTTCCGGGCAGGGGTCACGGGGAGCCACGCCTTCCCCCAGGGGGGTGTCACCAGGGCCCTTTCCCAGGTTGGGCAACGAGCTTGCTGGGCGGGGGCGGGGCGGGGCGGGTCCTGCTCTCCCCGCTCCAGGCTCTGACCTGGTTTAAGCCACTGCCCTCTGCCTGTGCTCCCGGCAGGGCTCCCGGGTCGGGCTCGGAGGGGACCGAGTCCCCGTCCTCAGTTTTGTGAGGTTAGGGTCCCGCGGCCACAGGCACCACCCCGCGTCCCGCCCTGAAAATATGAAGGGTCCTTGTGCCAGGGTTGGCCTGCAAACAGCGGGCGATGGGGGGCTGGGGGCAGGCCGGCCACAGGCCTCAGTCCTGTGGGAGGGAACTGTGTGTGTGAGCAAAATACACCTGCGTGTGCCCCTCTTCCAGGCTGTTCCAGTCTGTGCTTGCTGGAAAACTGACATCTCTGAGGCCTACTCTCTCCCAGAATTCAGTGCATGGCCCGCACCCTACGGCCCGGTCCCAGCCACGCCTCGGATACATCATGTCAGCTGCCAAACAGGCCGTCGGAGACATCGAGGACGGCTGCCCATGCCGCCGTCAGCAGGGGGCGGGAAGACAGACGTTTGCATCTCCTGAAGCCAAGCGCGGGGATCCCTGGTCCGAGGGAATGTGACACACGACGTTACCTTCGACTGCGCTATTACGGCTTGGGGGGGTGGGGGGCGTCAAATAGCTTCCCCCATGCCTGCTCAGGACCCACATACTCTACACTTGGCTCCTTGAAGGGGCCAAGAGTTTCCCCAACAGGGATTATTTAACACAGAGCCGACTTCCCCGACTTGTGAAGGCTTCCCAGGTGACACTCAACGACACCAAATTTGCAACTTGGAAAAAAAAAGTCAACACCTGATCAAGTCCTGGGCAAGTTTGAGAAGCTGCCAAGACAGTCCCTCAGACAGTCCCTGGGTCTAAGAGGAGGGGGCAGAGAACCCCGCAGAGGGCCCCGCACTCTCCCCGAGGGCGCAGCTGGGGGCACTCAGGCCTCCTCCGGGGCGGAAACCCAGGATTTTAAATTTGATTCCGCCAAGTGTGATTCTCGTAATTCCCTTCTTAGAAATGAAAGCTTTGTGAGGCCTCGGATTGTGAAGAAAATAAATGAGTCATTCCAGAAACAGGAGCGGAATAAACGTCCTTTCAAGAGATCGCTGATCTCTTACACACGCACACGCGGGCACACAGACGTGCGTGCACACACACAGGCACACGCACTGACCATCTCTTTCATCTTTTCCTTCTCTTGCTAGTTGCCCGCTGTCCTGCATCTCGGCACCTCCCCACCGTTAATGGCCCAGACCTGTGATTGTGCCCCTATAATCCCAGGACGGCTTTTGCCTACACGACAGGTTGCCAGACTTCTCGGACGAACCAAGGCGGCCACACTCGCCCTCTTCACAAGCAGCCTGGGCCAATACCCATCTCCTCGTGTCCTCTCCGGTGGTACAGCGTCCAGTGAACGTTTGCCAGCCAGATTGGGGATAAAATGATACCTCATTATCATTTTAAATTGTATGTCTCCGTCTCCTGCCCAATTGTAGAGTCTCTCAATGTTGGCCATTTGGGTTTGCTCTTCTGTGAGCTGGCTTCACACACAGCTGGCCTGTTTCTATTTTATTGTGTGTGTGTTTTTTTAATTAAGAGCTCTTCATTCATATACAAAATCATTGGTCTACCGATCATTTCCTCCCAGATCTGTCCCCCCTTTTTTTTAAGCTTAAACAATATAGGATTTTATTTCATAAATATGAAGGAAGTCCACAGCAGAGCAGTCTGATGTGACAAGGCGTCTTCGGAATATTCGGGACCAGGGCTTTCTAGCCCTGTCCACACTTCTATACCACCTCCTGACCCAAGGTGGCGGGTCAAAGGCCTCCCCTCAAACCCGAATTCTGCACAGCAGAATTCTGGAACACGGTGGAGAAAGTCAATCTCCTCTCTTCCCAGAGGCTGCCCACAATTCGTTTGCTTACATCATTTTGGCCAGAAACTATTCACATAATTATACTGGAGCAAGGGATGTTGGAAATTTGTTCTTGGACGTCTCCAGATGGCCACGTTTCCTGGGAGAAATCTGAGTTTCATGGTGTTCGTATTACTTTCAGGGAAGAACAGCTGTTATCGTGAACAGCTTTGTCTTTGCCACGAAATCCCAAAGAAGCTGTTTGCGTTCTCAGTGCGCCTGAGGCTTCAAATGAGATCTTTAATCTCTTCTTCTAAGTTCTGACACTAAAAATACGATACGGAAGAGACACCAACTCTTCTTCCTTGACAGTCACTTTTTGTCACTCACAGAACAGTGTATTTTTGATGTAGTCAGTATTATTTTTAACATAGTCTTTCATAACTTAGGCGTTTCCAGAATTATTTAAATGTATTTCTGCTCTCCCACCTCTGACTTGCCCCCCACCCCCGTCTGCTGGCATTTCGTTAGCTAGATCTAAACTCCCTGAAGGCTGCCTGTGTTCCAGCGTCACGGCCGTTAACATGGGCGCAGTAACAAGCTGTTTATGTTCTCCTGTAACAGGTGGACTATTTCGCTGTGTCCTGGTGCTTCTGACAAAATGGTGAAGAAGCCATAATTAGCTTCTGGCAACCTTTCCATTTTGGGGGTCCCCTCTTCCTCCTCCTGTTAGCACCTGTCTCTCCAGGGACCTAGAGACCCCGCTCTCCCCACCTGATATCCTGGCACCCCACTGTCCCCCCAGACTGCCCCCTCCAAGCTCTAGCAGCTGTACCCACCCTTCCTGCCACACCCCGGTTCTGCACCTGCCCCCAGAGATCCCAAAAGTCAGTCCCTGGTCTGGTGCCTGACCGTGATGGAGCATTCACCCACCCACCAAGAGAGGAGTTCATATAAACTTGCCAACTGTTCTTTCTCTAGAAGGTCCATTCTTAATGCTTCGGTGGATGGTGGGTAAAGGAAAAGGTCATTTTAAAAGGTCATTTTAAAAGCAAGATAAAATGTGGGCAGTTATGTAGTTCAGTTTCTGTGGGGCAGGAGGTTGTCACAAACACTCTGAAATGTTCTGCTCGGCAACACAGGACGTTATGACCCACTTTACGTGGGCATTTTCCCCAGTGGGAAGGGCATGTGTGTATGGAGACCCTATTTCCCTCTTGCCTGGCTCTCCTCAGGGCAAACAGAAAGGTGCAGCAGTGGAGGGACGGTGGAAAACTGCTGTGAGCTCTCCCAGGGAACCCCAGGGGGCAGGGATGGGGGTCCCGTGGGCAGAGCTTTGGGAGCGCTGTGACGTAATTCACGCCCTGTGAGCAGTGCATCGGACGCATGGGTGCGCCCCAGTCACTCTTCTGGTCTGCGGCCATGTCTTGGGGCTGCCCCCTCCCTCATTTCTTGCGGATGGATGGACCCAGCAGCGCCTGGAGCAGAGATGGGGGACGGTGCTGAGGCAGGTGTGTCTGTGGGAATGAATACCTGCTCTGAGCCAGAATTCAGGCAACAGCAACCCTGATGCTTTAGGATCTCGTCCTGAATCTAGAGATCTAGTAGAAGCATCGGGCGCCGCCGTCAGAGCAACTGATTTATTACTGCTTTTTTTTAGAGATTTTATTTATTTGACAGAGAGAGACACAGCAAGAGAGGGAACACAAGCAGGGGGAGTGGGAGAGGGAGAAGCAGGCTTCCCGCCGAGCAGGGAGCTCGATGCGGGGCTCGATCCCAGGACCCGGAGATCATGACCCGAGCCGAAGGCAGACGCTTAACGACTGATCCACTGAAGTGCCCATTTTGTTGTTGTTGTTGTTGTTTGTTTAGAGAGAGAGAGAGAGAGAGAGCATGCGCGCCAGCGAGGGAGGAGCAGAGGGAGAGGGAGAATCTGAAGCAGACTCCGTGCTGAGCGTGGAGCCTACCTCGGGGCTCAATCTCACGACCCTGAGATTGTGACCTGAGCCGAAACCAAGAGTCAGACGCTTAACCGACTGAGCCACCCAGGGGCCCTGATTTATGACTGTTTTTAAATTAAAGTTGCTGATTTACAAGTTTGGTCAACTCTTTTTTTCCCTGACAACTTTGGTTCTACCTTGTTATGTCCATACGAGTCGTGAAATGAAGCCTGGGACCATGGAGTGTAACGCCGACTGCAGACAGCGGGTGGGGAGCATCAGCTGCAGAAACTGCAGCAAACTCGGACCGTCCAGTGCACGGCACACACACCTGCTCCCGTCCCCACGGGCAGGGCTATGCTATGACAAGACCAACGGTCCCATTTCTCACCTCTCACCACTGGAGCTACGGTCCACCTCACTTTGTCTGCAATGGTGGGAAACAAAACAGATGATGCGTCTTAGAAGGATTTCCAGCACAGATGGTTAAAGTTAAAAGGCTTGGTGTTTGAAGGGATACATTTCCGTTCTCTGGAAAAATACCCTACTCAAAGTATTTCTCGCACAAAGTCCCAGATAGCAAGAACGTCATCGTCACTGAGGCTGCCTATGTGGGTGGACGGCACGGGGGGAGCGACGTGCATCCTGCCAAGCTCCCAGGTGTGTCACTGAAAAAAAAGAGCGGGAAGGACGGCTCTTGCCAACCACCCGGCAAGTCTGGGCAAACTGTGGGCACCGACGACGCAGCAGCCCCCGCCAACAAGCGGTGCTGAGTGCAGAGCGATCCGACTCCAACCCCGCTCCTTTAAACACAAGCCCCACGACAGCAGGGCCTCTGCCCTTTTCCAGGTGACCCGCTGGTAGCCCAAGAATCACGCCTTTGCTTGGACAAGGATCTAAAACGGAGAGACGAGGGGTGCCCGGGTGGCTCAGTGGGTGAAAAGTCTGACTCTTGATTTCAGCTCAGGTCATGATCTCAGGGTTGTGGGGTCGAGCCCCGAGTCGGGCTCCAGGCTCTGCTTGAAATTCTCTCTCTCCTCTCTCTGTGCCCCTCCTTCCTGCACACGCGCTCTCTCCCTTTCTTTCTCTTTCTCTAAAATAAATATATAAATCTTTTTTAAAAAGTAAGATTAAATGGAAAGGTGACCCCCGGCTTCTGAGCCTTCAACATGTGAGCGTTTCCTGTGGAATGATGGTCACCTCCCCGACTCACTCAACACCCGGGAGCACCTGGTCCGCGGCAGGCGCTAGGAGCGGGAACGCTGGGCAAGAGGGAGGCTGTCCCTCGCATCGCTGAGACCAGGTGTTCCGCTTGGCCTCAGACTTCCTGAGAGAACTGGGAACAGCCACCCTGGTCTGCTTCCAGGCTGTCTGTCCTCTGACCTGCGAGCAGATGCCTGCAGGAGCGCGAAGCCTGAGGAGGTGCCCCGCAGAGAGCTGGCGGCTGGGTGAGGGGAGGATGGCAGCTGAGCTCCTGTTGACCCGGTGCCTGAGCCAGTCCCCAGCTAGTGCCTTTCCTGCAGCCACCTCGGGCCCCACCCTCTCAAGGCAGGGCTGGTGTTCTCTGTACGGTGAAGTCACCTGCCTCAGGCTGCACAGCCCGTGACCTGGGAGGCCAGGGCGACGCCCCACAGCTGCCCGGTTCCAAGACAAGCGACGGAGCCACCTGTCGCATTGCTCCACGGGGAGTGTGACTTGTGTTTCAGGTTCTGGGCACAGCAGGGACTCAGCTACCCCCCCCCTCCCCCCCCGCCCCTGCCAGCAGCGCAGCGGCTCATCATTTCTCCTGCTCAGGACTCACAGAAGGCTGGAGCGAGGCCGGGTTCTGGGAGCTGGCTCTGGAAGCTCTGTGTGCAGACAGCCTCGCGCGGACACACAGGGGTCCCCCCACAGGGGCTCCAGGCAAGCTGGGGGGAGGCGCCAACCCCAAAGACTGGCTCAGGTGGGAGGGACTAGCAGGTTCCCGCTTGTCTGAGGAGCCAGAGGAGGCCCCCAAACCTGTCTTACTGGTTTCTCACCAGTACTTGGCCCACAAAGCCAACAGGGAAGGGAGGGCTGAGTGTGTTCCTGTTCCTGGGGAAGCCATGGGCTGGCTTCGCAATCTGTTCTGAAGGCCTGAGCACGAGGCCAACCACCTCGCACGCCGGTGCCCAGCACACACACACGCACACTCATGCACGCACACAGGCACACTCACGCACGCACGCACACTCAGGGTTACTGCATGAGCAGTGGGGAGTCAGGACTCCCTGGGGCAGCGGGGCCTGCTGCCTGTGGGGACAGCCTCTGGGACCCCTCCTGCCGGGGATGCAGGGGGAGGCTGCTTCCTCCCTGTTGCCTCCTCCACCAGGGCACCCTCTTTGCCTCCAGGACCACAGCCGCCCTCCCTGGGAGAAGTCCGAATGTCCCTGGCAGCAGGGTCAGGGAGATAAACTGGGAGGGGCTGGAGCGGGAGGGGGTCCTGGGCAGGAGAGCTGACCTCTGACAGGTGACCCCAGGAAGGCCCCCGGCTTTCTCCAGCCACCCTGCCGGTCTCTGCTCTGCCCAGCCACATCCTCTCTGTTCTTGTTGGCTCAAGGGGCTCCTTTCTCAGCCAACCTGGGTCCCCCCGCCACTCAGCTGCGGTCCTTCTGTGCCCCTCGGCGGGCCACCTTTCCTGGTCTCCCTCACACTCAGCTGGAGGGAGACGGACACCCCATGGGCTGATGTGAGCTGTTCTTCTCACTTGTCTTCCTGTGCACACCTCTTACTCGGCACCAGGGCTTAGCGGTGGGCGCTGAGCAAGTGACAATCTCCCATCCTCAGACTCATCCCTGATGGACACCCTCGTCCCAACACACAGGGAGCCCGGCGAGAGGTGCGGTCCCATGAGGACTCAGCCGTGGATGCGAGGCATCCCCAGCTCCCTCCCGCTCCTTCCAAAGAGCTGGGCCGGGGCTCTGCACCACGGCTGCAGAGGAAGAAGGGGGCTTCATCCAGCTGGATTAGGTTTTGGTGACACATGCCGTGTTGCCCGCCCCCCCTTCCCAGCCCTGAGTTCAACTCTCAGACGCCCCGTGGTGTTTGTTGGTCACTCGGGAGCAGCGATGGCCCCGTGCAGCTGACCGGCTGCTCACCTGCTGAGGCAGGAGGCCAGGTGGGGAGGGTGAGGGAGGGATTTCCACATGGATTCATGCTCTGAGAAGAGAACACACCGTATTAGAGAGGAAGCGGGGTCCAAGATGGCAGGCCGAGGCGGGGGAGGTACTCACCAGAACGGTGGCTCCTTCCGCAGTTACTGGGTGCCCTTGGGCATAGGTCTGTCCCTCCCGAGACTCCATCTGTCCGTGGGGAGAGTGAGCGACAATCATTCTCACCTTCCGGTCCCCTGAGGACACTCGCTAGATGCTCTTTCTACACACAAGCCCCTGCCCTGTGCAGAACTGCGTTGTTGAGGCTGATGTCCAAGAGCTGACTAATGTGTCGGAGCCTTGGACTGTTTGATGTGACTAGAACCTCCGGGCAGACGAGTTTAGTTTATCAGCCCAATCAAGAAAGGTATAATAACAAAACTGAGACTGAGGTCCTCCTTTTCTTGAGTGTTGGTTCACATCAAACACAAACCAGCTTGCTACCAGAGATGAGATTTATCTAGAATAATGATGCCTCCCGTTGACCAAAGACACTTTGATCTTTGATCTCAAGTGCCCTGATCATATATGGCAGACGTATTATCCCATTTTATAAATGATGATATTGAGACCCAAGTTAGGCTTCCAAATCCGTGACGGAGCTAGAACCAAGAGCTTTAGTCTCCTGATAGCATCCGAAAAGTTCTTCGTTGTTTACGATGCATCATCTAATACCAAGGGAAACTAAGAAAATGTTACGCGTCTTGGATTTTTAATCACAAGTCCTGCTAATAAGGTAAGAAGAAAATGTAAAGTATAGGTTTATATCTTCAAATATCCTTAAGAGCAGGTCTTCGTTGTCAGGAGCCCCACCCGTCCTGGGTCACGTGTGGAAGCAGGAGCATCCCAGGTAGACCACATTCTGCACACGATACCGGCTGTCGGTTTCATTAAGAAACTGATTGCTCAATGTTTATTGAGGTCTCTGTACTATTCCACCACAAAGATGAAACAGCAATCCTTCATCAAGACATCTTTGCAAAAGAAGTTAGACAACTGGAACACTTCCCTTTGTGTCTCTCTCTCCACCCGGGTCCCCTGACTCGGGGTGGGCTGGGGGGGGCAGGTGTTTGCCCGGCTGCACTCTAGGGAAGGGGAGGCTCCTCAGTCTGTCGGAGGGGCTGAGCCAGAGAGACCTGGAATTTATACAGTTCCTCGGGAGAGTGAGGGAGTTCATTCCATACACAGAGGCACAGGTGGGTGGAAATCCTGGGAATGTTAGGGGCCAAGAGGAGATCTGCTTGAGAAAGACACCATAGAGACTCCGGGGCAAACGTCCCCTCAGAGCCTCGGGTCCCACTTGCTAAGGACTTGGGAATAGTCCCCAAGGGTTGAGCTCTTGGTCTAAACTCTGCGACTCAGAGCAGTGGGCAGAGATGATTTCCTTCGAGAGAACGCAGGAGCCTGGGGGCCACGCGCTTCTCAGCAACCCCATGGCTCTCGGGCATGACCCTGCACTCCTCCCCTGTGTCCCCACGCGGAAGCTTGAACCTAACAATGGAACGGGGTCAGAGGAATCACGGAGCTCGAGGAGCGGTATTCTGAGGGGACAGAAAGACTCTTCCTCACCCCCCGAAATCACACTTGGAATATTCGTGTCATAAACAGCACCAACCCGGGGGGCCAGGTTCTGCGTGCGCCCAGGCCCCTTGCTTGCTCGAAGCCGCGGGCAGCGGGCTGCATCTTCCATCTACAGATCCGTCAACTGCCCTGGGCGGGGGATTTAATGATGCCCATGGGTCCACCCTGGTGGAATTCCACGCAGTTCTACCACACCCGTCCCCACCGGTCCGCCCTGCGGGATGAGAGCTGGGCAGTAGCCCGAGAGGAGCACAGACAGGAGCGCCGGACAGTCCCCCTCTCCTCCAGCACCTGCCGTGGCCACCGAGGGAGGCTCCCTTTCCCTTCCCGCCATGGTCTGTGTGAGAAGCTTCCAAGGTGGCTTGTGTCTGCCATGGGGGCCTGGGGAGGCTGACAGGCCTCTGACGGCCCCCACGCTGGCTTCCCCCAGCTTCTCCTGGGCGGGCCCCGCCACTCCAATTCCGGCATTTCTGGTCTGGCGCTTGCCTGTCCCTCCCTGGGAGGAGGATTTCGCCCAAGGACATGCGGAGGGTGGAGAGCCTTTCCCCTCCCTCTGCTCCAATTGTAGAAAAGGAGGGGGTTCCCATCCCAGGGCAAGGCTGCCACGGGAGCTCTGCCCTCACACAGACTTGGCTGCCTGTGCCAGTCGCTGGCCCCCAGCTCTGACGTGAGCCCTTTGAGCCGGCTGGCCGCTCTGTGACGGGTGTGAGCGACATGGCCGAGCAGCTGTCTGAAGAGCAGGTGGCCGAGTTCAAGGCGGCTTTCTCCAGATTTGACAAGAACGGCGATGGCACCATCAACACCCAGGAGCTGGGCGCCGTGATGCAGGCTCTGGGCAAGGATCTGTCGGAGGCCGAGCTGAAGGAGCTCATCGCCCTGGTGGACACGGATAGCGACGGTGTCATCAGCTTCCAGGAGTTCCTGGCAGAGATGATCAAGAGGATGAAGTCCTGGGGCAGCAAGCAGGACGTGCAGGAGGTCTTCCGCGCCTTTGACCTGGATGGCAACGGCCGCATCAGTGTGGACGAGCTCAAGCAGGCCATGGCCAAGCTGGGCCAGACACTGTCCCAGGAGGAAGTGGACGCCATGATCCAGGAGGCCGACGTAGACAAGGATGGGCAGGTGGACTACCAGGAGTTCCTGCGCATCCTCTCCCAGAAGTGAGACCCGGCCCTGGCCCGTCTCCTGACTGACTCTGGTCCTCATGCCTTCTCGGGGCCCCTGCTTCTGTGGCAGGGACGTCAAGGGGAAGTCTGGGTGGTGGATGGGAGATTACCTGTTGGTGGGAAAGCCTGGCCTCTCCTGGGCCCGTGTTCTGTGCTCTCTGTGCCCAGCGAGGCCTTAGAGCTGCTCCTGCAGAGAAGTGGGGAGCCCCCTGCCTCACTGGGCGGTCGTGAGGAAACCCCAAGCAATGTGGTGGTTGAAATAAAAGGAATGTGACCTCCAAGGGTGGTGTGTGCTGGTGCTTGAATGTTTGGTTGGAATGTGGAAAATCAAAGGCTCCAGATGGTGGTATTTGGGTTTCTTTTGCACCTCAGCCCCTTTCCCTGGGCCCGAGTGGGAGAGCCGACCTGCGTAGGCCAGACGGTCCTCCAGCATCTCCCGGATGCCTGAGGAGAACAGGTGCAGGAGGGGTGTGTCAGGCTGGGGGAGGACACAAGAGGCATGTTTCTTTGGCTCAAGGTTCTGCCTGAGCTCCTGGGTCCAGACCGGAGGCTGGAGGCCAGAGCCTGGGACCGAGACACTGTCTACACCACAAACAATGAGGTTACCATCCTTCACACCATCGTCGTCCTCTGCTGCCCCCAACCCCATTCGAACTGGGGCTTGTGGCATTGCGGCGTGGTTCCCCAAAATCAGACCTGTTGGAGGCTGCTCGTCACAGTTTCCAAGACTCCCTTCCTTGTCCTGGTTCTCAGAGATGGCTTAATCCAAGGTCACCCTGCACGGGAGGCAGCCGAGGCCCAGGGTGGCATCAGATTGAAATCCCAGGGCTGTAGGGGAGGCAGGACAAGCCCGGGGCCTCAGGATTCGGAAAACACACATGGTTTTCTAGCATCGTCTTCAACCAGCTGTGCGGCCCTGGGTGTCCTGTGATGGTGGGCTTCTGCTTCCTCCTTCGTGAAATGAGTTTTTCTTTTGCTTTTGGCAGTGACTGACTTTATCTTACCCTAGTTGTGCCAAGTTAGTGGTTCTCAGCTAAGGGTGGGGAGACCAAGCCAGCTTCCCTGGGGGGTTATTGCAAAATACCGGTGCCCGCCCTTTCCCGCCTGCCCCTCATTCTGGCGCGGATGGGGGTGAGTGGCAGAGCCTGTTCAGCTAACCCCCAGTGCGGGGGGGCAGGGCCAGGTCACCAAGGGGGGGCTGTGGTTCGGATGAAGTCTTTCTGTTTTCTTCTCTCCCATTTGACATCGTCGGTGGGTCATTCCAATCTCCCATGACCCTCACACGCTGCTGTCTCCTTCTTCCCAGCCCTGTCCTCAGACCGAGTCCCCAAGGCCAGGCCCCCTCCAAAGCCCAGCAGGTGTCAGGCACAGCAGGGCAGGTCCTGCCCGGATTGAGGGCTGGGAGGCCCGGTGGGCTGTGTGGGGGCGGTGCTCTGAGGCAGGGAAGGAGTCTCACATCCCCCAAGGTTCTAAGGGAGGCAGGGGATGGGCCAGGGAGCAAGATGACCGAAATGTGGGATCTGGGGGAGGTTCGGATGTGGCAATAAAGAGATGGGACAAAAGCAGCAAACAGACCTGGGGTGGTGAGGGAAGGAGCGGCAGAAATACTCTCCGGGTCCAGGACAGGGGTGGTTCCCTCCAGAAAGTCCCTGTCCCCTTCCAGACGTAGTCACAGAGGTCTGAGTTTCTAAATGAGTGAGGCCTAAATGCCAAGCTGGCCCAAGGTGAAGGTTTCCAGGCTCTGTGTGGAAACAGGAAAAATAAAGACTTTTTCGACTAACCTAAATGTATGCCGTGTTTAAAACTCTGAGAACATGCTCTTTCTGTATTTTCCATGTTAAATGTCCGTTCTTCCATGTAGCCACCGTGATGGCAGGGGATACTTTGGTGGGATTTTTTTTTTTCATGTTTTTACTCGGAAAAATGAAGAGTCCTTACAAAGTGCCCCAAATGAATGTGGGTATTTCACTGTGCCACGGCCCCAGACATCTGAGAACCGCTGCTGGAGTGGATGGAGTGTAAAGTCGATTTTCTTTCTTAAAACAAAACAAAACAAAACAAAACAAAAAACCTTTTCTTCCCTGACTTTGAAGACATACGTGGCTCATGCATGGGAATAGTAAACTCCCACCATCAACAGTGAGCGCACGTTCAGGACTGGTGTTTGCACAGGCGCGGGGGGCAAGGGGCCGGGAGGCTGTCCACCGATGCTTTCCGGCGGCGCTCCGCAAGCTGGCTGCCAGCTACGGGGCCGTTCTGCTGTCCGTGTTTTCGTATGTCTACAGCATGCTCTGCTCAACCTCATGCACGTGGCACTAGAAAGATTGGAACTGGCGGAGGGAAGGGGAGAAATGAGGCCCCTGGCAGCCCCGGGGGGGCTAGGAGATGGGGCGTCTGAGGCTGCTCACTCAGGAGCTGTTCCTGAAAAGGGCGTGCGGGGCCACAGGGCAGGAACAGAGCAGCAGAAACCTCTCTTTATCTGTTGCCCCAGGAGGACAAACGGGGAGTCTGAGGGTCTGGGAAAGGAAGTGACTCACTTCAGGTCTCCAATGAGAGACAGATGTGTGTGGACTTTGAGGCTTCAGAGGCTGCCCCCTCCAGCAGTGCCTCATCCCGCACCCCCCTGCAGTCTTCCACCCTGAGACCCTGGTGGCCCCGCCCCAAGGAGGAAGGACCCCTTGGGCATGGGGGGTCTGGTGGAGAGGGTTGGTCGGGACCCACAGGGTGGAGAACCTTCTGGAAGGCGACAATCCTAGTGACCTGCTCGCTACACCTGGCACCTGGGAGATAAACAGAAACAGCCTCAGCAGTGACTCCAAATCTCCTGGAGGACTTTCGAGGGTGGGGTCCAAGTTCAGGAAGCCGCCCTGCCCCAGTCTAGAGCTCTGGGGAGGACTGGAAGGGGCACAAGAGGCATCCCAGAGCCAACGCAGCTCGAGGTGACTTCAGGGAAAGTCAGTTCTCTGAAAATCAGTTCGCCAAGACTGGCTCTGCCAATGGCCGATGTGCTGGTTATTTCCCAATTTACCAAAAAAAAAAAAAAAAAAAAATTGTAAAAACACTTTATGAGGATCACAGAGATCATATTGGAGGAGATGGTTTAAGACTTTTTGAGTATTTCTCTAGAGTTTTCCTCACCTGGTTGAAAGTTTTAGCTTTGTTGTGTTGTTCTGGCTTGGTCATGTATCTTAGCCAATTCACCCGAACCTCACCCCACCACCGACTAAGATGAACGTTCTCCGCGTTCTGTTCTTGGTTTGCTCTTGTGTTCGTTTTCGTCCATCGGGTCTATGATTTGGGGGGAGGAGAATGGAGTCATTTAGAGATGGAGTAGAGCCAGACTCCAGTGTCAAGGATCTCGTGGACCATATGGATCAGGCAGGTCTCTCTCTTCTAACAGATTTTCAGTAGAGCCTGTTGCTTTAATTCACAGATGTATGAACCGGCTCAGTGAGACAGATTTTGCGTGTGTTCTAGGTGGTATTCGGTAAAGGCTCAGTCTTTACCGAATGTCTGAAATAGGAATCACCCACAAAACTGACATTTAGCTGAGCAGAACTAAACTGACAAGTCTACTGGGGGAAACCAGCTTTGGTGAAAGTAAAACTAATCTGAACTGAAGCAAAATTCTCGCCAAATCCTTCAAGATATTCATCAGGACATTGATTTTAGATGAATTACTCTACTTCCAATCAAAACAGATATTTCAAATTCTGTATACTAAGTAATACATTTTCTTTGTTGAATTGCCCCTGGATTTTTAAAAATCCTAATTTATGTCTATTTCTGACAGGCTTTTCTTTTAAGGTCCATATCAAAAGGCTGCTCCTTCAGGAAGCCTTCCAGAACAGGGTGGTGGATCCTCCACACACACATTGGAATGACTGACTCTCTCTTTGTACCATTCTCATCAAAGTGCATCTTATATTATAGCTCCTTGTGAATAAGGCCTAGTCTTCTTCCTCAGAACCCCAAATAATAATATAAACTCATCCACATTCACACTGGATCATGAACTCCTTGAGCGCAAGATGTGTGGACCCCGGGAGTGTGGCTGATCGATTGTAAACCCTCCCCGCATCTGCTCTGGATGCTGGGTGACCGGGCGGGCTCCTTCCCCCACGAGGCCTCACCTGTGCCCCACAAGTGATGGCTTCCACAGTGCCCACTGGATTGTGGGGGGTCTCTGCAATGTCTACTCAACAGGAAGAGAAAAGACCTGGAGTGACTGAGCGAGAGGGCACCTCTCTGCTGCCCCATCCTCTACGCACAGGATATAAAATTCCAACAGTCCTGGATTAGCCAGGGTGCCCCAGAGACACAGCACTGATGGGACGTGTAGAGGGATGTAAGAGGAATTGGTTCACGTGATTATGGTGGCCCAGAAGTCCCACAATCCATGGGGTCATTCAGCCTGAGTCTGGAAGTCCAAGATCCAGGGGGGCCCATGTCCCAGCTCAAGAGCAGGGAGCAAATTTGCCCTTCCTCCGCCTTTTTGTTCTATCTGGGCCCTGGATGGGCAGGTTGGTACCCCCCACACTGGGAGGGGCCACCTGCTTTCACCAACCCCTCTCACACACACCCAGAAACAACGTTTCACCAGCCATCTGGGTGTCTCTCAGTCCAGCCAAGTTACCAAAAACAAACCGTCACAAGCTCACTCGCTCCCGGTGTGGAAACAGGGAGGGTCCAGGCCATGTAAGTCATAGGACAGAGATGTAGATGTCAGGCCATTGTACCAGTTTTTAGGATTTCAAATCAATGCTCTTCACAGGGCACCATCCCCTCTGCCACCCAGGGCATAGGGCTTGTGTGGTCCAGATTGTCAGGAAAAAAATCTAGATAGGACACCTCGTCCCTTTTTCTCTGTAAACTAGTCCAGGTTTAAGTTTGAGGGTCCACAGTGCGGCTGCCATACCCCTCATTCACTGGGACTGCTCAGTTACCCTCTGAGGGAGCAGAGCCGGCCTCTCCCAGCCACCGCCCACCCACACAGGAGCTCCCCTGCTCCTCCCACCCTTCTCTCTGGTTTTACTCTATCTGGGAAAGCACCCAGACGTCCCATTCTGCAAGCTCCTTCTTGCTCATCTACACTTGTTTACCATCTTATGGTGCTCTCATCTCTTCCCTACTGCAGATGGCCCTCATGCCCAAGGCACTGGCACCCGCTTTGCGTCTCACCTCTACTGGTCCAGCCTGTGCCTGCCCTTTTTTGTTTTTGTTTTTAATTGGATTCATTTATTTGACACAGAGAGAGAGAACACAAGCAGGGGAAGCGGCAGGCAGAGGGAGAGGGAGAAGCAGGCTCCCCGCTGAGCAAGGAGCCCAAAATCATGACCTGAGCTGAAGGTAGAAGCTTAACCGACTGAGCCACCCAGGCGCCCCTGCGCCTGCCCTTTGCTGAAACCCAGAGAGTCCTCCCTCAACCAAACGATTGGAGTACTGGAGAGCTGCTGAAAAAGGCCATGTGTGGATCCCCCAGTGTTCTGACCTCCAGACGGTCTGGGGAGACCCTGATGTTCAGATGCCTCAGTTGGTCTGGGGGGCCCTGATGATCTGAGCCCCAGTTGGTCTAGGGGTCCCCCGATGTTCTGACCCCGTAGTTGGTCTGGGGACACCCTGATGGTCTGACTCCCAGTTGGTCTAGGTGGCCCTGATGTTCTGACCCTCAGTTGGTCTGGGGGTCCCCCAGTGTTCTGACCCCTCAGTTGGTCTTGGGGACCCTGTTGTTCTGACCCTCCAGTTGGTCTGAGGGGGGCCTGATGTTTTGACCCCCAGTTGGCCGGGGGAGACCCTGATGATCTGACCCCCCAGTTGGCCTAGGGGCTCCCCAATGTTCTGACCTCCCCAGTTGGTCTGGTGGACCCTGATGTTCTGACCCCCCTGTTGGTCCAGGAGCTCAGGCTTGACCATCTGTTTTACGCTCCCAAGTGCTTATGTGGCGGAGATTGAGAAGTCAAGAGTAAGAAGTACTGCTCCAGCCTGTCCCTGGAAACCATGACTCTACCAGGTGCCCACACCCTCAACTCTTCCTTTGCCCCACCGGGCAGATGGGCACAGCCTGTGGAGAGGAATCCGGGGGAGTAGGCACTTGTCTTTACAGGTCTCCATGGTGGGAGGCTGCTGGTTGCACAAGTCAAGTCTGAGTCACTCTGTTTGGGAACAGATAGTGCTCTGCTTGGTGACCTGCCAGCCCCAATACCCACCCTGCCACCCAGAGGCGCGGGGTGCCAGGAACTTCCCCAGTCTCCTGGAGGGGCCGTGTTTCCCTGCACCCAGAGCGTTGTGGTCATGACAGCATGCTGGCAGCGGCGGTGATGTCCATCCATCTGTCCATTCATTAGTTCCGCAGCGTCCTCTTGAGCCACCCACCTTATTATGGGTCTGTGAGGACACGGAGGGAAATGTCACACCGGCCTCTGCCCTCTAAGGGAGGTGAGATGTAGGTGTGAACAACCACATGCAAAGACAGTGGGTGGCAGGTGCCTCATCAACGGATTCCAGTGTCATGAGTGCGCACAGTGAAGGGTGGGTGGTGTCGGGCTTGGGCATGGGAGGTGGGGGAAACGTCCAACAGGTGGGAGAACGTTCTTGGCAGAGGACCCGTGAGACTAAAAGTGGGGACAGTGGGGATGTGCCATGCCTTTGGGGGGGCATCCCACTGCCTGGGAGCCAGGGGAGACCCTGCAGCCCCGTGACGGATGGCCTCGACTGTTAGGAGTTTGGAATTCCTTTCCAGTATCCCAGTGGAGGCATTTCCCAGCTCTGTGACCTTGGACAAGCTAGTTATAGCCTCTGCCTCAGTTTCCTTGTAAAATGGGGGGAAATAATACCTCTGTCGAGGTTGCTGTGAGGCCTAAGTGAGTCATGTGGCGAGAGGGCCAGCAGCGGAGTCCGGAACAGCTTGTCTTAGATAAGTAGCATAATCCACGCATTATTAGTGCATTGGTTTTTTTTCCCAGAAGATCAAATGGAGACTTGCTGAAGGTTTTTAGTCAGAGGAGGTATATGGTCACATCGGTGCTCTTGGAAGGTTATTTCTCAGTGGCATGCAGGATAAACCAGAGCGGGGGCGCCAGGGTCCTCGAGGAGGCTACTTTGACATGCTGAGCCTGAGCTGATAAGGGAAGGGGGCAGGTGGGCTGAGGGGAGCCCCTGCTGCTGGTGAACCGCAGAGCAAGGGCAGGGCTTCGGGTGGGGCTGACTCTGTGTCCACCTGAGCCTTAGGGAAGTCTGGGGCAGGGAGGAGGGGGCCGGCAGGGAGAAGGCTCTGCGCTTGGCCACAACAGGGCGGGACCATGCCTGGGCCATGCCGGCTCAGGAGCTACCCCTGTTCTTGCTGATGTCGGAGGACCAACTACCACTGGACGCGTGAGGCCTCTTGCCGTGCCAAATGGCGAAAACACATTCAGTTCTCAGAATCCTGGAGCCACAGGGAGCCAGAGAACCTTAGGCTCTGGTAGGAACAGGGCAGAGTGCACCGCTTATCAAACTCCTGGGGCCTGCCCAGCCTCCAGAAGTAGAGGGGAGAAAAGCTCAGCACCCCCTCCAGCCAGGACTGTGGGGGTCAAGAGGTAGAAGTGTCCCCAGGGCTTTCTGTCCACCCACCTCCCTCCAGGAGAGGGCCTTACCCTGATCAGGGAAATCTGTGTCCTAAGATGGCCGACCGAGCCAGCAGGAGAGTCCCAGGCCTTGCCTGGGGGCTCTTCCGGGTTCTTCTCCCTGCCCTGCTTCGCCCACGCGCCAGGAGTGCCCAGTATGCGGAAGTAGATGTGTATAAATTGCCCCCCTTTGTTTGTGCTCGGGGCTCAGACCTTTGGAGACCACCCTCCTCTGAGCCCGCCGGTGTTAAATAAACCTGTCCTCCAAGGTCTCCGGGTGCCGCTTGGTTCTTCCGTCGGGCGATCCAGTCCAGGTTCTGTAACAACCCCAACCCCAAAATGCTCAGTTGTGGGGAGGGGGACTTCTGGGCTACTTCAGGCACCTGTCCTGGGGTGGGAAGCAGGAGGGGAGGGGAAGGAGGTGTGCACGTGGAACCGGGGCCGCTCCTGGAGCCCGCTCTCGTGGGGACGGCTGTGTAAGAGGCTCTGTGAGTCCTTCCTCCTCTCTCTCCCTCTTGGCTTTTCTTTCAACAAACTTGTGTAGAGCATGATTATTCCAGGCACAGCGGTAGGTATTGGTGATCAAATGCCCACCTTGACAGCACTCTCCACTGGGGACAGGGACACAGGCAGGAGTGCCCACTGGGGGACCTGTCACCACATGGGTCTTGGGACTGACCCTGCCACACGGGGACAGAGGCTGCCAGACAGGACATCTCAGCTGGGCCTTGCTGCTGGCCCCTGGGTGGCCTTGTAGACCCCTGGGTGGTGGGCACTCGGGGCTCAGGGCAGAGCTCCGGGTTCGCTGGGGTGGCTGCAGAGTACCCCGCTTCAGGCACCTTCTCTGCCTGTCTTTCTGCTTGGAGGCAGATCCACGCCTTTGAGAGGGCCCTTGGCGGCCAGACTGCTTGCCTGCGGTGCGAGGGATGGCCTGTGTCCGAACCACCACATAATCCTCTCTTCTCTGTGCCATTGGAATTCTGGAATTTTTCTCTGTAAGGATGAACCTCCTTCCCTGTGCCATTACCTTGGGTGCCACCCCCCTTCTGTTGCTGGCCCTGAGAAAGGAGCCGGGGCAGCGTGGTGGGTGGGGGCTGAGACGGCGGGGCATGGGGGGCGCATCAGGGACAGGCTACGAGGAAGGCGGTCTGCGGCCTTAGGGACTTGGCTTCAGCTGTTCTTCTTGTCACTGGGGTCTCAGCATAAATGTCAGCCCCTCGGAGGCCACCTGGCCACTGGTCATGCCTCATCATGGGACCGGCTTCGACTCTGAAGAGCATCACTGTGTGATACTCTCCCCATCCCGCTCAATCGGAACATACGCTTCACGACGGCTGGACTCTGTCTGTCTTGCTCATTGTCGGTCTCCCAGCCCTGGATTCAATTTTGTAGGAAGGAGGAGCATGCAGATGGCCATCCTTTTCAGCTCTGGGCACCTCCCTTCTAAACGAAGGGGTGGAGACAGGCTGGGACCTGTCCAGAGAAGAATGACCTAGAAGACCCTGCGTGTGGGCCTCTTTGCCGCAGAGGCTGCAGGGGGCTGCTGGACCTGGAGTAGCCCCTGCTGAATCCCCGAGGAGCATCCCCCACAGGACAGGGGCTCAGACCTGCTCCAAGCGGCCCCAGGGCTAAAATCAGGGCTGGGAGTGGGGGTTGCAGGGGCTGGCCTGTGGCTCAGCAGGATGGTGCTCCTCCAAGTGGGGCTTCCCCAGGCTACGCCGTTGCTTGCGAGGTGGTGGGTGGAAGCATCCGGGCAGATGCTGGGAAGACTTTTGGGAAGGGCTTGTGGAGGGGATTCATACATCCTCCCGAGGGCTTGGCTGCGTGGATGTTCCTCCCTTTTCTGCGGTTCAGTGGTTCTCTCACTTCCCAAGATGGGTCTAAAGATCCTTGTTTTCTTGGAAATAATGACATGGACAGCAGGTCTGTGTCCTCCCCACCATTCCCCCCTGCCCCCTGCCCCAAAACTTAACAACCCCTGCCTTTTCCTCAGGGAAATAGACCCTGCAACAGATGGGGGGTGGGGGGGCCACGTGAAATGGGGCAGAGACGGGAGGGAGCCCTGGTGTCTCAGGCCACCCAGTTTGTGGTGATTTGTCACAGCTGTCCTAGGGAGGGCATGCGGGTGGGTCAAAGCTGTCAGCTACTCACAGAGGAGTAGAGAAGGGGGCGCACGGGCTCTGGTGGGCAACTTCAGTGCAGAGGGGGGTGCCGGTTCCGCGGCTGCGCGGGGTCTGATGGGCTCCCCACATCATGATCGGACCAATTGGGAAAACAAAAGAAGCGCTGGTCAGCAATTTCAGTTCGTGTGCTAAAAAACACAATTTGGGAATAAGGGTTCCTGGGTAGAAAAGGGTTTGGCTGGAGGCTCCTAAAAGCCCTCCAGCTGTGAGGCAGCTCGGAGAGCGCACAGGGCTCCCCAGGCCTCGGGCCGGCCAGCAGGGAGGACCCGGGAGAAGGGTGGGGACGTGGGCCCCCCACAGGGGCCCATCTGGAGCCCAGCCTCACCTGCTGCTTTCCCGCCGGAGCCTTGGGGTAGGGCTGGCTGGTTTCAGGAAGGACTGGAGCCGCAGATGGCTGCTCAAGTCATCAGTCAGCAGGGGCAGGGCCCCGCTCTCCCCAGGCACTCTCCCCAGGCCAGGTTGGGATGGGCCCGGACGGGTGAGGTGGTGCTTGTCATGAGCACTGTGCTCTGTAACTGGGACTCAGGTGCCCTCTGGGGCTGCAGCAAAGACGAAGACTGGAGCCGTGGTCCTTGCGGGCAGAGAAGGCAGGACCGTGCGTGCCACCCACTGCCAGGACAGGAGGCCTGGGAGGGACGTGTGTGAGCAGAGGAGGGACGGGCTGGGGGGCCTCGAGGTGGAGGAGACCGGCCTTTAACGGACCAGACTTTCCCTCGCCTCCCTGTGCTCTCTCCTTTTTCCCACACCAGGTGCTCCGGCCACCTTCACTGGTAGCCCTGGAGAGCTCAGCTTTTGAGTTCTAGAAGGAACAGGCAGGACACGTGGTGAGCCTTGACACCAACCGCGCGTGGGGTGGGCAGCAGTGGGGAAGGGAGTGACGCTGACCTTGGCACTGACCTTGTGTTTGATCTTGGGCACGGTCTCTTCGCCCTGGTTTTTCTGTTTGCAAGTCGGGGGTAGCGATGCCTCTTTCTCTGCAGATTTGATCAAGCTGCTGTCAGCGTGGAGACCACTTTGGACCCGCTAACCCTCGGAGCAGGGGCAGCCTCAAGAGGCCAGGGCGCGCGTGCGTCTCCCTCAGGCTTGGGGGGCCCTGCAGGGGCTGGTCAGAGCCCACGGGCTGTGGGACCCAGGCCTGCCACGGCGACTTCTCTTTACTTCTACAGCTTTGGGTGGAACTTGAATCATCCACAGGGGCCGCTCTGCTTCCTTCTCTGGGTTTTCCATGAGGCCGAAGGGGATTTCCTGTCAGGAACCACCATGGTATCTCTCAGGGCCAGTGGGGAGAAATGTTGGAAGCAGAGCCTGTTATCTCTCCCCAAACAATGCTGGTCCCTTGTTCTGTGCACTGGCAAAAAAAAAAAAAAAAAAAAAAAAAAAAAGGGAAAAAAAAGTCTTTTCAGGCGTGCACTTTTAGGCCAGGGGATTGTATTTGTGCATATGTTATGATTATCACAGGGGGTCACAGCAAACCGCTAGGAAGGAAAGTAGGGGGCGGGGTGGGAGAAACAGAGAAATAAATAATTCAACTGGTCGCTCTGAAAGGGACCCCAAAGATCTCTGAACTCACTGATGGTCAAAGTTTGGGCCCCGACCTCTGATGGTTCCTGAGATGACTCTAGGACATAAAATGACAAATATCACAAAGGTGAGAGCAGACCTCCCTTTAGTATCTAGGCAGGATTTGTTAATATAATTTTGTTTTCAGAACGCTGATTGTTACTGTTTCCTCCTATTTGTAGCAAAGGAAGCTGGTTTTCTATTTAGTAATCAGGACATAAAGGGGGTCTTTTAGAATAAATACAGAAACTGCCGATGGAAACATATCCAGCAGAGAAGCGTGCACACGACGCCAGCTCGTGATAGTGACTCTCAGAGCGGGGACCCTCTGGAAATACAGGGGTGACCAAGCCCCCCTCCCTCGTACATGGAGGACGGGACCCAGGCCACAGAGCCCTGGGCCTGCCCGGGGTCCCCGAGGATGCGGTCACAGGTGTGGGTGGGCAGGAGGGAGGGGGACATGGAGTAGAAAGAGCAGGGGAGAGGATATCACCTGCAAAGACGCCCAGGGAGAAGCAAGGGCTCAGGACCCAAGCCGGAGGCCAAGATCTGGCCACCGCCACAGAAGGGACCTTGTAAAGACACAGCTTCCAAAAATCTTCTGATTTGTTTCATCAGAGGTTTTGAAAAATTCCTGGAGGCCTCAGCACTTTTGTTTTTGCTCATCAAGAAAAGCCCCAGAGCCACTTTTGGTCTCGAGACCGGCGGCTGTCCTTGGGCCCGGCGCACAAGAGCCCTGGGAAGCCAAGAGCGCTTGTGTGCGTCCGGCTCCGGAGCGCCGGAGAACGAACGTGTGCTCCGGTGAGGTCAGGACGGATGCACGTCTGGCCCGGGCCCCCAGGATGGACGGGCCTGTGGCAGACACACTCGGGCTCTGCAGCCAGGGCCTCAGGCCAATCACTTCTGGAAGCTTCTGGCGTACAGAGCCGTGCAGACAGGTGCCAGAGGGGCGCGCTGTGCCCAGGATCGCCCTCCAGGGCGGCCCTGCCTGCGCCTTGTCCTCCCGCGGGCCTCCCAGCACACACACCAGCTCGGCTTTCCGAGGCTGGCAGGCCACAGCGGCCCGGAGCAGCCCTCCTCCGTGGCCTGGGGCAGGATGAGGACCTCTCTTCCCCATCATCCCAGGTGGTGGCCGTCCTGCCCAGACCGGGGGTGAGGTGGAAAGGTGCATCCCCAGGTAAAACGTGGGGACCATTGCTGGGAGGCCAACGCCACCCAGCCTGGACATTGAGCTGGCTCCTCCCGGAAGTGCAAGAGCTTGCAGAATGTGGGAAGGACAAGCCATGGGGGCCCGCGGCTGGGGGCAGGGGGGACAACTCCCTCTGAGACTCAGGGTCGCCAGATGACAGGAGCCTACCCCTGGCCCAGCATCCCCCAGGCCTGCACTCAGCTGATGAAGGAACATTTCTGAACACAGCAAGCTCTGCCCTGGAGGGGGTGCGGGAGGCGGGGGCCAGGGGCTCAGTGTGAAGTGGGGGTGTGGGGCACGGCCAGCCTTGAAGCCAGTCTGAGGCATCAAGGTCACTACGGTGCAGGAAAGGGGTTCTGACTGAAGCTGTTCCAGGCCTGAAGGCTTTCCTGTCCCATGCTGTTTTAGCGAAGCTGCTGGGGAATGTGCCTTAAGTGAAGTTCACAGAAGCTCCCTGCCATTTCCATGGCCCCACGCACTTCAGCAGGGAAACCATTTAAAAATAAAATTCCGTGCAGAGGTCCACAGAGGCGAGGGGTTATCCCATCGGCTCAACTCCTTAAGCTGCGCTGTGGAGGACTGGCCGCCCAGCCTCGTCCCGGATAATCTTACAGCGGCGCCCAGCAGACGCGCTGCCCAGGCCTCCAGGCTTGATGACAGCCCTGTGCCTGCCACTCCGAGCTCATCCAGGACCATGACTTCGATTGGCGGCGAATATTTGAAGTCCCCATTTGTTATCTCCATCCGCGGCATCTTGACACGTCCGGCACGTGTGTCCCCGTTACAGTCCCTTTGGGGGGATGCTCAGCTGCTGAGGGTCACCGCCAGTCTCTCTGAGAGGTCTGCCAGGCTCCCTAAAGCGAATTTCCAGAATACCTAGCCCATGAGTTTAGATCAGGCCACTCCAGCCCCTACCCCGACAGTCAACCTCTCTGGCTGTTTCCTCGGGATGCTGTAGCGGATAGAAGCTTGGTTACATTACGAAAACAAAGTTTATAAGCAGGAGTGAGGCATTGAGGCATTTGGGGCTCACAGACTACAGCTGGGATGAACACACAGCGATTGCAGGCTCCTAGCAGCCACCACCACGTCCCTGACGTCTGAACCAGAGCCTGGGCCTTGTGACACCCACGTCACGGCCACTGTGCTAAGTGTCCCCTGGTTCCACGTTTCTTGGCTGATGTAGACTGCCATGCAGGAGCCCCTGCAGAATTGAGGGCTCCAGTTGTGTGACCCAGTCTCCCCAGCTTGGTGACTGCACGCAGTGATGGTCTCTGGGCCTTTCAAGCCAAGGCCGGCGGCAGGGAGGACTCAGGACAGCCCAAGGTGATGCCCTTCTACCACCGTTAGGGAGCTCCCTCTAACTCCAGCAAGCACACGGGGAGACTGGTGATTTGGGGTTGAAGAGGGACCCGAGGAAGGCCTCCCTCTCCAGGGGGCGGCCACCTTACGGTCTGTCCACAGACCAGGCCCAGCTGCTCCCTGGACCCCGAGCTGGAGTCTACAGGGCCCTGGACGTGTAGCAAGGCGTGGTGGGGGAGTTGGGCTGGGCGCTGTCTGATCCCTCCTGGGCTCCCCTGCCTGGCCCAGGACCTGCCTCAGGACCCTTGCTCCTGACTTTCTCTGGGACTCTGGCCTTGGGCTTGGTGCACCGGTGACTCCGTGTCAGGCACTGGGCTTCCCCTCCCCCTGCCACGCAGGTGTCCTGACCAGCCCGCCACCACAGCGTCAGCTCCCAGGAGGCTCAGAATCCGGTCTGGGAGCTGGTGGCGCTGAGGTTTCCTGCATGAGGAGACGAGGCTCACACCTTGGCTCTGCCTTTGGACACACTCAAGCAAACCTTCAGATGCTGTCAGTCACGAGGAGTAAAGAAAAGGGCAAGTCGTATTTCAGGTGCCCGGAAAGGCACTGTCCTCAGGCCTGGGAAATCAGGGCCACTGCTCTGGGCTCTTTACTTTGGAGGCCACTGGGGCATCTCCCCCCCTCGCCAAGCCCAGGAGGTCAGGACTCTTCTGGGCCAAGCGGCCATGCCAGCCAGAGCCCCGCCCGCTTCTAGATCACGTTCCTGGTGAAACGTGGAGTTCCCTCCCAGATGACCCTGCACCCACATTCAGGGCCTGTCTGCTTCTGGCCTGGGGACTGGATCGCTGCTGTTCACACCCCTTGGTCCAAGCAGTGGCGGTTTGTGGGGAGAGGGGGTGTGGGTGTGGGCTGGGTGAGTGTGAGTGCCCTCTCGGCGCAGGACGGGGCTGAGCCGGAAGCAAAGGGGACAGACTGCAGGCTGGAGGCCGGCAGGAGCAGTGGGGTGGGTTCTACACACGTGGTGGGCACCCAAGAAATAAATGGTTGTTCTCCATTACTGGAGAACCCCATTCTTGCGTTACTGAACCGGACTGCTTGTGAGTCTGACAAGTCTCGTGCTGTTGTTCTGCGTCTAGGAATGGCATCCATGTGGGAGAGAGAGGTGGGGGAAGGGAGGCAGAGAGGGAGGAGAAGATGAGAGAGAGAGAGGAGAGAGAGAGAGAGGGCTCCTCCACCTGCTAGGGGGAGTGCCGCCAGAAGCCGAGCAAGCTGGGGTCAGAGACGCCAGGCCCAGCTCTCAGCGAGGCGGAGGCTCTCCAGCGGAACGGGGTCGACGAGCCAGTCCCCGGCTGTAAGACCAAGTGTGATTGGGTAAGACCGGGGCAGTCAAGGTCAGCCTATTCGCTCTGTCCCCCGGGACGCAGGATTCAGGGAGAGAGGGCAGCAGGCCCCAGGGCTCAGACCACAGCCACGCCTGCTCAGTGTTTGTGTGACCTACGCCTCTGTTCTGGGCCCCAGGAGACGGGCCTTGGTTTCTCTTCCTCATATTTACTTCTTATTTGTTCTGTCTGGCTGGGTCCAAATCCCAGGGCGCCAATGAGCTCCCGCACGCCTGACCCCCCCGTGATTCTCCCCGCCAGAGCTACAACGCAGCTGAGCTTTCAGGGCTTGTGTGAGTTACCTGTTGCTGCCTAACAAATGGTATGAAACCCTCGTGGCTCAAAACAATCATAAACACGAATTAGCTCAGTTTTCTCTGGAAGCAACCTAGCTAGTGGTTCTGACTCAGCACCTTTCATGAGGCTGAAGTCAGGAAGCCAGTGGGTGAGGCTTGATTGCATGTTGGAGGGTCTGCCCCCAGGAGACCCCAGAAGCTGGGCAAACAGGTGCAGGCTGTGGGCAGGAGGCTCTGCTTCCCGGGGCCTCTCCACAGGCCTGCTTGAGCATCCGGGCAGCAGGGCGTCTGGCTTCCTCCAGAGCGAGTGACCCGAGACGTAGCAAGCCAGAAGGGGCTTGGAAGTCACACGTGGTGACGTTCATCTTACTCTGTTGGTGGTGCGGACCAGCGGGGCTGCGTTGTGGGAAGGGACCTGGGTCGGTGTGAATTCCAGGAGGCGGGGCTTGTCAGGGGCCCTCTGGAGGGCCCACCCAGGTCTGAGAGTCTGGGAGTCTCCTTGACTTGCTAACACAGAGCTGAAATAACTTCGCCATTCTGGTCCATTCAGCAAACCCGTTCATGCACATTCTCTGTGTCAGGAGAAGTGGTAGTTCCTGGGGACACCAAGACCCAACAAACTCACAGACTGGTGGGGAAGGCGATGCTCAAGCTGGAAAGTGTTTGTGTGTCACAGGGCGGTGACGCTTACCTGCGTGGGTGGGTGGGGACACATCGGGGGGGTCAGAGAAGGCTGTCTAGCATAGGGAAGGCCAGTTAGGTCCTGAGGGATGAGGAGGAGGTCTTCCAGGAAGAGGCAGGGGGAGAGGAGAGAGGACTAGTGTTCCAGGTGGGGAGACCGTGTGTGTGACAAGTACAGACCCCGAGCTGCCTGGGGGTCTCAGCTATGCCCAGTGAGGATGTCACTTCTCCTGCGTGCTCTGATTTCAGAACCTCCCAGAACCAATGGAAAGTTCCGCATCCTTTGAATGGGCTGTTTTCAAGGTAGGCAGATGCCCAGGTTGCACTTGTCTGCTGCTGCAACAAAGAACCTCGTTGGAAAGTTCTGGGAGATTAAGCCTGGAGGAGGTGGCTGTGAGTTAGAACAGCAGAGAATGACAGAAATAGTTTCCATCGGTGGAAAAGACTGCTTCATGCTCCTTGCCTGGAGGCAAACATGATTTCGGGGTTTCAGGGACCCCTCCCCAGTTGCTCAGATGGGGTGTGCAGGGGTGTGTATCTGCCATTTCCTCTGTTTTGGAAAAGGGCGCTACCCCCTGGGATGAGCACGCATGCAGGGGTCTGAAGGAACACACGTGATGACAGGCCTGCCCATATCCCGAGAGTTTAAAGCCTGTGTTGAATTTCCACCTACATCTGCCACCCCGTAAAATGCATCATGCCTTTGATGGTATGGAAAAGTAATACACTAGCTATTTATTTATACGTGTGGTTTGTGAGGTTTGCCCTGTGGTCGGCTTCATTGCCATCTGCCTAGGATTACGTATTCCTTTGGGGCAGAGACTTTGTGCTAAGCCCCTCCCTCGTGTCCGGTCCTTGGAGAGGGACTGCATGGGAGCATCTGAGACAGAGGACAGGGGAGGCAGTGGGGGGCTCCAGCCCCACCCTATGCTTTGCTCCCCCTGTATCTTCAGAGTTGATGGGGGTATCACCTGCCCACAGTCCCCCACGGCATGCTCCGCCCCTCCTCCAGTCATCACAGATTCCGCCTGTTTCTTGGGCAGTTGGGTGGGGAGCTGAGGGCTGAGCTCACACCTGGAAATCACCCAAGATAAAGAGAGAACACATGCAGGCCCGGCGCGGGCTGGGTGTGCTGGGGGGCTGGGGAGGAGTCTGCCGGGGAGAAGACAGACAAGGTCAAAGCTTGATGGTTGGCAAAGGGAGGCGATGTCAGACAACACTCTTTTCCAGCCCTGGAGCGGTTTCCAGGTATGGAGGGAGGCCTGGCGCCAAGCTCTCAAGTCACGTTCAACTGACAGTAGCAGTTTGAACTGCTGGGAGCGGGGCTTGGAGGGACCGAGTACATCCAACCGGCCAACGGAGGGGTGCATGCAGCCTGGCCCCCCATGAGCTCACCCTCAACCCTACTGCGGTGAGTGCCAGGGCTGCACGAAGCCTTAGGTGGGGTCGTGGTAGATGGAGGACAGGCCTGCTTCCTTTGCCCACCAGAGGCAAAGGAGGTAAGGGAGGGGTGCAGAGGCCTCTGCCCCACGTTGGTGGACCCCAGGTTAGCTAAAAACAGAGTTCAGCTCCAATCCCGGACTCAACTGGGGTAGGACAAACCAAGTTCGGAGCTCCCCTCCCCACCCAGCTGGGGTGCTGCTGCTGACTCTGCTACCTTCTGCCCCGGCTAGCTTTTTCCCCTGCGAGTGAAGGACTGGCCTCAGTCACCTTCACGCCCTAGCTTCTGACTCTTCTGGACTTGGAGGTGCGCTGCCCTGGGCGGCTGGCCTAGTGTTAGAACCTGAGATCCTGGCCTCCGGACACAGAATTTCCCTAAACAGGTGTGGTTTGAGAGCGATGGCTTGTGGCCCAGACACCCAGACACACTGGTCCCTTTTCTCTTTGCGGAGCATTTACATCCGATGTCTCAGAATATCTACAGTAGTATTCCAATTTTGGTCTCTGTAGATAGGACTTGAAAGATATATATTCCTAATTGCACATTTTTTCCTGGGCCTGGGTAATTTTTTTCCCCCCAAAATAGACTTTTTAAGTGCAGCTTTAGGTCCACAACTAAATTAGGTGGAAAGTATGGATTTCTCATTACGCTCTGCTTCCTTACACCCACAGCCACCCCTACCATCAACATCCCCCACCAGAGTGGGACAACAGTGAACCTACACTGTCACATCACCCACAGTCCACAGCTGACATTCGAGCTCACTCTTGGTGTTGCACATTCTACGGTTTGGACGAACGTACAATGACATGTTTCTACCCTTAAAGTATCACACACACACACACACACTGCCCTAAAATCCCTGTCCCTACCCCCACCCTCCAGCAACCACTGATCCCTACTGTCTCCTTCGTTCTGCCTTTTCCAGAATGTAATAAAGTTGGCATCCTACAGTATGGAGCCTTTTCAGATTGGCTTTTCTCTTAGTAATATGCATTTAAGATCCTTCCATGTTTTATCGGGGCTTGATAGCTCATTTATTTTTAAGTGCTGGAATATCTTATTTAGGTCTAAATGCACCATAGTCTACTTATTCATCACCAAGAAGAGCATCTTGGTTACCGTTTCAAACTCTTGGCAATTACGAATAAACCTGCTATAAGCATCCACGTGCAAGTCACTCTGTGGGCATAAATCTTTGGGTAAATACCAGAGCATGACTGCTGGACCATACGGTGGGTTTTGCAGTTTGTAGTCTGGTAGGAGACTGCCAAATGGTCTTCCAAAATGGCCACACCACTTTGCGTTCCAGCAGCAACGAATGTGCGTCTGGGGTTGCAGTGGTATGGGTCTCACCATGCCAAGACTGTAGGGGACTCTCGTTGTTTGAACGTTTACTCCCCCAGTGCTGCATGATGTGGAGAATCTTTTCCTGTGCTTGTTATCTGTCAACTTCTCAGGTGAGGTGTCTGTTTAACTAGTTTGTTCATTTTCTTATTGTCAAGTTTTAAGTTTTGTTGTTTTGTTGTTGTTTGTGGTATATTTTGGCTAATAGTCCTTTGTCAGGTGTGACTTTCATAAATATCTTCTCCGTCTTTAGAGTCTTCTCATTCTCTCGAGGTAATTTTTTAAATATTCTCTTGATTTTCTAAATCGAGAATCCACACCATGTTTCCCTAAACAAAGTCCTGGTCAGGACAGAGTGGAGCAGGTTTAACTTGGGATCCATAGATAGGTTCGGGGAGTATCCCTGACTCCCCCCTAATTTGTGTGGATGTGTATATACATACATTTTCTGGGGGGAGAGGGCCCATAGCTTGTATTGGAGTCTCAAACTACTCGTGGTCTAACTAAGATCACATACCACTGGACCTGAGGAACCACTTACATCTGAGACATCCTCAGACTTGCGGTTGGCTCTGGAGTTGTTCAAATATGCAGGCAAAAATCAAAATTCCTTTGGATCTCGGAGATTCTGGAGTCCTCTGAAGTAAGGGAGATCTTCTTTGATAGGACACTCCCCTCAGGGGAACTAGGTTCAATGGACAAAGACACTTATTCTTTCATAGGTATTCTTGAATGCTGGTTAAGAAAAGCCCAAGGAGGTTGAGATATCATGTGCTTTGAATCCCTTGGACTTCTAAACACAATGAAGACCAGTTTCATCTCTAGGGACAGGCAGGAATTTTAACTTATGAGTATGATGAAGACAAACTGTAAGACATCTACTTTGTCTGCATCTCGGTTACCAAGATTGACAGATGGGCTTAAGCCTTCCTCCACTAGGCATTTGCTGATGTTTGCAAAATTAGTTTACTAATATTAGTTATACACATATTGAATAACCAAGTACTGGGCTAGATCTGCATTTTGAGAGAAGCATGAAACAAAGAGTAGACCCAGCTGCACAAAAGTAACTGGTCACCTGAGTCAGTTGAGGAAATGGCAGTCTCAACAGATTCAAGGGTGACTGAATGACACTGGATTCCCCGACTGCTGGAGTTAATTTGGGTGGGTGCCTTGGTTCCCCCCATCCCACCTCGTGTGTACACATCCTGAGTTTAAAAAAGACCTTCCCAAACAGAGACTAACTTTGCTCAAAATATATAAGCGCACTCACTGAAAGAAGTTAGAAAAGAAAAGAAAGAAAAAGTTAGAAAAGAAAAATCAGACTTACTTCAACAGAGCCTGAGTAGTTTAAGGAAAACTGAGAAGCTGGTAGATAAAAGCCGATACTTACTGCATATCATTTACATAATGGCTATCGGCTGGATCCTTGATCACGATGTGCTGACCCAAGGAGTTCACTGTATCAGAATTACTAGGAGGGAGCATTTACAAATACAAATGATCAGCCCTCACTCTTACCCCCCCTTCTCCCCAAGATCCTGAATCAGTGAAATGTGTATTTGTATGGGGAGGAGTTAGGGGGCAGGCCCACTTACCTTTTTAATTTTTTAATTTTTTAAAAGATTTTATTTATTTGACAGAGAGAGACACAGCGAGAGCAGGAACACAAGCAGGGGGAGTGGGAGAGGGAGAAGCAGGCTTCCCACCGAGCAGGGAGCCTGATGCGGGGCTTGATCCCAGGACCCTGGGACTCTAAGCCGAAGGCAGACGCTTAATGAATGAGCCACCCAGGAGCCCCTTTTTTTCCTTTTTTAAAAGCACCCCTGGTGATTCTGATGTCTGAACTGGTTTGAGAACTACTGGCTAGATCATCAAATGCTCTCAAATATAGATGCAATTTATGAAGTGTTCATTCCATGTAATTATTCAGTTTCTGGGTCTTATTTTCTCCCTTGTGTAAGCCAAAGGAAGATACAGTTTTTGATAAAAAAAATCATTCCATTAATAGCATTTGAACTTGTTTCTGTAATGTCAGAAACTGATCAAGGGAATTCTGGAAGGAATATTCTATATAATATCTCTAGAAATGATGAGAAATCTTGCTTTCTGACTTTTCAGATCACAACTGTTGGTGTAACCTATACTTTTGACTTTGCATTTCCAAACTTAGAAATCTGAGATACTTAAATTAAAATCTGAAATGAATCAGGATGCTTTGCTACGAGCTTTACTATTTTATCCAGAAAGTTGCCACATGTTCAGCTGTCTTTAATCTAATAGCTGATTATACTGTATTCTAAATGGTGTAAGAAGATTCACAAAACTTGTCCTTATAATTCAGTCTTTCCCTTTCTGATCAATGAATTTCAAGGGTTTATTTATGATTTTTAAAAACTTTTGTGAGGCTTGCCATTACCTCCTCTGCTGAACTAGCACATCCTGGCAAATGTCCCCCAACATCCACCAGCCAAGAAACCTTTAAGGGTGATTATGTGTGTGCTTTTTTTTTTTAATTGTATAATTCATTTATACAGAGAAATCATTTGGATTATCTATTTACAGTCTTTTTCAATTTTCATTTCCACTGGCCAGATATAGTTCACATAATAGTCAACATTTACTTGAGCTGATCACCAATATAGATCTGCCATGACACAGGGCTTTAGTCTTCCCTCCTTAAATACTATGTCCTCCTTTGAACAGAAACATTTTACAGTAAGATTCATCAGTCTTTCTTCCCTCTTGTGAATAAATCCACCAAAACTGATCTAATATGGTCAAATTTTCAACACATTTCATTGTTTCCTTTCAAACCCATAAACCAAGGCAAATAAAAGTCACTTCCCCCAAGCCTTCTACGACTTACTACACACCCTCAAGTTTAGCTTTTACTATCTCCTTTCACGTTCTGGTGCAACCAGACATTTTTACTTTAAGACAAAACTACTCTCTTAGGCCCTCTTTTTTTTGTGTGTGTTTTTTTCTAAACTTATTACCAGTCAATTGCCTTCCCTCTTGTTTTTCAGACAACACTAAAACTTTCAACAAAAACCTTACGGCATTTTTCTTTCAGTAGTCCAGAATACACAGAGTCTTTTCACGTGTATTCACCACTCTGACATGCTACACTTTAAAAACTGCAATTTTCTTAATTGGCTCAAAAACAGTATGGCTTGGTTTCACTTGGTAAAGTTAATATGATTTAAAAAAAAAAGAGAGATATATATATATATACACACACACACATACATACACATTTTTAATCAAAGAAGAAAAATACTTTAAAGACATGCCAATTTGAAAAGGCAAAGGCATCAAAGTAAAAAAATAAAAGCAGATACTAAAAACTACTTTACAAATTTAAAAAAATTAAATAATTGGCAGGTTAAATGGATGAAAAATGAGGAATGTGCAGTGAAAAACAAATATAAGGCATTCCAGTTGATAAAATGGAAAACTTATTAAGTTTTATGGTTTGTTCTCCAAGGACTTATGTTTCAGTGTAAGTTCTGAAATCATAAGCATGTATTGCATGATGATTTTAGGTGCCAATACTACAATTTCAAATTCTGCAAAGTTTATCAGAAAAACACTGGTAAAATCCCAGTATTTGCAAAACTTTAGTTTTTGGCAAATATTTTAAATATCACAATTGGTTGGTATTAGAAAGTCATAATGAATGCAGAATAAAGAGAAAATCCATTTCATAAATATTTCATTTGATTAAAAATACCAGGCTTGCATGTTCTAAATAATCTGGGGAAAACATCTTAAAAAAAAAAAACCAAAAAGGCTACAGTATAACAGTAATCTGCATGTATCTTTAGCTGCCATTAAAAAAAAAAAAAAAAAAAGGAACAACCACCAAAACCAACCAAAAACATAGAAAATGTTAAGACTGGTGTTAAGTAGCCCTGCAATGCTCCCACGCTCACATTACAAGAAAAGACAAACTGTACACATTTATAAATAAACAGTCTCTCCCCCAGTTAATACACAGAACTTCCTTTATACCAGAGTCTCCTTCCGTTTGCCACTGCACTGGGCTTTGTCCCTTGCTTTTCGGAAGCCAGCCTGTGTTTGGTGAACTTTCACACTCTTCGTGTCGCCTGCCGTGTGCACCGGGGAGCCGCACTCTGGAGCGTCTCCAGCAACTTGGACCTGAGTCCCACTAGACGCCGTGGACGCCCTTCTCTGGGCTCGGACGTTCCCGGCAGAGGGGTCGTTCTCCTCGCACTCCTCGTGGAGCTCCGGCAAACCCTGCAGCTCGGCCGGGCTGGTGGCCTGCTGGAAAGGAGCAATGGCGGTGCGGATGCAGTTGAACCACTGCTGTTTGTGGAACACGTCATTGGCCTGCAGAGTGTGGGACTGGCCTGGAGAGGGGTCTTGGAAGCGAACTCTAAAGATATTTTTAGCTAGAAGAATAAAAAATGTAAAAAAGGCTTTTTATAGTCTATTGTAAAATAAAGTCAGCATACTATCCTAATATGGGCAGGGGTGTTTTTATCCCAGGCCTGTCTATCAGGCAGATACGTTCAAAAAGGCCTACCCCTTACATATTAGATGCACCTGCTGGTGTCAGAGCACCAAAGCACCTGACAACTGTTTCAGGGAGTGGAACAGGTACAGGACAATGGAACCCATTTCATTTACAATTTTTTGTGTAGGGACAGAATTCTTAAAAGATTAAAACTATATTCACTTAGATTCTGAGTTTCTGTTTATGTAAACTACTTTAAAGCTTATATTTTTACCTTTATCTGAGTTGCTGAAAGCCCCTCGAAAGGACCCTCCCATCCTCACGTCTCCATCCTGCAGGTCTTCCAAGACCAGCTCTTGGACAGGGATTGGCTGCCGATAAACCTGGTAGGAGTGACGCTCATTTCGTGTAACAGGCCGAGTCAAAACCAAGATGTCTTGAAACAGGAATATGTAAAGTTTCTGGAGAAACAAGAAACAAATATGTCCTAAATGTGAAATCTTTGTGATTTTAAGTGATTGAAGTCATCCTTACAAATGACCTCATAAAGACCGTGATTTCAAGGCTACACGTGTTCTACCTGGAGAGCTTTTCTAATCTCAGACTATATAAAACCTATTTTTATCAGTGTGGAACATTAGATTAAGCCACAGCTGAGTAAACGCTAGGCACCACAAAGACCTACCAGTAGTAACATGTCTGGGAACACCAGTATTGTATACCATAGCTTTCTAACAAAATAAGGATTAAAAAATGCAAGCTGCTAAAAATGTTAATGGTTCTATTTTGTCCCATACAAATGTAAGCCTTTATAGAACAATCAGGCTTCATGATAGAAATCAGAGATGTCAGGTTTCAACTTTTTCCAAAAAGAACCTCAACTTATAAATAGGGCTTCTGGTGGGGGGAAACAGGTGATGGGGGTGAAGGAGAGCACTTGTGATGAGCACTGGTGATGTATGGAATTGTTGAATCACTATATTGTACACCTGTAACTAATATCACACACTGTATGTTAACAAACTGGAATTAAAATAAAAACTTAAAAAAAAAATTGGGCTTCCTTCTGAAAAGCACTCAATGAAACAAAAATACCATTCCATGGGGTGCCTGGGTGGCTCAGGTCGTGATCTCAGGGTCATAAGATCGAGCCCTACATCAGGCTCCAAACTGGGCATGGAGCCTGCTTGGGATTCTCCCTCTCTCTCTGCCTCTCCCCCAGCTCACGTGCTCTCTGTCTCAAATAAATAAATAAATCTTAAAAAAAAAAAAAAAATCCATGCTTACATTTAGTTCTAGCAGATACATTTATAATTAATATTTAAAAAATAAGTTTGCTTTCATTCAATCTACTGTAGAAATTTGTTTAGTAGTGCTAAAAGCTACTTCCATCACTATAAACTTTGAAAAATTTTTTGAAGGACACGCTTTTTTATTATGAAACTAATAATTTATTTAGAAAGGAACCCCTAGCCAAACAAGTTGATTTATGCTTCCAAACTAAAAAATAAAGTATGAACCATTTTCTACCAAGACATTTAAGTCATTCTGTCACAAAAGAAACCAAAGTTTGCTTTATCAAAGCTGTTAACATAAAATAAAAACCAGAAACCTTCTTTCACTGTGTGATGAATTTATTTTAAAACCTGCTTCATGACTTACGCAGAAAAAATTAAACAAGGTAGGAAGATGAAAGTAATAGCTCACTTCATATTAGTTAGTGTGAAAATACACTCACATGTCCATTTTTATTCTTCAGCTCCCCATGGCAGAGCAATACTTTGCTTGCTTCAATTCTAGGATCCTTCTGCTTTTCGTCTAGATACTCCAGTTTGTCAATGTAATACTGGCATTCTGATTCACCTTTCTTCAAGTTGATATCAGAGAGAACTCCTTGTATTATCAGTATCTAAAAATTATCAAGAAATCAATGAGGCATTTTCAGCAGGGCTGTTCCATGTAGGGCTAAAACATGATATTAAAATTACAGGATTTTAAAAGCTTGAAAGGGCTGGGGCGCCTGGGTGGCTCAGTCGTTAAGTGTCCTGCCTTCGGCTCAAGTCATGATCCCAGGATCCTGGGATCGAGCCCCGCATCGGGCTCCCTGCTTGGTGGGAAGCCTGCTTCTCCCTCTCCCACTCCCCCTGCTTGTGTTCCCTCTCTCGCTGTCTCTCTCTGTCAAATAAATAAATAAAATCTTTAAAAAATAAATAAATAAAATAAAATAAAATAAAAGCTTGAAGGGATTCTAGAAATCTGATAATTCAGTCAGTCCCTTCATTTTATAGATGAAAAAACAGCCTCAGCCAAATCGGGTGACTTGCCTGAAGTCACACAGCTAGCTAGTGGAAGAGATCAGATATTAGAATCTAGTCTTTTGATTACAATATAAATATAAAATACGTTACGTCTCTATTGCTTAGTGCACTAGTGTACTGGGTACTTAACACAACAGAACGCTTCACCATGCTGCACTATGCGTAAGATTTGAGAGTATCATTGTATACCTTTCTAAGGCAAGCTAATATATAAACTTGAAAAATGTACAAATAATTTACTGGACTTACAGCTTCCTCCAGAGGCTGAACATCAGGGTGGTCTTTTGGAGTGTGTCTAAGAATTTCTTTTAACAGTAAAGGGTATTTGACCAGGCGACTTCGAGGAATATCTAGGAAACTCCAAAGATCTAGTTTTCGACTGAAGGGAGACTCAAGACATCGCTGGAGGAAGTCTTGGACTCGTGGATCCTGTTTCTTTTGATCAAGAAGAGCTTTGGCTGCCAGCTGGTTACTACAGTAGCCTTTGTAAGCATTCAAGCCTGGCAACTGAAGAATAATAAGAGAAAACATGGTATGATACATGTTTTTGTGAAAACACAAAACTTACAGCTAATTCTGAAAGTTTAAACAAGCTGTGAAAATTTCCTTACAGATGATAACAGGGGTAGGGTAGTGTTCTGAGCCAACATCAGAATGTCCTTTTTTAATTTCCCTATAATTTGACTAAATCCAACTAAAGACCCATGACTCCTACTTTCTCCCAGCCTCAGTTAGATGCTAGTCTTCTATATTCTCAGGGCACCTGAGTTCCTCCACCCCGGTCATCACCAACCTTGAGACTGCTTATGTACTTGATTATCCTCTCACTAGATTATCAATGTGGAGACATCTTTCTCCACTGAATCCCCCGTGGTCCCTCCTAGAAAAGCACCGAGCATCTAGCAGGCACTCAAATGTTAACTAAGGGAACAAAACACATAATGTGGGAATTCTGTCTAAAGAGGAATATATTTTTAAAACAAATAAATCCCTATCATTCATGAAGTTTTTTTTTTAAACACTGTAACTTCTTACAGCTATATAATTTTGTTCAGTTTTAATGCCTTGTTTATCTGTTTTTAGAATTTGGTTACTAGATCAAATAGATCTGCTATTCAACACAAATGACGAGTATGGCATATATGTAAAAAACTATCTGGTGTAAGCAACTCACTACATACCCAGTTCACAAGAATGTGACCAATTTGCTCCACTGTTCCACCAGGTTTGGTCGCTTCTCCTATTCTAGCCAACAAATCTGAAATGCAAAAAGGCAGAAATACCAATAACAAAGTTATTTAAAAAAATAATTCAGCACTAAATTAGAAGTTTAGATTCAAAAAAACTTGTGTTGGGGCACTGGGTGCCTCACTCGGTTAAGCATCTGACTCTTGATTTCAGCTCAGATCATGATGTCAGGGTCGTGAGATCAAGCCCCATGTCGGCTCTGCCCCAAATTGTTAATGCTGTTCAGATACTAACGAAAATTAAATAGCATATCTTACCTTCATGGAGAGGTATGTAAGCATCCAAATCACCAAATATATGGGTGAGTTCCTCTTCTGACATAATAGACAGCTTTAACATAGGGTCATGGTAGGCCTATCAGAAGGGGAGAAGTATGTCACCCAAAGAGATCAAGCAAATAAAACATGATGAGAGACCTTCCTTGAACGCAAACATGACTAACTATATAAAAGCTAAGCGTGGATTCTATTTGTTATACATAAAAGAAACTGAAGTATATATTAATACCCAAACAGATTCTCTTACTGATATTCATATTTGAAGAGATTTAAAGCCATATAAGAAGTTTATAACTTGTGAAATATAATTTTTTAAAACTAGGGCATGTGATAAAAAGTTATTTACTGACCTTTCTTGCAAGCTTGAGATCCTCAATTAAATCCTGTTCACCTCGGGACATTTCATATATTGCCTAAAAAGAAAAAAAAAGATCCAGCAAACATTATAGGTCACTCCTTCCTTTGAGAAAGGAAAATTATATGCAATTGATATTTATCATTAATTATTATTATTTTTATCATTAATTATTTAACTGTTTTGAAGAGTGTTTTTTAAAGTGACTCCGTCTGAAAACTGTAATTCAAAATGGAGTCTCAAGAGGTTGCCATGTTTTACAACTTTACTCCATTAGGGTTAACTCTGATGACCACCATTCATCACGAAGTGTTGCTGCTCAGCATGTGTTGTGGATTACCACTGAGATATTAAAATGCTGCTGATTTTTGCCTCAGGCATTAGTCTGCTATTCTTCTGACAAAACATATGTTTTAAAAAACAGGGACAATTTTTTTTTTTAGTATAAGCCAATACATACGGCCTTGCTACTGAATGCCAGCTTACCTCCTGACGTTTGATTTCTTTGGTAGTTAAAGACTCTTTCATACTGACATCTAACATCTCTGACCACAGGACACTGCTTCTCCTTTTGGCAGGTGTTGGAACTGTTGATCTGCTAGATGACTTCTGGGCAGAGGCCGGGGATCTGCTGTCACCACGAAGGGTAAATGACTTAAAATAAAAAAAATAAAATAAATAAAAAAAAAAAGAAAGAAAAAGAAAGAAAAAAGAGGTGAACAAAAGAGAGATTCAAAGGATAGTAATTATTCCTTTTTCTTAAAAAAATAGACAAAAACAAAGTTCTGAGAATTTCTCAACACATAAGACAATCATTTGTCCAAGCTTCAATCTATCATTCTAAACTACTTATCAGCCAAAATTACGTTTTTGGGAATAAAAACTATCTAAAACTCTGCTTTGATAGAAGATGTAACTTAATATAATGGAGTTATATAAATATAAATATAAATACTATTCTAGTAAAAATATTCCTTACTAGCATGTTAAAAAACACTTTATGTTTAAATATAATAGTGTAAAACTCTTTGTACAGCTCAAAGGAAAATACAAATTTTAGGCTTCTGTAAAAAGCCCCCTTACTACATTACTCACCTTCCAGCCCCTCCCTTGCTTACCTGAATTGTTTGACCAAAGCGTCGGACTGCTCCATTTCTTACAGGAGAGATCAAATTTGCCAAGGATGTGACCCGAGCGAGAGGTCGAACTCTTTTATTGCTTGGCTCCTGTAAAAACAAAAACAGGTTATACTAAATGTGTGTTTAGGTGTAGTGGTTTCAAACAAGTTTGGACAAAGTTGAACACTCTCAAAAACCAATACTGGTACATTATAAAATAGAGAAACATGACACTCTGAGAATGAATGTTGTCCTTTATTGTTAAAATACTAAGAACCCTATTGAGTAACAGTAAATTATTAAAAAAATTAATGGTATGAGAAACACCAGCTGAATATCACTTTGAGAACAGAACAAATATTATCACTACACAGAAGAGAAACTAAAATGAAAACAAAGACATTAGACTCCAGAGTCGTATATAACTTTTTAGTTTAATATAGAGAGTCACTTTTAAAAAGTACCTGATTATTATGAAAAATTTCAAACATACAGAAAAGTGAAAAATAATAGCATAATGGATCCCATGGACTTATCACTCAGCTTTAGTAGTTTTTGGTGTGAGAATCTGTTTCATCTATTTTAAAGCAAATCCCAGACATCGTATCATTTCATTCTTAAGTACTTCAATTAGAGAATAGCTTTTAAATGAACATTATCTGCCACTGGAACGGGCCAACTCTGAAGGTAGAGCATCCCTGTCACGGGAGGTGTTCAAGCAAAGGCAGGACAGGGTTAGGCGAGAACTCCAGGCTCTGGGATCAGACTGACTGGGCCCAAATCCGGGTTCTAGCACTTGCTAGGGAATACCCTGGGCCTCAGTCTTCTCATCTGTAAAATGCGGTTAATATTAGACCTTGTCTTATAAAGTTGTTATGAAGATTAAATAAGATACTTTTAAGTGGCTTGAACAATGCCTGGAACACACTAAGTTTCTGCTATTACTAACATTCTTAGAAATATTTCCACTTTCTACATAAACACTGGGATTTATGAATAATTAGGTTCTCTCTCAAACATTTAATTTGTTAAAGGAAAAATATATACAAGTTGAGAAGAAATAGCTATTTTACACATACTGTCTCAAAAATAATAGGTTAGTAAACACATCACTTAAACATTCAAGGATCTCAAACTTTACACATCACATTATTCTAATTCTACTGCTAGGGAAATGGAGGTGTAGCGTTAGTGACTCTTCAGCTACTGAAGTAAAGAACATCAGGTCTGTCTTTTACATGTCCAAGGAATATAATTATTTGTATTTGGTGCTTTTGACAATTGTGGCATACTTGACAAAATAATTCTGATAATTCAAAAGGATATATAATTAAAAATCACCTTAAAAATAAAGATAACACGTAAAAATAAAAATTACCATTTAAAAATGACAGATGAAACATTTTTTCTAAAAATTCTTTGATATGACATATAAAAAAGTAAGGTATGAGAAAATGGAGTAAAAATAGTCCCCTTAGTATAATTTAAGAATAAAATGGCTGAAAGAGTTACAATTCTCTGGAAAGAACCTTCCATGATTTGAATCTTCAGTGACGGAAGGCCTATTACAGCTCCTAAAGGTACACACTCCTATCAGAAGGGAATGTGACTCACTAAGGAAGGAGACTGGGCAGATAAGTAGCTCAGGTCTTTGAAGGCCCTAAGAAGTAGAGTTGTAGATCAACTCTCCCACCAAAATAATTAACCCTGAAGTAAAACTCTGAATATAAAACCACTAATGTGCAAATGTTAAATGAACTAAAAAAGAAAACCTCAAGATATGTAGTAAAATGACACACTGTGTGGCCAAGGACATGTGCAGATGCCTTTACAACATACATCTGTGCAAGACTGAAGTGACACATGCATGGGCAGAAGGTCTGGCAGAAGGCATTCCTTTCTATTTAGTAAAGACAGTACAAAGAGTCTTCTGTTTGAGTGGAGATAGAATTACCTCCTCACAAAGTAAGATATGCCAACACTAACTAGAAACAAAGCAATTGTCAGAAAGTTCTGTTCTACTTTTTGGAAACAGAGGTTAATTCTTCTTCCCTGTTTAAAACATAACAAATTTGACTTCCTAATAAGTCACAAGTTGAGTCATTTCAACTTAAAACGTCTTTGGAAATGTGCTCTTCCCAGTGAACTTGAAAAGTTAGTTTGGATGGGAGGAAACGATTTTTGGATCTATTTTATTATATTAAATCAGGTTAATGATAAAAAATTCTTATCTTTATAGGATCAGTTACTGTTCAACTACTGATTTCCTGGTAACTCAAAATTATGCGATGTTTAAAGTTAAAACTACAGAACTTAGATTTAGATAGTTAAATGTTAAATATATCTAAAACATCTTTCTGAAATTAATATGGATTTTGTTTCTGCAGTCCATTTAGGGTGGCAGGATATTTACGCTGAGCAGTATTTGGTGGTTAAGCATGTTCTACAGTCTTTCAGAAAGCCATCTATCTCCCATCTTCACAAAGGATATGGCAGTCTTAGGAGTTTATCTAATCTAAACTGTCTTGGTAAGAGCTCCAGGCTAGCTCAGTCACTAGAGCACGAGACTCTCCAAATGCCCTGTAAGTTAAGTACAGTACTAAATCAGGAAATGGGGGGGTGGGGGTGGATACCTCTGTACTTTTCACACATGTTTTTGGGGATCCAAAAGTAAAGGACCTACTTACTGCCTTACTAAAAGGATATATGTGATGAACGTTTAGGAGACACAACACAAACTTTCAGCATATATATTTCAAGAGTATGAAAAATTTTAATAACTTAAAAAGTAACTGAAATGTAAAGCTGAAGATGGTTCACTTCTAATCTTAGGATACACATACAGTATTTGAGAAAAAATATCACACAGAGGAAACTTCTGTGGCAAAGTGATATGCATCAGGCAGTCATCTATTATATAGGGTCACCTTAAAGGTTGGGACAAAAATTTCTTTTAAAACACAGGTTAGGATTCTGCCTATGTAAGCTATGACCAAAAGTTTTTCTTTAGAGATCCAGATGAATCATCTGGATGATCTTGGTTTGGTTATTAAGAACCTAAACATCTGCACTGTCACAAAACTATTTCAAAGACAAAGTTTTTCGAGAACTGGTGTTACACCCACACCTGCCACTTTGCACACACAGGATGCAGGTACAGGGTTTGGAGGTGAGGAAGGGAGAGAGGGGTAGAAGTCTACCTGTCTTACTACCACTTAAAATAAGGCTTACAAAATGGTTTTGTTGCTGCTGTTATTTCTGTTCTGGAGTCCTGTTAACAGTGTCATGGTGAATACAAAAAGCTTAGAGAGCCAATGCAGATGGTGAAACTATATACTCTCCTCAAAAGATACTCTGCACATCTATGAGAATAAATAAGGAATACCAACAAGTTTTCCATACACCAGAACTTTCTCCAGTAGCCAGTCTTCACCAGGGCCAAAGTTCACAGAGAGGGAGAAATACCCCAATACCTCTAACATAAATTTATGTTGTTTATTTAGGTTAGGTTTTAACCAGACTATCTAGTTTAGCCAGGCAATCACATGCATTATTTTAGGGTATCTGCTTTTAGACCAACTTTTTTTTTTTTTTAAAGATTTTATTTATTTGAAAGAGAGAGAATGAGAGATAGAGAGCACGAGAAGGAAGAGGGTCAGAGGGAGAAGCAGACTCCCTGCTGAGCAGGGAGCCCGATGTGGGACTCGATCCCAGGACTCCAGGATCATGACCTGAGCCGAAGGCAGTCGCTTAACCAACTGAGCCACCTGGGCGCCCCTAGACCAACTTTTTAATCAATTTATTTTACTAATCCAGTTGTAAAGAGAAAATTGTTAAGATGGATTTTAAGTCTTTTACTGGGATGTATCTTGCACATAAAAACGACAACATGGAAAAACTGTTGTGAACGCAGGTTTTTTTTTTTTTTTTGGGTAAGAAGTTTTTTGCTACTAATGATGTCATGAAAGAGGATAGGATAGGAGGGTCTCTTCTATAGTCAACCAAATCAAGACACTTAAAAAAAAAAAAGAAAAAAAGAAAGGAAGGAAGGAAGAAAGACCAGTATAGGGGCACCTCGCTGCCTCAGTCAGTAGAACATGTGACTCTTGATCTTGGGGTTGTGAGTTTGAAACCCACATTGGATACAGAGTTCACGTAAATAAATAAATAAATCGTAGTTAAAAAGAAAAAAAACCCCAGTATATATTTGGGTTTATTTGTTTGGGTTACTGGATACATAATCTTCTCTCTTTGGCAAGAACTTTAAAATAAGAAAAAAGAAAAGAAAAACATTTATAAAAAGATAAAAGAGTTATGATTACATAGGATTTCTTCCCTTTCTACTTAGTAATAGAAATAGTCAAATTTAGTCATTTATTTAAGGTTGTTATTGCTACTACTAAGAACCTGACAACATTCCCAGTGTTTTAAATCTTTGGAATAAAGGTATGCCAGAAATATGGCCGATACCTGATACCAACCACAAAAGACTTGGTGGTTCCTGATGGTCCAAAAAATGATCAGTTTCAATATTTACACTGATGACCATGTATGACTTGCCCGACTCAAAGGAAATGCTTACACATTTTGAGAAAACTGAAACATAAAAGCAAAAGCCAAAACCAAAGAGAAAAACAAAAACCAAAGCTAAACTATACCAAATGAAAGCATAACTCCTAAAGACGGCAGCTATTTTAACTACCAGAAGGTGTGTGTATGTACGATACAGGGCTTTACTGAGGTATACAACAGGCTGCACATATTGAAAATGTGTAATTAGGTAGTTTTGATACAAGTATACAGCCACAAAACTATCACCACAATCAAGCTAAGAAGTATGTAGTTAAGTGAACACAGGAGCACTGCTTCTGTCCCCTAGGTGATAACGTAGTACATACCCTAGGGTAAGCGGTGCAAAGTGGATATCCATATAGTATTAGATCAGCTGTCAAAATTAAATAAAATGGCACAAAAATCACTTGACTTATTTTGATAAATGTTCATAAAGACTTTTAAAAACCATAATGACTTTAGAAAATTAAAGCAAGGAGGGGAGAAGTAATCTAAATAATGGTTCGGTGGTTTAAATATTTTAACATATTTTCCTTTCCAAAAAAAAAAGTCGCACAAAATAAACTTATTAGATGTGGAAAGAAAAATAAAAATAAAAACAAGCACTAGGTCTGATAGCATTTTAGTTGCCATTTGTTCACTAGTGTGAACTTGGAAGGAAGGGATTCTTATTTTCCTTTTACCCCGTAAGGCAGTTCCTCAGACTAGGTAATATAACTGCAAGTTAAAAAGAACAATGTATTAAGCATCAGAAATGTGACCAATTCAACCAAATTTAGCAGCATACACATTTAAAATCTGTGTACACTCAAGCTATGCTATGTATAAACCTCTACAATAGAGCCAGACACGTTTCAAACCTGCATAGAAATCAAAGTCCTACATTTTAACACTCAGTGAGATCAAAAGTTAAGTTTAAAATCATCCTGTTAATAAATTGTGAAAAATCTTCAAAGTTCCGTGGAATTAGAAAACCTTCCTTTGGTCTTACCTCTTGTTCTCTGAAGGACTGATTATTAACGTCCAGGACTCGTATAGTCCTCTTGATGGGCAGGAGACCTCCAATCTCGTCATGAGCCACCATGCTTCCCCCAGTGCCCCCGCAAACCCTCACAGTCGTTGGGAGCCGAGCCCGCCCTACAGCAAGGCACTACCGGCAGGCAGGCTTCCCCTCCCAGCGCCCGGCCCCCCGGCAGCCATCCGCCCCTGCCTCTCCCTCGCGCCGCGCCGCTCCGACTGCTCCGCCGCAGCCGCGCGATCCACCCAGACCTCGGGGCTCCGGGGGCGGGGCCTGCGGACACGTGACCGCGCTTAACTGACAGCCGCACTTCGCGGCTTCTCCCTTGCCTCCTGCAGGAGAAAGCTCTTTCTAAGAGGTTTGGAATTTCTACAGCAACTCAAGGCTCAAGGAAACCTTAGGTTAATGTTAAGGGCTTTCCTGGCTTAAAAAGCATTCCGGAAGGGAAACTAATTGCTTATCTAGGTTACCTACTCTGGTACTCGGCCACAGACAGGGATACTTTTTCTCTAAAACCCTATCACCTAGAAAGGAATTCAGTGGCCGAAACTTGACAACTTCAAGTAAGAAAGCTCTAAGTCAGATAACCAAAGAAAAGCCTGATTATTCAGGGACCTTTTAGTGCGAACATATTCACCACCATGAGAGCATCTAGGCCCTTACTCCGCCCTTGGGACTGACCGGCAGAGCAGGCACCGCGGGCACACTTCAGGTCACCCTGTTGGTCAGGTGGCTCTCCCACAGGGCTGTGGGGCAAGAACTGCGCTACCTCAGATTTCACTGTCAGCACTGCTCAGACTGAGAGGCACCTATCTTTCCTGTATGCTTTAAAAACTTGCCATCTGTGTAATAGATGTTTTACACCATAAATACAAAAAAGGTGATTTCTAATCATGGGATCCTGCTTTATTCTGAAATGACTCATCTTGATAGAGTCCTAAAGAGTCAAAAGGCCTTATTTAAAAGGTAACTTGCACTTTACAGGTAGAGAAATGAGGTCCACAGAGGTGAAGTAACTTGCCCCAAGTTACGCATTAGTGACAGTCTCTAAATTCTTTCTTTGGAAAAGCACCACTTAGGTTGGTTTGATAGGCCTGCTAAGAAGCAGACTTTCTTCCTCAACAGAATGTACTGTATTCTATTTTGAAAGGTAGGATTTTCACTATATACTACTATGAATGATATGATGTCAATAATTTGCAAAAAAATTTCTGTTTTCAGGATTTATTAGGATCAATTAATCCGAGAAATCTATGTAGGAGGCACTATTCTAGATGCTGTGAATGATATTAAAAATAGATTTCATATTTGCTCCTAAAGTGCTAATACACCATTATGTAAAAGTAGGCTACACAAAGAGATAATTCATAAAAGACAGCTTTTGAAAATTCCCAAGCTGTACTGCTAGCTTATAGTAAGCGCCACAGGAGCTCAGGAGGAGCAGCAGCTTCCAGCAGTCTTCTGAGCAGAGATGGGGCTGGGAAAGATGCTAGAGAAGACATTGTGAGATGTTATTTGAGTGGTGCTTGGAAGGCCATGTTATGTTCTTCATAGGCCCAAGTAGGGGAAAAGTGCAAGGATTTCCCAGAAGAGCATGAAGGAGTAAGCTCAGATTGTGGTCACGGGCTGTGGGTAGACAGATGAGCAGAGAATTTTACTGAGCCCGTGAGAGATAATAGAAGTTATGTTGTAAGCTGATCTATCAGATGGTTTGAAAGATGACTGGGAATATAATGCAAAAATCACAATCAGTTATCAAGCAGTTGGCCTAAGGTAGGGTCAGTGGGGAAGGGAAAGGATACCTGCAAGGGGCAACACACTGAGAAGTCAAAGATGCCTACAATTTAAAGTTAGGAGCAGTAACTGTCAATACATATAAAGAAATGAGGAAGAATGAGCTTTGACAGAGACTTCTGAGTTTCATTTTTAGATCTACTGAGGTGGTGGAAGAACATGAAAACGAAAATACTGAGCTAGAACTTGGAGATGCTGGACAAGGACTTGAAAGAAGCCAGAGGGCAGATTTAGACTGGGGAGTCATATACACGGGGATCAGAGTGGAAACCAGGAGTGAATGAGATGCTTGGGAGAGAAAATCTGGACAAAAGAACAAGGGCCCAAGGATCTAACTTTGGAGAGATGCCAAGGGAGAAAGATTTTTGCAAAAGGAATAGTCAGCAGAAAAGAAACATAGCAAGATGCCAGGGAAGAAAAGGTGTTAATTACAGCAAAAAGGTTAAGAAGGGTAAGAAAAGATGCACGGACTTAGTGATTACAAGTTTAACAAGGACCTGGAGCGTGCTAGTTCAGTGGAATAAAGACAGAAGATAAACTAAGGAGGCTGAAGAGTGAACAGAGCAGAATAAATAGCACAGACTATTTAAAATGACAACTGATCTACAAAACAATTTACTAAGGTTTGCAGGACAGTGTAACTTCTTACAGAAAGCGTCAATGCTGCTCTTCTATAAATACCAATGTATTTTGTATTCAAGATGATGATAATTCATCTTTTTGTTCTGAGACTTGTTTTTTTTTAAAGATTTTATTTATTTATTTGAGAGACAGTGAGAGTGAGAGAGCGCGCACAAGCAGGGAGGGATGGAGAGGGAGAAGCAGACTCCCCTGGAGCCCAATGCAGGGCTCAATCCCAGGACCCTGGGATCATGACCTGAGCCGAAGGCAGACACTTAACTGACTGAGCCACCCAGGCACCCCAACTGCTCTGAGACTTAAAAAAAAAAAAATAATGGTGATTGGTTATATCTCATCATCTATCCTTTATTACCTGACCACACCTGATCACACATATGTGGATATGTTTGGCCTTAAGGATGGCTGACTATGTGCAGAATATACAGCAGTAAAGTGGAAGTACCTTAGAGATCATTGGAGCCAGTTCCTTAATTTACAGATAAGAACACTGACCTGCTCAAGTCCTCAGAAAGAGGCGAGGCTAGAACCCAGGAGACTGGTCTAGTTTCACTGGTTCAAAATGGTGCAAGTGAGGCCAAGACTTGATGGCCAAGGGAATACAGGCCTTACACTCAGGGAGAGTAGGGAAGAAGCTGCTAGGGTGATCTCATGGGTCTGTTACCTGACATCTCTTTCCACTGTTTTTCTATTTAGTTCTGAAAGAGGTAAGGCCAAGGAGAAGGGATTTCTCTCATTTCTCTCCTTTAGCTGAGGGTCCAAGAGGTAGAGGGACAAGGCTTATAAAATGTAAAAGCTGAAAGCCTACAGGAGCCACATAGGGTTTAATGGTGATAGTCACAGCACAAAAATCCCAACTCACTAACCCTAAAATCTTCGTTTCATTTTGAACGTTCAGGGTTGTGGCCCAAATATAATTTAGACAACTGTAGATAGCATCTAAAAAAGCAACAATGAACACAGGATGTTCAATGAGCACCCTGAGTGATGAGCCTGAAAGGATCTTGACGCTAACAATGCTCCATAAAATCAGAGGGCTGAACAGGTCCTTTGAGGTCATTAACTCATCCTCCTCTGTTTTCTTAGGAAGAAATTGAAGAACATCAGTGAAAAAAGAAAAGGAAAATTTATGTCCTTACCCTGTGCTAGGAGCCTCATGTGTGTTACTTAGCCAGCTTTATGAATTATGTGTTATTAGCACCATCTTACAGATGGAGGAAGCTGGGACTCAGACAGTGTAAGAAACAAGTCCAAAGTTGCAGAGTTAATCAGTGGCTGGACAGGCTTGAGTCTGGTCTACCAACTCCTGTTACAGCACACCCCCCAGGTGAGACAGGGAACGCACCACTGTTAGCATGTTCAGTGCACACTTGGTGCACAGCCGGTGCAGGCCAGCCTTCTGTGAGTTGGGTCTCCTGGTCCCAGCTAGTGTTTGTTAAATAAATGGGAACACTTTACAGAGAAGGAAATCATAAAAGAGTTGAGAGATTATTTGCCTTATAGCCTTTTTATAACAAGGCAGTTAAGTAAAAAGATAATAGTTCCTGCTGCTTCAGTTTTAGAGATCCTAATTCAATTGTTTAATGTTAGTCACAGCTTATCAGAGCATGACTTATAAATATTACAAATTGTGTAACTGAAGCACAGACTGGTTAAGTATCTTTTCTTTGTGTAGAAAATCTAGAATTTATAAACTTAAAAACTGAGTTTTCTAGGAATAATAATAAAGCTCTATAAAAGATGCCAGATTGGAGAAAATATTGGTTTCCAAAGACCAGTTATAGTTATAACCTCTGTTCTTCTGCTCGTATGGAGTCTTCAATGCTTTCTTTCCTAAAATACAAAGATAAAGAGAACATTGCTTCCCTTCTATAGAGGAAGGCTATTAACCTTTTTTCCTCCTTTTAAGGTGAAATCAGAATTCTGGAATTTAGACAAACTAGAGCTAAAGAATAATCATTACTTCTTCTGGTCTGGATATTATTTGTTTTTATTTACTTTTGTCTGGAATCACAAGCCATTGGAAATTAGTTGAGAAAGCCCCATTATGGGAAAGAGAAAACAAACTCTAAGCTCTCTGCTGCCCTCTGTAGGTAATATTGTGAAATGCAATTGCCAACCTGCTTTTTCTCAGCTTTGTAATTTTGTTTATTTATAAGGACCTTATGTAGATGACTACATAAACAATCTTATTCTGTAGAGAAATATGGATAACAGTACAATCTGTTTCTTCAGCCCTTGTGTAGCTCTCATGTTTTCTATTACTAAATTAAACATGTTTAAAAACCATGTAAGTGTATGAAAAGTTGCCACAGTTCACAAGAAGTATTTTAAGGGCTTTTTTTATATACAAGAAAACTATGTTCCACTTTAAGACTAGAATTTGGGGTGCCTGGGTGGCTCAGTCCATTATGTGTCTGCCTTCAGCTTGGCTCCCTGCTCAGTGGGGGGTCTGCTTCTCCCTCACCTTCTCCTTCTGCCCCTCCTCCCCCACTTGTGTTCTCAAATAAATGAATAAATCTTAAAAAAAAAACTCTAGAATTTAAGATTACAAATAACTACTATGTATCTCACTAAAAATAGCTCAGTTTAAAAAAGAATTTTAAATCTTACTAAAAAGCACTGATTCGAATATGAACAAAATGGAACTTCTAAAACACCAGAGTTCCAAATTTATTTAGTAACTAGTTAAAAACAACAATAAAGGTGGGGCGCCTGGGCGGCTCAGTGGGTTGGGTGTCCGATTCTTGGTTCCGGCTCAGGTCATGATCTCCTGGTTGGGAGATGGAGCCCCAACGGCTCTGTGCTCAGCAGGGCTGGGTGGGGAGTCTTCACCCCCTCCCCCACCATAAGTAAATAAATCTTTAAAACAACAAAAAGGCAGTTACATTTGGACTAAATGAATATGAAAGAGGTTGGTAATGAAGTTATGTGTAGATCTGAATTTTAAAAAATCATCTGGATTAAACATTTGACTATCTCCAAGCTTTACTAAGAGCTTGGTTTGGAAAAAGATCAATTCGGATCTTTATACTATTAGCAAGACTATAAACAGAATACCTGACAGGCTAAGAAGTTTGGTATTAACAAAACCACAGTTCTTTTTGCAATAGTAATACAAACAGCAAATAAAATGGGGTATTGGTGCTGTTAGTGGTGACTTTTATCTCAAGTATGACATAGGAGAGCAAGTAACTTCTAGTATAATATAAGATCGCTTGGGCTTGTATAACAGGATGCTGAGTGGGATTTTCCTCATTTGCCCCTGAAACTCAGCTAAGGCCCAAACCTGAAGACAAATGGTCCTGTGTCCTGTGCCCAGCCTCCTGTTTCCTCAGCCCACGTTTACTTCAGTCATTGCTCCAGCAACCAGCTGTACTAGGTCACTCTTGCTTTCCACTCTGGGCTTCTTGAATATTGGAATGTGGCATTTACACAGGTACCTGGTAGTGTGAGAAATAAACACTCCATGGGGTAGCCATTGACTAATGGAGCACAGGGGCTGGTGAATAAAAGCTCCCTCTTCAGTCCCTTCACAAGACAATTCTGCGGTATATCTTACATGGCTCTTCAGAAGGTTCCAGCAAAAATAAGCCTCAGTTGCCCACAGTGGTGACCAGCTTAAATGCAGACACTTGGTATTAGCTGCCTCCTTCTGTTTCAATTCCCCATTCCCTGGGACCATACCTCAAAGCAGACTCACTGCTTGGCTCACGTCTCAGGCTGATTTCTGGAAGGAACCTGGCTAGGACACTGAAACTGAGCTTGGCCCTGGAGACTAGACACACAGAATGAGATTCTGGAACTGGGTCCCTCATTGGAAAAATGGTGTAAGGTCTATGGTTACTGATCGGTATGGAAGGAGTGAAGCAATGGCTCATACAGCGGTTGTGGCACATGAACAACATAGGGGGTTAATAGTAACTGCAAAGGTTGTAGAGTTGGCTGGCTTCTGTTAATTGCTTTAAAAGCTTTGAAAAAGCGCTGGTAACTTTCATAATGTTCTCAGAGTCATTATGGCAGGAAGGGCCAAGTGGGAGCCCCTGAAATTCTAACCCCTACACTGGAGCCAGGATAATAAATAGAAGCAATATTGCACACCAAGGGAAAATGCAGAGATAGGCATCAAAATTACAGCCGGAAGGAGTGATAGTCTCCACCCCATTTCCATTCAATTAATCTGTAGGCCTCTTACAATGAGATGGACTGTGATGGCTAACAGTGGACTACTGTAAACTTAACTCAAGTGGTAGGCTTAATCTCAGCTATTGGGCAAGATGTAGATCCTTTATTGGAACAGATCAAGACATCCTCTAGCATTTGGTATATGGCTATTGATCTGGTCTGTGTGTTCTTTTCAATTCCTATTAGTGAAGAAGATCAAAAGTAGTTAGCTTTTGGGGCGCCTGAGTGGCTCAGTTGGTTAAGCGACTGCCTTCGGCTCATGATCCTGGAGTCCCGGGATCGAGTCCCGCATCGGGCTCCCTGCTCGGTGAGGAGCCTGCTTCTCCCTCCAACCCTCCCCCCTCTCATGTACTCTCTCTCTCTCTCTCTCATTCTCACTCTCTCAAAATAAGTAAATAAATCTTTAAAAAAAAAAGTAGTTAGCTTTTACTGTGGGAAGGACAGCACTTTCTATTTCATATCCTGAGGCTGTTAACTTTTCTGTTCTGTCAGAGTCCTAAAGGACGTTGCGATCCACGGAATATCGTGTTAGTCCAGTAAACTGATGACATCAAACAGGACTTGGTGAGCAGGAAATGGCAAGTATTCTGGACACCCTAGGAAGTCAAATGCATGCCATGAAAATTCTGGGGCCGCCACATTAGAAAAGTTTTAATAGGTCCAATGGCCTGACGCTTTCTGAGATCTCTCCTCCAAGGTAAAGAACAAGTTGTTGTACCTGCATTCCCTAGCACTAGAAGGGGCACAGCACTAGGTAGGACTTTACCTGTATTTGGAAATTCTGCTCTGACCCATTAGTGGAGTCATCTCAAATGCACAGTTTTGAGTGGAATCCAGAGCAGAAGTCTCTGTAGCAGGTCTAGGCTGTGGTGCAAGCTGTCATACTGCTCAGACCATGTGACCTAGCAAATTTGCTAAAGCTAGAGGTCTCTATGGTAGACAAAGAGGCCGTGTGATGTCTCTGGCAAAGCCAGGAAAAGAATTGCAATGCAGGTCCCTAGGGTTCTGAAGCTAGGCTATGCTTTCCATGGCAGGAAACTGCCTGCTGATTTCTGGAAGGTAGCCGGCCATAGCTATAGCAGCCCTAGTGAACACTGAGGACCTGCCCACGGGGCATCGTATGACTCATGCAATCAGAGCTGTCCAAAATGAACAGGGTCAAGCCCACCAAGTCACAAGTTTGGGCAGGTACAGTGGCAACCTATTATATGATGGAAATGGTCTATCTGGAATTCGGTCTGAATAAGACCAAAGGGCATAAGTAAATTACATAAATAGATGTCCCCAACTGTCCCAGTACTCTGATATTAGCCCTTCTTCATTTGGTGGTGGGAGTGGGGGTGGCTCTTGGTAACCAACTGATAGAGGAGAAAAACTTGCCCTAATTCCTGGGTAGATTAGCTTCGTCTGTTGTTATGAGCACTACTGTGGACCCCCTACTGTACTGCAGTGCCATTTAGGGGTAATCCTAAAGGAGAGTGTGGTACAGGTCAACAATTCCAGCAGGCAGAGCCGTCGTCCAGTTTATACGGAGGGAGAAAGGGCATGAAGTACAGATATACGCAGGCTCCCGACAAGTGACGGACAGTTTGGCTGACTGCTCAGGGGCTTGCAAGGAGCAAGATTAAAAGAAAAAAAAAAGTAAAAAAGGCTGAGAGGATTTTTGGAAAAGAGGCATATAAATGGACCTATGGATTGTGCACAACGTGGGAGGATCTTTGTCTCCTGTTATCAAGAGTACAAAGGTAGTAGTGCCTTGGAGGCACTAGGTAAAAACAATGATTTATCCTGTGCATATGGACAAGTCCCTCTCCTAAGCCAGCACAGCACTTCTGGAAAAGGCCCACGGGGAGTGGCCGTAGCGCAGGTGTGAAGGTACATGCGGCTCCCCAGCAGGGGCCCCTCTTACCAAGACTGACCTCACCACTCACTGATGAAGGCCCCACCTGCCAGGAGCTGACAAATGATGCTGAAATCCAGCCGTACAGTCCCATTCCCTGGGCAGACTTGGTGGCTAGCTGATTACATCAGACCCTACTTCTACAGTGGGCAGTGATTCACCCCTGCTACAGTGGCGATCTCCACCGGACGCTGAATTTCCTTCTCCATCTTCAGGGCCCCTGCCAGCACCATCATCTAAGGGCTGGCACGGTGCCTGCTCTACTTGCACGAGATCCTACACAACTACACAACACTGCCTCAGACTTCAGGACCCATTTTATAGCAAAGGAGTTACAACAATGGAAAGATAATCACTTGATCCACTGGTTCTTCCATATTCCCCATTATCCAGAAACAGACAGCTCAACAGAATGATGGCATTGTTTATTGAAGATGTAGCTATTGCAGCAGCTCAGGGTTAAAATTCTGCACTGTTGGAACACTGTCCTTCAGAATATGATACATGTGAAACAGCCTATATATGGTACTATGTCCTCAACAGCCATCATACTTGGTCCTAAGAATCAGTGGGTGTTAGAACTGGTCCCTCTCATCATTACTCCCAGATGTGGTGTTTCCCAGGTACAACCTGGCTCTGTAGTCAACCAAGACTCAAAAAAGGTAAACCGACTAGGGGCTCAGACCCCTCAAGGACTAAGGTGGGGCAAGTAACTCAGACCCACTGAAGTGGTGGCCAAGGGTGAAGGAAATCTATTCCAGTGGTAGAGGAGGAAGATGTTCATCAGTTATGGCTCTGGGTAGCAGCAGACAGCGTGGCTTGTTCCTCTGTGTCAGAACGTGCAGAGATGGCAGCTGGCCACGACCCAAGGCCTCTGTGACAGGTGGGACTTAAAGGAGTATATGAGCACATCTCTACAGTAGAGTGTACAGTGTCAAACAGCATTTGTACCCTCCTCCTGCTCACATTCCCTACCGCTACCATTTGATTAGTTGCACTACAAATCCCTCTTTCTGCCCTAGGGCTTCTTGAATGTACAACCTACAAATACGAGGGTATATACACACCCTACAGGGAATCTGGACCAACAGGGAATGGGGCCAGTAGAGGAAACTGCTCCTCCTCTGCCTGTGAGGATGCTCTATAGGACTCCTCAGAGGCCCAGATGCCAAGTCAACAACTTGCCCTGGAACATACTTTTCCTCCTTTTCCTAGTCCCTTATTTCCCCAGATAAAATATCTACATTCAAGCCTTGCCTCAGGTTCTACATTCTGGGGGAAAACCAGACTAAGACACCCAAATTAATTAATTAATTTCTTTTCTTTCTTTCTCTCTTTCCTTCCTTCCTTCCCTTCTTTCAGACTTTATTTATTTGAGTGAGAGAGAACACGAGTGGGGGGGAGGGGCAGAAGGAGAGGGAGAAGCAGACTCCCCACTAAGCAGGGAGCCCAATACGGGGCTCAATCCCAGGATCCCAAGATCATGACCTGAGCAGAAGTCAGATGCTTAATTGAGTCACCCAAGTGCCCCAAGACACCCATATTTCTAATTTAGGAGGCATAAGCAAGTGGCACCAGCCACCAGCTCAGGGTAAAAGAAACCTATTACGGGTGGTGGAGGAGTAGAATGTGCTTCAGTTATGGCTTCCCTGCAGGATTTACTCATTAGAGCCTGATCAGGGAATGAACCATTCATGCCCACTACAGCCATTTCCACTTCATCAGAAACGGAATGAGAAACAAAGCTGTTGGTATGGGCCTGTAGTTTTCCTGGAAAGAGACTATTCTCTCCTCTCTCCAAGGTTTCTTTCCCTTAGGGACTTTCAAGAGGAGAGAGGGCCCACATGGCACTGACCTCACATGAATTTCTGGCTCCTCTAGTACAAAGAATAGAGGTGAGATTGAGGGCGTGGTCTTGCTGGGATGGCTGCATCCAGGTGGGCCGAGAACAGCATGCACTGGAAGGGCGCATAGTATGCTATTTCCTGGAGGGCACCCAAAAGATGTGGCTAATCTTGCCACGGGCTATCAATACCTCGGGGAGTTTCACAGGAATGGATCCCTCATTAGCAGGATTTGATGGAGCCATTACTCATTCTCACTGATCCCACAGAGGATGAAACAGAAGTTACAACCAAAATGAAAAGGACTGTAATCTCATCCAGTAAGGTAAAGAGACTCGCTCCTATTTCTTTCTCCCTTCGAGGAGTCTGGGTCTCAAAAAGGTGGGAATGAGATGCATGCAATAAAGTGAATACATGTCTCTTCTACAAATTTCTAGGGTTACAGACAGATATTACCTGCAGACAGAATGCCTCCACCAGAATGTAAGCTTCATGAAGGCAAAAAGACTATGTTTTGTTCTCTGAGTGTCTCGCACACTGAAGGAGCTCAATAATGTAAGAATGAATGAATGAATGAATGAAGACTGAATATGCTGAGGAGTGGAGAAAAAGGGCTATGAATCAAATCTGAGATCAATATTTTATCATTAAATACAGAAAACAGAGGCTTAGAATGGTTGTATAATTTACACAAAGTAGCACAAGTAGTAACACACAACTGGTTAAGTCCAAAAGTCTGCAACTTCTGAACAAACTTTACTGGCCCTAGCATAATTTCATTTAATTTATGGTTTATTTTATATTAGTTAACAGAGCAAACAGAAGGATATGTTAAAAGAAATAGAAGTAATATCCCCAGAAGGGCAATACGGGAAAATACATTAATGAAAATAAAGACTATTATGGGAAAACAAAACAAAAAATGAGAGATCTTGGAAATAAAAAAAATTGTCAAAATTTTATTTATTGCCTAAATAGAAATGTAAATAGGCTAACTAGCAAAACAGTCACTAATAAGGAATTAACAAGCTAGAAAATGAAGTTGAGGAATTCTCCTAAAGAACAGCATACAAGATTAAAGAGAGGGAAAGAATAAAAGAGTTAATAAACATATAAAATAATTCCAGATTTTTCTGAAATCTTCCTGAGTTCTAGAAGTAACAACTAGAGTAAGAGGATGAAAATAATCTAAAACTGAGAAGATCTCCAAGGCATTTCTGAAATATATATAATTCTTCAGAATTAGAGGGTTCAAAAAAAAAAATGCCAAACACGATGAATAGAAAATTTAACGAAAACTCTCAAACTATAAAAATATTAAATAAACGATCCCATCTAAAAACAAAAAACAAGAGACTAAAAAAAAAAAAAACCCAAACCCTGCAACATACATGATAAATCAGAGGCTAATATCCATATAACATAAAGAAGTCAAGTTATTTTTCCTTTTCTCACATTTAAAAAATTGTGATGAAATACACGTAAAATTTACCATTTTAACCATTTTTAAAAAATATTTTATTTACTTGAGAGAGAGTGGGCAGGAGAGAATATGAGTGGGGGGAGGGGCAGAGGGAGAAGGAGTTGGACACGGGGCTGGATCCCAGGACCCTGGGATCATGACCTGAGCTGAAGGCAGATGTTTAACTGACTGAGCCACCCAAGCGCCACCAATTTTAACCATTTTTAAGGGTACCGTACAGCAGGTAGGGCTCAGAAGCATTAAGTACACTCACGTTGTGCAACCATCACCACCATCGTCTCCTTTTATTCTCTTTCTTCCTAAATAGAAACCCTGTGCACATTAGACTGTAACTCCCCATTTCCCCTCTCCCAAACCCTGGTAACCACTATTCTATGTTCTATCTCTCTGAATTTGACTATTCTAGGTACTTCATATAAACAAACTTATACAACATTTGTCCTTTTGTATCTGGCTTATTTTGTTTAGCATAATGTTTTCAGGGTTCATCCATGTTGTAGCATGTATCAGAATTCAATTCTTCTTTAAAGTTGAATATCCCATTGTATGTATATATCACATCTTGTTTATTCATGAGGAAGTAATTCTTTCTATTCCTAGTTTGTTGGTTTTTTTTTTAAATCATGAAAGCGTGCTGGATTTTGTCTAATGCTTTTTCTGCATCAGTTGCAATGATTATGAGGTTTTCTCCTCAATTCTGTTAATGTGGAGTTATTCCACTGGTTGGTTTTCATTTGTTGAACCATCCTTGCATGCCAGGAATCAATCTCACTTGGTCTTAGTATACAATCCTATTAATATGCTGAATCCACTTTGCTGGAATCTTCTTGAAGATTTGTACATCAATTCTTATAAAGGATATTGGTCTGTAGAGTTCTTCTCTTGTAGTATCTTTGGCTTTGGTATCAGGGTATTGCTGGCCTCACAGAGGGAGTTAAGAATTGTTCCCTCCTCTTTAATGTTTTATAAGAATTTGAGAAGGACTGGTATTAATTCTCCTTTAAATGTTTGGTAGATTTCACCAGTGAAGCCATATGGTCCATGGCTTTTCTTTCACAGGAGGTGTTTTGATTACTCAATCTCTTTAACAGTTATAGGTCTATTCAGATTATCTCTATGATTCAGTCTTGGTAGGTTTGGAGGAACCTGTCCTCTTCATCTAGGTTATACAATCTGATAGGTAAAATTGTTCATGGTTCTCTCTTACAATCCTTTTTATTTCTGTAAATTGGTAGCAATGTCTCCACTTTCATTTCTGACTTCAGTAATCTGAGTCTTCTCTTTTTTTTCCTTAGTCAATTTACCCAAAGATTTGTTGGTTTTATCTTTTCAAAGAACCATGTTTTAGTTTCAATGATTTTCCTCTGTTGTTCTATTCCCTTTTTAATTAAAACCCACTCTAATCTTTATTATTTCCTTCCTTCTGCTAGCTTTGAATGTAGCTTGTTCGTCTTTTTCTAGTTCCTTAAAGTGTGAAGTTAGGTTGCTGATATGAGATCTTTCTCCTTTTTTTTTTTTTTTTTTTTGAGAGAGAGTGAGTGAGCACATAAGCAGGAGTTTGGGGGAGAGGGAGAGAAAGAGAATCTTAGGCAGGGTCCAAGCCCGGTATAGAGTCTGATGTGGAGCTTGATCTCACAACCCTGAGATCATGACCTGAGCCGAAATCTAGAGTTGGATGCTTAACCAACTGAGCCACCTAGGTGCCCCAAGATCTTTCTCCTTTTTAATGTAAGAGTTTATAGCTATAAATTTCCCTTTTAGTTTTTTGCTCCATCCCACTAGTTTGGTATGTTATGTTTTCATTTTCATTTGTCTCCAAGTATTTTCTAATTTTCTTTGTGATTGCTTCTTTGACCCACTGGTTGTTCAATACTGTTATTTTCTACAGAGTTGTGAATTTTTCAGTTTTCCTTCTATTATTTCTAGTTTCATTCCATTGTGACTGCAAAAATACTTTGTATAATTTCAATATTTTCAAATTGATTAAGGCTTTATATGATCTATTCTGGAGAATGTTCCATGTGCACTTGAGAAAAATGTATATTCTGCTCTTACTGGATAGTTTTCTGTAGATGTCTGTTAGGTCCAATTGGTTTATGGTGGTGTTCAAGTCCTCTATTCCTTTAATTTTCTGTCTGATTGTCTATCACAATTGGCAAAAATTGTGATATAACATAATTGAGACATAACAATGGTTCCTCTGTATGGAAGGAGAAGACACACTGCAGCATTGTTTTTAATGTGAAAAAATGGAATATATATTAAAGGGCCATTCTTCAAGGACTGGTTAAGTAGATTATGGTACTTTATACTACGGAATATGATATGGCAACCAAAAAAGAATGAGGTAGCCTTATATGGTATTGATAAGAGAGAAAGAGGAAAAAAGTGAGCTGTAGCACATGTACAGTATGATCATACATATAGGTCACCATTACTAAACACATTGTGTGAAAGTATGTAAATAAACAGAAAGGAACCTAGAAAACATCAAATAGGAACTAGTTACTTCAGAGGATGAAGGCGATACAAGGAAATTTAAAAAAAAAGTTTAATTTTGAACAAAGACAATGCATTCTTATATTACTTATATAATTAAAAAGCAGACACAAGCATTTACATGCACATAGCAGCCAGGAATGATTCACAGAAGGTCTAGGAATGATTAACCTTAAGGATAAATAGCTCTGGATACACTTCAATAGCTTCTCAGAGCATTATCAGGAGTAACTGTTTTATGTTTAACTTTTATGTTTTTGGCTAAGAACCATTTTCTTATATCTATTCTCTGTTCCTCTTAACTTTCATCACCCGTACCAGCAGCTGGGTTCATTTTTTGGACCTATGTCATAGAGAAACAATGTTTTATTATATTATGTTATAGGGCAACCAGCAGAGACCCTAAGTTACATCAAAATGCAAGATGGGGGGCAGTAAGCTAGCCTTATTCATAAGTTAAGCCACTAGGGGCACCTGGGTGGTACAGTGGGTTAATCCTCCAACTCTTGGTTTCTGCTCAGGTCATGATCTCAGCGTTGTGAGATCGATCCCTGAGTCAAGCTCCTCCTGGAGTCAGGCTCCATACTCAGTGTAGAGTCCGCTTGAAGACTCTCTCCCTCTCTCTCTCAAATAAATAAATCTTTAAAAAAAATACTAAGTTAAGCCACTAGCTTTAGCATGCCAGCTAGCTTCAAATTATTCAAATCTGTGCCTCAGAAAAATTACCAATTACCTGTCATGGTCTAAGAGGTGGGTTTGTCAAAAGTGAGATTTTATTAATCCAGGAACTGACAAGACGATTGTAATCCTAAACAACCACAAATGTTTTTAAAATCATTTATTAGGAATAATATACATAACTTATTATGTTTAATCTAAAATTTACATGGTACACCAATACTCAAAGTATAACCCTTCAATATACTATTTAACCTACAAGAAAATGAAATCCCTAAATCTGAACATTCTGAAAAACAACGAACCATTTATATATATATACATATATATATATATGTATATATATATAAACATTTCTTTTGAAGTGTTCTGGTTTATGTTTTGATCACTAACAGAGTTAAAGAACTTTGGTCATAAAAATATGACTCAGTCTTAACTCATCCCAGATTATTTTACATTAACAAAGTAAAAAGTCACTTTGGACCCTTCACTATCAGAAGAAAAGGGCAAGGTTATGGTTGCTAACAAACAGAGCTGAGAAACACCTTTGGAAAACAAACACTGTGTTCCTTTCAAAATGAATAATTTTATACATAATATAGTAGTAAGGCAACCTGATAAAAGATAGTGCTAAAATTTTACTTAGTGACAAATTTGATAAGCAACCACAACTTCACAACAAAACAGCCAATGATCCCCTACATGACAAATCCTTAACATCAGTATTAAATTCTTAATGTAAGATATCCAAAATCAAAATATGTAACACAATGCTCATGTTATATGTTTACCTAAGTCCAAAGTCTTATTTGATTCATATGACCTATACTACTTTATCTGTTCATTAAATATTTACTGAGCACCTATTATGTGTCAGGCCATGTGGCTAGGTGACTGAAGTACAGAGGTAAATAAAGTAATGGCTCCCAGCAACAGGCCTCAAAAGACCATACAAACTGATCATATTTAGCATATTACATAATAACTATCATATTTAGATGAAAGGCCATGCAAAACACAGGCCTAGGAGAGTTGGCAGAGTATCCATTTCAGGGCACGTTTTTGGGAAGAGGGACAACTTTAAGAATGTCACATTCTAACTTAATGGTTAAGTTCTGGCTATACCTAAGAATCGCTGGGACAACTTACACAACAAAAACAAAACCCAGATGTTCCTAGGTCCCAATGGCACCCATCCTCATTCCCCATCTCCTCATATTCACATAGTCTGGGATAGGGCCTAGCAGCACATTTCCTCCCCTAAAAACTCTCTCGGTAACTCTGACCTACAGCCAGAGTTGAGCAATTATTTTCAAGGTATAAATATAGCTTAATGCTACTGTGATCATCAGAACTTCATTGCTGACTTCTTTCCTCCTCATGAAATCCTAATTTGCTCCTTCTATTCAATTTTCCCTACCTAGAGGGCTTATGGGAGGGGTAACCAGGCTAGGTTGGTAGGGGTGGGATACAGGGAGAGGGGTTAAGACTCTGGGAAGGGTTCCTGGATATAATGCCTGAGTGGGGATAGGCAGGCAATCTCCAGACAAAGAAAAGGAATAAGGATGTACAAGGGAAAGGAAACAGGGAATATGATACGAGAGATATTTTGGAGAGATAGGGTATGGAGCTCATCATAATGGCGATTAGATGTTAAGTAACATTTGGGTTTTATCTTTAAAGCAATGAGTAGCTACTTAAAGAATTTAGCAAGGTACTGAAATACCAAGGAGGAGCGATTGGGTGGCTCAGTCGGTTAAGCATCAGGACTCTTGATTTCGGCTCAGGTCATGATCTCAGGATCATGAGATTGAGCCCATGTTGGGCTCCACCCTGGGCATGGAGTCTGCTTGAGATTCTCTCTCCTTCCCTCTGCCCCTCCCACACCTGCACGCACGGGCATGTGCCCCCCCCTTAAAAAAAAAAAAAGACCAAAGAAAATCAATATGGCATCATAAAGAGGCTACAAGTAGGGAGGCCAGTTACAAGGCTATATCTCTCGAAGCAACTGGATAAAGGGATGTGAAAATCAGGACTGTGATCTGGCATAAAGATTCAGATTAGGGAGTCATCAGTTACAGACAGCTGAATCTGGTGAGTGAATGAGCTCTCCAAAGAAAGATCATTAAGTAAGAAGAAAAAAACTGATGAAGATGAAACCTTAGGAATGCTCTTTTCATTTCCACAGTCATCACTCCCATTCCAGGCCTCCAGACTCTGTACCAGGTCTTCACTAACAAGTACTTTCTACAGAGATGGAAGGACTATAACTGTAGAAAATCAGTTCAAGAATCCAGAATGTCCTTTCTGTTGATTTTCATAGGTCAATAAACTCTTCAGCCAATCATTTTCAGCTTTCAAACTGAGTGGCCAATTAACCCTCTGTACTACTTCATTTCTTAGTTTTTCCTCATATATTTGACTCTTTCCAAAGAATTGATCATTCCTTACACATACACAACTCATTTTAATTCTTGGCATTTTTAGACACCCCTTCTCCATCTAGGGTTGGTTTTCCCAGTTCATGTTCACTTTCATAAAAACCCAACTCCAAATCAAAACCTCCCCAAATCTTCTATTTCTCCCTCCCATTCCTCTAACACTATCATACTTCTGTAATCTACGCAGGCATGATTTTGTCAGAGGTTCTCGTTTCCTGCTTGGATATAGTCTTATCTCTAAGGTTAAGTATGGGACCTGGAACATTGTGGGTGCTCCATAAAATGTTTGCGCAATCAATCAATCAATAAATAATTTAGACCAGACCCTAGCAAAGTTTTGAGTATATGAAGATGATATTCAATAAATTATAATTTCAAATTCATTCTTATCATGGTTGTACATAGTTGTACATGATTCCTCAGGTTTGGAAGAAATGGAGACTCTATCATGGCATGTAGGTAGGCCTGGCTAACGTAATCAAACTTTTAGAAGGATTTCTTTCTTGAATATAACTCCACAGTTTGAAGAACATAGCAACAGTATATGCGAATGTATAACCATTGCCCCAAACTTGATAAATTCTGAAGGAAAATAAAAAGCTTATCTTTTGGCTAGTTGATGAGTATTAGTATCAGTGCATAAGATACAATTTATCCTAAAAATTATAGCAATTTAAATAATTCCAGTCAATTCAATGTCAATAAAATCTGCTAAAATTATACTGGGTTCAGAAGAAATCTAAATTTGCTTTCACACTGGGAATAAAATACAGGAGTCATAATTCTGGGACTAAGGTGATGGCAACGACATAGTTTTACAATTTTTCCAAATTCTTCTATAAAAACACACAGAACAAGGACAGCAAAATCAAAACCCCAAGGTCAATATGTATAGCACCATGTAACAAGGTACATATCCCCAAGAACCCAAAAATACAAGTTAATGTGGATAAACTACCAACAACTAACTATAAGACTTATATAGCATCAGAAGAGAAAGCAGAGAAAAACAAAACATTTGCCAGATCTGAGTAGAGAAGAACCCCAAACCTATCGACAGCTACTTGCTACAGCTGCAGAGTTAGACAGGTCATTGTGAGCACAGCAACTGAAACTGGGAAGGGTTTTATCTACTCAAGGGTGGCAGTAAAGGGGTTCATGGCTGGAACACATGAGCTTAGGACTTTGAAAGCTCCCTTCCAGGACAAAGCCCTACACTGTGGTGCAATCTTGAATCTGGGAACAGATTCAAGTCAAGTGGAATAGAGGTGACACACAGGAAAAGAGAAGGTTCCGATAAAGGTTGAGGAGGAAAACAGGTCCTGGAGAACTCAAAGTATATCTACATTTATCATTTGTTAAAGACAACAGAAGAGGAAGTTTAGGGTCATGAAGCTAGAAAAGCTCTCCTGACTCACTCCTCCTTTCTAAAGCCATTTTCATGTAGTAATGACCAACAGAAAAGAATCACAGCCAAATCCCTTATTAACTTTTCATAAGGAAAAAAGGTATAAGGGAAAAAATAATATCCCTACAAAAAAATAAAGGCATGGTAGAAAAACGTGCTCACAAAAAAACTATAATATCCCAGGACTAGCTATAAGAGAGCATAAATCAGAATTAGAAAGGTGGTAAAATTAAGGAAAGGATTAGCAATGAAAGAAAATATCCAAAACTTGAAATCAGATATAAAGGGTGCCTGCATGTCCTGTCAGTGGATGATCTTATCTTCTAGGGCCGTGCATCTTATCTGATTCACCATTTGTTACTAATCAGGTTTTGCGACTCTGTAAGGGCAGATGTTAACTGTAGAAAACTGAGAGCAGTGAAAATACATTTTGTAGGTAGATATGTAGATGAGGATATTAATCTGTTTTGCATCTAATTTAGCAATCTTATTCCAGCATTTTTTTTTTAAATATTTTATTTGTTTAGTTGAGAGACAGAGAGCATGAGCGGGTGAAGGGGCAGAGGGAGAGGGACAAGCAGACTCCCCACTGGGCACAGAGCCCCACAGGGGGCTCAATCCCAGGATCCTGAGATGGTGACTCATGCCAACTGAAGTCAGATGCCTAACTGACTGAGCCACCCAGGTGCCCCTTCACCATTCTTTCTTCCAGTAATTAGAATCCTTCAGTGTTTCTGCTGGCTCACTCATTAATATGTTAATTAAATCTTTGACAGGTTTTCACTCTTTAAAGTTAAAAAAAAAAAAAAAAGGCAGCTAGAGCAACACAATAAAACAGACCAATCTACAACAAAATGAAGAGACAGTGTTTCCCCCCAAAACATTTTATTTGTCAGATAGTTACGAAAAGGACCACTATGAGACCCACACATGGCCCCAACTGGGCTCCTCTGATGGCCTTGAGAACAGGGAGCCCCTCACTAGCATGCTAGTCTGAGGACAGTAGTCTAACCCGGGAAGGACCCCATGATCAAATTCTTGAGCGGAGAGCAAGGGCCCTTCCATGCAAGGAGGTTAGCAGTCTGGGCCATTTAAACTCTTGAAGCTAACACAAGAAAAAATGCAGATAAAAACGAGGGAGCCAAAAAGATCTCAGAAAGCGTGAGGCTGTATTGTTAAAAACCACTTTGTGAAGACAACAGAAGAGGGAGCTCTGGAGCTATGAAGGTGAAGACAGGCTACTAGGGCTCACTCACTCCTCTCACGTCTAAGACAGGAAAATTTACTGGACTTAAAAAATGAGCTTATATAAAATTGCCTTTTATATCTAGAAAAGAAAAGACAAAAATGAGCCAAGAAGAGAATAATGAATCCCCTTTAAAACTATTTTAAGAATACAGAAAATGTGAAGTAGAATAATGTCTCTATAGCATAAAATAAATTAATAAAATTATAGAAGCTATGAAAGAACTTAAAACTCAGAAATTAGATGGGTAGAGAAAGGAAGATTTGCAATGAGGTGATAGAACTAAAAAAAGAATTAAAAATAGAAGAAAAATTATTTCAGAATAAAAAAAAATCCGTCTACTGCATTAAGAGGAAAAAAAAAAGACAAAAGGGAAGACAAGTTTAGACAAGCCCGGGTGGTTCATCTGACTCTTGATCTCAGCTCAGGTCTTGATCTCAGGGTCGTGAGTTCAAGCCCCGCATTGGGCTCCACACTGGGCATGGAGCCTACTAAAAAAAAAAAATAGTAAAATAATTTTAAGAAGATATAAAGAGATAGAAAATATTTTGAGAGAAAGTGATAAATATAAAAGATTAAAAAAATCTAAGTAAAAATCAGGGAGGGGACAGAAAACAATGGAATAGAAAAAAAAATGACAAAAACTATGAGAACAAGTCATCTGAATTTACTCAAGTCTACAGCAGGGGTCAGCAAACTCTCTGTAAAAGGCCAAATAGTAAATATTTCAGTTTCTGTACGTCACATGGTCCCTGTCACTGCTACTCAATCTCTGACACTGTAGTGTTTTTAAAAGCAGCCATTAACAATATATGTAAGTCAACGATGGTCAGATATGGTTTCTGGGCTACAGTTTGCTGACCCCCTTGCTAGAAAATGAGTTTCAGGAAACCAAAAACCTAGAACTGGTGCTCAGCATTCAAAAGACATTTACCTGTAGAACTAAAGCCTAAAGATGGTTACCAGGATACATAGCACAATCTGCAATGGCTAGACGCTCTGATCTTGTAGATACAGTAAACCTATGTTCAAAACATGGAAAATGGTGACTGTACATGAAAAACAAAGTACTAAATACTTTAAATGTATTAATTTAGAATAAAGAGATATTACTTCAGTTTGTTAACAGGGGAGAAGGAGAGGAGGGAGAAGAGGTGTTAGTTGATTATAATAATGCTCATAGGAATGCACCAATTTACTGGCTAAAAAAAGAGGAAACTGAAGGTAAAAATACCAAGAGAACAAAAACATGAACCTTCCTAAATATGGAAAGACATACCAAAGCAAAAACACACAAGTAAAACAAATAAGGAAAGAATAAAATAGAGCATATAATGAAAGACAGCATGCTACTGTTTAGCCAAGAGAGTGGGATACACAAATATACATGCAACTGCTTCTATTTTTAAAAAGTGAAAGAATAAACTGTAAAATTTAAAAAAGGAATAAAGGGATTTTGTACGGAAGAAAGAAGTAGGGTAGAAGATCTAGGAATAGAAACAAGAATCCTGTGGAACTACTTTGAAATTCCATACAATTTTGTTACGTGATTATAAGAAAAAATAAGTTTAAAAAGCAGTTCTTAAAAATTGAAAATAAAAAGGAACAAGTGAGTTGTTGTCATAATTACACGTAGAAAAGTACTAGTTCAGGGGCACCTGGGTGGTGCAGTTAGTTAAGCATCCAACTCTTGGTTTTGGCTCAGGTCGTGATCTCAGGGTCCTGGGATTGAGCCCCACATTGGGCTCCACACTCAGTGGGGAGTCTGCTTGAGGATTCTCTCGCTTCCTCTCCCTCTGCCTCTCCCTGCTCACACTCTCTCTTAAAAAAAAAAAGTACTAGTACAATAATCTAAAAACACAGTAAGTTGTACATATAATTTATATGTAAAAAACAAAAAAATCTGAAAAATAAAACATACAATGTTTTTAGTAATTGTTTCACTTATAGGAATGCAGTAGCAATTTGCTGTTGTCTTTGAACTGTGAGTAAATCAAATGAGAAATTATGTCAGTGTCCCCAAGACCTAAATTTTTGGTGTGGCTGAGAGATCTAGATAGTAAGATTAACGCAATTGAATAAAAAACACTGTAGCCTCAAATCTGAAATTTCAGTATAAACTCAAAGTTTACTTTATCTGAAAAAGTGGTATGTTTCCTAGCTTTGTCCATTAAAAAGGCACAGAAACAAGAATCAATATAGCAGCAAGGAGTGTTCATAATGTTCAGGTTTAAGCCTCTACCGGTTCCTAAGGAAACCAGGGTTTTTAGAAATGACTGTTTCCAGGTATGGAGCAGAAACAACAACAAAATGTACAAGTGGGCCTGGAAGAACTTGTCATGCAAGAGCAAAAAATTCTAAAAAAAAAAAAAAAAAAGCTAGAGAGGGAACCTACAGATTAAAAGACACTGAAGAGAGAATCACAATATACGGACCTTATAGGAATTCCAATTCAAACAGACAAAATGAACAAAACCAAAACAAAAAAGGTGTAAGACAAATCAAGGGAAGTGTGAACACTCAATCTGATGATACAGATAACGTGATACAAAGTAAAGGATTTTCTTCAAAATAATCCAGGGGAGAGGAACCAAGTAGATAGATAAAAGGAGAAGAATCTGATTGCATGATGGGAACCGCTGAAGTTGGGATAAACAAAAGGAGGGTTATACTTAAGTAGATTTGACCATGGATTTTATTGTGGCAAACTATAAACACTATTTCTGTGCGTGATCTGATTTGAAGCATACCTAAAAATACTCATGGTTGCCATTTCATCCTTTTTTCTTTCTTTGAATATAGGATTTTTAAATGTAACTAAAACTGTTTTGCAAAAAGCCTAACACTTAAAACACAGAGTTCTTCCATAAACATATTATGTATGTACACATGCCAACCCCACCCCCCAAATCTGGCTTGCTGGATTTGGTAAAATGCTGATGGGCAGACCTATAAAAATTTGCCATCGTTACACATGATGTCAAACATTTTTAAAATCTCGCTTAAAAAATGTGTAACTTTTATGTAACAATCTTTAAAAAGGTTCGTTAAAACCAAGATGGTTCTGTAAAGTTTGCCAACCGATAAAAATGGACTAAGTAATTCCATAAATACCAGGTTTTGGGACTTAACTACAGTTTTACATAAAGGATACATAATTATTTTTTAAGTGTGCACTGGATTTTAGTTAGTCACAGGTCACACATTGGAAATGCACGGCCACTTCGGACCTGCAGACAAGCTGTTTGGTTTGCATGGTCCAACATATAAAGACTGGGAGATTTCACATAAAAATCCCGATTTTGACAGTCCTACAAGGAGCCGTGGGCTAGAGCACAGTAGCAGCTGCCTCCTACAGGAGGGCACATTTCTCTTTTCCACCACAGTCCCTCCCTTCCTTCCTCCTTGCACACACCGTACGCCTGGCCTCTTCAGGCATTTGAGTGTGAGATCACTAGCTAAAGCTTAACATTGTTCTTAGGAAGGCTTTTACCTCAGTCTTAAAAAGTACAACAGAAAAAAGAAGATACCTGTAAGAGCCCATATTATTCAGTTTTGCACTTATAATTTTTTTAAAAATTAGCATTCATTATCCTTATAGCACAAAAATAAAACGCTATCTGCATATTTTTAAATGCTTTGACAGAGCAGGAAGGCTTACCTTTAGATCAAGGCTGTTAAGGCTTACGACATCATCGTCTTTTGCTCTCCGCTTTCTTTTCTATATGAAAAAGAAAGATTTCATTCTTATATAGAAGGAATGCATGTTACTTCACTAAACAAAGACCTCATAAAACCAGAAAAATCACTTTAAAAAAGTGAAGCTGTACTCATAAGAAAATTATTTTTGAAAAAAAATTATTTTTGAGGGATGCTCATAAATTATCTCCAGCATACTGTTTAAATAGTCCCCCCAGTCTGAATCATCTCATGCTGCGAAGTTCCACCCTATTCAAAAACCTTATATTAAGTTTTTTCAGAACTCTTATGTAAGTCAAGGACTGACTACTTGTTATGAGAAAAAGTAAAATATGTTTTAAACATAAAGGCAACAATTTTTTTTTTTTTTAAACGAACACATTATTTATCCTATGGAGGGGGGAGGGTCTTCACTAGAAAAAAAATACCCTTTTCTCATGGCCCAAAGTAATTAAGACTTGTTGCCTGAAGCAGGATTTATCTGCTGGGAGACAACACACTCCTAGTTATCACTCATCAACCTCACTCAGCCCTGCTGGTGCCTATAGCGGCAAAACTGTGTACAATCTCATTTCTGTCCTTCATCACTATTGAAGAAGAATCCTTAAGTAACACATCACCCACTCACACCTCAAAATAACTTTTCAGATTACCTGTGACACAGTCTAGCTCTTGTGAACTCTCAAAACTGACCAGCCAGGGTTCCTTTCCAGGACCTGACTCCACCCCAAGGAGAAACTGGTGGTAGTGGCATCAAAATGGAGGACAGGGACAACAGAGAAAAGGAAAGATAGAGTCCAGATGGAAGTGGGGAAAACAGACGGAGCCTGGAAATCACAGAAGCAAGGTACCATAAAAAGTAGAGAGGGAGCTTCTCTCTGTGAAGTTAGAAAAGTTATCTGAACCAAACCTCTTTGTAAAGTTCAGAAAAACTAAATTCATATTAAAATGAACAGAAAATTCTCCAAGTCAGTCTTACACAAAATAACTCTAAGAAAAATGGGAAAAGGGGAAGAATAACATCCCTACAGGGAATGAAAGCACTTGAGAACAAAATACTCAAAGAAGAAGAGCAAAACTATGACATACTATTCCAAAGTTAGCTAAAAGACATTAAGAAAATGATAGAAGACCTGAAAGAACAATATAAATCAGGACTGGAAAAAAACTGAAAATGAGTTGACAAAAAATCTTTATTGACCCTAAGGTCATATCTAGAAGATCTAGAAAAATATGAAAAATATGATCCTAATTTTGAAAAACAAAGCAAAGATCCTGCATATGTGTATCTTATTTGTGAGGCTGTGTGTAAATAATTATATGAGCAAAACACAGAAGGATAGGTATGGTATTGCTGACATGGGTTAGAGTGGAGGTTGCGGATGGAAGGATTGACAGGGGGGAAGAGAGGAAAGGAGGAGGAAACTGCCAAACAAAAAGAAGTGTACTGAAGGGAAAAGTTCATTCATGATTGTACTTACGCATTTATATAAAATCATGTACATGTATTTGCATATGTATAAAGACATTTAACAGATTTTAAAACATTCTACTATATTTTCAAATATTTTAAAGTTTTGCTTTTGTGATTTACATATTCAATCCATCCAGAATTTATTTGTTTGTATATGGTATGAGATGGCATATCTAAGTGTCCCCACCGCTAATACCATTGTTGCAGGCACCATTCCTTCTAATGTCTACAATGCAGTAAGTTCTCATACACATGTCAGTTTCTGGGTTCTTGATCTTATGGCGTTGGCCTATCTACCTAGACCTTCATCCACATTGTGGTTCCATAATTACTGTACCTGTGGAGTAAGCCTTAACAGCTAATCCAGCTAAGTCATACATTCCCTGACTTGTACATACCTTTGCTGCTCTGGGCTTGCTACTTTTCTTCCTGAATTGTAGAAGGAGATCTCTTACATTCTAATGGGACTTCTATCAGAACTGCACTAAATTTATAAATTAATAGGGGGAGTACTAACATTTTTATGTTACTGAGCCTTTCCTTACATGACTATCTTTCCATTTACTTTGGTGTCTATATCTTTATTAATGCTTTCCAATTTTTCCCATAAAAATCTCACAGATCTTTTCATAGATTTATTCATAGTTTAAAAAATTTTTATGTCAATAAAAGCATCTTTACAAATTACATTTGTTTATTGCCAGTATATATACACATTTTACTGACTCCTTTTTATAAATTTTATAGCCAGTAATCTTGCTTGAACTCTTATTAATTCTAATAGCTGCTATTAATATTCTCTGGGATATTCTATGTAGATAGTCATATTGTCCCTAAGTAATGAAATCCTACTGTCTCTTCCTTTTGAATTTGAATACCACTTGTTTTCCTGTCTTACTGTGTTGGCTAGAAGCACCAGTACAATGCTGGATAGACATGTTGACAGCAGGCTGTTTTTCAAAATTTTAAGGGAATGTTTCTAACATATTATCATTACAAAACATGTTGTTTGTGGCAGGTCTCAGGCTAAGAAAGTTCTATTCCCCGGTTTGCCAAGAATTTTATCATGACCGGGTGCTGATTTTATTTTTATCCATTCTCATTTTTCCTTCTATTTTCTTTGGTTCGTTCTACTTTTCTTTCTCTAATTACTTGAGTTAGATGCTTGCTTTTGTTTTTTTCTTTTCTTAAACTATGTATGTGAAAGTTTATAAATCTCCCTCTTAGTACTCCTTAATCACATTGCAAATGTTTTAATACATGAACTGAGCTATTTCTTTTGTAATGAGAGAACTCTACAAAAGTGTTTTTCCCAAGTGGGATGTGCCCATCCCAGAGGACATGCAAGATATCTTCCCTGGAGTGCAGGAAGAAAATGTAAGAACTTCTGGTTTTATGTATTTATTAATCCTTAAAAATAAGCTTTACTAATATTTAATACACAGATGATGAGCTCACCATCAACCACAGTATCAGGTTAGACAAAGGTGATCTAATCAGTTCCCAGAAATTGACTGCACACTGTGAAAATGTCATGGCTATTTGAAATATAGACTTATATCCACCATCATGAATTTCACCCTAGGTTGAGTACTGTGCTGTGCATTATTAGTTAATAATTGTGGTACATACATAAAAATCCTAAATAAATATATCAGGCATACGTGTTCAAAATATTTTTGCTGATAGGTTGTAAAATCAAGTTTGGAGACCCTTCTTTACTAAGTTTTTCTGTTTGAGTTTAGGCTTGTCAACTACTAAGGGAAAAAAACCAAGATGAAAAAAGTCTCAAGGAGAATAAAGAATTGTATTAAAATCAGGAGACTCTTGCTATGAATGCTTTACTGACCAATTAATATAAGTAACTGGTATAAGAGTACAGAAATCTCAAACAGAAGTCCCCAATAGAAATATAAATTAAATACAAAAGAACAGAGTGCGAATTAAATAGGTATTGTTGAACCCATCAGCACACAATCAGGTAAAGCTTGGCAAACTAGAAACAGGATGATTTTCGCTATTTCCTCCAAATAAGAAAACATAAGAATCATGTTCTATTTGTACATACATTATTTATATGAGTATTATAAGGTAATGAGTTTTTAATTACAAAAAGAATCAATTGGCTGGTGTCATTTTGCAGAGTTAGATGCCTCTATAAAGTCTCATTCTAAAAATAATGAGACTAGGATTCTAGGATGATTAATAACAAAATAATTCATTCAACAAATATATCATCTGCAATCACTTTTATATTTTTCAACCAAGGAAAAAGTTAAGAGTATGTACATAAAAACAACTTCATGTTTCATAATATATTCTCTTAATTTTAAAACTGGTAGGAATAAGAGAAAGGATTGCATAAGGTTAAAAATAAATAGATCTGATACTTTTTAAAATATGTTTTATACTTAATTGAAGTAAAAGTTGTTTTTAGCTTGTTAGCAGAAAAGAATTAAATGAGGCTGCCAAAGAGGGTGACAGAAACCCTGTACCTCAAGATATTCAGAGAAGTAGGACAACTGAGTTGTACACCAGACTGAAAGACAACCTAGGAATTAATTCTGTCAATGTCTTGACGTTAAATACCCAGGTAGCTACTCACCAAAGTGAAGTCCCAATGGGGGCCAGGTGTTAAAAATGTGAAGGAGCTACCTCTCCGAAGGGAATATCTGTTAAGAGAAAATTCAAGCAATAAATAAACTGAGAGTAACTTTAGTAAAATAAAGCACTAGACAGATAAAAAGCTATCTTTTTCATAGGTTCAAAATTATTTAAAGTAGCCTTATTAGTCATTCAATTGTATAAATATAAATGAGGGTATGCAAAAAAAAAATCAGGGTATAGGTTTTGGTCATTTTTAGAATCTTCACAAAAGTGAAAGGGCCTTTATAAAATGAGTGGACATATTAAAAATAATTCACCAAACCAAGCATGGTTATTTTAGGAACATATACATGGTTCAACAGTAAGAAATCTATTTATATAGTATGTTATACTAATAGGTTAAATAAAAAGCAGTAAATGATGCAAAAATTACTTAATGAAATTAAACGTGCACACCTAATATTTTAAAAACAAGAATAAAAGGATGCTCAACATAATAAATAAAACCCAAATGCATTTAATGTTTAAATCTCCTCCATGTATTGATTTTTTTTAAAGTTACGGTTTAATTAACCAAATAAAGAATTTTAAAAACTATATGAGACAAAAATCTCAAGTAAGATTAAAATTTGACTAGGATTTTGTTTGTTACTATTAAGTGACAGATTTTTCTTCTGTTTATCTTTCCATTCAAGAGAATCCTTTCAACAAAAACCTGTCTTCACCTTTTTAAAATATAAACCTCTATGTTTATAAAACATGCAGAAAAAATCACAAAATATAGCTAGCACAAGAAATACGGTTTATAAACTATACTTACCATTAATCTCTTCGGATGTAAATAAATATAAAATAAGTAGGTTTTCCCCTTGCACAGAAATAAATGAGAGAAGCAAAGCTGTTATTTCAGCTTGCTAGAGGTGAGGGAGTCAGCCACCATCACTTGTGTTCAGGCAGACTCAAGGGCAGGCTAAAGAATGGGAAAACTTCATAGTGGAAAAAAGGGAAGGTTTCAAGTGTGCCCTGATTGGAGGCTGTTGGCGTGGCAAGCTGAAGGTGAGCTGAGCAGGAGTGGGACATCTTATGTGGCTGGTCGTGGGGGGGGGGGGGGGTACGTATTTGGCTTGCTCTGATTGGTTCAAAGTTGGAAGCAAGGATAAAAATTAGGGGACCTGGCAGTTATTGATCAAGTCCTGGCCACTGTGGGTCGATTGTTAAAGTTATTTTTCAGCTTTCTGAATCGTAAGGTCATTCTCCATTTGTATATTCACTCCATTTCTCACCCTTGATCCTCAGGGTCTTGTTCACTCTAAGTTCCAGAAATACCACAGACAGCTATTACACCTACAAGAATTTACAAGCTTAAATCAAACACAAGGGAAGTTTGCTTACATTCTGATAAAGACAAGGGAAGATGGCTACAAGGAGAGAGAGGGTGTCAGAAGACTTCCCAGAAGAATTCACATCTGAGCAACACTAAAGGTAAGTCAAAGAGAAATAGCAATTAGCAAAGCAGATGAGAGCCAGGAAGGCTTTCTGAGCAAAGGGAACAGTACAAGTTAAGGGGGAGTGAAATGAATTATATTCAGGAAACTGCAAGTAGTTCCTTATGTTTGGGTATCAAAAGAAATAAGAAAGGGCTAGATAAAAGGCCTTACAGAACAACTCTTAAAGAGTATGGAACTGATCTGGAATAGGTATGGTGGCAGCAATCAGCTATAGGATTCTAAGTAACAAGAAGGATGAACTGGAAGGCAGAGGGACTGGTTGGGAAGACCCGTCAGGAGGCAGCTCCCGTACTGCTTACAATAGACAGTGAAGGGCTGAAGCAATAGCAACAAAGTTAGGAGAAGCACATTAGAAAGAGGGTTCGGTGACAAAACTGGCAGATTTTCCCCTTTCCCTCCCCATGCCAGCTCAGTTTCCACCAAGGTTCCTGGCATACTGAAATACGGTTCCATTAATAGTAATTAGAAATAGATGCAGAAAGATCTTAAGATATTTAAGCAAACATTTCCTTTTTTTTTTTTAAGATTTTATTTATTTATTTGACAGAGAGAGACACAGTGAGAGAGGGAACACAAGCAGGGGGAGTAGGAGAGGGAGAAGCAGGCTTCCCGCCGAGCAGGGAGCCCGATGTGGGGCTCGATCCCAGGACCTTGGGATCATGACCTGAGCCGAAGGCAGACGCTTAACGACTGAGCCACCCAGGCGCCCCTAAGCAAACATTTCCTAAATAATTATTTGTGAAAGATTAAAACACAGTCAGCCTTTTATTACTTTTAAAGCTCACGCTTTTTTCTCCCGAGGGCCTCCTTAGTGGAGCAAGATAACTTAAGGTTTTTCTTGCCATTGCAGAAAAAGTAACAATGAAGAAAACAGTAGGAGTTTTGATAAAACACTGGAATAAGGTATTTTGGTTAAACCAACATGACATCTGAAATGCATTAGAATTCATACGTCTGAACAATACAAAGATACAGTATTATGAACAATGCTAAAAGATTATAGGAGAAACAGGACCTTCACACCATATGTATCCATGGATCACGCTTTTTAAAAACACTACTCTAGGTAAGTGCTATCATATACTACATGGTTAATAAGAGCAACAGTGGGGGCAGGATTGAGAAGCATCAATTATGATTTCTCATTAAGATTATTTTTAATCCAGTACAAATAGTCATTACAAAGTAGTAATCACAGTGGCATTTAAAATAAATATTCAATAAATATGTCCTTAAGACAAGTTTTAAGGAGAACACAAAACCAAAGTTATTCATTTCTTTAGTCCCTAGAATCACAAACTGACCTCAGAATGAATTTGATGTTTGAAAGCTGGAAAGAAAAATAGCTCTTAGGAATTTCAAATAGGTCAACAAACTGGAAAAATATTTCCAATCAGATGGCAAGATTCTTTCCAGTACAAGCTGTAATCGGTTTTATAGTTATGCTATTTTTTCCCAATTCAATAACAAGTACCTATTTATTTTGAATACCCATGGAAAAAAAGAATCCAATAAACAAACTGTGCCCAGGAATCATGTAAGACAGTGCCAACTTTTAAAAATCTTGGAAAGACATACAGTCATCTTTCACAGGGCTCAGACTCCAAATGTAATAGCTATTTTAAATCCTTGTGGGAAAAAAATTTTTGATTTCATAAAACATTAAGATTGTTAAGTGGCCTTTCTAGACGATACTAAGAGTTCATTTAAAGAGGTTATTAAAGGCTGAAATAAGAAATGACAGTCCTTCATCTTTTCAATAATTTTTGTCCAATCCCCTTTTCTCATATATTCAAACAATCACAACATTTCAGGCATAAAATAAACTAATACATGTAGAAACTAGCTTGGTATATTAAACTGTGTTTCCTCTTAACCCCATTGTGATTATTCCTTAGCCTAACATCCATACTTCCTTTCCTATCATTTCGTGTGTTTTTAAACAATGCAAATTATTTTCACAATAAACTAGTTTTAGTCTAAACAAAGCATAATTACAATGGTAAAGATGATGTTCAAAAAGAGAAAAATTCTGTTAATTCATTCTTAAGCCAAATCATGTTTTCAAAGATTATGATTTATGTCACTGCCCTCCTCTATCATGGCAAAGAATTAAGAGCTGAATTAGAATTATAAATAGCAGAAAGGTAGTTCAATGAACATTTTCACAAAATGTACCGGACAACATAGGATAATTCTTCCAGTTAAAAAGGAAGAAAATGTAAAGATATTGCCTTATAATAAGGTAGATATTTAGGGGTTTACAATGAAGAAGAACCAAAATGAGTTAGCAAAGTAATGTTTTTAAAAAGCAAGCGTAAGGGGCACCTGGGTGGCTCAGTCAGCTAAGTGTCTGCCTTTGGCTCAGGTCACGATCCCAGGGTCCTGGGATGGAGCCCTGTGTTGGGCTCTCTCTCCTGAGCTCCCTGCTCAGCAGAGAGCCTGCTTCTCCCTCTTCCCACCCCCTCTCACCCTCTTGTGCTCTCTTGCTATCTCTCTCTCAAATAAACGAAATCTTAAAAAAAATAAAAATAAAAAGCAAGCAAAATAGAAGGACTAAAGATAGGAATATAGCACACTAGGTCACTGACATCAGCAAGAAGACTTGAGGCATAGGGCACCTAAAATATGACAAGGTATTGAAAACTGTGTGTGATGCCTCCAGATCTATAATTAGTTCCTATGTGGTAAAACAAGAAAAGAATACAGTAGCCCTGAAATCTAGCTGCTAGGCTAAGGAAGCTGGTCCCACACACCAGCAGTGCGACTCAAATAAACACCTGGACCTAATCACAAACTACTATGCATAACTCACAAACAGCTAAAATTTAAAATTTTAAATCTGTAATTTTAATCTGTAAATGCCAAGGGTACCTTGAATGTAGAAAGAGTGATGTAAACTATTCTCTGTAGTGAACATTTGTTGATATTCGGGGTGCTGAACTACTCAGGTTCTCAGTTTCTTAGCAAATTAGGCAAAAAACAATGACAAATATTATTGAAACAATTCATTTATTTGGGTCAAACATCTGATGTAGTGGACTGTTTTGACTGCTTAGCATCTTTGCTATTAAGAAATTGTCTCTTCTCCCACTTTGTAAAGGTTCTGCAGGAGCCAAAACTCATGTAGACTATTATCCCTTACCCTACTAGGGTTTCTCAACTTTGTTATCTGTGAGTCCCCAATAATAGATACATCTTGGAACATCTCTAAGTCTAGAACACAGCTGAGCACCTAGAAGCCAGCACACACGCATACACACAAAATGTGGAACATTCATTTCATATCATGGAATACTATTTAGCAATAAAAAGGAATGAAATATTCAGGCAAGCCATAATATGGATGAACTGCAAGATTATATACTATATGATTCCATTTATACGAGATGTCCAGAAATATAAATTTATACAGATGGAAAGCAGGTTAAGTGGCTGCCTAGGCTTGGGGGCAGAAGTGGGGACTGACCGCATAAAAACTTGTAACATTTGTGGTGATGAAATGTTCTATCAGTGGATTATGGTAATAGTTGCACAACTGTATAAATTTACTAATATTCACTGAATTGCACACTTAAAATGGGTAAATGTTATCATATGCACATTGCATCTCAATAAAACTGTTAAAAAGTATTTGATGTGGGAACAAATAGGCTTAGGAACTAATGTGGGTATCCTTTTATTTTTAGCAACTATATAAACAGTAATAATAATGACAATCTTGAGTTATCAAGAACTGGCTCAATTATTTGTTTACATGCCCTAATTTGGTTTAAAATATCTTTTGAAAAATAGCCTATCCAAAAAGTTACATCCCCCTAAAGGGAACAGGAATCCTTAGACTGAGTTTATACTAAAGCTAGCCTGGCTTAAGACTGTGCCTTTAACCCTGGATATCATTCTACAAATTCATCAGTTTTACTGGAAAAACAAAATTTATAGAGTTCACTACTGGTAGATCATAGGCACGGTATTGTCTTTCTTTTTTTTTTAATTTTTAAATTGTATTTACTTGAGAGAGAGCGAGCGCACGCGGGCGCACACACATGATAGTGGGGGGGGGAGAGAAGAGGGACATGCAGGCTCCCCAATGAGCACAGAGACTGAGGGGGTGGTGGTGATGGTGGCGGCTTGATCTCAGGATCCTGAGGTCATAACCTCAGCAGAAATCAAGGGTCGGTGGCTTAACTGAGCCACCCAGATGCCCCATAGTATTATCTTTCTACCAATGGAGAGCATTATTTCAAATCTATTAAAAGGAGTATGTTATAAAATCCTTAGAAGGATCATTATGGATTTATACTCCTGCATACAAGTAATGTGTAATATTCAGTGGATTCTCCTAAGGCCCCAAAGGGCAGAAATATAATTATTTAGATGTTATTTACGTCTAGTAATTATAGTATTTGCATAGAAAAGCTCCTTAAATGTGGTTACATAAGTGACGGTAATTGTTTTGCTGGTTAATGCTACTAATACACCCCTTTATAGAGACATTTTGTGGAGGAAGCATGGCAAACAGAACATTAAATTAGGAGTTAGGAAATACAGGACAAACATTTTCCAGTATCTAGCTGTGAAATTTCAGAGCTTCACATTCTCATCTATAAAAGAAGTTGTGCTAAATTCTAAGGCCCTCTCGGTACTAAAATGGATGAGTCAATGTTTCTTAGAGTTAATAACAGCAGCAAGAAATTTATGGAATGCCTGTTACGTTCCAGGCACTATTCTAAGCATTTAGATGTTTGTAAGAGTTCTACGCATTGACTCATAACCCTTAGAGCAACTATATAAGGCAGGTACGCACAAATGAGGTATAAATGAAGAGACTGGCAGCACACACCAGTGAAACTGGTCAAGGCCTCAAAGTAGTCAGTGGCAGTATCAGGATTTATATCCAATCAGTCTGGTCTAGCACTATGCTGTGAGAATTTACACTACACCACCTCTACAAGAGCTGACAGTAGAACTGCTAATATTCTTTGATAGACAGTAAGTAAGTGATAGTTCTAGTGTTGCCTCAAAAAATACAAATAATGATACCTAATATTCATGGAGCATTTGGTATGTCTATGTACTGTTCTAATGTTTTATATGAATTAGGTCGAATAATTTTCACAACCTTATGAGATAGATACTGTGAAGTAAGATTTGGAGAGATTAAGTCTCAAGAGCCAGAGTTTGAAACCAGGAAGCCTAACTGTAAAGCCTAAACTCTTTAAATACTAATATTTTATTGCGTTGTGGGTCTCAGTCTAAAAAAATGTACATTACCAGAGAAAATAATTAGGTGAATCAAAGCTAGGGCCAGGACAGACTCAGCATCAGAGAAATGCATCCGGGAAAGCAGGCCTTCTTCTGAGCTCTGAATCACATGGCAGGGACCACCCAGGGCTCTCAGTAGACAAGACCCTTTCTTGCCACCCAGAACAAAAAGGGAGGGATGTTAAGGGGAGAAAGGATTTGAGAGGCCGCCATAGAACCTACACAGAAGCTTACACTCTACTGGATTCTAGCTATTTCTACTCTTTCTTCCCCCTAATTACCTCTCCCTTGCCATAGCCTATAGCAGTCACCATACATATGACATGTTCCCCACAAAATCAATATTTAGCAGAAGCAAACCATTGGTACAGACTCAAAAACAATAAGTCATCCTAGGATCTGTACATCCTAGCGGTTTCTATTGCCTACTTCATCCTTTGATCTAGCCCATTTCTTGCTTGGCAGGTCAGGATTAATTATTAGCAATGGGTACGGGTGGAAATGAGCTCCAGACCTGTGGGTGAGGTTGACTAAAGGGTGGGCATGCATGTGTATGTATGCGTGCGTGCACGCGCACGCACACACACACACACACACACACACCCCCCCTGTACTGACTAGTTTCACCTTAAACTCCTGACTACAAATTTCAGGTAGGTCTTCACTTTGGCCCAGCAATGCTGTTACATTTCCCTTGTCACTTCCTCTCCTTTTTCTCTTTACTCTTCCAATACTCCCTCCCCAACCCCACCTCACTTTCAGCTTATGCCTTTGCAATTTATAATATTATATCCCCCACATTTACATTGTTCAATCTACCAACATACCCTAAACTTTTTCTTCTCTTTTTGTTACAATGTATAAGCTGCATTAACTAAGACCAAACCTTCCATTTATACACTGGGTTATATCTTCTCTTCTCTACTCTTAAAAGAAGCCAGAGACAAAACACATTAACTTCAAAAAAATTAGATATGAAATGTAAATAGATAAAATCCAACAAGTTAAAGATTAAAAACTGCTAGAGGAAGATTCTTTCTGAATAAGGGCACATAGTGTAATAAGGTCTTGAGGAAAAGTAACCGTGTGATCAGTGGATTTGTGAACTGAATTAGTTGTTCATTTTCAGAGAACAATATCTTTACTTGAGGGAACCATTAACAGACAAACTATCATTATTTGGACTCGGGTATTTTGCAGGCATTTACTCTACAATGAAGTATTGCTGCCAGTGATAAAAATTTGTGCTTTCAAATGAAAATTAGAATTTGAAAATTGTACCCATCACTGTGAGCATGACATCTCAACACTTAAAAGCTTTTCATGTGAGATTGGTGATTATATAAATGACTGTGATTTTTTTGATAGCGTTTAACAGTATGTATCAACCTTTGAAAGATCTGCATAACTCAGTACACTAATATTTTCTAAATGACAAATACATAATGTCACAAAATCATGGATAAGTAAAACAGAGCTACTCAAAAATTTAAAAGACAGTGGATTTTAATGTAACAGAGAATGACAAGTTCATTGATTCATTTCAGATTCCAAACCGCAGCCAAACTTTAAGAAATTATGACTTGTCAAGTTCTGGTGTATTATCAAGGAAGAATATCCATAATTGTCTGAAAAGACCATTAAAGGGCTCATGCACTTTGAACTCAAAATCTGTGTCAGGGCAAATTTTCTTTATATACTCATACACTTTATTCCCTATAGACTTCATCTTTGTATACTGCAAGAAGCAGATGTAAGAATCCTGCTCTCTTTTGTTAAGCTAGATTATTAGAAATCTACGAAACTTATAAAAACTCCAGACTTCTCACTGGTTTGTTTTTACAAATCTTTGTTTTAAAAAATATGTTGTTTATGCAAATATAATGGGTCTGACTGCTAAAAAAAATTTAACAAATTAATAATTTTTAATAAACATAATCCACATCAACAAAAGCTCTTTGGTGTCCTCAGTAATTTTAAAGAGTGTACAGAAGTTGTGACACCACAAAAACGAGAATTGCTGCCCTAGAAAAATCCTGTACAGGTGTGGAAAGAAAATGTACACCAAAATAACCTTATACGATATACCAAATAAACTCCATCTGAATTATGGAAAAAGACTTAAAACTATTATCGTTAATAATATTTCACTGTATAAAAGTATCATAACGTATTTAATTTCCTTCCAGTTTTTTTCTAACCTTTTTACTATAAAAAAGTGTTGTAACATATTTTCTTGCACGTACACCCAAATATACTTGTATAATTACTTTCTTAAGATATAAATTCCTATACTTATAGTGCTCAGTTTAAATACATGCACTATTAAAATTTTGTTTTATCTGCCAAATTTCTTCTACAACATCCATGTAATGGGAGTATGAGAGGACAGCAAGGAACAGTAAAAATATTTGAAGAAATAATGCCTGAAAACTTCTCAAATTTACTGAAAAACAACAGCCTACATATCCAGAAAGCCCAGTGAACTACAAGGAAGATAAGTTCAAAGAGATCCACAGACATATCATAATAAAAATGGTCAAACACAGGATAAAAAAAATGGAGCAAGAGAAAAATGATTTGCTACTTACAAGGTAATCTCAACAAGATTAATGGCTGACCTATCAGCAGAAACAACAGAAACCAGAAAGCAGTGGGATGTCATATTCAACGTGCTCAAAGAAAAAGACTATCAATAAAGAATCCTATATAAAGCAAAACTATCTTTCAAATATGAAGGTGAACTAAAGACATTATCAGATAAACAAAAACTGAGAAAATTTGCTGTTTGTAGACGTGTCTCACATACTAAAGGAAATACTCAGGCTAAAACAAGGGAGTCTACATGGTAATTTGAATCTACCCAAAAAGACAAAGAGCACCAATAAGATCAGTTTAAATGAGAAAAAAAAAAATCCATAAAGAAATTAAAATGCCATAAATTAGAAAACATTCACTCAATGCAAAAGAAAATAAAGGACAAACAGAGAAACTAAGGTCACATATAAAACAAAAAGTAAAATAGCAGGCATAAATCAAACTATATCAACAGTTAACATTAAATGTTGAGTGGAGTAAATCACACAATCAAAAAATAGATTGTTAACTTGGATTTTAAAAAAAGAAACATAATCCAACTATGTATCATTGACCCTTGAACAATGTGGGGTTAGGAGGTCGTCATGACCCCTCATCCATGAGGTCAAAAATCCATGTTTAACTTTTGATTCCTGCAAAACTTAATTACTAATAGCCTTCTGTCGACCAGAAGCCTTAACTATAACATAAATAGTAGATTAGCACATATTATGTAGGTTACATGTATTATATACTGCATTCTTACTATAATGTAAGCTAGAGAAAAGAAAATGTTATTAAGAAAATCATAAGGAAGGGGCACCTGGGTGGCTCAGATGGTTAAGCATCTGCCTTCGGCTCAGGTCATGATCCCACCAGGGTCCTGGGATGGAGCCCCACTTCGGGCTCCCTGCTCAGTGGGAGCCTGCTTCTCCTTTCTCCCTCTGCCTCTCTCCCTGCTCATGCTCTCTCTCTCCGTATCTCTGTGTCTCAAATGAATAAACAAAATCTTAAAAAAAAAAAAAGAAAATCATAAGGAAAAGAAAATATATTCACAGTACTGTAAAAAATTCATGTATTAAGTGGACCCATGCAGCTCAAACCCACATTGTTCAAGGGTCAACTGTGCCATCTACAGGAGACATACTTCAGCTTCAAAGATACAAATAGCTTGAAAGTAAAAAGGCAGAAAAAGATATCATGCAAACAGCAAACCACAAGAAAGCTAGACTTGCTGTATTAGTATCAGACAAAATAGACTTTGAAACAAAAAAGAGTGACCAGAGATAAGGGGGGAATTTTATAATGATGAAAGGCTCAACCCACCGCAGAATAACAAAAATATGTGTATCTAATTACAAAATAAAATACAGGAAGCAAAAACTGACAGAAATGAAGGGAAAAACAGACAATTCAACAATGATAGCTTCAATACCTCATCTTCAACGATGGTAGAATAACTAGAAGATCAACAATCAAATACAAGACTTGAACAACCCCATAAACCAACTAGATCAAACAGCCATCTATAGACACTACACCCAAAAGAATATACATTCTTTTCAAATCCACATGAAGCATTCTCCTTGAGAGACTATATTCTAGGGCATAGAAGAAAATTTAATATATTTAAAAGGATATACATTTAATATATCTAAAATGATATAGATACAAAATATGTTCTCAACCACAGTCGAATGAAATTGGAAATCAACAACAAGAAAAAAATTGGGAAAGTAACAAGTATGTGGAAATTAAACAATGCACTCCTAAATAATCAATGGGTCAAAGAAGAAAGCAAAGGGAAATTACAAAATAATTTGAGATTAGTGATAATGAAGACACAAAACATCAAAACTTGTAGAATGCAACTAAAGTAGGGCTTGAGGGGAAATTTATAACTATAAATAACTATATTAAGAAAAAGATTTCAAATAAATAATTTTGCATCTTAAGACAATGGATAAAGAAGGGCAAACTAAACCTAATGCAAGCAAAAGGACAGAAATAATAAAGGTTAAAGTAGAAATTAATGAAACAGAATAAAGAAACAGTGGAGAAAAATCAATGAAAACAAAAGCTGGTCCTTTGGAAAGATCAACAAAATGGACAAATCTCTAGGCAGACAGATCAAAATAAAAAGAAAGACTCAAATTTCTAGAAACAGAAATAAAAGAGAGGGCATTACTACTTATCTTACAAAAATAAAAAGGATTATAAAAGAATACTATGAATAATTGTATCCCGCCAAATTAATTTAGATGAAATGAGCAAATTTCTAAAAGACACAAACTACTGGGGTGCCTGGGTGGCTCAGTCGTTAAGCGTCTGCCTTCAACTCAGGTCATGATCCCAGGGTCCTGGGATCGAGTCCTGCATCGGGCTCCCTGCTCAGCAGGAGCAGGAAGCCTGCTTTTCCCTCTCCCTCTCCCCCTGCTTGTGTTCCTGCTCTCGCTGTCTCCCTCTCTGTCAAATAAATAAATAAAATCTTTAAAAAATAAAAATAAAAGACACAAACTATTGAAACTGACTTAAGAAGCAGATCTTTAACAAGGGAAGAGACTAAATTAGTAATCAAAAAACTATCCACAAAGAAAAGCCCAGGTACAGACGGCTTTACCCCTGAATCCTACCAAACATTTAAAGAACTAATACCAATTCTTCACTAACTCTTCCAAAAAACCGGAAGAGTACGGAACACCATCCAACTCATGAGACCAGTATTACCCTGATAATCAATACCAAAGACACTGGAGGAATACTACAGACCAATCTCTTGTGAATGTAGATGGAAAAAAATCCTCAATAAAATATGAGCAAACTGAATCCAAAAAGTTATACACCATGACCAGATAAGATTTATACCAGGAAGGCAAAATTGTTATTCTAACACCTAAAAATTAATGTAATAAATTAATTTTATCAATAAAATTTTAAAAAGACCAAAATTGGGGTTGGCGGGGAGAGAAGCATTTGACAAACTCCAACATCCTCTCAAGATAAAAATCACTCAAAAAACTAGGACTAGAAGGGAACTTCTCAGTCTGATAAAGGGCATCTACAAAACCCCACAGCTAACAGCATAGTAAAGGTGAAAGACTGGATGCTTTTGCCCTAAGATCAGGAACTAGATAAGGATTTCCAGTCTCGAGGATTTTATTCAACAGTGAACTGGAGGTTCTAGTGAGGGCAATTAGGGAAGATTAAGAATTAATTAAAAGAATTTCCAGGTTGGAAAAGAAGAAATATAATTATTTTTACTCATTGATGACATAATGTTGTATGTAGAAAATCCAAAAGAATTCACCAAAAAAACCCTATCACTTATTAGAATAAATGAGCTCTGGACACAAAACTACAAACAGTGCTGGATACAAAAATCAACTGTATTTTTATACACTTAAAATTATGAAATTATAAATGAAGTTAAGAAATAAATTCCATTTGCATTAGCATCCAAAAGAAAATATTTAGGAATAAATTAAGCAAATAGTACACAAGTTATACTCTGAAAACTACAAAACTACAAAATACTGCTGAAAGAATTAAAGGTCTAAATAGTTGGAAAAACATTCCCTGTTCATAGATTGGAACACTTAACATTGCTAAGGTGGCAGTACCCCCCCAACCGACCTACACATTCGGTGTCATCCCCATCAGAATCCCAGCTGACTTCTCTGTGAAAACTGACAAGCTGGTACTAAACTTCACATGGAGTTGCAAGAGACCCAGAATAGCCAAAACAGTCATGAAAAAGGAAGAACAAAGGAGGACTTGTATGTCTCAATTTCAAAACTTACTATAAAGTAATGACAATCAATAAGGTGTGGTGCTGGCCTAAGGCTATACATAACAGATCAAGGGAATAAAATTAAAAGTCCAAAAATAAACTAAGATACCTATGGTCAACTGGTTTTTGACAAGGTGCCAAGCCCATTTGATGGGGAAAGAACAGGTTTTTCAACAAATGGTGCTGGGACAACTGGATAGCCACAGGAAAAAGAAACAGTACCCGTATTTCACATCATATCTAAAAATTAGCTCACATGGATCAAAGACCTATATAAAAGAGCTTAAACTGGAAAACTTAGGGGTAAGCCTTTACAACCTTGAATTTGGCAAAGGATTCTTAGATGTGACACCAAAAGAAAAAGCAACAAATATAACAGATAAATTAGACTTCATCAAAATTAAAAACTTTTGTTCTTTCAAGGGACAACATCAGTTAACTGAAAAGACAACCCACATAATAAGAGAAAATATTTGCAAATCATATATCTGATAAAGGATGTGAGTCTAGAATAAAGAACTCTTATAACTCAATAATGAAAAAAGGACAAATAACCCAATTTAAAAAACGGGCAAAGGATGGTCCGCCAAAAATGGCCACATGATTCCATTCAAATGAAATGTCCATAACAAGGGAAATACATAGAGACAGAAAGTAAATTAGAGCTAGGGATAAAGGGGGGGGGGGTTAGGGAGGGGGATGATAACTGAAGGGCATGAGGTTTCTTTTCAAGATTAAAAGAAAATGTTCTAAAATTAACTGTGGTGATGGTTGCATATACCTGACTACATAGAAAAACACCGTACACTTTGAATGGGTAAAATTGTATGGAATGTGAACCCTGTTTTAAAAAAGCCAATCATACGTTGTCTGTTGTTTTTCAAATTTGTGTATAGTGAGTTTATCTACAGAAAGTTTTATATTTACATACATTTATACACCAGTCTTTCTCCTTACGATTTCTGGATTTGATGTTAGCTTAGTTATTTCTTGCTCAACTATTAATTGATACTACCCTGTCATATTTAATGTATTTTTGTAGATGTCTTACATCCTTTCTGGAAAATGGAATATAGATCAGTTACTTCACTCCCTGGTTTGCCTCCAAGGTTCTTCTAACTTCATTTCTATCCTCATGCGGCCTGTGTTACCACCCTTTCCTCAGCGGACCTCATTTCCACCTCCAAACACAAAAAATGGAAGCCTCAAATTCCTTCTCACAACCCACCCCATTCCCCAAAACTTACCTAAAGGTATACCATCCATAGCTCTTAGCCAGGCTAAATTCTCTACACTTAATTTGAATTCCATCCTTTTCTGCCTTCTTGGCTGCTTGCTTAATCATCCCTTCTCTCCTGTCTCTTCAACTTCTCCCTCTACCTATCTCCCAAGCATATCAAGTTTATCCCATGTCTGCCCCACAAAATTGTGTTGCCTCCCTCCATTATTTCTTGCCTTCCTGTTGCAGTGAAACTTCTTCAAAGTACAATTCACACTCAATATTTCTTGTTTTCCAATCTCATTGCCAGCTCTCAGATTCAAACACTCATCATTTTTCACCCAGGATACTTCAGACTGACTTCCCACCAAGTCACTGTATATATTTGGGATGTTAAATTTGGTATCCATAGTTGGACTGCAAAGGACCACAAATCTGAAATTTTACGTATATCAGCACTTTTTTGGGAATAGTTTTTATAAGACTTAAGGAGTGTTATGGCCCCAATGTTACCTATTTTTTTTTTTAAGATTTTATTTATTTGAGAGAGAAAGCGAGAGAGAGAGCACAAGAGGGGGTAGAGTCAGAGGGAGAAGCAGACTTCCCACCGAGCAGGGAGCCGGATCCCGGGACTCCAGGATCACGACCTGAGCCGAAGGCAGTAGCTTAACCGACCGAGCCACCCAGGCGCCCCTTACCTATTTTTTTCAACGAAGGCAGAACGACCTTTTATTTTTTTTTTAAAGATTTTATTTATTTATTTGACAGAGAGAGAGAGAGAGAGTTAGCGAGAGGAGGAACACAAGCGGGGGTGTGGGAGAGGGAGAAGCAGGCTTCCCGCCGAGCGGGGAGCCTGATGCGAGGCTCCATCCCGGGACCCTGGGATCACGACCTGAGCCGAAGGCAGACGCTTAAGGACTGAGCCACCCAGGGGCCACCAGAATGACCTTTTAAAATGCAAATAGGATCATGTCATTGGCTTGTCTTTCAGTATCTCCCCATCACCTTGAAGACAAAACCCAAACTGGGCGCCTGGCTGGCTCTGTTGGTTAAGCGACTGCCTTCGGCTCAGGTCATGATCCCGGGGTCCTGGGATGGAGCCCCGTATCGGGCTCCCTGCTCCTCGAGGAGCCTGCTTCTCCCTCTCCCTCTGCCTGCCACTCCCCTTGCTTGTGCTCTCTCTCTCTGTGTCAAATAAATAAAAAAAACCTTAAAAAACAAAAACAAAAGCACCCAAACTCTCATGGCATACGGGGGCTCCTTCAAGATGTGGCTCTCACCTCTTTAGCATCATCTTTCATCCCTATTCCTAAGTCCTCCCCCACACAATTAGCATCTAGTCACAGCCAACCAGGTACGGTACCTGGAACTCATGCTCATTTGCCTCAGGGCCTTTTAGCATGCTTCTCCCCCATATGAAACCACCCATTTACACCTCTCTAAACTGGTCCTCCAAGACTCTGGGATTTCAATAGGAAATCATTTTCTGTTCCTTTTATAAGTACTCCTTCTATTTGCATCTATGGCATCCTGTGTATATTTCTACAGTAATTTTTATCACAATTATAATTATTATCTTTCTTCCCTATCAAATTATAAATTCTTTTAGAGTAAGGATAGTATTTTCCATCTCCTATTTCTAGTGTCTTACATATTTCCTAATAAGTCATATCTCATTCTCTTCACAAACCCTGCAAACATTCTAAATTCAGTATTTTAACTAGTCTACGATTGCCAGATTTAATGGTCTTTTTATGTCTTATCTAACTTAAACTTGCTAGTCCTTCCTTATCAGTATAACGTTTGATATAGTCTACCATACCCTCTTTCCTGAAATCCTCTCATTTGCCCTCCTAGATGCTGTTCTTATTTGATTCTTTTCTTACCTCACCAAATGCTCCCTCTGAGTATCCTCTTTACCCTGACCTTTAAATGTTGGGAGTGCCTCAGGAGTTAGTCTTCAAACTCTTCTTTATACTATCTAGATAACTTCCCAGTTCCATGATTTCAAGTCTATATGCTCACAACTCTCAAATTTGTATCTGGTTACACAGGTGGGTTCGCTTTCTGAAATTTAACGGAGCTAAATATTTATGATTTGTGCACTCTTTCATTCAAGTTTTTAGTTCAATAAGAGGTTAAAAAAGAGAAAAAAAAAAAGCAAAAAAGAGGGTAATGACTAGAATAATGTATAGAATTGTTGAATCACCATATTGTACACCTGAAACTAATAAAACACTCTATGCTGTACACTTCAATTGAGAAAAAAGAGAAAAGAAAAAGAAAAAAAACTGTGATGAACTCTTTAATAAGAGTCTCAGAACCGACCCCAAAGCAAACTTTTTCCATAGTCTTCCTTCTGAGAAGAGTAAAACCCATCCTTCTAGTGCTCAGGCCAAAAACCTCAGTGATCCTTCCACTTTTTCTCTTAACTCCAGTTAATCGATCTGCAAATTCTGTCAGCTCTATTTTCAAACACATCCCAAATATGAATATTTTCCACATCTCCCACTCTGATATGATGTCTCAACTGCAATACCCTCCCTAACTGGTCTGTGCTTGTAACAGTCACAGTGGTCCTTGTAAATATAGATCACATAATTTCCTCTTGCTTCCCAACTAGTTTAAATTTAAAGTCATTTCAGTGGTCTCCCAGGAACTGCATCATCTGCCCCAGCCATCTCTCTGACCTCTTCCTCTGCACTTCTTCCCTTTGTTTCACTCCACTGGGCTTGGCTTCTTTGCAGTTCCTTAAACACACCAAATGAGATTCTATTTTAAGACCTTTGCACTTGCTGCCCCTCTCTCCAAATATTCACATGGCTTAGTTCCTTAATTTCTTCAGATCTCAAATGTCATCATCAGAGAGGCTTTTCCTTCTGCTCTTTAAAAAAAAACACTGGGCGCCTGGGTGGCTCAGCCGTTAAGTGTCTGCCTTCGGCTGGGGTCATGATCCCAGGGTCCTGGGATCGAGCCCCGCATCGAGCTCCCCGCTCAGCGGGAAGCCTGCTTCTCCCTCTCCCACTCCCCCTGCTGGTGTTCCCTCTCTCGCTGTGTCTCTCTCTGTCAAATAATAAAATCTTAAAAACAAAACAGCAACACTACCCCTTCCTTATGACTATCCATGCCTTAATTCTCTTCACCGCATGACCACCGGATATTATATATATTTGATTATTATCCTTCTCCCCCATGAGAACAGGGACTTCATGTGTTTTATTCACCAGAATTCCCAGTATCTACAACAATGTCTGGAAGGTGCTCTACAGTATTACGGAATGAACGTAGAATGAATTTAACACTGCCTCTGTTTGATATTTCTGAAATTCTATTTTCCTTGGCCAGTCTTTCCATCTCTCAGTCTGAGTTGACGTTTTTCTCTCTGCTCTTTCACTACCTCTTAAATAGAGGCTGGAATCAGTACAAAGATTTTACAAAGGTATATTAAGACAAGGAGTACCCTAAACTTCAAAATAACAAAAATCAGTTTCTAATGGAAAAAAACAAAAACAAAAAGAAAAACAACCCTAGATTTCTGCAGAGTAACTTAACAACGGGTTTATAAATGCCTTCCTGGTAAGTAAGGTGTCCTGGTAAGTAAGGGATCAGCACATCCAGCTAGAACTGGAATATAAATATGCAGGGGGCTGTAGTTTGCCCAAAGCAATACGTGAAACGGACCGTAGGGACTTCTGAAATGATGAGCAGATGTGGAATTCTTACAGGCGAAAACCAACGAATGACAGTTAACTCATGTCGAGAGCTCTCTGCGCAGACACTCGGACACCCGGCACATGTCACCATTTCCAGGAAGCGGGTACTAGTACCGTCTCCCTGGTACAGATGAGGACATAGCCTTAGACACGACAGGTCCGACACGCAGTCACGACCCTACCAGCCCCAACACTGAGCGAAAGCCAAGTGCTCAGGCCTTCTGTCCGGCGCTCCTCTTCCAGACACGGCCTTCCGAGACCCTCCAGGGCCCACCTTTCCAGACTCCCGAGACACAGTGGGAAACGTGCGAACAGTGAAAAAGTCAGCGGCCATGCTCTGCCATCTCTTCAGCCGCGAGGCTGGAACCCGGAGCTGGGCCCGGTTCCCCAACGTGGCCGGTCCTCGGAGACAAGAACTCTGGCGTCCCGCCAGACACTGCACGTGAACGCTCGCTTCCAGGCGAGAAGTTTCGGGGCCCGCGACAAGCCGGCCGGCTCCGGGGACCAAGGCGCTTCCCGGAGCCCGCAGCCTGCAGGTCAGTCTCCCGGTGCGCGCTTAGGACCCGCCCCCGCGGCAGCCCCGGCCCCGCAGCGGCGGACGGTCCCACCCCCCACCTCCGCCCGCCGGCGCCGCCCCCCACCCCTGGCGCCCGGGGGAGGCGGGGGCAGGAGGGGCGGCAGCAGCCCGCGCCCCGCCTGAGAAGGGCCCGGAGGAGGAGGGCCAGCAGCCCGCGCCCTCGGCCACGGCCAGGAGGAGGGGAGGACGAGCAGGAGGAGGAGGAGGAGGAGGAGGAAGGGGTGAGTAAAGAGCGCGCACCCCTGCCCGAGGCAGGTCTGGAGGAGGAGGAGGAGGAGGAGGAGGAGGACGAGGGAGGGGAGCAGCTCGCACCTCCCCGCGCCCCTCCGCTCTCTCCCCCCTTCCCCGCGCGGCCTCGGACCGGACGCCCGGGACCCCAGGTCGCCGCTGCCTCCCGCGCTTACCGGCCGTCCGGCTCAGGCCTCGGGGTGTCGGCCGAAGGTCCCCCGGCGCCGCCCGCGTTGAGCCCGGAGGCCCGGCGGCTTCGCCTCCGCGGCCGGGGCTGCTTCTGGGCCGCCAGCTCGGGCTCCATGGCGCGAAGGGGGGGTGGGGGTGGGGCGGTGGCCGGGTGCCCGGGAGACCCGCTGGGACGGGCACGGCGCCCGACCACTTCTGCCCGGAGAGCAGTTCCTGTCAGGAGGGCGCCGCCACCGCCGCCGCCATCTTCCGGGGTTTGAAAATGGCGGCCGTGCGGCGGCCAGCCAATCGGAAGACAGCAGGCGGTTGCTAGGAAACGTGAAGTCCCGCCCCTTTGGCGCGGAAGTAGAGGCTGGAAAGGCAGGATGGTGGAGGGTGACAGCCCCGCACGTTAGTGGACGGCCTTGGGTTTAGTTCAGACTGCACTTCTAAATCCCCAAGGCCTGATTCCTACTTCACCGTTCATTAGGACTTTCGCCACAAGCCAGGGCGAATTGGAAACATGAGGTCTTTCTTAGTATCGGTGGAGAAGAGGGATTGAAAGTGATGACCTAAACTAAGATTTGGTGGTTGGCCACCATACACGCTAAATTATTCCTGTCGATAAGTCCCCAGTTACCACAGGTAATGGAAATGCGTTCTCGGGCCGTCTCTAGGAAACCACTAAAATCTGATCGTGAGTCGTCCTCGGGAGACAGAGCCCCTCGGTGGCAAAACGGAGTGAAGGTGCCTTCATCCTCTAAGTCCATGAAAGCGGCAAAAAGTACAACATCAAGTAAAGGGCCTTCTCAAGCAAAAAAGACGATCGCTCAATAGCACATTCTTTGATTTTTAGTATTGTTTTTTATGTGTCAAAGGCTTAACAAGTAGCTTCTCCTTTGACGCTACAATTCCATTTCTGGAAATCTAGCCTAAGGAATAAAATTGTATATACCCCGAAGGGGGGCAGAATGTGCTCTAGGCACTTGAACAACACCAGGCGCAAAAAGGGCATTCTGATCTCCCCTTTTCTTCTCGAAAGCTGGGGATTAAAACTTCCATGTTGAAAGCTGCCCTCCCTGTAACCACGAAGAAAGAAACATTCTTCTCAACAGAGATTGGGGGGTCAGGAGGAAGCCCAAGGAGAGAGAATTCTGTAGAAGCAGCACTTGTTAAAGTAACTTTTACCTTCCTTTGGTCTCCTCATATATTTCAGCTACTTTTTCCCCAATTGCCTCTTTTCATCTGACCTAGGCTAAAAGCACTAAGGTTTTGCCAATTCTTTGGGTCTTCATTTTCCTATCGGGGCTCCCGTGTACATGTGAAAATGTATTTGCTTTTCCCCTGTTAATCTATATTCTGTCATTTTAACTCTCATCCCCACCCGGACACCCTGAGAGGGTAGAAGTGATATTTTGTTTTCCCTACAACATCAAGGTATTAATGGCACTGATGTTATAACATCAGAAGTAAAGACAGTCTAAATAAACAATGGTAGGGAAATGGTTAATTATAGTTGATCCACTGGAAAGAATATTTTCAGCCAATAAAAATGAACTATGACGTGTATATTAGGATAAGTACTGTAATTTTGAAATAAAAACATGGAACATAGAGGTATATTTAGTATATTCTGAGTTATGAATTGTAAGAGATTTAACAGGAAGAAGATGCAGTCAATATTAAAATATCTCTAAGTAGTCAGACTATGAGTATTGAATTTTTTTTTACTTTCTTGTATTTCATAATTTTTTACATCATGAGATGCTGAACTTGAATTACATTTATAACACAGGAAAAATTCTTGTGTTATAAGAATCATGTTGAGACATTCTACCTTATCCTATTCTCCACCAAAAATTAAAGAAGAAAGTATTGCTTTGCAGCAGTTAGAGTAAAACAGTACAGAAATGCTGTCTAAGGAGCTGTTTTTGCTTTTTTTTTTTTTTTTTTAAAAGAGCCTGGGTGGCTCAGTTGGTTAAGTGGCTGCCTTCGGCTCGGGTCATGATCCTGGAGTCCCAGGATCGAGTCCCGCATCGGGCTCCCCACTCAGCAGGGAGTCTGCTTCTCCCTCTGACCCTCCCCCCTCTCATGCTCTCTCTATCTCATTCTCTCTCGCAGATAAATTAAAAAAAAAATCTAAAAAAAAAATAATAAAATAAAAGATTAAAAAAAAAGAAAAGAAGTAAATCTCTATACCCAACGGGGGCTTGAACTCATGACCCTGAGATCAAGAGTCACATGCTCCTCCCACTGAGCCAGCCAGGCACCCCTAAGGAGCTGGTTTCCACCCAAACACAGACTTACAAATATTATCTTGGTGGGGGTGGGGGTTCTCTCTCAAAGATTATTTCAACAACTAGTAGACTGATAGAAATTAGTACACAAATCAATAATTCTAAAACCCATTCTCTTACATTCTGTAAATAGATCAAACTCTCTTTTTGTAAAACTACTCCCCAAGTGATGTATATCATGCTTGTTTTAACAACCGGTAAGGTCATACAGTATGTACTGTATGTAAGTGGGGTCACAGAGGGAAAATGCTGGGAATGCAGTTTTTTTTTTTATTCTGCCACTTCCGACGGTCTGCCTGACCCCTCTGCACGACGAATACTTCAGTTCTATCCCCAAGCCCTCAGACGCATGTTTTGCAGAAAAATCAGAATGAGAAGAATGTTTTAAAGATACCAAAGCTGTGCTTTCTTAAACTGCCAATGGGGATGTTACTCTGATGGTAAACATATTTGATGAAGAAAACGTCCAATCATCTATCTGACCAGCAGAAGAGTATTTATAGGCACAACAGGGCAGACTATTTGAAATCAGGTTTATTGTTTCTTAAAATCTATCATGTGTGTTTGTGTGTAGGGGAAGGGAAAGTTGTTCATTTTTTTTTTTTTTGCCTCTATCTATCATCTATTTATGATCTTGGTTTGCTTTTAGATATTTCAAGGAGAAAAACAGTAAAATTGGAAACTGGAATGTCAGCTGGGGGCTTTAAAAAGAATGGAACTTGGGAAGAAAAATGTGTGGCCAGGAGAAGCACAATTAATTGGAAGTAGTTTGAGGCAAATTGCTTTTATGCTTAGACCATCTTGGGAGGAGGCCATTGAAGTTTCAAAGTACCGAGTTATGTTAGTCGTGGGGGAAGAGGGAGGAGAGGGAGGAGAGGGAGAAAGGTAGGGATGTGGGCACGGTGGGGGTGGGAATGGCAGTGGAAAGTGATTCTGGCTGTGGCTGCCAGGGCTGCCAACGGAGAATTAGCAAAGATAACCTCAGAAATGTCAGAATATCAGTCAGAATTATTTCTCAGAGCTGCAGAATTTTTGTTGAACAGGAATTTCTTGCTTAGAAGGTTTCTTTTTTCTCAGTCACTTAGCCAGTGAGTTAACTGGCCTCTATTAAAAAAATACTTAAGAGAGGAACTTTGTAAAGATAGGGAATCCTAACCACACACACCACACTTTTATACTTGCAAGTTTTTTTCACTCTCTTTCAAGACCTGAGGACCACCACCCCATGTGTCAGTGAGGGTTCTACCAGAGAAATAGAGCTAGTAATAAATAAATTTTTATTTATGTCTATATTTATATAAAAATGGAGAATTATAGAGAGGAGAGATTTATTTATATTTTTATATGTATATGAGGTAATGAAGTAGTATATTGCATATTTACATGGAGATGTATTTCATGGAATGGTTTATGTGATTGTGGGCACTCTAAAATCTGATGTCAGTAGGACAGACTGGAAGCCTGGCAACTCTTGGGTAGGAGCTGAAGGCTCTGCTGCTGCTTTGCTCCTAAGGCCTTTCAACTGATTAGATGAGGCCCACCCGCATAATCAAGGGTAATGTTTACTTAAAGTCAACTGATTGTCAGTGTTAACTGTATCTACAAAATGCCTTCTCAGCAACACCTAGATTAACGTTTGGTTGAATAACTGAACACCACGGGCTAGCCAAGTTGATACATGAAACTAACCATCACAACAGAAGACTTCTCCAGACTTGAAATTCCAATTATTATTAGTTTAGGGAACTTTATTCCTTTAGGATTTAGTCTTTCAAGGAAGAAAGGAATTACTAAAATAATAATAATAATAATACTAAGATGCATTTCTTAAGTTATATTGCAGAAGAGATTTTTCTAATTTTGTTCTAATTCCTTTGCAAATCTACATTCATCATAGCTCTAAGTGAGGTTGAGAATTAAAAAAAAAAAAATAATGAAACATACTGAATGTGTCAGTGGACCAGAAATGAGATACTCAAATCATCTGATTTCCTCTTATCTTGTTTCAAACTAAAAGTAATCAGGGGCCAATGGGAGAAATTTGACACAGCAACAAAATAAACATGATTATGATTTTATAAAACAGAACTGGCTTACTCTTTGTCTTTATTGTATGGAACCACCAGAACCCTAAAAGTTCAGGGGATTATTGGCAGATAGAGACAGATAGGATTGACTTTATGAAGATCAAATTCTGTGGCAAGTAGAACTCATAAATTCAGGAGAAAACTGCTGGAGAACACACGATTAAAGGAGCTCCCCATGCAGAATCAACAGATACAAGATGTTTAAATGATTTGTTGGAGCCATTAAATTGGAAGGTACATTTGGAGCTGGTGAGTCAATTCTCCTCTTCCCCCTCCTCTGCTTATGAAGTATACTTGCCCATAGGCTAAAGCAGTGAGTGAGGACCCAGAGCTGGAAACATGGAGCAGTGCCTCAGGAAGCTGAATATTCCAGGGAAGATGGGGAACACTAAAGCAGAAGACAGATAGAAGCCACTCTGGCCGTACATTCCAACCTTCCTCCTTTATCACTAGAAACGGGCTATAGAAAATAGCACATACAGGCTGGCAAACAGAGGTCTAAGAGAAACTGGATAAAAGACAAAACCACAACTGTTAAAAGATTTAAGGAAAACCTTCACAATGAAAGACATCAAAAATCCTAAAGGAGGAAGAATTAGAACACAAGGAAAGAGTAAATAATGCAAACAGAAGAACTTCAAAGGGAGACGTGAGATGCCAGTTCAGCCATGAAAAAAAAATACACTAAAACTCTGGTCATTTAAAATAAAAATTAACGGGGCACCTGGGCGGCCCGGTCAGTTGAGCGTCTGCTTTCGGCTCAGGTCATGATCTCAGGGTCCTGGGATCAAGCCCCGCATCGGGCTCCCAGCTTGGCAGGGGGTCTGCTTCTCCCTTTCCCTCTCTGCCCCTCCACCTGCTTGTGCTCACTCTCTGTCAAACAAATAAATAAAATCTTTAAAAACCATAGAATAGAATAAAATAAAAATAAACCAAAAGACACATCAATAGCAGAACCAACACAGATGAAAAGCAAATTAACTAGCCAAAAGTTCTAGCTGAGGCATTTTCCAAGAATACAATGCAAAGAGCAAGAAAAAGGGAAGTATGAAAGAAGAATATAGAGTCAAAAGGGCAGAACTAAAAATCTCAAGTTCTATCTAACAAGAGTTCCAGGACAGAGAACAGGCAGTATGGAGAGAAGGAAATAATCAAATAAAAAGCCCAGGCCCAAGAAAATAAGACCTGAATACTAGAAGTGTCCTCCAAGTACGGAACGAGGTGATTTAAAAAAGATTACATGTAGCCACATCATGGAAATTTTCATGTTAGAAGAAATAAAGAGAAAAATCATAAAAGTTTTCAGAGAAAAATAAGCTATCTACAAGTAACAAAGAATCAGAGCAGTATAGTATTTTTCATCAGAAAGGAGGAATAATGGTCAATATCTTCAAAGGTTTGAGGACATATGGTTTGGAACCTAAAATCCCATATTCAAACAAATTGTTATTATTTAAGGGTGAAGAAAAAGTGAGCACATTTTTGGATCTGCAAGAACCTCTCAAATGTACCATCTGCATAATTGAAAGAATTACTTGCATGTATAATCCAGCAACGTGATTAACAAATCCAATGAGAAAGAATAAGTGGGTTACAGGAAGCAGTAGCGTATAAAGAAGCCAGTATGATTTATATTTATGCCTAAATAATTTTTAATGGCTAGTGCAAAAAATTTATTTTAATGACACTTTGTCACCAAAATTCCAGATATTATCAATTTTGGAAGCAATGGAAGTGACGATGGCATTAAAAGGGGAGCCTGGCTGGTTCAGTTAGTGGAGTATATACTACTCTTGATCTCAGGGTTGTAAGTTTAAGCCCCACATTGGGCGTAGAGATTACTTAAAAATAAAATCTTAAAAAAATTTTTTAAAAAGTGGGGAAGATTGAAAATATGTGTGTGCGTGCATGCACGCACATGCGTGGACGTGTTTTGGCGGGTAATATATTTCTAAAAGACTAAAATATATAAGATTAACATAATATATAAATTGGCAAATATAATCAAATTTGCATGTTAAAAATTGGAGAGTAACAGAAGTACTGGAAAATGGGCTACAACTTACAAACCACTAGAAAAAAAATTGTGGTGTGCAAAGAAAATTCAGTCAATCAAATTGGAGGAAAGTGAGAAAAGAAAAAAAGCCTAGTCAGTGGAAAACATAAAATAAGGCAAGAATATACTCAGGCATACTGGTAATCACAAGCAATGCGAACACACTACATTTTCCCACCGAAAGACTCTTCACCATCCTTACAAGAGACACATCCACAACAAGTTTAAAAATAAACAATTGGAGTTCCAGCTCCAGTAATATAACGGGATAAGTTAGTTGGACCCCTTTGACCACTAAGTGAAACTAAAAATACCGACTGACACACGAACATATCGAAAGCATTGATGAGTGAGATAGTAAAGCATTACATGGCCAATTGCTGAGGAAATATGAGAGAGATACGTGGGGGCCAGAAGCGCCCTCTTGTGTTAAAGGAGCTTGCCAAACCGGGAAGCATCAGTTTTCAGGGACCCAGTGAGCACAAGGGAGACGACTCAATGCCCAGGGCCCAACCCAAGACAGCTTCATAGGAGATCCTTCTCCATAAAGTTCAACTCCCAAAACACTTTTAGAATAAGGGCAAGTCCACTCCCTACCCAAGAGATGACGAGGTTTTTCCCTGGCGTTGAGCAGAGCAGGACATAGGGAGGGATTGCCTCTCAGAAGTTAGAACTACAAGCTGACCCTAGACGAAAAGGTAGCCTAAAATCACTTCACTTGGATAGTCTGAAAAATAAACCTTCAGTGAATCAATTTAAACAGATAACGCCCCCTACGTGCCTTGCAGAAGTAAACGCAAATTGTCTCTGGAGAAACGTGTTCATCCCAGACCTCAAAGACTCCCTTCAAATAACTTTTCAAAGAAAACCAGAAGCTCACAGTCAAAAACAAGTACATAAGGAAAAAAAAAAAAAGCCAGTGTTGGTACGAATCAGAAAAAATAACGGACAGAGGAAACAGATCTGCAAAGTTGTTTGTTTCGTGAAATAATCATTTAGATTAGGAAATATCTACAGTTACTGTGTCTAAACAAATAGAAGACAAGATGGACGATATCTTCGGGAAATAGTCAATTACCAAAAAAAAAAAAAAGCTGGATGTAGCAGATTTCAAAAAAAAAACTTGTAAAAAGAAAAAAATATAGTCATTACAATTGGCAACTCAGTGAGTGACTTTAAAAAAAGATTAGATAAAGCCAAAAAAAAAGACAATGGATGAAGGGGAAGATAGCTGGAGAAATTAAGCAGGATGTGGCACAGAGATTGCGAATATGAGATGTTCAGAGATGTATAAGCTACAGTAAAAATGTCTAACAAAAAGAAGAGGAAAGAGAAAATGAGAGGAAAGCAATATTCAAAAAGATAATGGCTGAGAACTCTCTAAAAATTAAGAAAGACACGAATCTACAGATCATTAGTCCCAACAAATCCAAAGGCAGACAAATAAAGAAATCCACATAAAGACACATTATGGTAAAACTAAAGAAACCAAAGACAAAGATAAATCCTAAAGCAGCCAGAGAGACCTTTTAAAAGGAGCAACTTTTAAACCGACAGCTTCTCGTAGGCAGGAGCTGGGCCAGAGGCCAGTGGACTCAGGGAGAAATGCTGCATAGAATTTCATACCCGGTGAGATATCTCTCAGGAAGGTGGGTGAAATAAAGGCATTTCAAACACAAAGCAATAATAATAATAATAATAATAATAATAATAATAATAATAATAATTGAAAGACCTCACTCAAGGAAATTCTGAAGGATTTACTTCAGACAGAAGTAAAAGAAAAAGAAAGTAAGTGGGAGAAGGAATGAAAAGCAAAGAAAGTGGTAAAACACACATTGATTTTTTTATGAAACAACAACAATAATGCCCTGTAGGCTTAAATACATTTCACGGGCGCAAAAGAAAGGACACCGAAAGATACCCTAGAACATGGGGCCAGACAAAAATAAGATAAAAGCACAAGGTAAGATATCTAAACCCAGCTTTATTAGTTACTGCATTAAATGTAATGGACTAAATTCTTCAATTAAAAGATAAAAAGGAAAAAATTCAGTTACATTATGCTTACAAAGGACACATCAAGAATATGAGAATACTGAAAGGTTTTTAAATTCTAAGAATGTAAAATGACGGAAAAGACATCATTCAGACACTAACCAAGAAAACTATATTAAAGTAATAATATTACTATTCAATAATAAAGAGCTTAAAGCAAAATCATTTGTAGGTATAGTCATTTTAAAATGATAGAATGTGGGGGCACCTGAGTGGCTCAGTTGGTTAAGCAGCTGCCTTTGGCTCAGGTCATGATCTCAGGGTCCTGGGATCGAGTCCCACGTCAGGCTTCCTGCTCAGCGGGGAGCCTGCTTCTCCCCCTCTCTCTGACCGTCCCCCTCCTCGCGTTCTCCCTCTCTCTCAAATAAATAAAATCTTTAAAAAAAATAAAAGTGATAGAATGTTTCAATTCCATAGAAAATCTAACAATTTAAAATTTACATGTTCTTAATAACATAGCCTCAAAATATATAAAGCAAAAATTGTCAGAAAGAGAAACAATCAACAATCATAATGGAAAAATTTAACACATCTTTAAAAGGAATCAGTACTGAAAATTTACACAGTAAATCAGTTTGAAATGTGTATATAAAACATTGCATCCAACAAACTACAGAATACATTCTTTTCAAGCATTCACAGAACATTTTTAAAAATTGACCATAGAGCAGAATATGAAGGTTGTCTTGACAAATATATAAAGAGAGAAATCATTTAGAGTATGTTCTCTGATCTTAATTCAAATAATCAAAAATAACGGCATAGGTGTATGTTATATATAATAATAGCACAATTTAGAATGGAACAAATAATAAAATTAGTAATAACCAAAACGTAGAAAATCCCCATACATTTGGAAGTCGTGGTGGTCACGGTCAAGGCGCATGAGTAGGAGATGGGAGGTAAAAAGGATACTTTCTTGGTTTTTGCTCTATGTCTCCAGGGATTGTTTGAATCTTACTTAAAGAGAAGATACTCGTGTAGTACTTAATGCGCTAGAAAAAGCTATTTGCTGTTGCAGCAAATTTTACTCCTAGTCTTTCCCCATCCATGCTTAATACATTCTTAATCCAGGAGGAGGATCTTTTTAAGAAGACAACTGTTATTTTTAACCAAAACAGGTTTAAGTTGGAAGTAGATTTGGGTAAGCTCTAAGAATGCCACCTGTAGTTGTGCACAGAGTATCTCAGGCTGTTCAGGACCCGCACGGCTGCTCTGGGGAAGGGAACAGAAAAACCAAGAAGGGGCTGTACTGCTTTAAGTGAAGCCGGTGCCGCAGCCCTCAGGTGGAGTCATTTCCTGCCCTGTGATAAAGTCTGCCTGGGCGTGCGGCTCGTCATTACTGCAGCCCGGCGGGGGTACCTCCAGATCAGCATGGTAAGTGGCTAGGGTCCTCATACGTGCTTATCAGTGTTGCCACGGTGTTGTAGCAAATCTTACTCATCATACTTGGCCCTCTTCCCCGCCAGACCATCCTTAATACATTCGTAATACAAGAGAAGAAATTTTTAAGGAGGCACTTGCTTCTTCCAGTAACTGTGTTTGTTTGTTTTTAAAGATTTTATTTATTTATTAATGAGAGACAGAGGAAGGGGGGGGGCAGAGGGAGAAGCAGGCTCCCGCTGAGCGGGGAGCCCGATGCGGGACTCGATCCCAGGACCCTGGGATTATGACCTGAGCTGAAGGCAGACGCTTAACCATCTGAGCCACCCAGGCGCTCTCCCAGTAACTGTGTTTGAGGCAGATTTGGATAAGCGCTCGTCTGTTCATCTGTGGTTTTGCTGCTTTTAAGAAAAGCTTAGTGGATGTGCATGTTAAATACTGCTTTTAACTGAAGTATTGAAACGAGAACCCCTCCTTCCTTTAGTTCTACATTTGTTTTAAACCTGCTGTGCCGATTTTTCTGTAGAAATCAATTGCTTCACTTTTAGTTATGCTTTTAGAATTTCTGGGGACTTCAGACCCAGGTCATCATTGCTAAGCTCATAAATGCATGGCAGGGTAAAGTGCACGGACATCTCCTCGTCCTCTCTCGAGTTTCATTCTTGGGGGACAACAATGAACATAGTTACTTACAGTAATGCCTGTTGGGGGATCATCTCTTAAGATCCACTTTCCCTTTAATGTCTTATGTGCTAGTCCCAGTAGTTTTTGGTATCTTAGAATTTTAAATTCTCAATGGAAGCAGCCTTTCATTCTGATTTCTCATCTTTGATGTTCTCACCCCCTTGGACTCTCTCTCCAACATTTTGAGGATGTTGAAGTTGTTTTGCTCTTAAACATTATGCCTTCCTGCATGAGGGATCCCTGCGGTCACGGAAACGTTCGGTAGCTTGGCTAAATTTCGGTATTCTGGGGGTGATATTGTTCTGTTTCATCTTGCAAGATACTTACGCTGGGGAAAATGGGTACGGGGCACATGATATCTTTATTTTCTTACAACTGCCTATCAATCTATTACTTATCTTTATCTCAAAATAAAACGTTAATTAGAAAATTGTGCCTTCCTAGTAATTCAGATAAGTGTTGTAGCCGCTAACGTGCTGTGATTCGTAATCTTGATATTGAATGGGCAGTTTACAATCTTAGAGTCTGACTGCTGTGTAACAGACAGTTTGGAAAGGAGGGAATGGCTAAGAGAAGAAGGTAAAGATAGCCTTCTGTGTCCTGGGACACAGTTACATCATAAACTCAGTTGCTTCTCAAACCAGGAAGGGTGTCATTGATCCTTCTTGGGCCAGGTATTACCCTGCCAAGTTCACAAGGGTAGTATCATGCCCATGTCTGAATGTCTATGCCCCTTGGGTAACAGACTGCGTGAAGAGCCGCAATTGCTTTTCCACATTGGTGATTATTTTTCCTGTGAGTACTTGGAGCAAATGCATGTGCACCCCCCGTGGCCTGGGCGGTAAGTTGGGGGGTGCTGTGAGAGAAATCGACATGTAAGTGGGTCCAATGATGGGGAAACCATGAGGTGCACCTCCCGTCCAGCATTTTTACCTAAATCTAGGGAGTTTGGATCTGAGTACAGTAGCTAACGCACTGAGAGCATCTGCAGTGCAGCAGATGTGGGAGGAATGAAGCCAAGCTTTGCAGACAAGCATGTTAGAAGCTTGTTTAGGATGGTGCATGCTGTTTGATTTTTTTGTGTGCCGGACAGAGGTTGGAATCTGGGTTGGTGCGGAGTGAGGTGCTTTCTGAATTGAGCTCGCAGCCTTTGTCATGAGAGACCCAGAAATGCACAGAGAAGAAACAAGGGGCAAGTTCTACTCAAGTAGTGAGGTTGAATTCCTCATAAAGCAGAGAGGGCTGTGTTAAGCCTTGTGAATCAAGGAGACAAAGTACAAGGGCTTGATGCTGCAGAGCTGGAACAGAGTCCAAGTCGGATTGCAGGGCTGTGACCGGCCAGAGCTCCCTCCCTCCCTGGACTAGTGGTCTGTCTTTTCGTGGTTGAGTCTCAGACCTTGTCCAGGGGAAGAACAGCCTGGACAAGGGCAGGGCTGCCAATCAGCTCAGTAGGCGAACAGCTGGTGGGGCTCCGATGATGTGGAGAACAGGCTGCTCACCCCACCAGCCCCCCGCCCAGACCCGTCCCATGCTCGCTGGCAACCAAAACCCAACAACATTCAGATGCACGATTGCCGCCCTTACGGTTTTTTAGGATCTAACTTTTTCTTTGCTTCTCTTAGATGAGTACATATTCATGTCTGTTTAAAAGACCAAAACGGTTGTTGGGCTTTAAAAAGAAAGATGTGAATGGTGATTTAAACGTGGGATGGGAGAGAGGAGGCTGATGAGGGTAATGGAAAACAGTAGAGTTTAAACAAGGAAAAAAATCACTGCCCAGGTGTAATGACAGTTAATATTTGATGCATTTTATTTTAAACATTTTATTTATTTATTTGACAGAGAGAGAGAGAGAGAGACAGCGAGAGGAAACATAAGCAGGGGGAGTGGGAGAGGGAGAAGCAGGCTTCCCGCCGAGCAGGGAGCCCGATGCGGGGCTTGATCCCAGGACCCTGGATCATGACCTGAGCCGAAAGCAGACGCTCAACGACTGAGCCACCCAGGCGCCCCCATATTTGATGCATTTATAGATCTTTTTCTCTGCTTATTTTTTAATGTATTTGATATCCTACTTTATATACAATTATACGACTTGCATAACTTTTACTTCATTTTTATCATAAGCTTTTCCCATGTCATAAAATTTTGGGGGTAAACTTTTAAGGGTTGCATAACTCTTTCTTCAGATGCCCAAGAAGAGTGAATGTAGATTTGTTCTTGATCCTCACTCTTATAAATAATAATACTGTGAATGCCCTTGTGCCTAAATCTTTGCATTTTTAGATTTTTTTAAATAATTCACCTGTGTATGTCATCTGCCTATTTATATACTAGTTATCTCAAGTTTTTGGTTGGGTTTTTAAAGATTTTATTTTTAAATAATTTCTTCACCCAACGTGGGGCTTGAACTTACAACCCTGAGATCAAGTATCACATGCTCTGCCGACTGAGCCAGACTGGCGCCCCTCAAGTTTTTTTTTTTTTAATTAATGTATATAAAATTGCCTTATTGATAGCCCTTACTATGAAGGACTATATATAAATCATTTTTTGTATACATCATTATTCTTCTTTGTTTATTACAATATTGAGTTTTTACATTTTTGGGTTGTGAAATCTACTACATGTTCCCTTGGTAAATTTTCCATTACTTTTATGCTTAGAACATCCTTCCTTCTTTAGAGCACACATGAATAGTAAATATGAAATCTCAAGATATGAAAAGGTAACATCTTTAATTGCAGTGGGTTTTAATATATGTCAAGGTTATACGTTGATTTTTTGGTTTTATTCCTTTCCAGTAACTAGCTAATATTTTTCTGGGTGAGGCAGCTTGATTTTATACATATATAGTATATTATGTATATATATTCTTAACTCACACTTAACCCGTTACACAAAAAGTATCCTTAAATTATGTTGTTGAAAGAAATCTTTCAGTAAAATGGGAGTCCTTTGCATACCTGTGCCCTGGTTTTTGGTTTCCATGAGACACTTTCAATTAGCCTTATCATACATTTCTCTTCATGGCATATGTGAGCTTGGTTTCTATCGACTGTGAGCCGCATTACTGAGTGACCAAGCTCCTGTTATCTACAGAGGCTATTAGTTCTAACTTCCTCCGGCTTATTTCAGAGGGAGTGCCTTTCCATCCACATTGGCCAAGCTGGTATCCAGATTGGGGATGCTTGCTGGGAACTCTATTGCCTGGAACATGGAATCCAGCCAGATGGCGTTGTTCTCAACAGTAGAAAGGATCAACTGGACAGTGAGAACATGGAGCATATGGATGCATCTTTCAATACCTTCTTTTGTGAGACGAGAGCTGGGAAGCACGTGCCCAGAGCCCTCTTCATGGATCTGGATCCTGCTGTTATAGGTAATGTAAGGCGTGCATTCAACCAGGTCCACACTCAAAGCAAACAAATCCTGTACCAGTGGATGGAATCCTCAGATTATATGGATCTGTTTGAACAGGATCATGGGGACATTTTTTAAATCTAGAAGTTCACTTGTGACCACTTAAGGTGATCGGCGTGAAACATACCCAAAGGGAGTACTTGCTTAGCCTTCTTTTTCTGTGTGATGAAACAAATTCAAACCTTGTTAACTTGTCCACACACATCTGTTGTCACAGAAGATTAAATCTTTTCTTGGATTTGAAAGCCAGTTGCTAGAAGGTTCCAACAAAGAATCTGAAATTTGGCATTACCTGAACATGATTCCAAAGAGGCAAGGAACCAGACAAATCTAACTGGGGAAATCAGTACAATTTTATGATTATTAATGGCAGACTTTGTAGTATCTTGTCCAGAAACATGGCATGGCAGCTCGGTTCCAAGAGCAAGCATCACATGAGCACAAGGCAGAATTCCATGGCGTTTTTCTAATCTAGCCTCAGAAGTCCTAGTGTTTCACTGCTGTTGTTTGATGGCTTGAGACCATTACAGAGATCCACCCAGGGAGAGAATAGAGACCTCCTCTTGATGTAGAAAGAGCGAGGTTCTAGAAGCATATGAGAAATGGAAAACGTTCTTGTGGCCATCTTTGGAAAAAGCAGTCTGTACACACTGGATTGGAGTTCATTTCCTTATCGGAACCAGGTCAGGTCAAGTAACTGATGGTGAAAGTAGATCGACGTCCATGGGAAGGAAACGATGGAGAGTGTTAGTGGCGGGGGGAGGGGGCGATAAGAACTGTCTAGGCCAGGACTCCTATATGCAGTTTCTGTGTTTGCTGGGTGTGAAAGGATTAAAAATAAGGAAATATTGCTGGCTTCAAGAACAGGTGAGATTCGTATGGAGGCTGAGAGGCAGTTATGTTGTCTTCTGACTTGAGTTCTAAGTTGCCTGAAGACAATATCTCAATTTTTGTTTCAGACAAATGGGGGTTTGCAGTTGTGAGCTTTAGCTGGAATCTGGTATCCCAGAAACCTGGGCAGAGTGGAATATGTCCCCAGAGGATTTTGGTAAATGTAGCTAAATAAGCAGCATGACAGGCCACGCCTCAGTATTATGAATATCGTAGCAGATATTTTAACTTGCACCAGTCCGAAGATGCTAGGCAAATAGGAGGCTTAGGACCTGGAATCGGAAGCTAATAAGCAAGTCGGGGCAGAGATACATGGCAGGAAGAGACCGGAAGAACTTCCCCAATCCTCTAGAATAGAGCGTAGAGAGAGGGCAGTTTTGAGGATCTGGAGCTGGGCCAAACAAAAAGGCATAAGCTCCAGGTTTTAGGAGAAGGCACTGATTTTTCTTGTTCTTCTCAGCACATTAGAGAGCCTCATACGTGCAAGGCACTATTCTTGACATTGGAGGTGTATATACTCTGAGTCTTCATGGAGCCTACATGCAGACCTATAAAAACCAAATCGTGTGCCTGATGTTGTGATCAGTGGCATGGAGAAGAATAAAGCAGGGCCACAGGGATGGGGAAGGTCATGTGAGTGGTGGGAGGTGCTTTTTCTTAAGGAATGCCGAGGAAGGCCTTATAGAGAAGGTGACACGTAGGGATCTGAAGGAAGTGAGGGCATGAGCCTTACTTACCTCTCTGGAAGAGATCAGAAAAGACTTTATGGACAAAGTGATATTCTGTCTGAGTCCTGAAGACTGGATAAGAGGATTTTAACAGGTCACAGATGAGAGGAGCTGGAAAGCACAAGCAAAGACATGTTCAGACACCTGTGAATATTGTTGCAGCTTGAAAAGGGGGAGGAAGTTGATATATCAGAGTCACAGAAGACATAAACTGGAGTGGAGGCTGGCTATGGAATTTCCTTGAATAATTTCTGTGGTGTGAACCTGATAGGAAATAGGGGGCGGGTAAAGACTTCAGAGCAGGGAAAAGACAGATTGAGAACTATACTTCAATAACATTAATCACAGAGATTTATTCATTAATTTATTCAACATTTCTTTAGCACCTGCTAAAGTGCCAGGTACTAATCTAGAAAGAGTGGATTGGAGAAAGTTACAAGGTTTTGTGGTGTATGGACTGAGTATGGAAAAGAGAACAAAGATTTGAGAGACGCTCATCTAAAACAGAGCGGATTACGTGTCAATGAATGTTCTAGAGAGAATTCAGAGGTGCCACTCAGATTTCACTGTTTCAGTAATGGGATTGATAAATGACATAGGAATTCCAGAGGGGGACCTAGTTTGTGGGAGTAGATATGTTCCATTTGGGCATGAGGAATTTGAAGTGTCCACAGGTTGGTCCTGGTAGAAGCTGGGGAACCAGAGGTGTTCAGTGAGAAGTTATCCTACAGAGATGGTATTAAAAGGCTGTGAAAGTAGGCGATCTTGTTCAAAGCCAGCCCGAATGGTTTTAGGAGGAAGGAAAGGTGACTTTTAGCTGTGATTGTGGAGTAGAATTCTACTGAAGATATTTGTAGGCAGAACAAAGGAGAGAGGGAGGGGAGGGAGGGAGGAGGGTTCAGAGTGAGTGAGGGGACCCGAAGCACGGAGAGGGTGGCTTGTACATCTCCTTCTCTAGGCACAGACTGAGGATTTTGTGGTAAGGAGGAAGGTGTTCATCGAGAGTTCTGTGATTAGAATAATGGGGTGATGCTGTGTGAGAACTCACAGAAAGGAGAAGAGGTTTAATGCACATTTGGAGAAGAGGACAGAGGGTCAAGGGAAGTGTGAAGCGTGTGCTGAGTGTGGGCCCAAAGGGGTGGAGAGCACAGCCGGGGTGGATGGTGCCCATGATGCGCGAGGCAGGGTGGGCAGGGACGTGGGGCTGGCGGCAAGTGCATGGCTGTGATCACAGGGCCAGGCCTGTGTGAGCAGACCGGTGAAGCTAACGTGACGGGAGGAGGGGTGGGAGATGAAAACGCTGGGAGCTCCAGGTCGTGGTGGGAAAGAATTTAACTTCCTTCCGTGAATTCAATGAACATTTATTCCAGCTAGGTAATGGAGAGGAGCATAGGGGTGAACAAATGCCCGTACCTTCCATCCTTTCTCTCCTACTGTCCTCGTGAGCTCAGGCCATTTCAACAAAATATCGTCGACTGGGGGCTTAAACCACGGAAATTTACTTCTCACTGTTGTGGAGGCGGGGAGTCCAAGACTACGGTGGCAGCGTGGTTGGTGTCTGATGAGCGCTCTCTTCCCGATTTGCAGACGGCTGCCTTCTCACCATGTCCTCACATTTGGTCTCTTGCAAGGGCACTAACCCCTTTCACGAGGGCCCCACCCTCATGGCCCAGTCACCTCCCAAAGGCCCCACGTCCTAACATCACCACACTGCGGGGAGGGCTTCAAAGTATGAATCCTGGGGAGACACGAATGTTCAGTCCACAGCAGCTACTGTTTATTAGTGAGGAGCCACACAGATATTTTCCTATAATCCTTTCAACAATTGTGTCAGGAAACCTTATTGTTATCCTCCATTAACAGATGAAGAAGCTGGGTCTTGGGCAGGTCATGGAACTGGCCTTAGATCGCTGCGCTGTCGAAGGTAGAACTGGGTTTGACCCCAGGTTTGCCAACTAATAAAAAGCCATTCTCTTTTAACAAAAAAGTAGCATAAGCTAGTGGAGAAGAAAATGTAAATGGTCATAGCAACACTAACACATGTGTTCAGTTGAGCCATATAAAATTGCCCGTGGTTGATTATTTTTTACCTAAAAAATGTCAGTGTCCTCCGATGCAACCTAATAACAATCGAAATGTCTGTGAGGTGCAGAGGTATCCCCGAGGAAGGGATGAGTAGCTGGGGAGCCATCAAGCGTCTTTGACCCAGGGAGCAGCGTTGCCAGCTTCCCAGAGGCATGGAGGAACGTGCACCTTGAACAGGAACAGGGTGTGAGTAGGAGAGCGATGAGGACAGGAAGCTGGAAAGATTGTCGAGCTGGGTCATGGGCGAGAAGGGGGAAATAAGGAAGTTTGGGCGGAGAAAGGATTTTGCATCTTTAAGATTTTGGCGGTGGGACTGTTGTGAGCTATTTCCAGTGGACTGGGGCTAATAGCATTGGAAGTAAGGAAGCAAGGAACTGTCAAATAATCATGTTTAAACACCCTTGAACTCCCTGAGGATGCTGGTTAAGGATGCTGGGCCAGATGCCCACATCTCTGAGCCAAGTAGAAAAAGTGCCAGGAAGTGAGAGTGGACAGCTTGAGTGTGCTCATAAATGGCAATGCTATAATCACTGATCTCCAAAAAGTGGTTTTTACCGAAAGAATTTATGGATGACCCTCAGGATCTCCCCTGGACATTACCACGACGAAGCAGGCTTCCAAAATTCCAGAAATTCCCTTCTTAGCTTGAACTCAGCCTTATAGCTGCAGGTGAGAAGCAGAGTCCACCCAGAGTTATATGCCCACTTACATTGTGTTTATAAATATACCTTTTAAAACTTTTCACTTTTGTGGGTTTTTTGGTTTTTCTTTTTGTTTACTTTTTTGGTGTGTGTGTGTGTTACTTAAGAGTCCTTTAAATCAATTCTAGTAAATTTAAATGTTTGGGGGTGTACAAATTTGTGGTTAGAAATTCATGGTCATGGACAGGAGAGCAAGGTGAATTGAGATTGCCGTCTTGTCTCTTTTTTAGAAATTGAGTGTTTCCTCTTAGGCAGCGAGCTTCTGGGACTATCTGTAGGTATCTGGTGATGAGGCCGATGCAGTATTAGTGTAGGTACATGTCATGAAGGCAATTGTATCATTATTATTTATAATCGTTGCCATATGGGCTATGATTGTGCCCTATGATCTCATGTAATCCTCCTAGTAGGTCGGGGGGGGGTAGGTCTTTTTATCATCCTTATATGTGAGGTGAGGTCACTGATATTTAGGGATGCCAAGGAACTGCTGGATAGCCGAGTGACGAAGGAAACCGTGAACCTGGGAAATGGATTCTCGGACACATGCTCTTGAATACTGTGCAGCACAGTGTCCCACTGTAACCTGGGCAACATTCCCAGAGCCTGCTTAGCCCTCAAACACCGGTGCCTGATTCTGTAGGAGTTGTGCTATCTGGGTAATTCTAGGCTTGGGAGCAGGACGTGGGCCCGAGACACCTGTGTTTGGGTATTTTCTCATGCTGAGCAGGTTTTTAAAAGGAGGAAATCCAGGCAGGAGTTGCCCTTGGCTGGGTTGAAGACTGCCAGCATCTTAACCCCAGTTTCCCTGCTTCTTGCGTTTGTATCAGTTGCATTCGAGTTGGGTGGGCATTCAAGCTCTTCACACCTTCTTTGTTAAAGCCTCTTTTTTAAAGCAGACTAGTAATAATTTAGATCGGTCCGCTTTTCCCTGCTTTTCTGGCACTCAGTTGGCTATTTGTAGGTAGAAATACTTGCCTTAGAATACCAGAGTGTCACAGGGTGTGTGATGGCTTTAAAGAGCGTCTCTTAAAAATCGGTGTCCACCTAGAACCTCAGAATATGCTTTTATTTGGAAAGAAGGTCTTTGCCAATGGACTAAGTTGAGATCCTACGGGATTGGGGTCAGCCCTAACTCCAGGGGTCTGTGTCCTTATGAGAGAAAGAGGGGACCCAGTGGGGGGGGGGGCGGGCATGCGTGATGGTGGCAGGCACGAGTGGTGCAGCCCCAAGCCGAGGAACAGCTTCTTCCTGAGACCTCGGGCAGGAACCAACCCTGCCAACACCTTGACTTTGGACTTCCGGCCTTCTGAACGGTGAGAGCAAACATTTCTCTTGTTTCCAGCCACCAAGTGTGTTATAATTTGTTACAGCAGCCGTAAGAAACTAACAAAGGGTCTACGATGGGAAAACGTACTTTCAGTTTGTCTGGAAATAATGATACTGTTCCTAGACTAAGGAAGGCCGGCTCAGCAGCTGAAAGCCCTTTCTTTACCGCAACACTGGGGAAACTGGCATTGGGTTGGCAGTTGAATCGGCAAAGAGCTAGCAGTCGGAGTGGCGTGCCCTGACCTCATGTCCTCTCTGCAGATGGGATTCGAGCTGGCCAGCACCGCTCTCTCTTCCACCCAGAGCAGCTCGTCAGCGGGAAGGAAGATGCCGCGAACAACTACGCCCGCGGTCGCTACTCTGTGGGGTCCGAGATCATCGACCTTGTGCTAGAGAGGATCCGAAAGCTGGCAAGTGGCCCCTTTCTCCTTAGTCGGGGGCCGTACCTGAGTGCCCGGGATCTGCCTTCCAGACAGTACCACGCTTCCTACCCACCGGGTCACTGCCACCGGCCTCTCCCGCGGAAGTTCACAGCTAGGAAGCGCCTTGCTGTTGACTTTGATGACACTTTGTTTTATAGGAAGCGTGAAGAAACCTTGACACTTACTGCAGCCCTATCTACTCTATTTGAGATTTATGAGGAAGTATTTTGGTTTTTTCCACTGCTCTATTGAGATACAGCATCGTGTCAATTTAAGGTGTACCACATGATGATTTGATACACACATATTGCGCAGTGATTGCCACAGGACAGTTGCCGTGTGTGTGTGTGTGGGGGGGGTGACAACGTTTAAAATTCACTCTCTTAGCAACTTTCAAGCGTACAGCCCAGTATTGTTAACCAAAGTCACCATGCTGTCCATTAGCTCCCCAGAACTGACTCATCTTCTAACTGGAAGTCTGTGTCCTCCGACCAACGTCTCCCCGTTACCCCCACCAGATACTGTGCTACTTTCCTTTTCTCTCTCTTTTTTTTAATTGACATATAATGTATTATTTGTTTCAGGGGTACAGGTCTGTGATTCATCAGTCTTACACAATTCACAGCGCTCACCATAGCACGTACCCTCCCCAGTGTCCATCACCAGCCACCCCATCCCTCCCACCCCCCACCACTCCAGCAACCCTCAGTTTGTTTCCTGAGATTAAGAGTCTCTTATGGTTTATCTCCCACTCCAGCTTCATCTTGTTTCATCTGAGGAATCTCAAATTCCTCATATCAGTGAGATCGTATGATACTTGTCTTTCTCTGATTGACTTATTTTGCTTAGCATAATTTCCATTTCTATGAGTTTGACATTTTTCTACTCCACATATATGAATGGGATGATATGGGATTTGTCTTTCTGTGTCTGACCTATCTCACTTGGCATGATGCCCTTAAGGTCCATCCATGCTGTGACAGATGGCAGGATGTCCTTCTTTTTAATGGCTAACCCCCCTCTACTCTTGCTTCTGCCCACTCATCATGGCTCGCCTTGTTATCACAGATTTCCAAAACATCCTAACACTTGTCCTTTTCCAGTAGTATCCATTATTCGTGAGGTTAACAGGAGGCACATTCTACCAGGAGATTAGTTACTCTAGTTACTGTCAGTGAACTCTTCTTTAAGGACCTGCGTCTGGGGAATCCTTTGTCTAGTACATATTTTGGTGTCTGGCATAATCCTTAAGCAATACAGTGTCTTTTACACTGGCCAGTAGATTGGACGTAGACATGATAGGTACTTCATCTCCTGGGGTGGGGGGAGAGTAGGTTGCTTCAGTGTTTGGCTTCAGTGTTCAGTGCTTTTGTTTGTTACTAAGAAAGACCTTGCCTTAGGTCACACGCAGATAAATTCGTGGAGGGCAGCTAAAGACAGTTGAATATTTATGCTTTGCTTATAGTGAAACTCTAAAGCGCTTCCCCTACCCCAGAGGTAACCACTCGCGTGTGTTACTGGGGCGTTGAGAAGGGTACACCTGGCTTCCTGAAAGTTTTGTTTGTTTGGGGAACTTCTTGTCTTCCCACTACCACTGCTTCTGGGTTCATGTAGCCCAGGTCTCACCTTTCCTTTGCTTCCCCAGGCAGAGCAGTGCAGTGGACTTCAGGGATTTTTGATTTTCCGAAGCTTTGGAGGAGGCACCGGATCAGGATTTACATCTCTCTTAATGGAGCGGCTCTCGATAGACTATAGCAGGAAGACGAAATTGGAGTTCTCTGTCTATCCAGCCCCCGGGATCTCCACTGCTGTGGTGGAGCCTTACAACTCCGTCCTTACCACGCACTCCACGCTGGAGCACTCGGACTGCACCTTCATGGTGGACAACGAGGCCATCTATGACATCTGCCACCATAAACTCGGTGTCGAGCGCCCCTCTTACGCCAGCATTAATAGGCTGATAGGTCAGGCAGTATCTTGCATTACTGCTTCCCTCCGGTTTGAAGGGCCCTTGAATGTGGACCTCATTGAATTCCAGACCAACCTAGTACCTTACCCAAGAATACATTTCCCCATGACAACATTTGCCCCCATCATCTCTGCTGACCACGCCTACCGTGAGGAGCCCTCTGTGTCTGACATCACTGCCGCCTGCTTTGACTTCTCCAATCAGCTGGTCAAGTGCGACCCTCGGCTGGGGAAGTACATGGCCTGCTGCCTACTCTACAGAGGGGACGTGGTCCCCAAAGATGTGAATGCAGCCATCGCAGCCATGAAGTCAAGGAACTCTGTGCAGTTTGTGGATTGGTGTCCGACGGGTTTCAAGGTGGGCATCAACAACCAGCCACCCACAGTGATGCCAGGAGGGGACCTGGCCAAGGTCCAGCGGGCCGTGTGCATGCTGAGCAACACCACGGCCGTCGTGGAGGCGTGGGCCCGCCTGGACCACAAGTTCGACCTCATGTACGCCAAGAGGGCGTTTCTGCACTGGTATCTCAGGGAAGGCATGGAGGAAGGCGAGTTCTCAGAGGCCAGGGAAGACTTGGCCGCTCTGGAGAAGGATTATGAAGAAATGGGGCAAAGTTTCTGATGGAAACGTGGCTGGGGAGAATGAGTGTTGAGTCGAAGTGTCATGCTTTCTTTTCAAGACTTATGTACTCTTGATGGGTAGAGTTCCCTTGACTGGAAGAAACTGGAAACCAAATCAAGCAAGACCCTAAGCTCTGCACTAAATCGAATGGGTCAATATCAACAATGAACTCACAGGTCTTCGGTGGTTCAGCATGGCTACCTGTGAACCCCCCCGGTTTGGGATCCTTTGAGCGTCTGGATCATGTCCGTGTTTCTTTTCTTTTGTTTTCTTTTTTTTTTCTTAGAATGGAAACCTAGCTTTATTCTTTGCTTCTTCAACAAAAGATGATGAAACCCTAAAGTCAGTGCTTTTTGCTTTCCCTTTCCTGAAGTGTAAAACAGCACATGTTAATTATTAATGTTATTTCCCCCATGTCTGTATTTTGTACATTGATTAAATAATGAACATTTCAGTATCATTCTTTTCTTTCTTCCAAAGATAGGTTTTAAGGTCTTGGTTTGCTTTTCATACAAACAAATAGTGAGAATATTCTTGGGTCTTTCAAAAATTTGCATCTGTGTTCCTGTGGGTCAGGAGGTGACAGGGATCTCTCTCAGCAACCCGTCCTTGAAGAGATGTTCTCGAAGTGTGGCCAGCAGAGCCCTGCATCAGGACCAGTGGAGAGGTTTAGAAAAAAAAAAGGCAGATTCTTGGGGCACCTGGCTGGCTCAGTGGGTGGAGTGTGTGACGCTTGATCTTGGGGTTGTAAGTTCAAGCCCCACGTTGGGTGTAGAGATTACTTAAAAATTAAAAAAAAATTTTTTTTAAACATGCAAATTATCTGGAGATTGGAGGGGGCATGACCTAAGAATTTGAAGTTTAAAAAACACACTTGAAGGAATTCATTTCTGGTATTAAACTATCCCACTTTTCAACAAGTTATAACTTAAAATGGGCAAAAATAGTTATAAATGCATTACAACCATCAGCCACATTTTTATTATCCATGATGTTTGGTCTGACGAATCATTGGAGTTAAGGTGAACTAGACACTACAAAGGTGCTCACTTGGGCTTAGGTATTGCTCTTGGGCTGATAGAGAGTTTCCAGGTACCTCATTCAGCTGTGGTGTTTACCTTGCAGCCTTAGTCCTGCATTTGTACCCTCTTGGCCTCAGCGTGGTCAGGGCTTTTGGTTCAGGTAAATATCTGAGGGTAACAGCCACTAAAGCCTTGGCTGAAGGCATAAGGTTGAGGGTCGTATTGAGAGATTTACCAAACTGCAGTGCAACCACCTTCTTATTGCGTGCAGCCAGACTGGCCACTTCACCTTTAATGGTTTCCTTGGTAGATGCTCTTATGTACTAATATCACTGCCCTGGGATGTGGCCTTCAGGAGCTCCATTCACGTGATGTACCATCTGTTTTCCACTCATACATTGTCACCATGGAAGCCAATGAGCACACTTTGGTAGAAATGATGTCTAGACACTTCAAGACATGCCTGTCAAGAGGTGGTTTTCCAGGCTACCCATCAGTGAGTTTTTGCTCGGTCCTCAAGTCTCAATGCTTCTGGCTGGATCCCCTTTGCACTCTATATCCAAGGTCCCCTGCCAAGGGCTCAATCTATGTTGACACTAAAACAACTTCATACCAGAGTTCCCTTTGGAACCTGAGGCCTGTTAATCCTGAGATGTGCCAAGACTTCTAGGGTAACAATAAGGAAAGGGATGATTCTCATTCCTATGTCTCTGACCTGCTGTGGTCAAATGTTTGGAGGAAAGTAAAAAAATAAATAAATGAAATTTTTTTTTTCTGCAAAGAAAGGAGTGATTGGTGCCCTCTGTCATTTTCCCTGAATACAACATAGACCAACAGTGCATTGTGTGGCCCTTTAAGAGTGAAAGAAAACCTTCAATGCTTGAAGGAGCCTATATCCAAATTTATGGGGTTCTCTTTTTCAGCTAACCTATGTGTCTTATGTTTGCCTTTTAAAATCCTCTGTCTTACTCGGTAATAAATAAAGATATTTGATGACCTAAATATAATAGACATTTCACATACTTGTGAGTTTTAGGATTAGGTCTCCTAAGGAGTAGTCATCAAGCCTCTACATGCCATATATGATATTAGATTTATGAAGTATTTTTCTGTATTATTCATGTTTCCTCTCTCAATTTATTAAACATTCATTAAACTGTTTTTTTCTTTCAGTGGATACCATAGAAACGACAACATTCAAACGTGACTTGTTAGCATCTACTGTGCATTAGTGTTTTCACTACTTCTGGACGATGAAAAAAGTCATAGAACTCGTGTACTACCTTCTTGCCCTTTGTGAATTGTGACCTTATCTTTTAGTGCCATTTATTTTAAAACCTTACAAGGCATTGACTATTATTGCTGGTGTTTTAAACGGGGTGTTTTGCTTCAGCTTACCTTCCTGGTTATCCTCTGGTGCTCTTCATTCCTCCTTGGTTACCAGACTTCCGTGTGGGATCGTTTTCCTTCTGGCAAAATACCTCCCTTAGGTATTCTGTTGATGTGGATCTGGGGTTGACAGGGAATATTTGCCTTTTCTTCCTCAAAGAGTGAGGTCACCTGAGATAATGAAAATATGAACTTGAGGCAGGGAGTCTCTTGTTCATCTGTGTAGCTACGGCTCCAGGCACAGAGTAGGTACTCATATGTTTATTAAATTGAAAAGCGCCAGGAGAGGACCTTATTTCTTACTTTACTGAAATCACATCCATCTGATTTTTAACTTCTTGTGTTCCTCTTCAGTCTTCCCCTTAAACTTATTTTGAATCTACACATGTTCTCTTCCATCCCAGAGGAATAGTGCTGTCCATTCTGAGGCCATTTATAATTTTTGCACCTTCTCCTCTTGACTCTGACCTTCTAGAAGACGTCACTCCTTCGATCTCCTTTGTATATTCTCTCTTTCTCCATTGATTTTACTGCTGCTGCTGTTGTTCTTTTCCTTACTCGCACGTCCAGGTCTCCTCGTTCAAAAAATCAGCCCCGTTTCCTAAATTCTATGACCCCCATAACATACTCTCAGATCTTCCTGCTCTGTCAAAGTGCTCAAAGGAATATGTGTCTGACGCCTGCACCTCGTCTGCTCACTTCGCGTTTGTAATGTGTCTTCCCCACCATTCTACAGAAGACTTTATCTTGAAGATCACTGATCATACCTCAAAACAAAGACTTTCTCAGCCTTTAGATTTCTTTACCCTAAGTGTTTGGTTATTCCTTTTTCTTGCAACTTTTCCTGTAGCTCCTGGGACCCTAGTTGGTTCTCCCACTACACCTGGTAGATATCTGAGGGTAACAGCCACTGAAGCCTTGGCTGAAGGCATAAGGTTGAGGGTCATATTGAGAGATTTACCAAACTGCAGTGCAACCACCTTCTTATTGCGTGGACCCAGATTGGCCACTCCACCTTTAATGGTTTCCTGGTAGATGCTCTTCAGTGCCCTGGGATGTGGCCATCAAGAGCTCCATGCGCATAATGTACCAAGATGCTCTTGGTGCCTTTCTCTGGCTCTCAGTTACCTTGTCCACAACCACGTTCGCTCCACGTGAGTGACTGAAGACTAAGTTTTCCTTCTCTCTCGAGTTCTAACCAAAACTTCCACCTACCTGCTATCTTCTCAGACATATTGACTGCACTTAAATTTAACTTCTCCCAAGAAAACCTTACCATTTTCCTCAAAAGAAATCTGCTCTCGCCTGAGTGTTCTGTCTTATCTATTTATGCTACCTTCCCAGATTCTAAACAACGCCATCATTTTTGACTGCCTTCTTGCTTTCTACAGAGCCTGAGTCCTAGCCATTCTACTTCTGTGATGATTCCAGGGTCCATTCCCTTCCTTGTCTTCGCATCGAAGCCGTCCCGGCTCAGGCCTCCACACCCTCTCCCTGTAGCTAGAACACTAGGGCCCGGAGGCTTTTCTGCCTTTCCTTTGTCTTCCTGATGCATCCGGCACACCTGCAACCACATTCTGAAGCACAGCTTGGATGATTTTGCCCCCTTGCTCAAAGCTTTAGTGATTCCCATCTTCTTAAGTATGAAGTCTAAATCCCTGCTCATGGTGTGCTGAGCCTGTGCCCACTCGTTCCAACTTGAATTTCCCGTGCCATCCTTCACTGTGCTGTCCTGCATTCCATCCCAACCCGAGCGCTCGCTACTCCTAGCACCTGTTCCTCTCTCGCCTCTGCCTTTGCTCCTTCTTGCTCCTTTCCTTCTGTGGCCCAGTGATAGAATACTGACTTCAAACCCAGTTCACGTTTCCCCTGGAGCTTCTTGGACATCCATTTACTCTCACCCCAGGATTAGAGGCAGTTGGGATACACTATGAAATCTCTCACTACAGTGGAAGTATTGTAGTAAATACTCATTAGTGAGTTATATATATATATTTTTTTCATCTGCATATCCTACATAGAACTTTGAACTAGTATTAGACTTTTACTAGTTTTAAATGCATGTGTTGTTTCTCTCTTCAGACACCAGAGGGCACTAGTGAATGCTTAAATAACCCCTCAGTTCATGTAATTGTTTTGCTATTCTGAAGGACGTTTGTGTGTGCGAGCGTGCATGTGTGTAGGTCTACTCACACACTCAGAAAAGACCATTTAGAGGTTTTCTTTTGTTTTTTAAAAATTAATAATCTGCTAACATTAAGATTAAAAACCTAATTATTTTGGGGTGCCTGGGTGGCTCAGTCAGTTGAGCCTCTGACTCTTGATTTTCGGCTCAGGTCATGATCTCAGGGTCGTGAGATCGAGCCCCACATCGGGCTATGTGCTGGGCATGGAGTCTGCTTGAGATTCCCTCCCCCTCTCTTAAACACAAAACAAAACCTAATTATTTCTTAAACTTTTAAGGTCAGCCTGAGAATCTGATGATTTCTAAGTTTAGCAAATTTAAATAATCACTTTTAAAGCGAATACAGTGACTTTTTCATCTTTGCAATCTTAGATAATTGCTCTTAAACATTTCAGATTGCGTTTATAAATTTAATATATTCTGTTTCCTTTTAAGTACTTTAAGTAATTCTTTTAAAATCTAATAAGTGAAACTATAAACATGCTGATTGAGTATGCTCAAGTGTTCCAAACTGTCTATAAACTAGTAAGATTTTTTTTTAAAGATTTTATTTATTTGTCAGAGAGAGAGAGCGCACAAGCTGGGGGGAGCGGCAGGCAGAGGGAGAAGCAGGCTCCGCACTGAGCAAGGAGCCCCATGCGGGACTTGATCCCAGAACCCTGGGATCATGACCCAAGCTGAAGGCAGACCCTTAAGTAACTGAGCCACCTAGGTGTCCCTAAACTAGTAAGATTTTTATTTAAGATCACAAACGCAAATTATTCACTCAGTTCACATATTTTAAAATTGGAATTGTAAGTCCAAATGTTTCTATTAGGCCACATATTCTTAACTATTACAAAAGCTGTACTTTTAAATGCTAAATAGGCACAGATTCCTTGTTGCAAGAACTTTACTACATTATTGAATTGTCTTATTCACTAGTTATTTGCCCACCACCTATCATGTGCTACTCATTTTTCTGACCACTGGGGATACACTGTTGAACAAAAATAATCCCAGTCCTCATGGGGTTTACATGGTAGTAAAGGGGCGGGTGTGAAAGACAATAAACACTGCAATTAAATTATGTTGGGCGTTAGAAGGTGAAGGTGATAGGTGCGATTGGGAAACTAGACCATGGTAAGGGGGAGAGGGGGATGGCCAGGGAGGAAGAGGTATTTGACTAAGACGTGGAGGAAGTGACACAGGGAGAATGCAGGTTATCTGGAGGAAGAGCAGCCCTGGGGAAAAGACACCAGCAGAGGAGAGCTAGAGGAGTGGCCAGTGGGAAAGAAGGGAAACAGTATGGTGTCCTCAAAGTCAGGTTGGGAAAAGGTGCGTGGAGGAGGAGGTAGGTAGTGGTCCACAGGTCCAGCAGGATGAAGGCTGTCCCTTGACCATTGAATTTAGCAATGTGGAGGTCTTGGCTGACCTTGACGAGCAGTTTCAGTGGAACGGTAGGGATGAAGCCTGCGAAGTGTGGGTTTAACGGGGAATGAGAGACATTCGGTCCCAGGAGAGAAGCGCCCACAGTGGATAGCCGTAAGAGGAGCAGAGTGGTGGGCTGCGATCTGGAAGGAGTGGCAGTCAGGATTCGGGGGTTTGTTGTTGATACAGGACAAGTAAAGTGGGTTTGTCTGCTGATGTGACTGATGCGGCGGGTGGGGTAATGCTGATGACGTGGGAGAAAGGAGGAAAAGTTGTTGGATCAGTGTCTCAAGGCGGCCAAAGGGGATGGGAACTTTGGGCATGACATAGGGTACGTGGATGGTGCGTCCAGCTTAGAGAAGAAGGCTGAGTGTGTGGATGGTGAGGCCTGGGGTAGGCGAATGTGCCAATGGGGCTTTGTGAAATTTTGCTTCAGAAGCATCCAATTTTCTTAGTGAAGTGAAAAGCAAGGTCACCAGCTAAGATGGGACATGCGGAGGAAATGTGTGAGGTCTGCGGAGAGAAGACGAGTGAACGTCCCGGGTAGTCTGAGTGGGAGTGGAAGGTATGCGATGCCATTGCTGAACTGCATGAAGGGCTTGTCAGGATCATAAAGTGGGATCGGTGATTGCGGGCGTGTGTGCGTGCATGTGTGTGCGTGCATGAGTGTGTGCGCGTGCATGGCGTGCGTGTGTTTTAAGTTGTGTTCAGCGTCAGAGTGCAGGGGCAGAGTGGTAGAGTGAATTCATCAGGGTTTCATCAATAAGGCAAAGCAAAAGCAGAACAAGGGAATTACAGGTGTCTACACGGCTACAGTGATAATGATTGATCACAGCATTTGCACTGGCCAAGAGTGAAGGGCAGTTTTGAGGATCGATGGATTATTGGTCTCAGTGGGGCTAGAAGATGGTTGGGGTTGGCTTCCTGGAAAGAACAAGCGGGGAAGATAGGAGGGGTGGTCGGACAGCTTATGATTTAATGACAAAGTCTGGAGTGTGGCCCCACGAGTGAGTTGGAGGGACAGGGTCAGGGAGTAGAAATGAGACCAGGATGTTGGACGGGTCATCCATACGTGTGCTGAAATCGTGAAGGCAGGAATGGTGTCAGAGGGATTGATGAGCTAAGAGCTAAAATGATGGGGAAGCGAGGTGCACTGCCCCAGCTGTTGGTGAATGGTAGCGTTTGATGACGTGAGGTTCAGGTAGGGAACGATGGCTTAGGGAGGAAGGGGCAGAATTCTCTCCGGGGACGAAACATGCTTACTTTTAAGAAAACACTGTGTCATCCCATAGGTTTGGGGTTTCCTTCCCAAGATAATTTTTTGTGTGTCTTTTGCCTTCTCCGCTTATGGAGGCTTCTTAGTGATATCCACTGGGCGGTGACAGATTCTAATGGAATGTGCTCAACCCTAGGAATAGTCTATGATGGGAACTTCCTTAATGAAAGAACAAGGTGGAATCGTTATGTTGTACCCTTGAAACGAATATAAGGATAATTGACATAAGGGCACATATCCATTATACCTCAATACATTTGTTTTTAAAAGAACAAATTGTCCCACAGCCCATGCTTAGATTAACGTGATTCCTTAATTTTCAAGTCAGATTGAAATTCATCTGTAATTCTTACTAAGGTAGCTAGCTAGCTACACCATTTGGCAAGATTTTGTATTTCTTTGGCTCTTAATATATGGCAACCGTCTTTTTCGTTTAATTCTACAGTCTTGTGAACTTGTGAATCTCCCATGTTTTTGGAATTATATAAAATATCTGACTGAATTCTGGGTGTCACTCAGCTTTCCCTGATTATTTGGTTACAGCTCCAAAGTCACACCACTGTCACAAGCAGGCCCCTTTGCTTGTGGTTGGTGTTTTTTTTTCAGATTTCTTCTGAGGTAGGACATTTAGAGGTCACATCATCCATGCTCTGGTCTTGTCTCTTTTGATTAGCTTCACTTGGCTTTTGAGCCTTGTTTTATTTTTAAGAGAGTTTTGATGATTTTTTCAAGGGAGCTCAAATCAACACAAATTATCTGACAGAAATTGTGTTGAGAATTTTCACTGACATGATCTCATTATTATCACCCCAAAAACCACTTCTGAAACTTTCCTGTGAACCTCAAATGCCTTTGTGTTCATCACATCTCTTTTTTTTTTTTTTTTTTTATCTTTTCCATGGTGTGATTTCCTTTCCTGGCCATGATGAACTGATGCTAGTGTTTTTGTTGGCCCCATGAATCTTACTGATCCTTGATAGGGAAGAATCATGATTCCCTTTGGTATCACTCATCCCATGGTCTCTCCATGGATACAGCCAAAGCATTATTATAATAATTATTATTTTAATTTAAATCCACTTCAGAGGAGGGTCCTCAGGGCTAACATAGCATAGTTCCTTATAAAGGCTAACGATTGTTAGGAATCTACTATTTTTTAATTTTTAAAAATGTGTTTATTACACAATATGTCAGCTGAACTCAGTTCTATCAGCCTTTGTCTTTGGGGGTTCCCTCCTAGACTTTCTAGCATGTGGCACACTCAGTTCTAGGGCAGTGGATCTGGGGGGCTCCCTGATATATTCCTAAAACAGATTCAGATGCAGTGAGACTTTGCCGAAGACCTTTGAGCATTGCCATGTTCATCAGCAATCTCCTTCACAAAATGCAGTAACACAGACCTGTGAAAACGTAAGCAGCTCTCTGGCAGTCTTTAATGATATGGGGCGTCCTTGATAATGAGGAGAGGTCAACGCCATCTGCCCCAGACTCTGCCCCGAGACCGGTCACTCAGGAACTGACTGGGCTCATGGCCATGAAGCAACCTGTTCGTGCACCTCTGCCCCGCAGTTATCCACAGGTGTATCTCGGGCAGGTGACAGGCATCGTGCATCAAGGACTCACAGAAGCCTCATCACAATGGTAAACCCCCGTGTACCAGGAGACTGCTGTGTCACCCAGGGGTTACCGTGGGCTTGCCATTTTCTCCCAGAATACTCTTCAACTCTTGCCAAACTTTTCTAGGTACATATTCTTCCCTACTGAGGAGCAGGCAGAGGGGCTGGGGCTTTCCTTCCCTTTAGAACAATTAGGATTGGGGCGTCTGCCTGGCTCAGTCAGTGGAGCATGCGACTCTTGATCTTGAGGTTGTAAATTCGAGCCCCACGTTGGTGGAGAGGTTACTTAAAAATAAAATCTTGGGAAAAAATGAATTTGGAATTTTGATAAGTACTTCCGAGTTGTCTCTCTAGAGTTTATATTCCCACCAGCCAGCAATGGAGGAGGGTGTGGCTATTGACCTTATCCGTGGAGTCGAGGTTAATCGTCATACTTGGGGACTGTTCCAGTCTGATAGGTGAGAAATTGTATACGAGTGCGGTTCTCTTGGAATGAAGTTTAGCATTTTCTCATACATAAAGATCACTTGAATGTGTGTGTGTGAGAGAGAGAGAGATCTATTCATGGCCTTGCTTATTTGGGGGGAGGGGTTCTTTTCTTCTCAATTTTTAGCAGCTCTGTCATTTGATCAGTAAGCCCTTGGTCTTTTGTATGACCGGCAAGCATTTTTCTCATCTGTCTTGCATCTGTGTTTTGACTTGGCCTCGGGGGGCAGTGGTAGCATGCACTGTGGGTGTGTGTGGATGTCGTTTATTGCAAAGTAATTGGCAACACGCAGAAGTTCCTGTCCTGTTACTTACAACATCTCACCACGCAGGAGGCAGTAGAACCACAATCCCTCTTTGGGAATCTGGCCTTTGGGTTTTGCAGCCAGAGACCATCAGAGTTCTTGCCGATGTCACTTTTTAGTGGACTTTTACTCGTATTAAAACTTCTCATCTCTGAATCCCTCCTATAATTTTTTACGCCGGTTGCTATCACTTGGCAGTTCGTCGCTCATACCGTCCCTGGTGGTATTTGCTACTTTTCAAGTCGGGGTTCCCATCCTTACGTGGCATGCTGACTCGAGAGCAGAGGCCTTGCCTCCCCCGCTAGCCTCTCCCACCAGGCCTGGCGTCGGCTGGGCTGTTACCGCCGGGCCAATAAACGCCTCTCGCCGGCCTAGTGGCCCTGTGCCCAGCCATGGCGGGCGAATAACTGAAAGCCCCCTCCCTACCTAACCCGGTGCCCGTTCTACAGCAGACCCTAGGCTGGGCCTCCTGGGCCGGACCAGGCCATGCACATGGCTCTAGCTTGAGTGATGCCTGGTGGAGTCCTACCAGCTTGGCCTTTCCAAGCCTTTCTTTACCCCTGCTAGAACCTCCAAGAACCTTTCCATCCCAGGAGAGATCAGGAACGGACTCCTCCGCTGCCTCTCTCATTCACCTCCCCTTTTCCACGCTCAAGAGACGTGAAGGCCAATGGCTGAAGGAAGAGGAACCGAAACCAGCCCGGGGGTGCGGAAGCCATCGGTTTTAATGGGCGTGAGAGGGGAGGGAAGGGGTCTGAAGTCAGGATGGTGAGGTGCGGATGGGGTGGTGTGTGGGCAGGAAGGAGCGCTGTGCGTCCTGTTCCCAGGCACGGGTCGTGGAGGAAGAGCAGGACGGCGGCGACCTTTGCCTCGCTGCCGGCGAGGAGAGGAGAGACGGGAGAGACATCCGACGAGGGAGAGCGTGAAGGGCCTCACGTCTGCGCAGGTGGGACAGGCCTGCGCTTGTGTGCGTGTGCGCAGAGGAGGGGCTGGGCTGCAGGTGGGAAGGGAGCAGAAGGGCCGAGCGGTGAAGCAGCCTGGAGAACCCGACCCATCCCCGCAGGTACAAAGCGGCCGAACCGGCAGCCCCTGGCCCTCCACCCCGGCCTCCGTCCGTGTCCGCCACCCTCCTGCAGGCCTCTGTTTCTACTTCTTACGCCCAATCTGGGCCATCAGGAGCGCGTTGGCAGCTGCCTTGGCCTGCAGGTTCTTGGCCTTGGCGATGTTGAAGAGGATGTTCATGATATTCGTGGGGACGTCGAGGGACAGCGTGAACTTGGTGCGCCGGTCACCCTTGGCCTGGTCCGGGTACAGCCTCCCCTTGGGCTGAGCTGGGGGCAGGAATCTGTACCGGGCGCTTCCTGCGCCACTGCCGCCCCTGGAGCCTGGGAAGGTCTTCTTCTTGTCTTCTTCCGCCTCCTTTTCGTCGTCCTGTCCTGAGGAGGGCTCTTGGCTGGGCGGGTAGGGCAAGCCTCTCTCGCTCAGCGGCGACGCATCCCCCAGCCGGCTCTTCCTGGCCTCCGACAGGGCTGTGTCAATACAGCTGAACAAGGACTTGGCCCCGCAGGACTTCTGGGAGAGGCCTGGCCGGGGGGCCCCCGGCACCAGCAGCAGCAACAGCAGGAGGTGGGCTGGCTTCAGCATCTCTCCCTGTGGGCGAGAACGGGGTGTGAGAAGGGCTCAGCTCTCGGAAGGACATGGGTTAACATTCAGTAGGGCCTTGGCCATATTCTACAACGGTTCTCCAAGGGTGGCCTCGGGACCAGCCGCAGCACCGGGGAGTTTGTCACCAATGCAAAAAGTTCTCAGGTCTTGCCCCCAGGACGACTAGATCAAAAAGTCTGGGGCCAGCGATCTGGGTTTTAATCAAGCCTTCAGGTGATTCTGATGGTCAGTAAAGTTTGAGTGCCATTAATCGGCTGGTATTGATGGTTTCTATTTCATTCAGTTTTGCTGGTCACCCCTGGCCCTGCAAGATGAATGGCAAATATGCAAGGTGAACATTTCATAGCTTACTTGGGTTGATTTTAGTGGCTGAGTGACGTTTAGTTCTCTTATCCTTAGTGCTGCTGACTCAGTGCGTCCCTATTGCTTGAAGACCATGGTGGGTGGTCCAGTCAGTGTGTGTGAGGCAGCTCCTCAAGACCCATCCCCTGCTGGGCTATCAGCATTCCTCAGGAGCAAACACGTTGTGAATTTGGTTGGCTTTACTACAGAATTTATGAAGTGAGAGTCAGTTTGATCTCTGTGTAGAGACATTAAGTATTTCACAAAAACCACCTGTATTCTCTAGTGTTTAAGATTGATGTGACCTCAGTCCTAAAACTATCAGTTGTCTCTATTATATGTATGTTCTTGGTTATCCATCCGACTGACTGAGAGAGAAATCGTCTGAGAACTAATCCAGGGACACCCATGTTCAAGGACATGCTGTACCAGGAGTGGGTCAGTGCCTTCAAATGCAGGGCAGGTCATGCAATTGTCCAGGGCTAGGAGATGCTCAGAGGCATGAAAAGATTATAGTCTATAGCAACCATTTGAATCTAGTCTTTTATTAAAAAGAAAGAAAGAAAGAAAAAGAAAGAAAGAAAGAAAGAAAGAAAGAAAGAAAGAAAGAAAGAAAGAAAAGGAAAAACCCCTAAATTTAGTGTAGGAGCATGTGGCCATGACAACATCCAGCTCAGTGTCCCTCCTGTACGCTGGCCTGTTTGGGTTCGAAGCCTTCATGGTTGTCGGGCCACCGAGCAGGGGAGAGCAGGGGAGAGCAGGGGAGAGCAGGGGAGAGCAGGGGAGAAGGGCTCCAGCTGGATCATTCCCACCCTCTGCCCAGCCTCCTTTGTAGTAACAGCTCACAGCTGTGTCGGAAGACCATCAGAATTTGGGTTGTGTGGTCACTGTACCTTAGAAAAATGGTGAAGTGGGCAGGATTCACCTCCTGGGTCCTAGGACCAAACCCACCCTGCACCCCAGCACCCTTGGTCTGTCCTGTCTGCACTGTCTCCAGCACTGAACTAAGCACATGAGATTCATTGATTTCACTGTCATCCTTCATCAGGTGTGAGAAAAAAATGTGCGGTCCAAGGTGTGGGATTTCATCAAGCCCCCCCCCCCCCCCCCCGCCCAGAGGAAGGACTGTCGGCTGTTGTGCACGCCCTGACATGCTGACCCCCCACCTCCTCCCGTTCTCAGGATGCTGGGTGATCCCAGGAGGCACAAAGAGTGAAGGGCTGCACTTGGGCTGTTTTACCTGAACTTGGAGTTTATTTTCTGCCTGAGACATCCTTGGCTCCCACAAAAGAAAGCAAGAAAAGCGTGGTTAGCTATGGAACTTGGGCGACTGCTTCTATAAGGTAGTTTTTGAGGAAGCAAAACAAATTGGATAAATAAATCAACACGGGGGTCCTTCTGGGCATTAAGACGGCTAGACTAGTGCAGGATCGTTCTGTTTTCTGCGGTGACAGGCAGAGGTGAGGGGGGCTGGCCGTCTGAGGCTGAGGGCTAGCCTCAGCTCTGCAAAGCATTGTCAACATGACCCGGAGCAGATCATTTCCCAGAAACAGAGTGAGAATGAACCCACGCTGCCTTCCCAACTTCTTTAGGCTGTGAATGGACGGGGCTAGACCTGACCCTTAAACACCCGAGCCTCGCTCTCTCTCTAAAGGGGAATCTCGTGAGACCGCACACACACACACTGACCTGGCAGGTGTTGTGTAGATGCCTAGTGTTTCCCTGGACACTCCTCATTGTGCCTACTGCCTTCCTTTTTCTTTCCCTTAAGAAGCCATGCTGATTTGTTTGTTTGTTATTTGTTTTTACATCATAAAAATTTCTGGCTTATTTTATCACGCAGTTATGAAAAAATAGGCAATCCTTCTTTATATGATCCGAATGCATAGCCTTGCTGTGTCTGGGCATGTGGCGTTGTGCAGAGAAATCAACACAGACTCTGGGGTCACAGAGACCCAGGTTCAAATCCGCCCCATCCTTCTTTGCCTGAGCACTGTGGGCAGATTGCCTGACCTCTGTGCATTTCAATTTCCTCATCCGATAGATGGGGACGGCAGTAACTACCTCATAAAGCTTGCGTGGAAGATGAAATCGAGGTGGAAAACACTCTTGCTCTAGCCAGATACTTAAAAAGAAGGCTGCTTCCTATCTGTTTCCACATAAATCATTTCCAGGTCCTATTAGGATAAGATTCAGTTCATGCATAACCATTTAGGAAACGATATCTGCATCTACGTATTTTTATCTATCTCTCTCTACATCTACATCTTAGATGCCAGGTAATTTTGATCCACTCATTTGATCCTGCAGACCGATATCTTTATTGTGTTGTATTTCTGGCTTTTAGTTTTTGACCGTTTACCACTTTCTCCGTCCTCACCCTGGCAGGCTCCTCCTGCCCTGAACTCAGCATCAGTCAGTTGCTGTCAGCTTTTAGAGTAGTGTAGAATCCCATGAGGGGATTGTTCAAACATGGGCTGCAGGGGTGCCATCCCGGGGGGCTTGTGGATCAGTAGGTTTGGGAGGAGGCCCAAGCATCTACGTGTCTAACAGCCCTCTGGAGGATGCTGATGCTGCGGGTCCATGGACCACACCGTGAGAACCACTTCTCTGGGTGTCCCCGTTCTCCCGTGAGCTTAGAATTGCACGCCAGGTTCCCGGAGAACATTTGACAGGGGCGTATCGACTATCTCTGTGGGAAAATGGACTCGGTCTTTTAATATCATGTTCAGTAACCAAACATTTGGCTTTATCATTTACTGAGGACCCAGTTGCTTGTTGGTTGTTTTGTGTAAAGAGTACGAATCATGGCTTTAGCTGCCTTACAGCTTGGAGGCATCTTGAAGCTTTGGAGTTTCCAAGGGCTTGTAAGATCAAAAGGAAAGTTAAAGACTCAAAACACCAGTTCACGGAGAAAGGGTTAATGCAGGCAGGGAAGTTGTGGAGAGAGCTCAGTTTAGGGTTTTCGGGGCAGAAGGGAAGAAGCTCTTTGCTCCTCAGTCAAGTCTGATTCCCCTCCTACATTCTTTGGATTCTTTTGCCGTCACCCTAGTGAGCGGACACAAAGGTTTAAGAGGTCTCTGCTACCTGCTGTGAAAATGAGCCCCCCACCCCCCCATCTAGTTAGATGGAAGAGGGGCAAAGCTCTCCATCTGTGCTTTTTGGGTTTGGGTACCTGAAACTCCGCCCTTCTTCTGGGTTCTAGCAAGGACTTCTCGAGGTGCTTCTCAGAGCTGTCCAGGGTCCCACCCGAGGACGTGAGGCGGCGAGGGACCTGCGCCACCCCACAAGCCAGAGCACCCCCAGGGAGAGGGTGCGCCAAGGGGAAAGGTTCAGGCAGTGAAGCCAGAAGCAAACAGCTTTGCCCCGTTCCGGCCCGTTTTCCTGCAGCGAGGAGGGCAGGGCTAGTTCCCATATTACCCCATTGGTCTGCCAACACCGGCAAGAAGCTGAATTTAAAAACCATTTTATAAAACTGTGGCTGCACAATCTAGGGTACCGTTACGCATTCCAACGGGTGTTAGAGTAAGGAGCTGTTCTCTTACGGCGGACTCCTGGAAGTCCATGTCACACATGTTCCCACAGATGGCTGAGCCGCTCACCCTCCAGGGGAGCCAGGAGGGTCTCTACGTGAAAGGCTCTTCCCCCCCGAAGAGGGAGGAAGAGGAGAAAGGTTGACCTGTTACAGAGAACGTGTCCCCGGCAGTGCTCACAGTCATCTTAGTTAACCCATTCTCAGCAGTGGTGTGTGTGTGTGTGTTCACTAGATTGTCACATTTGAGGAGAAAATTGCAAATAGGATTTCTCAGAGAACTTGGACATCAAACAGAGACATCAAAATCCATCTTTATGTTCCCTCCCCTTCACAGCTGGTACCAAGTCCTTACAAATGTCTGTCTCCTAACTCTGGTGTCCCCAGCTTGCCAAGGGAGAAAGGAGGCATAGGACCTGGGTTCGAAACCGCCCTCACCCCCTCACCTGCCCCGGGGTCAATCACTTAGCCTCTCTGCGGCCACAGCCTGAGGAGACATTCCATGCCCCACAGGTGTACAGAGAGGAAGCAATACGTGCAAGCACCCTCCTGTTCCTGGGCGGGCGTGTGGGGAATAACAGCCCGTAGTTTGTAGTTTCTATTCACACTCACCTCCCCATTTCTTTGGAAAAATAACATTTGCAAGACCCCACTCTGCCTCCAATCTATTACCTTTGCAAAGCAAGTCTCTCTGTACCAACAAAGGGAGGATGGATTATTCCTTACCTAAAATGCAGGCTGCGGTGTTCCGCACTCTGCTCCCTGGGGCTGGTGCCCAGGAGGGCGCTTGCAGCCTTTGTCTCTCACCCCTGTCTGGTCCCCAGCACGTCCTGCCTAACCCAGGGCAAATAAAGTCATCCTTCATGGACAAGTCCCCAGCCTAAACCTTACCTGTGAGTGGCCTTCGCACTGGGGTAGAAATGCTCAGTGAGGCGGGCGGCAGCTTCAGGAGCAGGAGGTCTGCTCCAGAAACATCCCCTTGAACTTCTGTCTCTGCTGGGGTCACGGCTCCTCCTTTTCTTGTATTGTTCCTAAGTGGGCTGTGATATTTCCTCTCTATGGAAACCACTCCACTCCCTCGTGTGTGTATATATAAAAGTGACAGATTACAGGGTGGATTGTAATCCCAGACGCAGTGTCTACACTGGGATGCGATTCCATTTAAAATACAACCGAACCAGCTGTGTGCGTCACTCCGTGTCCCTGACCCCTCCTACACACCTCCCCACCCGGCCCTCCCTTGCCTCCCACTTCCCCTCCTGCCCTAGCAACTTACTCATTGATAAAAAGAAGAAAATGCGCTGTTAAATTGAGAAGCAGCTCCTTTGAAGGGTTTTATTACTGATCTTAGCTCTTACTGATTTCCGTCTTCCTACATCCCTGTCACTCGACCCCTCCTTTTGGGAATCTGGACGCAGGATCTGCTTTGAAAGTAGAGAAGGTGACCTGAAGTTCATCTGTTGTCTTTAGTCCTTGTGGGTCCTGATGTGCAGTGTTACCTCTGGTTGCTCACAGAGCTCTGTAAGTTTGTGTTCATCAAAGAGCATACGAGAGGACAGGCATAGTGTACCTAGAGCTTCTGATGGAGAATCATTTGAATTTTACCCTTTTTTTCATCCATTCATCCAATATTTTTTGGAGCCCCTGCTCTGTGCCAGGTGTTGGCAGGGCCCTGAGGAATTCAAAGAAGTTTTTCTTATAGACACCACAGTATAGAAAGATATGTAAAAACAGCCTAATTTCAGCGTGGCGAATGCCAGAGTACAGAAGGGAGCATCCCCGTCCTGGAGACTCAAGGTAGGTCATGTGCATCAGGAGAGGAGAGCGGAGGTCCAGACAGAATGGAGGGTTGGGAGGGAGAGAACCAGCAAGGAGAAGGGCTGAGGACGTGGGAGGCAGGCAATGCTGGGTCAGGAGGCTGGCTTCCCACCGGGAGGCACCCGACACCCAGGCGAGGGGGTTTCGATTTCATTCCAAGTACAATGGTGAAGATATAGGCACATTGAGGCAGGCGACCAACCCCCTTGTTTCACAGATCGGGACACTGAGGACACAGTCAGGGTGAGAATCCGGGTCTCCTGTGGCCCCGGAGCTCTTGGAACCTCTGGCTGAAGCCATGCAAGACCCACGCTGTGTCCAGGCCTCTAGGCAAGACCACAGCTCCCCATCCTTGATGGACGTTCTCACCTCCTGAAATTCCTCTAGATGAAGAGCTAAGTGGACTTCTGGAACTATCCCAACGTCTTCATGCTCACAGGTATTTTGGGGAACAAGTAGAAAGCCTTGTGGGGAAGGATGCGAGGCCGCCCAGAGTCTCAGCCTTCATTGTGGATGCGCAGGATTGGACCTCACTGCACCTTCTTCCAAAGGTGCCTGGCTGAGGTTCTCCTGGGATGAGTGGCCACATGAAACTAGAGATCTGACCCAAACTCATTCATTCCCTTGTTTACCCATTCATATATCCGTCTTTGGGAGAAATTCTCTTTCCCCCATTTCAAATAATTAGGCAGTAATGGAATTGGTGTAGGTTGAGGGGTAGATAGTTAAAAACCCCAGTTTAACCCCTTCTCTGACTTTCTGAGCTCTGGGATTCGAGCGAGGTGGTCTTGGGAAGATACCCAACATTGCTACCCCTAGAGTAGAGAGTCTCAGCCTTGGCACTGCTGACATTTTGAGCCCGGTGATGTTGTGGGGGGCTGTCCTAGAATTGTAGGATGTTAGCAGCATCATCCCTTTCCTTATGACATTCCAGAGCACACCCTAGCCTTGCCCAGGTGTGACAACCCAAACTGTCTCCAGCTAGGTCTCCCGGGGACCAAACTGACCTAGTTGAGAACCACTGCCCTAGAAGATGGGATTTAGAAAGAGAGACTGTAAACACTGGCTTCTCCTTTTGCTGATCTGCCCTGTCCCCTCTCAACTTCCTACAAAATCTCTCTACTTAAGTCCCAAGTGCCACAGGACTGGGGAGCCTCTCTTGTCAGGGGCTAGTGGCTGTCCTAGAGCACACCATCCCTTCTCCAGACAGGCAGGCTCATCAGTCCGCATCGGCCCATCTGGGTTGGCCTTGGGGTTGCCGATGGCTCCCAGGAGCTCTCAGCCTGGGAGGAGGAGGGTCCCATGTGTGGTCGCATAGCCCTGGGTGGTGGCTGAGCGTGCAGTCCTAAAGGTGCTTGTCTTAGAGATTAAAACCTCAAGAGCAGTCTGTTTGCTTTACAACCGCACAGCCACTTCTGGCTGCATCTGATGGAGGCTTGGAGAGAGTTGTGGACAGAAGGAAGCCCACTGGTGAGCAAAAGCCCCCGGGGTGTCCTTCCTGGTAAACCCTGGTCTCCGTTCTGTTCCTCTGCTGCTGAGCTCTGCTTGTGCTGTTCTCTGGCCCTGGCAAGCCATCGGTATCTTCCGTGGATTCCACACTAGAATGTCGGTTAGGGATGTAGAGAGTACGTGGAACACGCTGAGCCGCTTCACATGAGAATAGAACCGGCTTACATTTACAACGCTCATATCTCCGAAGCGCTCAGAGCCATTACACATAATAACACAATTAGTTTCTCAACTTCTGAGCGAGGCAGCAAAAGAAAAAGGCAGGGAAAGGAGTTAGGGAATTGCAAGAACACTTGATTTACAGGGGAGAGGATTTACCTTGGTTTCGGGAAAGAGCATTTTCCCTTCTGCCGTAGGGGCTCGCATGGCGATTTGCTTGGGACTAGCGCATTCTCTTTGTATCCTGCTTTATGAAACTTGGGTTAGTGAGCCCTCCCTGTTTTTCTAACAAGGTTGGTACCAAAATAGCATTTGTAGGAACTTGATGAAGGCTTATACGAACACAGAATATTATTGTCAGCCTTACTGTCCAGTCTTCCCCTCACTTTCCCTGATTCTCAGTTTACTTGACTCCTCCATGTCTGGCCAGTGTGTTAATGTCCCACTCTGTGGGTTTCTTATTGTGGGTCCTTCTATCTTTTTGGGGTGTTGGGTACATGCGAGTGTCTGTTTCATCATATGACCGTCTACCCCTTCATGCCAAATAATGCTGATTGTCTTGAAGTCTGCTCTGCTTGGTATCCAAATAGCTATTCCAGTTTTCTGTTGGGTCACGTTCCCTTGGTGCACTTTTCTGGTCTTTTCCGCATCAACATTTTTTTGTCAATGGTACATATTTAAATTTTAAAATAACCTGTATTTTAACAAGGCCTTTAACACACTTGTACTATTAGTGATTACGGGCGTATTTGGATTATTTTCTGCTGTCTCACATTGTGCTTTCTATTTGCCCTGGTGTTTTCCTCCGTCTGTGTTCTGCTGGATTAATTCTTCATTTTCATTTTCCCTCTTATTAGTTTATAATATAAACATTCAAAGCCCCAGTGTTTCCTTGAAGCCCTGCTTTCCCTGTTTTCCACAAAAAACGAACAGCCCACTCTTAACCTGGTAAAATTGTTCTATCTGTTGGGGAGGGGAGACCCGTGCTTTGACTCCTGTTTCCTGCAACGGGCAGGACGGATTTCGTTGTTAATAGTGAGTACTTCTGCAATAATAGCAGGCCCATTACCCCGAGGTCACATCCAGTCCTCGCTGGGAGCAGTCCCGCAACACCTCCCCTGTGGATCTGTGGCAGATTGTTTTCACTGGACTTTGTATTCATCTTGCAACCAGCGGCGGTGGGAACAGGTGGGGAAAGTTCTGGCTCGTCTCCATATCCAGGCGCAGAGGTGATGTGTCAGACATTTTATGGTCCTCTCTAATGGACTTTGGGTAGCTGATGGGTTCATGGAGCAAAGCTCCTGGGGGCCAGGGCTATGTGGAACAAAGACTCAAAAGCTTTCTGCTTCTCCAAGGAAGGGGCGGACGTGCGCCTTCTTGGAGGGCCTTGTATGCCTGTTCTACAGCTATCTTCCCAAACTCGGGGGGCTATTTACATGGTGGGCAGACCAAGTAAGCAATAGCACCAGATCCATGTAGAGGATAGATGTTTTCTCTAGTGACAGAGGAAATGGGAACTCTCTGAAACTTCTGCACAGTAGAGTGGGCAGCGTGCTCCCCCACGTCTGCATGGAAGACGGTCAGCAGTGATGGTGGCCAAACAGACGCCATTCCTCCAAAAGCAGTAAATGCACCTGTGCCCCTTCTTCCCTTCCAGCCCCTGTACTGACTAGACGCATCTTAGAACCCCTGTCCACATGGCTGCAGGTTAATCAGGTACGATGCTCCGTCAGTTATCTCATCAATTAATGAGAAAGAGAACCCAGCATATTCCTGTCTGCTGGGAATTTTAATCTGTTTCCCTTGGCAAGCGTCGGCTTTGGAGCCGGCTGCCGTTAGCACTGAGCTCACAGCTGACCATGCTGTTCCTCCGGCTTGAGCGCCGCTTCGTCCAACAGGTATCTTCTCTGTAAGGCACATCACAGAGCTCCTGCTCTGAGGACCGGCAGACAGTATTTCAGCTCTCCACCCAGGGGCCATTTAAAACAGCAAAATCACCACCAAAAAACACACAAATGCTAAAATGCAGCAGTAAATATATTGCAAAAAGTGCACGTCTTTGCAACAGGGGAGCTGAAAGCAGACGGCAGCATCACCTTGCTCAACCTGAGACGGGAACGTGTGCACTGGGGGACTCAAACATTTCACCCCTCTGCACAGGCACATGTACCTGAATGACCCTGAAAGGGCCATGAGTATTAATTTTGGAGTTACAAGTAAGTTGTAATAAGTAAGTGGTTTCTTTTTTAACATTTTATTTATTTGAGAGAGAGAGAGAGAAAGAGAGAGCACACAAGCAAGGAGAGGGGCAGAGGGAGAGAGAGAAGCAGACTCCTCTCTGAGCAGGGAGCCCGACTCGGGACTTGATCCCAGGACTCTGGGATGATGACCTGAGCTGAAGGCAGACGCCTAACCGACTGAGCCACCCAGGTGCCTCAAGCAAGTGTTTTGTATTCTTTTATGAGCTTGTCAGTCAGGTGCGGCTGTAAGAGGAGATGCAAGAAGGACTCAGAAAAGCAAAGTTTATCATACTCAAAGGTCCTGCAGGCAGGAGACACGGCTGCCACGCAGGGCCACGTGGGGAAACACCAGGGAGGTCAGGAGGCAGAAAACAGGAACAAGGAGAGTGCTTAGCCATGGCCTTTTTTGGGGTTTCTGCAGGAAAGGAAAGACAAGATAGTGAACAACTTGGCAGGCTCGGGGCTGTAGGCGTGTCCCTGATTACCTGGCCCCTGGCCCTGGGATGATGAAAGCAGAGGAACCTTGCCTCCTGGGGTGCACAGGCCCCACGGAGAGGTCTGGCTCAGGACTGGGTAGTTTGCAGATCACAGGTGTGTTATCTCGAAGGATGGCCTAGCCCCAGGAAGACAAGTGTCTCCCAGTTGGAAAGTTTCTTTAGGATGACAAAACATCATAATATACAGAAAATCATACATGTATTCTTTTATTTGCATACAACATATACAATACAGTGAGCAAACTGCGGTATAGAATCTGTGATCACAAGGACCAGCTCCATGTGCTGAATGAATGAATGGAAACAGGAAGCCGGAAGCAGGGTGACAAGTTTTTCCTTTGTAACAAGTTCCCTTTACCCTTTTGCCTCTCTCATGGTATAACTTGTGACTCAGATAAGGATGGCAGACTGCAATAAGCCTAAATCTCCAACTCTGACCATATAGAAATTCTGGATACAAATACATCATTTAAAAATGCGTTTCTGAGCTCACAAGGAGGAAGGGGAGTTGGGGAGGGTCTTCTGGCACCAGAACACAGGGGACTAAAAATCAAAGTTACAAACACATAAACGGATGTCACGTTTGCCCCGGGGGGAGACCGCTGGGCCTAGGAGTCAGGGACATTGGTTTTAACATCTACGAGGGACCAGAAGAGAGGGGCTTGGACCCTCTCAAGGTTAGTTTTAGAACTGAGATGCCTGCAAAAACTTTCTATGGGCGCCAAAGATAAATCAATGTTCATAGCAGCAATGTCCACACTAGCCAAACTGTGGAAAGAGCTGAGATGCCCTTCAACAGATGAATGGATAAAGAAGATGTGGTCCATATATACAATGGAATATTACTCAGCCATCAGAAAGGATGAATACCCAGCTTTTACATCAACATGGACGGGACTGGAGGAGATGATGCTAAGTGAAATAAATCAAGCAGAGAAAGTCAATTATCCTATGGCTTCACTTATCTGTGGAACATAAGGAATAGCCTGGAGGACATTAGGAGAAGGAAGGGAAAATGAAGGGGGGGATTGGAGGGAGAGATGAACCATGAGAGACGATGGACTTTGAGAAACAAACAGGGTTCTAGAGGGGAGGGGGGAGGGGGGTGGGTTAGCCCGGTGATGGGTATTAAGGAGGGCACGTACTGCATGGAGCACTGGGTGTTATATGCAAACAAGGAATCGTGGATCACCACATCAAAAACTAATGATGTATTATATGGTGACTAACATAACAGAATAAAATAAAATTTAAAAATAAAAAACCAATGTGGAAATGGAAAGAACTTTAAAATGCCTCAAGAGCAAAATTGGCTCCTTGTGAGAAGTGAATGGCTTGGTGAAATTAAGATATTTGGTTACAATTGTAGAATATCTCCCGCCCCTTGATTTGGAAGGCTGTGCTAAAAGGGGGTCTATACTGAGAGTTCCTTATCACAGTCTTTCTGAGAAAATTTGCCCTCTCCAGCTCTGCGCTGTCCTGTGTGGGAGGTACTAGCCGCCTGTGACTATCAAGCACTTCAAACGTGATTAATCTCCATTGAGGTGGCTCTGAGTGTGAAACACACTATATTTCAAAGACTTAGTATGGAAAGGTGTAAAGATCTCATTAACAATTTTTTTTAAAGATTATTTATTTATTTATTTGACAGAGAGAGACGCAGCGAGAGAGGGAACACAAGCAGGGGGAGTGGGAGAGAGAGAAGCAGGCCTCCCGCTGAGCAGGGAGCCCGATGCGGGGCTCGATCCCAGGACCCTGGGACCATGACCTGAGCCGAAGGCAGACGCTTAATGACTGAGCCACCCAGGCGCCCCTCATTAACAATTTTTTATATCCTGTGTTGAAATAACATTTTGGATATATTGGGTTAGATAAAATATATTAATCAAACTAATTTCACTTAGTTTTTTTTTGTCTTTCAAAATGTGGTTACTGAGGCACCTGGGTGGCTCAGTTGGTTAAGCGTCTGCCTTCGGCTCAGGTCACGGTCCCAGGGTCCTGGGATCGAGCCCCGCATCGGGCTCCCTGCTCCGCGGGAAGCCTGCTTCTCCCTCTCCCACTCCCCCTGCTTGTGTTCCCTCTCTCTCTCTCTCTCAAATAAATAAATAAAATCTTTAAAAAAAATAAAAATGTGTTTACTGATCAAACCCACCATGGTGGGTATAGTGACAATTATGTGAGGTCAAACATGTTATCACCTAGCATAGCACCTAGCCTAAGAAAGGTGCTTACAAGATGTAAATTTCCTCCATTTCTTCTTGGCAATCGAAATAAAAAGTCTATTATCTTCAGCCAATAATGTCACCATGCATGAGGGAACACATCTCGTCATTACCCTTGTCAGCTTTGAATATTATCAAAATGTTTATCCTGTTTGTTTTAATTTGCTTTTCTTCGTATTAATGAGGCTGAACATTTTCTGAACACTGCTGGGGGTAGTGTAATAAAAGTTTTCTGAAATGATCTTATCAAGAATCTTTAAAAAGTTTATACTTTTATTCAATTTCTTTTCTTCAAATATTTTTCTAAAATAATAGAGATAAGGACTGAGATGCATGTTTAAGAATCTGGGGTATATCCAGGAATCTTCACTTTTTAAGACCAGGTTAAAATGGTTAAGTCTCGGGGTACCTGGGTGATGCCGTCGGTTCAGCGTCCAACTCTTGGTTTCGGCTCAGATCATGATCTCAGGGTCCTGGGATTGAGCCCCAGGTCGGGCTCTGCACTCAGTGGGGAGTCTGCTTGAGAGCCTCTCTCTCTCTCTTTCCCCCTCTGCCCCGACCCTACCCTCTCTCTAAAATAAATAAATAAATCTTTTTTTTTTTTTTTTTTAAGGTTGAGTCTCAGTTAGATTGGAATGTTGTTTCTACCAGCTGGTAGAGGGGAGCTGTGTGACCGTGGAAGGGGGGGCTGCCTGGTGCCCACCTGCGCTGAGGCTGGGTTGCTGGTGGCTCTTTGCCTTGATGTCCCTCCCTTTTGTGTTGCATCCCGCTAACCTTTCTTTTTTTTTTTTAATTTTTTATTTATTTGACAGAGAGAGACACAGCCCGAGAGGGAACACCAGCAGGGGGAGGGGCAGAGGGAGAAGCAGGGAGCCCGACACGGGGCTCGATCCCAGGACCCTGGGATCATGACCTGAGCTGAAGGCAGATGCTTAACGACTGAGCCACCCAGGCGCACCCCCCCCACTAACCTTTCTATTCTCACTCCCTTCCCCTCTAGTCCGCATCTGCCTCCCACCCATGACCTACTTTTAACCTAGTGACAGTTTTGTAAGGACCCACGACCTACTCTTAACCTAGTGGCAGTTTTGTAAGGACCCATGACCTACTCTTAACCTAGTGGCAGTTTTGTAGGGGAGACCCTTACCGTGACTATTTGCTCTTCTCCCAAACATTTGTTTTATGCCAGGAGTCCCCTCTGTTCTCTTTTATGCTTGGGTCTTTGGAGGTCAAATCCAAGAAGGCTTCTCACTTACCTGCCTGTTCCATTGCTCCCCTGAGTGACTGACAGCGGGCCAGTCCAACCAATTAAATAGAAGGCGTGGGGGCGCCTGGGTGGCTCAGTGGTTAAGCGTCTGCCTTCGGCTCAGGTCACGATCCCAGGGTCCTGGGATCGAGCCCCGCGTCGGGCTCCCTGCTCCGCGGGAAGCCCGCCTCTCCCTCCCCCGCTCCCCCTGCTCGTGCTGTCTCTCTCTCGCTGTGTCTCTCTGTCAAATAAATAAAATCTTAAAAAAAAAAAAAAAGAAGGTGGGGAAAGAAAAATCTGCAATCGTGAGGGGAAAAATAATATATTGAAAGATTGTTGTACTACACATATTACGAAGATGTGTGGGAGCAAGACGTTTGCTTGGTAAACTCTCTGTCACTTCCTTAGAAATCCCATTTGGCTGTATGTTATCTAGTTATTTTTTCTTGTATATGGCTTACGATAATGTGCGGTTTGTTAATTAAATGATTCAGATAGGTAGTTAACATATAATTATACATATATTAGTAGTTATGCCTAAATATTATTTGACTGGTAGTGGTCTGTGCTCCTTAAAGTGAAGATACCATGGTTCCTTAAATCAGTAGTATCTTGCTGCTTCTCCTGAGTCCAACAGGACAGCAGAACCCATCTGTCTATGGGGGTTCAGATGTATGTTGGTAGGAATTACCTGTTGTAAAAAAAAAAAAAGCAAGCAAGCCCATTTGGCTGCAGAGTAATTAATTTCCTTACTGTAGCTGTGGTAAAGACCATGTACTGTACTCTACACAACAGATATCGATGGTTGGGACAGCAGAGTGGAAATAACATGGAGGACGTTGTCAAAGAGGGAAGATCTTTTAATAGAATATCCTAATTGTTTTCTTCCACAAAGAGCAGGGAGGGTGGGACCCGTGGAGGACTCAGGATTGTGTGCTTGCCACAGATTGAAAACCAAAATCTAAGCACCATCATCATCGCCATCATTGCTCCCACAGTGAGCGAAGAAACAAAATAGAGCTCAGTTTCCAGAATTGCGTGACGAATACGAACATGGATATTTGCAAAGGTACCCCCCCCCCCCCGCATAGATCCTCAATGGGTAGAATATTTTTCCTGGCAAAGTTTTACTCTTACAAATGCTTCCAATTCTGGTGTCCACTTTGAGAGAGGAAGGCTCTAGTGAGCTGGATACTGATCACCACAAAGCTCATTCCATTCTAGAATGTTGCTGAAGGCCCGTATCTATTGAGAACATCACTGGTTTTTGTGTGTTATGTATTTAAAATGATAAACTGGAATTTGAATGAAGAGCCTGCATGAGGTGATGACAGACCTGAAAATATAACACAAGAGCCCAATCAATGGGGGACATTTCATCTGAAGAAGACAGAAGAGAGAAGTGATAACTCCTATTGAAAGGGCTTCATATGGAGGAAGGAGCAGATTTCTTTTGTTAATGCGATTCCAGCTGATAGAAATAGGTTTCATGAATAAGAATTACTGAGGGTCAGAATTTTCTTAGTTTTGAAGCTCTTAGACTTCCCCTCACCCCACCAAAAAAAAAAAAGCTTCCAAGGATGCTGAGGTTGCTGGTCCATGGACCACGCTTTGAGCAGCAGCACTGGCAAAGGGGGGTCCACTCCTGTGAGTGGAAGGGAGCACTGACAAAATGATGGAATGCATCAGCTAGAGTGCTGAAATGTCAGGATTCTGTGGACTGTTTCTTAATGGGGAGGGGGGGCATGGGAGTGAAGGGTAACTGTGCAGGTAGAGTTTCAGATTGCTTTCCATGCTTTAACCACAGTGTCTACTTCTGTTTTATATACTGCGGTTCTGTACAGAATTTTGTTTAAAACAAAGCTCTTGTTATAACAAATAAAATTAAGGAAACTCCAAATCAAACAACCCTTCCAAACCACAAGTCTGAAAATGCCGCCGCTAAAGGCAGGATTGGGTCAATGGAAGGAAAACTGGTGGGTGCTGGTGGTGGTGCTTGATAGTGCTGTTGGTGGTGGTTCTGGTGGTGTTTGGTGATGCTGCTGGTGCTGGTGTGTATGTGTGCCTGTGTGTGTGTGTGTGTGTGTGTGTGTAACTTTTACAGAAGATTACACTGGAAATTCATGGCAGAGTGAGGAAAGAATGCAAGCCATTTGACTCCTAGACCTGTGTGGTATATATTTTAATCTGTTTAATCTGTGAAATCTAGAACAAGGTAGAATTAGCAAAATTTTACATATACATATATATATGTATATCTATAGCAAAAATTAATATTTATATATGTTGCAAAGTTTATATGTATGTAACTTATATACGTTTATAATTTATATATATGTATATAACATATGCATGTTATGTTTATGTATATATTTCATATATATGTATAAATGAGGCTGAACATTGAGTGTATGTACACACGTACACACATACACACACTGTTGCAGTCAATCACATATACCCGAACAGATACTCTATTCTTTAGGTATTTTAAGTGCTTTTGCTTCTGCGAACTTTTCTAGAATCACAGACTGTTTGGCCTAAGAAACTTCACGGTTCCGTCGCTTAGATAGAGTCACACACAGGTTATTGGGATAGTTCAGGCCTCCTGCCGCAAATGTTCGCGAGGGTCATCTCTGTAGCAAAGCCGGACGATGCTGCATTTCTGACCACGAGGAGGGAACAGAACTTTGCCTTGAGAGTGAGTGATTGTTTTAGATGAGCCTATTACTGAAGGTCATGTTATTGAAATGAAATAAAAATGAGAGACTATTAGATATTTATTCAAAAAGACAAGTGCAGGGAGTCAGTTCACATTGAGATTACATTTTATCTCTAATAATCAAAGAAGGATGAAGAATGTGTGTCTTGCTTCCTGTAGGTCTAAGGCTAGGCTAGAAAGCGGTAATACCACTAATAGTTTGCTTTGGGTAATGTAAAATCAGACAACTCATTTTCGTTATAGAGGCAGAAGGAGCCATTTAAATTAAAAGGAGTATGCTGGTACCTATGTATTCAAGATAGGGAGTAGTAGGGGAGAGCCACCAGTGGATAAATCTACGACTTTGGCCAACAACGGCTGTGCAGGTGGTGATGGAAGCTGCTACAAGCAGGGACTTCAGGCTCAGCCTACGACGGCGGATCATCAGGCAGAATGGAGAGTGCCCCCCGACTAGTGATTCACTTTCTTACAAACCCCCCTTTGCCAGTTCTGCTTCCACCTAACAATGCCAAGAGAAAAGAGGTGCATGGGTGGGAGGAAAGGCAGATGTCTTGATAAAGCTTTTCTACCTTATTCTACTATTGTAGAAACATTCCATAGATGCAGTCAGCCCACCAGAGCATGTTTATTGGATACCGACTAAGTATGAGGAACATAGGTGCTAAGTAAATAGGACTTAGTACTAAGTACTACGGGAGCCTGCTGCTCAAAGCGTGGTCCATGGACCAGCAACCGCAGCATCCTTGGAAGCTTTCTAGACAAATGCAGAATCTCAGCTCTCACCCCAGACCTAACGAACCAGAACCTGCATTTTAACAAAGTCTCAGGTAAGAAGAGCAGCAATGGGTGCAGCCAATAAATGACCTTATTATAGGAATATTTTTGTAGATAAGTTTGAGGAATCAGGTGATTGAATGGGTGGTGAGCCTCCAAGACGATTTGAAATGACCAGCTTTTTTCATTCTTTGTGGAACACACCTTACCTTTGGCCCAGTGAAAGCTGAGAGGAATGACATCACTTTGGTCCCATTAGGGTCTGTAGCTTTGGGAAGGACATCTGTGTGATCATGGTGGGGGCGCTGTAAATGGAAGAAGAAAAAGTCATCTTCAGGAGTTCTCATAAGACATCCCCAGAAATAGCTCCTAGGGTCTTGGGGCTAGTGTGGCACTGCGGGTCCCCTTGTTCTTCAGACAAGGGCATGAGCACCTGGATTTGTAGCCTGAGAAACCGGGTTACATGGATTTGTGACCATAGCATAGATAATGCTTTATATTTTGCCATTTTTCCCCCTACCCACCGCACTTCCGAACATTTTCAAGTTTACCTCCCTTTTTGCTCATCCAAGACTTACTTTCCCACTCTGTTACAGGGATAACGACATTGCTTTTCTCATTTCACACCCTGGGTATCAGGTGGATGGCTCGCTGAGCTGCACACACTCCCCGCAGGAGAGGGAGGTTGGCACATCATCTTGGTAAGCAGCAGGCACTCACTCAGGGACCCATGTCTGCAGGGGAGACTGCTGATGACATACTGTGTAGAACACGTGGAAATCTGAGCTGAACCTGGGTGCTAATGAGAACATCACTTTTCTCTCGAGTCTTCCTGCCCCAGCTCCAAGGTGAAAATGAGATTTCCCCCGACAATAATTCATCATGCATTCACAACTGCTCATCCTTCTCTCCTAGGCTTATTTTCAAACATCCAAGCTTGTTACTGAAGAGACGGCCCACGTGTCAGTGCTCTGCCACGAGGATAACACCACCACCCCCTATGATAAATAAGGGGTTGCCCAAATGACTCCCTATGTGTTCTTTCTAAACCTGAACCTTTTATTTTGAAAATTTTCTAAATCTCCAGAAAGTAGAAATAAGAGCATAACGAACACTGGTGTACAATTTACCTAAATTAACCAATTGTTAACATTGCGTGTGTGTGTGTGTGTGTGTGTGCGTGCGCGTGTGCACAATCCAAGCCATGTATCTTGTAAAATGCCCCACATTCTAGATTTGTCTGTTTCCTCGTGTTTAGATTCAGGTTAAACGCTTCTGACAAGAATCACACATCAATGACATTATGTACTTCCTATTGCATCACATCAAGAAGTGTGTGATAACAATTTGTTCCGTCACTGGTTATATTACTTTGATCACTTAGTTAACGTGGTCTTGCTGGTGTTCTTGATTGTAAGGCACCTTTCCCCCTTTCTAGTCAATAAGTAATCTGTGTTGATATTTTGAGAGCATGCGAATATCTTGTTTCCTGGTAACATTTCACTCAGTGGTTTCAGCATTTACTGACAACATTGGATAAATCTTAACATAGGGGATGCAAATGGTGACTTTCTAAATCTATAATTCCTTCCACTTTTATTGGCTGGCATTTATCTGTAGAGAAGAACTCCCCACCCCCACCTTTCTACCTTTCTCTCCCTCTCTGTCTCTCATTTCTGCATATCAGCACAGACTTATAGATTCTTTTTAAAATTCCAGGATTATCCATTACCATATTTTTTTATTCTCTAATTATGCAAAATGTGTCCAATAGTGACCCTTCAGGCTAGCTCCTGGGTCTTTTGACATGTCCCTATTAGTTTCTTTTTATTTATTTATTTATTTTATTTATTTATTTACTTATTTTAAATAATTTTTTATTGTTATGTTAATCACCATACATTACATCATTAGTTTTTGATGTAGTGTTCCATGATTCATTGTTTGTGCATAACACCCAGTGCTCCACGCAGAATGTGCCCTCTTTAATACCCATCACCAGGCTAACCCATCCCCCCACCCCCCTCCCCTCTAGAACCCTCAGTTTGTTTTTCAGAGTCCATCGTCTCTAATGGTTCGTCTCCCCCTCCGACTTACTCCCCTTCATTCTTCCCCTAGTTTCTTTTTATTTTTTAAATACGTCCTTACTTTCTGGTAAGACAATATATTATAGGCTTATAATTTCACTATCAAAGGACTGGGATCAAACATTGTTCCAAGAAGCCCTGGTTCTTTTTAGTGGGGAATGGTGTTTAGAAATGATATTTAGTGGGCGTACATGGGTGGCTCAGCAGCTGAGAGTCCAACTCCTGGTTTTGGTTCAGGTCATGATCTCAAGGTCGTGAGATCAAGCTGCCCTGCTTCAGGCTCCGTGCTCAGCAGGAGTCTGCTTGGATATTCCTTCCCTCTGCCCCTCCTCCTGCTTGCATGCATGGTCTCACTTTCTCTCTCTCAAATAAATAAATAAATCTTAAAAAAAGAAATGATATGTAGTGGAGAACTCCGGATGTGCTCCTTGCTAGGGTATCACTGTTTTTAGGCCCTTTCTATAGAGTGAGCTAGGAAATAGACTTTAAGGAATAACAAGTCCTTCTCAAGTTGATTTACAGATTCAGTGCAATCCCAATAATAATAAAAAAAAAACAGCAAGGATTTTCTCTGAAAAGGCAAAGGGCCTAGAGTAGTTAAAACAATCTTAAAAAGAAGAACAAAGTTTAAGGACTTATACTACTAGGTTCAAGACTTACTAAAGCTATAATACTGGATTCTATGAATCAACAAATAGATCAATGGCACGGTAGAGAGAGTTTAGAAATAAACCCACACATATAGGGCCAGTTGATTTTTGACAAACACACAAAGTCAGTTCAATGGAAGGGCAAATCTCTTCAACACATGGTGCTGGGGCAACTAGATAAATGGAGAAAAATTAACTTCAACTCTTAACCTCCCATCAGACACAAAAAAGATTTTTATATGGACCATAAACCTAAACATAAAAGCTTGTAATATGATGCTTCTATAAATAAATATGGGAGACTATCTTTATGAACTTATATTGGACAAAGATTTCTTAGACAGGAACCAAAAAGCATAAACCGTAATAGAAAAATTGGTACATTGAATTAAAGTTGAAAAAAAGTCTGCTTACCAAAAGACATTGTTAAGAAAATGAAAAGGTAACTCATGGACTGGAAAAAAATATTTGCAAAATATATATTTGACAAGGGATATAGATCTAGAATCATAAACAGTGCCTACAACTCTATAGTAAAGACAAAATCCAATAAAAATTGGCAAAAGGCTTCAATAGACATTTCATAAAACAAGATATAAAAGTGATAATATGAGGTTGGCAAAGTTGTCATCAGTATTAATCATCAGAAAAATGCAAATTAAAACCAAATTAAGAGACTTCCAGCTTCTGCTTAGAATATAGAGATCTAATCTAACAAAAAACAGGTACCTCTGTCTTAGATTCGGCTGCTTTAACAGGATACCTCAGACTTAGTGACTTATCAACAAACATTTGTTTCTCACAGTATTGGAATCTGGAAAGTTCAAGATCAAGGTGCCAGTATGGTCACACTCCAATAAGAGCCCTTTTTCTGGTTCATAGCTGATATTTTTGTCCTCACATGGTAGAAGGAATGAGGGAGCTCTCTGGGGTCTCTCTTTCTCTTATCAAGACACTAATCCCATTAATGAGGGCCCCACTCTCATGACTTAAGCACCTCCCAAATGTCCTACTTACCAGTACCTAACCATGGGAGTTAGGATTTCAAAATAAGAATTTGGGGGTGCCACAAAAACTCAGACCATAGCAACCTCCAGGGAGAGATGATTACAGACTCTTCCTTAAGCCTTACTGGATGATCATGAGAAAGACCAGGCAGAGTGAGATATGGAGAAAGCGTATTTCATGGTGTAGGCTTGGAGAAGCCACTGGGGAAAGACACAAATCCTTTGGTTTACTGTACCCACAGAACAAAAGCTCTATACTGATAGGAGAGGGCAGGGATATGTGAGGGGTCCACATCCTCGGAAGTCTCCCTATCACTAAGGGAGAGGCAGAGTCATTGAGTAAACCTCATCCCTGAGGCCCATCTAAGACCAAAGCTGTACCAGAACAATAGAGAACCCTTTCCTGTGCCCATCACTACCAAGCTAGAAAGCAATAAGTAATAAACAACATGTCTACTGCTGGGGAAGGTCATGAATGTGGAGAACGTTCTTCTCCAAGGTGCAAATGCAAAGGAAGAAGTGAAACTGAGTGTGGAGCAGACACTGGTAAACCCTCTGACAATCTAGCTTCTGCCCTGACACAGATGATGCTGGAGGAATTAGAAGCTTGTGTGCACTGAGGGTAACCACAGCAACAACAAATCCCAAACCGTACCTCGAATTACTCAAGCCCTCCTCCCCCTCACCCCAACACTAAAGGATTAACACAGAGGCCTGTGTGTTTTCAGATGTAGATATCATTTACCTGGATCTCTACTGTCCTATACAAAGTATGCAAGCCAGAAGACAACAGGGAGACATCTTTAAAGTGTTGGGGGAGAAAACTGTCAAAGCAGAATTCTACAACTGGGAAAATTATCTTTCAAAATTGCAGGAAAAATACTTTTTCTACAAAAAATTAGGAGACCTATAAAGGAACAAGAAAAAAAAATCAACACATTGTCAAGAGTGAAAGCAATCATTGGAACTAGACCTGCATATAACATGGATGTTGGAACTATTAGAATTTAAAGTAAATGAATAATATGTTAAAGGCTCTGAGGGAAAAGACAGGAGACATACATGATCAGATGGGGAAATTTAGCAGCAAGATAGAGGCTATAAGAACAAGCCAAACGGAAATGTAAGAAATAGAAAAGCATGGTAACAGTGATGAACAATACTTTCCATAGAGTTGGACATAGCCAAGGAGAGAGTCAGTGTACTTAAAGATAGGTCAGTACAAATTATTCAAACAAAAATGCAGAGCAATGAGTGAAAACAAAATGAAACAGATTACTCTTGGTCTGTGGGGTAAAAGAAAATGGTCTAATATGACTGTAACTGGAATTTCACAAGGAGAAGGGAGACAAAAAGGAGAAGAAATCTGTGAAGAGATAATGACCGGGAATTTTTCAAAACTATTGACAAAGCCCCACAAATCCCAGAAGTCCAGAGAACACCAAGAGGGATAAATGATCTGTCCCTCATAAAGCCCCATCCAGATACAGAGAAAAAAAAAGATACGATTCAGAGGAACAAAGATTTACAGAAGGTGTCTTCAGAAGCAGTGACAGTTATAAAAAGTTATAAAAAGTGCTGGGACAAAATACTGTCAATACAGAATTCTAAACTAAGAAAATTGTCTTTCAAAATTGAAGGAATAATAAAGATTTTTCATACTAACAAAAATTGGGAATATTTATTACACAGCAAGAAATGTTAAACGAAGTTCTTCAGGCAAAGGAATATGTTGCCAGACCAAAACTTGGATCTATACAAAGGAATGAAGAACACTGGAGATGGTGCAAGTGTAGGTAAATATAAAGTGAATATTTTTTCTCATTTTTAATTGCTCTAAAATGTGAATGAATAAAGAAAAATGGTAGCAATGTATTTTATTTTTATAACATATGTAAAAGTAAAATGTGAATACAATAGGACAAAGAATAGGAAAGTGGAGTATACTTTGTCTTAGACTGCACATGAAGTGGCATAATACTATTTGAAGGTAGACTACAATTAAACTGTAGACTAACCACCAAAAGCATTTTTTAAAGGATAAGTGACAAGCTAATAGTGGAGATAAAATAGAATCATAAAAATAATCAATTCAGAAGAAGGCAGAAAAATAGTTAAAAGAAATAAAGAACATGGAACAAATAGAAAGTGGCTAGGAAAAGTTACTTTAATCCAACAAATCAATAATTACATTATATATGATCAATATAAACATATAGTTTGTCAGATTAAAGAAAAAAACCCCAAACTCAACTGGATTGTCTAAAAAACCTAACTTAACTATAAAGGCATGGATAGATTCAAGGATAGTAAAAGGATGACAGGGACCTATTATGTACATGTTAATAAAGAGAAAGTTGGAGTAGCTATATTAACATCAGAGAAAGCAGACTTAGAAGAATAAATATTACCACAGATCAAGATGAATATTACATTAGTGATAAAGGAGTCAATTCACCAAGAAGCTGTAATAAACCTAAATGTATGTGTGTCCAGCAACAGAGCTTCAAAATACATGTAGCAAAACTGATAGAATTGAAAGGCAAAAATACAATAATCTACAATTGTAGTTGGAGACTTTGAAACTTTGGTCAGCAATCAGAACAATTAAAAAAAAAAAACTCAGTAAGAATTAGAAAAATTATCTCAATGCATTTGACCTAATTGACATTTCAAGAACCTGCCACTTAATAACAGCAGAATATATATATATTTAAAGTATACATGTGAGTAATATATGGAATTGTTGAATCATTATATTGTACACCTGAAACCAATATAACACTGTATGTGAACTATATGGGAATTAAGATAAAGTGTACATGGAACATGTGACCAGATACACCATATTCTGGGCCATAAAATAAACCTTAATAAATTTTAGAAAATGAAACAATACAAAGTATGATCTTGGACTGTAAAAGAATTAAACTGGAAGTTAGTAACACAAAGATATCTGGAAAATCCCCACATTTTTGAAAAGTAAACAAAACACTTCTAAATAATCCATGGATCAACACAATGGAATATTACTCAGCCATCCAAAAGAATGGAATCTTGTCATTTGCAATGACATGGATGGATCTAGAGGGTATTATGCTAAGTGAAATAAGTCAGAGAAAGACAAATACTATATTATTTCACTCATATGTGGAATTTAAGAAACAAAACAGATAAACATAGGGGAAGGGGAGGAAAAATAAAATAAGATGAAAATTGAGAGGGAGGTAAACCATAAGAGATGCTGAACTCTAGGAAATAAACTGAGGGTTGCTGGAGGGCAAGTGGCGGGGGGAAGGATAATTGGGTGATGAGCATTAAGGAGGGCACTTGATATAATGAGCCCTGGGTGTTATATGCAGCTGAAGAATCACTAAATTCTACCTCTGAAACTAATAAAAAAAAAAAAAAAGAAAAAGAAAAAAATAATCCATGGATCAAAGAGGAAGCCACAAGGAAAACTAGAAAATATTTATAATTAAAAACAAAGAAGCAATGTATTCAAAATTGTGGTTTGTATTTAAAGCGGTGGGTAGAAGAAATGTATAGCTTTAAGTACTGATATTAGAAAAGAAAAAAAGTTCTCAAATCAATGATCTAAGCTTTCACCTAACAAAACCAGAAAAAGAAAAGCAAATTAAACTCAAAGCAAGTAAAAGAAATTCGATAGTAAATATAAGAGCTTTCATCAGTGAAATTGAGAATAGAAAAAGAGAGAATCAATAAAAATGGAAGATGGTATTTTTAAAAGATCAACACAATTGATAAACCTCCAGCTAGATTGACCATGAAAAAAGAGAAGACACAAATTACCAATATCAGAAAATAGAAAGTGGTATCATTACTGACTCTTCAGGATAATAATGTATATTACAAACAACCTTATACCCATAAATTAAATAACTTAGATGAATGATAAAAAGGTTTTGAAAAACACAAAATCCTAAAGCTCACTCAGGAAGAGATAACCAATAGTAATGATATTTATTAAAGAAATTGAACTTGCAGTTAAAACACTACCAACAAAGAAAACTCCAGGCCTAGATAACTTCACAGGCAAATGCTGCCAAACGCTTGAAATAATATGATTCCTACCCAAACAATTCCAATATAGAAGCTGGCCTGGGACTAGAGTGAGGTAAGAGAGGCATTAATGCAAGCACAGGGTCAGTGCCTGTGAGTAACTGCCCCCATAAATTTTGTACCTTGGTGTCTCACCCTGGTCCCAGCCCTATATAGAACATAGATCCCAACTCATTCTATAAATCCTACAAGAAAAGACAACTACAAACTAATATCCCTCAGGAATATAGGTACAAAAATCTTCAGATACTAGCAAATCAAATCTAACGATATATGTAAAAAGGGTATTACATCATGACCAAGTAGAATTTACCGTAGGAATGCAAGGCTGGCTCGACATATGAAAATCCATCAATTTAATTTACCATATCAACAGACTAAGGAAGAAAAACCATCAGATCATCTCAATAGATTCAGAAAAACCCTTTGACAAATTTCAGCATTTCTTCATAATAAAAAAACTCTTAGCCAACTAGTAATAGAAGGGAACTTCAACCTAATAAATGCCATCTACATCAACATTATATTTCATGGTGAAAAACTGAATGCTTTCCTTTAAGATGGTGAACAAAGAATGTCTGCTGTCACTCTTCTTATTCAACATTGTACTAGAATAATTCAAACGCAATAATTCAAGGAAAAGAAATAAAAACATACAGAATGTAAAGGAAGAAATAAAACAATATTCACAACTGACATGATTTCTATACTAAAAATCCCAAAGAATCTACATGAAAACAAGTTAGTTTAGTAAAAGATACAAGGTCAAACATGCAAAGTCAATTGTATTTCTATATATTAGAAAATGAACACTTAGAAATCAAAATAAAGAGTACCATTTACAATAGCAACAAAAATTTTTAAAAAGCTACTTAGACATAAAAATAATTATGTGTGAAATGCATATGCTGATAACTATAAAACATTGATGAAAGAACTCAAATAATGCCTAAATAAATGTACAGATATACCATGTTCATGGATTGGAAAACTACAGATAGTAAAGATGTCAATTTTTCCCATACTCACCAGTAGAATCAACAAAATTCCAATTAAAATCCCAGCAGGATTTTTTTTTTAAGAGATCAATGAGCCAATTCTAATGTATATGGAATGTTAAGAAGTTAGAATTGCCAAACCAATTTGAAAATGAAGAACAAAGTTAGAAGACTCACTGTACTTGATTTCAAGTGTTAGTCATAAAGCCATGGTAATCAAAGGAATGTGACATTAGAGAAAAGATAGACATATAGGTTAATGAAAGAGAACCGAGTCCAGAAATTGACCCATACATGTGATCAATGGATTTTCAGTAAAGGAGCAAATGCAGTTCAATGGAGAATTGACCACCTTTTCAACAAATGCTGCTGAAAAAACTGGATATCCATCCGTATGCAACAAAAGGACTTCTACGTTACACCACATATAAAAATTACCTCAAAATTCATCATAGATCTAAATGTAAAACCTAAAACTATAAAACTCCAGAAGAAAATGTAGGAAAGAATTTCTTATAAGTTTGGCAAAGTTAGGCAAAGATTCCTAAGATACAATGCCAAAATCATGATTCACTAAAAAAAAAAAAAATGCTAAGTTGAACTTTAGTAAGATTAAGACCTTCTGATCTTCAAGATCACTAATAAGAGAATGAAAAGACAAGACACAGACTAGGAGAAAACATTTGCAAATCACACTTCCAAAAAAGAACTTGGATTTGGTATTTATAAAAGAAATCTCTCAAATATTAACAAGATTTGCAACACTATAAAACAATGCCACTTTTCACTAAATTTAGTTTTTGTTTTAGGTTATATAGTTATTTTTCATAAGTATGGTTATTTATGTTAACAGGTAGTGGATTTACTATTGTTAATTTTAAACGGATTAATACATATTTAAAAAAAATTTTATTTTTAAAAGATCTTTTAAGGTTTATTATGATAAATATTGATAAATGTATCTTACATAAACAAAAGCTCTTTGGCATTCTTTTTAGAGTGTGAATGTGTCCTGAGACCAAGAAGGTTGAGATTTGCTATTATAGACAGTAGATATTATGGGAGTTCAGGGTCAGCATTTGCTATAATTGTTTCAGCCAAGTGTTCTGGGGGGAAAGGCTCTTTGCTTTAAGATCAGTTCAGTTTTCATTATATGCCTGGTTGGCGCTAGCTCTCAGATGGCCCTTAAATGCAAATTTGTCACTCCTGTTATTTATTAGATTCATAGGTAGCACCACTTACCCAGCAGGTGCTTTAGAAGCACCTCATTCTAGAATGATGCTAAGAGGAAGATGCATCCTCCCAGATGAGTCAGGAATGCCGGGAATGCTCTGGTTCCGGCCATATTGGTGAGTGTGTTCCTGTTGCGCTCACCTGTTCAGGTGCTACCTTGAGACTTTTTCTGGCTTGGTAAGTGTCCATGGATCTGCAGTTTAAGAAAGACAAGTCTAAAAGGACAAGAAATCCCTTCCATGTGTTCTTTGCAACTGTCAATCACAGCGGAGAGTTCTTTGCTGCGTGTTAGACTAGGCGTCTGGTTCCTCTGTCTCCTCCTTCATTCGGACTAATTGCTGATTAAAGCTCTTCATTTACTTGATTCTTTGGTTGTCACCTTTCCCCACTGTCCTAATCTTTTCTAACACTCCTCCACTGAGTGTAGTCTGAAGAGCATTCGACGTAAATGAGGATAAATTTATCCAGAAATGGATTTTCTTCAGAAATATTTGTAAAGGGGGAGTAGGTGGGAGAAAAAGTTGTCAGTTTATATGTCATTAATAAATACATTTCAGTTTTCAACAAACGAAGTGCTTCAGAGATGCTCTGCTTTGCCATTTCAAAATTATAGGACTGGTTAATTGTCCCATTTGGAAGAAGAACCCGCCGGGCTTTTAAAAATAAATTTTACATAATGAAGAAAATCTGTGTTTTGGTACAGGCGTTTGTCCACTTAAACATTCATTGAATGCCTATGGGTGTGAGGGACCGTCTTGACTTCTGGAGATTAAAAATGGAGTGGGACAGTCATGATTCTTGCTCTCAGAGCTCATCTCTCAAAGCAGCGTCTCTCGGAACAAGCTCATTTCCTGTGAGGAATGGGTAATTCCTATTCATTCTTCAATTCTCAGATTAAGTGTTAGGTTAGATGTCTAAGAACTGCTGGATCAGAGGAGCTGTACTTTTATGATTTTAAAAGATATTATAATACCAGAAAAATATTGCCAATTGCCCTCCATAATGATTGTACCAATTTGTACTCTTAATAGGACTACAGGAGAAGGGAAGTTAAGGTCCATGGAACCGGCCAGGTGAGCTGGGCTGGGCTGAAGATGGGTAGATGGGCAATGGCAGGACAATGAGATCACCTGCTGCCACAGTAGGGGAGGCCAGGGTGCCGTGGGGACATCTCCAGGAGCCCCTTGTCCAGTCTCGGGTGCCACCCAACGATTCCCAGGCATCGAAGCTCACGCTTAGTAGGACAGTTGAAGGATGAAGGGGAATTATTCATTCCCAACAGGAAACGAGGTCGTGGTTCACTTGAGAGATGGTGTGGTCTTGTTTAGGATCTAATGCTCCTTTCTATACAAGAGGCTTCTCTGATGCTGCCCATCAGAAGAGAAGCAGCGAGAAGTCCTGGGAAGGTTTTTGGCAAACTTAGAGGTGCGTTGCTTGTTTGCATCACGAGCAAAGATAATATGCAATTTATAAGTTATTTGTTTATAGAAGTAACTCATTCACGTGATTCAAAATACAAGAGGTACACAAGGGCACACAGTGAAAACTGTCCCTTTCACCTTGTCCCTGAGTCACTGAGCTTTTCCTCTGGAAGAAACCAAACCTACACATTTCTTGTGCTTCCTTCCAGAGATATTTCATGCAGAAAACAAGTAAATTATATGTGTGTGTTGTGTGTTGTGAAACCTCTCTATATAATATCTTTTATATATATATATAATGCTTTATATAAATATGTAGTATAATTTATATGTAATTTTTATATTGTATATATACAATTTTTCTTTTTTTTTAAAGATTTTATTTATTTATTTGAGAGAGAGAGAATGAGAGATAGCATGAGAGGGAAGAGGGTCAGAGGGAGAAGCAGACTCCACGCTGAGCAGGGAGCCCGATGCGGGACTCGATCCCGGGACTCCAGGATCATGACCTGAGCCGAAGGCAGTCGCTTCACCAACTGAGCCACCCAGGCGCCCTTTCCTCCTCTTTTTCACAAATGTTAAAGAGCTATAGCACTTCCTCATTCTTTCATATTCCAATTTAAGATGTACCATAATTGACTAAATAAGTCCCCTATTGATGGTCAATCTTTTGCTATTAACAACAGGCTTCCATATGTGTGTATCTGTAAGATAATTTCCCAGGAGTGGAATTACTGGATCAAAGAATCTAGACTTTATCACTTTGAAAAAAATTGCCAGATTTGCCCCCATAGAGGTTGTATCGATTTACACTCTCAATAGGAATATATGAGAACGCAGCCTAAGGCCCCAAGTAGAACTTTGGGGATAGGAATTGGAGGACATGATTACACAACAGTAGCAAGCCCTTGGCTTTCTGGTAAGTGTGATACCGTGAGGGTGGACAGTTCCCACGTGGTCGGACCTGAGACACATCTGCTGGGACAGGTTTAATATGGCTGCTCTAGCCAGCCACAGAACTTGCACCTGAGAACCAACAAGTGTCATCATAAGACCCAGAGAACAAAGAACAAATACAATGTGAGTTTTATAATAAAATTGTTTTACCTTATTATACCAAAGGTCTCAGGTTCATTCACTGCAGGAGTTTAGAATTATTCCCATTAATAATATGAAATTCTCATTGGCCATCCACCCCAGCTGAATGTAAAAAGTCAGTCTTTTATACCTCCTCCCTAAATATTTCTGGGCTTCCTTGGGGGTGGTACATGTGGTAACAAATCATTCCTGACCATTGTTCACCACTTGGCTGGTCCAGATAAGGTTCTGAAGTCCCTGGTCCATATCATTCACAGGGGGATTTGCTGCTCCAAGAAGTCCCTTCTGCCTGGAAGTCTATATGTTGAGTATATGGGAAAGTGAGACATTGCCTCCCAAGTCTCGGGAGAAGCTCCATGGTCCGCCAAGTCTCTCCCCACAAGTGAAGCATTCTTATTGTGTTTATACTCTGCTAGGGGTCAGAGAGCAAGGTCATGTACTGTAAGGCATGACTGTGAAACCTCTTTCAATGCACAAACACAGTCTTTTTGTTGTGGGAGAGCACCAAGGGCTTTATCATGATTGGCTTCAGGGTGAAGTGGGAGAGTGAGGTTCTAGTTTCATGGAGTTGAAGAATGAATCTTGCTGACAAAGGAGAGTGAGTGCAGAGAGTTTTATTAAGTGAGGATACAGAGAAAGCTCTCAGGAGTGAGAGGGGTCCAGACAGGGTTGCCACTGAGGACTTTTAGGGTTGGTCTTTTATTGAAGGCTAACCAGGGAACTTAAATCCTTTTAACATCTCTATTGATATCACCACTGAGTAAGGACTAGTGATAACACCTTCAATGGCTTCCTTCTTTTCTAAATTCTTTGTTGATCATAAGTAGCTGTTAAAACAAGACCCCACCTCTGACACGTAAGACAGGATGGTCTGGTTTGTTTCCTTATCTCTGGTTTCCTTACATTTTTGTGGTAATGGTTTCCACGTTTTTGGATTTTTGTGAGCCTGATCCCATGGCCCCCTACCTAGTCCCGCCTGCCCCCTACGCAAGGGGATGAAACCCTGTCTGAAACTCCATGTTCTCTGATGCTCTGATCCTGTTGCCAGGCCTACTTGCTGTGGCAGGATCTTTCTACCCCGTCTCCTACAATCTGATCTCCATGAGACCCCTCCAGATCATTAGACACATCTGAATCTCAACTCAAATACCTTTCCCAGAGGCTTCTTGGTCCCTCCGTAAACCAGGGGACACAGAGAGTGACATACACACAAAGAGATATTTTGTCTAGCTTCCTTTACCAGAACTAACCAATCCCAAGGCCCAACCAAAACATCTGATTACATAAATAATAAAGTTTAAAATGGAATCGAGTGGATTTATGAATGAAAGGAGAGCTAACACTTAGGAGCTGTTTTTATAAGAGAAATTATCAACTAATATATTTCTCTGCCAGTTTGACTGTAGTGTCTAAGACATTTAATTGCTTTAAAGAAGCACAAATAGAATGGCCCCAGTACTTGTGCATGATGATGGGTCATTAGCCTGTCTGATGGCAAATATGTATAGTTGACTGCAAATTATTATTATTGCCCCCAGGCAAGTTGTGAATTCAGGGCATCTTCTCCTTGACCCTGAGCACATTTCAGGTTTGTGCAGCAACTCACAGCGCAGCTCGGGAGAAATGAGGATTCTTCCCAAGGAGAAAGGGTAATGTGAATTAGGGTCAAGACTACTCCTAGGCCTCATTGTTAGGGGCTGAAATTTCACAGTAGAAATATAAATTATCATGGATTAGGTCAACCACACACTCTGCTTTGGTCTCCTCTGTCTGCCAACTTTTTGTCCTTCCAGCAATAAGACATCAAAGGCCAGTTTTAAGGTTTGAGACTTGGGAGGGGCACAGACAACTCAAGGTCAAGGAGGCCATTCTTTCTGGCTTCGCCTTAGGGCCTTGGATCAAAGACACGAAAGGAGCCCTTCTGCCTTAGCAGGATGAGAAATTCCATTTAGGAGTTTAGGGCTCATGCTTGGGTTAGTCATGGTAAGCCCTGCCTTTTCCCGATGTGTCCCCCTGTGCATCTCTCTCCTTTGAGACTATAGTGGATCCCAAGCAAATCTTTTCATTTCAACTCGACTAGCTGTTCTTTCAGAATTTTCCCAAGAGAAAGACAATTTTAAAGGCAAATTTGTAAGTAAATGGTGTATAAAACAGTCATAGGGTAGTGGATGGGAAAAAGCTGGAGCTTTGGAGGCAGACAAATGGGTTCAAATCCCAGCTCAGACTCTCATGAGCTAGAATGAAGAACAGGTTCTAGAATCAGGAATAATAATCAAGAATTTGTTTTCCAATTCCTCATCCATTAAATGGGAATAACAGTTTCTATCTCATGGGGTTGCTGTAAAGGTCAAAATGCGGTAAGGTGTATAAATTCTTAGAGCACCTGGCACAGGGTAAGTACTCAATATATGGTTGCATTATTACTAAAAGCATAATGAAAAATTATTTGGTATTATCTGAGTTGATGGCAATTTCTGTCACTGCTCGTCTTCATTTCTGTGAGTAAATATGTTCTGTCAACTTGATGTAGAGAACAAAGGCAAAAGAAATGTACATAAAATCAAATCTTACAACTTGCAGCCCCTTGACAAATATTTGAGACAGGCTGAGTGATGGGCTGCCTTGTGACTGGATGTTTCTGTGGGGTGTTTGCATTTACTTCTCCTGACAACCCTCCAGGGTGGATATTATTGCCCCATTTTCAAGATAAAAAAAATGGAATATTAAATAATTTCCCCAACTTCCTCCAAATCTCTTTCACTCAGTCTCTCCTTCACTTGTCACTTCCCCCTCAAGAATGACCTCTTGGCTTTCGGGACTAATGTGTACTGGTTCTCCACCTTCCCTGCAGTTTCTCAGTCTCGTTTCACAGAATTCTCTCACTCAGAGCCGGCCTGTCTTGTCATGTGTCCTGTTCCTGGAAGAATTCTGGAAGCTGTGGCTTCTTCCTCCTTAGGATGATCCTCCATCTGTATTTACAGCCCAGACATTTCACCATCCAGGCCCCCAGACTTCACATTCAACTGTCCACTCGGTATCTCCACTTGAATGTTCTAGAAGCACATCCAAGTCAACATTTCCAAAGCTAAGCTCATTATCTTCCCTCTTCAGTGTTCCCTAGCTCTCTTACTGGCCCTACTGCTTGGCCAGATGCTGGGACAGATCCTTGATTCCACCCTCTTATTCCCAGCTCTCAACTAAGCATTTACAAGATGGGATGAACTTATTCCTTAATCTTCTTGTCCCTACTAGTTGCATCCTGTTCCCCAGTATGACTTCCCCCCCTCAATCCTCTGCACAAGGGCAAAGCACTATTGCTGAAATGCAAGTCATTTTTTGGCCCTAAAATTCTTTTCTAGAGGGTGGGAAAAAAAATTCCACTTTTGCTAGTGGGTGGAGAAAAAAAATCTCGGTAGCAGATGTTGGAATTCCTCTTAGAGCAGAAATTGTCTTGGTTTAGAAAAATACTTTGGAGTTTCAGACAGAAGCGAGAACCTGGGGGCATGAATTTCAGGAGTCAGAAGACAGGAAAAAGATATATATTCATTATGATTGGGTTTTCCTCAAGCAAAGAAGCAAAGATTTTTGACGGATTGTTTAATATCCTCTTCTTGCATCAGCTTCTGATACATTGATTCACAAAGCAGAAGAACTTTGTGAAACAAAAGTAACAGGACTGCTTCTAAATATGCTCTGTCAAGCCTTAACTACAAATCTTAATACAGTCCTGACATCTTCAGGACATCCAAGAGCCTTTGCCCCTAACTGGCCTGTGCAGAAATAAACCTGAGCCAACTGTCCTGAGGATAATGAAGTAATAACAAGATCGACGTGGGGGAGAAATTACCGAGGCTTAGCTGAGCCCCATGAGCCAAGACTGATCTATTGCTTCTCCCTCCTTAGTAGCTTCACTAAGAAATAGAGCAAGAATATGGTTCAACAATATTCAGAAAGCATTTTCTGGAGCAAAAGTTTTGTGCCAGATTCTATTTTAGGGCCTGAGGATACCACAACAGCTATGGTAGGGCCTCTCCACTGTCTTCCATGACCCGCACACAGATGGAGAAAATAGAAATAACATAATTCAGTCCATGAGAAATACCACATTTTTAAAATGCTATTAAGGTTGAGCAATTATTATATCATATGGATGTATGCCAGAGCCTTTCTTTGGAAAGACAATACCTATTCTGTCACTACTCACGAAGGAAACACATAAGTGTATTTTTTTTTAAGATTTTATTTGTTTATTTGACAGACAGAGAATAGTGAGAGAGGGAACACAAGCAGGGGGAGCGGGAGAGGGAGAAGCAGGCTTCCCGCAGAGCAGGGAGCCCGATGCGGGGCTCGATCCCAGGACCCCGGGATCATGGCCTGAGCTGAAGGCAGACGCTTAACGACTGAGCCACCCAGGCGCCCCACACATAAGTGTATTTACAAAGGCTAGGTGTATCAACAGGGTAAGTGAGTTATGCATCTTCTCAGAGTGTCTTCCTATCTGGCCATTAAGTGTTGCTGTCTCGGTATGGGACATTGGCATTTTCAGTTCAACCAATGTTTTTTGAGGACATACCATGTGAAATTTTCTACTAGGGATACACAGATTAATAGAGCTCAGCAGTTGTCCTCAAGGGCTTACGATTGTGTGTGTGTGTGTGTGTGTGTGTGGAGATTGGCAGCTCGGGGCAGAATACAAAGCTACATAGACTGGGTACTTCCTATACTCCAGGCACTACTCAAAACTCTTTTTAACCTCATCTAATCCTTCCCACAACCATGTAAGGTAGGTGTTAGTCTGGCTTCATGCTTAAGTGACTTTCTGAGGGTTACAAAGCTAATAAGAAAGGGATCATAAGAGAATTTCAAAACAAAGTGATATAGGGGCTCAAAGGAGGAAAGATCACATTTGAGTAAGAAGGTATCAAAAGCTTCATAGTGGAGTGTGCTTTTGCAAGACCTTGACATCTGGGCAGAATTTTGAAAGGCAAAGATTGTGGGTATGAGAAGGATTCTTGGTAGAGAGAAGAATATGAGCAAAAGCTCAGGGTGTTCACAGAAGAGCACAGTGCATTTGGGCAGGAGTGTTGGGTTGTACAGATGGATGAGACTGGAAAGATAGGACTTTTGGGGGAGGCCGTTTTTTTGAGTGACTGCTGAGGAGTTTCTGTGATGTAGAGTCAATGGCAGAGGAGGAGGATTTGTGGTGTGCTCACAGCCGTGCTTTGGGAAGACGACTCTGTCAGGATTAATATTGGAGAAAGGGACCACAGGAAGCAGTGAGACCCATTAGGGCCACACGAATTTCAGGAAAGGTAATGAGAGTCTTAACTAGGGCAGCAGTGTTGGGAGCAAATAACTTATATCTTTTAAGATGAGCATCATGTGGGTTATTTTGTTTCAGGATTCCTAAGGAAGAAGTGGTACCTGTTGTCACCAAGTAAACACATACTATAAATACTTGGATTGAAAATATGGTCCCACTAAGCATCTAAAAATTATATATGTAATATTTTCTGGCATTCTGGCAGCTCTGGCATCCGAATGCTGACACTTAAGGCAATGCATGCTGATGCTTTTGGCGGGGGGGCAGAACCGATGGATGAGAGAAGGGGACAAGAGTCAAAGTTGGGTTAAATTGCCTCCCAAACCTGAGCAGAGAGTAGTGTGGTAGGGAGGTTAGGTGCACAGGTGGGGAGCCAGAGAGACGAGTTCAGGTGCTAACCCTGGTCCTGGCTGGCTGTGTGACTGTGGAAAGATGCTATCAGTCTTCGATTCCTCTCTTGTAATGGGATTAATAACACCACCACCTCAATATTTATTTAATATAACATTGCCTACTCAATTTCCATCTCTCCCACAAGACCCATTTCTTTAATCCCGTAACTACCTGATAAGGTAGACACATAGAAGTGTCTAATAATTGTTTGATTTTGTTATTATTATATATTAATATTATTTTAATATTATTAAGATGATAGCATCAAAACCTCTAATAGGGGTAAGAGCTGTTTATGTAAACTAGCTTTATAAAAGGCTAAATATAGTTCCTATTCATTAAACTGTAGTTTAAAAATAGTGTTTGGTGATGACGTTTAAAACACAGAGATTGGCAGCTTGGGGCAGAATACAAACTTCCCAGGACCAAATGTCTACTAGTGAAAGAAGCCACGATTATAGGGGTTGGAACCACTGATCACAGACTGTCTAGAAAATGCTTGGAGATAGGGATTACTAGATGAAGAGAACAAGGGTGGCTGAGGGGAGGTTGTTGGAAGGGAATGGGGTAAGATGCTGTCACTCATTTCAGTAAGGATGAAGGATGAACACACTCCTGGTACATAGCACAGTACCATATGTATCAAAGGGTTCAATATGTGTGCGGTGAATGAGCGGTGATTTACCTTCAGAGGGGTGGAGAGAAGTGGTCTGGAGAATGTGGCAAGGTTCCTGGCCCATAGTGGACACAAAATACATTTAAATCAAAGGAGAGAAGGAAAGGAACTCTAGCTCCCTTATGCAGAAGGGGAGCTTACTGATGAAGAACCTAGAAGGGAAGTTTACAAAACTTACAGAATTTTGCAAAAAAACCTCTGGCTGGTTATCAACAGAGGTTAAAAAAAAAAAATGTGTGGGATTGGAGAGCAAGGAAAGAGACCCTGTACCCTTCTCAGCCTAAAAGTAAACATACTTTACTTGGGCTCATGTAGACTGAATGTTTTCCCACCTTGGGACCGACCTAAAACTTTTAATTCCTTCTTAGGGCTTCAATATTTCCAGATGCCTTTATGAGATGCCCTGCTTGGGGCTCCTATGGGACTCAGCAGAGATGAGGAAGGGAATATCAGATCGTGCAGCAGACTAGTAATTGTTTGCTCCTCTTCCAGAACTGCAGTCCCTGGCTCTGCTCCCTTTCCTCTCTAGGCTGAGTCCCTAATCCTCAGGGACCTTTGATGATCAGCTCTGTCGGAAGCTCATCTATGTCCTACACAGAATGACTCAGGCAGAAAAAGATGGTCATTCTCGAAAGCTGAAGTGGATCAGAAAAAGGGTCAGTGGAGAGTGAAGGAAAGCCTTTTTGCCACCAAGGCTGGTGCCTGGTCTGAGGGCTTTGCCACATGGCCTGTGTTCAGAATTGACCTGCCATGAGGTCATGAGAGAGCATTACACACACGTATTATCAAAGAACTGTTCCGATTGACTGCAGACAGTGAATACATGTGGTGGCAACCTACAGGGAAATTTGAAAGGACTTCATCTATAAGGGAAATGAGAGCTTCTTTCCGGCTAAGCTTATTTTCGGATCTGCGGGTGCAAAGACCAGCTTTTCAAGACACTGAGATTGGGAGCACCGTCATGTTTTGAACACTTAAACCCTTTCAGATGCCACATTGGGAAGGACTTGATGGAAATCATTCTGTCAGCTTGAGTCCTCAAACAGGCACATTTCTCAAGCTGTCCAGAGGATAAGGGCTGATTCTGAGAACCAGATTTGAGTTGGCATATCTAATCCGACCACCACCTTTACTGCTTCTCCTTCACAAAGAAACAAGAGTGAGTCTCCTCCATTCCTATTTCCTTGCGTGCCATCCTATCAGACTAGTCGTCTACATTTATCAATGTGTTTCCCTTTTCCTACCCCCTTTGTTCTTATGCTGAGTCAGTGGTATTCAGCTTCTGTTCCAAAGGTTCACTTCTCCCATGTGCTGAACCCTTCACCTCCCCAAGGATCCCCTTCCCTTCATTCTTTACCTCTGCACCTGCATGTTCTTTACCTCTAGCTCCTACCCCTCAATCTATGGTCACAAGCAAGATTCCAAATTACTGGAACAATCAAAACACCCTGGACCCTGGGTCTTGCTTTAGTTGCTTTTCTATTATTCTCTTATCTTTAATAGCCATGCTGTTCGAGAGAGAAATGTATGCATTTGTTCTTTACACATTTAGTCATCCATCGGCCTTTGGTGGAGGGCCTCCCACCCCACCCCCCCCCGCCCAGTTGCAGGGGCCCTGAACAAGACAGTCCTTACCTTCAAGGAGCTCACAGTCTTGTGAAGGAGACCAGTAAATTAACGACCACACACACAGAGGGTGGTAAGTACAACACCAGGGACATGCGCAGGTTCTCTGGGAGTACATGGTGCCTTCCGGTTCATCTTTCGAGACACAGTAGAAAAGTTACTTCCTCTATGAAAGTTTTCTATAGGATTCTTCTTTCCAATCTTGGCCTTCGCACATCACCTGGTGTGTACTATCCCAATGTCACTTAGCACGTTTTACTGTGATCATCTCTACCCAGCTTACTCCTCTCCCTAGTTGTGAGTTTCCTGAGAGCAGGGCCTGTGCCCAAACTTTATCCCAAAGCCCAGGACTTAGGGGGTAGAAGCTCTTAGTAAGTGCTCGTTGAATGAGACAGAGTGGATGTTAGGAGGAACACAATATCTTTGGGGGCCAACTTTGATGGTGTGACAAGATCTGAGTCAGAGGGGCCTTATGGAGGAAGGCAGAGCCACAGGAAGAAAGCGTCAACACCCACCTCCACATTCAATCCATTCTCTTTCCTGTCAGCTTCTCCTAGCTACCATTTTTCTGTTCAAACCTAGAGGGAGGGTTGAGTTTTGGTTTTTATCATGGAGTCATTTTCCTTTCAGAACTGGAGGAGTTTGGCTGGTTTTGCCTGAAAACTGTGCTTTCTGCCATGATGCAGACAAACTCCTCCAGCCATGGCAGAAGGAAGTTTTAGACCTCCCAGTCTGAAAATGAGGAAGCACATGAGTACTTGACTTAAGACAGCACCCAGGTAAAGTCTCTGGGGCCCCTCCCTTTTAATCTTGGACAAGATGTTGGGCAGAATTCATCTGACCAAACCTCGTTCTTGGGAGCAGGTAAGGTTTTATTATCCTTATTTTACTGAAGATAGAGCTGGACCCAAGGTGAAGGGGTTATGTGATTTGCCTAACAGGGTGTAAAAACTTATACCTTCTGACTTCTAAGGCAAGACTCTTTTCTCAAACTCTCTAAAGCTACTTGAACAAAGTGAAATGATCAGCCTGAGGTTTCTCTGGGGTTTGTGATTCAATTTCCCAAGTATTTCACATTGACATAGATGCCTTTCTTCTTTTGGGCTCTGGATTTATCAGAAGTCATCTTAGACACAGACATAGGTGGTTAGGGTTAAGGGAAGGGGGATATGAGACACCCCAGGTGTAACACAACTTCCTGCCACCCCACCCCCTTCTGGAGGAGGGCACTGGGTGCAACAGTGCTCTGGACTCCTATGACATGGTTTCCTGAAAGTTCAATAGCTTGTAACTTTGCTAAATACTCACTAATTCTGTGCATTTCTTTTTGTTAGATACTCTAGGGCAAACTCATTAGGAGCTTATTAGCCAGCACTGTTGGAGCTGAGCTGATGCTAGTTAAGGAAAATGAGTTTGTGGAGCATAAAGCAATGCCCGAAGTATCCTCGTCTGGGTGAGCGAGAACTTGATAAATGCCACAGCGCCACTGGCACGTGTCGGCAATCAGGAGCAGTCAAACCATTACCTGATTTAATAATTCAGTCCAAAAAGGGCACACGTCAGTCAAGCAAGGATGGGATGTGCAGAGGAAGGATGTAGGAGTCAAAGAGTAATCTCATCAGGAATCCAATAAATTTGCCAGGTTTTGGAGAGGAAGCAAAGTGGTGTTGAAGCCAGGACGGCAGGGCAACTGTGCATATGTTGAAGGAATTCTGCTAACTGTTAAATAAGGAGATTCGTTCCTGATAACTTCTATATGACCATGGGTTCCTTATTTGTAGGATAGGAATGGTGAGCTTGATTCACAGAGAAAGGTGTGAAGAATGCTTTCCACTCACCAAAACTTTTGGCATCATACTTGACTTCTCTTTCTCTCCTGTCTCACATCTGATCTGTCAGCAAATCCTCTTAATTGTTCCTTATGTTGCCCATCTTATTTGATTCTTGCAATAATCCTGGAGATGTTTACAGCATTTCAGTATAGGGTGGCTTAGTGTGTCCCTTGGGGGGCAGGACAATGAATGGACTTTTAGGTAATTGTGCAGTCTTTGAAGGCCACTTCCAGGCTTCAGTTTGATGCTATAACTTTAGATCCAAGAACCAAAGGAATGAGAGGACTTTGTCTCTGGCTCAGACTCCACGTGGTTTAATAAAGAGAAGCTCATAGTCCTAGACCACCCCCTTTATAAACACCAGCACCTTTCATTTTACCTGAAGAGATCATTCCTTCTCTTTAGGCTGATTGGTGGCTTTGGAGAACCTCAAAGGCAAAACTTATGAGACTAAAGCATTTTTTAAGGCATATTTTTAAGTTTACATATAGTGTAACTGGGGTGGGTGTGTGGTCTGCTTCACGTTTGCTTGCCAGACTGCAGAATTTCCATATCATTCTGCAGGTCAATAGACTCCTGAAGGCAGCCTACCAGAAAAATAACTACTAGAGAAAAAAACTTCGCATGTATGGTGAAGAACGTCACTGAAGCCCAGAACGACAGGATGTGCTGGATAATAAATAACATACGATAGATGCCTTGTGTGTGTGTGTGCGCGTGTGTGTGTGTACATTCTCCTAAACAAGAGAAGGAACAGTGTGTTGCAAGGAACCCTGAAACCCATTTACTCTTGGATATGTACATTCTTCGGAATGTTTCCTTGCATTTCCTTTCTTCCTCCATTTCCTCAAATGCTGATGATTCCCAAATGTGTAAGTTCCTATCTGTGGCCCGAGCCCGTCTTCTAACTCTATGGTGTATATCCACCTGCTTTGCCTCTCAGTTTATGGTCTTCCAGGCATGTCACATTTCACAATACAAAACTGAGCCTCTGATTTGGAACCCTCCTGCCCCTGCCAAAAAATATCAAACTTTCTCTGTAGCCTTCCCTGTTTGGATTAATAGCAATTTTATTTACTCACTTGCTTAGGCCAAAACCTTTGGCATCATACTTGACTTCTCTTTCTCTCCTGTCTCACCTCTGATCTGTCAACAAATCCTATAGACTTGATCTTCAAAATATATTTGGAATCTCTAAAAAAAATCTATAAACGTACAGATTAAAGAATAAAATATGATTTTCTCAATAGCTACAGGAAATGCATTTAATAATACTTACCATAAATTTTGACTTTAAAAACTCTGGTTAAATTAAGAATAAAAAGGACTTTCTTTAACCAAATAAAAGGTATAAAAACCATAAACCTAAATTGAGAAATAGTAGAAGCATTCCCTTTAAAATCAGGAACTAAACAAGAGTGACTATTATTACCACTTCTATTCAACATTATACTGGGGGTCCTAGACAGTGCCATAAGACCAAAAAAAAAAAAAAAGAAAAGAAAAGAATACCAGCGTACCCTTTTGCCTTTCTTTTAACATGGAAACGTCTTCCCACCTAAGCTGTTTGCTTATGCAATTCTCTTCTCCTGAAGTGTTGTTCTCCTATAGGATGTGATCAATAAATATTTGTTAAATGAATTAACAGAAGAAGAATGGAAGCTCCAAGCAGGCAGAGTTTTTGTCTGTTTTGTTCACTGCTGTCTCCCCCAGCTCTTAGAAGAGCATATATAGGAGCAGACCCAGCTACATAATTGCAAAACGAAATCATGGTGCTCCCTGTTAAAAAAAATTCTTAAGATTTTCAAGATAGTGACAGTTGAGCGTTAAACCAAGATGGGGCCCTTCTGAGCATAGTACCCTCAGCAACTATGGCCCATGAAGCCAGCCCTGCATAGAAATGACACACCAGGCACTCAAAACTAATTGCTGAAGAAATAAATGATCTCACTTGATCATCTCAACATCTCATAAGGTGGTGATTTTACAGTCTGTGCGCTACCTTGGCCAAATCCAACTGGAAGGCGGGGCCCAGGAGCCCGTTGATGGAGTCCATCAGGTTAACCTCTGGGGCTACAGAGCGAGGTGCAGAGGAACAGAGTGTAGGAGTGGAATGAGGGCAGTCAGGAATAGTAGCCTACCCACTTATCATACTTTCTTCTTGACTTGCTTCTCCATCAGGGCAGTGGAATTGTGTGGTATCTCCAGAACCTAGCCCCTGGGCAGTTGCATAAACAGTAGGTCTCTCCAAAACATAATTGGTTACTATGTTAACAAATGAATTAACAAGAAAAGAGAGTAACAAAGAGAAGATGTAGTCAAAGTCATTTTAGGTGAAACGATAGAAGCTTAGTGAGTTCCGGGAATCTGCCTGAGATTCTCTCCCTCTCCCTCTGTCCCTCCCCCTGCTCACATGCATGTGCACACACTCTCTCTCAAATAAAAAAATCTTAAAAAAATCAAAGCCTTGTTAAGAGAGAAGTATAGGGCTAGAGTCTAGATCATGGTGTGTGTTATTTAATATATACTTGTTAGGTAAATTTGTTATTGTTAGCCATTACATTTATGGGTCTGTATTGTAGACACAAAATTAAAGTCCATTTAATGGCCAGGAGAATCCTAATGGTCTAAATTAAGGAATGGTTCTAAATTAAATCCCATAAACAAACAAGAAGGTTGGGACCAGTGCCTCTGAACTCATCACAAGGAATGGCAGCTCAGGGGTATAGTTCTTGTATTAGACTTTTTTGTTTTTTTTTTTTTAATTTTTTAGTTTTTTCAAGATTTATTTATTCATTTTAGGGACAGTGTTGGGGAGAGGGTGTAGAGGGAGAGAGAATCCTGAAGCAGATTCCCAGACCTGGGGCTCGATCCCTCGACCCTAGTGGAAATCAAGAGTCGCACTCAACCCACTGAACCACCCAGGCACCCCACCCAGGTTTTTATGCTCAGTAGGCCCCACCCAGCCCACCCACCTTTTTTAAATGCTGGTGGGTGGTGGGGAAGGAGGAAGACTTCTGGGGTGGGTGGGGCCTACTCGCTCTGAAGGAGATGAAATGCACAGAAGTCAATGATAAAAACAGAAAAATGTCAAGGAGCCTGTAAATAGAGGAAATTTAATTCAAACATTGAACCTAATGTTGGGGAATATTAGCAATTACTGATTGCATGAATAGTGTTACGTAACACCCAAAAGCCCAGTTGGTTTAAAATCCTAACCATACATTTAGCTCAATTCTGTGGGTCAGTGATTTCGGCTGATGGTTTGCAGGTCCTGCCTGGGCTCGGTTACAAGCCTGGGGGTCTGCTGGCTGTTGGCCAGGGCAAGTTTGTCCTCCCCATGTCGCTGGGGCCTCTCCAGTAGAGTCTCACATTATAGAAAAGAAGCAAGAGTGGGGTGCCTGGCTGGCTCAGTCGGAGGAGCATGTGACTCTTGATCTCAGGGTTGTGAGTTCAAGCCCCACATTGGGTGTAGAGATTACTAAAAATAAAACGTAAAGAAAACTTTAAAATTTTTTTTAAGAAGAGCAAGAAAGCAAACCAATGCCTCTGCACTGTCCATGTGAGGACCTATCTGAGCTGTGGAGTTTGACCAAAATGTGGAGGAGGTAGGGACAGCACCTGAGGTATAAGGAAGCCCACTGCGGCAGGTCAGGACAGGTACTAGTTCAGAATCTCATTGGGCCAGCTACTCTTGGTGTGGAAGGAATTGAGAAGCAGGAAAAACTGGGGTCAACAAACTGGAAAGGTATCAACAGCAGGGAGAGGACTGATTCAGGTGGCTACAACCTTGACCAGGGGAGCAGGCCGATGTGCTGGAGCTGAGGAGGGCTGGCAGGGAGGGGACAGGTGCACACAGAAGCTAGGAGTGCTCCTCAGCATCTTAGTCCCTGGGGAAGGCAGGTGTTGATCTCCTGCTGTGGCTTGGTTTCAAGTGAAGGCAGAAAGGCAGGTAGGTCCTTTCACACCTTGTTCCCCCTTCTGGGATGACTGGACAGACTTAAAAGTTTTCTCTACCTCCCCATCCGCCCCCCCCCCCCCGCCCCCTCGGCTTCCCTCCTATCTGAATGTGGACCAGAGACAAGGACTTCAATTGTATTAAGCACAGCGTGATGACTGATCTGTGTTCTCTGCCTTTGGAAATCAAATCAGAGTCAAATTTGGTCATTGGGGAACAGAGAAACCCAATTTAAGTCCTGAACTTTGCCAGGCATTTCCATCAGTTTCAATAGGGAGAGGAGGTGAGACTGGAGGAGGGACAAGGCTTTGCATGAAGGATTTATAAAAGAACTTAAAGCGAGGATGGAATCCTGGGATGACTTCTTCCCACCCCACACGAGGTTCACAAGCAATACTAATGTGTTCAGTCCCCATGAGGACCTGGGGTGGTTGTCCCCATCATAAGAGACTTGAGAGAAGGCAGCGCACACTGTGGTGTAAATTTGGGAGCATAGCTCAGAGTTGGATGATCCCGTTGGACGATCCTGGTGTCTGGAATCAAACCATTAGAGATTTTCTGCTCTGAGGCTTGAAGCCTGTCAGTCTTTTGGAAACCCAGACTGAGATGCAAATGCCCTGGACAGTAAAATCCCACCAGCCATCACCAGCAGGGGGGGCTTGAATAGCCAAACCAGGAGGTAATGGGACAAAGCCTATCTGGGAGGAGGAAGAGGAGCTAAGAGTCAACTCAAGATGAACCAGAGCAGCTTAATCTTGTCCAGGGATGGCTCCAATTCAAATACTGCCAGAATTCTTTTCTTCTAAAGTTTTGGGTGCTCTGGGCAATACGAACAGCGAGCTAGGTTGTTACAAGTTCTAGTAGATTGAAGCTCATGCTCTAGACTTAGATGTTTTGTGGGAAGATATCCCTTCTTTTCTTTGCTAATTGTGGACTTTATGCATGATTTTCTTTCATCTCTATTTAAAAATATAAACTCCATGCAGTAAGAATCATGTATATTTTTTTGACACTGCAACCCTGGCACAGAGTAGACAGTAAATATGTGAGCAAGGTATATGAACCGGGGTGATTTTCAATCTATAACACCTCCAAGGGAAACAAGTTCTACCAATTGGCAGCCTGCCGTGTAAAGTAGCACTTCCTTTGCTTTGTTCTTAAAAAAGAAATCCGTATTTTAGGTTCAGAAAGATAGGTGATCAGATCTTAGTGGTTTTCAATTTCTCCCTTTCCTGTTTGGTTTGTCCAAAGCAGAGAAACTATTTTATCAAACACAACTTTACTTAGAACCATAATATATATAAAACATATACAAACCAGGCTGCCTGTGTTCATAGTGAGCCAGACCTCCTCTTTCTTTACTCCATGAGGCAGTTTAGAAGGTATCAGAATCCCCTGGACCTCCCAACTCCAGCACTGTCCGTATGATGTCTGGTTCACAGACACCTGTGAGTGCCTAGAGCACAGGGTGCACATTCTCCTTTCACCCATTTTAGAATTTTACACTCATCTCTGTTAGGAAATGCTTTTTTTTTATCTAAGCCCAATTTTTAAACAATATTTGATCTCTTTTTAGGAGAGAGGTAAAGGACTCTGAAGTGACCTGAATTCAGTTTACTTCTTTTCAAAACTTTTTCATTTAGTGTCAAACTCCAAATTAAAAAAAAAAAAACAAAACATGAAAAGATAGGATTCATAGTTGTTTTACCTGATTGCTTATTTAACTTGACATGGCTAAGTTTCTGGAATGGGTAGAAATTGAATATTTTTTTAAATCACTTTTTTTCACTCCTGAAAACTTAAAAAAATACACTTATTTTTTAGAGCAGTGTTAGGTTCACAGCAAAGTTGAGCAGAAAGTGCAGAGATTTCCCATATTTGCCTTGGCCTGACACACGCACAGTCTCCTCTACTAGCAACACCCCCACAAGAGTGGGATATTTGTTACAACTGATGGAGCTACACTGACTCGTTATCATCACCCAGAGCCCACAGTGTGTATCAGGGTCACTCTTGGTGTTGTACGTTCTGTGGGTTTGGACAAATGTGTAATGACGTGTATCTGCCACTACAACAACCTACATAATCATTGTTCCAAAAATCCTCTGAGCCCCACCTAGTCATCCCCTCCTCTCTCTTCTATGGCACCCTTTGATCTTTTCATTGTCTTCATAGTTTTACCTTTTCCAGGATGTCATATAATTGGAGTTACACAGTATGCAGCCTTTTCAGATGGACTTCTTCCACTTAGTAATATGCATTTAAGGTTCTTCCATGTCTTTCCAGGCTTGATAGCTCATTTATTTTTAGTGATGAAGTACATTCCATTGTCTGGATGGACCGTAACTCGTTATTTATACATTCACCCTCTGAAGGACATCATGGCTGCTTCCAAGTTTGGGCAATTATGAATAAAGCTGCTATAAATATCTGTGGGCAGGATTTTGTGTAGACATAAGTTTTCAATTCATTTAGGTAAATATCAAGGAGCGTGACTGATGGACTGTATAAGAATGTTAGTTTTCTAAGAAACTGCCAAACTGTCTTCCCAAGTGGCCGCACCATTTTGCATTCCCACCAGCAGTGAGTGAGAGTTCCTGTGGCTCCACATGGTTGCCAGCATTTGCTGATGTCAGTATTTTGGATTTTCCTTGCTCTAATAGATGTATAATGGTACCTCACTGTTATTTTAATTTGCAGTTTCCGAATAGCGGAATGCTGAACATCTTTTCATATGCTTATTTGCCATCTGTATTTCTTCTTTTGTGAGGTGGCTGTTCAGGTCTTTTGCCCATTTTTTAATTGATTTGTTTTCTTATTGTTGAGTTTTAAGGGTATATTTTGGTAACAGTCCTTTTATCCGATATGCTTTTTGCAAATATTTCCTCCCAGTCTGTGGCTTGACTTTTCATGCTCTTGACATTGTCTTTTGCAGAGCAAGTTATAAATTTTAATGTTGCCTCTATTCTTTGTCAAAAATTGGCTGACTATACTTGTATGGGTCTATTTTTGGGCTATTCATCCATCTGTTCTGTTCCACTGGCTTATATATCTATGTTTTCATCAATACCACACTGCCTTGATTACTGTAGCTTTACCTGAAGTCAGGTAGTATCAGTCTTCCCACTTTGTTCTTTTTAAATATCACGTTGGCTTTCCTGGGTCTTTTGCCTCCCTATATAAATTGAGTCAATTTGTACTATTCACAAAATAAGTTGCTTGTACTTTGATCGGGGTTGCATTGACTCTATAGATCAAGCTGGAAATAACTGATACCCTGTCAATATCATGTCTTCTTATCCATGAACACGGAATACATCTCCATCGATTTAGTTATTCTTTGATTTCATTTGTCCTGAAGATTTTCTTCTCCTAAAATTGTCAACTGGGAAAATCCACGTCTCTAAGTGGAGAGGCTGTTGGCTCACTTTGACTTTAATTTATTCCTTGTGCTTTGCTTTCAGCTCATGCTCCTGTAGGTTATAGTAGTATCTAAGGGGAGGAATCAGTGGGTAGTAAGCACTAACCAACTTCTCTGTAACGGAGGGAAGAGCAGTGGTGGACACTATCAGGAAGTTGTTTGTTGTAGACTCTGAAGCTCACTTTCTCTCGCAATTAGCAAGGACTTTGGAAGCAAACAGATCTGAGCTCCAATTCCAGTTCTCTTATTTACTGGCTTGCCTGTGGCAAGTTACCTTCTCTAAGCTTCTGGTTTGTCTGTATAGTGGAAAAAATGTCTATTTTGCAAGATTTCTGTGAAGATTAAATAAGGTTGCATATGCAAATGACTCACACATAGTAGGTATCCTATAAATGGAAACTCTTCTTGATGCTCCCTCCCTTCTCTCCACCGAATAACCAAGAGGCATGGGACTTTCCCAGTTTTCCTCTGGAGCTCAATCCCTGACCTTTGTGGGGAAAAGGGGTGTTACCCTTCTAGAGCTGTCCATCCATAGGGTATGGGGCAAGCTCGCAAGGCCTCCATGCATCAAGGTACAGAGTATGACCCTTTCAAAACTTCACTTTAGACCTTTAGTTTAAAATTCTCTTACTCTCCCCGCCCTCCCCTTGCAAGGAGCTAACAAGCCCTTGCAATACTTTTACCACTTTCTCTGCCATCTAGGTTCTGTGAGATCATTTCATGTTATCAGAATGTCCCTCATCATAGGTCTCTTCTGATACAAAGTTCCTTATTTATACATTCTCAGAGAATCTGTTCATACCCGTTAATATTTCTATACCACAAGGTTCTTTACATCCACTGTTTTCTCTTCATCTTCCCCCATCTTGAAGTCTCTTTAGTTCACATATCGTTTGGCTTGTTTTCTCACGTATTTTTCTTAGATGGGATCCAGACGTGGTATACTTTCTTAGTTTGAGTGTCTCACAAAATAGCTTTCTTTTATCCTGATAGAAAGCAGTATCTTAGAGGATACTTGGGGTGGCAGCCTCTTTCTCAAAAGTCTGTAGATGCTCTTACTGCCTTCTACCTTAACGTGCCTACTCATCACTGGAGATCTTGTTAAGACGGAGATTCTAATGCAGAAGGACTGGAGAGGGGCCTGAGATTCTGCATTTCTACGAAGCTCCCAGTTGATGTAACTGCTGCCAGTCGGCAGACTATAATCTCAGTAGCAACGGTCCAGCTTACTCTGTAGCAGGTGAGGAATCAGAGGCAAGTCAGATTCCCCTCTGTATGGGTAACTTGTTTTTTTCCAGGAAGTTTGCAAATTTTCCCTCTTGATTATAATTCAGGAACTTTGTTAGGACATGCTCACAAACGTGTATTCTGTGTCATCAATCTAAACTAGGATTCAGTGAGCCCTTTAAATCATAGATTCAAATGTTTCTTTGACTCACATTTTTCTTCTACTATTGCAGTCAATACTCAACTATTTACAGATTCTGTATTTGTGAATTTTCCAAACCACTACAATTTATATCTAACCCCAGAATCCATACTTGTGGAGCTTTTGTGGTCACTCAAAGACATGTGCGTAGTGGCCCAAAATGTTACCTGATGTGCATGTTTCCAGCTGAGGTCGGACAAGGCTACACTCTGCCTTCTTGTTCCAGCTCTCACACTGTAAATGCATGTCCTTTTCATGGCCTTTTGGCTTTGTGTGTGTGTGTGTGTGTGTGTGTGTGTGTGTGTGTGTGTGTGTGTGTGTGTGTGCTTTGTGTTGGCGATTTCTGTTTAAAATGGTCCCCAAGCATAATGCTGAAGTTCTGTCTAGCATTCTTAAGTGCAAGAGCACTGTGATCAGCCTTAAGGAGAAAATACCTGTGTTAAAGTTTCATTCGGGCATGACCTGTAGTGCTGTTAGTCATGAGTCCAATGTTAGGGACTCAACACTATATATAAAATGAAGCTTCCTCAAACAGAAACACACACAAAACAGGGTTATATACGGATCAGTTGAGGAGAATGGTGTGACCAAAAGCTGGCAGGAACCTAACCGCATATTCCCCTCAGGAGCAATGGTTCAGTATTTGTTAATTCAGTGTCCACAGCAACTTTATCAAACATAAATACCAAAAATAATGAGAATCCACGGTGTTTTAAAATTTTTGTTTCTTTTTCCTCTATCTCTGGGGTATAATACCATTTGATCATGATGTATACTTGTTTTTACATATTGCTGGATTTGATTAGCTAATATTTTGTTGAGGATTTTGTATCCATGTTCCCAAGGGATATTATTCTGAAAAGTGTTTTTTTTTTTTTTTAAGATTTATTTTAGAGAGAGAACACATGAGCAGGGGTTGGGGCAGAGGAGGAAAGAGAGAATCAGACTCTGCCCTGAGCATGGAGCCCAATGCAGGGCTCAATCTCATGACCCTAAGATCATGACCTGAGCCTAAAATCAAAGGTTGGATGCTCAACCTACTGAGCCATCCAGGTGTCCCTGAAAAGTGTTTTTTTCTTGTGATATCTTTGTCTGGCTTTGTTATCAGGGTAATAATTGGCTCATAAAATGAACATTTTAACTACAAATTTCATTTCATTGATAAATATAGGACTAGTTACATTATCTATTTCTTGCTGAGCGAGCCCAGAGTGGCTGATACAAGTTTTCCCAAAATATAATTTTCTCTCGAAAGCCCCATTTTTATCCTTGGCAACAAACATTATTAGTTGTTTTCCCCTACAATGAGAAAATGCCTGCCATATGCTGATGTTGGAATAACCAACCATAGTTGGTCAGAACCATAGTTTGTCAGTTGTTCTTTCAAGTAAAAATAACGCTCAGTGGAAAGGTGACTTGTTCAGCCCGCAATTCAAACAGTTGTTCAAGTGCTTTTCCTGGAAATAACCAGTGTGCTGTGGTACACAGCACGGAGTGCTTTCCATTTTGTCACACAGAATACTAAAAAGATGCATGAGCCGTGGCGGGGGTGGGGGGTGTGGGGTGGGTAAGGGGGAGGTAGGGAGAAGGAGGGTTGGGGTTGAAAGGGTTGAGACTTCATCTATAACCTTATCAAGGACAATCTCAGATGAAACTGGCAGTCCTGTGGTGTCATCCGATGTCTGAAACACCTGTTATGCATTTGTCTGGTCTTCTAGTTGCTTAAGGCAGGAGGGTAGAGGTGGCACCTGTTACTCCCTCATAATAGGTTTGTTTTTCCTCTTCTGGAAATCCTCTTCATCAAAAATTAAGCCTCCTGGAGCTATCTTTCTGGCCTCTTCTCTTTCCCTCTGATTTTCTTCTTTTTTTCCCCCCTGTACTTTGGGACATTTCTTACTCATGGTCTCAATAGTGGATGACCATCTGGTTCTTTAATTCATATACTAGGTTTTAGAATTCAAAACATGTTTTTGGGTAAAGCCCCTGGTAGGCTTCTTGTGCTGTCCTTTGATTTCCTTAGGTACTCGATTACCTTTTACTGCAGGTGTTCATCTTTCTCCTCCAGAGGTAGGTCTGCTTCATCAGGCACGTGGTCCACACATATCCCCGGCTCTTCCTCGCTCTCTGGCAGCTGGATCCTGTAGAGGTGCGTGAATGCCGCTTTGTCAGCTCACTGGGATTCACATCCTGTTGCTAGAAGTTACATAAAGGCAGGAATGCTGATACCATTTCACACTAGATTCGTATCTTTTTTATTGAGGTATAATTGGCAAGTAAAATTGGACATATTTAAATTAGATGATTTGATAGACATTGTGAAATAATCACGATCAAGCTAATTAATGTGTCACCTCAATAGTTACTTTTTTTTTTTTTTGGTGGTGAGAACACGCAATCTATCCTCTTAGCGAATTTTTTGAGAGAGAGAGAGTGCACATGCGTGAGCAGGGAGGGGCAGAGGGAGAGAGAGAATCTTAAGGAGGCTCCATGCGCAGCACGTGGAGCCCAATGAGGGCCTTGATCTCATGACCCTGAGATCATGACCTGAGTCAAAATCTAGAGTCAAATGCTTAACCTACTGAGCTACCTAGGCACTCCTACCCTCTTAGTGAATTTTAAGATGAATGTATTCATCTTGTACGATGGAAATTTGTATTATTTGACTAACATCTCTTTATATTTCCACCCTGGCCCCTGGCAGCCACCAATCTATTCTTTGCTATTATGAGTGCAACTAGTTTAGATTCCACATCTAAGTGAGATCATGCAGTATTTATTTTTGGCTTATTTCACTTATCATACTGTCCTCCAGATTCATCCATGTTGTCCCAAATGACAGGATCACCTTCTTCTTTAAGACTGAAGATCAATGATATCTTTTTTCTGGACATTGCCACACAGGTCTTAACCCTTTGGGAAAATCAAGACTTACATAGGATTGGTGTCAGAAGTAATCAGTCCATCGGGCTCCCTGCTCAGCAGGGAGTCTGCTTCTCCCTCTGACCCTCCTCCCTCTCATGCTCTCTGTTTCTCATTTTCTCTCTCGCAAATAAATAAAATCTTAAAAAAAAAAAATTAAAAAAGGGCGCCTGGGTGGCTCAGTTGGTTAAGCGGCTGCCTTCGGCTCAGGTCATGATCCTGGAGTCCCGGGATCGAGTCCCACATCGGGCTCCCTGCTCAGCGGGGAGTCTGCTTCTCCCTCTGACCCTCCTCCCTCTCATGCTCTTCATCTCTCATTCTCTCACAAATAAATAAAATCTTAAAAAATAAGTTAAAAAAAAAAAAAGAAGTAATCAGTCCCTGTCTGTGTGTGTGGAGGGAACGAGGCTCTGAGTAATGAAGCTCCCCGCCTAGCATTCCTCAAGAGACCAGAGGCAGAAATCCAGAGGGACATCTATATTGTTTATGGTGATCACCAACCATCTGTTGAACTCTCACCCAGTGCTGGGCACGGAGATAAATACTCTACACATACCAAAATTTCTCGTGAAGCTAGGTTTTCTGGTTACTAACACATTTGCCCTGTGACATAGGTGCAATGATTCTCCCCACTTCTACATGAAGAAGCTCTCTCCCTGAGATCGCATAGGCAGGAAGTCGTGAAATTGGGATTTGAATTCAGGCCTGTCTTTGAAATCCTTGACTGCATTTGACTTGGACAAGAATGGGAGTGGTTTCTCTTCTCTGCTGCCCCTCAACAGCTCAATGGGTGACTTCCTCATTTAGAAAAATCCTTCAGGGGCACCTGGGTGGCTCAGTTGGTAAAGCGTCTGCCTTCAGCTCAGGTCATGATCCAGTTCTAGGGTCAAGCCCCACATCAGGTGCCCTGCTCAGCAGGGACCCTGCTTTTCCCTCTTCCTGTGTGCATGCACGCTCTCTCTCCAATAAATAAATCTTTAAAAGAAAATCCTTCATATTCTTTCAGCATATGAGGTCAAGGGTACCACCTCTTCATCTTCTATACATTCTTTCCAACATAATAGCCCAGCTATTACTATTCTTTTTAATTACTTTCCCATTTAATGATTAATTAAAGAGACTGGTGGGTTGAGTGGTGTTACCAGGTGATGGATTCTGTGCTTCCTTTTGCTCAACCTTCCCTGCCCCTTGTCCTTTACGTTAGCTGATTCACAGGCTCTCTCCTTATTACCATGAAATCTGGGGGCAGAACAGTCCTATTTCTGGTTGCCATTAGCATTTCTCTTTTGAAGACCTTTTGAGTGATGGGTGTGGCATACTCAAAACTTCTCTTAGGGATTCAGTGGTCCCTGCCAAAGGAGCTTTCAAGCATAGGTCTGAGAGAGAGAGAGAAGAGATGTGGATTAGCTGAACCAGTACTTAACCCTTAAATCGCTTTTTAAAGATTGGAATGGAGCCCATGGGAGAAGGTCTGAAGCAGCAGGTATGTACTTTAGGCACCCAGCTGGGGGCTGCCCAGGAGCTTCGGTGGCAGGAGTTCTTTCTGGTACGGTGAGATCGGTCAAACCAGGATGCGCTCCAGAGCCCAGATCAGTAGCTTTTAACCAGGAGTCATCCTTCTGACCATCTGGGGATCTCCTAGGCTCCACCTCTACAGAAAAGTCTGAGAGTCCTGGTATGTATATTCTGACAAAGCTCCCCTGGTGATTCTGAGGCATACTTCTGGGGTAAGATGGGGCACCAGCCACAACTGCCCAGGGGCGGCAGGCCTTGGGGTCTGTGGTCATTTACTACTGATGTCAGAGGTCTAGAGTTTATTAAAGAACTCATGCAAAGTGCTTAGCATCGTATCTAGTGCTAACTGAATAACACTACTGGTAGTAGATCAAGAGCCAGGAGGGTACTCCCAGGACACAGACAGGAAGTAGGGCAGGAATGAGTGGGATCAGACCATCAAGGCAAGGATCGCAAGAGTCGGAGCCAGGCATGCCAGCAGAGACCCTGGACTTCAGATTTCTAAGGTTGGAATAATCCAGAAAGGTAGGGATAGGTTCACAAAGGATGCAAACGACCAAGGCCCTTGAACACCGGAGTCTACCCAATGCCAGCCCCCTCTCCTGCTCTGCTCATGCAGTCTTACTCGTTCCCCACTGGGCTCTGACATTATTTCCCCAGAAACTTCAGGATCCATACATTACAGGATATCAACTCACTCTGTTAGTACCATGGCAGATTTTCAATTTCCAGGGTCACCAGCACTTAAATGACTTTCCTATCTGGGCCCCAGTGCACCATTTCTGGTAGCTCTGCACAGAGAGATGAGATGAGGGAGGGGTCTGCTCAAGGAAAGGAAGTCACAAGGAACTCAAGAGTGGGCATCTTGCCATGACTAATGACATGTCTCTCTTGCGTTGGCAGAGTAAAATCTTTCATTGAGCACTAGGTGACTCCACCACTAAGGACTTTAATTGCTTGGCTTGCCAACCTAAAATAGATTCATCACTGATGTTTGGAAAATGAGATGACCTGAAGCCATCTTCCCTGCCTGGGACAGCCTGAGGCGTCAATGGCATTGGACGTCATGGAGGAGGGGGCTATCAACCCTTGGTTTGGCTTCCTCCTCCTCCCCAGCTCTGGGACTGGTTCCACCTGTGGGCTGAGAAAGGAACTGACGCAAACGGCCTTCCCTCCCAGGACTCCAGGCCGACATTTTTGGTCAAAGTGATCCTCTTTTCTAGAAGAGCGACATGTATTCATTGGCTTAAATGTGAAAGTGAAAATTTGGAAATTTAGCTTCAATAGATTTTACCAACTGGCCCCTCAATTTTACTTCTGCCACTTGGGTATAAATGTACAAGTTCCACACTCAGTATCAAGTAGTAACATTTTTGCCAGGCTGCTGCGTGTGAAGCAAGATTTTATTTTGCATTAATTGGCACTTCCCCAATCGCAAAGTTGATCAACTTTCCCTATGTTGATTTGAACATTTTTGTTTCCACTTCTTCATATTGCTGACACATATCCTTTGCTCATTTCCCCGTTTTTTTTATAGTCTTTTTGTATTGATTTTTGGAATTCTTTATCTTTTATGGCTTTAAGTCCTTTGCTAGATATTTGTGATATTTCTCCTGGTTTGTCCCATTTTAACTTGCTAGTATAAAATAGGAATTTTAAATTCTGATGTGGTCAAATTTACCAGTCTTTCTCCGTTTGCATTTTTTGTGCCTCGGTTAGGAGAACCTCCATCCTCCTACAGGTATTCCCTACATTTTCTCGCCATACTTTAAAAATATTGCCCTTTTTATTGAGGTTGTCCATCTTATTGATGTTGTGAGGTAGGGATTTAACTTAATTCCTCCCTCAGGTGTTGAGCCCATAGGCTCATGGCAGATATGGACTAGAGCTCCACGCTCCCCACATCCCCTGCCACTGACTAAAGTGGCATCTCCCATAGGTACTAAATCCCTCATATACTTTATTCTGTTCCGTTGATCTATTTGTTGATTATTGTTCTAATAGCACACTGTCTTAATCGCGATAGATCTGGAGCATTTGAAATCCTAGAGCTAGTGCCACATGTTGTCTCTTTGAACTTTCCTGGCTCTTCTTACCCACACGTATTTTAGAATCCCCATCTGTTCTGAGGATTGTTCATCCTCTGCTTGTTTCTATCTCGTTTCCCAGTTTAATCTGACACCCTTCCCCTAGTTTTATCTTTATCACCTACTTTTCTCCTTTTCCTCTATTTCCTTCACGGAGGTGGGTAGAAACCCTAAATGGAAGTCAGGAAAGCTATGTTTGAATGCGTGCCTGTGAGCATGAGCTTGTTGTGTGACCTTGGGCAAGTCACCTCTCTCCTCTGAGTTTTAGTTTCCCCCCCCCTCATAAAATGAGGGAGTGGAGGAGACGAACCCTGACTTCCCTTCTAACTTCTGCTCTTCTAACTCTGCTTTCACACAACAGCTCATTCATCCACGTGATTAGCTCTCCTCATCAATGCCTATGTCATAGAACAATCCTTTCTTCCCATCCCCCCCACTCAGGCATGTGATGGCTGGATGTGGCAAATATGCTTGGACTCCATATTTTTAGACTTCTCTGCAGAACAAAGGGAGCATTAAGTGGCTGCCACTGAGAGGTTTAGCTATTTAAAGAGGTTAATCTTCTGGCTCCCCTTTCACAGAGTCCTGCTTGAGGACACAGAGGGTCTGTCCACCATGCTCATTGGGCAGGATTAGCAGACAACCTGCTGCTAATCCTACCCTGCTGCCTACCACCTGTTGGCAACAAGGGCTCCATCTTCAACCTTGCAAATGGCTAGAGTGTATTTGCCTTGCCCAGCTGCCTATTTGTTTTTCTAACTGTTAATGGTCGCAGAGTTAATGAGGCAATAGAAGTTCTTCTGGGTAATTACACTCAGGTGAAGCATTAGATCAGGTTGCCTGAGTTCTCATCTGCCTGGAGGGATAGGCTAGTGGGCAACTCTGCTCATTTGAATTTTCTAAGGGCTTGAGAGAGCTTTCAAAAGCAATGTATACACTTCACCAGGTTTAAAGGTGAAGGGTGTGGGGGCACCTGGGTGGCTCAGTTGGGTGTCTGCCTTCTGCTTGGGTCACGTTCCGGGGGTGTGGGATCGAGTCCCCGTGTTGGGCGCTCTCTCAAATAAAATCTTAAAAAAAAAAAAAGAAAAAGAAAACAAGGTGGGGGAAAGGGTGGGGACAGTTTAGCTTGATGATTTTGTCTCTAGCTCTAGAAACTCTTTGTGTGGCAGGATGGTTCACAGCTGTGCTCCTTTGAAATTGCCCTGGGAAACAAGAAACCACCTCACCCAAGGTTGCCCACCCTGCGGGGGCGTGTGACTCAAAGTCAGTGATTGTTGATGCAGGAAGACCAAGGCCCAGCCTCCTACTTCCATGTGGGATAACTCCCAAAGACTATCCCCAACCTGGAGCACTCCACGGGGTTAGCTGCAACTGTGATAGCACTTGGTCTGTCTTAAAGGTTAACGTCCTTCAAGGTAACACTTTGCTTGCGGATCTAAGGCCATTGATCTGTAACAGAACTAATTTACTTTGAGATTTGCAGACCGCTGACCTTGGAAAATTCTGGTTTTTCCTTCTCAGTCCACAGAGGCCAGCAAGTCTGTTTGAAGCCACTTGGCTTTGATTAGCCCAGCACTTTTTAGCAAAATTGTTTTTCTTTAAGAAAAAGACTTTACTGATCTCCCTTTATACAACCTCCGGGTACCAAGGAACCAGAACTTCTTGTATTAACACCCACCCCTCCCTCCAGGGCCCAAGGAACTATAACTTCTCTGGCACACCTCTGGACACCGAGATAACTCTGTAGCTGACATGGAGTCTGCATGTAAGCAGGAAAGGTCACAGACCACCTTACTCCCTTAACTGACTAAGCCCCTTAAAAATCTGAACCAGGGGTGCCTGGGTGGCTCAGTCAGTTAAGCATCTGCCCTCAGCTCAGGTCAGGATCCCAGGGTCCTGGGATTGGGTCCTACATTGGACTCCCTGCTCACTGGGGAGCCTGCTTCTCCCTCTCCATGTGCTCTCTCTCTCTCAAATAAATGTTTAAAAAATAAAAATCTGAACCAGGCAAAAACCTGAGTCGGCCTTTGGACAACCTTCTCCCGGGATTGCTGGCCTCCTGAATAAGGCTCATATTCCTTTCCAGTCAAAACTGGTCTCAAGTATTGGCCTTTCGAGCTACAGGCAGCCCAATTTGGGTTTCCATAATACTGCTTTTTGGGTCAGCTTCTGTCTCAGCCCAGCCTGGCCTTCCCCAGTCCCTTACAGGTGTATCTCCCCAGAACGTTCGCCCCAGACTTGCATGTGGCTCTGGTCTCCTTTTTCCCCAGACCCCTAACCAGATGTGAAGACATACCTATTCCCTGGTCTCCCTGGGAGCAGGATGCCCTCTGAGGGCATGTGCTTCCATGTCTTCACCTTCTCCATGGGGGGTCTGACACAGGGCATCACGCAGTGCCCATCAAATGGGTGAATGCAGACAAGGTGTGGCTTAGAAGGAGAAGCTTGGAATTCCATTTTGTTCTTCAATCAAGCTTCACATTCTCACACTTGTCCAGTGTATCAAAGCCAAACAGGAAGAACATTTGAAGACTTCATTTTAAGGCAGTTACTGAGGGAGTCGAAGATGACTTGGAGGAGCGCGATGTTAAGACTATACAACTCTTACCGTATTGCCTGGTGTGGCTGTCGTCTTTTCAGCAAAAGGACTTCAGATCTGACAGCTGGGTGGTGGGACCCAATCACCAGCGGGCCAGGGACCCGAAGTGCTGTTGATTCTCTTAGGTCTTTGCCCGTTCTCCCATAGGGTCCCGTCCTAGATCCAGAAGCAGGTAACCAGACCCTGGCTCTGGTTACCACAGGGTCGTTCAGAGCTGTTCTTGGCTGAGCTGCTCCTTATATCCTCTAGCCCCTTCCTGCCCGAGCTCTGCCGACACCAGGCCCTCAGCACCCGGGTCAGGTCCACTGGTTCCGGTGCATCTGCCCTGGGCTTTGAGCCTGGCCTTTCTTCCCTCGACCTTGAAGCCACTGTGAAGGGCTGCTCTTGTCCCTCAAGAACCCACTCTGCAGTGAGCTCATGACAGCCCCAGGGACAGAACCTAGGCCTGCCCGTTCTTCTGGAGGAACCCCGAGGGCTACCCTCCAGTAAAGAATAATCAGTACCTGGCTTGTGTACCTTTTGTTTGCTGGTCCACAGTCAGGAGCATTCGATCTTTCAAAAATTTTATTTTTCTGTTAGCAATTCCAGGCTCTCTGCAGGTAGACTCATTGTAACTCTGGGACTTGAGGGTCTCAGAGAGGCAATAATAGCAAAGTTAACATTTGAGTGCTGTTTATATTATGACACTTTGAATTTTAAAAAAACCCACAGTATTATGCCACTTAAATTCTTATATTTCTGACTGGCACTTCATCTCAGGCTTTCATCCCTTCCCCGAACCTCATCCATTCTTTACTTTCTAGAGCAAGAGTGAAGCCATGGGCCGTTCGTTACCATAGTGAGGATTCAAAAGCCAGAAAATAAAGTAAATGTATGATTGCAAAAGATACAAATAGTAGTGAAATATAGTGACACTGGTTTCTTAACACGCTATAAGAAAGTACCACAAACCTAGTGGCTTGAAATAACACAAGCTTATCTTACAAGTTCTGGAGGTCAGAGATCCAAACTGGGTCAGCAGGGCTGCATTCCTCTGGAGCTTTGGGGAAGAACCTGTTTCCTTGCCCTTTTCTGGAGGACTCCTGCGTTCCTTGGCTCATACCCCTTCCTCCCACTGGAAGACCAGCAGGTGCATCACTCCGACTCTGACCACCTGCCTCCCTCTTCTGAAAAGCTTTGTGATTATACTGGACTCACCTGAAGGACCCAGGCTACTCTTCCCAGTTCAAGATCCTTAACTTACATCTTCAGACTTCTTTTTACTATATAAGGAAAATGTATTCCAGGTTTCTGGAATTAGAATGTGGACATCCTTGGGAGAGCATTTTTCTGCCTACCACACAGTTAACACAACTTTTTTATTCTGTAGTAATGCATGAGCCTCTTTAACAATGCATCAATAGCAAGATCTAGGGGCAGATTTAATAAGGACTGTGATTTCAAAGGAGTGGTGAAGGTAGGCAACATTGGGGATATCTGTAACAACTGAGAGAGGGTAGAGAAATGTTGACTCTGTGAGTCAGAAGGCTTGTGAAAAACACTGTGGTTTGTTTTCTATAGTTATAATTGAAAGAAAGGGGAGCTGCAGTTAAAGCTTAGTGAATGCAAGGATGTCATTTATTCCCTTTTAAGTTTATGGACACCCTGAACTCTGTCTGCATGTGGTCTGCTAGCCCCAGATGAAGAAAGTGCTCTAGCATGTGTCCCAGAGATGAGGTGAGCCTGATGGATAGGGCGTGTCAGAGACAGGTGAGGCTCATCAACACAGAGGGCATCGAGATATTTATAAATTGGGAGATGTTTATAGATCGCACATGAACTTGGTTGCTTCCAATAGCCCTTGTCAAAATATCCTGTTTCAGCTGGTGCATGGTGAGCTTTCAATGAGTCCCACCGGTGGTTACTATTGTATTGACGTGCAAGGTCAGGAGAGAAAGCGGAGAGGGAGGGATGGTGAAGAGGGCCATCCTCACCAAAGTGACTATAAGCCAGGCCCGGCCCTGACACGGGTCTCCAATCCTGGGGACAGCATTGCCTACATTTTGGTGCTCCTGTGTCCCCCCGCACTTCCCATCCTGTGAGCATCCTCCAGAGCTAAAGATAGAGGTGGAGGTTTCGTCATTGTTGTCACCTTGTGAAGGCCATGAAGAAGTGGGATGAATCAAGATGACGATGTCATCTGAGTGTGTACCATCCTGGGGCAGCGGCTCCAACCAAAACATCAGCCTTGTCCAGACTGGGGAGAGCCATGGGAGTGAAACTAAATGTCGTTCTTGGGGGAGAGATGCACTCTAATGGCCCTGGAGGCTCTCTTCTGTCTTTGGACGCTGGAGACCCCATGGGAGTAAGGCCTCGCTAGATGGTCTCCCACACATTCCCACTCTCTCCCCCTATCCACACGCAGAGCCTCACGGGGCAGGTGTCCCTGCGGGGCTTCTCCAAGACATGTCCATCCCCTGTGTTGGCCTTACTGTGCTTCTCTGTGGGGTCACGAGGGCCCAGCGGTCGGGCCACTGTGCTCTCCTTCTGCTTTGCCCTTAAGGTTCTTTTAATGACCTGATACAGACATTGCCTGCTAATGAGGGTCCTTGCCCCTTCTGCTCCAACTCTCCTGGGGGGAGGAAGAGGAGAGGAAAAAGTATGGCTGCTCAGTGTAGTGGTATCCACAGTGGGGTGGACTCTCTTGATTGATTGAATCTCATCAAGAGCTATTTAGAAAAGGAGAGGGAACGCACAGACAGCCTTCACGTGTGGAGTGGAGAGACCCCCCCCCATGCTTAGGAACCCTCTTACTTCAAACCTCTATACAGATTTTTGTGTGTTCAGGTATTTTTTTACATGTTAATGGCCTGTCCCTCATTTTCCCCAGGTGAGTCATATTTCCTCTGGTGAGCAATAGAGAAGTGATTATTTCATTTACTTTATTTCTAGGCTCTTTCCAAGGGAAAGTGGGTCTGTGAAATGTTTAGTGGCTCAGTAATTGATCTGAGGTATAAATTAGCACCGGGGGGTGGGGTGCCTGGGGGGGCTCAGTCAGTTAAGCATCTGCCTTAGGTCATGATCCCAGGGTCCTGGGATTGAGCCCCACGTCTTCCGGTTCCCGGCTCAGTAGGGATTCTGCTTCTCCCTCTCCCTCTCCCTCTGCCCTTTCCCCTGCCCACGCTCTCTCTCTCTCAAATAAATAGAAAAATCTTAAAAAAAAAAAATTAGCACAGCTGGAAGGTAATGAAGCGAGCTTCCCATGCAGCCAGCCCGGACAGAAGAAAATAAAGCCATCTTTATGATGCACATAGAGTGTTCCCCACCCTGGACTTACTGCCTGAATTTATTCATCCCACAGATGCTCGCCAGGCACTCACTCATGCCAACCAACCGTTGTTTTGAAGGTTTCCTCAGAATTAGAGCTGGAAGAAACACTCAGCCCTTTGCACGGACCAAACTGTTCTGTGGTCTTTCTTTTCCATCATCCTGTCAATCTTCATCTATTTCTCCACACTGAAATTCCAGCATTCCAATAAACAAATCCCAATTATCTCTCAGAAAGACACTGGCTTGCAGGAATTTGGATTGTTTTTTATTTGGGCTATGTTATCATCTTTTGTGTTTTAGATTGCACACTCCTAGGGGCAAGGACTGTGCCTTATGGTTGGTTGGATTTCGAAAGCCTAGCAGGAGATGTGCTCCCTGATCCCCACCTTTGTTACATTGCTGTCTGCACTGCCTCTTACCTGGGGTAAAATACGTTGGCAAAAGGTGGGAGACTGGGGTCCTGCAGCTAGCTCCCTCTGCCAGCCCCCAGCTCTGTGACCTGGGGCAACACACCTGGCGTTTCAGTTTCCTTATGTGTGAAAATACGCCAGCTGAAGGGAGTTTGGGAAAAGTCTCTCGGTTTCCTCAAACTCTAGGTCTCTATGGTCCCAACCCTGGGCTAGTGCCATGCCAAAGCCACACACTAGAGGGAAGCATTGACTAAAATGTGCTGAGGAGCTCTACTTCGCCGGAAGTATCTTGGAAGTTTAGTTTTCTGAGTTTCAGCAAATATTGGTTGTGAAGATCATGGTAAAATGGACCCAGGACTTACCAGTTCAGAGCAGCGGGGTTGTTTCCTGTCATCACTGGGCTAGGAGGGAATGCTCCGTTAGCGTTCTGCAGACGCGCAGGTGAAGGGGTGGGAGTCCACTGACCCATCAAGCCTACCGGGGAGGGCAGCGAACTTCTCCACCATCCTTCAGCCGGGATTACTTCCCTTATATACAACTGAAAGCCTCCTGGCTGAAATAAACTCTTCTCATCCTGTCCTAAGTGCGAATGAATAACAGATGAGGACACTCCATTAAGATAAACCTCAACTATTTAAAGTGATTACTTGCCAATACTTCATCATTGTTTACTTCAGGCTGAAATATTTCAATTCGCTCAACCTCTTTTTTTCCTCACGGGATGCTCTGTGACTTCTACCTGGTGCTGAACTTGCTAATAGGCTTGTTCTGACAACAAATCAAAGACGGGCAAGGCTGAATGAACATTTTACCAAGAAACACTCAAAGCTGCTTGCATCCGTCAGAGGAGCTCACTCTTTGGCAAATACCTCTTCTCTTTATTCGTGGAATATGATGCGCAGGTAATAACTGGATGATCCAACCCACAGTTGTTGAGCCCTGCATGTGTCAAGCTCTGTGCTGGAGGCTGGGGACGCCACCATCAGGAGGATGTAGCACCTGCCCTCCTAGATCGCACTGTCTGTGAGAGATGCAGATAAAGACAGGTAAATAGGCAATTACGGGATTGTATGACAAGTACTAAAGGTAAGGGTGAGCATAGTTAGCTAAGGACACATGAGAGGGGTCCCTACCTAGTCGTGGACTGTCCTGGGAGCTTCCGGGAGGAGGTAATACTAAAGCATATGGAGGACAGGTGAAGATTGGCAGGCCAGGCAGAGGAAACCTTCTAAGGATGAGGTCGGAACAGAGCATATATGGGGAATTGTTAAGTTCAGTATGGTTAAAATATAGAGCACAAGGGAAAGAAGGCAAGATATGGGGCTCATGAAGTGCATCATAAAGAGCCTGCGTCCTAAGGAGTGGGTAGTACCTCTTGAGGACTGTCTTGAGGGAAGCCATGAGGGACGAACAGGGGAATGCCTAATGTTTGGGAAGGACAGCTCAGCTACTTTGTGGGTATAGACTGGAGGAGGGTATGCCCTAGAGACTGGGACACTAGCTGGACAGCTTCTGCCCTTGGATGAAGAGGTGTCCACGTGTTTCAGCACCTTTTGTTGAGAAGACTATCCCTTCTCCTTGCGTTACCCAGGCCCCTTTGTAGAAAACCAATTGACCATACACGTGTCCATCTCTTCCTGGACTCCGTTCTGCTCCCGTGGTCTGCATGTCTATCTTTTCATTATAGCATCCTGTCTTAATTACTGCCCCTTTATAGGAAGTCTTGATATAAGGTAGTAAAAGTCCTCCAAACTGGTTCTTTTTCAAAATTATGTTTGCTACTCTAACTCCTTTGCTTATCCATATAAATTTTAGAATCAGTTTGTCGATTTCTAGGGGAAAAAAGTACTGGTAATTTTTAGCAGGATTGTGTTGAATCTAGAGAAACATTTGGGGAAGAATTGACCTCTTAGCCATACTGTCTTCCAGTCCACGCGCACAGTATTTATCTTCATTTATTTGGTGTTCTTAATTTCTCTCGTCAATATTCTATATATTTTAGCATAGAAATCTTGCATGTATTTCTAAATTTGTCCCTAAATATCTTGTTTCCTAATATAATACTAAATGATACTGCTTAAAAATATATCAATTTCTGTTTTCTTTTCTAGAATATAAAAATACTATCGATCTTTTAAATACTTTGTATTCTGTGTCCTTCTAAACTCACATATTAGTTCTACTAGTTTACAAATTGTTTTTGGAATATCCAATATTGATAACCCTGACATCTGTGCATAGAGACAGTGTTATTTGTTTCTTATAGATAGCATATAAAAAGATTTTACTTTTTATCCAGTCTGAATATCTATGCCTTTTATTTATTTTATTTAATTTTTTAATTTTTAATTAACATATAATATATTATTTGTTTCAGGGGTACAGGTCTGTGATTCATCAGTCTTACACAATTCACAGCACTCACCATAGTACTTACCCCCCCAATATCCATCACCCAGCCACCCCATCCCTCCCACCCCCTCTCCACTCCAGCAACCCTCAGTTTGTTTCCTGAGATTAAGAGTCTCTTATGGTTTGTCTCCTTCTCTGGTTTCATCTTGTTTCGTTTTTCCCTCCCTTCCCCTATGATTCTCTGTCTTATTTCTCAAATCCCTCATATCAGTGAGATCATATGATACTTGTCTTTCTCTGATTGACTTATTTTGCTTAGCCTAATACCTTCTAGTTCTATCCACGTCATTGCAAATGGCAAGATTTCATTTTTTGATGGCTGCATAATATTCCATTGTATATATACACCACATCTTCTTTATCCATTCATCTGTTGATGGACATCTAGACTCTTTCCATAGTTTGGCTATTGTGGACATTGCTGCTATAAACATTGGGGTGCATGTGCCCCGTCGGATTACTACATTTGTATCTTTGGGGTAAATACCCAGTAGTGCAATTGCTGGGTCGTACGGTAGCTCTATTTTCAACTGTTTGAGGAAACTCCAGACTGTTTTCCAGAGTGGCTGCACCAGCTTGCATTCCCACCAACAGTGTAGGGGGGCTCCCCTTTCTCCACATCCTCGCCAACATCTGTCGTTTCCTGACTTACTAATTTTAGCCATTCTGACGGGTGTGAGGTGGTATCTCATTGAGGTTTTGACTTGTAGTTCCCTGATCCCGAGTGATGTTGAGCACTTTTTCATGTGTCTGTTGGCCATGTGGATGTCTTCTTTGCCGAAATGTCTGTTCCTGTCTTCTGCCCATTTCTTGATTGGATTCTTTGTTCTTTGGGTGTTGAGTTTGATAAGTTCTTTATAGATTTTGGCTACTAGCCCTTTATCTGATATGCCATTTGCTAATATCTTCTCCCATTCTGTCAGTTGTCTTTTGGTTTTGTGGACTGTTTCCTTTGCTGTGCAAAAGCTTTTTATCTTGATGAAATCCCAATAGTTCCTTTTTGCCCTGGCTTCCCTTGCCTTTGGCAGTGTTTCTAGGAAGAAGTTGCTGTGGCTGAGGTCGAAGAGGTTGCTGCCTGTGTTCTCCTTTAGGATTTTGAGGGACTCCTGTCTCATGTTTAGGTCTTTCAACCATTTGGAGTCTATTTTTGTGTGTGGTGCAAGCAAATGGTCCAGTTTCATTCTTCTGCATGTGGCTGTCCAATTTTCCCAACACGATTTGTTGAAGAGACTGTCTTTTTTCCATTGGACATGCTTTCCTGCTTTGTCGCAGATGAGTTGACCATAGAGTTGAGGGTCCATTTCTGGGCTCTCTATTCTGTTCCGTTGATCTATGTGTCTGTTTTTGTGCCAGTACCATCCTGTCTTGAGGATGACAGCTTTGTAATAGAGCTGGAAGTCTGGAATTGTGATGCCGCCAGCTTTACTTTTCTTTTTCAACATTCCTCTGGCTATTTGGGGTCTTTTCCGGTTCCATACAAATTTTAGGATTATTTGTTCCATTTCTTTGAAAAAAGTGGATGGTATTTTGATGGGGATTGCATTAAATGTGTAGATTGCTCTAGGTAGCATTGACATCTTCACAATGTTTGTTCTTCCAATCCATGAGCGTGGAACGTTTTTCCATTTCTTTGTGTCTTCCTCAATTTCTTTCATGAGTATTTTATAGTTTTCTGAGTACAGATCCTTTGCCTCTTTGGTTAGATTTATTCCTAGGTATCTTATGGTTTTGGGTGCAATTGTAAATGGGATCGACTCCTTAATTTCTCTTTCTTCTGTCTTGTTGTTGGTGTATAGAAATGCAACTGATTTCTGTGTATTGATTTTATATCCTGCCACTTTACTGAAGTCCTGTATGAGTTCTAGCAGTTTTGGGGTGGAGTCTTTGGGATTTCCACATAAAGTATCCTATCATCTGCCAAAAGTGAGAGTTTCACTTCTTCTTTGCTGATTCAGATGCCTTTTATTTCTTTTTGTTGTCTGATTGTTGAGGCTAGGACTTCTAGTATTATGTTGAACAGCAGTGGTGATAGTGGACATCCCAGCCGTGTTCCTGACCTTAGGGGAAAAACTCTCAGTTTTTCCCCATTGAGTATGATATCCTATCTATGCCTTTTAAATGGAGTGTTTAAACCATGTATATCTAATATAAGTATCAATATGCTTGGACTTTAGTCCACCATCTTGCTATTTGTCTCATCTATTCTTTGTTCCTTTTTTCTCTTGTTCTGCTTTATTTTGTATTAACACTCCATTAGTTATGTTGAGCTTCATTATTGTCTAATTAGCTTACCTTTTTTTAAACTTTTTTTTGTGTGTGTGATTCCTCTAGAATTTAAGATATTACTCTTCTAGGGTCTGTACTGAATTCCATGGGTGTTCAACAAAGATTCTCTACTCTACTGGTTAAAACCCAAACATACCCTAGCTCTGTGTCATCTTGGAATTATTTGACTCCTTGCTCCCACCTGTATTTGAGTGGCTTTGTGAAGTTTCACATCTCAGTGTTTGGTCAGTCAAGGGGCCTCCTATGTAGTCTTTATTTTAAAAATTCCATTGTCTGCCAGTCTCTATGCTTTTTTTCCCCTAAGTTGTTTTTCCTTTCTATCTCTCTCTTTTTTTTCTGTCTTTCATGCTATAGGATTTCCTCAAATGACTGGTAATCCACCCTACAGGGGTGGTGGGCAGAGCTCTATCTCAACATAAGTTGGGCAACCCCAAGAGTAGTAGTAATAATGAGACTTTTCTCCAGGTCTGGTCCCTTTTGCAGAGAAAGATCTTTTATCCTCCTGGCTGAGGTCACTCTTGGGTGATCAACCCATGAAATCCTCCATGGGAAGGGAGGGTGGCAGCCTCTGGGAAGGCACTTGAGACCATGCATTTTAAACACTCTGCTCACCACCTGTTTGTTAGCTGGCACTCAACTCATTTTCTATGTCCTGGGTATACAGTGACCAGGAAGACTGTTTAACCTACTGGCATAGAAGTAGACTTTTACAGAGAGGGTTTCTATTTATGGATTCTGCCAATTAGAAGCACTCATGGGTGATTTGGAGGGCAGAAGCTATTGTCCAATGGCTTTTCGTTGTTGTCTGCCGGGAGTTAAAGTAACAGGTGGCAGGCTGCCGCCTCTGGCTTCCGAGGTGACCACAGGCAGTTGTGATGCGGAGGCTGCATCTGGGGGACCGCCAATGCGGCTGTTTTGTGCTGTGAGGACCGACTCACTGGCAGGTGTGACTGCTTTGGTGTCCAGGGCACTGCAGTCCATGGCAGTGGGTCCCTGATCCCTGGATGACGCAGCTGTGGAGGTGTCTTCTTGAACTCCAGAGTCGCCAAGGCTGCCTCCTGAAGGCCAGCTCTCTGACTGGGGACACTCCTGGGGAGCATCAGTTCTTGGGCTCATTCCTGGAGATGGTGTTGAGATCCCATTTTCTGGCCCTGCCAGTGCTTTTCTGAGCACCCGATTCTTTGCATCATCTCTGCCCAAAATGCACGGAATGGTTTCTGTTTCTGGCACGGAACGTGGGTAGTACAGAATTAGAGCTCACGGGCGAGGCACGGTTCTGGGGCTGCAGAGACGCGGACCCACTCGAGTGTGTGTGCTGTGCTGTCTTCCCCCAAGTCTCTTCCCTCTGCCGCAGGGGAAGACAATGTCAGTCAGTTTTCCTTTCCAGGCTTTAAAATTAACAAAAGTAAGACCTAAATACTTAGGGTTAAATATTAAATACCCTACTTTATACCACTGCTTACTTGGCAGAGGTACCCCGTTGTTGACTTGGTGGATAGCCTTCCACATCTTTACGCCAATTTATGTAACACAGAACACCCTGTGTGCATGTATATACCCTACGTGTACATACAAAGCCCAAAGGTTGGTATAGAGCAAGGCTGTGTAGACACATTACTCTGAATGTGCTCTTGCCTTTAGCCTATCACATTCATTTCAGGGCTCCCCAGTAAGGTTTGCACCATGATTTACTTAAACGGAACTTTATTGATATATTTGTATTCATTTTTGGTGACTTTTTACAAACAAAGCAGCGAAGCGTATCTTTGCTTATCATTGGACACGTGTAGATATTTCTGCGAGATGGGCCTTTTAGAAGTGAGATTGCTCGGTCAAAGGGAAAGAGCATTTAAACTTAAATTGAGGTCACATCACCTTTAAAAGCACTGGTGACAACTTAGTCCTTCCAACAAAGGTCGGAGAGATCCTTGTAATGTGCTCAGCTTCCATGTGTTATCCTAAATGTCATTTATTTATATACTCCTTCTGTTTCCCTTAGTCCTTTCTAAATATGATGTCTTTCAAAAACTTTAATCTAAGTTACCGGGGCAAATCTGCATTACTTCTCTTTCCTGTTTCATTACTGGGATTTAATCCCTCATTCTTCCCTCTTTCTTCTTCTGTCTCTAAGTTTCTATTGTTAAATCCTTTTTGTCCCTCCTTTTGTTGTTTGTTTTTCTTTTTGTGTTTGATTGCTTGTTGGGGAGTTAGCTTTTTTTTTTTTTTTTTTCCTGCCTGTGATTTTGTTTTGTTGGGGAATTTGGCCTGTATGAGTTCTGTTTTATAAGTTTCTCCTTTTCCCCAACACGTGGCTGATCCGATCAGGTGATGCCAGGGCATCCAGCTTCATACATGCAGACCTCTCCAGCCCACTCACCCATTTCTGGGATCCCTGGCTACAACGCAGCAGGAGCTCCAGGGACTCCCCCCAACCTCCTGAGGGAAACCCAGAGTCTGGCCAAGGGCTGAGTGTCCAAAGCCAGCAGGGCAGGGGCTGGGCATCTCAGGTGAATGGGGTCCTTCGTGCTGTGGGTCTTGTTCTTTTCCCTCACTGCAGTGAGACATTCCCACGTACAGTATGTGTGGGGGAGGAAGTTAAGGCTAGGAGCGAGTGAGCCCCGCTCAGGTTCCTGGGAATAAACACCTTCTCAAATTCAGTCTTTATCAGAGCTCTGCTTTGGACAGCCAGGGACTCGCCCAGATGGAAAGAGTTGTATATAATGATGAGAGAGCAAAAGGCAAGCTGAGGGCAAAGCACGAGCTGACACCCCGCAAACCACCCTCTTAAGGTGGGATATGTATTATGTTCCTCAGGCACTCCTCACTGCCTAGGAACGAAGGCCAGGGAAAAACAAATGGTCAGCTGACAAAGATCCCAGTCATGCAGGGCATGAACTCCACAGTAGTTTGTCACTGTCTTAACGATTTATAAGAAAAACACAACCTTACTAACAGTCAGACCTCCAGGAACCTATAGACTCAATTTCCTGGAGCCCTAACATCACCTTCACCTCCCAAGGACAGAAAACCCTGCACAATCAGTCACTCCACGCAACCCCAGGGCAGCAGCTCTTTCTGCCCACGGGTCCTGTCCCCGTGCTAGAATAAAACCACCATTTGCACCAAAAACGTCTCAAGAATTCTTTCTTGACTGTGGTGCTCAACGATCCTGCATTATATAATATCCTCAATTACACTGTTAAAATAATAAAATCCAACCAAGTAAATTCAAACATCTAATCGGCTTTATTACGTGATTCATAAATCGGACAGCACCCAAACAGATAGTAGAGACTTGTACATAATGGAAAGTTTTTGTAGAAGGAAGGTGGGGGCAAGAAAGTTATTAGCAAAAGAAAAGGGTTGGTTCCAGGCGAGGCCCTTTCTGGGAGGAGAAGGGTCTTATTACACAGATGACTCATCTTTCTTTGTGGGGTGGAGAGGACCCAGGGTGGCAGACCCATGGGCCCAGACAGAAAAATCCATGAAGGGCCCCATTCTTGGGGAAGGTGATACTGCTGGTTCTATATGAAGCCCCAATTTGGGAACTCATCTACATGACACCATTTTGGACCTGTGGATTTGTTTGTTTGTTTGTTTGTTTTTTAACAACACGATACAGTTTTTCGTATTTTTTCGTTCCTCAACTCTGAACAAGCCTTAAAACTGGGAAAGCCCAGCCACCTGAGGCCGATCAGGGCTTCAAGGTGTTCTTGAAGCTGGCATGAGTGCGACACACTTTGGGATGATGATAATCATAGTTTACACTTAATAGCGTTGTCATGGCAAGTGTCACACGTGTGGAGGAGCTCAGATGACGCCTCCCTGAAGTACGCCACTTTGGCATAAGGATTGTTTTGAGGTGAAGGCAGGTGAGAAGCAGGCACAAGAAAAGCTCTCTGCCAGCCCCAACCCCACCAGGAAGGACAGCAGGTTCTTAATCACCAGAGACACTTCTAGACCCTCACCAGCCTGGAGACCAGGGTGGTCTACAAAACAACCCCACTGACTTTTAGCCTTTACCCCCCCTCGGTTCCCCAGAGATTCCCCTATATGTACCTCTCCACTTGTCTCTGTCTTGTCCCTTCTTTACGAAATGTATTGTTCTTCTGCTAAAATGCTCTACGAGCTTGAGTGCTAACCACCCTTCTGGGTTACTCATTCCTGAGTTCCCCCAGGTGGACGTTGCTCCAGACACCTGTGTTGATAGACTCTGCTTGTTTTTCTCATGTTAATCTGTCTTTTGTTAATCTAATTTGCAGGATCCCAGCCAGAGAATTTACCAGGGTAAAGGGAAAAAGTTAAAACAATTTTCCTCCCTGACACATTCTGTCAACGTTAGCTAATATTGCCATTATTTTAAAGTATTTCGATTCTGGCTGAATATTTAGCTCCTTTTAAACACTCATGCTCTGTGGTTAGAAGATGACCAGGAGGTGTCCAGTTGACAGGACTGAGGCAAATGTGACACCACTGTATTACTCTAGCCAGCAAGCATTTCCTGAGTTCACAGTCCATGCCTTGCACTGAGCTCAGCAGTAAAGATCGAATCTCAAATGGTGAACAGAGCTCACATCGGTAAGAAGTCTACCTCACGTGAGGCATGGGCTGTGAACTGCAAAGCTAGAGCCCAAGTCTGTGCTCATGGTTACTGTCCATAACATAGGATCTCAGCTATGGGCCTGAGAGTATCGATGGCTCTGGAAATTGTCATCGGCGGAGAGGCGGGAGAGTGTTGAGGACAAGTACATTGGTTCTAAATTCGGATGATAACAAAAACACAGCCTTCTATGTTTACCACATGCTCAAAACTGTCCCGAGGATCTTACAGGCACTGATGCATCCTTGAACATCCCTACTTTACGAATCAGGGAGCTGAGACCAGGTCACACAGTTAGGAGGTGACAGAGCCCTGATATGCACCTGGGCCGTGTGGCTCATGCTTTTCACCCTACATTAGCTTCTGGTTCCAGGAAAGGTAGCACGTCACATTTGGTATTCTGCCCTGCTTATGCCTCTGAAAAGCAAAGGCAATTAAAAAGAAGCCGACTGTCTGGGACCCAGCCTTCCGGAATCGCCCATGGGCAGACAACAAATGAAGAAACAAAGCAGAGAAGAAGGCTACTTTCTCTGACTCGGGGGCTAGGAAGGGACAGCACCTGGATATTGCTGGAAAATAGTTTGACAGTTTCTTGACAAGTTAAACATATACTTATCATAGAGAAATTCCATCCCTGTGTATTGGAGGCATCTACCCAAGACAAATGAGAACTTATGTGTAAGACAGACTTGGGCACAAATGTGCATCGTGAAATGGTTATTTATAATAGCCCCAAAGTAGCAACGATCCAAACACCCTTAACGGGTGGACGGAGAAACACAGTGTGGTCCTCCCCTATCGCGGGACCATTTCTCAACAATAAAAGGGAACAAACTGTTGGTACAAGCAGTGACATGGATGAATCTCAAAATATTTTGGCAAGTGAAAGAAGCCCGACATAAAAGGCATTTATACGAAATTTGTGGGAGAGGCCAACCTCTGCAAGCAGGAGGGAGGTTAGAGGTTGTGTTGAGCTGGGGTATGGGAGAAAGAATTGCCTTCCAATGGGCACAGGGAGACTGTTTGGGGGTGATGGAAGGATTCAGAAACAGGTTAGTGGTGTTGATTGCAAAACTCTATATATTTACTCAAACTCCTTGGAGATACATTTAGAATGGATGAATTTCATGATGCGTAAATTATACCTCAATAAAACTGCTGAAAAAATACCAAATAGAGCTATTATTATTACTATTCCTATCATTGCAGGATTGATCTAACCTTCCTGTGGTGGGAAATCCAGGAATGACTATGGTCCTATGTACAAGCACCTGCCATATGCAGACTCTGCTCTTGGTCTGGACAGGCGCTCTTGGGTTTGGGGCAAGAGACCTGGTCTCCTTAAGAGTGTGTCTCTTGATTACTCTTTTTTGGACGCTGGGGGCCTCCTCTCTTTTGCTCAGCTCATGCATTGTAACAAGGCCTGGGAAAGAAGAAAGCTCAAGGGTGCTGAAATAAGCTTGCTTTTTGGTATTAAAGGGGCAGCTCCAACCTCTGAAGTCTGAGTGTCTTCATTTTGTGGCTTATCCTCCAGAAACCAGCACAAATTCCATGATGTGGGTTCTTAGGAGAACTGTGCTGAAGAATGTGGGATCCTAGACCCATCCAAACTCCGCACTTGAGTACGGGCAGATAGACGCAGTCGGTAGGCACCCGCCCTCCTAGCCAGGTGTACAGATGACAGAGTCGTAGGCGCTGCCGCTGCCCGTGTTTTTCTGTGATGTAATTATGGTGTAATCCTTGGTCTTCTGAGCCATGGTTTGGGAAGGAGTTGACCCCAGGGACTACAGGCCTTAAGATCCAGCAATAATCACTCCTATGTCTGTATTTCAAAGAAGATTAGGGATAGCATTTTGCATATAAGAGAGAAGGTAAATATTTGTTGAACTGAGGTCTGGATAGGACACGTTATGTGGCCCCACCTGTGCTAATCCCAACTTTGGCAAAGGTGACCTGAATCTGGTGAACGCTAACGAATTTTAGCAGTTTTGCAGGAGCTCCAACACATTCTAGTTACCCCAATCCGTTCCCTCTCTCACACCTACATAATCCGACGTTCGGGCCCCATCTTCGTGGAGTACAGAAGAAGGCCATATTTCATCAATACCCAGTTTAGGGGGCGTGGCCGGAAGCAGCCTGGCTGGTTGAATGACCTTACACCACCAGCCCCAGAACGCCCCTCACCCCTTCGTCATGGCCGTGGTGGCCCAGGAGGCTTGGCCACTGTGTCTGTGCCCTGGTTTTCCTGTCTGCGGGTTTCCAAGCTGGTTTGGGTACTGGGAGAGACTGGTGAGAGCGTAGAAGCAGAGGGGGGTGTGGGGGTGTTTCCCCTCCTTTTCTGGGGGATGCAGGCTCAGCCTCCACTTACCGGCCCTTCTAGCTCCTATCCACCCGGCTCACCATGGCTGCAGCTTCTGCCAGGGACCCCCAACCCTCGGCTTCCTAACTGCCCTCCCCCTTGTTTTCTTTACCCAGGGGGCAGCAAGCAGGGGCTTCCTAGTTTTACTCATCACTGGCTGCTTCCTTGTTCCCCGGTCATCTTCCCAGATGCTCCCACTATTTGAATACCCTGCATGAAGTTTCCTTGGTGTAAATAACCAGCATCATTTCTTTCTCGTGGCTGCTTCCTGGCTGAAGCTGCCCCTCGATGTCTCCAGCAATCTTTGTTCCTTCCCTATGGCTGCCAGGCTAGCCTGCCTTACTGCTGATTTCTCTGTGACTCGGGTGTCACTCAGCCAGACACAGCTGTTCCTGCTGAAAGCCGTCACCGTCCTTGAGGTGAGGGAAGAAAAATGCTTCGCCACTCTGTTCCTTGTGTGAGATGGGCCTGTCCGTTTCCCAGAGTCGAGTGGAGTTTTAAGGAGTTAATAAGGATTTAGAGACAGTCTGGAGCTCACAGAATCTAAGCACAGAACAGGGAATACGTCAACACCCGCATATGTGGCTAATCCCAGAGCTCAATTTCATTCGTTCCACAAAGATTTGCTGAGCACCAGCCATGTGCTAGGGAGCCTCTTCTAGGCGCGGAGTTTACAGTGTTGAACAATTCAATCCATGTGAACTCACGGCAGCAAATAAATAGGTAAGACCCTTTCAGAGAGTAGCAGTTGTTCTGCAGAAGTTAAAGCAGGGTGTGAAATGGGGAGAGGCTGTGGAGAGCAGGGAGTTAGTTCTGGCTAGAGTGAATGATGGAGCAGCGAAGACCTCTCCGAGAAGGTGGCTCTGGAGTGGAGCCCCAAGTGGCCAGAAGCGGGGCGCAGGGGGCGCGGGTACTTGGGTCTGGGATATAAGTCTTGGTACAACTCAGATGCTCTCCTGGGCGAGAACTTGGCAAGAGCAGAGTGCTAGTGCTGCAGCACCAGGGAGTGTGTCTAAGGAGAGCCCACCTAGAGCTGCAGCCTCTGCTTGTGGGGGCAGACCTGGGACAGGTGGCCCACGGGACCACAGCATGAGGGCGCTGGCTGGCATGGGGACCTGGCCCAGGAGGGAGGGGCTGCTTGCCGAACACGGGCAGGCTGCTGAGGATGACCCTTCTCACGGGGCGCCATGAGCAGCAGGTGTGGCTTAGCCAGACTCTTCAGGGGCCCCTGTACGAGCCCTCCAAGGCCATCTTTTGGTCTGCTCTGTGTGTACGGGTGGTGAAGTAGGGGTGGAGGGGGTTGTCCCAGCCCGTGAGGCAAAGTTTCCCTTTGTTGCTTCACAATGGATTCCCACCTGCTCAGGGAGGATTATATATGTGCTTTATTCCCATACCCAGTGAATACTTTTCTCCTAATCCTGGCTACCCTTTCCTTCAGAATCTCAGGGACCTAATTGTATTTTGCTATCCCTTTGCTCAAATCCCCTATAAATCCCCCACTCTGCTCAGCTGTGTGTCAATAATGATTGTCCATCCTTCCAGCAAAGTGTTTTCCAACAGTCCAGCTTTTTCTCAGATGGCTCTTGATACTGAAGAGCTGGGATATTTCTTTTTCCTTTGCGGTGCCTGACTTGGCAGAGGAAGGAGAAATCCCTCATTCCGTCATCCTCTGCTGGGCCCTGATAGAGAAAAACCAAAAACCAACAGGGATCTCCCTCGGTAGAGCCGGAAGATGATGACAGCCGGGATTTTCTCTGAGAGGAGAACGAATCTCAGTCTGGGCGGATCAGGTTCCTGTGGTTAGCAGTTCCTGGCTTCCATGGGAAATAGAAGAGGGAGAATGTGAGCTGGGGAGCAGGGGGAAGTGCACCAACATCCAGAAAAGTAAAACATGGGGAGGGCAGGTTCTCAGGGGAAGAGAGAGGTGAGGAGTCTGTGATACAGATCAAGAAATATCACAATGAGGGCCGCCTGGGTGGCCCCCATCACTCACTTAAGCGTCTGCCTTCGGCTCAGGTCATGATCTCAGGGTCCTGGGATCAAACCCCGCATCGGGCTCCTTGTTCAGCGGAGAGCCTGCTTCTCCCTCTCCCTCTACCTGCTGCTCCCCCAGCGTGTGCTCTCTTTCTCTGCCAAATAAATAAAATCTTTTAAAAATTTTTAAAAAAGAAATATCACAATGAACTTTCTTCATACTTAGTGAGGATCTGGAGTAACTACTTCTCTTGACCTTTGATATACCTCAAAGGTGCCTCATCCCCTCCCAGCTCCCATTGCTTAACCTAACTTGTTCCCCTCCAGAAAACAAAGCAAAACAATAAATAAGCCAACTATCCAGACCCTATGAAGTGATGCACATTTTCTTTTGGATAGAATGGGATTACAAAAGCAACTGAACACATAAGTCTTGTTCTCCAGAGAGTCCCCACATGGACGAGGGTGGGTCCAGGTAATGGTAAACCATGTCTACAGGGATCACAAGGAAGAGATCCTGTCGGAGGGCAAGAGGAGTCAATAAGCAGATAGGCGTCATAAATAGATTCCGGGCGAGAAACTGAGGAGGCTTGGGGGGATGCTCCCTAGGGACAGAGCTGTGTCTCCCGGAGGCTCTACGTTGAAGTCCTAACCCCCCATGTGACCGTATTTGGAGATGGAGCCTCTAGGGAGGTGATTAAGGTAAATGAGGTCATGAAGGTGGAGCCCCGATCCAAGAAGCCTGGTGTGCTCGTGAGGATGACATGTGAGGACAAATGAGTTCTTTTTATAATTTGGTTATTAACCCTGTATCAAATTTGTTGATGGTTTCCTCTACCGTGCAGAAGCTTTTTAGTTTAATGTGGTCCCACTTGTTTATTTTTTATTTTGTTGCTTGTGCTCTGGGTGTCATATCCATAAAACAATTGCCAAGGTCAAGAAAGCTTTTTCCCTATGTTTTCTTCTAAGAATTTTATGGCTTCAAGCCCTACATTTAAGTCTTTAATTCATTTTCAGTTAATTTTTGTGAGCCGTGTGAGATAAGGGTCCAGTTTCATTTTTTTTGGCTTCTGGTATCCAGTTTTCCCAGAACCATTTATTGAAAAGACCGTCTTTTCCCCACTGAGAATTCTTGGCTCCCTTGTCGAATACTAGTTGTTTATGTATGTGTGGGTTTATTTCTGGGCTCTCGATTCTTTTCTATCGGACTATGTGTTTGTTTTTGTGCCAGTACCATACTGTTTTGATCATTATAACTTTGTAATATAGTTTGTAATCAGGAAGTGCAATGTCTTCAGCTTTGTTCTTCTTCCTCAAGATTGCTTTGGGTTTTTTGTTTTTTGGGGGGTTTTTTTGTTTATTTGTTTTTGTTCTCATGGGTCCGTATGAATTTTAAAATTGTTTTTCTATTTCTGTAAGAAATATCATTGGAATCTTGATAGAGATTGCACAGAATCTACTTTGGGTGGTATGGACATTTTAACAATGTTAATTCCTCCAATCCATGAACACAGGATATGTTTCCATTTATTTGGATCTCATTCAATTTTTTTAAATCAATGTCTTACAGTTTTCTGGGTACAGATCTTTCACCTCCTTGAGTAAATTATTTCATAAGTATATTTTTGATGCTATTATAAATGAATTATTTTATTTATTTATTTTTTGGATAATTCATTGTTAATGTATAGAAATGCAACTGATTTTGCACACTGACATTTGTGTCTTCAGCTGTACTGAATTTGTTGATTACTTCTAACAGTTTTTTGGAGTCTTTACAATTTTTCACATGTAAGATCATGTCATTTGCAGAGACAATTTTACTTCTTTTTTTCTGATTTAGAAAATGCCTTTTATTTCTTTTTTCTTGCCTAAGAGCTCTGACTAGGACTTTCAGTACTATGTTGAATAGGAGTGGTGAGAGTAGTACCCTGTCTTCTTCCTGATTTCAGAGGAAAAGCTTTTGACCTTTCCCCATTGAGTATGATGTGAGCTGTGGGCTTGTCATATATGGCCCTTTTATGTTGAGGTATGTTCTCTCTATACCTAATTCACTGAGAAATTTTATCATGAATGGATGTTGAATTTCATCACATGCTTTTCCTGCATCTATTAAAATGATCATGTGATTTTTATTTTTCATCAACTAACGTGATGTATAACCTTTATTAGTTTATGTATTTTGAACCATCCTTGCATCCCAGGGATGACTCTCACTTGATCATGGTGTATCCCTTTAATGTGTTGTGAATTCGGTTTGCTAATATTTCCTTATGAATTTTTGTGTCTATGTTCATCAGAGACACTGACCTGTAGTTTTCTTTTCTTATTGTGTCCTTATGTGGCTTTGGTACCAGGGTCAAGCTGGCCTAATAAAATGAGTTTGAGAGAGTTCTGTCCTTTTTAATTTTTTAGAAGAGTTTGAGAAGAACTGGTGTTAATTCATTTTTACATGCTTGATGGAATTTGCCCATGAAGCCATCTGTTCTTGAGCTTTTCTTTGTCCGGAGGTTTTTGATAAGACGAAACAACATTAGAATAATTGGGATCCCAGAAGAAGAAGAAAGAGAGAGAGGGGCAGAAGGTATATTGGAGCAAATAATAGCAGAGAACTTCCCTAATGTGGGGAAGGAAACAGGCATCAAAATCCAGGAGGCACAGAGAACCCCTCTCAAAATCAATAAAAATAGGTCAACACCCCGACATCTAATAGTAAAACTTATGAGTCTCAGAGACGAAGAGAAAATCCTGAAAGCAGCTCGGGAGAAGAGATATGTAACCTACAATGGTAGAAACATTAGATTGGCAACAGACCTATCCACAGAGACCTGGCAGGCCAGAAAGGACTGGCAAGATATCTTCAGAGCACTAAACGAGAAAAATATGCAGCCAAGAATACTATATCCAACTAGGCTATCATTGAAAACAGAAGGAGAGATAAAAAGCTTCCAGGACAAACAAAAACTAAAGGAATTTGCAAACACAAAACCAGCCCTACAAGAAATATTGAAAGAGGTCCTCTAAGCAAAAAGAGATCCTAAAAGGAGCATAGATCAGAAAGGAACACAGACAATATAGAGTAACAGTGACCTTACAGGCAATACAATGGCACTAAATTCATACCTTTCAATAGTTACCCTGAATGTCAATGGGCTGAATGCCCCAATCAAAAGACACAGGCTATCAGATTGGATTAAAAAACAAGACCCATCAATATGCTGTCTGCAAGAGACTCATTTTAGACCCAAAGACACCCCCACATTGAAAGTGAGGGGGTGGAAAACCATTTACCATGCTAATGGACACCAAAAGAAAGCTGGGGTGGCAATCCTTATATCAGACAAATTAGATTTGAATACAAAGACTGTAATAAGAGATGAAGAAGGACACTATATCCTACTTAAAGGGTCTATCCAACAAGAAGATCTAACAATTGTAAATATCTATGCCCCTAACGTGGGAGCAGCCAATTATCTAAGGCAATTAATAACAAAAGCAAAGAAACACATTGACAACAATACAATAATAGTGGGGGACTTTAACACCCCCCTAACTGAAATGGACAGATCATCTGAGCAAAAGATCAACAAGGAAATAAAGACTTTAAATGAAACACTGGACCAAATGGACTTCACAGACATATTCAGAACATTCCATCCCAAAGCAACAGAATACACATTCTTCTCTAGTGCCCATGGAACATTCTCCAGAATTGATCACATCCTAGGTCACAAATCAGGTCTCAACTGGTACCAAAAGATTGGGATCATTCCCTGCATATTTTCAGACCACAATGCTTTGAAACTCGAACTCAATCACAAGAGGAAAGTCGGAAAGAACTCAAATACATGGAGGCTAATGAGCATCCTACTAAAGAATGAATGGGTCAACCAGGAAATTAAAGAAGAATTTAAAAAATTCATGGAAACCAATGAAAATGAAAACACAACTGTTCAAAATCTTTGGGATACAGCAAAGGCAGTCCTGAGAGGAAAGTATATAGCAATACAAGCCTTTCTCAAGAAACAAGAAAGGTCTCAAATACACGACCTAACCCTACACCTAAAGGAGCTGGAGAAAGAACAGCAAATAAAGCCTAAACCCAGCAGGAGAAGAGAAATCATAAAGATCAGAGCAGAAATCAATGAACTAGAAACCAAAAGAACAGTAGAAGAGATCCACAAAACTAGGAGGTGGTTCTTTGAAAGAATTAACAAGATTGATAAACCCCTGGCCAGACTGATCAAAAAGAAAAGAGAAATGACCCAAATCAACAAAATCATGAATGAAAGAGGAGAGATCACAACCAACACCAAAGAAATACAAACAATTATAAGAACATATTATGAGCCACTCTATGCCAGCAAATTAGATAACCTGGAAGAAATGGGTGCATTCCTAGAGATGTATCAGGTACCAAAATTGAACCAGGAAGAAATAGAAAACCTGAACAGACCTATAACCACTAAGGAAATTAAAGCAGTCATCAAAAATCTCCCAAGAAACAAAAGCCCAGGGCCAGATGGCTACCCAGGGGAATTCTATCAGACATTTAAAGAAGAATTAATACCTATTCTCCTGAAACTGTTCCAAAAAATAGAAATGGAAGGAAAACTTCCAAACTCATTTTATGAGGCCACAATTACCTTGATCCCAAAACCAAACAAAGACCCCATCAAAAAGGAGAATTACAGACCAATATCCTTGATGAATATGGATGCAAAAATTCTCACGAAAATACTAGCCAATAGGATCCCACAGTACATTAAAAGGATTATTCACCATGACCAAGTGGGATTTATCCCTGGGCTGCAAGGCTGGTTCAACATCCGCAAATGAATCAACGTGATACAATACATTAACAAAAGAAAGAACAAGAATCATAGGATCCTCTCAATAGAGGCAGAAAAAGCATTTGACAAAGTACAGCATCCTTTCTCGATCAAAACTCTTCAGAGTATAGGGATAAAGGATACATACCTCAATATCATAAAAGCCATCTATGAAAAACCTACAGCGAATATCATTCTCAATGGGGAAAAGCTGAGAGCTTTTCCCCTAAGGTCAGGAACGCGGTAGGGATGTCCACTCTCACCACTGCTATTCAACACAGTATTAGAAGTCCTAGCCACAGCAATCAGACAACAAAAAGAAATCAAAGGCATCCAATTCGGCAAAGAGGAAGTCAAACTCTCACTCTTTGCAGATGATATGATACTGTATTTGGAAATCCCAGAAGACTCCACCCCAAAACTGCTAGAACTCATACAGGAATTCAGTCAAGTAGCAGGCTATAAAATCAATGCACAGAAATCAGTGGCATTCCTATCTACCAACAACAAGACAGAAGAGAGACAAATTAAGGAGTCGATCCCATTTACAATTGCACCCAAAACCATAAGATACCTAGGAATAAATTTAACCAAAGAGGCAAAGGATCTGTACTCAGAAAACTATAAAATACTCATGAAAGAAATTGAGGAAGACACAAAGAAATGGAAAAACGTTCCATGCTCATGGATTGGAAGAACAAACATTGTGAAGATGTCAGTGCTACCTAGAGCAATCTACACATTCAATGCAATCTCCATCAAAATACCATCCACCTTTTTCAAAGAAATGGAACAAATAATCCTAAAGTTTGTATGGAACCAGAAGAGACCCCGCATAGCCAGAGGAATATTGAAAAAGAAAAGCAAAGCTGGCAGCATCACAATTCCGGACTTCCAGCTCTATTACAAAGCTGTCATCATCAAGATGGTATGGTACTGGCACAAAAACAGACACATAGATCAACGGAAAAGAATAGAGAGCCCAGAAAGGGACCCTCAACTCTATGGTCAACTCATCTTTGACAAAGCAGGAAAGAATGTCCAATGGAAAAAAGACAGTCTCTTCAACAAATGGTGTTGGGAAAATTGGACAGCCACATGCAGAAGAATGAAACTGGACCATTTGCTTGCACCACACACAAAAATAGACTCCAAATGGTTGAAAGACCTAAACTTGAGACAGGAGTCCATCAAAATCCTAAAGGAGAACACAGGTACCAACCTCCTCGACCTCAGCCACAGCAACTTCTTCCCAGAAACATCGCCAAAGGCAAGGGAAGCCAGGGCGAAAATGAACTATTGGGATTTCATCAAGATAAAAAGCTTTTGTACAGCAAAAGAAACAGTCCACAAAACCAAAAGACAACCGACAGAATGGGAGAAGATATTTGCAAATGACATATCAGATAAAGGGCTATTATCCAAAATCTATAAAGAACTTAATCAAACTCAACACCCAAAGAACAAAGAATCCAATCAAGAAATGCGCAGAAGACATGAACACACATTTTTCCAAAGAAGACATCCAAATGGCCAACAGACACATGAAAAAGTGCTCAACATCGCTTGGCATCAGGGAAATCCAAATCAAAACCTCAATGAGATACCACCTCACACCCGTCAGAATGGCTAAAATGAACAAGTCAGGAAATAACAGATGTTGGCAGGGATGTGGAGAAAGGGGAACCCTCCTACCCTGTTGGTGGGAATGCAAGCTGGTGCCACCCCTCTGGAAAACAGTATGGAGGTTCCTCAAACAGTTGAAAATAGGCCTACCATACGATCCAGCAATTGCACTACTGGGTATTTACCACAAAGATACACATGTAGGGATCCGAAGGGGTACGTGCACCCCAATGTTTAGAGCAGCAATGTCCACAATAGCCAAACTGTGGAAAGAGCCAAGATGTCCATCGACAGATGAATGGATAAAGAAGATGTGGTATATATACACAATGGGATATTATGCAGCCATCAAAAGGAATGAGATCTTGCCATTTGCAACAACGTGGATGGAACTGGAGGGTGTTATGCTGAGCGAAATAAGTCAATCAGAGAAAGACATGTATCATATGACCTCACTGATATGAGGAATTCTTAATCTCAGGAAATAAACTGAGGGATGCTGGAGTGGTGGGGGGTAGGAGGGATTGGGTGGCTGTGTGATAGACATTGGGGAGGGTATGTGCTATGGTGAGCACTGTGAATTGTACAAGACTGATGAATCACGGATCTGTACTTCTGAAACAAATAATGCAATATATGTTAAGAAAAAAAAAAGAAGAAGATAGGGGAAGAATGAAGGGGAGTAAGTCGGAGGGGGAGACGAACCATTAGAGATGATAGACTCTGAAAAACAAACTGAGGGTTCTAGAGGGGAGGGGGGTGGGGGGATGGGTTAGCCTGGTGATGGGTATTAAAGAGGGCACATTCTGCATGGGGCACTGGGTGTTACGCACAAACAATGAATCATGGAACACTACATCAAAAACTAATGATGTAATGTATGGTGATTAACATAACAATAAAAAATTATTTTAAAAAAAAGAAAATGAAGATATACATAAAAAAAATAGCGAACATTGATGACCCAGGAGAGGGGTAGAATTGCGAATGATGTCTGTATCAGTTTCCTGTTGCTGCTATAACAAATCACCACAAGCTCGGTGACATGAAACAACATATATGTATTGTCTCACACTTCTGGAGTTCAGAAGTTCAAAATTGGGTTCAATGGACTAAAGTCAAAGTGTCTGTGTGCCTTCATTCCTTCTTGAGGCTGTAGGGGAGAATCTATTTCCTTGCCTTCTCTAGCTTCTTGAAGATACCTTCTTCCCTTGTCTTTCGGGCTCTTCCTCCATCTTCAAAGCCAGCTGCATAGCATCTTCCAATCTCTTATCTATGCTTCTGTCCGCACTTCTGATGGCAACCCTCCCTGGTCCCACTTACACGGACTTTGTGATTACATTCGGCCTCCCCAGATATTCCAGGAGAATCCTCTCATCTCATGATCCTTAACCACATTTGAAAAGTTCTTTTTGCCACACAAGGTGGCATACTCACAGGCTTCAGGGATTGGGGCATGGACATTTCTGAGGCCATTATTCAGTCTACTGCACTACCTCTGTGGTTAATTTGAGGCAACTAAGCCATAGTTTCCTAATCCTTCCAATAGAATAAGTATATCACCAGCTGCCAAGTACTGAAGCTCTAGACTTTCGTCCCAGATATCAAGTGGAAAGCAACATTAATAAAAAACAAACAAAAAACAACTGTTCTTTTAAGGTTGGCATCATCTTGACCCCATTATCTCACCCATTTTTTGGCAACACTCCCTTTGTTCTCTTAGTTTATAATTCCTTCCCAGGGTGTGTTGACCTCATCCTTGTTCATGCAGATAACACAAGCTTCTCAGTTTTTTGATGTTCTCAACTCCAGAGAGTCTCTCCTTGTACTGAGACCACACTAGGTAACTACCCCCATGGCAGCATCTGTGAAACCCTCACGCTGACATGGTCCACACCAGTCCCTTCTCCTACTGTGGCTTCTCCTGTACCTCCATCCGTCAAGTTCTGAGTCATCACAGGGGCAGCCAGTGAGACTCTCCCCTTTCCATCCTTCAGCTCCCATTGGAGTTAACATATTCAAATTAGGCTAAAAAGGGATACATTAAGGTGAAATTTATCAGATGTCACGCATTCTTTCTACATTTCTGCTTCAAACAGATTTGCCTCCTGGCTTGTTCCTGTCTTCATCAGTCCTTGTATCAATCATACAAGGCAAGTGTGCCTACAACCAAGACAATTCCTCTGCTTTTATTTTATCTAAAGCTGAGACTCCAACCCCACCAGAGTTTCTTAATCATCTGCTCTGTAGTAAAGCCTTGGTGTCAGTATGTTGTGAAAGCTCAATATGCAGTTCCAAGTGAGGCCAAGGTTGGAAACCTCTAATAACATGATTACATTCTCACTTTGCCTTCCTAATACCCATTTTACTTCAAATGATTGATTTAGGTCACTCTTGTTAATTCTGATTCCTTTGACATGTAATCACTTTGGGAAGAGGACTGGCCAATGACAAGGGAGAGGAACTGTGTTGGGGGGCTTTTAAGGACTTGTTCCCACTTCGTAAGACAGGAGGCCCCTCTCCTGCTGCTGGCTGTGTCCTGTTGCCCCTTGATGTCTGGATCTGCTGTGCTGGCTGCACCCAGCTCAAGGATGATGCCGATGCCCAGAGGAAGGAAGAGCTCAGAATATCAGAAGGGGACCTGGACCCCCCACGGATGACACCCAGCGCTTGCCTTGCCTCTGGACTTCTTGTTAGGAAGGTAATGCATTTCCGTGGGGTTTAAGCCAATGGGAGGCTGGTTTTTTTGACCTGGTTGTATCCTAACCAAAATAGACATCGAAGTTAACAACTTTCTCTTGACGACTCCCCTGCACCACGCACCTTGCTGGCAGTTTGGAATCTGCAAAAATTGCTGAGTCATCCTTCGAGAGCATGAGCCCCAGTGAATTGGAAGGGTTTGACAATGGTATTGGGTAATATTAAACTAAAAAATTATGCAGAAGATGCGGTGGTCCCCCAAAGAGCCTTGGATTTCTCCTTCACTTATCTTGAGGTCACATTTGGGACACATTTTGTTCTTCCAATGGAATGCACTTCATGACACACTAGTGAGTGAAGTCGATTTTACTTGAAATTCCACGGGTTGTGGATTTCATCAAATGCCACACTTACCATTTCATAAATATCTCTTTAAATATCTCTGTTCTTTCTCCCCAAATGCCCCCAGGCCAATAGCAGTGCCTCACACCCTCTCTACACCCTACCTCTCTTATCCTTCTGTCTATACAGCTTCCAATTTTCCAAATTAGTGCTTTTCTGACCTTTGGTCTGCACCCTCCTACTATATGTCTGTCAAGTTCAAGTGCATTGTTTTTGTTCACCCAGAGTGCAACTTTACCCAGTCCCACTTCAGGGAATTCATTAAAGGAAACAGGTCACTTTCTAGAGACAAATACTGCTAGCCACATAATTTTATTTGTTTTTTAAACCATGTCAATATACCCTTTGTTGGGCAAGCATTTGCTGTTCTCTGTACACTGACAGTTCTCACCTAGGGAGTGAGTGAGGAGAAACTAAAATCAATTATTTATTTGTGGCACACCTGCATTACTTACTTATGACTCAGAGAGGCCCTCTGCTATTTCCTTCTTTCATTCCTGCGTTCCTACTTCCTCTCTTCTCCCTTCCTCATGCCCCTCTCTTAGCTCTCTCCTATGGGATTAGGAAATCCTCAGATCTCTTGACAGTCCTCCCGTTCAGCCTGATTGTATACAGCTGGGGAAAGTTGGAATCCACACCAGTTCCTTTAAAGCCAGACTGGTCAAGCAAACACCCCTACAGATCAGCCAGTTTCTCCAGGGAGCCCTGGGAGGCTGGAAGATTCTGGCTGGTCACCTGATTAATAGGGCAATGTCCAACCTGGGCCCTCTGTGATAGAGCCCCTCCAAAGCTACATGTGTTCTCTTTCGGGGGGTTTCTAGTCCAGGACACTGAACTTACTTCTTTATCTTCATTAAAGCCGTAATCAGAAGTTCTACCTATTTTATTCTATTAGAAATTTTAATACTAGGGCGCCTGGGTGGCTCAGTTGGTTAAGCGACTGCCTCTGGCTCAGGTCATGATCCTGGAGTCCCGGGATCGAGTCCTGCATCGGGCTCCCTGCTCAGCGGGGAGTCTGCTTCTCCCTCTGACCCTCTTCCCTCTCGTGCTCTCTATCTCTCATTCTCTCTCTCTCAAATAAATAAATAAAATCTTTAAAAAAAAGAAATTCTAATACTATTCTATCCTAACTCTTGCAGATAGTTCACTGATCCTCGTTATTTATAAGACAATCCTAAAATAGCCGCCTGTTTAGTAATAAATGCAATAACGTCTGGAAAGGACTTAGCTTAATGGCACATTGACACTCAGAAGTTGGCAAATATTTTTGCTAATATTTTATTAATATAGAGATGAATGAAGACAAAGATAAGGATATAATGCAAAGAGAGAGAGAGAATGGTGATCAATCGGTAATTCTTACAAAAAAAGTAGATTTTTCAATAATAAGCAATCATTTTTCTATCACATTTTATTCTGGGTCACTACTCTGTATAAAGATCTCCTTACTTTACAGTAAGCCCTTTGGACATGGGGCCTGATTTTTATGTGACATCCTCTCCATTTCTGATATGTTGCATATGGTGGGCAGTTAATAAATAATTAATGAATTTTAAAAATGGGAAGTGAAATTGCTGTCAGTAACACATATCACGCTAAAGTATGTATGAGTGCCAAGCAAGTGGCTGGACTTGTCCTATTCAAAACAAGGCAGAATCAGCCTCTTCTTCCACTGAGTATTTGGACAGGCTGTCTGCCATTGCTTCACTGACGGATGTAGCTCAGGTGAGAAATGTATTTGAATATTTGACTCTTGTGTGTCCTGTGTATTCAGTTCTGGGCAGGGAATATGATTTGAATAATTTAATTATTTTTTTAAAAACCACACTGATTATAAAGTCATGTTTGTGAAAGACAGAAAGGCAGACTTCACAACCAGCTAGGTAATAAAATGTTTAACTTTCACTTTTTTTGAGATTTTTGTTTATTTATTTGAGAGAGACAGAGTCATTGAACCAGTATGACACATTGTTCTTTCCCATTTGCGTGCTGCTGGCCACTCTAAACATCTCCACTTCTAATGAATATTAACACAGAATCCTTCGACTTCTACCTGAAGCCCTGTGTGTGGTGAGCGGTGTGGGAACATCTCAGATGTTGGTGAGCGCAGGGTCAGTCCATGCTGTTTAGTGCACACTCAGAGCAAAACCCAGAGGGGAGGAGGGGAGGGCGTTAAACCTTTGGCCCTTTCGGTAAATATGAAAGAATTGTTTTCCTTAAAGACTCTTAGCTCCTCCAGCCCTCTGTCTTGTGTGTTTTGTTTCCTTCTAACTCATTAGAGCCCCAAATTGGTTTGCCCAGTTTGGGTTTGGGGTAGGGAAGAAGGGATAATAAGATGGCATAGTGTCACAGATGTTCCTGGGGTGGGGTGGGTAGTTTTCAGCCTCCAGGAAGTAGCAGTTGGCAGATACTCCTCAGTCAGTACCCCTTAGGCCCTTCCAGGAACAGGGAGATGCGTGGCATTCGGTCTGGACAGGGGCACACTGGATGACCAGCCGCCCCTGGGCTCCTTCCAGCAATGCACAGAGCAGAGGGAATGAGATACCTCCTGTGAGCCCGGCAGCCCAGGGCACGGGAGGGGAACCAGCCCCAAAGGATGCGTGGGACTCAGATGGACAGAAGGCTGAGGAAGGAGGTGAGCACACATCTGCTTGGGAAATGGTGGCAAATGCCTCTTTTGATACTTCTATCCTGCAGAAAAAGGGCAGCCCTCCACAGTCTTTTGCCAAAAAGCTAGAGCTGGCAGGGCTTGATTGTCACGTCCATCCAGGTAACAATGGTGACTTGCTGGGGGTAGCGGGGCGGGAGGTCGAGGGAACCACTCACGGATCAAGTTGCCCTTGCTAAGGAACAAAAATGTAACAGAGTGCATTTTAAAGATCTAACTGGCTTTATTAAACGATTCATGAATCAGGCAGCATCCCATCTAGCAAACAGAAAGGAGCTCCATCAAGATGCGGAAAAGCAAGAGCTTTTAAATGTAGAGAGGGAGCAGAAAAAAGGAAATTAATGGTGAAGAACCCATTGTTTTAGGCAAGGTCGCCCTTCTAAAGGGAATGGAAGGGTCTATCAGTAAATCTCCTGGTGACCAGGGAGTTTCCACATTGACCAATTAGAGGTCACATTCCTTAGGGGTTGAAACTGCAGTTAGGTAAGGTAGTAAGTCTTGGTTTACTGACTTGGGGCCTAACCTACGTGGTTCCATGATGCCCTGTGGTTTTAATACCATGCATATTAATTCCACATTTACCTAATTTTCTTAGGTCCAACAAATATTAATTTGATATACTTGATCCCTTTAAACATTTCAAACACAAAATAAGGCACACTTGCAAATACAAAGTGCAAACTATTCCTAAGCCATTAAATATTTTCGATAAAGCCAGTAATTTATATGGCTAATACATTTAGTAACTCCGGTTCTCCTGATTTTTAAAACACCATTTGAAAATACGTGCATGCAAAATAGCACACCGCTTCCAGCAAGTGTTAATTTTTAGGAACAGCTTTTACAAAAAAATGTACATTTATTTTCTATAATTTTTAAGACTATATTAACTTTTAGGAACATCTTTTACAAAAATATACATTACTTTCTATAATATTTATTTTTTAAAGATTTATTTATTTATTTATTTGAGAGAGAGAGAAGAGAGTGCTTGAGCAGGGGGAGGGGCAGAGGGAGAGGGAGAATCAAACTCCCCACTGAGCAGGGAGCCCAATGCAGGGCTCGATGTGGGGCTTGACCCCAGGAGCCTGGGATCATGATCTGAGCTGAAGGCAGACGCTTAACTGACTGAGCCACACAGGTGCTCCGTACCTTCTATAATATTTAAGAATACAAACTTAATCATGTCACCCTAAGGAACCAGATTTTTATGTCAGACCACTTTGTTAAAATTTGGGACAGTCATGGACCCAGCAGGGACAATGAAAGAACTTTGAGACAGACAGTTGTTCAAGACACGGGTATACTTTCCAGCACCGATATCTCATCTGCTGCCGCTTCTCATAACCACATTTTTCTGTCATAACTACTGGGCTTTCTAAAGCCATGCTCTTCAGCTGGGACCTGACCAACAAGCTGTGCAAGCCACAGTATTTCCTAAAATGACTCATCCTTTCAAATTAGAGGTCATGTTTGTTCTCAAATGTTAGTTCACATTTGTAGGACTGTGGCATAACCTTATGTCTTTAAGACATAGCACATAATAATTGGGATCGAATTCCTTACATAGGCTGAGATTGTATCTCTCTTATTTTCTATAATGTCTCATTGGACATTTATGTTTTTTGGTTAGTTTATTGAAATCCATCTTTTAAAGGTGCTCCCCTGGGAAGATCAGTGTATATGATGAAGGCAGCCAGGAAAACTCCCTGGGCCTGCTTCAGGCAGTAAACAGATAAGGAGAAGATGCAAAGAGTCAAGTACATTGTCTGATGAGTTCAGAAGTGTTCACAGAGGAGGGCCAAATTTTAATAATATAGAAAAAGCTGGACTTCTGGTGTCTGGACTCACAGGTTACAAACTTGGAACTCATTACTCTTGTCCTCGTAACAAGCAAAAAGATAAACTAAAATTCCACAGCTCTTAGATCCAACAGAAAATTGACATCACAGGACAAATGGAAGACCCCAAAATTGGAGAGACAAGTGGACATGACAAGGAAACTCTGTGTCCTAAGATGGCCGACCGAGCCAGCGAGAGAGTCCCAGTCCTCGCCCAGGGGCTCTTCCGGGATCTTCTCCCTGCCCCGCTTTGCGCATGCACCAAAAGTGCCAAGTATGCGGAAGTAGATGTGTATAAATTGCCCCCCTTTGTTTGTGCTCGGGGCTCAGACCTTTGGACACCACTCTTCTCTGAGCCCGCTGGCTAAATAAACCTCCTATCCTCCGAGATCTCAGAGTGCTGCTTGGTTCTTCCATGAGGCAATCCTGTCTAGGTTCCATAACATTTGGTTCCCTGATGGGGAAACCCAACCGCGCTGGCCCATTGTTGCCACTGATTTGGGGGCAACGGGGCGGTGATGGAATGAGGGATCGTAACGGAGAAGGAGCGCCCTGCCTAATTTTCGGCAGTCTTCTGTCCTGGTAACCTCGGGCCAGCCCCGCTCTCCTGTTCCCTACGGACTCGAGGAGATTTGGCAGGTGAGGACCTGGTCCCGACATCAGATTCCGGTAAGACCTGGAGACCCAGGATCCAGACAGGCCCACCCCCACTGGGGTGGAAAGGGAGCCTGGTCACCTCCCAGAGACCTCTTAGAGGTCTCCCAGGTAGGGATTCCCAGGGAGGGAATGTAATAACTTCTGGAGTGTGAATGTGTGAGTGAATGTGCAGTCCGACCTGGCTTCCTCAAGTGGACTGATTCTGTGACTCCACAGGCGGGCACCCTTAAGGTCCCCAGAAGCCTACGGAGTCTGAGTGGGCCCGTCTGTGATTCCGTGGTGAACGGCGTACAGTCTACGGCGGCATCGGAATAGTTTCCGATCGTAAGTCACAACACTGAGACCGCTTCGGCTAAGCCTCACTTAAGCTCCTTTAGGACACGGCCAGATGGGCATCTGATTGGTCTCCTCACCTCAGGAGGCACCCCCCCCATCTGTCTCTGTGCCACTGCACACAGGGAAGGTCTGGCCAAATTGCCTGAGCCCAGTCATGTGTGAAATACTTCAGAACACTCGGAGACAAAGCGGAGCAACCAAAATTGAGATCATGAGACAGGCCTGGGGGTCTGGAGTTTGCGGAGGTTGGAGGACCTGGGAGGCAAGTCGGCCTTCTCTAACAAGGCGAAATCTCCAGCTGTTTAGGTTCTTTAGCTTCACAGAGCACCTTTCCCTGTCGTCTCTGGGTGGTGGGAGGTTGGGACGAGCATCCCTCAGGAATGGGACAGGTCTCAGGTAGGGAGAGGCAGGGGACACTGGCTCTTCTGGAGAGGACCGGGGCAAGGAAGTCGGGGGAGGAACCCTACTAAAAGGAAAACCGAGAAGAGGTCAGATCGCACTGCTCAAAGGCAGATTCCGGTTGCCTGTCTGGGGTAGGGCTGACATTGTCGATTTAAACAAGACAGCCCAGGCGATACAGATCGTGCTGGTCCCCAGGCCGCACGCTGAACAGCAAGGCTTAGACGTTGTTTCCAAACCTCGTTTATAAGAGTCACCTGGGAGGACCTTGTTAAAAAGGCAACTCTTCAGGCGATGGGGCCACCAGGTGATGGGTATTACGGAGGGCACGTGTTGATGAGCACTGGGTGTGATACTCTCCGGCCTCTGCCAACCCACTGAATCAAAATGGGTGGGGTGGGGGGGAATATCTCAGAAGCTTTTGTTTAAAAAGCAACTCCCAGGGGCACCTAAGTGGCTCAGGAAAAACTGTCAGACTCAGGATACCGAGCTTCATGGAAGCCGATACCTTGGTTTTCCCCTCACCCAAGGGAAAAGAGAAGTAGGGCCGGAGAGGGAAAGGATCATCATCTCCCTGCCACGGCCCCAGACAAAAAGAGGCCTACGAGAATTCCGGGGGCTGCAGGATTCCGCCGCAGCTGGATCCCTGGGCTCTCGGCCATAGCAAGACCCCTCTGTGATCTCTTAGGGGGACCAGATCGAGAACTCCCGGCTTGGACTGAAAAGGAAAAAATTGTGCTCGGGGTAATCACCCAGACTGTTGGACCCTGGCGACGGCCAGTTGCTTACCTGTCAAAGAAGCTGGACCCCGTGGCAGTGGGTTGGCCGCTGTGCCTCAGGGCGCTGGCAGCCACAGTCCTACTCATCAAGGAGGCGGACAAACTTACCCTGGGGCAAGAACTTAATGCACAGGGACACCGCTTCCTTTCCAACTCTCGGCTAGCACAATACCAAGGGCTCCTCTGTCAAAACCTGCGGGTCACCCTCGAAACCGTTCGCCTTTGCTACTGTACATATACATGGAGCCACCTATAAGGAAAGGGGCCTCCTAACCGCCGCAGGAAAAGCTATCAAGAACAAGGAGGAGATACTGAGACTCCTTGAAGCCGTCTGGCTTCCCAAGGAAGTAGCAATCCTGCACTGTAAGGAACACCAGAAAGGAGATGACCCCATAGCACGGGGAAATCGTCTGGCAGATGAGGCAGCCAAGACTGAAGCCAGTGAGGACATGGACAGAGCCCCTTCCCTCACCATGGCCCTGGTACCCCCGGAAGAAGTCCCTCCACCCAGTTACACTAAAAAGGAAAAGGAATGGGCCATGGCTGAGGGAGCCACCCTGACTGGAAAGGGATGGTGGACATCAGTCAGCTGCCAGCACTATGCCAAGCAATGAACACGTGCTAAAAATAATCCTCGGTCTGCACCATAGCCCCCGCCAGGTGTCCAAAGGATGGGAGCAACCCCCTTCGAAGATCTAGAGGTAGACTTCACTGATGTGCAGCCGAGCAGGGGGTTCAGGTATCTCCTAGTAATAGTATGCACATACTCTGGGTGGGTTGAAGCCTTCCCAACCAGGACGGAGCAAAGCCAGGAAGTAGCTAACGTCCTCTTGTGGGAGATCGTGCCCTGGTTCAGCCTGCCATCAACAATCCATAGTGACAGTGGACCTGCATCTGTGGCAGACATTGTACTGGTCTTGACCAAATCTCTCAACATCACCTGGAGACTCCACACAGCTTACCAGCCCCAAAGTTCAGGGAAAGGGGTTTTCGGGAGACTATGGAGTCAGGAAGAACCCTGGCAAGTTGAGAACCTTATGTGAATTGGAATGGCCCACCTTTGATGTCAGGTGGCCTTCAGAAGGGACATTGGATGTCCCAACGATTCATTGAGTATGGCGAGTCCTAACAGGAGAACCAGGACACCCTGACCAGTTTCTGTACATTGACTTCTGGCTAGGAATTGCTCAGACACTTCCCCCCAGGGTCTTAATCGCCTCATCCAACTGACCTAAAGAAAATCAGCAAAAGCCCCAGTCTCCAACAAATCTTAGCTGGAGATCCTGAGGACGACTCTGAGAAACCACAGGCCATGGCAGACCTCGTAGAATCCCTCTTCCAGACTCATCGGCCAACCTGGGAAGACTGCCAACAGTTACTCTGCACCCTGTTTAACACAGAGGAAAGGAGGAGAGTGATGAAAGGTGCATGGCAGTACCTGGAAAAGCACGCATCAGCGGGAGTCATCGACCCTGCTGCCTGGGCCAACACAGCCGCACCCGAAGAGCGCCCAGCGTGGGACTTCACCACAACCGAGGGACAGACCCACATCCACTGGTACCAGGAGGCGGGGAATCTGGGAAGGAGCTAAGAAACCCATGAACATGACTAAGGTATCCTCGGTTACTCAACAACCAGGGAGTCCCCCAGGGACTACTACAAAAGACTGTGTGAAGCCTACAGGATATATACTCCGTTTGACCCTGAGGCACAGGAAAGCCAACAGATGGTAAACACCTTCTTCGTCGCTCAGGCTGCCCCAGACATCAGGAAAAAAAAAAAACTTCAGAAACTAAGGATTTTGCCGGGATGAACATCACCCAGCTAATAGAGATTGCCAATAAGGTCTACATGAACAGGGAGGTCACAGCCCAACGGGAAGCCGACAAAAAGATGAAAAAGAAAGTCAGCCTCCTTGCCGCTGCCCTGAAAGAAAAGGACATCACAAAGGTGGGGAGACCCCAACCACCAAAGGGGGGGAAGCCCAGAACCCCCTTGGCAAGGGATCAACGTGCCTACTGTAAAGAGAAAGGGCATTGGAAAAATGAATGCCCAGCCACTACAAGGAAGAACCCCGAGAGGCGGACCTCACAGGCCTTGCGGGAATGCACTCAGACTGAGGGGGCCCTGGCTCTTTCCTCCTTGGCCCCCATGAACCCATGGTCAGAATGAAGGTGGGGGGCTAACTAGTGACTTGTATGGTTGATCCTGGGGCCGAGCACTCTGTTGTCACCTCCCCAGTGGCCCCTTTCAGCAAAAGGACTGAGACCATCCTTGGGGCCACCAGGATGCAGGCTACACAGCAGCCCTTTTTCCAGGCTCACGAGTGTGAGCTCGGGGGCCACAAGGTCTGACAGGAATTCCTTTATCTGCCTGATTGCCCCATCCTTCTCCTGGGCCGAGACATACTCTCCAAGCTTAGGGCTCAGATCACCTTTGAGCCCACTGGACTAGCCTCCAATTGAACCCAAGGCAAGAGGAGACAGGGTCTCTGAACAGTAGAGTGAATGAATCGCACCCTCAAGGGAACCTTAGCAAAGTTTTCTCAGGAGACTAGCCTCCCGTGGCCAGATATGCCACCCCTAGCTCTCCTGTGTGCTTGCTGCATGCCCGGGACATCAGGTTTATGGACGGCCTCTCCCATGCTGGGGAAGCCTTCCAGGAAACTTGCATCAGGTTGGAGATAAAGGGATAAAGGAGCAGCTTCAGGCCCTGGGGGCCACCCTAAATAAATTACAAAAGTGCACCTTTGAGAGGGCCCCAATCTCCTTAGGGTCTCAGGTACACTCCTTCCAGACAGGGGACTCAGTTTGGGTCAAAGATTGGAAGAAAGAAGAAAGCTCATCATTCGGTTGGGGAGCCGCGCCAGTGGAGAGTCCAGCCAGACTTCACGAACCCACTCCGGCTTCACCTTCGACGGGACCCCACCGACTGATGGACACCTGCTCACCATGGTTCCTGGCTCTCATCAGCATGATTTCCCTCATCTTGGGAGTCGGACTCTACACTGTTGCCCCTCCTGACTGGACTTTCCTCCAGAGGCTTCTACCTAAGGTCATAGATCCCACTTTTACTGGCCCTCTGCTGTCTACTCCTGAGCGCATTTCACCATGGTTTCCCTGGCCGCAGTCAGTCCTGGTCTTCTGCTACCTGGTGTGCTGTTAAGTTTATGATTAAGTCCGTGTTTGCCCCAAGCCTTGCAGTCAACCCTCAGAGTCAAACAGAGTGATGCCCTCTAAACGAGGTGTTTAAAGGGGCATCAAAGAGGGGAATGATAAGGGAAATCTGTGTCCTAAGATGGCCGACCAAGCCAGCGGGAGAGTCCCAGCCCCTACCCCGGGGCTCTTCTGGGCTCTTCTCCCTGCTCTGCTTCCCGCATGCACCAATGCGGGTTCTTCTCCCTGCCCCGCTTCACGCACGCGCCAAAAGTGCCAAGAGTGAGGATAAATTTCCCCCTTTGTTTGTGCTCGGGGCTCAGACCTTTGGAGACCACTCTCCTCTGAGCCCGCCAGCGTTAAATAAACCTCCTATCCTCCAAGATCTTTGGGTGCCTCTTGGTTCGAACGTCGGGCGATCCAGTCCAGGTTCCATAACAGACATAGAGAATCACGACATACCAGAAGCAGGAGAATAACATAGGCAGTGGACTGACCATTACCAAATGTTAAAGCTTCCTGTAAAAGCTCTAGCAATCAAGATGGTATGGTAGTGGTGAACATAGACAAATCCATCAGTGGAACAGAGCAGACCCACACAAATATAGTTAACTGGTCTTTGACAAAAGAGCAAAGACAATCCAATGGAGAAAGAATAGTGTTTTCGACAAATCCACATGTGAAAAACGAATCTAGACTCAGACCTTATACGTTTCACAAAATTAACTCAAAATGGATTGTAGACCTAATTGTAAAAAGTAAAACTATATAACCCTAGAAGATAACAGGTGAAAATCTAGATGACCTTGGGCACAGCGATCACTTTTTAGACACAACACTAAATGCACAATCCATGTAAGAAAAAGAAAATCAATGTTAACCTTCATTAAAATTAAATTAAAAAAAAATCTGCTCCGTGAAAGGCACCATAAAGAGAATGAGAAGACAAGCCACAGACTGGGAGAAAATATGTGTAAGACATATATCTATCTAGTAGAGGATCGGTGTCCAAAACAACAGACCTCCAGATGGGAAGAGAGCCACACTAGAAGGAAAAAAAAATGGTGGAGTGACGAAAATAATTTAGTTTAGCCTTCTCAAAGAAATTAAGAAAGGACAAACAGTTATGGAAGGAGAAGGAAAATAAGTAAGAAAAATCAGATGGGAGGAAGGCTTTAAACTATTTTAGGAGAAAAGGTGAAAAGCGCAGAATTCTGAGCCTGGTTTTGCAGCCAGCTCGCGGAGATGGCGCCACCCAGCGCCTTCCCCGGGAACTGCATGCGTCACCATTTCATGGATGCAGGACCAACTTGGAGCTGCCAGGTCCCCATCCCACGTCCGCGTCCCTCTGCCTGCGGGCTTTCTCTGCTCACTAGCATCCATCTCCACATCCAGCCTCCAGGGCTCTGAGCTGGGTCTGTGAGCCTCTGGGTTTGAGCTCCAGCTATTTTGCGTCTCCCTTCCCAAGATGTGCCCCAAGCCTCCAAAAGCCTAACAGAGGTGATTTTTTTTTGCGTCTGGGATGCTCAAAAATTGTTAAGTTGATTAGCCTAAGTTAATGGGAATTGCTTCTTCACTTTGGGCCATCAGGAAAGGTTTTGTGGGAAGGCTCTACTTTCAGATGGCGAGGAGACCCGTATTTGCATGTAATCCTTAAGCCACATTTACCAACATGGGCACCTGTTTCTATAACTGCTTTCAAGGTCAAGCCCATTCCTTCTATGCATGGCTACACTGGCGGCTCTTCCTTCTCCCTGACCCTCCGTGGTGAGCCTTGCTTCTGCTGCACAGGGAAAGCCGAATCAGGCCAGTTCAGATTTCACCAGAGAAATCCAGTGATTCCTTCACGTCAGGCTTCCTTTGGCGGCTCTCTTGTTCTGTTGGGAAGATCGGCAGTCCACATGCTCTTTTGTGTTTCCTCGTGGGTTACTTTCGTGCTCCTGCAGAACCCAGAGAAACATTTGCATCTTTCCCCAATTTTTATTTTGAAAGATGTCAAACCTACCAAAAATTTGAAAGCACGGTATAAGGAGCATGCATATGCTCCCCACCGTCATTCACCTATTGTTGATAGTTTGCTACATTTTCTTTCTCTCTCCATTCTTTTCCCCCTGTGGAAACTCTTGAAAATAAGTTAGAAACAGCACACTTTAGTTCGGCATGAATCTCCCAAGAGTGAGGGCATTCTCCGGTGCAATCACTATGCCATGATCATGCCCAAGAATACAGTGATATCACCCGGCATACAGCCCGCACTCCGATGTCTCCAGCTGGATCTCTGTTTCGATCCCCCTGGACTAGAATGAAAGGTGTCAAGTGAGAATGGCTCATTCGAGAGGTAATATGAAGACACCAGAAGAGGGGTGAGGAAGTGAGAGAGGGAGAGGAAGGACCCCAGAAAGGTAATCCCACCGGGAACTCTGGGAAGCATTATAGAGCCTCTAGCTCCCGAGCCCTTCCCAATGGTGAGCACCAGCATCTACCTGTTGTTGGAGGGCTGCTCGCAGGGGGCATTCGTGTCCTGGCACTTCCCACCCATGGTCACAGGCTGCAGCGCCAGTGGGCAGAGAAAGCCCTTGGGCAGAGGGCCGGGGACGTGGCAGCTGCGGGTCGGTCCTGCATCCGTGAAATGGAGATGCAGGTGGAGCATCAGCAGTCCTAGCGAATCATTCCTTGGGCCAGGACACAACGTTGCCACTGCATTCATTTGTCACGTGTGTTTAGTTCATCAGGACGAGCCCCCTGCCTCCTGGTGTCTTTCATGGCCACGGCATTCCCATTTCTGAAGAGGCCAGGCCACAGCCCACTCTGGGATCTTAGTCCATGGCATGTCCCTAATGGTCTCCCATAGAGAACCAGCAGCTCCGTCCTACGACCCAGGCTCAGCCATCCTGATACAACTCTGGGGGTGCGGTGGCGTCTGCACGATAACCAGTGTTTTGTGGCCCTCCGAGATCGGGATGCCCGGGTCACAGTGGTACCCAGGACCATCTATTGTTCAAACGTGGATTCCCCTTAAAGGGAAGGCATCTCCAGAGAACTCCTAACTGGAGTCCGGGCACCCGTCAATGTTACTTGGCATTGTTGTTAAACCTTCCAAGCCCCCTGTGGTGGTGGTTCCTCATTCTCTCCATTTTCCTCTTATAGGAATGGATCCCATAGCCGGGGATGTTCTGGACTGCAGTCGGGTCCCAACACTGGTACTGCTGTTGGGACGCACAAAATGGAAGCCTGCGGAGTTTCGCCCGCCGGTAGAAAGGGTCAATACTCGTCAATACCTTCTGGGATGAGGTACAGGGGAATGATCCTGTTATTAAAGATCCCCTAACTGAAAATACTGCAATTCAAACAGTCTGTATTTGATAGCTCCCTATGGCCAGTTTTAAAGGCAGACAAAATTGAATGGTGATGTCCAGCTGACTGTTGTAACTTAAATGTGGTTGTCGCGTCATACGTCTACCCCTGGCACATCCTATCGAGCTCACTGACAGCAGCTCCTTTCCTGGCATCGGTTTGGCTGGCATGTTTTTTTTTTCTTTAAAGATTTTATTTATTTATTTGACAGACAGCACAAGCTGGGGGAGCGGCAGGCAGAGGGAGAGGGAGAAGCAGGCTCCCCGCTGAGCAGGGAGCCTGATGCGGGGCTCGATCCCAGGACCCTGGGATCATGACCTGAGCCAAAAGCAGACACTTAACCGACTGAGCCACCCAGGCGTCCATGGGTAGCATGTTTTACTTAGATACCTGTATCCCAAACTTCCCAGCCCAAGGAAAGGAGGAAAACTTTTCCCTTCTTCCTTCCTGGGTTCTTTGGCTGGTCTAATAATTAAATTGACCTAAGACAGATTATCAGGAGAAAAACAAATTTAGTTTCATACGTACAGCTGCTCCTAGAAATATGGGACTCAAGGAAGTAACCAAAGCAGGCAGCTTTTATACCTTTTAGACAAGAAAACAATAAATTTTGAAGAATTAACAAGACAAAGGAGTTTGGGCTTGGGCTAGCAAATTACTGAAAATGTCCCCATGTCTGTTTCTACAACAGGCTCAGCCCTGAATTTCTTATCTCTGGTGGGAAGGATGCCTTTTACCCTCCAGGGGCTGGAGGGTACCCTTGACACGTGGAACTCATTTCCTGCAGGAGGACAGAGGAGGGACAGAGTGTTCTTGCACAGGCCATTTATGTTATGTTCATCAACATCATTAGTTTTTGATGTAGTGTTCCATGGCACAGGCCATTTCTTAAGTGATTTTAATTCAAAGTAATCAATTTACCAATGTGGCAGATTTTTGGGGTGGCCTGCCTCAAACCCCATCACGTTCACATTTGAAGGCACTCCACCGACAGTCGCCTGGTTTCCCACGGGTGGTTCCCTGCTATGGCACACGACCTCTGCCACCAGGGCTGGAACAATTAAATAATACCGCATTTGGCATTATGCGGATGGTATTCTGTGTGTGTGTGAGGCCCTGCTATAAAACAGACTTTCCATGGGGAAGAGACCATTCGCATGGGCAGATCGACCCAGGCCCTGAGGCTCCTTGGTCGAATGGCTCTAACTTCAGGTAGGGCCAGACTGTAGGAGGATGACTTCCCCATCTTAGCCCCTTGCCTGAGGCCATGAGGTGGGTGGAGGTACCCCTCAGCTTGCCCCCCTTGGCAGAATGGGGAGCCCCCTGGGATAATGGCAGTGGTACCGTTTTGCAGAATGGAGCTGATGGAGAGGGGTGGGCTGCCACCCCCTCATGCGCAGCCTGACCTGGGGTGATCCAAGGGGCTCTGGGCAGTTGGGAGGGTTGGAAGTGCTCTGTCTGGCTCTTCCAAGATGCCCCGAGGAGAGGCCAACCCCAGGTCCTTGGTTAACCTTACCCAGGGTGGCCGCTGACAGGCTTGCGACACGGTCTGGAAAATGGAAAGAAGCATCATTTTTATCATGAGGGGAACTGCTTTGAGGAGCCACATTTGGCAGGTGCTGGTGGATTTTCTCCTCCCGTCTGGGTTACCCATGTCCCAGCTCACACCCAGGTGTGCACACCAGTGCCTCCACTTAACGCCACGGCACACGATCCATCAAAAATTCCAACGGCCGCATTGGGGCTAGCCGCAAGTCCCAGGGTCACCGATGGGGCCACCCCAACACTGTTTTGCCTCCGCTGCTGGCCATCTAGGCTCACGGGACTTCCAGCCATAGTGGTATCCTGCCTCTGTGCTTGGCACCATCCTGGATGAGACAGCTGTTGATAACTGTCTTCTTTGTAAGATAAGTGAACACGGGAGATTCCCTTGGCGAGGAGCTGTTCCCCGATCCCCCACAGCCGGGCACCTTACTCCCCATGGCACGTCTGTCGCTATCGGTCCACTGCCCCTCTCCAGAGCCCTGCCCTGTGCCCTTACCGTGGGGGACACACACCCCAGGCTAACGCACGCCAGTGCAGGCCCCACACCACAGGCCTCAATCTACGTTGCTAACATGTGGTGCCCGGACATTACAGACTCTGTTCAAGGTTCCTGTTCACTTCACGCGCATATGAGCATGGGAAGGAGAACATAGCATATGGTGGATTTTTCAGGGGCCCCTGGCTTTCAAGGGGCAGGTAAGGGCCTCCTTAAAGGATTGCTATTTAAGTTATAATCAGGCAAATGCCCCCACCCCCCTCGCCAAAGTGCCTGAATGGGTCTCTCCTGCCTCAGGCTATGGTTCTATTAAGTTCTAGACTGGTAGGCCTTAAAAGACTGTAAGCTGCCACGGGTCTCCCCCTGTTAATTTCCAAGGGAGACATAAAAGGATTCCATGTCTGTGGAGATGCTATTTTTCTACTTACCTCCTCACCCACTTCTCCCTTCTGCTTCCCTTTCTCAACATCCGTCCCACAAGATCAGTGACAGGACTGAAGGCGGAGCACATCCTAGGACCCATGACAATAGAACGCCTTGGCGGATCCCCCCTCCCCCCATGGCCCTGCTGTGGGCCCTCAGGAAAAGCCTACCTGCTTTCCCTGCTCCTAAAGCTTTGCCAGAACTTGCAGCATGGGTGGGCTGCTTAATAAATCCTAATACCTCCTCCGACCCCTTGCAGGAAATAGAAATCATTGCCCAGGGCCGACCGCAGGTCCAGGGTGACCCACGAAGAGAGGAGATGACAGACACCCCCTGGTGAATGCTAACCATATCTGAAAATGAGGAGGGAGAAGTTGCAAGTTCCTGTGCCTTCCGTGGAGCCCCCAAACCACACACCGATCATCAGGGGAGCCACACCCTGGGAGTATGCAGACAAAGAGCACCTACACCGTGACGGGCCCCCTCTTCCCTGCAGACAGCGCAGCTCGCTGGAGAGTGGCCGCACGCTCGGCTAGACACAGATTTCTCCAGTGCACCTGTCAGCCGGCTGGTAGTGTCTGTATTTGGTCTGGGCACTTGGGCTGGCCTGCGGCACTCAGGCTCAAATGCTTTGACCCGAGTAGAGTTACGAGCTCCTGGACCATCAAACGTGCTCATGGACAGCTGGATGTTTTGAAATTGGAAATGTATGGAGTGCCTCCTCAGCTTTTGCAGACCTGCTTGCCGCTGTGTGTGGCTAACCCAGGGCCCGGGCCAGCGCAGACGGACCACCCCCCCACCCCCCGAAAACAAAGGACACAAGGCAGCAGATGGATGATGCAGATGGCACAGGGTGCCTGGGCAGGCAGTGACCACAGAGAAGCATGTCCCGCCTACGCTGGGCCCACCTGCACTCTTGCTGACTTGTACTGGGGCTGCCTAGGACACCTGTCTGGGCAAACTGTGTGTTGTTTCACAGCGGTCCTTCCGTGTACACTGGCCTCCTACGTGCTTCCAGTAAAAAGCTGTGTTGTCAGACTTGGAAATGATTGCACAAGCAGGTCGGACTTTTGCCAACCCAGAGGTCTCCTGGATGTTCCCAAGTCCAGCTCTCGAGCCCAATGATGCCAGCAGGTCCTCTCCAATTGCGCCAGCAGGTTTTTCTCTTATGGAGCCCAAAGTTAGGAACCCCGCACCGCTTGGGAAGGCTGTCCCAGGAGATGGTGTCACCCAGCCCCAGACTCACCGCTGGAGAGACCGTGTCTCAGATTCTCCCATTCCCCTGGGACCCCGCGGAGGGTCCCACGCAAGACGACAGCCCCGGACCCCCGAGCGAGCAGCTTCCCACAGAGCGCTGCCCCCCCCCCCGCCCCCGCCCCCGCCCCCGCCGGACGCCGCGGCCAAGAGTCAGCTGCTGTCATTGCCTTTGGCTGGCCTTGTGCGGCTGCTCGCTCCAGGACACCCGCGCGGCCGCGAGTCCTGCCCGTTCCCGCTGTGACCCCGACAAAACTCAAGTTTACTCTCTTTTAGTTTGACTCAATAATTACAAAACACTCCTAAAACAAAGGAGCCCCCCCCCCCCCCGTTACTGCCCTGTCTAGCCCGCGTGGCTCCCCGGAGGGAGGGCCTTCCTCTGCACGCCCTGGAAAACTGGGGGGCTTTCGTTGACCCCAAAGCAAACAGAACAAGCCCTCCAGGAGTACCCCTCTCTCTCTCGTGCTGGAGGACACCCTTTCCAATCAGAGGCCTCCCTGACACGCTCCCTGTCTCTCAAGCGTCAGAGAACGCCAAAATCGCTGGCGCTGGAGGACACCCATCCTCACATGAGGGCTGACAGCACCCCGTTACCCTAGAGAATACCCGTCCCCGAACGGGGCCTTCGCTCACACTCACACCCCCTTCTACACCCCAGATCACTCATCCCAGCGCCAGGCCCCGACTGCCCCCCACTCACGGGACACAGCACACAGCCTAAGGTGAGGCCTCCGGTCACGTGCGCTCTCCCCATTACCGCACGTAGGCTCTGTCACGACGCCAGGCTCCCGCTGGCTCTTTCTCGGTCCCACACAACTCCTACTGCTCCCCGAGTTCTTCCCGGACACCCGCTCTCCTACCGCGGGGAACTCGCGTCCCCGCTCCCGCGCGCGCTGGGCGCGGCTCCAGCCGCAGCCCCATCCCCTCCGGCGGCGGCTCGTACACCGGCCTTCAACACGCGTGGGTGGCGCCCAGATCACCGCGAGGGCTTCAGACAAAGGCATCTGCGGACCTGGCGAGCTCACGCCTTTTACCGAACCCGCCCTGCTCTCATCGGCTCCGCCGATGTCTCGACTGGGGCGGCACCTATGTGAGTAGGGACAGCCACCGTCAAGGCCCACCTGCCCTGCCCCATGTAGCCCGCTGTGCCCCCCAGGCCCCCCAGAGGACAGCCCCCGCTAGACCCGGTCGGTGTCTGTGCTCCCCCGCCTACTGTCCTCCCTCCACTGCTGGTTCTATCAGGTACTTCCCGTGACGTCACCCTCTCTCACAAATCCCCGCGGAGACCGGCCGACCAGGTTGTACTGTGGAACTCAAGCCTCCCTTCGCCCCTCCATCCCACCATATGGTGACCCCCTTTCTCACGGACCCGCTGCCCCTCGCTGGCTCCCTCCTCACTCTGGGATCTCCACCCCCACCCTGCCGGCATCCTTCTGCCGACACCACGCATGCGCCTCATCCGGCTCAGGACGGTTCATCCAGTGCAGGTAGATTCCTCGGGAAGGGGCGCTGCCTGTTCCAAAGAGGATGGCATGGCAGCCCAGACTTGCAGAGGTCAAAGGGCAAGTGTCTGAGACTTTAATCTCTCGCACGACGGAGACAACCCAAGCCTCTTAAATCAAGGACAAGGCTCATTCGTTAAAATGGTGTAGCTCTTGATTTTGTTTGCAAAATTGTCGGAACCTCCTGTTACACGTAGGGGAAGGACATGGGTCGAGTCACCGCGCGAGTGACTTGCTGTCCCTAAAGCAAATTTCACTGGCTTCATTCTGCATCACTCCAGGCTCTGAACATTTCCCAGGATGTCGTGGATTGATTTTCATACTCGCCAAGTGGGCCACCTGGCTCTGCGATGTGCATCAGGGGGTCATAATTACTATCCTAAGAAGAGACCCATGCTGTGATTTTCTTAAATGCTATGGATGCATGGCGACCAGATCTCACCCTATACTCTACAGGTGTCTTGCATTTCCGAGGTCTCAACTACCGAAATCTCCGTGGTGATCTCCACGCATTCCCTGAGTATACCTAATGCCAACAGTGGTGCTAAAGCATGATGGGGCCACCTGCATTAAACACACTTTATTCTATTTTATTGTTATTCTTTTTTAAAAAATATTTTATTTATTTATTTGACAGAGATTTTATTATTATTCTTTTTAAAGTAATCTCTACACCCAACGTGGAGCTCGAACTCATGGCTCTGACATCAGGAGTCACATGCTCCACCGACTGAGCCCACCTGGCACCCCAAACATACTTTAAATTTTGGTAAGCTGATATTTTAACACCCACACAATAGGAATTAGGTGCTCCTCAGTAAACCTGGGCCCATCCAAAAGCATGTGGAGGCTCTAAATAGCTCCAGGCCACATGCTCTACTAGTCACAGTGAACACGGGACCACGTTCAGGGGAGCCAGCCAATCCCAAGCCTGCTCACCTGCCTCACCTGATCCTTTCCAGAAAGCCACAATATAGGCTGTCTGTGCCCACTGCTCCGCTCTTAGTGTGCTTTCAACCCCAGTTCTGCTGCTGCTGCTGCTTCTTTTTTTTTTATGTTATGTTAGTCACCATACTATACATCGTTAGTTCTTGATGTGGTGATCCACGATCCATTGTTTTCGTATAACACCCAGTGCTCCATGCAGTACGTGCCCTCCTTAATACCCATCACCGGGCTAACCCATCCCCCCTCCCCCCTCCCCTCTAGAACCCTCAGTTTGTTTCTCAGAGTCCATCGTCTCTCATGGTTCATCTCCCCCTCCAATTTCCCCCCTTCATTTTTCCCTTCCTTCTCCTAATGTCCTTCCTGCTATTCCTCATGTTCCACAAATAAGTGAAACCATAGGATAATTGACTTTCTCTGCTTGACTTATTTCACTTAGCATCATCTCCTCCAGTCCCATCCATGTGGATGTAAAAGTTGGGTATTCATCCTTTCTGATGGCTGAGTAATATTCCATTGTATATATGGATTTGCAAATCAATCAATGTGATAGAACACTTTAATAAGAGGGAGAAGAACCATATGGTCCTCTCAATTGATGCAGAAAAAGCATTTGACAAAATACAACATCCTTTCCTGATTAAAAGTCTTCAGAGTATAGGGATAGAGGGAACATTCCTCAAGTTCATAAAATCCATCTATGAAAAACCCACAGCAAATATTATCCTCAATGGGGAAAAGCTGAGAGCCTTTCCCTTAAGATCAGGAACACGTCAAGGGTGCCCACTCTCACCACTGTCACTCAACATAGTACTGGAAGTCCTAGCAACAGCAATCAGACAACAAAAAGAAATAAAAGGTATTCAAATTGGCAAAGAAGAAGTCAAACTCTCTCTCTTTTTGCAGACAACATGATACTTTATGTGGAAAACCCAAAAACTCCACCCCCAAATTACTAGAACTCATACAGCAATTCAGTAATGTGGCAGGATACAAAATCAATGCACAAAAATCAGTTGCTTTCTTATACACTAACAATGCAACTGTAGAAAGAGAAATTAGAGAAACAATTCCATTTACAATAGCACCAAAAACCATAAGATACCTCTGAATAAACCTAACCAAAGAGGTAAAGGATCTATACTCTGGGAACTACAGAACACTCATGAAAGAACTTGAAGAAGACACAAAAAGATGGAAAAATATTCCATGCTCATGGATCGGAAGAATAAACATTGTTAAAATGTCTATGCTACCCAGAGCAATCTATACTTTCAATGCCATCCTGATCAAAATTCCAATGACATTTTTCAAAGTGCTGGAACAAACAATCCTAAAATTTGTATGGAATCAGAAAAGACCCCGAATCACCAAGGAAATATTGAAAAAGAAAAACAAAGTTGGGGGCATCACATTGCCTGATTTCAAGCTATATGACAAAGCTGTGATCACCAAGACAGCATGGTACTGGCACAAAAACAGACACATAGACCAGTGGAACAGAACAGAGAACCCAGATATGGACCCTCAACTTTATGGTCAAATAATCTTTGACAAAGCAGGAAAAAACACGCAATGGAAAAAAGACAGTCTCTTCAATAAATGGTGCTGGGAAAATTGGACAGGCACATGCAGAAGAATGAAACTCGACCATTCTCTAACACCATTCACAAAGATAAACTCAAAGTGGATGAAAGACCTCAATGTGAGACAGGAATCCATCAAAATCCTAGAGGAGAACATAGGCAGTAACCTCTTTGACATCGCCCACAGCAACTTCTTTCAAGATACATCTCCAAAAGCTAGTGAAACAAAAGCAAAAATGAACTTTTGGGACTTCATCAAGATAAAAAGCTTCTGCACAGCAAAGGAAACAGTCAACAAAACAAAGAGGCAACCCACAGAATGGGAGAAGATATTTGCAAATGACACTACAGCTAAAGGGCTGTAGTATCCAAGGTCTATAAAGAACTTCTCAAACTCAACACCCAAAAAACAAATAATCAAGTCAAAAAGTGGGCAGAAGATATGAAAAGACACCTCTCTGAAGAAGACATATAAATGGCTAACAGACACATGAAAAAATGTTCATCATCATTAGCCATCAGGGAAATTCAAATCAAAACCCCGTTGGGATACCACCTTACACCAGTTAGAACGGCAAAAATGGACAGGGACAGAAACCCCAGTGCTTCTTCCGAGTGCCCAGAGCCACAGGTTGTGTGCTCCTCCAACACTGTGAGTATGGAAAGACCTTTAAACTCTCGGGCTCTCTCTCCACATCTGCGGTCTGCGTCTTTGATTTCAGTTTCATTGTTGCTGGGCTGCTTTTCAAATGCAGTTTCCAATACCTCACTGCAACAGTTGAGATCACTCTCTTCTCGCTCCTACCCAGGATGGATAGCCTGAGGCATTTACATTTTTTGCTACTCAGGCGGCTTTAAGCTGACATCTCTCGGGACTTGAATTAGCTTTTCCCTAACTACTAGTGAAGCGTAACGTCCTTTATCTCTGTGGACGTTGGGCTTACTCTTCTGTGCAATGCATGCTTCTCAACATGTCTGAAAACTATTTGTCTTTTTCTGGTCAATTTCTAAGAGCTCTCAGAGGCTATAAATATCAGCTCCCTTTCATCCAGTTGATAAATATTTTCCAAATTTATCATTTGCTTGTTAACTCTGATAAAAGTGAACTTTGCCATGCAAAGTTTTAATGTTTGTATGTTCAACTACGTGAATTTCTTCTTTCATAGCATTTGATTTTCTGGTCTACTTAATGAAGTCTTCTCATGCACAAGACTGTGCCCTAGAGTTTCTTGTATTTTTCTTCTCCCTTTTTATACTTTATATTGTTTATGTATCTAGAATTATTTACACGTATGGTGTAAGAAGGGAAATCCAATCCTATTTTCTTTGAGGTGGATAGGCGTTTATCCAGTATCATGTGTTAAATAATTCATTACTGTCCTCTGGATTATACCCCCCCTGTTAATCATATCTTAAATTCTCATATAAATAAAACCTAATTATGAATTTTCTACTCTGCTCCACGAGAAGTTTTGTGTAACCTTATACCAATACAATTATTTTTTTACTTTTTATTTATTTAAAATCAATTTAATTAACACAACCTGTATTATTAATTTCAGAGGTAGAGGTCAGTGATTCATCTGTTGCATAGAACACCCAGTGCTCATCACGTCACGTGCCCTCAATGCCCATCACCCAGTTACCCCATCTCCCACCCCCTCCCCTCCAGCAACCCTCAGTTTTTTGTCCTAGAGTTAAGGGTCTCTTATGGTTTGTCTCCCTCTCTGATTTCATCTTATTTAATTTTCCTTCCTATCCTCTATGTTCGTCTGTTTTGTTTCTTAAATTCCACATATGAGAGAAACCATATGATAATTGTCTTTCTCTGATTGACTGATTTTCTCTGATTTCGCTTAGCATAATACCCTCTAGTTCCATCCACACTGTGGCAAATGGCAAGATTTCATTCTTTTTGATGGATGAGTACAATATGATTATTTAGGTAATTGTGGCTTTGTAATACGTTGTGAGGTCCAGTCAAGACAGTGTCCATCACTGATACTTTCCATGAATTTTCTTTTCAGGAATTTTCTCTCTGGCATTAATTTTTTTTGTACATACACCAGAAAAAATTTGTATATGATTTTAAAAATTGGACTTTTTGGGGAATTTGAATTATAATTGCTGGGGTGTATGCATTATTTCATGAGAATTTAAATTTTAATAAACTGTCCAAAAATTTTGCATACATTTTCACTTGTTCAGATGTTATTTTACGCCTTCAAAGATGTTTTCCATAGAGGTTCCATCACTCTGGTTAAATTTAGTCCTAAGTATTTTGAGGTTGTTATGATTAGAATGCAGGTGATATTTTGCTCATTTCCATTTTGTGGTGCTTTGGTGTAAGTTTTGTGTATTTGTCTTGTACCCAGTCAATGACAGAAGTCTCTAGGTGTATTCTAGTATATTCTTTTCTTTTGCATTATATTTGCATCCTTTAGGACAATTATACTATAGTTAGTGACTTCTAAAGTATGTCTATTTTCACAGTATGACAACTTTTTTATTATCAGAGTTTAGTTAAATGACTGTAGCATTTTGTAGTACAGAAAATAACTGTTGTTTTTGGTAAATTCACACTACTTCTTTTAAAATAATTTCATTTATGTATACATTTCTAGTTTATTGATGTAATTGATAGGTAACCTTGTGTAAATTCAAGGCAGTGTGATGATTCGCTATACATATGTGCTGCAAAATGATTGCTACGGTAAGGTTATTTACTACATCTACCACCTCACACAGTTACTTTGGGGGAGGGGTTGTGAGACCTTTTAAAATTTACTATCTTGGCAATTTTCAAGTGTACAATACAGTATGATTAACTAGAGTCACCATGCTGTTTCAATCCCCAGAACTTATTCACTCGACAAAGGAAAGTTTGTGCCCTTTGACCACCTTTGCCCATTTCCCCCCCACAGCCCTAGCCTGGCAACCACCAATCTACTGTCTGTTTCTGTAAGTTCGGCATTTTAAAGAGTCTACATACTATATTGGAAATGAAACTGAGGAAATTTTAAATATTTATGTGTTGTGTCAATAAAAAAATAATAAGCCTATGACATATTAACATGAAAGGTACCTTTTATGAAAAATAAAAATATTTTCCAAAACAAAAACTCATCAGGGACAAGAGTGATACTGTTTGGTATTTTTTTTTTTAAAGATTTTATTTATTTATTTGAGAGAGAGAGAGAGAGAGAATGAGAGACAGAGAGCACGAGAGGGAAGAGTGTCAGAGGGAGAAGCAGACCCCCTGCCGAGCAGGGAGCCCGATGCGGGACTCGATCCCGGGACTCCAGGACCATGACCTGAGCCGAAGGCAGCCGCTTAACCAACTGAGCCACCCAGGCGCCCTGTTTGGTATTTTTGAAAATCGAATGAGTAGCCCAAGAGAAGACAACGGGAATATCAAATCTGCTTCTGCATTCCATCTGGTACAACATCCCACACTGTGCAAACCTCTGGAAAACTCCACTGTATACATATGAGATAGGATGAAAAAGGAAAATAGTATCTTGGTCTCATGAAGATAGTCTTTCTCTTATGCCTCAAAAAGGGATTTTTAGGGGCCTCCATGGGGCCTGTGACTACACTTTGAGAACCATTGTTTTGAAGTTCAGATGAAGCCAGCTTCTTTTGGTCCTTGGCCACCAGAGCTCTTCAATATTTGAAATTAGCAGGTATGTTATAGGGAATATAAATAATGTAGGAAAAGGAAAGAAAAGTGGTGGGAAAAGGCTACACAGTGCTTGATGTCCATTACCGTGAGGATAGGAAAGTCTGCACCAGTGACATAGGGAAGGGCTCATGAGGGAGCCTGGTTCTGACACAGTCGGTGGTTGAGATTGAACCAGCTACCTTGGCGTGATGCCTTGCCTTAAGAGTCTGGATTAAGAATGTGAATGTAAATTAAGATAATTGTGATCTTGGATTTTGCATAGATTATGGAAGGGACCAATTGGAAAAATCCCAAGGAAGATTGTCCTTGTGTTCTTAAAACCCTTAGCCTGGGACGCATTGCTTTAGCCATGGGGAAGTACATACTTGGTTTATCTGCAGTTAGTTGCTCACCTCATAACCAATAATTGTGTCTAAAGATGCAGGCTCTGTAAACTCCAACTCTGTAAATTGGAGCTCCTTATGACAGAGCAGGTCACGTTTTTCTTTCAGAATCCATACGTACAAAGAATTATCTTGCTCTCCAAACACATTTCTTTGTAATCGGAAAACCGCAAGGATGGGAGCAGCAGTTGCTCAAAGATAGGGAACCAGAGGGGCACCTGGGTGGCTCAGTCGGTTAAGTGTCTGCCTTCAGCTCAGGTCAAGATCTCAGGGTCCTGGGATCGAGGCCCGCATCGGGCTCCCTGCTCAGCGGGGAGTCTGCTTCTCCCTCTGCTGCTCCCTCTGCTTGTGCATGCTCTCTCTCTGACAAATAAATAAATAAAAACCTAAAAAAAAAAAAAAGATAGGGAACCAGAATGCATGAAGGAAAGTTATGGTGCTATTCCAGGCGGTTGTGACAAATGTCACAAAGATGCCAAGTGTTAGGTTAAGTTTCCCCTTGCCAGAGAATCATTTCTGCCGGTTGGTTAGAGTATGTCTAAAGCACTTTTATGACTGGAGAGGAATAGCATCTACAATGAATTGTCCTTAGTTTCATGCTAAGTAGATTAAGCTTACTCTACCAATCAAGACATGGGAACTGATTTTTGTCAAGTATCTAAAAGTTGGTTACATTTTGGAAAAATCATCTCCGAAACAGTTTGCATTGAAATCACAAATTTAACATCACTGATGAGACAAAGTGGAGAAAAACAGGCAAAAGCAATGATTGTAAAAATGTTATTGCTAGACCAACACCTAGATTTCCTTCAAAAAAGTTTGGAGCTCTGGAGTCTATCTGAAAGCTTGCCACATCCAGGGGAAAGCTTGGCCGGTGAATCGAGCTAATATTGGTCGATTAGAGCCCTCAGAGTGGTAGTTCCTAGAATCCCCAACCCCCCGGCCTGCGGCAGGTGGCTGTGAGGATGCAAACAAGAGGTCTGGTAGGGTTTGTTGGATCCAGGGTGGTCAGTATCCATGTTCTGTGTTTCGATGGTAGGTTGCTGCTTCTGCCTGCTGCCTGCAAATACAGAGGCTCTTGCCGTTGTTTTATACCCCAAAGGGTATAAATCTTAATGTGGATTCCAGGAGATTTCAAGGAGCCATCTCTTCTTTTGAAGGCATTCAAAAACACTGTTATTTAGGGCGTGAGTTTGTGGGAGGGGCTAGCATCATTCAGTTCATTTTGTACCTAGCCGCACAAAAGGGATGCTGAGGCAGCGACGTCATGCAGTAGTTTAGCTAAACTCCCAGCAAAGCCATACATTAAAAACCCACAGCTGACGTCCCACTCAATGGTGGAAGGCTGAAAGCATTCCTCCTGAGATCAGGAGCAAGATAGGACACCCATTCCCACCACTGCTATTCAACATTATACTGGACCCTCTAGCCAGAGCCATGAGACAAGCAACAGAAACAAAGGGCATCCAAATTGGAAAGGATGAGGGAAAACTATTCTCAGTCACAGATGACGTGACCTTACGTACAGCAAATCCCAAAGGGCTCATAAGGAAACTCGTAGAGCTAATAAACGAGCTCTGCAAACTTGCAAGGAGCAAGACGAACATACAGAGATCAGTTGTGTTTCTACACATCAGTAGTGAACTCTCCCAAAGGAAATTTTCTGACAGGTACAGAGTTTTTGTTGGGGATGACAAAAATGTCTTGTGTAGAGTTAGTGGTGATGGTTGTACAACATTGTGTATCTAATGCCACTGGACTGTGTAGTTAGGCATGGTCAAAATGACATTGTTATGCAGATTTTGTCACAGTTAAGACATAATCTATAGAAAGATAATCATAGATATCGTAATGTCTACTAATTATATGGAGCAGAGATCCACAAAGTGAGCCCGGCTCACTGCCTGTGTATGTATAGCCCCCAAGCTAAAAATGACTTAGACATTTTTTTAATGGCTGAAAAATCCAAAGGACGAATAATATTTCAGGACACTTGAAAGTTATGGGAATTCCAACTTTCAGTATTCAGAAGTAAAATGTTTTGGAACCAAAAAATTAGCGGGATTTGGATGCTTGATTTATCCTTAGTTAGGGCCCTGATATGGTTGCCTCTCCCCAGGTGATTCAAATCCAAGCCACTGATCACCAAAATGACCTCTTTTTTTTTATGGTAAACCTTTACTTTCTACACACTTTAGAAAGTGCCCGTGACTTTGCCTTCCTTATAGGTTTTAGTATTTTTGCAACCTGGTGTCTCATGAATGGACCTGCCTTTTAGAGGTTCCGTTTACCAGTGTTATGGGATCCACAGGATTTATTCACCTCTCTTCTACACTGTGAAGCTCTTTCTACACTTGATCTTAGCCAAAAGGCTGAGAAGCGATTGTGAAGCTCTTTCTGTGCTTGAGCACCGGACCACTGACCCGTCACTTGTGTGGCCACTGGTGGATCCATTGTTCCTGTACTCGATACACTTCCTGTCCATACACCTGCCGCCATTCTTCCCACCTGGTGCCTTTCACAGCTGCTGGGCTTGCCTCAATGTCCCGCTTGCACAAATAGAGACGTTCAAATCTCTACTCCATCACCTGCCATGGATATAAAAGAAGAAAAAATAGTCACGTCCATTCACCTTCCCGCACTTATTAAAACCGGTGACAAACTCAACATATTTTATTTGTGTTCATCCAGCTTTTATACTTCAACCGCCTTTTCCTAACCTTTATATTAATTTTCTGTTTTTCACTGTAATTATGAACTCGTGGCTTTTCGTAGAATCAACTTCTTCCAAATAATGATGTTAATGTTATTTTCATTTTCAAATTGTCACAGGTGGTCTGGCAGGATTCCTTCCTTGGATGCCTTGTTTTATCAGCCTTGTTGCTGGCTTGATTTCTGGCATCAACATGGTGGTCAGTTCTGTCCTGAATTTTCCTGATGCAAGACACAAATACCTACTCTCTAAGAAGACAGATTTCTTTTCGGAGGAAACAGAGCTAGGGAGTAAACTCTAGTCACTGGTATCACACAAGAGAATTGGGGGTAGGTAGTGATGCTACTAGGTCCCGTTTGCCTCCCTTAGGAGAGACAGAGCCAGAAATAGTATCTTAAACATAATTTTAGAAGTATGAGCTCACATCACATTTCCGATTGAATATATTTCTTCAAGGGTGAGGTATTGTCAACCACTAATATCTTGTGCTATGTTGACAGTTACTTTATTAAAGAAGTTGGTTAAAGGAAATTAAAATAAAATGGAGAAGCCAGGCAAATAGAAACTGAGGTTTGAGACGGTTGAGAATCGGTACTGAGGGGGAATTGCAGATGCCGATTCAAGGTGGTAGTCTGTATCAAAGGCCAGAAAATACCAACAAGTGTTTCATAATTAAACAATCCCTGGTATGAACGATGCAACCCAAGGAGAAGGTGCCAGTCACTGAGCTGGCTTTGGGCAAGCTCAAAGGTCTTGGAAGAATTTCTAAACTCAGCAAAGGCAGAGACAGAGCAGTTCTAGTTAGAGGGGCCAAGACAAGACATCGAAGGGAAAGGACAGGAGACATCTGAGCAGAGGAGGCCAGGAGGGCGCAGGTTGAGAAGGCATTTGGGGACTCTAAATCTGGGCAGGCTGAACACCTGCTGGCAAGTTCATTGTGACCAGTTATGCAATAAAATCTACAAACCCAGGGACTTTTTAAAATGAATCTTAGTCTGTTTCCTCAAAATTAATACAGTTTCATTTAGGCATCTTAAAAATTGGCTACTCCAGAACAGAGACCAGAATCACAATAAAATAATAAATATCACAGTAATGGTCAACATTCTGGAGTGTCATACCCCAGGTACGCATTGTTTACATAGTGAAATCTTACTTTCTTCACCATCATTGTAGCTGATCTTTTCATGGAATACAACAATTTTTTTTTTTTTTTAAAGATTTTTATTTATTTATTTGAGAGAGAGAGAATGAGAGGCAGAGAGCACGAGAGGGAAGAGGGTCAGAGGGAGAAGCAGACTCCCTGCTGAGCAGGGAGCCCGATGTGGGACTCGATCCTGGGACTCCAGGATCATGACCTGAGCCGAAGGCAGTCGCCCAACCAACTGAGCCACCCAGGCGCCCCTGGAATACAACAATTTCAACAGACTCATGAAAATGGTATTTCATTTTCAATGCATATTTTCTCTTCCCCCCACATATTTTTAATATTTATAATGCATATTCTCTTTTTTATTGAGATATAATTGAGGTATACCATTATGTGTTTCAGATGTACAGCGTGATGATTTGATATTTGGATAGATAGTGGAATGATGGCCACAGTACGTCTAGTTAGCATACGTTTCATGCACATCTCCTATGTGTAAGCAAGGTGCAATAGACTTACTGGGAGTCTAATGCCTTTTTGAGAGGAGAGGAGGAGATGCTTTAATGCACCTGATTTAGGCACGAGAGAGAGGGAAAAGATTAACAGAGTCAGAATCCAGAAATCAACCTAACAGCGTTAGTCAGCCTCTTGTGATGATATGGATAATACATGCTAGAAAAGGAGTGTGACAGCCCAATAGTCTGTTTAGAAATTTTTCAGTGAGGTATCACAATACTGTCACAGGGTCAATGAGCTAGGAATTTTCATGCTCTGTTGATCAGAGTGTAAACACTGATAGGGCAGAACCTTTTGAGAAATTGGCTTGGAAACATCAGATAAGGGCTTCAAAATATATATATTTAATAATTTTCCACAGCGTCATAAAATCTGAATAAACATCATTATAATTTCTTTTTTCAAAACTGTTTAGGTAGTCTGTGTACTTTCTATTGCTACATATCATGAAGCAGATAATGCCTGGATTTCAATTGCTCTTTTATTTATTTATTTTTTATTTTTATTTTCTTAAAGATTTTATTTATTTGAGTGAGGGAGAGAGAGCACAATCAGGGGGAGGGGCAGAAGCAGACTCCCCACTGAGTAGGCAGCCAGACATGGGGCTCGATCCCAGGACCCCGAGATCATGACCTGAGCCAAAGGCAGACACTTTACCGACTGAGCCACCCAGGCACCCCTCAATTGCTCTCTTAATTTATCAATTCAAACTTGGAAATGGAGATAGGCCCAGAGTTAGAGCTTCATTAAATAGGTTAAAAACAAAATTAATCAAAGATTAATCATTCTAAGACCATGTTAGAATAATACAAATGTATTGGGATTGTCAAATTCAACTCAAAATGGATTAAAGACTTAAATATAAGACCAAGAACTTTAAAACTCTGGAGGAAAACATTGGAGAAAATCTTAATGACATTAATCGTGATTTCATACCAGAAGTACAAGCAACATGATGAAAATAAACAAGTGGGACTTCATCAAACCAAAAAGCTTGAAAACAGCAAAGGAAACCATCAACAGAGAGAAAAGTCATTCTCTGAAATGGAAGAATTTGGCATTTGCAAACCATGTACTTGATAAGAAGTTCCTTTCCAAAATATATGAGGAACTCCCACAACTTGTTAGTAAAGGAAACTAATAAATTCAAAAATGGGCAAGGACTGAAGTAGACATTTCTTCAAAGAAGATATGCAAATAGCCAAGAGGTACATGGAAATATGCTCCACATCACTCATCATCAGGGAGATGCAGATCAAAACCACAACATCACTTCATACCTGTCAGGATGGCTATTAACAAAAAACAGTGGGTAACAGGTATCAGAGAAGATGTGGAGAAATTGGAATTCTCAAGAATTGGAATGTCAATGTTACAGCCATTTCGGAAAACACTTGGCAGTTTCTCAGAATGTTAAACCTGGGTTTGCTCTATGACTCAGTGATTCTAGGCTTACGTATAGACCCAAGAGAATTGAAAATGTATGTCCACACAAAAACATGTGCATGGATGTTTACTTAAGCATTATTCCCAGTAGGCAAAGAGCTGAAAAAACCAAATGTTTGTCAACTGATGAATGGATAAGAAGCATGCGGTACATCTGTACAAAGGGATGTTAGTTAGCCCTTAAAAGGAATGAACGACTATTACACACTATGACGTGGACTGGCCTTGAGAACATTATGCAAAGTGAAAGCAAGCAGCCACAAAATGCCACATAGTGTAGGAATGCATTTATATAAAATTTCCAGAATAGGCAAATCCAAAGAGACAGAAAGTGGCTGCCAGGGGTCGAAGGGAGAGAGGAGTGGGGAGTTGTTTCTATGAGTATGGGGTTTTGAAGGGTTATGAAAATGCTCTAAATTTGTACATGGATAACAAGTCCAGGAATAGACTAAAAACTGCTGACTTGGGTAATTTAAAGGGGGTGATTTTATGGTATGTGACTTATATCTCATTAAAGCTGTTAAAAAATGTCAATTATATTATTTTCTCCCCTCAGCAGATTTCTTTTAATAAACAGCCAGAAGAGTGCAAAGAGATGGACCCAGTGAAAGCTTGCTCTATAAAGCTGAATGACGGACACCTCATGCCTATGTTGGGATTTGGCACCTCTGCTCCTGGTGAGGTAGTCGCAATGACATTGGGGATGGGGAGTAGCAGACATGGGTCCTTATCAGAATCAGAATTTAGGAAATGCAGGAAGGCCTCATTTTCTCCATTTGTAAGCTGCGTCTCTCCAGGCTAGGTTGTTTTGTGCATTAGGTCAATGCTTTTCAAATTTTAATAGGCATACAAACACCTGAGGACCTTGTTAAAAATGCAGATTTGGGGGCTGCACCCACAAAGGTTCTGAATGAGTAGATCTGGGATAGGCCTCAAGAATCCACATTTCTAATGAGCTACCCAGTGACTCTGATGCTGTTTATCCAAGGATCACACTTGGAGTGGTGCTCTATCAAGGGACATGGAAGTGTGTCATCTATCAGCAGTCCGGGGGTGGGCAAGGCTGTTTCTGTTCCTTTCACCTGCTGAATGGTTGTAGCCATTCAAAGCCTGTCGGAATCAGTGAAAGCCAGGAGTCAGGGACTTCGCAGCAACCTTGCTTGTCATGAAGTTTCTTTGTGACGCCCAGGGTCCAAGACCTCTCTGTCCATGCATGCTCGTAGAATATCTAGAGAAATCTCAGCCGCTGAAGGATCTGGAGAGAGGCGAGATTCATGTAGAGAGAGTGTTGGTGGTCTGGAGTGGAAATACTCTCTTCGAGGCCCGGTTGTTAAGACTGTGCCATGGGGAGAGCCATGTGGCCCTTGGAAATTCTCTCTGTGCTTGGAAAACTGAGCTCCATGCATGTTTCTCATTTGAACATCGCGAATTTACAAGAGCACATCTTCAGTGGTTCTTGGTGGAGGAGCTTATAACTATTTAAAGCAAGTTGTAGGATTTGTTCCCCAGCATGAGAGTCACGTGGGATGTCATGCTGAGGACTCAGCGAGGACCCTAGCACAGAGTGTTTCTTTTCTTTGGACGTGGCTTTTAAGTCTGTATCGTTGGGAGTTACAAGTTAAAAAATAATCCTGGAGACATTTTAAGTGAGGGAGAGGAGGGTCACAGAGAGGGGAAATTATGGATAACTTTAAAAGTCCAGCCTGGTAAAGCAGCAGAATAGTAGGCAGCTAAGAAAAATAACCAAGTTGTCTATTGATCATAGGAGAAAGTATCACCTACAGACACCAACTTAGTGACATAACAACAAATTAATGAGCTATTTTTGCGTAAAAAAATAGTTTATTTTCTTTTACCTCTTTGTCCTTCCTCAAACGTTGTTTGAAGTGTTTTTCCAAGTTGACATAGGTAAATCATTAATTTATTCTGTGTAAAGTTATACCTTCATTGCACTGATAGATAATTTTGAGCCTTAGACTTCTGAATTGCAATCAGTGTAATAATCTCTTACCAGTGAATTAATTTGGGACTGTAAATCTATAGACTGTATAAAACCACAGAGCATGTAAATCCAGAGGCAGAGGGTTAAACCAGTGACAAGTGGGGCCAGCTCATGGGCTCACGAGATCCGACAGTGAGCACCTTTTCCTAATGTTCATAGCTTGAAGTTAGCAGTGATGGGAGTATTTATACCATAGAAACTGGCAAATATTCTAAATCAGGACTTCTTTTCTTCAGAGAGTCTGTTGTTAAACATTTACCGCTAAGGTTATAAGTCATCATTTAGCTCTGTCATCTCTAGCTCTCAGCGCTTAGAAAAACAATAGGTCCTGCTGAATAGCTCTGCTTGTGGAACTGGCCATTCCTGAATCTAGTAGGTCCTTGTCTTTTTATGGTCTTCTAGGTTGCAAAGAGCAATGTAGAAGAGGCCGTCAAGACAGCAATCAGTGTAGGCTACCGCCATATTGACTCAGCTTATTTGTATCTAAATGAAGACGAGATTGGGAGGGCCATCTGGAAGAAGAATGCCGATGGCACGGTGAAGACAGAGGACATATTCTACACTTCGAAGGTTCTGTGTATAGTTCCCTCTGTATCTGTGAATAATAGACATGTTAGGTCTCTTTCCTCTGAAGTAGGAAAATAGAACTGCTCCAAGCATGAAATTAATATTTGTAAAAATACTTATGTATCTTGTTAACTTTTTAAACAAAGATGTACTTATTTATTTTTTTAAAAAAGATTTTATTTATTCAATCAATAGAGAGAGAGACAGCGAGAGAGGGAACACAAGCAGGGGGAGTGGGCAAAGGAGAAGCAAGCTTCCCGCCGAGCAGGGAGCCCGATGTGGGGCTCGATCCCAGGACCCTGGGATCATGACCTGAGCCAAAGGCAGTCGCCCAACCGACTGAGGCACCCAGGTGCCCAAGATGTACTTATTTATTTTAGAGAGAGAGAGTGTGCATGTGCACCAGCAGGGGGAGGGGCAGAGGGAGAGAGAATCTCAAGCCGACTCCCCGCTGAGCATAGAGCTTACACGGGGCTTTATCTCATGACCTGAGATCTTGACCTGAGCCTAAATCAAGACTTGGACGCTTAACTGAGTGAGCCACCCAGGCGCCCCTATACACACACACACACACACACACACACACACACACACAGACACACACACACACACATTTTACTTTTGAGCATTTTCTCCTCTATTCCTCACGTCCATGGATATCATACCTGAAACAAATAAAAGAACTTTCATATTTGAGTCAGACTAGAAAGAGAATCCAAGAGGCATTTTTCCAGTAGTGTTCATTGAGCTCATTGAGCTGACTACTACTAGAACCAAATGTATATATTTTTTAAAGATTTTATTTTATTTGAGAGAGAGAGAGAGAATAAGCGGGGTGAGGGTCAGAGGGAGAAGCAGACTGTGCTGGGCAGGGAGACCAATGTGAGACTCCCCATCCTGGGACCCTGGGATCATGACCTGAGCCAAAGGCAGACGCTTAACGACTGAGCCACCCTGGCGCCCTAGAACCAAATATTTAAACGTGAGGTGAAGTAGCCCATGAAGAGAGAGTTGAAGTTCACGCAAATGAATCCTAGGCAGGTCTGTGAACAGATACCGCTTCCTTTTCGCTCCAGAAGATGAAGCTGTCTCTATGTGTTAGACACGGTATCATCATCTTACTGTCATCTGTTTATCTCCTTTCCATTAGATCCTTTTGTTTTGTTGGTTTTAGCAATTTTGATTGGTTTTCCTTAAATTATTCCTTCTTTAAAATAAACTGACTAAAGTACCTTCCCCACCCAAATCCCTACAGGGCCGAATTTTCTTGGGAACACTGAACCATTTAATACAGTCAAGACACAATGTCCTGAACCACAACTGCTTGAGGTTCTTGTTTAAAATGCGATTTCCCAGCTCAATCTCTAGATACTGTGATTTATTAGGTTTGAGGTAGAACCCAGGGATGCGTTCTACACAGGGAGGCCAATTAATTCCTTTACGTTCTAAAGTTTGTGGGGCGCCTGGGTGGCTCAGTCTTTAAGCGTCTGCCTTCAGCCCAGGTCATGATCCCAGAGTCCCGGGATGGAGTCTCACATTGGTCTCCCTGCCCAGCACAGTCTGCTTCTCCCTCTGACCCTCACCCCGCTCATTCTCTCTCTCTCTCAAATAAAATAAAATCTTTAAAAAATATATACATTTGGATCGAGCCCCACATCGGGCTCCCTGCTCAGTTGGAAGCCCGTTTCTCCCTCTCCCACTCCCCCTGCTTGTGTTCCTGCTCTCGCTGTCCCTCTCTGTCAAATAAATAAATTAAAAAAAAGAACTTTAAAGTTTGAGACCCTCTGTGTAGGGCCATACTTCTCCGTTTCTACCGCATTGTCTTAATTCAGTATGAAAAGGAAGCCATGAGGATACGGAACTTAGGAGCTTGGCAGGATGACTTCCCAATGACAGCACTTGGATTTGTGGTTGTTGTTGTTGTTGTTGATTTGCCATTTTATTATTTTCTCCTAAAGATTCTTTTTTTTTTTTTTTAAGCTGAATCAAATAGTTTTATTTGTTTCCGCTTGGGCTAGAACCAGGCAGCAAGCCCCTGATGACTCAATCAACTAAGCCATATTAAAATACAACATTTTTTTTTTTATTGAAGTGAAGTTAAAAGAGCATTTTTTTGTTACAGAAGTAGAGTTGAAACACAATGTTCTTTGAGTTCCAGGCATACAACAGAGTGGTTTGACAAGTCTATACATTACACAACACTCACCACGATAAGTGTAGCCCCCATCCGTCACCATACAATGCTGTTGCAACATTATTGACTATATATAGTCTCCATTCTTCATGACCTCCTTACTGTATAACTAACTGGAAGTTCATACTTCTTGATCCCCTTCACCTCTTTCACCCCTCCCCTGCCTCCCGTCCCTTCTGGAAACTACCAACTACCATTTTCTCCTCTGTATTTATGACTCTGTTTCTCTTTTCTGTTTGTTTGTTTGTTTGTTCATTCATTTGTTTTGCTTTTCAGATTTCACATATAAGTGAAATCATATGGCATTTTTCTTTCTCTGGGTTATTTCACTTAGCATAATATCCTCTAGGCCCATCCATGTTGTCACAAATGGCAAGATTTCATTTTTTTATCGATAACACTCCATTTGTATATATACATATATATCACATCTTTTTTATCCATTCATCTATCAATGGACATTTGGATTGTTTCCATATCTTGGTTGTTGTAAATAATGCTGCAATAAACATAGGGGTGCGTGTATCTTTTTGAATTAGTGTTTTCGTTTTCTTTGGGTAAGTACTCCAAAGTGGAATTATAGTAGTAGATAATATGGTATTTCTAGTTTTAATTTTTTGAGGAACATCCTTCCATGCTGTTTTTCACAGCAGCTGCACCAGCTTGCAATCCCACCAACAGTGTAAGAAGGTTCCCGTTTCTCCACATCCTCGCCAACACCTGTTGTTTCTTGTGTTGTTGATTTTAGCCATTCTGACAGGTGTGAGGTGGTATCTCATTGTGGTTTTGATTTGGGTTTCCCTGATGGTTGATGATGTTTAGCATCTTTTCATGTGTCTGTTGGCCATCAGCATGTCTTCTTTGGAAAAATGTCCATTCAGGTTTTCTGCCATTTTTAATCAGATTAGTTGTTCTTTTGGTGTTGAGCTGTATAAGCTCTTTATGTATTTTTGATATTAACCACTTATCAGATATATCATTTGAAATATCTTCTCCCATTCTGTAGGTTGCTTTTTTTGTTTCGTTGATTGTTCCCTTCACTGTACAGAAGCTTTTTACTTTGGTGTAGTCCCAACGGTTTATTTTTGCTTTTATTTCCCTTGCCTCAGGAGACATATCCATAAGTATGTTGCTGAGGCCAACATCCAAGAGATTACTGCTTGTGTTTTCTTTTAGGCTTTTTATGGTTTCAGGTCTCACATATAAGTCTTTAACCATTTTGAGTTTATTTTTGTGTATGCACGTTGCTGTCCTGTGTTTCCACTACCGTTTGTTGAAGAGACTGTCTTTTTTCCATTGCATATTCTTTCCTGCTGTGTTGAAGATTAATTGCCCATACAGTTGAGGGTCCATTTCTGGGTTTCTGTTCTGTTCCATTGATTTATGTGTCTGTTTGTGCCAGGACAATACTCTCTTGATGACTACAGCTTTGTAGTATAACTTGAAGTCCAGAATTGTGATATTTTCAGTTTTGTTTTTCTATCTCAAGATGACTTTGGCTGTGCAGGGTCTTTTGTGGTTCCACATACATAGTAGGATTGTTTGTTCTAGTTCTGTTGGTATTTTGAGAAGGATTGCATTGAATCTGTAGATTGTTTTTGGTAGTATGGACATTTTAACAATATTAGTTCTCCCAATCTGCGAGCATGGTGTATCTTTACATTTGTTTGTGTCATCTTTAATTTCTTTCATTAATGTCTTATAATTTTCAGAATCCAGGTCTTTTACTTCTTGATTAAATTTGTTCTTAGGTATTTTATCCTTTTTGGTGCAATTGTAAATGGGATTGTTTTCTTAAGTTCTTTTTCTACTGTGTCGTTATTGTATAGAAATGCAACAGATTTCTGTATATTAATTTTGTCTCCTGCCACTTTACTGAATTCTGAATTTATTAGTTCTAATAGTTTTTTGGTGGAGTCTTTATATGGTATCATGTCTGCATTACAAATAGTGACTGTTTTATACTTTATTAATTTCTCCTAAAGATTCTTAAAAAAAGGGGGGAGGCTGGGTGGCTCAGTCAGTTAAGCATCTGCCTTCAGCTCGGGTCGTGATCCCAGGGTCCTGGGATCGAGCCCCGCATCGGGCTCCCTGCTCAGCGGGAAGCCTGCTTCTCCCTCTCCCGCTCCCCCTGCTTGTGTTCCCTCTCTCGCTGCGTCTCTCTCTGTCAAATAAATAAAAAAATCTTTAAAAAAGATTCTTAAAAAACATCATCTCTTTACCATTTCTCTTTCGACCACTGCAGGTGTGGGGAACCTTCTTCCGTCCAGAATTGGTTCAAACTGGCCTGGACACGTCCCTGAGGAAGCTTGGGTTGAGCTATGTGAACCTTTATCTCATTCATTTCCCAGCAGCTTTGAAGGTTAGCAAAGTTATTTTACTTTGATGATCAACATAACGATTAGTAGCTGAATACAGCAGAGGATATAGTTTATAAAAATGAGGAGAAAACATACATAGTACTTTGAGATTCCCCTTTTTCTGCTACAATTTTCCCATCTCAGTCCCAGAGTGACAGAAGCTCGTTGGCTTCCATGTCTTTGCTTCGATCTTATGAATCCATTGCCTGTATTTTGAAGATCCCATGCTCCGAAATCTCAGCCTCTGTCCTCTTGTGTCTGGGGCAGGTCCCGACGTGGAGACCAGTTGAGGTACCGGAGGTTTAATGAGTCTGGAAGTCAGGCCTTGAGATGCCGGTGAGTCATGCTCTCGTACGGCCACCTCCAGATGGAGAGCAGGGGTGGGAGGGGCCTACCCCCCCAGGGTCGGGGCCAGAGGCCCTGTGGGGTCCTGGCACCACCGTCACTTCTCTCTACGGTGGGGCCTTGGGTGTCTCAAGTTGTGCTTGACACAAACAATATTCATTAAACCTTTAGCAGTTAAAAACACACTTTCTAGGAAGTATACTTCCTCCACATACTTTCTTTCCCTTTAACCTAACCTTTCCGTTCGTTTCAAGAACGAGAATAGATTGTGGCATTAGTCTCCAGGTCTGTGGGCTGTAGCTGGCTTGGCTGAGGCCAAACGTAGCTTTATACGACCTCCCATTCTTTTCTGTGTCCCAGCCCAGGGAGGAACTTTTTCCAAAGGACAAAGATGGAGAAATCATTTTTGACACAGTGGATTTCGGTGCCACATGGGAGGTGAGTACAGTTCCAAAGGTGCTACCCACGTCTCTGCGTGTTGGGAGACAGAGGATGGACAAGGAGTCCAGGAAACATGTGTCTCGTCCAATTCTGCTCCCGTGTAGACTTGGGCGAGTCCCCGGATGTCCCTCTGCCTTGGTTTCACATCGCCCCCACTTAATAATTCAGTAAGTACTTATTGAGGGCCTATGGTGTACTCAGCGCGGAGAATTTTTAACTTCTCAGGCTACATCAGTGAGCAGATCAAGGTCTCTGGTTGCATGGCGTGGAAGGTGCTGTGGCAAGAGGTTGGAATGGAAGGGAAGGCTGACTCACGGGACTGAGAGTGCCAAGGTAGCTATGGGGTGCGATGGGCAGGGTGGGCCCTCCTGAGCAGCTAACATTGGGCAAAGATTTGCAAGAAGTAAGGGAGCTGATCGTGTGGGTATCTGGAGGGAGAGTGATACAGGCATAAAGAAAGCCAAGGCCCAGGGTTGCTTTTTTTCTTTTAAAAATTTTATTTATTTACTTGAGAAAGAGTGAGAGCGAGCGAGAGAGAGAAAGAGAGAGAGCATAAAGGGAGAGGGAAAAGCAGACTCCCTGCTGAGCAGGGAGCCTGATGTGGGGCTCGATCCCAGGACCCCAGGGTCATGACCTGAGCCAAAGGCAGACGCTGGACGACTGAGCCACCCAGGTGCTCCCAAGGCCCAGTTTTTAAGGTGAGAGAGAACCTGTTGTGTTCAAGAACAGCAAAGGGGCATGTGTGACTGGAACAGAGTGAATCTGGTAACCCTAATAGGAAATGAAGTCAAAGGGAAAAGAGGGAGCCAGTGGTCTGGGGGTTACATGTATGGCCTCCTCCCTGCTTCCTGTGCTTCCCAGCCTCCACTTCCTGTTCTCCTGGAGCTTGTTTTGCCATCGCTCAAGGTTTTCTAGCTTTCAGCTAAAAATCGCATTAGCCCCTTTAGCTTTGTCATGAACCGCTTGCCTTCTTTCCTTATTCTATCTTCTTACTCATTTTTTTCCTATTATTTTCTTTTTCATTCTCATACTCGGTTAATTCCTAGCTCATTTACTGACATCGGCACCTTTCAAGGCTTTCTCTCTCCTGCTGTGTCTCACCTTCTCTCCCAGCCCCAGCCCCCAGGCTAAGCATGCTACTGTTCACCATGCTTCCCCAGGTGGTTACACAGATAACTCCTCACACCCCCTCCGTCCACAGGCCGTGGAGAAGTGTAAGGATTCAGGGCTGACCAAGTCCATCGGCGTGTCCAACTTTAGCTGCAGGCAGCTGGAGATGATCCTGAACAAGCCAGGGCTCAAGTACAAGCCTGTCTGCAACCAGGTGAGCCTCACCAGTCCGCCCCCCCATGCCCCAACCTCTTCTCCCTCCTCAGCTTCCTCTTCCCTCATTTCAACAAGGTCACCAGTGGCCTCTCCCTCCCCTCTAGAGAACGGAGTGCATTGCAAGTTGTTGAAACAGGTCCCAAGGCCACATTGCTTTATAAACAAACATCAGAGGGTCAGGTTGGAGTGTAATCAACTAGAGGTGCTATGGTGGTTGGTCCCAGAAAATTAAAGCTAACCAGCTACTGGGCTTTCTCACCTCCGGTCAATAAAGTTGGAACACCCTTGCGTAAAGGAAAACGGGGAATTCTGTTGAGTTCTGTGTCACGAGATAACCACTGAGACTCGAAGGTACAAAATCAGCCTGCCACAATGTGAATACGTGAATGCCATTGAACCCTACACTTACAAACGGTTAAAATGGTAAACTTATTTTTTTATTTTAATTTTAATTTTTTTAAAGATTTTATTTATTTATCTGACAGAGAGAGAGAGAGAGCGCACAAGTGCGAGGGAGGGGCAGAGGGAGAAGCAGACTCCCCACAGAGCGGGGAGCCCGATGCGGGGCTCGATCCCAGGACCCCGGGATCATGACCTGAGCCGAAGGCAGATGCTTAACCGACTGAGCCACCCAGGCGCCCTGGTAAACTTATTTTTTATAAAAAATGGTAAATTTATGTTATGTGTATTTTACCACAATAACAAATTTACAAGTAAAAAAAATTAAGAAGTCCACTTGCTAAGATAAATCTGCTTTAATAAGCCACACATACAACTTGCTTATTTTACGGAATAAAGTAAGAAATCCTATAAGTAGGGAAGGGAGCGGCCACCCCTCTGCACTAGGCAGGGCCCACACGCACCCTGGTTTTATGTCAACTCCTTTTAAATTTCTTACCTGCTGGCTGACAAAGAGGGATAGGCAGTCCGTGTATTAAATATTCGGGAGGCTTATTTTTAGATGAAAATACAAAGGAGTTCTAAAAACTTGAGCATAACTAGGGAGGTTTACCTCCACTTTGGGCATCACAAGTTTAGAGGAAGTAAAGAAACTGGTTCTGACCGGGGTAGTGGTGATGAATTAAGAAGTCGAACGTGGCCATGAGCTCTACAGAGCCAGCAGAACGCGGCCAAGGGGAGGTCATTGGTCGGCGGGGCATCTGCACGGGCCCGAAGAGCTGGTGCAGAGTATAGTCCCTGGTGACCTGTGAGGCAAACAGGTCATCATGGACGGTGGTTGAGGTCAGGTGTACCCGGGTCCAGGTTTGGTTTGGGGCCCGGCATACAACACGTCCCCCTTCCTCCCCACCTGAGCTGCAAACAGGAGTGGCCGTGACACAGAGAGTTAATTTGCACTTCCCGCCTGAGCCAGCCCCAGCAAGCCAGCTCATTCTGGATCTCTGCTCCCTCGGATCTGACCACCGGAGTCAGAGGAAAAGCAGCGAGAAAGGCGTGCAGCAGAAAGTGCTTCTGCCGCACTTCCGGTTTGGGCTCTGGCACGTTAAGGAGCTGGGGAGTTGTGCCTTGCGTCTGTACAATAAGGAAGAAGCTGACCCAACAGAGAACCAGCCACTCTGTTTCGATCCCTCAGATGACTGGGGTCCAGGCAAGCTGCTGCCCCGAAAATTGGAGAGGCAGACAGGCAGATGCAGGGAATCACAGCTTCCCAGGAACACAAGGGCTGCTAGGGTCCCTTTGGGGCAGGAAAGTGTCGAACAGCAGCTGCTGACTTGCTGGAGGCTCAGTGTGGACGAGTCTGAGAGCTAAAGACTCCGTGGGGCTCATCTATTGGGTGGTTCCACACACTTTTGTGATTTTTACCTCCAGAAGCCCTACCAGGTTTTCCCAATGAACACTGGAGAAAAAAAATCCCCTCATGCTTCTAACCGGGGGAAGGGAAAGTAGTCAGCTTGAAAAATGGTTAGAACATTCTGTTTCTGTTTGGGCCCACCCCACAGCGAAACCACTACACTGCAGCCTAACCACCTGGGGTTTAACTCTGGCCTAACTGATCTGATGGAAGGGAATATACCCAACCCCAGCCCAAGAATCCACAATTGAGCTGAGCTGGCCCCTAGCCCACCCGTCCCATGGCTGGGTTGACGGCCTTGGCCCACATATACCTGGACAAGAAGGCGGAGAAGACGTGGTTGGCATTGTGGGTAAAGGTTCTGGATTTCCTGCTCTCCGGGTGCATGGAAGGAAGACAGATGGAAAATGAGGAGACAGTACCACTGAATACCTGTTACTGCACAGAAACCTCTCTCACTAGCTGTGTGTGCGTCTCATAACACTAATAACAGTTTCTGACGAACAAAAACTAGCCATTTCTTTCCACTTGATGGCAAAGGGGCCAAAAGTCACAAATCCCTTTACACCCAGGACAAGACTGAGCTTAGGCAAGGGAACAGGTGCAGGGATGCAGAGCAATTCTGGCGTTTGGAGGCTCCAAGGATCACTCGGAGACATCACAATATGATGTGGTGGGAAAGAGGAAAGCACTCTGGTTTCGGGAGTCAAATTACTCAGACGTGGGGGATGAGGCGGGGCGGCTGTGAAGAGAAGAGATCAGTGTAGGGCTGAGGATAATTAGGAAAGGCAGAGCTGCTCCTCGCTAGATACGAGCAACGCGTATCCTCACACAATGGGTGTCCTCACACCCAAGGCCTCCCACCCCGAGCTTGTCCCTCCTGAGCCCCGAGCCCATTTCTCGGTACTTGCTGTCTCTGGGCAGTAATCCAGAGGTCAGCCTCTGGCCACTCCACTGGCCCAGCTGTGGGTGACGATCCTGTGGGACGCCTAAATGCATTTGTGACCATGCGACACAGCCCCATATGTTCCTCATCAATTTGGTGGCCCTGGTCCTGAGATCCAACCCTCCTGCTTGGCACTCTGCGGGTGGAATGTCACCCTTACCTCAACCAGAGCAAACTCCTGGAGTTCTGCAAGCCCAAGGACATCGTCCTGACCGCATACGCTGCCTTGGGGTCCGACTCCAGGAAGGAATGGTAATGACCTCTGTGCATTTTTTCTAACCACGGGCGCCGTACCTTCTGGGGTCGTCATTGCTCAACCCTCAGGGGGAGGTTGACTGTAGACGGCAGGAATAATCCATCCTTGAAAACCCTTTAACTATCCTACGTTGTAACGACTCAAGAACACAGTATTAGGTAATAAAATCACTGATTAAAATATTCACACAATTCAAAAGCTTTGGCCTTCAAGAGTGACCAAGGGAGCCCACGCCACGATTCTGACGCTTGAGGGTTGAGTGATAGGAGACAAGTAACAACTTCTGTAAGTCTTAGTTTCTTTATCTCTTGAAGAGGAATATAAAAATGCACCTTTTAGCACTCGACAGAACAGATCATTACTTGAAAGCATTTTTGAAGTTGTTATGAAATAATTAGATTATTTATTATCATGGAGATTATTGGGTCCTGCTTTGGACAAACATTTTATCTTCTTGACCTATCCAGTCTTTTACTACATTACTCAGAAAAGTTTGAAAAAAATGAAATAATACCGGGGAGTCCTTTCCTGCCTTCCTTTCTCTGGTCCTTCTCTGGAGTTACTAAAAGAAGCAAAAACAGGGATGGAGGCAGCCAGAGGGTAATGAGGCAGATTTCAGAGGATGAAGCACCCGCAGCGTGAGTGGGTATGCAAGCTCAGGCACACGGCACCTCTGCCTCTCTTCCAGGGTGAACAAGAACACCCCCGCTCTCCTGAAGGATCCAGTGCTCAAGGCCATTGCCGAGAAGCACAGGTGCTCTCCTGCCCAGGTGGCCCTGAGCTTCCAGCTGCAGTGGGGGGTGGGGGGGTGGGGGTGGTGGTGGCCTTGGCCAAGAGCTTCAACGAGAAGAGAATTCAGGAGAACTTCCAGGTTCGTGGTAGGGCTGTGGGCAGCAGGGGACCGACAGAGGTGCCTCATTTCCCTCTGGTCTGGGTTATCTGTGGGACCCCCGAGGACTGTTTGGGCGTATACTGTGTGCATCTGAGTGCTGTAGGTAACTACTCCATCCTCCGGCTGAGGCAGGGAAGGAATGTGGGAAAGGACTCCAGAGGGTCAGGTTTGGGTCTCGATGTTGTTTTTTTTTTACCTCACAGTATGGCCTTGATTTCTTCAGGGGCAGAATGGAGGAGTTAGATGAGATGTGATTTGGGCTTAAACCTGTCTAGGATTCCTTTGTTCCAGCCGCACCCACACCCGCCCAGCAACCCCGAGGGTGGTCTGAGTTCAGTGGACACACGGCCACACTCTTGCAGGGGAATGAGCCCCAGGTTCACGGCCACCGTCTCACAACACCTGCACACATCCCTACACAACTATGTGTTTCTCCGGGGGGGGGCAGTCAGGGGCACAAGGAAAAGGAGCCAGTCTTCTCCCGTTTCTGACAGGTTTTCGATTTCCTGGTGACACCAGAGGACATGGAAACTCTGGATGGCCTAAACAAAAACATTCGCTGTTTTGCAGATCCGTAAGTAGCTCGGTGCGCTGTAGACGCTGGGGAGGAGGAGGGTGATGGAGTCCACTGGTCCCCGTCCAGAGGGCCGCCTCATCTTTGAGGAAAGTGGCCGGGAAACATCCTTCCTTCTGACCTTCCGACCCCTGTCCCCCGTGGCTCTCCTCTTTGTGATTCTGTGATTCTGTGTTATAGTTTTTCAGGACGGTACCACTGGGGGAAACTGAGTAAAGAGTACATGGGATACTCCATATTATTTCTTATGACTTACTCTGAATCTACAATTAGTTCAAGATAAAAAGTGCTTTATAAAATAAGAAACCAGAAAATCGGTTTCAGCTCCACATATTCCCTTTCCTTTTGGAATCTTTTCTAACCCAGTGTCAAAAGAATTTGGGTGAGACTCTAACCATAGGCCCCTCTACCAGTTCTTGAGTAATCCCAAGGACAATCTCAGAGCACAGCCCAGAGGAAGTGGAATTGAAAACAGGAGTGATTTAGCTCAGCCAGTGAAGCCGGTGGCTCAATACACCTCCTTCTCTGAACTTGAATGATGGGGATTTCAAGCCAGTTGTAGGACTTGGCATTGTTAGTTACCAAGTGGTGGGATAATTCAGAATTTGGGGTGAGGGATTCAAAAGTCCAAATGAACCCCAAGGGAAGAACAATCCTTTCTGGAAATTGTTGTTAAACTCAAATTTTAATTTTCCCATACATTCAAATGATTAACCATAAATACTTTTCTTTAGCAACATACACTCTTCCACTTGAGAATATGGGGGGTTCAAATGCTATCAATTCATAGACACATTTGTAAGGACTTTGGAATATAATCCCAACTTTCCTCCAGGAGATCTTTATAAATTTATAGTTCTCCTAAAAGTTACTGAAAGGGTAATTCTTCAAAAAACTTAACATATATTGGAGAGTCCAAATTTCAAAAATGGTATAATTGGTAAAAGGGACTGAGAAATGAGTGCCATGATTTATTAAGAGCTTCCAAAGGTGTGCTTTCTCCATTTGCATCAATGCATCTTTGTGAGGAATTTCCAGGCCCAGCTGCTTGCCATAAAGACCATGTTTCAAATGGAACTGAGTTTAGAATCAGAATTTCAAATTTCTATATCACAAAGTGTTGAATCAAGATTGACATATATATATATATATATATATATGTAAAGCATAGTCAAACTATTGCTTTGAAAAGAATTTGTTAGTAATAAATTAGTAAGAACAAAGAGTTTGGACCGTGATTAAAGTTCTTATTTTTCAATTTTTTATTTCATCCCTGGCTTAATTTTTTTTCTATTTTGCGGCATATTTTATAATGTACATAACGGATCAGTAAAGAGTGCGTTTATATAATACATAAAAAATATACATGTATTTGGGTGCAAGTTCAAAAACTGTTACTAATAGTAGAGGTTCCATCAAGAAAGATGGACCCCATTGTTCAGAGCTCACGTTGCCCTTATGTGCACGAGACGGGAGAGCAATGGTGTCCTTTTTCACCAAGGCTGTCCACAGCGCGGAGAGAGAGGCCCCCCTGGCAGCCCTCGAAACCACTGTTCCTCTCCCTGTGGACCAGGCGGGACTGGGCCATTCCCAGACGGGGGCAGGCGCCACACCTGCGGGGAGCCGGGGTCGCACCTGCGGGGTGCCCGGGCCAGGGTCACACCCGCGGGGAGCCGGGGTCGCACCTGCGGGGAGCCGGGACAGAAGTCGCACCCGCGGGGAGCCGGGGTCGCACCTGCGGGGAGCCGGGGCCGGAGTCACGCCTGCGCGGCGCCTCGCCGGAACCCCTGGGCTGCCTGGGGAGAGGTCCAGTCTCAGAAGCTGGGTAAGCAAACAGAGCCCAGCTGCCTGGCCCCCGTCGGCTCCCCTGCTCCGCCTTCCCAGCCAGCGTCCCCGATGTCGGTCCGGGCTCGGGAACGAACCCCTGCCGCCTCCCCTGAGCTGGCCCGTGCGCTCTTGCAGTCCGTTTCCGTCCTCGAGCCTGGATTTCACGACTCCCATCCCCCGGACGACCACCACCCCCCAAGTAGAGCCTCCAACCCACAGGCGGAGGAGCGGCGCCCCCTGCCGCCAGAGCCGCGAATGCGCCGGCGCCCCCCGCGGACCCGCTTCTGAAATCCTCCGACGCAGGCGAGGCCTGGGGTCGCAGCTGGGGTGCCTGCCTGCTCATCGACAGTCCGCGCCCTCGTGCTTTGCGGAGGGTTCTCAGACGTGCACGGTGCGACGGCAGCTGTGGGCCGCCCGCGCTTGGCCCAGCTGATGCAGAGGCGCAGGGCTCACCGTGTGCACGCGTCCTCCACCCCAGCTCTGTGGGGCCGAGTGTTTCTCGGCTTCCTGGTATTTGCCATGGTGTTGCTATTCCAAGTGGTCCTAGTCAAAAAACCACTTACAAATGTGTAATCCTTTTTTTCCTGTAGAATATAAAGTGATGGAACTTACAGTACTGTGTGGTCCCTCAAGGGACGTTTGTTTAAGTTTAAGGTGTAGAGATGAGAAGCAGCACAACCCCCCCCCCCCCCCATCGAACAGTGCCTCTGCAAGGCTGGAATTACCGTGAGGAAGATTCAGTGTAAGATGTGGAAATCATTTACACTAGGCAGGGAGCTCGGATGATTAGTTAAAATTATTTGTCAAAATATTAAGTGAACAGTTGCGTGAACTGTACGTCCAGTATATACATTCATGCATTTTTAAAAAGCAAGTTGCAAATGACATGTGCTGTGTGGCAGGTTTTGTGAAGTGTTTATGTCCATTTATTAGATGTGTATATGTGTTACATATATTTTTTTAAGATTCATTTATTTGAGAGAGAGAGAAAGAGTGAGCAGGGCGAGGGGCAGAGGGAGAGGGACAAGCAGACTCCTCCCTGAGCACGGAGCCCCACTTGGGGCTCAACCTCACAACCCTGAGATCACGACCTGAGCCGAAACCAAGAGTCCCACGCTCCACCGACTGAGCCGCCCAGGCGCCCCTGTGTTACATACCTTATGTAATTTGTTTATCTACATAATGTCGTGGACATGGGCAAAGATTAGAAGGAGCCACTAGAAAGATGATTCTTCTTAGATACTGCTGTTTTAGGCCATTTTTGCTTTCTATAATTGAGCTTTTTTCCGTTCTCTTTGCATTCTGAATCCGGCAGAATTACTTTGTTAAATAGAAAAATTCTGTAAATATTGATAGAAAGCATTATTAGCCAATTGTGTAGAACTTTTCATACACTTAACAGAAACAGGGAAACACCTGGCAACTAATTCATGAAAATGAGCCTTCTTAATCTAACATAATAATTGGTCCGAAGCTTGGTGCCGAAGTGCCACCCAGTGAGACGAATCACACGCTGCCCTGAACGAGCCCATGTGGACGCGCGCCCTCATGCTCTTCCTGACGCGGCACGTGGACAGGCTGGACCCTGAGTGCATGAGGGGGACAGGCCACATGTCCTCTCTGAGCTGGGTTTCCCCAGGTATATTTAAATAAGAAGAAAAGCCTCTGTTGAACCGAGACCTCGCCCACGTTCAGCCAGGTGTTCTCTGGATGTGTGAAGGTACGGATTTTGGGGGGACTGGCAGGGGCAGAGGAGCACAGATGACACGAGGCGGGCCCAGGGTTGGTGAGGGGACTTGAGTGACAGATGTAGAGACTGATGCGATGATCCCAACTCTTGTATTTAAGTATTTCCATAGTACAATCTTTATTTCGAGAGTACAGGCCACATAGCTTATCTTGTCAGAATCCCATCACGCTGTGCTCAAAGGGTCCTTAGGACTGAGGGTTCTCCACGGAGAGTCCTCACTGCTCCCATGGTGCTTGTCTCCGTCACTGAAACCGGCTGAACCGTGTGTGTTTCTCAGGGAGCTCAGCTTCTGTTCCAGGTGGGAACCCACCCGAATCAAACCCCGTCCCTCCCCTCCCTGGCCACCCTGCGCAGAGGCGGGGGTCAGACCTGGGGCACCTGTCCGGGCAGCAGGAGGACGAAGCGGGGAGCCATGCTCAGTAGTCTATGTTGAAAGGATAGTCCTTGTGGTTTTCAGCTCTGAAAAACAGGAAAACAAATAAAAAATAGAGATGTTCATTCTTTTTAAGAGAAACATACTAAAAGCTACAGTCGTGTACTTTCAAGCTCCCTGATACATTAAATTAAATTAGTCTTTGGCTTCACTCAGTGGCCCAGCCTCAAATAGGAAAGACTGATGAGAAGGCCCAATTTAACCTCAAACGTATATAATCAGCATCTCTTCAAGAACCAATCCCTGTCGTGAGAGGAAGTAAAGGAGACATATTTACATGGGTAACCTGCACATTCGGAAGTTCCTGTCCAGGCCGAGGATGTTGTTCATATCCTGTTCTGATAATTCGAAGTCAAACACCTGCAGCCAAAACAGATGTTCACAGCCAATTCAGATCGGTGAGCATTCCGCTGAGCACGCGTCGCCTGCAAGGCGCTGAGCCAGGCCCGTCGGGGACACAGCGCTGCAGATGCAACACCACGTGTGGCCCCTGCAACTCCCCCAGAGCATCGGCCTCCGCACCCGCACGTGGACTGTGAGCTGCCACCACCGGACGCCGGCTGCCCGGGGCTGGGTGGGAACCGCATGCACCCCGCGGGAGTAAGGACACCCCAGGAGAGTTAAGAGGTACAGCAAAGCATTTTTCCCCCACTACTCAAAAAAGCCAAAAAATGAAAAACCAAAGCCCCAAACCACTTGTGCCCCACACCCTGCCAGCCCGGAGGACACGTGGGCCCCGGGACCGTTAAGTCTCACAGTACCCGTAACACGGTGTGATTTTCGTGTCCGTTCCTTCTAAAGCAGAATTCTAAGCTGCCCCCTGCCACTCCGTCTGCCCTTTTACTCTTAACACACTGGAGGACTAGGAGTCACTCCTAAAATAAGAGCTTTCCTCCCAGGAGAGCCAACCCTAGTCGCCGCTGAGGAGCTGGGAGAGAAGGTGCCGTGGCCGGGGGCCCGGCCTCTCCCCAGAGGGAATCCTCCACCCAGTCCGGCAGACACCAGGGACTCGGTGTCCACGCAGTGCTGACTGGAGGGCGGGCTGGGGCCCCGGGGGGGCGCTGGGTTCCGTTCTGGAGGGCTCAGGGCAGCCCCGGGGCCAGCGGTCCTGAGGGTTGGGGAGCAGGCTCCTGGCTGGGCAGGCAGCCCTGGGCGCCTCTGGCTGACTCCCTGGTTCATCACCTCTCCGTTCCCCGTTTCAGCTGGTTTGCCAGCTCCTGGGCCGGTGTGGTCACCCTCTCGGGTTCCTTGTGCTGTGGCCGCGGCTTCATCCCGCCCCTCTGTCGTGTCAAAGCCACAGGGGGCCTGTTTGCTGCAGTGGTCAGACCCCCAGCTAACTAACATATGATTCCAAACCCTCCGAGTAAAAGAAGAAAAGCACTTTCCTGGATATTCTCAAGAATCCGCTTTGGGGTGACTGATTTGGGGATCACTATCACATTCCTCTGGATCTGAAATCGGAGCAAAATCTACAGAAAAAAAAGTCTAATATTAGACAAGGGGAAATCCCATGGAGTTAGCTGTTTCCCGCATAGTCTATATTATATTGTGCAATGAAGTCCAAAAGTCAGGGGCAGCTAAGCCTTTTATTACAAGCTCTTCTGTTCCAAAATCCTTCCAGAACCAAACTGGCGTTTCCTGGATGGTTCCTCCAATGTGTGTGTAATGACTGCCACTGGCCCATGGAGAATTCCGTGAATTAATGAGAATTAATGAGGCGCCCAACCCCCAGACGTCGGACATGAGAGCACGGAAGAGTGGTAAAGGCCATCCCTGTCCCATTGGGCTGGTGGGCCGAGGGACACGGCCTCAGAGCTCCCATCCGGAGTGCCGCCCACGGGGCCTCGCAGCCTGCGTGGCTGGGAGCACGGCCCTGGGCTGGTGACCCGAGGGAGCTCCAGACACGGGGTCATCTGGGCCACCGTCAGTGAACCCTTCCTCCGTCCAGTCCCTGGCTCCCCGAGGAAGAGGGCATGCCCCTCCCCTCCCCCCCCAGGCAGCCCCTTCCTACCTGGGCTGGAGACTTGTTGTACTTCCGGGCCACCCTCTGAATCACGGGGTCATCCAGCAGGTCCACCCCCTCACTAGAGAGAGCAGGACCGGGCAGGGAGTTAGGGGGTCAAACGTGTGCTTCTTGCTTTAAAACACACAATACTTCCTCCACAACATAAAACCTAGACCTGTGTTTGAGCACAGTACTTGCTCCCTGTAGGGAAGTTAAATGGTACAGGAGAGCTCATCACCCAAATCCCACCGTCCAGCCACAACCAGTGCTAACACCCCCGTGGAAACAGCCGGATGCCCTGCTTTCACGGTCATTCGGTGTGTTCTCGAGAACGAGGGGGCAACGTCGGAGGGCCTGCCCATGCTCTGGTATGTGCCCTTCTGACACTTGCCGCAAGGCCCGGAGTGTGCCCATGGCCAAGTCATTGTTGATGATGATGGCAAGTTCAGAAAAGTTCAACTCAAATACCAGCACAAGCCCAAGACTGGGGACGTGTCGGGCTCCAGTGCAGAGAATGGCCCTCTCCCTCAGTGTGGGTCCCACAGGCCCTAACCTCCCCAGAGAGACATTTCGGCAGGAACATTCTATAAGCCGCTCGTAGGTTCTGAGCACTGCTCTAGAAACAGTGCTCAGCATCTCCTGAAGGAACTAAATGGCTGATTTCCTTTGCCACGGGCCCAGCACTCAGCTGGTTCCCCGCCCCTGGGCGGCTCCCAACGCCCACTATGGCCCCGGGATCCCAGGCTCAGCTGCACACCACCACCCGGCTTCCAGCAACTCGCTTGCTGCTACCAAGTTCAAACCCCTTGCCTGCTTCCCACGGGAGACACACAGAGAATCAGAGTCAAATGCTTCCAGCCCTCGCGGGGCCCCTGCTCTGTCCCAGGCACTGAGCCAGGGGCTGGCGGAGTCACACATCACACGCTGTCCCTGCACTCAAGCAGCTCTGACAAGTGGGAAAAGAAATTAATGGCAAGACAGTGTGATGAGGGCTATGGACAAAACCTGACTATGGGGAGTCCGGAGGGCTTCCTGGAGGAGGTGACGCTGAATTCAACCATATACTAGAAATCAGAGTTAGCCAGGTTTAAAAAAAAAAAAAAAAAGAATAACAGCAAGATTCTAGGTAAAGAGAACAGTGTGCAGAGGCACAGAGACTGGGAAGAACGCGCTCTACCCTCGGAGCCCCGCGTAGTTTAAAGTGGTTGGTGCGCACACTTCCTGCAGGAAGAAATGACGCAAGAAGTAGGCAGAGGGCAGACCAGTCGGGACTCCTAGGCCATGCCAAGACCTGAGGAGTTTTTAAGCAGGAAAGTGACCTGATCGTATTGAGATGCTCCCTTCAGCTACCGTGAACATGAACGGGGCAAATCTGGCCGGAGGGAAGAGGCAGCAGAATTCCCCGTGAGAACTCCCCGTTAACTAAGGCAGGGATGGCGAGAACAGAGATCAAGAGACAGATCCCAGGTCTCCGGCGGAATACTCAGCGGATGTTGCTGATGGATTGGAAAGGCTGGACTTCCAGGTGTCTGGTCTGGGGGCCGCGCGAGCCGGGGCTCGTTAGCTTAGCGGAGGGAGGGAGCGCACAGCTCAGGTTCTGGGGAAAGAGGACAGGTGGAGGCTCTGTTCTGGGGAGATGGGGATGTCTGCGAACCAGCCCAACGGAGAGGCCCAGCAGAGGACCCTACGTGCTAGTCCAGAGCTCTGGAAGAGGCTGCTCCCAGCCACTTCTGTCCCTCAAAGTGACTCTCCTCCGGCTCCCAGCACCAGCTCCCTCCCTCAGCTACAGGGCCCAGGGGTGCTGTGAGCGCCCCCGGCAGGGTGCCTGTGGTCCCTGCATGCCCTGCCCACACCCTCCTTCCTGAGACCCTCTGCCAACTACCCAAATTCAGCCGGACGGTGCATCTTTCCTGCTAGAGCCTTGACTCAGCACCACTGACGCAGCCCTACCTGGAACCACCGAGGGGCCGGTACGCGGTCACGGACACATCTCTGGACTGGCAAAAACGGATCAGATCCTTCTGGGTAAGATACGGGTGGCACTCAATCTACAAAGAGAATCCCAGCTTACCAAGAAAATTCAGACCAACCGTACATCAGGAAACAGGGCACGCATTAATGTCTCGGCTCTGTCGCTGAGGGGCTACATGACCCGCGCCTGTGAAGTGACAGGCCACTGAGAATGCGCAGGAGGGACACCTGCGTTCCCTGGACACTCAGACAGTGCCTGCTCGGTGAGGCCCTCGCTCTGGTCCTTTACTTTCCGCTCTAGCCCGAGTCACTGACATCCTCGATGTTGTACCTATTTGCCATTGTCTGTCTCCCTCCATGAAGGCACGGGTTTGGTCTGACTGCTGTGCCCCCAGACATCTCCCCAGCATCCAGAATAAGTTAGCCAAACAGAACGTGCCCCATCAACACTTGTGAGGAGAGCGAACGAGGCTGGGGGAGTCACGGGGCAAACACGCTCCAGGGGACGCCAACGGACATTAAAGAAACTGGAGCGCAGGATTCCTGTCTCCACATTCTCTAAATTCTCAAGTACGATGCCAGGTTCTCAGTGGGCTGAAAACAGATGCTGGTTTAGGGTGAAGGAAGAGCTACAACAGTGCCTTGCGGGCTCCAGGACAGAGCTCAGGGGCGTGCTGGGCACGGTCATCGGCAGCAGTGGAAACACAAAGCCACTGGGCTCTCTGAAAACCCTTCTGAGCCCATGTTCCTGGGGGCTCAGAACCCTAACTAGGAAACATGCCCTCCAGCCCCTCTGCACCCCACAGACGAGGCACCAGCCCTCCCCCGGATTTATAGTGCTGCCCCAAACCCTGACGGGACAGGAGCTATGACGCACATGAACAGATTCTAGGCGCGCAAGGCTGTAAAGCAGGGAAACTAAGCTGTGCCTCACGTGGGGACAGAGGCTAGAAGAGCTTCCAGAAGGCAGAGGCTGTTCTGCTTCCTGCTCTGGGTGCTGACCACTTGGGCACCTCACCTGCGGAGACTCACCAAGCAACAGCCTTTCCCGTATCCACGTGGTACTTCAGCTAGGAAGGTTTTTGAATAAAAAATGGAACGTGATGCTCTATTCTTAATGTCCCCAAACTGGAAACTACCCAAGTCCCCATCAGCGCTAGAATAGATAACTACCCTGCACTCTACTGACGTGACGGAATACCATGCAGAGATCAGAACGAGGGCCAGTCATACATGAACACGGAAGCATCTAACAAATACAAGGTTGAAAGAAGCCAGATACAAACGAGCACATAATGTGTCATGTTATCTACATAAAGCTCAAAGCCACTCTGTGCTTTAGTAATCGGCATAGAGACTGCCCTTTGTTGGGGGCTGGTCCATAGAAAAAAGAGCGTGGTGGGGCTCCCCGGTGCTGGTCACACTGTTTCTAGACCTGGATGCGGAGCACAGCTAGGCTCCATTTAGGAGAATCTATCAAGCTCCACTGTCATGTGTATGCACTTTGTAAATGTACATGACACTTGAGCAAACATCTAGGTAAAATAAAGTGCTACAAAAATGCCCTTTCCTCACGAGCCAGCTCTCTGCACAGAAGTCCTGGGAGCGGCTGTGAACGTGGCGGTCTTTCAGCTGCCCGCCCTGTGAGGCTGGAGAGAGGGGAGGGGGCCCTGGCGCTTTCCCAGGAAGCCCGCACCGCTGTGAGCACCACGGTTAGTGAGGGAGGAGGGCACGCCGGGACCCTTCACCGCTTCTGTGCAGAGAAAACGCAGCTCAGCCCCCGCCCTGCCTTCCGAGGGCACCACCTGTCCAGACAAGCCTCTGGAGCAGCTCCCCTGCCTTGGCGCCAGCTACCTGCCTAACTGCTCCCTAAGTCACCCATTTGCAGCCACAGGAGAAAAATGCCCACTGTGTGCCCCACCCCTTCTTCTGTTTCCCATTTAGCTCCTATTTAGCCGCATGAAAGGGACAGCTGAAAAGCCAACTCCACCTGTTAAAGCCTCACCTGGTTAGTGATTGGCTTGAATCTCAAGTTGGGTTTATTCAGAAGTCTCTCAAGCTGCTCGTGGTTGAAGTTTGACACCCCGATGGCTTTCACCAGCCCCATAACCACCAGGTCCTCCATGGCCTAAAGAGAACAAAGGGTCGTTCTGCTGCACTGATAATCCACGTCCCTCACTCCTCTGCACACTGCACAAACCAGCTGCATCCACGATCCCTAAATAGCCCCCGGACGCCCCCCAGGCATTCTGCCCCCAGGGCCTAATCCACTTCCACCTCTCCCTGGCTGGGCGGGCTTGGGTGCATTTATATGATCGCACTAAACCTCAGTGTCCTCACCTGCTAGCAGGGACAAGCTTGTCCATGTCACAGGATTGTTTAAAGATTCCATCAAATAATGCAGGCACAGCATTTAGCTCAGGGCTGGAAAGTGGTAAATGCTCAACATGGTAGCTATTATTATTCCTCTTACTCTGAATACCTGTTGAGACGGTGTTGGGCAAGGACGTCCACTGCTGTTCGCTCACCCCTCTTTCTACCTAGATTATGTGCTTCCTAAGCCCAGGGAGGGAGCGTCCGCAGGAGTCCAGGGTGGTCACAGCGGGCAACCCTCGAGCGCACAGCAGCTACAGGCTGCACAGCTGTCCCCCTGGGCACCACCCGGCACCCCGCCCCTGTGCACCGACAGCCCAGAGTTCAACCCTTGGCTTCCCGAGTGGCAAGGCGGTGGGTCAGAAAGGGCTGGGGCCCCTGGCCCCCGCCGCACAGCCCAGACTGCTCAGCTAATCTGTTCCGCTGAGTCCCCTGTTTAAGAGGAATAGGGGGAGAGGGTGGCCTGCAAATCCTCCCCGTCTGTGTACCCCCTCGTTCTGCCAGCTCCGACTCTCCCTGACTCAGTGTGGCCTCACCTGCTTCCCACGCCTCACCCCTGCCCACCTCTACCCCACATCGGTGGGCCACGTCAGCCCGGGGCAGCGGGACCCCCCTGGCCCCCTTCCACACCGGGGCAGTTGGCACCCCTCGCCCCGACTCCCGTGCTCGCTGCTTTGCTCGAGGCCTCTCCCTCCCCTCCTGTCTGGACTCCAGCAGCAGGCTGCAAGCCTGCATACCACCCTCCAGCCCCCAGCACTCCCCAGACCTGGCCGCGCTGCCCGGCATCGCTCCGAGCCCTTACAGACGAGCCCTCGGCAGCTACAGCCTGGCAGTGGTCGTTACCACCGCGTAATGGAAAAATGGATTATTAAATTTTCTTTTTATCCTCTTCTGTATTTCTGTAACGACTGCGTGATGTTTTCTAATCAAAAAACAAGTCGACACTGAGCCTGACAGGGAGGTCTGCCTCAGTTATCCCTCAAACAGACATTTCGGAGAGAGGAACCAGCTGGGACTAAGGAAGCAGACGGCTGCCCAGGTCTCTGAGTTTCTGGGTCAGGTGTGTGTTCCCCGTTCAGACTGCACACCTGTGTGCCTGAACACAGCTCACGGTGGCCCGGCACCCTGCCCAGAGGCCCGCCAGCCCATGGCTCACCTCCCACGTGTCCAGGAAGTCGGTGTCACTGGGTATCACCATGCCGCTGCGGTCCAAGGGCATGTCTTCCTCCCCGGGCTGTGAGGCAGAGGAGGGAGCTGATGGGGGCCCGCGGGCGGTGGCGGGGGGGGGGGGGTGCCTGGAGCCCAGGCTTCTCCCGAGCTGAGGCCCACGCTCCCTGCACCACCCGGAAGGTGTGACCTGGAAGGAAGGTGCCGCTCACACCTTTCATACCTTGAAACCCATGGGCCAGTGTATGAGGTAGAGGTCCAAGTAATCCAGCTTCAAGGCCTTCAGACTCTTGGCGCACGCTGCTTTCACCAAGGACTTCTGATGGCTGGTGCACCACAGCTGCCGAGGGGAGGGGGGAAGCCAGGGTGACCACAACGTCTGCCCCTGGCCCCACAAATCCAGTATCAGGAAGACAGACAACATAGAAGCCCAGATGGCAATAGATAGAACAGGGCCGTGACGTTATCCTCCGATGGTTCCAGGACTCCCTCGGGGAGGGACCTCCAAAACTGGGCTCTGTAGCCCGAGTCCTACTAAAGGGAAGTTGGAGGTACTGTGAACTATTTGGTGGGGGGGCCATCTGGTTAACTGGATCCACTGGGACCAAAAGAAAACCAAAGCCAAACCAAACCAAACCCAGCGCCTGGGAGCAGAAAGGGGAAGAGGGAAACTCAGAAGAAATTCTGCATTGTGTTTCCCACGTCAGTCAGTGCCATGCTGGAGTCCTCGGGGACGAAGGCCTCACGCTCGCGCAGATAAGTCCGGTGGGCGAGTGAACATTCACCGGTCCTGACTTGGGTATTTCCCTCCCCGCCCTCAGCTAAGTAGAAAATCCGTGACTGGTTTTTCCTCTCGTTACTTCCCATCAGACTGTTTAGTATTAACCGTGACGGGAGCCTCCGGGAGCCAATCTGAAGGCTCCAACACAGCGAGAGAAAACACAAAACAAGTACAAGAAAGGATGCAAAGATGTAAAAACACACCGTAAACACAGTGTATTGACAAAAGAGAAGAAAAGCAAAAAAAACCCTAAAAATACCTTGTTAACAACAGGACTCTCTAGATGGTGAATACATAAAGTGATCTTTCTTTTTTAAATTATATTTCCATGACTTTTGCAAATGTCTAGAGTAATGAGCACAGCTCCCCTGGTGGTGATGCGCTCAGGAGCACTAGTCCCCTGACCTCGGGCTGGCCTAAGCAGTCCCGGCACCCACCTCCCTTCCTGGGGTAGCAGGAGACACGTCTGGTCCTCGGCCAGGTGCATACCTAGGCCTCTCCCTTACTCGCCCTTTGCTCCAGCTGTGGAAGCACCGACGAATTACAGAAATCATCAGAGAGTAAAATAGAAGAGCAAATCTTCTACAGAAACAGCAGTGAATTGTGCAATTATGGACATTGGACCTGGAAACTACTCAGGCGATGATCAAATCTGAGTCTCACTTTACACACAACGACACTGTGACCCAGCGCCGTCCAATGACCGACCCAGGCTCTCGGGGCTCGGGAGAGACAGCTTGGAATGAGGGCCCGTGGCTCCGGGACACAGGGTGTTAATGTTCTGCTTCAAAGTCAAAAGCAAAGGAGTTCTTGAACTCTGCTGCCGGGGTCTGCCCCTAACCGGCTGCACGGCTGTCCCCCTCCTCCACCATCTCCACTGTCCACGTCCAGGCCACCCCCCCTCGCCCACCCACACTGCCCTCAGTGTCTCCTGTCTTCTGCCTCCTGCTCAAATGCACGCTCCGTTCAGTGGCTGTAATCGCCTAGATAGGACACAAGTCTCACTGCTGTAGAAGATAAGCTCCCTACGTAAAAACCTTCAACTGTGTGCCTTTGTCTATGGGAAAAAGAGTAAGGCCCTTAAAAGGCACGCAGGCCTCCGTGATCGGGCCTGTCCCCTGCTCCAGACTTTGTTTCTCAGGACTCCGCTGCCTACCCTTTTCCAATCCAGGAACACCAAGCTTCTTCTAGGTCCCTGTACCCAAGGTGCTGTCTCACGCCTCGTGCCTCTGCACGGGCTGTCCCCTCTGCTCGTCACCCTGTCCTGGACGCCCTCACCCGCACCACTCCCAGCATGTGGACCAAGCTGCCCAAGTCTAGTCAGGTCTGGTTCCAGCTCCTGGGAGACCAGAAACCCCTCCACACGCTGGGTCAGCCATCTTGCTACCCAAGCCCCGAGCGGTCGACACCCTGCTCGCCCCGTGTGTACAGTCCTACCTTACTGACGATAAACAGGTCCGTGCGTTTCACCACACCCTCCTTGATCTTGCACTGGATCCCGGCTCCGATCTCACTCTCATTGTGGTATAAGTAAGCGCAGTCGAAGTGCCGATATCCGGCGTCGATGGCCAATTTCACTGCCTCTGTCACTTCCCCTGGAGCCGCCTGCAGAATGAGCACGACAGAAGCAAGCCACCCACATTCAGGAGATCCCACCTTTTCACTCTAAACTGTAGACTCAAACGGTGTGTAAGTGAGGAGGTCATGGAATTGGTGCAAGTATCAGCACTAAAATTAGGGAACGTCAGAGTCAGAAAGGATTTAAACACAATCCAAATTCCAACTCCTTTCCTTATTTTGGGAAAACTCTATAGGTATTTTTAGTGCCTGCAAATAACAGAGCCAGACGCTGTGCTTCCTGAATGAACAGAGGAATAAAGAAATGGAGGAGGAATCCTAATAGTAACTGAGATACTAGAAGGTGTAGACTCACTCTCTACCCAACAAGACCAGAAGTCCAGGGGTCAAGGTGAACAGGTGTATACTCACATGAAGATAATCCACCACCCCTGCAGCATCTCCCCAAACCCACACGAACGATACGGATTCCATCGAGGCTGTGGAAGTTCAGAAGCACTCACTGTGAACTGGGGCTGCTCAAGCAAGCAAAGGGATGGAAGCAGGGAAGAAGCCCGGGCAGGGCTCACAACACATCGCACTGAGCCTTCCCAAAGGGCTTCGTGGTTCACAAAGCACCTGCTCACTCGACCTTTGTGGAAGCCCATGCACTGTGTGTGTGATGGTCTTCGCTTGACGAGCAGCACATTCAGAGGGGCTGAAAGCTAATGAAGCATCCATCTCAAGTCAGAAGTTAGAAGGAAAGAGAAAATTTGAAAACAAGAATGAACATCCAATAAAGACATGACAGAAATCAACAAAGCCGGAGGCTAGTTCTTTGAAAAATCTGAATGAGGTGGACAAACTTCTGATGAGACTGACGGGACCAATTTTTTTTTTTTTTAATTACCTGAATGAAAAACAGTCATACAGATTAAACAGAGACCCAAAATCTCAGAAAATATTATCAGTAGCTATAAGCTGACAATTTGGAAAGATGAAAAGAATAGGAAAAATCCCTAGAAAAACTTACTTGAGAAGAAGTAAAAGCTGACTTGTCCTATAATTATCTTTTAAATGAAGCAATTAGTTAAACACACACACAGTTCTACAAAATTTTCAAGGACGAAATCATCCCAATTTAACACAAAATCTTTCAGAGAAGGGAAAAACAAAGAATACTCCCAATTCATCCCACTAAACCAGCATATCTCTGGAATCAAAAGCAGACAAAAATATTAAAAGGACAGTCACACACTCATCTCACTCGTGAATGACAGTTGCAAAAACCCTAAGTAAAATAACAGCAAATTGGATGCAACAATATATTATGGAAAAAGAACATACCACACCCACCCTGAGTTTATCTGAGAAAGCCAAGGATGGCTTGATAGGAAATCCATAATAATTTACATTAATAGACTAAAAAAGAAATCATGTCAATCAATGTTGCATAAGATTCAGCACGCATTCCTGATTTAAAGTCTCAGTGAACTAGGGCAAACGGGAACTCTTTAACCTGGTAAGGAATACCCACATTTAAAACAACAATGATAACAAAAATATCAAGAACAAACACAGCCCAAAAAACCTAGGAGCAGACATCATGCTAAATGTGTAAGTATCAGAAACATTCCCTTTAAGATCGGGAACAAAACAAGAATGTCCACGGTAATGGAGGCCCTGGCCATCACAAGCAGCTCAGAAAAGGCAATTTGAGACTTAAGGATCAGAAAAAAAGGAAATGAAAGTAGCATTATTTGAAGCTGGTATGATCATTTATGTAGGAAACCCAAATGAATCTATAGGCAAACGAAGAGAATAGGACATTTTAGCAACGTGGCTGGAAATGTGTTGAATATACCAAAGAAGATTGTTTTTTTCTTTTAACTAGGCTCCACACCCAACATGGGGCTTGAACTTCTGACCCTGAGATCAAGAGTCCCACCCTCTACCGACTGAGCCAGCCAGGCGCCGGAGAAGATTGTTTTTCTATGCATCAACAACGAATGAGCTGAAGACATAATTTCAGAGAAGTTTCATCTCCAACAGTATCACAGACTGTCCAGTATCCAGGAATAATTCCAACAAATGAAGGGAAAGCTGAATATACAACCAGATGAAGAGACAGTGAGAAGATGCCATCTATCTAGGACAATTTATTAACAGAGAAGTATACTATGTTTGTAGAAAGCCAGATTTAATACCATAAAGTTGTGAGTTCTTTCCAGATTGATCTATGGATTTAATGTGATGCCACAGACTCAGAATGAGCTATATTCCCCCGGCTCTTGAACCTGGGCTGTCCCTGTGTTTTACTGCGCCCAACAGAACGCGGAGGAGATGCTGGTTCCAAGCCTAGGCTTCAGGATGCCTTGTGCATTTCTCTGGCTCCCTTGTGCTTCAGCCATCACCAGGAGGATATCCCAGATTAGCCTGCTAGAGGCTGAGAGTTAGGTGGAGCCAGGTGGAGCAGCCCAAACGTCCCAACCGAGACCAGCCAGACCCCAGACATGGGAGTGAGCTGCGCCAAGATCCCCAGAGCTGCCCAGCTGAACACCTGCACGCAGCAGTACTAAGCCACAAAACAGTGAGTTTTCGTGCTTGGTTGTTGATGCGGCACTTCTGGGGCATTAGACAGCTGATGGTAGTAGCTCTGTGACCTTACACTACTGAAAACTACCACATAAAAACAACACTCTGCATGATCAGGAAGAGGCGGCTAAGACTGATCCAAGTCTGTGCACCTGAAGTCCAACAATAACAGAAAGGAGTGTTTTGGCCTCTGAAGCAGTGATTGGAGGTTTTCCTTGCACTGTGTGCAAGGCAGGGCTCCCACACTGAGCCAGGTGCAGAAGACAGCCAGGGAAGGCGGGCAGGGAAGTCAAAGCATTTTACCTGGCTTAGCGCTTACTGAGCTGCTAGATGCCGTGCGCCACCACGAATAAAGTTACATCCTTGCTCTTTGAGAGTTGTAAAGTATTTAGAAGAAATCATTTGAATAATACTTGGTTGAGCCGGGGTTGATGATACTAATGCCTACTCATCCGATCGCTTCTTTTATTAAACACGACGTCTAAGCAAACAGTGCAAAGCCACCGGTGCGGAGGGCTCGCGGTGAGCGCTGGGTCCCACGTCCCGGACAGCGGCGACAAAGTCCGAGGACACGAGGGCGCCCAGGGCTCCGCCCCCGGCGCGCACAGGGAAGTACGCTCTGTCCCAAACCGCAAGTCTTCGGGATGCAGGTCCCCCGGCCCAGGGCGCCCGCGGGCAGGTGGCCGCCAGTCCTCCCGCCCCGACACCGGCCTGACCACCGTCTGCTCCCGCCTTTCACCGACATTTACTGGCCAGGGCTCGGGAGGGGGCAGGGGCGGCGGCGCGGGGGGGTGGGGAGGGAGGGCGGCAGGCGGCCCCGCGGGTGCCCTCCGCGGCTGGGGAAAGGCCCCGCCCGCCCCGGGGCGCGAGGTCCACCTCACCTGCCAGGTGCCCAGGCCCACAGCCGGGATCCGCTCCATGCTCCGAGCAGCTCGGCGACCGCAGCTCGACCACCCCGGCGCGCCGGCGCGCCCGGGGTTCCCAAAGGCCGCGGCGCGCGCGGTGGGCGGTGCCGGCGGGAGGCGGCCCTGATTGGCTGGCGGCACCTCGGGCCAGGGGACACGCCCACATCCCCCCGCGAGCCCGAAAGCCTGGCGTTGGGAGTGGTTGTGCGCAAGCGCCCGAGTCCGCGGTCTCACGGCCAAGGGTTCCAGGCGCGCGGCATCGCGCATTCCTCAGAAGCCAATGCCAGAGAAAGGGTGAACCCGCCAAAGTCCCATCAGTGCATACATTTGCCTAGCAGTGCTGATTCTAGGAGTTTATCCAAAAGAGATTCTTGCGCAATTTTCCAAAGATCTATTTAGAAGACGACTCCCACAGTGTCTGTAGGCTGTTCACTGCAGGGCTGTAGCCTGACCCCCCTGCTCCCTCCAGGCACAGCGCTCCTTCCTCTCAGTGAACCCAGCATATCTAGGGCAGCTCGGCCAGGCACAGGGACCACCGTGGACATGCTCCATCCAGGGGAAGTTCCCAGTTGCAACAGCAGGACCCACTTGAGCTTGTGTGAACACAGGAGGCTTTTGCCAGGTATACAGAGGGAGCTCAGGAAAACTGCTGAAAGGGCAGAGGATCCGGCTCGGGGCTTTAGAGAGGGAAAAAGTGCTCAAACCACATCTAAGGCTCTACCAAGAGTGGCCACTGCACTAGCCCCCATCCCATGTATCAGCTTCTACATGGGCCTTTGGTCGGTGGAAAGGAAGCGGGGAGCCCTCAAGGCAGGGTCAGGTGGAGTCGGCTTGGGCTGAGGCTGTTGGGTGAGGCCACAGTCAGCAATGTGTCTGCCCAGACTTGGAGTCCACTGAGCAGAGAACATCAGTCCTCAAGGGGGGACACCGAAAGCACAAGTATAAAAGAAAATATAAGCTGGCTTCATAAAATTTAACATTTTTTGCATCAAAACATAGCATCGATAAAGAGAAAGACAACCCACCAAATGGGATAAAATATTTGCAAATAATATTTCTAATAAGGGACTTATGTAGATTAAACAACTCTTACACCTCCATAATACAGTAATATAAACATTCCACTTAAAAAGTGGGGGAAGGATCTGAATATGACAAATTCCCCTAAGAAAATATACAGGGGTGTCTGGGTGGTGCAGTCGGTTAAAATGTCTGACTCTTGGTTTCAGCTCAGGTCTGATCTCGGGGTGGTGAGTTCAAGCCCCACGTCAGGCTCCGTGCTCAGCGGGGAGTCTGCTTGAAATTCTCTCCCTCCTTTCCCTTTGTCCCTCCCCCCCACTCTCTCTCTCTCTCTCAAATGTCCTTAAAAAAAGATACACAAATGGCCATAAAAAGAAGGTATACACATGAAAACTGCTAAGCATAATTATTCATTAGGAAATGCAAATCAAAACCACAATCAGATACCTCTTTACATTCAAAAGGACATCTATTATTAAAAAGACAGATAATGAAGTGTTGGTGAGGATATGGAGAAATTGCTGATTGAAATATAAAATAGCAGTCCTTTGGAAAACAGGTAGTTCTCCAAAAAGGAAAACATAGAGTTACCACGAATCCAGCAAGTGCACTCCAAGGTATGCACCCAGGAGAACCAAAAACATGAAAATCTATGTACATTAATGGTCATAGCATCATCATTCATGATAACCAAAAGGTGGAAACATCCCCAAAATCTACCCACTGATGAACAAGTGGACCAAATATGGTATATTTATGCAACAGAAAAGTGTTCTGCCATAAAAAGGAATGATTTACTGATAAATACCACAAACATGGAGAGAACCTTGAAAACATTAAGCTACATGGACTGTCAGTCACAAAGGACCACATATTATTGTAGGACTCCAGACGTACGAATGGTCTAGAATAGGCAAACTGCAGAGACCCAAAGAGTAGTGGTTGTCTAGGCTCATTGCTTTCCACAAAGAGGTACCTGCTGAGGCATTTTATGGGGATTACATTGAATCCAAAAAATCAAACTGGGGAGAACTGAATATTGTGCAAGGGGAGAAGACTCCATAACTTTAAAAAGGAAGGAAGGATAAGCTGGGACAAATGTCCACAACTCCTGTCTTGGGCAAGAGCCTAACAAGCCCCTGTAAATAAAGAGATCCTAGAAACTTATAAGAAAAAGAGCAGAGAGCGCCTGGGTGGCTCAGTCGGTTAAGCGTCTGCCTTCGGCTCAGGTCATGATCCCAGGGTCCTGGGATCGAGCCCCGCATCGGGCTCCCTGCTCGGCGGGAAGCCTGCTTCTCCCTCTCCTCCCTGCTTGTGCTCTCTGTCACTATCTCTGTCTCAAATAAATAAAATCTTAAAAAAAAAAGAAAAAGAGCAGCCACACAATATAAAACAGGCAAAAGACATTAAAATAAAGTTCACGAGAAAGAAATATAAACAGCCTTACACCTGTGACGTATACTCAGTCTCAGTCATGACAAAATGACTAAATCCAAAAGATTACAAGGATACTCGGAAGCTGTGTAGAAAGAGGAACTTTTTATTCATTGTTGATGGGAACCCAAGCTGCCCTCCCGTGGAGGCGGTCTGGCCGCATGTAGCAAAATTACAAATGTATTTCCCCTTTGATTCAACAGCCCCAGCTTGGGGAATCTATCCCACGGAAACGCTTCTACACCTGACCTTCCTCCATGGCTGTGCACCACAGCCTTCTTCATATGAGCAGAGATTGCAAACCACCCAGCTCCCTTCATTAGCGTCTGGTGAAATGAATGACCCCCATCCACGAGATGAAACGCAATGCCGAGGGGGGGGGGGACAAGATGAGGAAGAAAACGTGAAGAGTGAAGTTTCTTTCTGATGGTTTGCCAAGATAGCAAGCCCACGGCCCCTCCAGCCCCACCCAGGTTCGTCCTGAGCTGCTGGACGAGGAGACGCGGGCAGCCTGCTAATCGCGGTTGCAGCTGCCAGCTGAGCCCGGGCCCCGCGTGCCCTCATTTCAGCCCTGCCTCCATCAGCTGCACCCAAGCTGCTTTATTCCCAAGGCTCCAGAAGAGTGTGTAGCACGCAGTAGGCACTTGCCCGCATACTGACTCAGGGTCAACCTCCCAACGGTCATAGGATGTGACTACTGTTATGTTACAGATGTGAAAAACCAGAGATACAATGGCCTCTTGGGTTAGCTGACCGACTCATTCGTTCGTTCGTTCGTTCATTCATTCATTCATTCATGTATGTATCCAGCGCCTGTGTACTGCTCCCTTCAGTGTGCAGGCAGATACTCCCCTAACCCTCAGAGCTCACAGCTGACCAGGTGGGACAATGTCTACCCCACAGCCAGGAAGGGGGGGTGGTTACGGAGCTGCCCCCACCTCTAGCACAAGATCTGGCCCGGGGAGGGAGGGGGAGCCCAGAGCTAGGACCAGCTCCAGAATTAGAGCTCCGTCCAGCGTCAGCACTCGGACCGCTAGAGACTTAGCCCGCTCTGGTTCTAGATCCAGACCGGAAGCACACCCATCACTGTTCTCTCCCCAGTTCTGGTACCACCACCACAATCCAGGGCCAGCCACAGAACAGAGCAATTCTAGAACCAGCCTTCGCATGACTGCCTGCGATGGAGCCAGCTCCAGCTCTGGAACCCCGTCCTGGGCTAGTTGCCGAGCCCCGGGCCCGGTGCATCTCCAGCTCAGCTGTGGCGCCCCCTCCCCTGGGGAGCCCACCTGGCACCCCCCACACGTGTTCCTGAGCACACCAGAGCCAGCGCCGCTCGAGCTGTCCTTCCCTCCCTTGTGATGACACGCTGGTTTCTAAATCTTCTTCCTATACTTTACAGCTTACTAGATTTTATGCTTTAAAAAGTACACAGTGAAAACTTACCTTTTACTCATTTTAAATTCAGTGGCATTAAGTAAATTCAATATGCTGTGCACCCATCACCACTATCTATTTCTAGAATGTTTCTAAAGACAAATCCTGTATCCAGTAATGCAGACACCCGGACTCTGCCTGTCTCCCCAGGCCCACTCCCAGCTCTGGGGGACTCTAGAAGCTCTGCGCAGGAGCTGGGGGTGCAGAGTGGGGAACACTGGCACCGGGAAGGGGTCCCCGTGCCCACGTCCCTCACCCCTTGGCCACCACTAATCTCCTTTCTGTTTCTATGCATTCCCCTCTCCCAGGCCTGCAGCCACCTCCGGAGCACAGCTGATCCTTCCTCTGTCCCTTCTTCGGCCCGTCCCCCACCAGAGCTGGAGACCCCTGACAACGCCAGCCTGTTCTGCACCAAGAACCCTACCACCAACTGTGTCTTTGTCCTGAAGAATCAGACTTTCACCAGGAGGGCAAAGGCCAGGCACGGACCCAGCTCAACCCTCCCTCACACGAAGCAGACGGGACTCCAAATTGCCAAGGATTCCTTCTCGTTGGTCCCCTAGCGCCAGCTGGCACGGGGCCTGGCGGGTCAGGGAGCTAAGTACTTACAGACCGCAGTGTCCCGGACCAGGTGGGCATCTTCTGCCCAGCCTCCAGCCCAGGCCACTCCCAGGGTCTAGATCCACCCCGAATCTCGCCGGCCGCTGCCATGAATGCCTGCCCTTCAACAGGCTGGCCTCCGCTTGTCCGTTCACAGCCTCAGGTGTCTTCTGTTCCCTGGGAACCAGAAGACTGGCTGCCGCTTGCCCTGCTGCCCCCTGTATGCGTCCGCACACGTCCTGAGTGCAGGTCACAGCCACGGCGCCCACAGGCCCGTCTCCCCACCCCGCCGCACGGCCGCCGATGCGGAGCCCAGGACCAGTGGCAGCTCCACTCTTGGTCCTCGGACCCGCTCGGGGGTGTCGTCTACCTCCGCGGCATGCAACACATCACCTCCTGCAGTTCGAAGGGGAGCAGATCAAGGTGAGCAGTTCCCTGGGGTCCCCACTGGCCAACCTGTGAAGCTCCTGCCTCGTCCCATTGCCTTAGTGATCTTCTCCCTCCCCATCTCCCCCTTCCTGCGGCCGGTGTCCCCACTCTGCACCCAGGGAAAGAGCCAAGTTCTCCTGGCTCCTGAGCAGCGCTTCGGGAACCCCCCCGAGCTGGAAGGAGCCTGCTGCTCTTGCTGTCCCCACTGTTCTGGGGACCACAACCCCGTCCCACCCAGGTCATCCAGCACAGGCCCGCCTCCAGCAGCCCCTCTTCCTCTCCGGCTTTAGCACCCCGCCGGCCTGCGCGTGGAGGACAGGCTCATGTGCAGGAGCATCCTGGGGGCGCTGCCCAGCCGCAGCTCCAAGTCCCGTGCCTGTTACAGATGCAGCCCCGCCTCAGCAGTGCGGGTCTGGCCGCCGTGCTCGGGGAGCCCTGGACCAGCCCCTCCGGCCCTGCGGGGGAGGACAGCAAGCGAGCGCCATCCCACACTCCTCTGATGGCCTCCCTTCCCCAGGCCGGTGTTCCCTAATCTCCACACGAAGAGCGGAGAACCCAGTTCCCAGAGGCCCCGAGCTGCCTCCTGGCATGGGGTACTCCGAAGAGTCTGGGGCTTCTGCTCACTTTGCCACCTCCCACCGTTCTGGAAGTCGAGCTCCTTACTGTCCCCCCCCCCCCAATCCACAGCATCACTTGGGCCTCGAGCAGCACGTCCTCCTGCAATCAGAGCCCCTCACTGCTCTGTACTCCGCAGGGGGGCCGTGCTGCCTCCTCCTCCTCACCCCTGCAGGAGGCCAGCAGCAACATTTCCGGAAGCGCCCTCCTGGGTCGGGGCAGCCCCTCTGGTCCCGCCACAGCCCTCACTGTGTGCAGGAGGACACTGGAGCAGGTCTCATGTCTGGGTGCTGCTTAGACGTCCATGCTCTGGTGTGGGTGATCACATGCCCACTAAGCTCCCTCCAAATCTAGGACGCTGTGGCTCTGAGAAGGTGGCCTGGATTGTGCCTCCTGCTTGCCCCGCCCTGCTGTGCCCCTGACTCTGTGGGGCACTCAGAGCGCCTCCCAGTGTGTACCCCTAACACCCCGCTCCAGCCCCCCCCTAGAGCCCTCCTCACCCAGGGAGCCCACCAAGCCCTTGCCCCCACGGAAACCCCTGGCTGCACTGCCCCTCTGCGTGACCCCCACCGACGACAGACTCACAGCCAAGGCTGGGCTCAGAGGCCGCCTCCTCAGGCTCCCGAGCACAGCACACCTGTGGGCCCGAGCGCCTGGGGCTGTGTCACAGCCCTGTGACAGGCAAGCTCATGTCACCACTTCTGAGAGCCTCAGTTCTGCTGCGCTTGGTCACTTGAGTGACCTTGAGCGCTGGTGCCCCCACTCATCTAATATGGGGTGAACTGAGTGACCAGGAAGGGCCCCCCCTCCTTCACCTCCTACACCAGCCACGGAGCTGGACCTGTGTCCCCAGGGCCTGCTAGGAAGACAACGAGAGGAGGGGCAGAGGAAGAGGGGGAAGGGGCGGCCTGACCTCCCTGCCCGGACTCAGGTTTTCCTGACCCGGCCGCGCACCGAGCTGGCCCCGAGGTGGAGCCTGGGGACCAGCACACCAAGGCAGGAGGTACGCCCGACTCTGCTCGGTCTCCGGCCTGCCTGGCTGGGCTGGGGCGGCCTGGGGGTGCTAGGGATTGTGAGGTCTCACTGCACCAGCCCCCAGGGACTGCAGGGGCCGCCGGGCGGGCCGCGGTTGGTGAGTTGAATGCGCACGCGCGCCACAAGTTGGAGTCTGATGCACGTGCCATTGGTGCTGTCCGTGGGCACGAGGGTCGGCCGCCCCAGGGGTTCCCCTCTGGTCTGCATGTGGGCAGGAGGCCCTGCGCATCCCACAGTGCACCCCACCAAGCCCACCCAGGGTCTGGGAGCCCACGCTGCATCCACACCACCAAGGGGGAGGCGGTGAAGTTCTGTGTCGGGCCCTCCTGAGACAATTGGGAAACTGAGGCCAGGAGAGGCAGGAAGTGGCTCCGGGCACATCCGATGGCCAGAGTTCAGAGAAGTAGGGAGGGTTCTGGCCACCCAGGCCAGGGCTCAACCCTCCTGTGGGGTTTGCTTTGGAAATGAGAGCCCCTAAGATTGTGGGGGACCTCTGCTCAACCCCCCCCCCCCCGTGTGGGGCCCTTTCCTCTGCGCGGGCCCATGGGAGCACCCCTCCTCCCTATTTGTCTGCATGCCTGCTATGGAGAGAACATTGCTGGAGCCCAGAGACACTTAGCAGTGTTACCTGGGGGAATGGAGCAATGAAGTGGAAGACATAATTAAAGGCATTTTGGCTGTCGTGACATTATTTTTATGATATATGTAAGTTTTTAATTTTTAAAAATAGTTCATAAATTGAAGTAATGTGGAAAGAGGTATTTTATAGATTGAAGTGTAATTAACATACAGTGTTACATTAGCTTCAGGTGTACAACATGATTCAATAATTCTCTACATTACTCAGTGCTCATTACGGTAAGAACAGTCCCCATTTGTAATACCAAACGGTATTACAATATGATTATATTGCCTATGCTACTTGTCATCTCTATGACTTATAACTGGAAGTTTGTATTTCTTTGAGAAGGCCAATAATGTAGGCTAGCATGTATTTTTTAATAGATATCATTTTAGAAATAATTGTTTTATTGTTATTTATAGATTTTAGAGAAAATTCACAAATTATAAATCAAGTAGATGACTATTTAGAATGTGCTTCACCTGAACTTGGGAAATGTCTTGTAATTGTAGAAATGGGTTTATTAATTTAGGAAAAATAATTGTATGGTAAAAAAAAATAGTTACCTATTCGTTGAGAATACTCCTAATACAACACCAATTACAGGGATCCGCGCGCAGACTTCAGCTTGGCTCTCCTGCCCTCTGGTGGTCACTCTTCAAAATGCAGACACAGCTGTATGCAGGTGGAAGGTCTGAAACTATTCGGACAACCCACGTGTGTGAACTGCACTCCCAATTTTTTAGATTTGAGGAACCTGAGAAATTTTCTCATTCAGGTTCCTCACTTTAATTTTGCCATGTCATCACTGTGTCTCGATTACACAGTCCCTTGAGATTCCTGATACAAAACTGAATTCTGGCGTCTCTTGACTATTTGACTTAGCAGCTTTATCCAAAGCTACACACATTTTCTGTAAAATCTTTTACATATATACTATAATCTTAGGCCTTATAAGTACCACACAAAAGGTGTTTTGCAAATAAAGAAACTAGTAAATGTACTTATCCTGTGTCTATTAGATAAGTCCTTTGTATATTGTATTTTTTTTATTCCTCGTAACCAGGCCATACACCTTGTGAAGTATACACTGTTATGTTTCAGATTTCATGGAAATAAGGCAACATTGGGGGAGGCTGACACGAACGTAGGCAGTCGTACAGCCTTGGCCTGAAAATCAATCTGACTTTAGATTGGGTCGTTAACTTTCCTCCTTCTTTTTAAGATCCATACAGTTAATTACCTTTCAATTGATTGTAAATTACTTAATGAGAATAGCTGGTAGTATGTTTCAATGTTTTAACATGCTCGTTTGTTGAAAGCAACATTTGTGTATCATATTTTTTCATACGCTGATGTGAGTCGCGCTCAAAGACCTAGACTCCTCTGTAAAGTTTAAGAACCAGGCTCCACGATTTGATTTGATTTATTTTGTTTTTAAGATTCATTTAGTTATTTGAGAGGGAGACAGAGAGAGAGAGAGAGAGAGAGAGAGCGCACAGGCAGGGAAGGAGGGGCAGAGGGAGAGGGAGAAGCAGACTCCCCTGCTGGGCAGAGAGCCTGACAACGCGACAACGCGGGGCTTGATCCCAGGATTCTGGGATCATGACCTGACCCCAAGGCAGACGCTTAACCGACTGAGCCACCCAGGCGTCCCTAGGCTCCACGATTTTAGAAAAGGGTAGATTTTAGAAAGTCTTAAAATACAGGTTTTTCATTTTTAAGCTTCCAACTTCTTTAATTTTTCAAGAATTTAAGGAGAAACTGGTGCTTAGCATCCTTTTCATGGAAGATGCCAGTGTATAGATTGTGATTTCTGATAAAAATAATTATTAACTTCAAAACAGATTTTTCACTGCTATGGAACTTCAGGGTAAACTTTCTAAGAGTCCCTTGTGTAAAATAACTTCATCAAAAAAAAAAAAAATCCTTTGGGCTTTCCTCTGATAGACAGTTTCAGGTCAAATCAGTTCTGATTAAGCTACCCGTGGTCCACAGACAGGTCACCTGATCATGTTAGCCAGTAATGACTTTTCCTCCCTTGAATTTCTACATCTGGTTTATGCTGCTCATACAGCACTAACTTCACAAATAAGAACAATGGAACAACCATAAGACCCAAAGAAAAAAGAATTATCATATTGGGTTAAGCCCAGAAACCTATACATAATAGACGAGGTTAGCTGCTCATATATTAACTAGAAATGTGTGGCTCTCCATGGGATCAAAGTAATTGGAGTGAAATCTCAGGGAGGCATATGAGAGGCTTGGCCATAAATAGGAAAGCTCAAGTCTGGCCAGTTGTACTATGTCCTGTGTGAAAAGAGTATTAAAACAATCATGTAACTGGTTTCATGTTAATTTAATAATTGTGGCTACGTGAAATACTTAAAACCCAATTATTCTAAGTTCTAATGCAAGCAATTCCCACCTCTATCCCCAGGAGATGGGTATTCTTGTTAACCACACTTTTGTAATGAATAAACTGAGATGCATACAAGTCAGTAACTTTCAAGATTTCAATTTAGTAGATGATGGAGCATGATTCATCCTGGGTTCTCAAGTCAGGACACATCAACATGTTGCTCTAATACCTCATTTAAGATGGTCTACGCTTGTGATGGTTAATTTTATGTGTCAACCGGACTGGTCCACAGGGTGTCCACATATTTGGTCAAATGTTGTTCTCAGTGGTTCTCTAAGGATGTTTCTCCATAAGATTTAACATTTTAATCGGTAAAGCAGATTACCTTCCCTAATGTGGACGGGCCTCAACCAAGGCCTGAACAGAACAGAAAGGCTGACTCTTCCCTGAGTAAAAAGGAATTCCTCTTGCCTGATTGCCTTTGAGCTAGGACACTGGTCTTCTCCTACCTCCAGACTTGGACTCAGACTGAATTACAACATTGGCTCTCCTGGGTCTCTAGGTTGTTGACTGTTGATGTTGGGACTTCTTGGCCTCCATAATTGTGTGAGCCAATTCCCTACAATAGATACATATGCTGTTTATATAATACACATGCGTTCTATATATTACTTATACATATACATAATTCCATAAATTTATACATATAAATGTATACAATTTCTATACATATATATAATTTTATAATTTATATGTATACATTCTCTGGAGAACCCAGACTAATACAGATTTTTGTTCTGAGAATGGGCATGGGGAGATAGGTATCTATATCTATATCTGTATCTATATATATATATATCACCCTGATGTGTTGTAAGCTCCCAAGAATGTGGAAATACGTGTTATCTTTCCACTGCATATCCAGCACCTGTTATAATTTCTGCTGCAGGGTAGGCTTCCCAAAATTATGCATGTATTCATTGGAGAAAAATGCTAGATGAAAGAATACAGAAATAAAATACACAATTCCTGGGGTGCCTGGGTGGCTCAGTTGGTTAAGTGTCTGCCCTCTGCTCAGGTCGTGATCTCAGGGTTCTGGGACAGAGCTCTCCACCGGCTCAGTACTCAGCAGGGAACCTGCTTCTCCCTCAGCCTGACGCCGCTCATTCTCTCTCTCTCTCAAATAAATAAATAAAATCTTTAAAAAATTACTAGTTCCCGCCTTCAGGGTCCTCACACTTCTTAGGATGACATGCAGAATCTACATATATAAAATCTAATTAACTGGGTGACTTCCATATTAATCTCAAATGGGTACGGACCTAATAATGGAGTTTCACGACGTATGAATCTGAAGTTGATAGAACTGTAAAGGGAAATAGATCCACAATCACAGTTGGAGATTTCAATACGCCGCTCAGCAATAAATAGAAGACAACTCCATCCACCAGTGGGACAGAGTTATTAGCATGTACAGAACACTGAACCTAAACAAAGCAGAACGCACAGTCTTTTCAGGAGCACTTGGTGACGTTCGCCAGGAGAAACCATATTCTGGGCCGCAAGCTGAGTTTGGATGTCTTGAAGAGGACAGAAGAAATCCTACAGCATTCCTCCTGGCCTGGAAGCCTCCTGCCCTGGTTCAGGCGGAGAGAACCCAGAAGGGAGAGGGCCGCATCCAGGGGTGACAGGCGGCAGGCAGATGTCTGCGATGACACGTCCCCGAGCCGGACGTGTCAGAGAGCGTGGGGGAGACGCAGGGTGTGCGACGGGGAGAACCGGGGTGACGACGGGGACTGGGCTCCTCGCGGACGCCGGAGAGCCGCACCTGCTCCCCGCACCTGCTCCCCGCACCTGCTCCCCGCACCTGCTCCCCGCACCTGCTCCCCGCACCTGCTCCCCGCACCTGCTCCCCCGGCTTCCGGCGTGGGTAAGTGCAGGGGCGACGATTCGGCTTACCAATAACAGAAGTAAAAACAACAGGCCCCTTCCGTCCCTCCCTTCCCGCAAGAGGAACGCAGCCTCCCACTCCTCTTCCTCAAGTCCCGCCCCTTTTGCCCACCCGCCGGGGGAGACGAATCTGCGGCCGCGGAACCGCCCGCAGCAGCGCGCCGCGCTCCGGGGGCGGAAGTAGCTCTCACGCGGAGCCGTAAAGCGCGCTCCCTTCCGGTTAACGACAGCCGCCGCGACCGTCCCTGCCGGCCGACCTCCGGTAAGCGCCTCCGCCGGACCCTGGGCGTTTCCACAAATCTTCCCAGCTCGGGCTCTTCGCTGGGGGCGCCCCCTTCGCCTTGGATCATGTTCAAGAAATTCGATGAAAAGGAAAATGTGTCCAACTGCATCCAGTTGAAAACCTCGGTTATTAAGGGTATTAAGAATCAGTTGATAGAGCAGTTTCCGGGGATTGAGCCGTGGCTCAATCAAATCTTGCCCAAGAAAGATCCGGTCAAAATCGTGCGCTGCCACGAGCACATAGAGATCCTCACGGTCAACGGAGAGTTACTGTTCTTTAGACAGAGAGAGGGGCCGTTCTACCCGACCCTGAGGCTCCTTCACAAATACCCCTTCATCCTGCCGCACCAGCAGGTGGACAAGGGGGCCATCAAGTTTGTGCTCAGTGGGGCCAACATCATGTGTCCCGGCCTGACGTCCCCGGGGGCGCAGCTGTACCCCGCCGCGGTGGACACGGTCGTGGCCATCATGGCCGAGGGCAAGCAGCACGCGCTGTGCGTCGGCGTCATGCGGATGTCCGCCGAAGACATCGGGAAGGTCAACAAGGGGATCGGCATCGAGAACATCCACTACTTGAACGATGGGCTGTGGCACATGAAGACGTACAAGTGAGCGCCCGGAGCGGCGCCCCGGGACTGGAGCTGTGGACGTGGTGCTGTGTCTGTGTTTGTGTCTGTGGGACGGCATGAAGAGCGTTCCTCCGCGCTTACGACAGATGCTCGAGGGAACAAAAACCAAGTAAAGATTTGGAAGGAGCCCAGCTGTCTGTATCTGTGTCCTTGCGCGCGTGTGAGTACGGGTGTGCGTGTTGGCGGCGGGGCGCTTCGTGGAGAGGCGCCGTGTCCTCTGCCCCAAGCGGATGTCGGTTCAAAGGCAGGTGCGTCATCTGTGGTAGAAAAGTAGATTTTTCAAAGCGAAGAGCATGCGGTTGGGAGACAGACCCACAGTTGGGATCCAGGAGTTGGGAGGGAAAAAAATGACCGGAGAGGGGCCCGAGCAGCTCGGTTAACAGAGCCCTGGAAGGACGAGCAGAAAGCTCAGGACAAAGTGTCCCGCAGGCATTAGTGGCCGTCTGCCCGACGAGCATCATCCCGCCCCCCCTTGCTGGCAGAGCTCGGTCCATCCCGGCCCTACGTGAGCCAGGGAAATTGCCATTAGGTTGGGCCCACCGCAGTGCTCCGTTTCCCAGTGAGACGGAGTCATTTGTGGGTGGTCATGGGACCTACGGCCAAGTAGAATCTTCCTGTTCAGGAATCCCTAGGAATCCGTAGGTCCTTCCTCCCACGGTTTTTTGTTACTGACCTGGGCGGCCATGTGACCTGTGTTAGGAGGGGCTGCTGGAAGATTTCTGGGAAAGGTGTGCCGGCTCTCAAAGAAAGATGCATGGGGAGAAACAGTCTCCCTGCTTTGGGCGGACGTTGGCATGTGTGATTTTGCTCTTGCCGCACACATACGCGCACATAGACTGACACACACACACTAACGTGCACACAAAACCTTGATGAGCATCAGGTCTGAACATGGAAAGCAACCAGGTCCTTGCTGATTTATGAGCTGATGATTAATCAGCTGTTGAGATTCCATATACCGGGACTCTTCATTAAGGGATGTGGTGAAGTTATGTGAGATAAAACAGTTTCCTTATCAATCACTTCATCTTGCCTTGGGTTTTCTGAAATTTAAAGCCAACGTTATCTCAGTTTTTACAGAATGGCATCATAGACACCCAACTGAAAAATTGTGTAAAGGAGGGGAAAACAGGTCAACTGAAGGCTCACTGGCGACTTCGCCGTGATCGGTTTCAGTGTCACTCCTATGAGGGCAAGATAAATTGCGGTAGATTTAGGGGTGAATGGAAAGTGAAAAGGTAAAAGGTGGTTATTTAGACTCATGTTATTCCTTACAGAAGTTTGGTTGTGAATGAAAAGATACTGGGTAAAAACTAGAGGAAGGTTATAGTCAAGATATTTTGTTTCGGAGTCCAGGTTATTTTTCTGTTATTTTTATTGTTGTTGTAGGTTGTTGATGGGGTATCTAAGTACGTCTACTTGTTGAGGAGAAAGATTCACTGAGAGTGGGAATACTCGATGGGGGTAGAATCAGTGGGCTAGAAAAGTGGGAAGGAATGGCTCCAAGAGGAGAGGAGGGGCCGACCTGCCCTCATAAATCCGCACATTTAGATTATGTCCTTTCATCACAGAGTTGTCCTGTAACAACTCAAACTCTCCTCATTAGAACACTATTTTTTCCTCAAAGGATTAGGGCTTTTGCCCCATTTAATTGTCTACCCCAGTCAGCACCCCTCTGGCCGTTGGTGGACACCTGTGGAGGCCCTGGAAGCATCTCATGATAATATTCGGGAGCGGCAGTGACTCTGACGAACACGGACGGAGACACTCAAGGTAAGAACCTACAGTTCTTTCACTGTGTGTCACCACCAACTATCTCCACCAGAAGTTGAAAGAGGACCCTCTGCATCTATTTTAAGCCTTCTTTCAGGACTCCTCACTCATGCATATGCATACTGTCTTCCATTATTGGACGGTGAGGCTGACCCTTGTATTGATACCAATCCCACCAAACAACTCACGGTAGAAATCCCGCATACACATTGGAAGGGATGGAGGGCAAGAGTTAACATGACCTTCCTGGAATGTCATACAAAATTTGGTGTGTGTATTCAGAGATAGATGTATTTATTAAAGCCTTCTCTACATTCATCATATGTTTAAGGTGATCTGTGAGCCAAAAGGTTATTATGAACAATTAAAGTAGAAGAGGATTGTCTCTACTTACTCTTGGCTAATACCAATGTCTAATTCGATGGTGAGGAGACTGGCAAATACAAGTGATAGTCACATCTTACCTCAAGAATCCGCTCACTCCAGTGCTGTTTCATCCAGAATAGTTCAACAGACATTATTGGGTACTTGCTTTGGGGCTAGATACTGGACTGGAAGTAAGATGCAGAAATATAAAATACCACCCTGTTTTCCAGGAGCTTAGTCTTGTTAGGAAGGCAAACATGTAGATACATAATTTAATTTCAAGTATTTGTGTATATGTATACACCTACATATAGTAAATGTATGAATTACTTACTGTAATATGTTATGAATGAGTGAGGGAAAGTTGTCTCTGCCTCGAAAATCAAAGAGGATTTCTTAGTTAGAGGCTGTCTCACTAGAAATGTTAAAAAAAAAATGATTAAGGATGTTTTCATAATGAAAATGGTGAAAAAAATTCCAGGAAAGGAAATAGTGTGAGCAATGCAGTAGAGTCACAGAAATAGAAGCGGCCTGACTTCTGTAGGTCATCATTTTCCAGGAGAAGAGATGAAACTAGAGGCTTATGGTAGAGACCCACTTTTAATGTGCTAGAGGATTTATGTGCTTACAGTTGAAATGGGTCTTTACAAGAGTGCTGAGAAGGAGTGCAGTATGAGCGAGATTATGGTTTGGGTAGATGATAGTGGGAGAGTGGATTCGAGGGGACCTGGGACTAGAGGAAGTAACTAATACTGCGGCATTGCAGATCCTATTTTAGTACATGTGCTGCCGAGGCGAGCACAGCATTGCAGATCCTGCAGGCAAGGGACGAGGACACTGATTGAAGGGATACGAATTACTCTAAACATTTTTGTGGAGGAAAACTTCAGACATTTACTGGGAAAAGGAAGTCTCCGCTTGGTGGGAAATGGCCCCATAAATAGAAGAGGAGCCAGGAGGAGGATGGTTTGGGCAGGGCAGCAGACGAGGAGAGGGACATCATTCTAGTGACGCGTATGAAGCATACATTTCCTACGGGACCTCCAAGTGGGACTACCCAGCAGACGTACAGGTAACAGGTGTCTGGAGAGCGGGCAGTGCCAGGGCTTTGAGGCAGATTTCTGAGCCATTAGTATGCAGGTGGTGGTTAAAATGATGAGAAGTAAATGCTCGTGAGTTTTAAAATGAGGAGGCTGGAGATGGACTGTGTGAGCGGAGGAAGATCTGTCCACTCGGAGAACGAAGGGGACAACGAGTCGGTGGGACCATGAACCCTATGACCCACTAATTCCTGGGAGGAGAAAAGCGGTTTCCTTCAGCTCTAGAGGGCGAAGTAAATACCTAGAATGGTGACTTATAGGGCCTGGAAAATTTTGAATGGGACTCACTGGGACAGAAAGAGGCTTGTCTGTCTTCACATATACAGTGCCCACTGGTGGCAGAAAAGGGGGACATGTGCGTTTTCCCAGCAGTCAGCCTTGGCCAATCCCACTGGACTTGGGTTGCTGTTTGGACAGTTAATGTTCCTAATTCTGGCCAGCCACCTTGAAAATCTATGTAACCTCAAGATTCAGAGAAAGAATTGTGTTGGGCAGGCGGTGCACTCTGGCGCCGAGGGCCTGGCAAGAATGCAAGGCTCTGACCACGCAGAGTCGCTTTCAGCGTTGTATTGGCAGGCGTTGACCACGAGGGATGAGGTGACCCCTTCCTCTGGAGAAGGAGCAGCCTTGCTTCTGCCCGTAAGAGCCGCGGATGCAGCAAGCTTGGACCCCCTCTGCAGCACGAGCCCCTGTGTTTGCAGTCATCACCTGTGGGGTGTGAAGGTCTTGGGGAGTCAGTGCAAACGAACGTGAAGCTCTGGCTGCTGCTTTTCTCGTGACTCCTCTGTCCTTTGTCCCTGGCTGCGCAGCCTTGTGCCTTCTGCCCGCATTCATGAAGCAAGCTAGCTTGCTGGTGTGCAGGTCGGGTGAAGTTGGAGAGCCGGCACAGTTCTTGGCAGTTTGGGGGATGGGGATGGGATGCTAACTGAGACATGGCTTCTGGAAGAGAGAAAATGAGGACCCCCCACAGGCCAGGCAAGAGGACTTTAGAAGACCCCTCAGGATCCTGTGACAAAGGCCCTTGTCGTACCAGCAGCGGGTGAGAAGGGGAAGCGGGGCACTGCCCTCGCCTGTCTGTTCAGCAGCAGGAGACGGGATTGACACCAGCCTTTCAGATGGCACCTTGGTTGTCACACCCTCCCTCCTGAGTGAAGGAAGAACGGGGTGCTGTCACTACCAAGGGCAGGCCCCGGACTCTAACTGAAAGGTGATGTGGTTTTGATTGCAGAGTCAGGGGGTCTCCAGCGCTGAATTAAATGATGTCCACAAGGGGATGAAAGGTTTTGGAGGGAAAAGTTTGTTTATTGAGCTCAACAGGCAGCCTCTGGAGACCAAAGGTAAATGCAAAAATCTTCCTTCCTGTTCCTTACTTCCTACACTGTTCCCTGAGGCCCTCCTGCCTCCCTCCCTCTCTCCTGCCTCAGCTGCTTTAGGAACAAAGCCAAGTAAGTTAGCCCCTGAGGCACAGGTGTTAAATCCTTGATCTGTGTTAGCATTTTGGGGGTGGTTGTGGGGAGCAGCATCTGAATTCAACTGATAGGTCTCAGAAAATTCACAAAGAAAGTGGTAAGAACCAGCTCACTCAAGAACCAGGTAACTAGGGGCGCCGGGGTGGCTCAGTCAGTTGAGCATCCGACTCTTGATCTCTGCTTGGTTCTCGATCTCGGGGTCATGGGTTCAGGCCCCCCGTTGGGCTCCATGCTGGGTGTGGAGTCTACTTTAAAAAAAAGAAAACAGGTTGCTAGAAGAGTACTGTTGTACAGGAACAATTTAACTTCTACCCTTCTAGCTTCTGTGGCTGGTCAAACAGTTACAATAGCATAAGACAGGTTAACAAGAGAAAACCAAATTTAATTATGTACGGGAGCCCCATAAAGATATGAAGACTCACAAGGCAGCTCTGGGCAATTGAAGCTTATACAACATCCTGAGCGATAGAGAGGGTTGGGGGCCTGGGGAGACAAAGGGAAGGAAGGCTGTTCACAAGACGGCAGAGGAGGTGTTTGGAGAATAAAGGTTTCCCTGTTATCCACACAGTTTCTTAGGTAAACTGGCTGTCTCTGGTTAAAGCTCTCTTCCTGGTACCAGGCCCTCTTTCCCATGTAAATTTAGGCAGTTGAGAGAAAGGTGAGAGCTTCTCCTGAATCTGCTGGGTTTTGATCGCCTTTAGCTCAAAATAATCCTTGTGCCAATGTGACATATATTGGGGAGACTCGTCCTGAAACCCTGAGTTTTGTACTTATTAAATTAATTAAATTTGTAGTTAAAGTTCTTCAAACAAAGAAAATTCCAGACCCAGAAAGTCTCACTGGTGAATTCCACTAAACATTCAAAGAAGAAATAAAAATTTTACGGAGTTTCTTCTTTAATAAATAAGTTTAGGGGACACTTCCCAATTCATTTTATGAAGCCAGTGTTACTCAAAAATCCAAACCAAAGACACGACAAGAAAATAAAATCAGACCAATATCCTTCATGAACATAAACACAAATATCCTAAAAAATATTAGCAAATTGAGCCAGAAATATGTAAAAATAGCAAAATATGGGATTTATTCTGGAAATGGAAGGCTGGTTGTCATGAGCGAGCCATAAGGTCGCACACACGAGTTGTGTCTTTCCACAATGTCAGCTTTATTCAATCATAAAGCAAAGTTAAATCACAATTATAGAGCAGGTTCAGGATTCCAAACTCAGTGACATTTCACCATGTGATTAAACTTGGCTTCCTACATAGCACAGAAAGCAGGACGTGAGACAAGCCACACAACAAACAAGGCAACAGAAGGGCGCAGGAAGTTACCGAACCAAACGCCAAGTCATCCTGTGGGCGTGCAGTTGAGATGAGGCCTTGGTCTGCCCGGGTCAGCCCTCGGCACTTACTGCTGCTTATGTTCAAGCAGTGACGGGTCTCAGTTCTGTTTGGAGATCCACTGGGCAGAACCTTTGGCCGCAGCTGCCTGTTGTAAGTGGTCAGACAGAGATGGGTCAGGTCTGAAGAGTCTGACAGTTTGCTGCCCAAGTCCTTCCCTTTTTAAAGGGATTTAATTGGTTTTGGGGTCCCTACAGACCTCTTCTGGTTCTGGTCGTTATCAGTTCTGGGGTGTCAGCTGACGCTGGTCCCGTTGATATCTCTTAGCTGCGGTACCTTAACTGCTCAAGTCATTGCTTGACACAGGCGCCTGCTTGACATGAGAGACTCCATTTTGCTCTCTACACTGGTTCAATATTCAGAACTTAATTAATGTAATGAACCGTATTAGTAGGTTAAAGAAGAAAAATCACATGCTTATTTTACTAGATGCAGAAAAAAATGGATATAATTCAATATTAATTCGTTCAATAAAAGAAAAGTTCCCCAATCTGGTAAAATAGATCTACAAAACATCTACAGCTCACATTATATTTATTGGGAAAGACCGAATGCTTTCTTCCTAAAATCAGGAGCAGGACAGATATGTCCCCTGTTACCACTTATATCAGTCATTCTACATGGTCCAGTAGGGGAAGAAAAAGAAAAGACATATAGCTTGCAAATAAAGAATAAAACTGTCTGTTCACAGACAGTATGATTGTCTAAGTGGAAAATCCAAAAGAATCAATAAAAAGGTTTCTAGAACAGATATGTGAGATGAGCAAATCAATTTATTCCAAAATCAGTTGCATGTCAATATGCTAGCAATGAATATTGGAAATTGAAATTTAGAAATAGACCATTTTCAGTAGCATGGAAAACTTGAAATAATTATGTATCAATCTCACAGAGTACGTGTATGATCTGTATGTCAAAACAACACAAAACACTTAGGAAAGGAGCCCAGATTAAAGGGAACCCTAGCAAGCACAGAGGTATGCTCTGTTCACAAACTGCAAGACTCAATAACGGTGTAATTGATGTGGGAAACAAAGGCAAAGGGAAAAACCTCAATTACCTTTCTGGCTACAGCCTATTGACGAGTCCTTGAGACAGGCAGAGTGACCTTCCTGTACGAACTCAGCTGCCTCGATGTGGGAAGCTTTGCTAAGGGCAAAAGGTAATCTTAGCCTGACCCCCTGGGATCCTGAAATTCAACACATAAAAATTCCTTTGGAAACTTCCTTTGTATCTACCCTCCAAGATATACGTTGGCAATCATCCCCCAAGCATACGACCCACCGATATACATCTACAGGGTCTCATGACTAGGGTTTTACTAGACAGTAGTAAATGACCTTTTCCTAACAACAGCTAGCCCCTCAAGGTCCTGGAAACCTTGCTTCCAAATTCCTTAGAGGCTTACTCTCTCCCCAGCCCCCTCCCAACTTGAAAGTATATAAATAGTCACCTATCACAACCCCAGAGCAGCTCTTTCTGCCCACGGGTCTTATGCCCATGCTTTAATAAAACTACTTTTTTTGCACTGAAGATGTCTCAAGAATTCTTTCTGGACTGTTCACTCTGAACCCCAACATTTCTACATCAGTAATGTCAATTCTCCCCAAATAAATGTATACATTTTATATAATTGGAGTCAAAATCACACAAGATTTTTCATAAGAATTGACAAACTATTTCTAAAGTTTCGGGGGCAGTTAAAGGGCATGGAATAGCTGAAAACATTTTGAAAAGAGAAAAAAGTTGGGGGCTTACACCACCTGACTCAAGGCTTACTATAAAGTGTCATCACTTTAGTGATATATAGTAAGTACCGTATAGTAAGTACTGACACATCAGTAGGGCATTAGCAAAAGGATAGACATGTGAATTAATGGAACTGAGAAGAGAGTCCAGAAACAGACCCACTAAACATTGTCAAATGGCGTTTTACAAAGCTGCAAGGGTAATCCAATTGAGGAAAAACAGTCTTTGCCACAAATGGTGCTGGGGACATCCCCGTGCAGAAATATTGGACCTCGGACCATCCCTTGCAATGTAAACAGGTGTTAACTCAAAATGGGTTATAAACATAAATGTACTAAATTTCTAGGAGCAAACATAGGAGAATGCCTTTTTGACCTTGAATTCAGCAAAGATTTCATAGACCTAACACTGAAAGCACTATTCTTAAAAGAAAAAATAGAATTAATTGAAATTAGGAATTTCTGAGTTTTGAAAGACAGCTAAGAAAATGAAAATACAAACCATATACTAAAAGAAAATATTAGCAAAACCTATGTTTAATAGATAATTTAGCCTTAGGAATATAGCAAACTCTCCAAATGGTGAAAAAGCAGAAGCATTAAAAAACTGGACAAAAATTTGAACAGATACTGCACCAAATAGGATGTATACACGTGAAAAGATGCTCAGCACCTTTAACCACGAGGGACATTCAAATTAAGCCGCCGTGAGACACCACTGCATATCTGTTAGAATGGACAGCAACAACAGAACCCTGACCACGTATGTGTTGGTGAAAATGTGGTTACTGGTAGGAATGCAAATGGTATAGTCACATTGGAAAGGAAATGTGTAAGTGGGTTTATTTGTAACCTTCCCGAACCAGAAAAACAGGAACACTCCTACCGTTGTCCCACGTTTACCTGCTCCCTGCTCTCAGTCTGTATTTTACTAGGAATCTTGTAGTGGTGAATATTACAAATAATGGCCAATGAGGATTTTGGATATTACAAATCGAGGTTTTCATATTCTGAGGATTAACGATAATGTACATGTTGGCACATTTTTCTTTTACGTCTACGCACTTTCTCATTTTTAAAAAAAATCAAAGTCTCCATTTACTGTGGTGCCCCAGTCCCTTCATTTCATCCTCACGTGATAAACTCTAGGAAAACTTTAAAACATTTACAAAGAGCATGATTGCAATTCTTGCATGCTCTTTCAGCAGAGCTAAATTCAGGATATAATTATTTTCTTTAAAAATTCAGTTGGCTCAACATATTTTCAAAAGAGGAAATTCCAAGGCTTTGGAAAAGCACATCTGTGTTACAGAGAAAACATTTCCTAAGCAGGAAAAGTCTTTCTGACCATGCAAAATATCAAATTTCCAATCGCATGTTTTGGGGTTATTTCTATCCAAAGACTTTTTCCTTTTAGTTGGAGCGATTTAGAAATGTGGGCACTCAAGTCATGGTACTGTCAGAAGCTTAGCCGAACAACCGTGAATGCTATATTAAATGATTTTCTTAGGGCAAAACAGAGGCTTTTTAACGTGAGCTGTGCACTTGGCCTGTGTTGCAGAGCATGTACCCAAAGATATCCTTGTCTTTCAAAAGCATGAAACCTGCAGCTCTTTCAAGGGCTCCTTGCGGACACATGGGCCGTTGGTAATGATGTCTCTGTTCCTTTGAGGTCAAATGTCAATTGATTCTCTGAAGTTTGTGTTCACCTCTGTATCTCCTTAAAAATCGACAGGAGTGCACAGTAGAATAAAAAGGTTAAATGGCAATTGTCCCTTTTGCAACAGCACGGGTGAACCTGGCCCTCTGTCATGCTGAGTGATTGGTGTCAGTCAGAGAAAGGCAAATACCATAGGGCATCACTTACACGTGGAATCTAAAAAAGGCCAACTCGCAAACAACGCATCATGGAACACCACATCAAAAACTAATGATGTATGGTGATTAACATAACGTAATAAAAAATGTAATAAATAAATAAAAAACCGTGAATGTTGGGAAAGAAAAAAGCCTACCAAAACCAACAGTTGATTTACCTGAAATCTAATTTTGAAAATAAACTTTATGTCATAACAATTAAAAAAAAAAAGTCCAACTCATTGAAAGGGAAGGTAGACTGGTGGTCGCCAGGGGCTGGGGGTGGAGGGAATGGGAAGGTGTGGGTCAAAGGGAGCAAGCTTCCAGTTATACGATGAAGAAATTCCAGGGATCTCATGTCCAGCATGGTGGCTCTAATGAATAATCCAGTACCACATACTTGAAATTTGCTAAGAGAGATTTTAAGCAGTTGCATAAAAAAAAGGGTAATTATGTGAGGTGATGGGTGTGTTAGCTTGATTGTGGTGATCGTTTCAAATCGCATCAAATCATCACGGTGTACACCTTCAGTACATTACGATTTTATGTGTCAGTTATACCTCCGTAAAGCTGGGGAAGAAAAGGAGGAGTGAGATGAAAAACTGGCGTGGACGATGGACTCTTATTACTGAAACTTTGGCGCGAGCTGCCTCCCCCTGCTGGTCGCTGGCCTTCATTACATTTCTCCTGCCCCTTCTGGAAGGAGGTGTGGTCCACACTCCAAGCCCATCGGAGGCCCTTGTGTTTTCTGATACCAGGAGGCGTGAGATATTCCAGTCCCCCAGTTTGTGTGACCTGATGTTCCCTTTCCACTGCTCAGAAGGAACCAGAACCCGGAGCTGTGGTGTCACAGCTGGGCCTAAGAGGCACAGCTCGATAACTCTGCCATAGACCGTTTTGAAAAAAAGTCCCCGTATCATAGTTTTTGTAAAGAATACAAAAGTACTAAAACTTGTTCATGTTGCAAGGTGTTGGAGATAACCTCCCTTCATTTAGAGGATGAGACTACGGAACCATGGGAAGATGAACAAAGTTGGCCCTGGGCTTGGACATCCTGAGCTGTGGAGACTTCTGGAACGATTGCATTAGGTGGTGATTAACTCTGCATAGCTGCTGCCACCATTACTCCAGCCTTCCTTCCCTGGTGGCCTCCTCTAAAAACCTACACAGTGTTCCCTCTGCGGCCTCCCTGTCTCCCCATACACCCTTAAAAACATCAGGAATTTATGAGAAAACCCCTCTGTGATAGGATCATAGCCTCTTTGGAGATGACAAACTCGAGGCACAGAGGGGCTGAGCTAATCAGCCAAGGTCTCCGAACCTGTGCGCGGTGGGGATGGGTTGTCCTCCAGCATCTGTGAGCTAGTCCATGGAGGGGACCACGTATTACCCTTACTGATCCATGTTGTCATTTCACTTGTTAACCCCAGAGGCACGAGGGCACTTCCGTTCGTTTCTTATTGCTTACTGGGGGAAAAAAGTGCTAGAGATTCTTAGTTTTCAGCATGCTCATCTGGAAAAGCTAACGCTCTCCAGTCCAGCCTACCTCTTTTCCCTACCCTCTCGCAGACTCTGGACCTTCTGGAGTCTGTTTGATTCCGGTTATTCTTTTATCTTGAGTTTGCTGTTCCCTCCTGGTCCAATTACATTATTGCTTTTCTTCAAAACTTAATGGAAGTTCTACATTTCCTCTATTAGATTCTCTTTTCTTATTTTGCTCACCCAAAATCAAATCTTCTGAACTCTTACCAGAGCTTAATGTCTGTATATCTCATTTTATCACATTGGCCTCAAGGAATCAAATAAAAGCTGCATTGATTGTCATCCGGTTGCAAAACCACGGTGCTAGGTACCATCAGGACTGCAGAGTGGGACGAGCAGAGTTCTTGCACTCACTGAATTGATATATGTGAAGGCAGAATATAAATAGGATTTTTTTTTTTTTTTTTTACGAAACTGAAGGTATGAATGATAAAAGACAAGATGACAGCAAAGGAGCTGACACTTTGCAGAGGGCGTGTGAGGGAAAAACCACTTTATGCATGAAGAGGAGGAAGAGTAACCGGAGTCGGACCAGTCAAGCAGGATTTATGCGGGAGACCCGCGCAACCTGGGTGGCAGAAAAATGTAACTTGTGATCCTTGAGGGCAGAAGTGGAAGTTCAGAATGGAAAAGGTGGATTGCAGCCACCCAGGAGAGGACTTTGAGTTCTCAATCACTGAGTTCACTGAAGGCAAGAGATCACCTATTCTTCTGATGCTACCAATGGAATGTTGATTTTGAGAGTGCCCAGCGGGAGAGAGTAGGGAGAGAAAACTCCCAGGGCTCCAAACGGGGCGGGGCCACGGAGGGCTGGAGCCCTGCACTTGGAGGGAGAGGGGCAGGGAAGGAAAAGGGAAGGGGGTGACGAAGTCATGACTAGGAGTTATCCACACATGGCGGTGTGTGTGTGTGTGTCCATGTGTGCATGAGTGCGTGTGAATGTGTGCACCCGTGTGAGTGTGCGCGCGCATGTGCATGTGTGTCCACGTGCCCGAGAATATTTGTATTCTGAGAATTGCACAGGACAACTCGATGTGGACTTTTTCCTACAGAATCCCCAAATAATGACCGATTCAGTAGGAATAGGAAAGTGTGTTATCTGACATCTCTCGCCCAGGAAGAACTACTCTCTGGCAGACATTCTTCGCTCCCTTACCTGACCGGCATTGCCTTAGTGTCTGAACTGTGTCTTTTTTTTTTTTTTTAAGATTGTATTTATGTATTTGAGAGGGAATGAGAGTGAGAGAGATTACAGAGGGAGAGGGAGAAGCAGATTTCCCAAGGAGCAGGGACTCCGATATTCGGCTTGATCCCAGGACCCTGAAATCATGACCTGAGCCGAAGGCAGACGCTGAACCTACTGAGCCACCCAGACGCCCCCGAACTGTGTCTTTTTAGCACCATCCATACTAAACACTGCAAAGAACAAACACCACCCATATGATTAGGGAACAATTTGTTTGCTTGTTCTTTTTCTTTTTTTTTAATGACAGTGTGAACTACAAAATCATAGATTCTTTTAGCACTAGAAACATGAATGATTTAAAACATGTGGTTGAATTCAGGTAAAATAAAATTGGTGCAGAAACCTGGCTGTGAAAAACAGCACCAAAGAAGAACACAATATGACGTGCAGGGTTTTTCCCCATAAAACTCTAGTTCAGGGACGATCATACATATGTTCATATATATTTAAATACCTAAAAATTAAGAAATAGATGAAATAAATGTGCATAGAAGCTGAAACATGAAATTATGGTAGAATGGGTATGTGGTATAGTTTATTCCCTTAGAATGTTTCAAGGCTTGAATTTAATAATGCATTAAATTATTAATAATAAAACATTTTTTAAAGTACACGTCTCAATTTTAATACACAATGCAACAATGCAATAATGGAGAAGTCCTCAGCATTTCTTATAGCTTTTAAAACTTATAATCTTTCATTTTACACCTACAGGCAGATCTTTAAATAAGAATTAGTTATTTTAAACATTAGGAAATACAATTTTTATAAAGTACTGCATGTTGGATACTTCCTGCCTAGAGAGTTACACAGGAAAGGACCGCTCCCCCCCCAACACAACGTACTACACAGATCAAGTCTTTCCATTTATTCTAAAGGTTTTATTCATTTATTTGAGAGGGAGAGAGAGCTCGAGCATGAGTGGGAAGAGGGGCAGAGGCAGAGGGAGAAGCAGACTCCCCGCGGAGCAGGGAGCTCCCCTCGGGGCTTGATCCCGGGACCCCAAGATCATGACCTGAGCCGAAGGCAGACGCTTCACCGACTGAGCCACCCAGGCGCCCCTGCGTCTTTCCATTTAAAACAAATGTTTTGAACAAGGTAATCGTAATAGTGCCTGAAAGACAAACTGCTTCTTTTGAGGAGGGAGGAGGATGTGATTAGGAAAGAAAATGTAATAAACAGATTTAGATAATTAGTTGGAAGAAATAATCGAAAGCCTTATGTTGTTAATTTTCAAAATTCATCTGCAGTCATCGGCTTAATTTATGCATTCATTTATCCTTACATTAATTCATTTAATAACTACTAATTAATACCCACTCTGAAATGGAAATTAAAACACTTAGGCAATTCTTTTTGGTTCAATTAACAAAACCCCATTGCTCTAGTAGGAGCAAAGCAATGTGGGGTGATTTTAAAGATTTGAGGATCTAAAGGAAGGCACAGGCTGGGGGGGGGTTGGTTCTCACAGGGGACTGGGCCTGCACACCTGTCCTGACCCAAGGTGACAAAAGATTCTCTCTGTCTCTTCTCTGCTTCATTGTGTTCTCTCCTAGCAAACCAACCTGCTCTGATTTCGGCGTGCATGAGTCAAAAGTACCCAGACCATTCTTCTGAATAGCCATGGTCACCAGTCCAGGCCACCCAGGGATGGTGATTGGTGTCTGAAATAAAAATCCAAATTCCATGGGGTGCCTGGGTGGCTCAGTCGTTAAGCGTCTGCCTTCGGCTCAGGTCATGGTCCCAGGGTCCTGGGATCGAGGCCCACGTCGGGGTCCCTGCTCTGCGGGAAGCCTGCTTCTCCCTCTGCCTCTGCCTTCTGCTTCCCCTGCTTGTACACTCTCTCTCTCTGTCAAAAATAAATAAAATCTTCAAAAAAAAAAGTCCAAATTCCGGGAAGAATGTATACAGTTGGCACTGCTTTGCTCTCATCACACCTTGGGCTCATCAATTACATTTAGGAGCAGAGTCACGCAGTGTAAGCACTGGCCCAGGATCCTAGCCCCATAGATGGGTAAGGAGGTGGGGAGTGGGGCTTAGAACCCTTCGGTTTCCAGCACCGTCACCAACACCCTCCTTTATGAGCTTGATATGAAAGCCACAGATTATATAACATTATATAACCAGAAAGATGACTTTTAAAAATTAACAGACTGCCCTATATTATAATGTAGAGGAAAATAAAAGGAAGGCTATTTAAGATAAGATATGATTTGAATATTTAAATAGCCTGCACAACTACACTGAGGACATAAGTAGGCACTCAGATGCTTACATAATATACACAAAATTACTGTGAGTGTGGTTGTTACAGAGACAATTCAATGCAGGCGAGTTACATTGAATCCTCAACTCAAGCCCCACAGGTAGTAACATTCCCTGTGATGTGGTTTTTCTGAGATGTGGAGCGTTTGGGGGACATGTCTGAAGCAAAGGACAATCTTCTCTCGATTTGCACATTAATTGAATTTCTATAAAATTCAGTGTGTATTAAAACTATGCAAAAATGTGTATGTGCTTTATTTCAGCAATCTGGGTAGGTTGTGGCGGGCTCTGTGAGCTGTTGGAGGCTCTCCAGGTGCTGCAGGATATCCAGAGTCTCTGGCATTGTCCACTAAGTGACGGTAACACCAGGATCCCTGTGGCAATCCAAAACTTCTCCATGAATCCCAGGCTACTGTTCCCATTTCAGGACCTAGAAATATATTTCTTGAAAGAGTCCAACATAAACTTCCATCTGTCATCTGCCTTCCGGTTCTCAAACCGATACACTCCTTAAATACACTGGCAATGTTCAGCCCTTACTGTGTTTGAACTACTCTTTCTCTGCCCAAATGCAAGCAATTTCTCCCCAGATCCCCTCTTTCTAGTGTTGGTGTTCCTCAGAGCTCCGTCCTAAAACTTCTCCCCTTCTCATTCCACACACTCCTTGGATAGTCTGTCCTCTCGCAGGGGATGAACTCTGGGCTGATGGTTGTAGTATTTATACCTTTGGCCCAGATCTCTCTGTAGGAATTCTGAGTATGTTCTACTGCCAGGCAAAATGGCCCTCGGACAGTCCTACAGGGACATCAAATGCAACATGTACAAACCCAGCCTTCCATGTCCCCACCACCTTGTCCCTTCCCGCCCAGTGACATTACTGGGGTTTCATGGAGCAGCAAGTGTAGTGAGAAGCCTAGAACGAAGATGTTATCTGTTGCCTTTCTGCGTGGGAGAGATAGATGGTCACATTACAGCACAATTATCTTTAATCCTCGAATTCATTTCATTTATTCTCTGGGTTATTTAAACATTAAGACTAGTAGAGGCCAGGCTCTGCGTATAGAGAATACCGCAATCTTCCGATTATAGCAAAGTGTGTCCACACATGGACTTAGGAAAAGCTGGATTTCCCTGTGGTATGTGGAGCCCATGGGGAGGGTGGGCAGTGTGGGTAAGAAGCAAGCGGAAAAGCTCTGACATTGCCATCCTTGCTCCGCATGATGGGTGGAGGGGCACCTGGACCGTTAAACGTGGGTGGGCCAGGCTCCCCTGGCGGATCAGCTTTAGCTGGGCACGTGGCTACTCAGGCCCAGACCCTGTTCCCCAGGGTCCTTTCCTCCGCGTGACTGAGTGCCAGCCGCCGGAATGGGGCAGAAATGCCTGTGTATCTGGTCACCTCGGCGTCCCAGCTCACTGCTCTGGACTTTCCCGTCCCTCCCAACATGGCATGTGGACATGGCTGGGACCTGGCTTCCAAATGGCCAGGTAGCACGAGTCACCAGAGCAGAGATGCTTCCTCTCGGTTTCCAGGGACTAATCGTGGAAAAACGGTTAGAATTTTATTTTCACAAACTTCTAAGGAATTTACCATTTCCTGTACGTGTGATTTAGAAAAAGCCCATGATGGCACCCACAGCACTCTGTCTCCGTCACCAGTAACAACCGTGGATAGTTTCCTGCTTTATCCCAGTAGTTAGTGACATCTGAAGATGAGCGCACTGTCCATGCTCCGGCTACTTCAGAGGGGGGTGCCAGGAGGTCCTTTCCCGGACTGTGTCCCTGAGTGTCTTATTAGGGACACACGGATATTACTGTATGGATACAGTGCTCCACCAGCCATAACCAAATAGCACGGACTTGAGGGCTTAAAAGAGCAGACATTTCTTTTCTCAGCGCAGGAGCCTGGAAGTCCCAGATCCGGGCGCTAGCTCATTTGGTTTTTGGTGAGGCCCCCTCTTCTTGGCTCACAGATGGTTGCTTTTTTGCTTCTGTGTTCAAGTGGCTTTTCCTTGGTAAGTAAACATGCAGAGAGAGCGAGCGAGCAAGCGAGCAGGGGAGTAGAGAGAGGGATGGAGAGAATGAGAGAGGGGGAGAGAGAGAGAGACAGAAAGAGAGGGGAAGAAAGAGCAGGAGAAAGTGAGTGAGCGCTCTGGTGTCTCTTCCCGTAAGCACACTTAATACCGTAAGATCAGAGCTCCACCCTCCACCCTTATGCCCACATTTAACCTTAATTACTTCTTCACTCCAAATACAGACACGCTGGAGGTGAAGGCTTCAGTGTATGAATTTTGTTGGTGGGGGGGCCGGGGGGGGCGGGATGTGCGTGGACACTAACATTCAGTCCATAACACCGTACTACAATTTTACAAAGCGTTTTGGTTTTGTAGTTTATCATTTGATAACGGTCTTCATATATTGTGTCCTTTGTGGTCTTCTATATTTTATGATTCACTCTTAAAATAATTTTTGAGGAGTCTACAGGCCTGGTCATGCTGCCGTGGAGAAGATTATATAAAACTAAGTAAGAACTCCTGCCTAGAGCACTAGTTAACAATATTGCAGGAAGAACTTGAGTCTTTAAACGACTCCATGAAGCACCATGATGTACGCTGCCTTTGGGTTTAATTTCTCTGTTTTCTCTGCATGGAACATACGCCCTGACTTTGCCTGGTGAACTGTTACCCCTCCTTCTGAGTTAATTGCACATTGGATCCTGCAGACTCTCCTACCCCAGGTCGGAGCTGACACCCGCTGTGCACTGCCCTCGTCCCAGGTCGGGGCATATACACCGTAGTTGTCTCTTCCTGTGTTTGTATAATCCATGAAAACTTCTTTCCACCTATAACATACTGGCTTCTCAATTAATATTGATTAAATAGGTAAATATTCAAACAAATGGATTCCACAGGAGGATAAGGAGATTCCCAGAAGGGAAGCAGACCTTAGTATTGACCGCCCCTCCCCCCATGCTAGGCAAACTGTCAAGGAACGCTGTTGTTTAAGGGAAATAAACTGATGATTTTAACTCAGAAGAAAACAGGGTGGGTGATAGAAAACAGAGGGGTAACTTTAATATGGTGGGTGTTTGAAAAGTACAGTGTCTCGTCCTGGTTCTTCATTAACTCATCGTGCAAAATGAGTCAAATCCCCTATATTAGAGTCCATTTACTCAAGGATAAAATACAGCAGCCTTACCAATTATCATGGGTTGTTATAAAATTTAAATAAGTATTTAGAAGCTGTAAAGAGATCTCCCAAATGGTATAAAGTCTAACACAATTATATTTTAAAAATCTGTATCCATTAATAATATAACAAGTCTAAAGGGTATCTGAGTAACTTGGAGATCAACGTTTGCGTAACACCTAAGGTATTAGCTCTTTTCCTGGAACCCCAGTGTTGAGATAGCCAACCTCATGCTCGTTCTGTGTGGTGGCACTCAGCGCCCGTTTTCCTGTTCCTGCTCTGCACTGGGAATCAATTGAGAGGCAGACAAGTCGGGCAGATGGGGATCTGTATATTTATTACTGCAGAAGCTGTCAGACAACCTGGCTTAGTTGTGTGGCAACAACATTCTTACTGATACTATGACAAGCCCACAAAATTTAGGGTCATCTGTTGGAATTAAGGCTTTGACACTTCTTAGCTCAAGTCATACATTCTTGTGTGAACCTTGATTTCATTATCTGTAAATAGAAATAAATGTCATCCCAAACTACATACAATTTTGTACTTTTATGGGTGTGTGTATGTGTGTGTGTGTGTGAGCCACATCAATAGCATGTGAATATAATCCATATATGTTTTTTGTTGCCAGTGTTTTATTATTTTTTTTCTAATTTAAACTCAATTAGCCAACATATAGTACATCATTAGTTTCAGAGGTAAAGGTCAATAATTCATCAGTTGCTTATAGCGCCCAGTGCTCATCACAACACGTGCCCTCCTTCATGCCCATCCCCCAGTTACCCCACACCCCGCCCATCTACCCTCCAACAACACTCAGTTTCTTTCCTGTAGTTAAGAGTCTTATATTCCATGTATTTTTAAATGATGTAAACATTTTATTAATTGAGCACTAACACAGAAATAACACATAGTAATATCTCTGAGATGATAGATTTAGTAACTCAAGACACTGAGAAGTATGGGCACCAGGCTCTCTCTCAGTGTCTACTTCTGGTGACAAATTTATAGTTCCAGAATTTGAAATTTGAATACTTTTATGTGTATTTGCTCATTTTTCTTCAATGTTTCAGTCAATCACACATTTGAGTATCTTTTTTGTCTAGTTTTATCATTTTATCATATTGTATAATGATAATTCATTTGGGTTGGCTTTAGTTGTTTTTTTTTTCCCAAAATATGACCTAAATGCATTTGCTGAGCTAGAAAATCTTTTATTGTTCTTGTAAGTACTCTTTCTGCCTACGTCACTCATTTTATCTCCTTTCTTGCTTATTCTGAGCTCCAGGTTACTGACTAGTTAGGTAAGGTCCGACTTCAGAGCCCCTTGTCCTCCTTCTGGTCCAAATAAAAAAGGTTCCGACCTGTCCTCAGTGAGCGCAGAAAGAGGGGAATTCGGAAAGCACATGAGGGAGTGAGAAGTCCAGCATCTCTCTGGTACCCAGTGTATTCTAGAGAATCGTGGGTATAAAAGGTGCTTGACCTTCTTATCCACCCCAACCCCTTCAGCTCTTGAATGGGAAAAGGTGAGTGAGTAACTTTAAACCCTGATTCTCAACCACTGAATAAACCAAACTCCAGCAGTAGGTTTTGTGAGCATACAATATTCACAGTTAAATGACAGAGATTTTTATGGTGAATGGTTTCCAAATCCACCAAAAGGAAAAGCGACCACGTACTTTTTATAGAGAAAGTATATTGCTTATACACATTAGATACCTACAGAAGCTTGCAGCTTCTATGAATACACTGTTGCTTGAGTAATAGAATAATCTCGTGAAGGTAACGTGCCTGAATCCTGCTGTAAACCAGACACTCCTCACCACGAGCTTCTACAACGGGGTATCCGCCGAAATCCAGCCTAGGAAAGTAGAATGACACGTCCTTCCCGATGGATCTGTGACCCTCAAATCCAGTGCAAAATCCAATACAGAGCGTCACTATTGAGCTGAGCTAGTCCTCAAATAACCCAGATCCATTGGATTCTGAAATCTTGCTTCAGTGATTGACGCTGGAGAAGGTTCTTCTTTCTGGATTCAGGGCTGTCATTCCAGGCAGGGATTACTTTTAAACCCTAAACTTAGATTCTTGTAGTCAACTGGCACTTTTATTTATACTTGCATGCGTTTGCTTGTGTATACCTGCAGAGGTAAGAAAAGTCTACTAGTCTGGAGAATGAATGACTCTCCTAAGTAGAAGTTCATCATGCCCATTAGGGTAAGGAAAAAATAATGTGAAGAGCAGTTATTATATATGAAAAACACGAAACAGAATTTGTCACAATTAGGTATCTTTATTTCTCCTCTCTCTTCATCCTGATTATGTAAGTACAATTTATTTGTGATTTTCCTTGAAGTATTTTCTATTTATGAAAGCCAAGGTTATTTTACTTAGAAAAATCTGTTTAAAGTTTTCTTGGATGGTGACCCCCAAAAGGTAAGTCCACAAGGAACCTCAGAATACGGACCCTTGGAATAGGGTCTTTGCAGATGTGATTAAGGGAAGGATCTGACGATAATACCACCGTGGATTAGAAAGGTTCCTAAATCCAATGACATGTGTCTTGTAGGAGGAAAAGACGCACAGCCCAGGGAACAAGGACATGTGGAGACATAGGCAGAGATTGGACTCTTGCAACCACAAGCCGAGGAAAGCCATACATTGTTGAGTCACTGGAAACTAGGGGAGAGGCGTGGACCAGATCCTCCCTCAGAGTGCCCACAGGGACCCAACCCTGCTGACACCTTGATTTCGGACTCCTGGCCTCCCAAACTGTTAGAGAACACGCTTTTGTCGTTGGTAAGCCGCGTTTGTGGTCATTTGTTACATCAGCTCTAGGAAGCTAATACAGTGGCTAATCATTAACATTCAAAACACAATTTTATTTGGGTTATTTTCCATTGACTTTCATTAAGCTAGCTAAAAAAGAAATTGTTGTTTAAAAAAAAAATCACTTTCCTGGGGCACCCGGGTGGCTCAGGCGGTGAAACGACTGCCTTCCACTCAGGTCATGATCCCGGGGTCCTGGGATCGAGCCCCGCGTCGGGCTCCCTGCTCAGCGAGGAGCCGGCTTCTCCCTCTCTCTCTGCTGCTCTGCCTACTTGTGCTCACTCTTGGTCTCTCTGTCAAATAAATAAATAAAATCTTTAAAAAAAAATCACTTTCCCGTCCTCAGATCTTCTTTTTGCATTTTTGAAATGTATGTTCTGAATTTTTAAAATTTCTGCTTTGGTTAGTTACGGTTTATAGCTTACCAGCATATAAATTATGAGTTGGAAAAAGGAACTCAGAAAAGCTCCTTGAACAGTGAAGAATGGCTACTTAAACTTGCCTTCTTAGCTCCTTTGGGCAATAAAGTGTAAAGTTATTGCATTCCTCTTGAGTACTTGGGATGCAGTTCAGATGGTCTCAACATGTAGCCGGAGATGCAAGACAGAAAAAAGGCATCAGAAATGGAAGGATTTGCTGTCGTCATCATCATCATCATCATCAAAACCTTATTACTGAGGTCATATCATGGAAGTAGGTTCTAGAGGGTCTAATATAAGGTTCTGCCCTCAAGATGGACGTACCTTAGAGAAAGATAGATGAATAATTTTGACTTGTCGGAATCCTGCCTGAGACTTGTTTGCACGTTTCCAGGTGTCAGGCAGACCTCGTAGAAATCCAAGTCAATCGCACGTAATCTGAGTCTCGGAGAGGCTTTGCCCCCGAGACCGAGTATTCTGCAGGCCAGTGCCTGCAGGGGGCGCTCTGTGCTCTTTTGTAGATGTGCCGGGTTGAGGGCATAATGGGGCAGGGAAGTGGGAAAGCCGCCGTCACTTGCAGATTGCTGTGTGAGTCTGAAGACAGGTGTTAGAAACTGAGGTGCAGGTTTGCGTGTGGTCAGTGCCCCCTTACTATTCCTCCACTTTTAAAAGAAATAGCTTTCCGATGCTTACCTACTGTGACCACCTCGTGGGGGCCCACTTACTCTCTAGTTCTCTCTTTTTAATAAAAGCACCGAGATATTTTTGTTCCTGCTGGTTTGGGCTCAGCCCTGCCTCGCCTCCAGCCCGGGGCAAACGGATTGTTTTAGGGATTTGAGCAAGTATTCCCATTAGTCCCCATCCAAATGCTGCCTAGGACTTCATATAATGATCGAGGCAGCGGGCTTGGAACGGGGGCCATGCAGATATTGCTACCAAAGAGGAGTCAGACACAAAATGGGGAGGGAGCGGGCAACGCCAGGCCCCCCCAAGAAGCTGCTCTGACTCTTGACATTCCTCTCATCTTTTAGTTATGCATGTCTATAACTTTCCTTTTCAGCCTGAGCCAATTCAATTTAGGACCTGCAGGTTTTATTTTTTGTTACACTGTGGCATTTGCTAACGTAATTGATTCATGAGATTGGATTTACAGATTGCTCCAGATATTCAAACCATGCATTCGCATCACATATTTCTACCTATAGGCTGGGACAACCTTGGTAATCTCATCTGAGAACCACACACTATCAGGGGCCTCCAAAATCATGGCATTCAATCCCTCATTTTATAAATGAGAGACTGAGGCCATCAAGCATCACGGCACGGTTAAGGGTGAAAATCAGTTCTCTTCAGCACCAAAGGCGCTTCTCCCAGAACAGAGCATTTTTCATTATGTTTTCCATGCACTGTGACATCCCTGAGCCAGGAGCCAGGCTGAGCCAGCTGAGAGCGCCGTGCAAAGGTGGGGGCACAGTGGAACAAGGGAACGAGCCCCGATGGGAGGAGGGGAAACGCGATGACCCCGGAAAGGCTTCTACCACCTCCTAGAACAACGAGTGCAGACACAGAAGGGAAGGAGAGGTTCACACGCCCGTCAGCTGCCCTTCCACCTCACTGGAGAGGAGCCGGTTCCCCAGCAGAGACGGGAGCATGCAGGAAGGCCGGGCCCGGGAGCTCAGTCCGCCCTGCAAGACCGCACCTGGGAGCCCTTCCTTGCAGGAAAAGACAGAGTCTCCCGGTCTAATCTGGAGAGCGATTTTGCAATGTGGAAAATCATTTTCAAGGCCACCAACCTTTAAAAACCTTAAAGCCCATATGCTGAGCAGCATTCAGAGTAATATGTTTTCGGTGTTTGCTTATAGAAGCATGACAGGTGGCTTTCCTTTCACGTAGCATGAGGCAGTTTTAGGTTTAGAGAACTGGAATGCATAACTGAGCAAAATTCCTGTGAACAATCATTTATCCATCTGTGTCACTGCGGAAACAAAAGAGTGCCCTCTTTAAAAATTTTTATTGCAGACAAAGAGATAGTTAGATCATTTGAGTAAACATTCCATTCCTGATAGAACCAAGTCTCATTTGTTTCAATAACAACATTTTTTTTCTTATTGTGTACATATATTTGCCAAATGATGTCACGGGTTCTCTTAGGGTGCTCGGAGGAAAAATAACAGGTGTCTCTTATTTTCCAGTTTTCTGTGGATCCTTAAAACACATGCAATCCCAGGCTCCATTGTGATTTTCTTGATAATTAAGAGTATTTGTTGGATACACGTTTTCATACAAAGCTAGGTGTGCCTTATGTATAGGTTCTCTGGCCTCCTTAAAATAATATTTCCATAGTATTTGTGGTTAACCGATCGCAGGGCAAACATTAGACCTACTAGCAAATGGTCAGTCTACTCTGAAACTCTCATGTTCTCAAAGTTTTAGTGGCATATGGACAGAACGTTTTATTTCCTTTTAAACCCCCGTTAGCCAGTTTCAAGAGTTCCTACCTTCTCAAAAGTAGCTGTCAGGTAGGAAGCTTGAGTTTCTCCACATTTATGAATTCCATGCCATTATTAGGAGCACCCCCGGGGACAGGTTCTGTGAGTACCTTTCAGGACTCCTCCCGGCCACGCATCTGAAACTCAGCGTGTAGAGCAGGATGAGCTCATTGTTCAGAAAATGTCTCAGAAAAACTGAGCAGGCCTGACGCTCTCCCTCAGCGTGGAATGGACCCGAATGAGGGATTTTATCAAACGTTTGTCAACTATGAGGTCTACTATGTACCTACAACGGACGGGACGCACACACTGGGGGCGCACGGCTCTCTGAGCACCCCCTCCCCGACCGCGGCTTTCCCGGGGTTTCTCTGTCTCCAGTCCGGCTCCCCACATCCTCTGCCACCACAGCAGGAACAGAGCAGCTCACACAGTTCCTCCTCTTTTATTTCTGGCCTACTTTCCTCGGTGTCTGTCTGAGGTCCATCCGTGTTGGTGTGACTCCCTGTCACCTGCCCCTTCTTCGCTGACAGCCTGCGTCCGTCTTCAGCCGTCTGCGGATAGACGGATCACTGGGCTGTTTTCCGTTTGGGGTTATTACAAGTGTTGCCACAGACAAGTTTTCCTCCAGCAGTATGTGTTATTCCTTTCGGGTAGACACCTATGTGTGGAATTGCTGGGCCATGATTTTAAGTTCCCAGTAGCCGGGTACAAGCTCTCCAGTGGCTGTACATCCTCAGCAACATTCGAGAGCGTTTGCCTTTCATGTCCGATGTTATATGGGTTACAAAGTGATATCTAATTGTGGCTTTAATTTGCATGTTTCTAATTACCAAGGACACTGAGCACCTTTTCATATATTTATTGACCATTCTATTGTGAAGTACTATTCAAGCCCTTTGCCCATTTCTTAGTGACTTGCTGGTCTTTGTTTTATTGTGTTGTAAGGGGCGCCTGGGTGGCTCAGTCCGTGAAGCGTCTGCCTTCAGCTCAGGTCATGGTCCCAGGACCAGGGGATCGAGCCCCGCATCGGGCTCCCTGCTCCGTGGGGAGAGTCTGCTTTTCCCTCTGCCCCTACCCCGCTCCTGCTCTCTCTCAAATAAATAAATAAAATCTTAAAAAAAAACTTTATTGTATTGTAAGAATCATTTGTGTATTCCAGATAAATAATCACATACACATATATCACTGTATGTGTACTATCACTTCTGACTCCAGCTGAGGTGGGTGGCCCTTCCGTTTGCTGTGCGAGTTTGGGGACGCCAGAACGTTCTCTAGCCGCGTGAATAAGATCCCATGACGGGCTTACCCTGCCTGTGTTGCTTCTGCCAAATCCACTCACTGGGCCGTATGACCCGTCACTGCAGGAAATGCAGCATTGACTCTGTTAGCGTCCCGCGGACCTTCTCAGTTTTCTTTTTCCGGATGATCGTAGGGACTCAGGATATATGTTGTATATATTCTGCGCCTATTGTATACAGTAAGACACAATGGTTAACTTTCAGAGGCTTGCAGTTTGAGCGGAGTCAGAATGTATGTACATATAACGATGATGCTAAAATGTAATCTAAATGTAAATCGACAGCACAACGCGAGAGCCTTCCAGATCACCTGAGCGCTGCTGGAGCTGAATGAAACATCCTTGGAGCTCATGGACTGTGTGGCGGGTGAGAGACTGTCAGTAACAATCGTGAATGGTAAAAAGTGTGGGTGTGCCCACGCGCGTGCATAGTTTGACTGCGAAAACGGCGGGAGCAGCGGGAAGAAGGTATGGGTGGGAACATCAGAAAGAAGGCTCTCTGGAGCCAGCCTTGCAGCAATTAAGGCCGGAGGTGCTGGGGAAATTTCCATCACTACAGTGGAGGAGAGGCAGAGGCGGAGGGCTGTTGCTTGCCCTGGTGGTGGGAGATGTGCGGGGTGCAGGAGAGGGAGAAGGCAGGAAGGACAGCATGCGGGAAGAGCTGGGCAGTGCGCGTCGGCAGCTGTCCCTCGGTCTGCGCCATCGGCAGCCACACTGACCTTGTGCACTCAGGGGTCAGAAGTCAGCTTGGAGGCTGGAGGCTCCAGATAGCGCCTGGCTGGTCCGGAGGCCTCGTGATTTCGGCAGGATGGCTTAGAACCCACTCACCGACTGCAGAACGAAGGGGCCCGTCCACACCGGCAGCCCTTCCCCGCTCCCGCAGTCCCTGTGGCTCATTTCAGCTCTGAACACGCCTGGCTCATGAAGAATGCGCTGATGGTGTTTACGGACACGAGGAGGAGGGACTTCTAGGAAGTGAAGGTAAGCCACCGATCGGGATTCACCAATCTGATACTGGCTGGGAGCCCGAGGCCAAGCAAGCTGGCGGAGGCGGAGGCGGAAAAGTTGTTTGAAACGGTGCTTGACATTCACGCAAGAAGCTAGAAATGTCAATTGCTGCTCGAGGTAAGATTTCTTTTCCAGGGTAAATGTGACAGCGTCCACCTGTCGTGACCACGTGTCATTCAAGCACGTGCCTGCAGGACGGCGAGACATCTTGGAAATCGCCTTCATTCCTAATCCATATTTGTGTTTAACTACAAAACCGTCTAATCCACCAGCTCACTGTCATACCAACACAGAGAGCACATAGAAACATTTCCTTCATTATGAAAGTAAAACAAAACCAAGGACTTTCCTCTGCTTTAGATTCCTTTTGAATACTAATGCACGAAAGCTCAGATTAAATTAATCTCAGCTGTACAGTCACACTTGGCAAATGAATCATAAAATAATTTCCTCTTCATATGACAAGTTGCCCTTGACAGCAAATTAAAATCTTAATAAGGGTTTCTAAAATACACATGCATATTTACATGTATAAGCTCACTTAGTGGAGTTCAGTGTCAAAATACAAATTATTTTGCTTTGTATTTCAGAAAAGGTGAACTTTTAAGAACATCTTTCAGACCTTTTTATCTGGTGGCTTCATATCCTCCGTACACTTGAGTTCCATTCATTTACCTTCAAAATGATTGTTTTGGAAATCTTGTTAGAGTCGTTGGCTAATGTTTTGTTCTTTAGAATGACATAAAAATCATTTGTTAACTCTTTACCGAAATAATACACATGTTCATGGTATAATTCTCTACCTCCCACCTTTCCTCAATAACAGTGGCTTCTGGGGCTCTGACGTAACAGAGAGAGATCAGAGGCCAGTTACGGATGCAGGTTCCCGTAAGGTCACAGTCCAGGGACACAGGCTCACTAAGACACTGTGACTTAATCCCATGGTAATAGAATACTTGCCCTCTCCCGTGCCTGCCACCACATGTAATAACAGTAGCGTGTAATGGGGAGAGCTGTGGGACTCAGACTCTAGGGAGGACCTCTTGGGGAAGCCCCAAAGATGTGACAGGAGATGGAAGTAGAAAACTATGAAGCCTCTGACACATTCAGCGAAACAAGTATTAAACACAGCCTAGATTTCCCACGAAAGGTCTCTTTACCTCCAGTTCCTACTACACAGTAGGTCATGTCTGGCTTTCAAAAACAAACAAACAAACAAAAAACACAAGGCATGCTAAAAGGTGAGAAAATGTACGGTGAGAAAATCTGGAACGACAACAAAAACATCCAATGATGTCATCATTTCTATTTGACACAGATTTTGAGATTATTTAAGTAACTATGATTCACATGTCAGGAAAAAGTGACAACCTACGAGCAGAGACAGGTGAGGTCAGCCGGAGGGAGGGAGAAACAATTTGACGTGCTTCTCAGTGGAGTAGATGAGGCCGGGGAGAGAATCACTCAACTGGAAGATAGGTCAAGTGAAACTTCCCAAACTAAAATGCAAAGAGAATTAAAAAAGGGGTGGGGAGGAACGAAAACTGTGGAAAGAAGGAGAGACAGAGGGAGGGAAGAGAGACTAAAAGATGACTGATATCTGAACTTTATAATGTGTTTGGCCATTTGGGGGTTGGCGGAGAAATACAGGACAAACGTCGAGTCAAGATCACATGATCTTGGGATAGGTCACAGATGAGCAGATGCTGAAGGACTATGCACATAGCTTATGCCCAGCTCTGAGGGATGCATTTTGATCAAAGATTACACAAGACACTTTTTCTCACTGCAACATCTTCCTTTGCTTCCTAATCTCGAGCCTGTCCTTTCTGGATCTGGGAGGGGACATCAGTGCTCACAATCCTTACGTGCTCTCCGGTTCAGGCTCCTCAGCTTCCTGGCACTTGTGCCCAGACTGTGAGTCTACATGAGTAAGAGAGCCTGGCAGTGTTCTAGTAATTGTAATAGTCTCTTAATGCTGTCTGCATATCTGGGATAATTAAGAGCAGACTGTAAACTATTCTCTGGCCAGTTGTTCTCCATTTCAGTATTCCAGTATTTTTATAGATATTTAAAATAAAATCTCATTTATTTTTTTTAAAGATTTATTTATTTATTTTGAGAGAGTGAGAATGAGAGAGAGAGAGAGAGTACATGAGAGGGGGGAGGGTTAGAGGGAGAAGCAGGCTCCTCGCCGAGCAGGGAGCCCGATGTGGGACTCGATCCTGGGACTCCAGGATCATGACCTGAGCCGAAGGCAGTCGCTTCACCAACTGAGCCACCCAGGTGCCCAATAAAATCTCATTTAGCTAGGTACTTTGCCTACGAGAAATGTGGAATTATTTCAAAATGGCTGTGTTTTTAATAACCAGTATTGTACTATTTGCAAGCTCATGTTTGCTTTGCATAAGCTTAATGCCTGACATTTCTATAAACCTCCCTACAAAACTGCATTCGATGCTTGATGGTTCGGCTTTACTTGGAGGCTTCCCAATTCAGTCTTATGACTACTAAATTTTTAAATGGAATGTTTGACAGCCATTTCTTGAGGATCTATTGTCTTCACTCTATTTGGGCCATCCTAAATCAACAGACTTGTAACTAAAGCTTTGGATCAAAGACTTAAGGTTTAGTTTGAAACACTGAAACCTTACATGACCTTTGCTCAGAGGCAATAGATATATGAACGGGTTTGCAGTCATGGGCTCTGGAATAAGTTTCTGGAGTGGAATCCTGTCTCTCTGCCTTGGAGGACATGTGACTTTGAGAAAGCTACTTAATCTCTACATTCCTATGTATTTTCATATGTAAAATGGGGATAATCCTAACTCTTACCTTACTTCGTTCTCAGGGGACTAGGGGTGTTAATGTGCATCCCTCATTCAGAAGATGGGCTAACGTAAGCACTTGATGAGTCATCACCTTTACCTTAAAATCGCCTTTGGTCATAAAAATGATCCTGCCCTGGGGTTACACATACATGTTGTTAAAGCCAGTTGTTCTATTTGGTAAAAATCATTTGTTAAAAGATAGACAAGTATTTGTAGTCCTGAAAAACACAGCAGTGTCTGACTAACAGGGGTTTTGCTTGCCACCCGTGGATGCAGACTCGGATCCGTGTACACAAGCCTTCGTTCCCTAATTGTGAGAAATGTATTTTGATAAGTTTCCCTGTCTTTCACGGAGTCCTCTGTTCTCTCAAGTTGACTCATAAACATGGAGTTTGTGAAACACTGATTCCTACATCTTTCGCCCGATGGTCTGGAATGGGGCACCTCAGAATCTATAGTTTTAGTAAGTACCTCAGATATATTAATGACTAGCTCAGTTGGAGAAATATTAGTCTAAAAATCTACATGCCAGTTGATTTCTATCTCCCAAGACAAGCATACTTTTCATACATATTGGAAACCATGTTAGAAAAATTAATCTCTGAGATTCTTGAGAACTCTTTCTGTTTTGTGATACATTGATACAGTTTAACTTGACTCTCACTTGTTAGGACAATCCATTCTTTTTCATAAAGGGAATGTGGGAGGCAGAAGAATGCTCCCCCTGCCCCCCAAAGATATCCACATCTAAATCCCCAGAACCTGCTAATATATTATGTTACCTGGCAGGGGGAGTTAAGGTTGTAGATGAAAATAAGATTGCTAATCAGTTGACCTTAAAATAAGGAAAGTCTCCTAGATTATCCAGGTGAGCCCAGTGTAACTACCAGGGTCCTTTAAAGTAGAAGAGGGAGACAAAAAGGAAGGGTAGAGACAAATTTGAAGATGCCCTGCTGCTGTCTTTGAAGACAGAGGGAGGGGGCATGAGCCCCGGAAGGCAGGCAGCTTCTAGAAGCTGAGAAAGGCATGGGTATGCATACTTCTTAACATTCCCAGCAAGGAACACAGCCCTACTGACCTGAGCTTAGCTCAGGGAGAACTATTTTGGAATTTTAACTTCCCAAAAGTGTAAGATAATACATTTGGACAGAATCTCCTTGACCTTCAGTTTGGTTATGAAAGTCTACCTACAGCACCAAAAGCATGATCCATTAAAGAAAAAAAAAATGAATGACACCCATACCCCACACCCACACCCAGTCCTCACAGGTGAATGAGAGATAAACTTTGCTATTTTAAGTCTTTCAGATTAGGAGTTATTTGTTAGCATAGCATAAGAATAACTTTGTCCCTTCTCACTGGTGAAAGCCAGAAGAATCGACCTGCTGTGTGTCAGAACCACATACGAGAGACCAAAGCTCTTTCTGTTAGCTCAGTCGGTCGGTAGATGCTGACCTTTGAAACGCTAGAAGTAGATCCTAGGACTAAGATGGCCTGGAGGGGGCGCTACTCCACCTGAGGCTATTTTATTGGAAGATGAAAGGCAAGAATGAACTCTCATCTTGAAAGACACCTGCTTTTAGCTGGTAAGCACTTATGCTGCATTCACATTTTGGAAGGAGGACATACAACAGATGAACAACAAAAACATTTGCAACAAATTCAAAAATAAACTCGAACTTGAATTTTGCACAGCACATTCTGGTGAAAACATTTTCCTAATATTAGTAGTTATACAAGATTTAAGGTGCATGCGCAACACCTGGAAATCTCGTTAAATGAAAATTCTGATTCAGTAGCTCTCAGGTAGGGAATAAGACTATGCATTCCCAGAAAGCCCCGTATGATGTGGATCCATGGACCACACTCTGAAAAACAAGCTATAGAATACACACATGTAAGTAGAACATTTTAATTTTGTTTGAATGTATAATTGGAATTATACATTATTCATTTAGAAATGAATGACGTATCCAGGCAGGTAATAACGGTAGTTGTAGTTTCTCAAAATATGATGAATTAGACAGCTAAATTAAAATGCTTTGTCTGCTACGTGTTCTCAACATTGACTTAGTATTTGGCTCGGAAAGGATTCCTAACTGAAATCATGGCCAAGCAGTAAATGCCTACAGGAACATTTTCAGGACAATGGAGATACTCAACCATATTTTACATGACTCATGGTTGGAAGACCTTGTGATGTTTATCCGGTTAAACAGAAAACTCGTGAAGGAAGTGTGGAAACATTACAGCTATTCTCAAATATTTGAAGGGCTGCCTTGTGAAGGCCCCATCAGCTGGGTTGTGTGATACATAGATTAAAATGATGTGACAAACAGATTACTAAAAAAGGATGTATTTCTTTTACAAGTTTATTTAGAACGTCAAAGGTTAAGCGTACACACCTAATTTTCCTGCTCTGGCTAATGCATCATGTCACACTGTGTGCAATCCTCTAAATCACCTACCACTGTTAGAGTTTCTTTGTTGACAGACTTAGGGCTGCTCACTGCTAGGAACACACACAGTTAGGATTTCACTGATGAACTGCCAATGCCCTCTGCATCTTTTCTTCTCTGCCTCAATGTTCTTCCTGTCTTCTGAAGCCAATATTTCATTCTTGGGCATCAAGGCCTCTTGCTTTATAGCCCTAGATTAGCCATGCAAACACTTTGGGGGAATTGTCAGATACAGTGAAAGTCACGGTCATGTATAAATGGTTGGGACTGTCCATGGAGAAGGTTCTGGCAGGGCCTGAGGACCTTGTGTGTGTATATAGGAGAGAGCACAGAACATCAGAAAGTCATTTAAAATACACTTAAGGGGAAACTGTGGAGATTAACAGCATTGTCTCCTGATTCACAGATTCTCCATTTGCAAGCCTGGAGCTTGTCTACCAGGATCTACAGTCCATGGCCCACTGGACACGCGGCCCTCTGTTTATGTCATTGGGCTGTTGCTCATCCCACCTGTGTTTTAGGACATGGCGGCCATGGCAGCGTAGATTATTTTTGGAGAAACGGACCTATTTGCAAAAAATGTTGAAGGCTGGTGTAAGATTTTATATATTGTTGATGACAGTCATAAACTTGTATGACAACAACAAAAAACACAGACCAAAACCCTCATATTGGAAAATGAAATGGCTTCAAGACAAAACCATTTCAAGTGACTTCTCCTTAATGCTGAAAAACTGCTACTAAGTTGAACCGCAGACCTCTTTTCTAACAATAATTATATTAACCCCTTAAACTGCCTTCATACATACTCATTCTTCCAAGGATTCACGAGATTTTTGAGTAAGAAGATTAACACTGCTTTGGCCTTCTCAAAGATAGTCACTTATGTTTAATTATTGATTGATTGAAACCTACAAGTATGATTTTTCTATCATGAGATAGCTTGATTAACATATCCCCATATTTTCCTGGATGTTTTTCCATATCAGATTTCAAGTGGTCCATTAAAATATGGAGCCAGCTCTTTACGGACTTGCTAAGAGGAACAAAGTCTCAGACTATTTTCTTCCATATAGAAACTCTTCGGAGATCATTCTCTGTACTCAGTATTCATGTTGCATTTTTTCACAACAAGGTTAAATAGCAAACATGGGTTTGTTGATCTTTGTATTGAAAAGCTTATATGCTGTAAGGAAAGTATTTTTGATACCTAAAATGTTATGAAGCAACTAGACTTCACTGTGTCTATGCATTCTGAATTCAAATGGTGAAATTTACAGTAGATCCTCATCAAGGTGAAGCTCATGTTTTTTAAAGATCAGATCTCATTACAAGATTCATGACAAAAGGTGGTGGTCTTAGAGCTACATCTCACCATCCTGGGCACATTCACCAAGAGGTGACAGCTTGTAATTTTCCAAGTGTTTATTCTTGTTAGTTACCTCCATATTTTCAAAAAAATATGGCTTTCATGCTATTTTTCACAGCCCTCCCTTCCTCTCCTCTATGGATTCTATCTACTCTATCACCATTGTGCACTAAATAACTGGTCAGTGTCTGTAATATTAGGACTCTGTAGCTACCGCTTAGCTTAAAAAAAAAAAAAAAAGCCTCTACTTCCTTGTTAAACGATTTTTACTTGTTTTGGAATTTTCGATTGTTCTTTCATTTTGACTTTGTTTACCGTTTGCTTAATTTTCTATATACCCCTAAATAATTTCTTTAAATGCTCCAATTAAATGGCAAAACTCTCTTTTACTGGGAGCTATCTTCTCAAGGCCAAATGCATTGATTTCTCTTCTCCTCATCAAAATCTCCCAGTTACGGCCACCCTCCCACTGCTTTGCACACCCTGTTCCCCGGGGCATCCTGCCCGCAGCTGGTGTCTCGACCACTTATCTGACGCCCTCGCCCTGTGTGTCTGATTTATCCGCATCCATCATCTTCAGCTCCTCTGTCCTTGACGGGCTGTCTTAGGGATTTCAGAGTTTCCTCTTTCTTCACTTACCCTGTTATCTTATGGACACCATCCTCAACCTCAGCAGGGAGGGGTATATAAGGGAGGTACATTGTTTGAGAACTTACACAGTCTCACACGTCTTTAATCTCCTCCAACATAGCATTAAGGGGAAAGTGATTTTTTAGGATATCATGCCATTGTCTTCTACTCTCTAGGCAGCTGTTGACATGTCTGATTCCTGCTTCTTTGTAGCTGCCCATTTTTGTTTTTAGCTGTCTGGAAGCTTTTGGAACCTTCTTCGTAAACTTGATACGTCTTGGTGCAGGTTATTTCTTAATTTCTTAGTCAACACATTGGACACACATAGGGCTGGTCCCTCTGAAGACAGAAAATCTTGCGGTATAATTCTCTGAGAGCTTGATATTTCGTTAATAATGTCTCGTCTCTCGTGTGTGTGTCCTCCTCTCTTTCTGGAGCTACTGTTAGCTCAGTATTGGACCTCCAGGATCAACCCTCTGATACTCTTAATTTTCCCTCCTATTGAGATGAATCATAGGACATTGTAAATATTCAGTCATTCTTTAATCACCAAAGTGGCAATTCCATATAGTTCAGTCTATATGTCAGTTTATGAAACCTTGCTTTGACTATACCATACAAACTATTTTCTATTAATCATGATATTTTAAATTTATAATTTATTTGCATTCAATATCAAGATTCTTGTTGAATATCAAGATTCCCTGTGTTCTTTTAGTCTCTTGAGGATGTTAATTGTACTTTTTGAATGTTTTCTTCTACTTAGCGAGATTGTTTTTTCTTCAAAAATTTTTTTTACTCCTTGTTTTCCCTTAGGAAGTTTTTTTTGAAATATCTGGCAATGTTTAACTATCTGTTGATGTTAAAAAATAGATCCCTAAAAAGCTAATTTGAAGCTCTGTGTTCACAGTGGTGTAGGCAGGTGATTGGATGTGGACCCATTCCTTTTCTTGCTAGAGCCTAGGATACAAAAAATTGTAGGTCTTTACATTTTTGCTCTGAGACCAGTTTTGTCCTATCTTCTGCCTGAAGGTCATATGATCAACGTTCAATCTTGAGGAGTTGGGCAGAGGAAAAGAGAAAGATGCACAGTTGAGTTCATAAACTTCAACTTAATTCCTTAGTTTTATGGTAAGTCCTGCCTGCCACCATGCACGGGGCTACCGTGTGGTACTGAGTCTCTCTGGGGGGACAGGCAGAGCCACCAGGCTTGGAGAGAGAAGGGATACTGGACACCTCAACGCTCTGTGCTCATGCTGCCAGTCACCCCAGTTTTGAGCCCCCTCCATCCCCTCCACCTGTACGTAGTACCTTGTACTTCTGATTCCCGATCTTTCCCAGGTTCAGGAAAAATCCACTCAGGATTCAGCTTCTCTGTTCTCCTATTCCATTTCCTAGTCCATTTCCACCATCTGTCTGCTTTCTTTCTAAGATTTGTTAACACTGTGTCTTTTTCATTCACTGTCTCTGGGAGCTTAATACTTTTCTGTCATTTTAGTAGGACTTCTGGAAGGAGCAGACATGCATAAGCATGTATTTAATCTACTGCACTTAACCAGAATTCCTACGATTTATTTGGTTAGGAATGTTATGAAACTTTTTTCTAAATCATATGACAGCCATCATGCATTATTGAACAGAGCAGAACTGTGTATTTTATGGCTTTCTCACCCATGCATAAGTAATGGAGAACTGAGGATACTAGATCTTAAAGGTTTGAGGCTGAAAGCATCTCATTTACCGAATTTGAGAAGCTTGTGATCCCTGGGGAAGAGACTGGTATTTCTCTTTAGGCAGATCCTTGCCTTGCTCTTGGAGGAAACAATGTGGTGAATATAACTTCATGGATATACTGTCATTTCCGTGTAAACTCATGTGGGGCCGAGGTTGGTACTTCATCATCTTTGTTATTTCAACGGATTAGCCCGGATGCACTTTCTTTATTTTGAGATGCTGTGCCTTCATTTGGAAATGGAGACTGGATATATAAACAAGGCAGGATCCCTGTACAATGAGAGCATTTAAAACCCAATTTTGGAGTTAGACTACTTAATGATGAAAAATTAGACATGTGCTCTCAGAAACTTGGGGGTCGTTCAACTGGTAGAAGAATGTGTCCGAATGATCTCTTCTTGATGTTCTTTGGAGGGAATTCCGTGGCAAGGAGCTGGCTAGGTTGAGAACCTCTCCAACTGTTAGTTCTTCAAGGGGTTAAGAATGAGTAAGATGTGACTTTGGGGAATTGGAATATGTTATTGGTAGTTTCTGGTGGACAGAGCATCTTTGAGCATCTTTGAGTGTAGATACCTTCTTCGTCTATTAACCTGCGGCAGGACAGACGGCAGGACAGGGATTTTCGCCAATGTTTTGAGAAAGGACATTCACTGGTCTTCCCCCTTCTTCACATTTGGAATCCAGCTCAGGAAGCATTGTTATGTGGACTGGGCAGATAATCACAGAGGGTTTGTTTACTGGGAAGAAGGGGACTGAAACCCACACCCAACAGACAGAATTACCTGAAATGACACTTCTCCAAAGAAGACATACAAATGGCCAACAGACATATGAAAAAATGTTCATCATCATTAGCCATCAGGGAAATTCAAATCAAAACCACACTGAGGTACCACCTTACACCAGTTAGAATGGCAAAAATGGACAGGGAAAGAAACAACAAATGTTGGAGAGGTTGTGGAGAAAGGGGAACCCTCTTACACTGTTGGTGGGAATGCAAGTTGGTACAGCCTCCTTGGAAAACAGTGTGGAGGTGCCTCAGAAAATTAAAAATAGAGCTACCCTGTGACCCAGCAATGGCACTCCTGGGTGTTTACCCCAAAGACACAGATGTAGTGAAAAGAAGGGCCACATGCACCCCGATGTTCATGTCCGCAATAGGCAAACTGTGGAAAGAGCCAAGATGTCCATCGACAGATGAATGGTTCAAGAAGATGTGGTCCATATATACAGTGGAATATGACTCAGCCATCAGAAAGGATGAATGCCCAGCTTTTACATCAACATGGACGGGACTGGAGGAGATGATGCTGAGTGAAATAAGTCAAGCAGAGAAAGTCAATTATCAGATGGTTTCGCTTATTTGTGGAACATAAGGAATAGCCTGGAGGACATTAGGAGAAGGAAGGGAAAATGAAGGGGGGCGGAGGGAGAGACGAACCATGAGAGACTCTGGACTCTGAGAAACAAACAGGGTTCTAGAGGGGAGGGGGGATGGGTTAGCCCGGTGATGGGTATTAAGGAGGGCACGTACTGCATGGAGCACCGGGTGTTATACGCGAACAATGAATCGTGGAACACTACATCAAGAACTAATGATGTACTGTATGGTGACTAACATAACAGAATAAAATTAAATTAAATAAAGAAAAAAGAATTCCCTGAAACGTTAATGATCAAGGAATCCCGCTTGCCCAGATCCCTCCAGAATCTTGGAAGACGCTCCATCGATGTTTCCCCGTTGCAATACGTCATATAAAGTTTGCGACAGTAAGAGGCCACTGTCTCTTTCCGTTCTCTCTGGTGTCAGAGACCACCTCTTGTGTCTGCCGGTGCGCAGCCATCCTCTCATGTCTCTTCTCATAAGGACACTGGTCCCCCTCACATGGGGCTGCAGCTCCCCGAGGCCATTACACTGGGATTCAGACTTCAACATGGGAATTTTGGGGAGACACATTTGGTCTGTAACACAGACCAGGTGCCAAGCCCAGAAGAGGTTGTGAGTGTCCCAGTGACACTGTGTGAATGTCCAAGAACAATCCGGTTACGTGATATAATCTCGGGAGGACATCTGGTTTGCTCCGATGGATGCCATCATTCTGGATCCTTTTCCTTTTCCTTTTTGTTTCTTTTTCCCCAGAGTTCTCAAATGTTACATGTGATGGAAAATAAGTGTTGTTGATGCAGAGTATTTATAATTAGTCACTGCACAAGGATACTTGAAATGCTCTGAAATCCTGCAGCTCAGATGAGCAATAACCTCGAAAAAGATTTTCTTAAAATTGACAGGAATCCTAAAAATTTACACAAAATAATCAGCCATGAATTGTGAAGGTGACATGAGCTTCTCAAAACCGTCAGTAACGAACATGCAGATTCTGGCCAGCCTAGCTACAGAAAAAGAAAAAAAACCCCAACAACCTGAATTATGTTTTTGGGTTTTTTAAAAATAAAAGTTATCCTACAAGAGCATTTCCATAGAAAGGGATGGTCAAAGAGAATATGGTCAGAAATGCAGGTAAAAGCATTATGCAGGTACGGTGGGCAGCTAATTAATAAAAACTTTTTTTTCTTAGATGTGATGTTTGTGGTATTTGTTAGCTTTTCAAAAACTTGTACTTTATGGAAATGTGTATTTTCATTTCAAACAAATATTCAATGCTTGTACATATTTTTGTATTCTTTTTCTTAACCAGGGTCCCCCAGTACCATGTTGATGCCAGACCCCACAAAGCCTAGGTCTGCCCCTACCTATCCGGAGATGTTTTCTTTGAAGTTCATATCGTGCAAGTCTGCAGAGCTCAGGTTCCTGTAACTGAGGCAAGCACATGAGACTGGGCAAGCGGCGGCCCTTGAAAGAAGGAAGATCTTGGGGCACCTGGCTGGCTCAGTCAGTGCAGCACGCGACTCTTGATCTTGGGGTTATAAGTTCGAGCCCCACGTGGGGTGTAGAGATTACGTAAAAGTAAAATCTTAAAAATGAAAGAAAACAAGAAAAGAAGGAAGGAAGGATGGGGGGCAGGAAGGTCTTGTTAAAAAGGGAAAATTTGCCTCAATGAGCCGGTCCTGGACCCCGGACCTCAGTTATTGACCTGGAGAACAGAATCTCGAAGGAGAGCACACCAGCCCCCTGTCCCTGGTGTGGGACACCTACCTGTGAACTACAGAAGTGTGTCTTGAGGGGGAGGTAGTCCTGGGGACCTCGGAGCCCACATGGCCTGGGAGCCCTTGCTCCTGCTCACAGTCAATTAAGCATCTGCCTTCAGGTGGGGTCTTGGGATCGAGTCCCGGATGGCATCGGGCTCCCTGTTTAGCGGGGAGTCTGCTTCTCCCTCTCCCTCTGCCGCTCCCCCTGCTTGTGCTTTCTCTCTCTCTCTCTCTCTCGAATAAATAAATAAAATCTTTTAAAAAAATTTAAAAAAACCCGAAATAACCATATTTTCCTGAGGCTGGGGTGAACATAGATACTTCTGGCTCTGGGCGGACTCTACACGAGAGCTTTTAAAAAAGACTATTTTTTTTAGAGCAGTTTTAGATTTGCAACCAAATTGAGGGGCAAGTACAGAGATTGCCCCTCTACCCCCTGCCGTGCGCCCCGCCCCCCACATAGGCTCCCCACTATTGACATCCTTCACCAGAGTGGTACTTTTTTTTTTTTTTAACCAAGGATGAATCTACACTGACCCTTTTTTTTTTTTTAAGTTTACAAAGAAAATTCTAAAGTTGATCCAAAGCCTCAGTAATGAATGAGCCACATCTGTATTGCCTACCCTTCACTTTCCTTTCTTGTCTGGAACTTTCTCAGCCCAAAGCATAATTTGCCAGAAGCAAAAACAATCTTATCTTCATATTAGGGTGTGTGCTTTGTTTACAATGAATTTGTCTTATTTCCTGCTTCCTGTAGATGGAGCTAAATCCTCAAGCATGTGTTTACACCTCTTCGAAATTCCCGGGAAGGAAATCCTTGGAAGACGGTATCAATTTCTGCTGCCGAAGCTCTTGATTCTTCTTGCTGTAAGAAGTGCTACAGCAAACAGGACTCGGTGTTAAAGAAAAACACGTTTTTGAGATGCAAAGTCCTGCTTCTGCCTCCTCGGCCTTGCAGGGAGCCTGTTTCAAATTGCAGTTGACAGGGATGTAGTTGCTACTTTGTCTTTTGTCTAAGGTCATGTCTGACTTCTTTTGTGTTTTGTTAAAAATTAAGCTGTTACACTGCCCGTGACCCATTGTCCTTTTTCACGGGTGTTTCCTGTGTCCTGGTTTTGTCCTTCGCTCTGAATGACCGAATGACCACATGGAACCAGTTGTAATGAGCTCTCACCATTTCTCTTGGTTGTTTAATAAACACTGCTTATCTGTGGACAGAGAGATGCACTTTATTACTTCCCCATATGGCTTCTAAGGCTAGGGAGAACACAGTGTGACAGGCCAACAGGAAACCTAAAAAAAGAAAGAGAAAACAAAATGTTTTAAAGAATCTGATTGTGTCCATACCAAGACCCATGTATCTGTAGCGCTGTTACTTGTTTATTGATTCCAAAACCAGAAAGAGAAATTTCAAACTTTAAAAAGAAAAGGAAAAGCCACGTAATATTTCAAGGACTTTAGAAATCACTATTAACATAAGAAATATTATTAAGTAAATTTTCCTGTGTCTTACATGCTTTTTAATTTAACCAATAGTGTAGTGAGCACATTTTACTTCTTGGAGAAAAACAGAACTCTTCAAAAAAGTTATGGTGTTTTTCTATTCTTTCCTATTAACTACTAATTATGTAGCTAGTATAAGTCACAGGCAGAATAAAAACAAAGCAATGATTTTAACTGTAACCTGAAATATTATCTTGAGCTTAAGACATCAGAATTATTTTGAGGCTTAGGGAGGAAGAAATTCTGGCAGCAAAGTAAATTTCATACTCCATGTTTCTAAGCTGTGTATCAGAAACTTGAGCAGTCTTGTGTGCATTTTACTTCTCTAAAGCTGTGGCATTTTCAATAAGCAACTATTATTGGATATTTGGATTAGTATGTGGATTTGCATATTGGGTTAATTTATTAATATGTGGATTTTAAATTTATGTTTCAAATACTTGTCAAAATACTGCAATAGTCCATTTCACATATTAGTTTGCATTCAGATGTGTAATTTACTATTTGTTTTTTTGGGTTCAAAGGATAAAAGGAGTGATAATGCGAAAGTGATAAATTACGAAATTTGTGACTCTCAAAACAATATCCAGGATTATTCTGTTTTTAAAATGTAATTCAATTTTCTCAAAGTTACATTTCCTGTTATACAAACTATTCCTTGTTTTGATTTATTAAGAAGACAGTAAAGCCATATCCTTTTTTACGCATTTTTTTTCTTAAGACCCCATTAAAACAAATGGCTTTCCGGTCTGTGCCCCATTTCAGGTCATTTTATATTGATTTGCAAAAAGGGACTCCATTACAACAACCTTTTGTAATTATCTAAATTCCATGTGTTTAGGAAGCTTTTGAGACATCCAGGAATAAGCCAATTTCCGTACTGTTGAGAGAATTGTATGGTGGATACAATGCTTGTCTGTTTACTTAGGCTTATACATGAGTAAGTATATGATTTATTAATTAAAAAAGAAGTAAAAATACTGATGACCTTGAGTTGTATTGTTGTTTCCTCCAAGAAGAAGAAGGAGGAGGAGAAGACAAAGAAGGAGAGGGAGAAAGCAAACCACTAGCCACTAGGTTTCTATGAGAATGTTGTCAACCCACTCTCTTGAAGGTGGAACGAAGAAATCAAAGCTGATATTCTATGTCATGGGGAAATTTAAATTGATTTTACGTACTACAAAGTTTAGAGAAAGATTCTCAGCATGTAAGCATTCGACTGGATCCCCAAACACTTAAAGCATGCCAACTGAGCAGGATTTATAAAGATTATTGATGGTGTTACCTTCGCATACGTATTGAGAGGACATTTACATTTTAAGATGGATACCAGGGGCTCCTGGGTGGGGGAGATGGGGATAAGGTTGTCAAAGGGTACAAACTTGCGATTATAAGACAAATACCTCCGGGGATCTAACGTACATCATGGTGATTATGGTCAGCAATACTGCATCATGTTCTTGAAAGTTGCTGAGAGAGTAAATCTTCAATGTTCTCACCACAAAAAGAAATGGTAATCATGTGACATGATAGTTAAAGCTAAGCTGGTAATCATTTTGCCATATATAAGTTTGTCAAATCATCTGGTCGTACCTTAAACCTTCCACAATGCTACATATCAACTATATGTCAACAAGGCTAGGAAAAAGGGACAATTTCTAAAAAAGAAAACTTTAATTTGAATATACCTTCTTACGGGCCAGGTATTTTCAAGTCGGCCATGTTCAAATCTGTTATTTCCAATTCTCTCCTCGCTTAGGGCTCTCTGGGAGCAAAGGGAACTAACTGAGTTAGGGCAATGGGTTTCCAGGGTCCTCTGGGCTGTGGCCTTATTTAATAAGGCATGGCGTGTGCAGTCGCTGGCTGGATTTGATTATGTCCCTTCCTGACATTTTCATTCATTTGATTGCCGAGGCCTAATATGTTAAGCAAGATGAGGTCTGGGGCCAGCCAGGATGATTTTCCTTAGAAAGTATCAGAGCTCATCGGATTTAAAATTTGCTTCTCCACCCCTCCCCTGCCTATATCCAAGCCAATTAAAGATTTTCCCATAGGGAAAATCAGGGAAGGCACACATTCAAACCTGTGGACTCAATTATAGATCGAGACATGGAAGGGTAGATATCATTGGGCTGTGTGTCATGGAAGTGTCTTTTATTAATTCAGGAAGTGTGGGAAGCAGCCCTGGGAAGGCACTGCCTTGAGCGTAAGGGGCCCCTTAATGAACGTCTCTCTCCTCCTGCCCTACCCATTAGTGCCACAGCCTTCCTACAGTTCACCTCCTGACCCCCGGTAGAGGGTGCGGTGGATGGGAATGCAGGAAGAGATAAAGCAAATTGTGGTGAATCATGGTGCAGGCAATCTGAATTGCATAACCTTACTTACGTTGGTAATGTTTTCCAGGCATAGGAACAAATCAGTCTGCGTTTCCTGAGTGTATGCTACCTCCCCTGTGCTGTGATTAAATCACAGGCTGCCATGGATTTGCCAGGGGCTCAAGCTAGAGTGAGTCTAGCATCTGGTGGAAGCCCCCGAGTCGTTTGTCAGAAGACAGCCATGGACATGAATGATGTCAGCAGCACTTCATGAACGAGACTACACGTAGATTCACTTTTAAAACACTTTTGCTTTGCGTGTCATGATATTCATCGGCAATGCCAGTGTGTAGCTGCCTGGTCACTTCCAGGGATTACGATGTGACTATGTATCTTTGGTAGAATTTGGAATCTATCATGTCCTCCTTCAAAGAGAGATTTCAGAATCGAAAGATGCCTGCTGCTTATCACCTTCAGTATGTGCACCTGACACGGCCTCAGGGGGCATTTGGGCAGCATCTGGAATCCACCCAGACCCCAGACTTTTCTAGAGGAAGTTCTGCAGGTCAGCCTTACGTGAAGGGCTATGAGGGAATACAGTTCTATTTTTTTTAATATTAGAACCATAAAAAGTCACCGAAACAACATTACCTTTCTGTTTACTATAAAAGGGACGGATGTACCGCGTTCTGGAAGAATTTAATTAGAACATCTTCAAACGCACCTTTAGGTTGTTGCAAGACACATGATTTCAGGGATCTTTATGTGGTGAATCATGGAAGATTCCTTTATTTATTCCTTTGATGATTCCACCCCAAGTGCATTTTTTTCCCCAAGAAGACATTGTCTTTGTTCTTTGTTCATTAACAGATGTTTATTTATCATAACTTGGAGTTAAATGGTCCGTTCCACACTGCTGCCCTCTCCCTCCTGTTCCCTGGTGCAATGACGACAGCATACGCATCACACCTCACCGAGCAATATTTCGAGCAATATTTTGGGGGAAGTTCTCTTACTGTGTGTCTGGGCAGGAACAGTTAGGGGGCTGTAGTCAAGGAAGCTGCCATTTTGTAGCCTTTAGCTTCCTGGAGGGAGTCTGGAGATGGGGAAAGGGATTCCACTTTAAATACTATGTTAGATGCTAGTCAGAGTGCACATGACCCACGTATTTATGTCAACAAATCCAATCTAGACATGTTATTTTACAAATGTTTATATCAGACCCTCTTTAGAGAAATACTTGGAAATGTATGAATAAAAAGCTCACTATTTTAATTATTTTTAGACTATGACAACTATCTTGGCATTTATGTGTACCTTATGTGAAGATCAGAAAACATTTAGAAAGCTTTTTTGGGCAACGGGGGAAAAAAGAGATGTGCCCTTGAAACCAGAAAGCTATTGCAGGCCCCAGAATGACCAGCAGATGGCGTAACAACCCACTTGATAGAGAGCAGGAAGCCTTTCATTAGCAGAAAATCACCTAAAATGGAATCTTTCTCTTTGCTTATTAATTCTTCATGCACTAAACATATAAAGCCTTTAGTGGCCATACCATCTAAACCTATAATGAGAAGCTGTAATAATTGTGTTAGAGTCCTGATAAGATTATTATACACGATGTCTGACTTTTTGAACCAAAAAGGACCTTGGCTCTCCGGTCCAATTCCTGTATTTAATAACCAAGGAGACTGAGGTCTTTGACCTTGAACTAGTGACAGCAGCTGGGGAGGTGATGAGAATCCTGGTCACATCACCGAGTCTGGCATTCCTTGATTCAGCAATGCCGCCTCTCATCCAAATACCATTTTTGCTCAATCATCACAATTTGGGGGTTGTATAGGATCATTGAAGTCAATGGATACTTTTCGGCTGATGTTTTATCTGTAGAGACTCTTCAGCTCTCTTGTAAGGGGATTCATCTTTGCAGGGAGACGGCATTTTCCGGGAGAACACGATCTTCTGTGGCCACTTCTCTACCATTTTCTTAAAGCATCTGTTTTCAGCTGTGAACTGACAACACTGTTTTGCCAAACGCTGCCTTCCCAGCCCCTGGCTCTTTTTGCAGGAGAAGGAAAGGGATTGTCCACACATGTGGCTTATCCTAGGAAGATGTTTCCAATAGAGGCAACACATAGCATATTAACAGGAACGATGGAGGAGACCTCGCTTCTGTTGTGTGGCCGGAATGTGAATGCAAATGTGTACTGTCCTTCAAAAGTGGAGGCGACAGGACCTTGTATAATTACATCATAGAAAAAAAAAAAAGATGATGGAAGCTCGTGGTCAAAAAGAATGCAGTGTGCCCAAAATAATTGTCTCACCTGAAAATGAAAAGCAGAGGAAATTGATGTGGCCGTCATGGACTTTTAAAAAGCAGAGAATTTATTTTGTAACTTCCATGATTTCTTTGTATTCATGTTGCCAAGTGGCTTGAAAACTGTCTGAAGGATCATAAATGATTTATGCCATAAATAATCTATTAGAGGCCTTTGCTGAAAAGCTGAGGGAAGATAATTTTTCCAGAAAACCAAGATTTCCTACAAGATTGTTTCCTATCTGCTTCCTTTTATCAACAGGTAATACTTTCACTCAACCACCAAAAAATGGGGATAGTAGTATAAAAACAAAATAACTGTGTTATAAACAAAACAAAAGAGGTAAACAAAACTCCCATCGAATGTCTGGAGAGGAAAAAAATGAATTACTTTACAGAATTCTGCAAAATATTATTTTAAAATGTGGTTTCCTTTTGAAAGTGTCTGGAAATCAAACTGCCTAGATTATTACACATTTAATTGAGTTTCAGTTTGACAAAGACTATCCATTGGGCCATGTGTCTTAGAAGCAAGATTTAAATGAATAAACACAGATAAAACTCTGTTCCCACTGTCTGGCTCAAATAACTTATTTTTTATTACCATTACCAAGCAGCGAAATGGCCATCCAATTTTCAGTGTGTGCTACTTGTGAGCAGAGGGACCTTTAGCAAAGAACTGAACGTCCGGGTCTTGGTTTACTCATAAAAGTAAATGGCCTAATCAGATATTCCTTTGGAGCCTTCTGAGATTTAACATTGTGATTTTGCCTCCTTATCCCAAACAAAGAAGCAAGGAAACTGCTCTGATTTAACTGTGAGGGCTCTGTCTGAATAACTGGGAGAATTTGGTAAAAGAAATCTTATTTGTAATACCTATTTGAATTGGAAATGATCTCTTAGGGAACATGACCTCCCTGATGGTTACTTCATTAGAAAATATCCTGGCAAAATATCCTCTGGGGAGCAATCCTGCATTATTTAGAAGGCCTAACCATTTATCTTTATATCCACATGTAAGCCGTTTTGCATACCACGGGATTTCCTTTGGTTGTTTAACTTAGCTTTTCTCTTTTAAGAAATGAATAGAAGCTAAAACGAGTAGAAAATCTGCTGATGACTTTCATCATATGAACCAAGAAAATAATCTGAACCTAGTAATAACTATGACAAAATAGTGCTTACTAATTATGACACTATGACCTTCTTTCTCTTGTAGCATCTACCTTTGTTAAACCGTTGCCAGATTTTCAAATTTAGGGATTGCAACGTTCGAGTGTGCGAAGCCTTGTCGTGTGAACCTGTGTGGGCCTTAGGTTCCCCACTCAAAACGGAAGGAGTCGAGCTGAATGCGATTTGGGCTCTTTCCTGGGTCTAAATGTGGCGTCTGTCCCTGCCGCCCCACCTAAGCCCAGAGGACGGTGGATAACCCCAGGACGAATCAGCCGGCGGGTTGGGCCCCCAAGGCCGCACGCAAAATATGCTGGATCCGCTATGTTTCAAAATTCAGATGTATGTTTTCCTTTTGGATTTTAGACAGGAAATACGTGGCCGATACATGAAATACGTGGCCGATACATGAAATACGTGGCCGATACATGCACTACATCAGACCCAGTCAAGTGCTGGGGCAGCCGCCCATACTCCAGCCCACTGATGATGCTGGTGGCAAAGCAGGGATTATGAAGAGCCCCTGCTCCAGGTCAGATGCGACTACAGGAGTTACAAAAGTCTTGTTTTCCCAGCATTGTGGGGAGGAGATTGTAACCTGGACAACCACAAGGCCCGCTCATCATAACAAACACAAACACGGAGCGGGCAAAAGGTGTGAGAACAGCGGTGGGAGTCAAATCTGGGGGGTGGGCACTGGGCTTCCATCCTCTGCCGAAGCCCGTTTCCAGGGCAGGCGAGTCGGCCCCTGCCACGTGCTTTTGGGAGGGACTGAGAGGCTTCCTCGTGGGCAGAGGGGAGGGCTTCGGGGGGACCCCGACAGAGGCTGTTGACCCCGACAGGGGCTGTTGACCCCGACGGAAGCGGGGCATCCCATGTGGTTGGTTAGGGGAGTATATCTGACTCTCTCTGTTTGGTTCTGAGTTAGGAGGGAGGGGATAGGGCAAAAATGGGGGAAGCTTGTCGTTGGTGCTCAGGCCCTGACCCTTCGGGCCGATTGCTGCGGAGGTTGGGGCCGGAGTTCTGTGCCATAGACGGTCTGGCTGCGTCCTTTTCCGAACAGCCTCTCGGGGTAAGCAGGTGCCTGTGGTGGTTGCACAGTCTCTACAAAGGGGAGACTTAAAGGGATAATCCTGTGGCTGGAGAGTCTAGGGGACTTGTTAGGGAGCTGTGTGTGCATAGGAAACTCCCCGGATTTACTTGGATTATTTGTCTATTTGGAGGGGCTTCGGGGTCGGCTCGCTGGGCACAGTGAGTCTTCTAGAGCACCCACTGCTCCTTATAGCTCTGCGCGGGGCGGGGGGGGCGGGGGGGTCCTCCCACCCCACGTTTATTCCATTCTCACGTTCGCTTTCTTAGTGCATTTGAGCAGCAGAAAGGCTCTGAGAATAGGCACAAATTTCAGGTCTTATATCAAACATTCCCGTTCTGTGCCAAACTCTGCTAATGTGGTCCGCTAACCAAATAATTTGCTTTGCGGGTCCCAGGGAAGCCACTGCGAAAATGATGAATAGGGAGACGAGGGAGGGGACAGAAAGATTGGAGGGGGAGGGGCCAATGAACTTCGGAGTCACTTGAACAAAATCAAATACTAACTATGGAAATTAACCATTACTCAAACTAATTGATTTATAAGATGAATAGTCCTCTCGGAATCAAAATAATGATATTAAATGGCAGAGTAACTGCATTCGGGGTTATTGAAAGGAAGGAAAATCTCTGTTCTGACTGGAGTTAATGGCCTGCCCCTGCCCTGCTGTCAACCTCCTCCATTCAGAATATATATATTTTCTCTCTTCTCCCATCCGTGGATTATTAACATCCATATGACTATTGGATTAATTCACACATCACAATAAAACAAAATTATGAGGTGAATATTACTCCCATATTTTGAATACTCCCCGAAGTGCCTTTTGGGCAATCAGAGTGATTTTTCATTTAGAACGTGAAGATACTGATTTTTGAAATGAAGAATTTCTCCTATACACAGTACCTAACTGCATATTATCACTTCCCATTTGGATAGAGACGTCGTCTGAGGCTTCCAAAGCCCATGGTTGATTTCAGTTTGTATTATATCCAGCCACGCGGACGCCCGGAAGACACAGACATGGTGCCGCTCCCGACTAGAACTGTCTAGAGCTCTGAAGGGTCTGAGATTTTGCCTAACTTGCAACCAACAAGTGAGGCTCCCACAGTTTTGTGGAAGCTCCCAGAAGACATGAGACTCTCACGTCAGAGACAAAGAACTTTACGAATCCTGGTAGAGCAGGCTCCTTGAGCACTGTGTTTGCTGAGCTAGGAGCACTGGCTCCCAGAGGGGGGATGCCATCAGGCCCAGATGGAGGCATGCACGTGCCATGGGGGAGGTTGCTGTAGAGGAGCCCCGAATTTGGAGAGCCCACTGTTGTACTGGGCAGAAAGTATGTCTTCCCTTTGCTCTAGAAAGAGACAGTGTATCTTCCACGCGGTTTGCTGTTCAAATACCGTGAGGAGATGAGAAACCCTCTGCTTGGACGATGTACCAAAAGTCAAGAGACCCATGGAGAATGACCTCCCAAAATACGGCAAATTTTCCCATGAGCGTACCACTCCATTGGCCACTATGAGTAACGAGTAACCTGACCAAGAGAGGAAGGAGCCAAACCTGTTCAATTTGCCTCCTATGACATTTAATTTGGGCTTCTACCGACAGGACCCCGAGCGTCGGGATGGTGGGTGGCAGGCAGGGTGGAAAGGCCATCTGGACTGCCAGGCCATCGCCGAGCGGCTTTTGCTATACAAGGCACATCATTGCCAGACCGCACATGGGGAACCTGGCCCTGATCGTGTTCCAGGCCCCAGTGGTGTGGCTGGAGGAGTCTGCTGGTCAGAGTAGAAGAGCTGCCCTGCATTATTCTGATCAAATGTCAGCTGTGTAGGTGCAGCCGATCGGCCAGGAGCAGCGGGTGCGTTATTCCACGCCAAGTGGCCTCCCTCACCCAGAGACGAACAACTGGGCCCCTGGCAACAGCCCAAGAGTCAGCAGAGAGATAAAACGGTGCATCAATAGGAGCTTTGGCCAGAGCTCCGAGGAGTTGTGCCCTCGGCCTTGAGTTGTGCCCCCTGAGCACAGTGACCACATCCGTTTAGTGGGAGCTGAGCCGGAACAACTGCCGCAGCTCAGAGAACATACCATCCAGTTTCAAGCTGGGCACATGGTCAGTGAACAAGGCTTACAGGGAAATCTGTATAGGCCGAGGGCCCCGTACGTCAGCAGCTTTGCTTTACGAGGCAGAGCGGGGGATAACACTCTCCCCAGCTGCCCAGAGAACAGTGCTTTTTCATCGAAAGCTGAGATGCCCCTGGAGCCCGGCATGGATGTTCTTGAATAGACCATTTCCTTTGGACAAGCAAGGCTTCCTGCCCACCTTGCTAGTCATAGTGTCTGAGGGGACCTACCCTGAAATGAGAGTAGCAGGTCAGAGACTCCCAAGGCCTCCATAGGTCAAGCATGCAGCTCTGAAAAGCCCCTCAGAACAATGCCTGCTTTTCAAAGGGTGTTCCTGATGACTCTGTCAGATCTCCACATCCACTACCCCAGGCACCTTTGGGTGAAGACTGCCACCCTGTGCCAGAAGATCCTGTTGATAAAATCCTTTAGTCCCAGAGATCTGTGGCTAAAGGGCTCACTAAGGTTGTGGGCCCCCACGGCAGAGCTTGATGGACACTTTCCAACACAGCTTTTGGGTTTGGGCTCCTTTCAAAGGATTTGTGGGTCAGCCAATAAAAAGGGCCACATGGAGTGCCCATGTGAGGTACATCCTGTTTGCGGAACCCAGGGGGCTCTGTGAGGTCCTGGGTTCCTTTCCAGGGTGTCTGCAGGTGGAGGAGAGGGGCAAAGGTGCGGTGGTGTTCACCTAAATGCCAGGGAGGTTGGGAGCCTCGAACCCACCCACACATTCCCAAGAAACATTATTTGTGACCAAGCCCTTGAATTTTAGGTTGGTTTCTACCTATTGGGAGAGGTGTGATAATCTGCAGTCAGGGCCCCCGAGGCTTCTGCTTCTGACCGATAGTGAAAACTTTGGACAAGACTGGGCTGGTGGGGGGGCGCCTGGGTGGCTCAGTTGGTTAAGCGACTGCCTTCGGCTCAGGTCATTATCCTGGAGTCCCGGGATCGAGTCCCACATCGGGCTCCCTGCTCAGCGGGGAGTCTGCTTCTCCCTCTGACCCTCTTCCCTCTCATGCTCTCTATCTCTCATTCTCTCTCTCTCAAATAAATAAATAAAATCTTAAAAAAAAAAAAAAAGACTGGGCTGGGGTACGTGCTCTAAATCCCGCCCTGCCCTCCAGGCCAGCGCCAATGACTGGGAGCTTGTCTACCCGTGGTTCTTCCTGATGGGGAAATCCCCTTAGCATTTATTGGACTGGAAAGTACATGCATTTGACACTTCAAGTCCTTATACATTTAGAAGCTCCAAGGGCCCCGTACTCTCTCTACTGAGAACTCTGCTCAACCCCATCAGTTGACTTCGGGCTTCTATAGGATCAGATCGGGTGGAGACTCGGATGACAGTGTCCAGCAGAGACACAGAGGTTGGAGACTCTTGGATGGGTGGGCATGGCCTCCAGCCCACCTGGGGATCAGAGGGACTTCCTCTGCACCCCTAATCATCTTAAGTGCTTTAAACACTATCCACACTCTATTTAAGGGATTCTTGAAATGATAGTGAATAGCTAATATTTAAGCCCAAGTATGCCAACTGAGAACAGATGTTTTATAATTTCTCATCTGTAAGGTCTCTTTTTTTAATTTTTAAAATTTTTTTAAAATTTTTATTGTTATGTTAATCACCATACATTACATCATTAGTTTTGATGTAGTGTTCCATGATTCATTGTTTGTGTATAACATCCAGTGCTCCACGCAGAACGTGCCCTCTTTAATACCCATCACCAGGCTAACCCATGCCCCCAGCCCCCTCCCCTCTAGAACCCTCTGTTTGTTTTTCAGAGTCCATCGTCTCTCATGGTTCGTCTCCCCCTCCTGCTATCTTCTTTTTTTTTCTTAACATATGTTGCATTATTTGTTTCAGAGGTACAGATCTGTGATTCAACAGTCTTACACAATTCACAGCACTCACCATAGCACATACCCCCCCCCAGTGTCTATCACCAGCCACCCCATCCCTCCCACACCCCCACCACTCCAGCAACCCTCAGTTTGTTTCCTGAGATTAAGAATTCCTCATATCAGTGAGGTCCTATGATACATGTCTTTCTCTGATTGACTTATTTCACTCAGCATAACACCCTCCAGTTCCATCCATGTCGTTGCAAATGGCAAGATCTCATTCCTTTTGATGGCTGCATAATATTCCATTGCATATATATACCACTGCTTCTTTATCCATTCATCTGTCGATGGACATCTTGGCTCTTTCCACAGTTTGGCTATTGTGGACATTGCTGCTCTAAACACGGGGGTGCACGTACCCCTTCGGATCCCTACATTTGTATCTTTGGGGTAAATACCCAGTAGTGCAATTGCTGGATCATAGGGTAGCTCTATTTTCAACTGTTTGAGGAACCTCCATACTAGGACTCTTTTTTTTTAAAGTAGGCTCCATGACCAGCATGGAGCCTAATATGGGGCTGGAGCTCACAACCCTGAGATCAAGACTTGAGCTGAGATCAAGAGTTGGATGCTTACCTGACTGAGCCACCCAATTGGAAGGACTTTTTAAGGGAGCCTTGCTTGGGTCATCACCTTCTTCTCACACGGGTTGCTGGTGGTAGCTCATTACTCCAACATGGCAAAGTCCTGCCCTGGCCTGTGCCCTGCCTGGCCCACCACCATTGTCACCAACCCGTGCTAGGCTTTCCCACATTGAAGAGTGCACAAGCCGTGCGGAGCAGGGGAGCTTAGAACCACAGTGCCCTCCTCGGAACCGCATTGCCCACCAAGCCATCCTTTTCCTTCTTGGGTCCTCATCGAGGACTCCTACTTTCCATTATTAGGAAGATGCATTGTTCTAATGTGCACTAAGGAATTAATGTTGTGGGAGACTCAGGCATGTTCAGCTTCTAGAACTCCGTGGTTCCTGAAACCAGTGTCCTTTCAGTGTCCTTACGAACAATTAGGGAGGACATGGGATAGTAGGCATGCAACATAGGCTGGTGGCCACACAGCCCTAGGAAACATTCTCAACAAATGTAACCCTTCACTGCTTGCTACAGCCAAATAGGTACTGAACAGGTGAAATTGACTTTGTTTTACACTGGACGAATTCTTGCTACCTTATCCATTTATTGTTATTTCCAGAAAAATTAACATACAGTGTTATATTAGCTTCAGGTGTCCAACAAAGAGATTCAACAGGTCTATACATTCTCACTACTTCAAATAAAACAACACTGCCCTGAATGGTGATGACCCATGAGAGGACGTAGGTAGCAAGTCCTCGGGTTTTCCATCGTCTTCCCTGTTTTTCATTCCCACCTTAGGAAGGGACAGAAGTAGCTTGCAGATCACACAAAGCTCTAGTTAAGTTACTCTAATGTAAAAATTGGTTTCACGTTTTCCTTGGGACAAGACTAAGAGTTTGGATAAGCATATCTACAAATTTTTGTAAATTTATTTCTGAGTTGCCCATGTCATGCACTTTTTCTTTATTTAGTTGTATCTGTATCTCTTTCTCTGTAGAGTTTAGTATCTTTGTTTTATATATGCGTTAGGAAGTTTACTTTGAGATATATGTATATATATATATATGTTTCTTTTTTTATTGTTGTAGTAAAATATGCACAATATAAAATGTGGCATTGTAGCCATTTGGAAACATACAGTTCAAAGGCATGAAGAGCACTCCCTTGTGCAACCATCATCGTTATCATCTTCAGAACTTATGTCATCTGCTGGAACCAAGACTCTGTCCCCATTAAACACTAACTCCCCATTTCCCCGCTCCCCAGCCCCTGGTAATCAGTTCTCTACCTTTGGACTCTATGAATCTGATTATTCCCAGTACCTCAAATACATGGAATCAGACAGCATTTCTTTTTCTTCTTTTTTTTTTTTTGTGCCTGGCTTATTTCACTCAACATAGGGTCTTCAAGGTTTACCCATGTTGTAGCTTGTGTCAGAATGTCCTTCCTCTTTAGGACGAACATTCCTGAAATATATTTTTAAATATAAGCTATATAAATAGTGGCCCTTTTCCTTTCAAGTCGAGTTTATTGGTTTATCGTATCCTTTCATCCAGACGAGAATGCGAATGCTATCCACATTCTTTCAAGTGATGCCTTCCTTGGGCAACGTAAGGACTCTTGAGAGGGTTAATAAAGAAGGAAATAAAATCTCTAAAATCCACATCGGACCACAGATATGGGATACAGTGTGTTAGTGAGAAGAAATCTGATTCTGCTGACCAGTACTAAAGTTTGACCTCTGTCTTCATAAAACGAAAGTCGACTCCTGCGCTACGAAAATGTTTATTCATGGATCAACAGGGTGAGCGAGACCTTGATCCTGGAGGAAGGTCTTCCCACGATACTCAGACTTTTATGCCTGCCAATGTGACTGTGGGTTTTGGAGAGCAATCATGGCTGTAAATCCACAACTCAGAGCATTTCGGGCTCCGTGCACCCAGCTTTCTTGCCATTGTTCACTTGACCTCTTTAACCAATTTTTTTTCCCACCCACTTGCCAATATCACCTTGTTCTGATGTAGGCTCTGCTTCAGCCAGCTTCAGCCTCACTAACAAACGAGGTGAAATCCAAAGGAGGAGGAATCGGGAGGCATGTTGGATTGAGAGAACTTGCCTCAGGAGCAGCAAATTAGGTGTGTAACAAGAAATAGAGCTCCAGAGTGCACATTTCCAGTCATTTCCTTCAGCTGGGAGCCAGCATCCTTCGATGAATCAATCCACATTTACTTATCCGTCCCCTGCAGCAGTTTTGCAAATCGTTTTCAAAAAAATCATTGAACCACTAACAGTTTATCCACTCTGCAAAATATACACAGCTTCTTCTCATAGCCACCAGGTTCCTCCCCTCCCAGCCACGTTCAGCGATTTTTATTGCTCCTGATTTCAATAAGCAGAAAATAGATACACCTGCCCAGGGAAATGACTCTTAGCACGTAACTGCCTCTTCTATTTAAATGTCTGTGAGACCCTCTCAAAAAAGAGAGTGGAGGAGCTGAAGTGTAGGGTTCTTCCGACTTAAACATATTTACCTTATAAATAACAGGCCGCTGGGACCCGTCACCACTGCTCCCTCCTTAAGCGGGACCCTTGCTACCTCCAGCTCCAATGAAATCACCAGTGAAGATGTTATCCTTACCCTTGGCTTCTATCTCAGTGCCTCAAATGCATGTGGGGGTCCCCCAAGGGGCTTCCTGCTGGTCACCCTGATCTTGCAGTGAGAGGCGGGGTGGGGGCGGCAGGGCTCCCGACGTCTATCACTGGGCAACTCTGGGGGGTCATGATGCTGGTGCGTCTGCAGATTGTACCTCGGGGAATGTTCCTAACATAAGGTCACTTTCTTTGCCCAGAAAATGAAAATAATATTTCCTCCCTCACAGGGAGGTAAATCCTCCTCACTCTGCTTTTATGTTGTTTACACCTGTATGAGGGACTACCTCATGTCTGTTGCCTTGTGAATTGGGCCAATAAAATCGGAAGTGAGAGGCAGCACTAAACTTTGAATAAGTGACTGAAATCCACCTTCGCAATTACAGGCTGACCCGTGCAATTCAGCGGCTGGCAATAGCTGGATTCTTCAGGTTCATTATGGTATTTATAGTAGTTAGAGGGAAAAATATATATTTTCATACACATTTATCTTCTAGAACTCCCTGGTTCCTAGGAGCAAGAATGAGTAATCTCTGACTTTCAGGGTCCTTAGGAACAATTAGGGATAATACGGTAAAATAGTCAACATAGGCCAATGACCACACACCCTGGAAAGATTCTCAGCAAATGTAACCCTTCACTACGGGCTACAGTCAAATATGTATATTAAACATTTGAAATGGACTTTTTTCTATATTTGATGACTTCTTACGACTTTAAATAAAAGGAAAAAGAGCCCATGTATGGGGGCAACACATGATATATACAGCCCCGTTTGCTACAATAAAACCGTGTATGAAATTCTAACACGCACACCTGTCTTCCCGAGCGGCCTGCTCTCCTAGGAGACGCCAAGCCCCGCTCTGCACCATCAGGCCCTCCATCCACCCATGTGGTTTTCTGTCAGGACCAGCCCACTGTGGGTCCCAGGGCAGGTGACAGAGGCTTCTGCCGCAACACCTCTGTGAAAAGGAGTCACAGTGTCATAAAACAAAGAGCATCTATTCCTTTCTCGTGGGTCTGCAGCTCAGATGCAACTCACCTAGCTAAGCTCACTGCTGGAATTTGGACTAGAGGCTCCAGGACACCAGTCCAGTCCCAGGCTAATCCATGTGTGTCCTCAACCTCAGAGGACCGCTGCCATCTTGGAACATCTTTTCGTGGCAGTTTATATGGATGGAAGGTGGTTAGCTGGACAGGACATGCGTGCAAGTTTAAAATGTTTTTTATTCCATTCCATTGCTGCAACAGTCTGCATGACCAAATCCAGCACCAGCAGGGCAGCTATGTTTAGTGTGTCTATTCTGCGCTGTGTGCAAGGGGAGACCGTGAAATGGGAGGCATGATGGTAACAGTAATCCATCCACCGCAATGGAACATTCTCGTACATGGACAGCAAATCCTTTAGGAAAGGGAGGTAGCGACACCAGGGTTGTGTTTGTTCAGCTCAGCTGTCTGGTCAAAAACTTGGAACCTGGAAGGAATGGTATCTTGGAGACCTACAGAGCGAGGCTTTGGGAAGTATCAGTTAATGTCAATTGTATTAAATATGCAAGGAAACCTGATCCTCCAGTACATTATAATTTGTGAGTGGATCAATGAGATCGTATTTACTCTTTGGATCATTTTTCAGGACTCAGAATGATTTTGGTAGAAGAGTATATGGAGCCGTTTTTATTTAAAAAAATTTTTTTTTGGAAAAGGGCAATATGCCCAAATGAACTTTCGATATATTTGCCATACAGTAAAATGTAGGAAGTAGATTAACCTCAAAATACAGAAATAATCTTAATACAGAAAAAAGACATTAGATTTTCAAATGCTTAGGAAATAGTTCATGCTCTCCATTTCCTTAGATTCTGCATATCTTACATCAGAAACGTCAAGTCCAGTTGAGTTTGGCAATTCCTGCTAAAAATAAAAGTGCTAAGCCAGTCTGTAGAATTCAGAAATAAATTGTATGACTATTTTATTCATGCTTACATATTTCTTAAAAATGAGCTCTCTCCATGAGTATTCATATCTCCCCCTTCTAAGGAAGGAAATTTTATGTAAGTATTATTCTGACATAGATTTTGTTGTTGTTTCAACATACTATAGATTCATTCTTAGGTACTAGCTAAAGAATGCCTCTTAGTTCAGATACCATTTTTTACCCAGTAGCTTTAATGGTATTAGCCAGCAGTACAAAATATGGTTATGTTGACAATAAGGTATGTTATTTATTGAATACAAGCAAAAGTTCAATAATCCAAGTCCTGTATTTATTTTCTCAGAGTAACTTGCTGTCAGGAAAAGGCAGATTTATGCAAACACATTTAACAAACAATGGTGGATTTCAACATCTTTAACTCATTTTTGAAGAAGGACTCTATGCAATTCAAGGAATATAATTTTAATATGAAATACTTGCCTTAACAACTCAAACACACTCATCTAAGAGCACATTTGACATTTTCATGTCCTTTTTACATAAATCTTAGGAATGGCGAAGTAGTGTTTGGAAAGTCTTTAATTTTCTTCTATGCTTTGGCTTAAAGGAAATGAAAATTCAGAGGATCTGTGTTTTCGGCAGGGAGCAGAATGGAAGTGGGGGCGTGGAGGGAAGGGACCATTTAATAAGAGACCCAAAGATGCCTTCTCTTGGGGAGAGAAGTGGTCTTAACTCTATTCCTCCCTCAAAAAAAAAAAAAAAGATTTTAATGTGGAAAATGTGCAATTTCCCAAACAGTTAACAGATAATAAAACCTAGGAAATTGATTTCTACTTTTCAAGCGCCGAAACAATATCTTGGCTATTAGGCAATTCTTCATTCTTTTTTCCCCTTATGTGCCCAATATTTTAATCTTTCAACCTTGCTGATGCTAGAAGTTTAATTTATTGGTAATTGAATAAACTATGTTGTCTAGAAACACGAATGATATGTTATCAGAACATATTAATGATATGATTAGCTTATTGATGATATAATAATTGAATAATATAATAATGATGTAATGATGCAACAAGTTCTCAAATGTGGTGTGGTGACTACTGTTCTAAATGTTTTCGTGCATTAATTAAGAAACCGCCGTAGGCGGTCCGCACTGCCACACTCCCCTCCCAGGACCGTAGCTCTCATTCACGCGGCCGTCAGAGGTCTGGGCGCTGACTGATCACAGCTGGGTCCGTCTCCAGAAACCGCCTGTGACCCGGGAAAGTAGCCTTGTCTCTAGTGGAGACATCGCTGCAGAGTCATGCCCCTCCCCCCCAGGTCCAGAGGTCCCCATACACTAGAATTCATGTTGTTTGATTCTGATATTTATGTTGCATTTATATTTACATTGTTCGATAACACATATTCGAGATCTACGTATGTATGTTGCTTAATTCTGCAGCAATGAATAGTTGCAATGAGAAGTCAATCTGGAAGAAATTTTTAACCCCTGAAGTCTTATGGCCACAGAAATTTTTGTTCATATTTTTATTGTAGTGAAATAATATGATGATTGATGAAGCATTTTCAGGCATAAAAACATTTACACTATGTACAATTCCATGAGAAAGATGGAATAAAATTTATATTCAAGGAGAAAGAAAAATGATGTAAAATAGCCAATCCTTATTTGAGTTTGTTCATGTGTACCTTTCAGTGCAAGATCCAAAATATAAAATTGTTAAGATATTTAGACTTCATGAGGTGGGTTTAATAAGTTTGAGCTGACTCTTATTTTTAAAACTCCCATATTTGCTGATGTGGAAATTATACTCTTGACATGATTTCAACTTATGACAAAGCCTTTTTAGTTTCAACTTAACATTGCATATGGCGATACACAGTTTTTCAAAAGTGTTTTAGGTGGTAAGCAGGCAAAAACGTCCACTAAACTAGATGAGCCAAATTGTCTTTCCACTATAGAATCAGTAATGTTTTCTTATTGACCGATTGATTTTTTTTTTTTTTAAGAACTGGAGTTAGTCTAATCCAGTCCTTTGTGGCGAGCACCCATCCACAGCGGAAAAAGGATTTCAAGCAGCGAAAGAGGGAGCATCTCTGGGAAACCAAAGCTGGAGGTAAGAAGGAATGGCCAAGCCATCAAGAGACGAAGAGCCAATTCAGTCATTGGCTCATTTAGGAATGTCCTCTGCGAGAACGTCCTGCACCAGCCTTCTGCCCACTTTTGTCAGTCTTGACAAGACCTATCGAAAAAATCTAATGAGATCCACATAATTAATTAAACAATTACCATGTGGCATGCTGGGTATATTAGTTTCCTAGGGCTGCCACTGATGAAATATCACAGACTTGGTGGCTTAAAAACGAATTTCTTTCCTCACAGGTGTAGGGGCGAGAAGTCTGAAATCGAGGTGTCAGCAAGACCACTCTCTCCCTGGAGTCTCTGCAGGGGCAGAGCTCCTTGTCTCTTTGAGGCCCCGGAGGCTCCTGGTGTTCGTGGCTCACAGCACGCCCGTCCCTGCCTCTGTCTTCACATGACCCTCTCTCTGTGGCTGTTTCTTTATAAAGACATTTCAACGACTTTAGGGTGCACCCCCGATGTAGTATGATCTATCTCCACCCTTTTTGTAATGGCATCCACAAAGACCCTATTTCCAAGTGAGGTCGTACTCTGAGGTTCTGGGTGGACATGAGTTGGGAGGAGCGCCGTGAAACCCCTGGGATCATGTATATGCAAGGTCATCAAATCATCCCTGCCACTCAAGACAAAAACGACAAGAACAGAGAACGATGAAGACGAAAAGAACTGTTTGAGAAAAGTGGTTTTCCCCTGCTCTTCACGATGAGGCAATGCACGTCAACGGACACGTTGGGATGTCCGAGCTGAGATCGGGTCCTGGTTATGCTGGGTTACAAATGTCACTCTCGGGTCACAAGCCACTGTGCTCTGCGGGCCGCCACTCCGCCTCCCGTCCGGTTTCACGTCCTCATCACGGCAGGCGACGCCCACACCACAAGCCTTAGACCTGCATTGCCTCGGCATTGGTCTCACCGAAGGAAAAAAAAGAGGGAAAAGGATTTTGTGAGATTTCCGCCCTCTTCCCTCACCTGCTGATGACTTGTTTTCCAGCAGATGGAAGCCCCCCGCCCTGTGGATAAATCCGTGAGCACCTGCGTAAAGTAACCCTTCAGGTACTCAAGTATGAACACAGACAAGTTGGCATCTGGTGTCCTTGCGACTCACCTGCTCGGATAAAACAAACTTCAGCTACAGGCCAAATACTGCAGGTTGTTTCAGGAGTCACCCTGCTCTGGGGCGCCTAGAGGGCTCAGTTGGTTAAGCGTCTGCCTTTGGCTCAGCTCGTGATCCCAGGGTCCTGGGATCGAGTCCTGCATTGGGCTCCCTGCTCAGCGGGGAGCCTGCTTCTCCCTCTGCCTGCCTCTCCCCCTCCTTGTGTGCTCTCTTTCTCTGACAAATAAATCAATAAAATCTTAAAAAAAAAAAAAAGAAATCAACCTGCTCTTCTTAATATGTGACCCTGTACATTTGTATTCTCCTAATGTGTCCCCCTTAATTATTGTGTGATTATTATCAGGACAAAAAAAAAAACCCTCATGATTTTTCATACAGCATTTTTCTACTTCTTTAAGATGAAATATTTTAATTGCCTCTGACATTTTAGTTGGGATCTATACTATCAACGTGACTAAGAGGAAATCATACTCCGTGCGTATGGCTTTAATGACTGAGAGAAATAATAAATTTCTCCCCACAAAATGAGGAGTGACTGTAAGCAAGGCATGATGGAGTGCAATTCTAATCAGGAAGAAAGAGAGAGGTGGAGAGGAAAGGGAGGCCAGACGTCTTGCATTTTTCTGCAGGGCGACTAGAGCTAGGGGTCGAAGTGGTTTGTGGTCCAGCTGGAAGAGCTGCTTTGTTCCTGGAGAGGAGTGTCACTGTGGGCTGGGGGACAGAGGACCTTGCACGTCTCAGAAAATGCACCCAAGCTAGCCGAGTGGCAGCGACAGATTGATAAATTGTCAGGACGGTAGAATCCTGCCGTTAATTGTTTGTGGCACCAAACTCTTAAGACAGCATCGCTAGAGTGTTTACAGAACTTGCTGATCTCCTCCTTACAAACTCCAACGCTTCTGTCCTTCTGTGCTCTGTGATAAGACCCAATATTAAAGCCAAATAGACGTTATGCTATTTTCCCCTTTTCCCTTAATCATCACAGGAATCTTAGTCCTATGTCAACACTTGAATCAGCAGCTTTATCTGGTCAGGAGGGAAGCACAACAAGAATTACATTTGGAACAATAGGCAAAGCAATGATTCATACTTAGTGATTATAATGAAGTTCTTAGGCGAAGAGCTAGTCAATCTAAGCACACAGGAAAAAGTGAAAGGCAATTAGGAGCTGACACCTGTGTGGAACGACTTCGGTCTCTGAGGGAGAGATGTCTTCCTTCGATAGGAAATAGAAGGACCTCCCCGTCCCCCACGCTGATGTAGAAATACATGGCAGGAGCATTTAGAACAAGCCCGTGCCGTAAGACAGGTAATATGACCAGTGTGAACGAGATAAAATAGCTGTGCAGGAGGAAAATTAATAAATTATGATAGAAATTCTTCTCTTTACTCCTTAACTGTCCTACTAAAATAAAAAAAATTCAATCTTAGCTGTTTCCGAAAATTCAGAACCTAGAGCCTTATGTAACGTTGGGTGAGGATTTATAGTATACCAACTAACGTGTGCCTGGGCTCAGTAAAGAGCTTCTATTTAGAATGGAGAACACAGGACGGCGAATCCCGTGTGACCAGGACTTCCCTAGCTCATGCCAGATTTGAATATGTTATTTAATCCAGGAAGGTGACAAAACATGAACTCTCCTCACTTTCTCTGTTAGAAAGTGCAAATCTGACCTTGCTTTAAAAGGAAAGCTGGTGCCTTTAGCAGGACCTCTAAAATATAGTTGGGAGTTTTATCAGAGTTACTCAAAATTGCTAAAGTAAAGATTCATTTCTATATAAGAGTTTCCATTTTTTTCTAGCAAAAATGAATTGTAGCTACAATATTTCACAAAAATTAATTATACTAGCAGATACGACTGTAAGACCCCAGGCTATAAGTAACCCAAAGCTGTATGGTTGGATACATGATGCACAGATTCTGTTGTTGCAGTTCATTTTCTTTTGAAATGATCACTATTAGTGATAAATTACCAAAGTGCTAAATAATGAACCAGAATGATTTTTTAAAAGTGGAATCCTAAGTCTGTCCAAGTTTTCAAAATAGCACAATGTTCAACTGAAAGCAAGCATCCTGGCAATACTTACTGCAATGTAATTTTTTAAAAAGATTTTATTTATTTATTTGAAAGAAAGAGTGAGTGAGAGAAAGAGAGAGAGAGAGCACACGAACAGGGGGAGGGGCAGAGGGAGAGGAAGAAGCAGGCTTCCTGCCGAGCAGGGAGCCCCAAGTGGGGCTCAATCCCAAGACCCTCAAGATCATGACTTGAGCCCAAGGCAGATGCTTAATGACTGAGCCACCCAGGCGCCCCTGCAATGTCATTTTTCACCATTACCGGCAAATCTTAACCAAAGTCAATTTCAATGAAAACTTATTCTTGCAAAGTACCTTAAAGTCATAACATGGAAGGAAGGATGCTTCTCTCATGGGATGGCATATAAGGGATCCAAGGAAACATCAGGGTCCCCATCAAAGAAGTCAGTTGTGCTCAGAGCGACAAAGCTCCCAGTGGCCTTGCGAAATTCAGACTCCCATGTACAAGAGTATGGTCATTATCGTTCATTTGGAGTTCATAAGACATTTCTCCACCCACAAAGGAAGTCGAGTTACACATTGTAGCCTTGCTTTTATTTTGTGGTGCCATGTCCAGTTCCTACATGACATGACCTGAGGCTGTGTGACCACCTTGGGCTCTGAAACGCATTATGACCTATTCCTGAGAACCTGCACAGGGCTCTCCTGTAGTAGCCCTCACATGAGAGCCTGCATCTATAGAAACATACAAAACACCATATTTTTTTAATCTTGCTTTTACTGCCAAATAGGTAATATCAACATCCAAACTCTGTTCGTTGGCAAAATAAAAATATAAAACCAACATTGGTGCTATGGAGAGTGTATTTGTCCTCTCCCCAATTCCGTCTCTGAGGAAGGCCTTGGCCTTTCTTCTCCACCCATCTATGCACTCTCTGTGGCCAAGTCCATAATGGCTCTTGTTTGAGACGATCTCAATTTCTAGCCCCCGTTCCAGGCCACCCAATTATCACCTTACTATACAGTAGCTAATGCACCGATTATTTTTACTCAGTAACTTAGCACTGGATAATGAACTATTTTGTTCAAATTCTTTTCTTGAATGTGATGCTTGTCTCCCCAGTCATGTTATAAAGATTGAGTCCAGACCCAGAAACAAATTGCCTGAGATCCAGTTCTAGGTCCTTTACTCACAGGAGTGCGTTTAAGAAAATGACTATTTGTGCCTTAGTTTTCTTCATGCAAAATAGGGATGATGATACACAATACAGGCTTACAGATTGTTGTGAGGAGTAAGTGATAAATTTATGCAAAATATGTAGTACAGTTCCTAGTATGTGTTATATAATGTTACCGATCATCATATCACTGTTTTATTATTATTGCCATTTTTATCCTCGATGTCGGAGACCTACATACTGCATTTTTTGAATCATGCCTCACACACGACTGGTCATACAATGACTACTCCATAAATTTTGATGACTGAATGGTAAGACTAGAAGCAGAAAGAACATCCATAGACCAGTGTGTCATGCCTGCATGTGCGTGAGTTTGGGCATGGCTAATGATCAAACTGCTGACCTGAGTAGGTCTACACAGCCAGAGAGTATGCTTGTGGGATGCTAATGAAACAGTAGGAGAGGCAGAAACTCATAATGCATCGATCAAAACGTGGTCCAGTGTTTAATGCAAAGTTCATCCGCCGGCCATGAAGACACAGACAAAACGTGGTCCAGTGTTTAATGCAAAGTTCATCCGCCGGCCATGAAGACACAGACTAGAAGCAGACACGGGCCTAAGCTTGCAGTAGCTGCAGGGAGAGCATCTGTGCGGCAACCGTGGGGAAAGGTCCAATTTTTAGGTCCATTAGTCATGGAGGGCAACTCTACAACATCATCCTTGAAAATTGAAGGGCAGTTATAATAATAGGGGAAGAGTACAGTAAACGAGATGCATTCATGGGGGTGGAGTATAATAAAACCATTGAAAACACGATTGTAGAAAATACTGACTGTATGGAAAATAGTTCCTGAGGTTCTGTCAGGAGAAAACAGATGAGTCGGATCAAAGTTTTGTGAAGCAGGAGGAGGAAGGGGAGGGAGAAGAGAAAAGGCAGAGGGAGGAAGTTGAGAAAGCGAGGGAGGCGAAGAAGAAGGTCCAGAAGAGGAAGAGAAGGCCTGGAGGGAAGAGTTTGCTTCCTGCGAGGCTGAGCTTTAAAGAAGACTATGTCGGAGGGAAGAGTTGAGTCGAGGCTTTGTTCAGAGCTCAGTGTGTGAGTGGGCTCATTACTACTGATGGGGCAGCGGTAAGAACGTGGGAGCAACATCAGTGTCGCTTACAGAGAAAAACCGCTCTTTAGTGGAGAGCGGAGTGAGAGACTGACGCTGCACATAGTTTAGAAACAGCATACACACATTTCTTTGTTCCAAAAAGCCAGGTCAAAGTGATTACTTGGAAATGGACTTAGGAGGTAGGCTGTCGTAGGACAATCAGGGCAGAGGAGAGAACGATAAAGACAAATAAAAACCCGTGCGTCTGTGTGTGTGTACACATATTTTTATTTTAACTTAAATCCTAATAAAAATAAATCATTGCATATACTGTATATAGATCCAAAAGGCTGTCTTAGTTCACCAAAAGCTGCCAGATAAGCCACCCATGCAGTTCTTTATTTGTTCCATGGGAAAATTTTCATAGAGAACACAGAGTACCTCTGGAATAAGTTGCATATATTTATAACTTTTTAAAAAGATTTTATTTATTTATTTATTTATTTATTTGAGGGAGAGAGAGAGAAAGAGAGTACAGAGGGAGAGTGAGGGAGAAGTAGACTTCCCACCGAACAGGGAGCATGACATGGCGGTGGATCCCAGGAGCCTGAGATCATGACCCGAGCTGAAGGCAGACACTTAATCGACTGAGCCACCCTGGCGCTCCTATTTATAGCACTTTGAAAGCATAATTGTTTATTCAAATGAGAGTCATTGTTTATTCAAATGAGACACATGAAACCCTCTTCAAATAAAGAGATCTTTAATCTGACCTAGTTACACACACAGGCCAGGAGAACTGTTTACCAGGAAGCAATTTAGTTTTTGTGGATTGAGGTATATTGACTTTTTTGGAAACTCAAACTCAGAACAAAATTTAAGTAATAAAACCTCCAGGAAACACATGGGAAATGTCAACATTGACTCTATTCTGACTGAATTGTTATGGTTATCCATATCCATATATTAGAATGACAGACATATTGATAAATACACAGTTAATCATTCTTCTACTTGGGTAGTATGGAATAATATTTTATTATATATAAGGATATGCCCTGGTGATATATATTTATTCATTAATGCAATAATAACCTTTCCATGCAGATATTATTCTCTTCAATTCACAGATTCAGGGCCTTACACCAATTCTGTAACAAAATAAGTGTCCTCATGTACTGAATCGAAAGCCTAAGCACTGCGGTTATTTTCAATTTCTAATAGAAAACAGATTTCATGATGCAATCCCAAATCTCTATTATACGTGTGGCTCATGTTACCTAGCAAATTCCAGTCACAGGTTAAGTAAGGACAGGTTAAAGTGAAACTTTCATGTAAAGAAAATCAGCAAACATACAAACAGCTGCATGCATGTATGTTTCCATCATTTTCTGAGACGTCTAAACCTCGTGCTATCAGCTGGAATTCATTCTGAATGCAGCACAGCCAAATGCACGTCTTTACTGTTTGCTTAGCCAGGAGATTTTTGTGGGTAATTAAACTGATCGAATTTAATATTGTAAGATGAGAATAGCAGTGAATAGCATTTTCTGAATGGAAGGGTCACAGATAAATCAGAAAAAAGTGGAGGAGAAGAAAGCAAATATTTGAGGATGTTACATTTGGGGAATAGACCAGCTCACACAGCAAAAAGAAAAAAGGGCAGCAGTGAAAGATGGGAGAAATAAGGAAGAACTCTCTGACATATCCACTCATTTTTTTTTTTTTTTTTTTTTACAAAGGCATACCTTCTTTGGCACTGACCGAATTTAAAAACGTGGGTTTCGTTTAGATGTTGTTGGTAGAGGGAGGAGGTAGAGACATTTACTCTGGAAAAATGTTTCATACTAATGCTCTAGAAAGATGAGGTGGGGATAGGGAAGAGACATCTGGGCTGTGCAGGAGCTTGAGGTGAAAGACAAGGGAGACAGAGGTGGACATGCGTCACGGATAATTTGATTTGAGAGTCCTGGTCACATCCTCTCTATAAGTAAAAGCATCTTTGTTCTAAAGCAAAGAGTTCTGTCCAGCTCCTCCCTTCCTCACGAAAGCTGCTGGGACACGTCAGTTTGAGGATGCTCTGTCCTCCGCCTGAAGTAATCGTTCCTTATTTAGCACACACGGCACACGTGCACACACCTCCTGCAGACACTCATGCCCAGATTGCCCCCCTCTCTGCCGCGGCTCCTGACACCTGGCCGTGATTCGGATGCACCTTGGACTCGCCCACTGCGTCCTTGGCAGAAATGGAGCAGAGGAAGGCAGATGTTAGGCCACACAAAACGGTGTTCAAAACTGCCTGTATGCCAGGAAAAAAGTGTTATTTGAAACAAAAACTGATTTTGGCTGATTTTGATTACTAGGGTAAAGGTCACAATTCCTACCCCGAAGGTGGTTTTTTGTTAGAAAAGTTTCTAGTTTTGACTTTAGAATCTTATGTGAGCACCTCTCTCCTAAATTACTTTATATAATAAAACAAGAGACGTTTTCATTTACTGTAGACGGATTAGAAGCAAGGGCTCAGGGGGCAAAAGTAGAAAAGATGGCATTTGAAGAACAGCAGGGAGTCAGATATATAGAAAAACACATAAGTAAAAACATAGCAATATATAAAAGGCTTTGTTTCCTGAGGAAGAAAGGTCATCGGCAAAAGACTGGGAAATGACCGGGGCACTTTAAGTACAGGGCCAGATGATAAACAAGTTTAATTTGGTAGTCGTGCTGCAGATAAGCTGTTTAATTACACCGAATTTTAGTAAAATTATGCAGTATGCAATAGCCTCATGTTTTTGGTTTGTGGGGAACTATAAGAAAGTTGCTAGCATCTTACGTGTGGGTTTGCTTGTTACAGAGAGATGGTACGGGCCACTGTCAGGGAGTTAGGTAATTCAGCTGTAAGAAACATGGAGTCCCAGATGACCATGAGCATCTCTATGGTCTCCATTAGATATTCCATGCTATGTAGGGGCTGATGCAGGTGCACGTGTGTGTGTGTGTGTGTGTGTGTGTGTGTGTGTGTGTGTGTGTGAAGGGGTGCACATGTGCATGTGATTTAAAGAAGAGGAAACCCCAAGAAGATTAAAGGAGTCAGAGACCCACCGCTTGTATTAAAATCTAAAAAACACGAACTTGAACTATGGGAGTCAAATACTTCATTTAATAATCCATTCACTTATATAAACAGCTTTTAGGTACAATGTTAGGTGGTTGGGGACACAGAACTTAATAAAATGGTGTTTATCCTGGATGTTATTCTCTAAAGGAATGGAAATTTAAAGAGCATCAAAGGCAATTTCTGAAGTAAAGGGTATATTTACGATCAATGAGTGAAGTAGAAAGAATTCTTAAATCTGGTGCTAATATTGTGAACAGAGTACATTAGGCAAAACTTCATAACACAATATAATATTTATGAGAGTGGCCCCAAAAGAGACAAAAAAAACCCCCCCGAAACACAACAGTCATTTTAAAGGACATGAATAGAACTTAATTCTATCTGGAAACAGTTACTATCCACTAGTCCTAAAATGCCATTCGGAGATACCAAAAACGCTTGCGGACACAACTCACTGTTCTTTTTCCTTTTTTAAAAATTTATTTTATTATGTTATGTTAGTCACCATACACACTGTTCTGATGACGTACTCATTCCTACGACCTGTATTGGCCAGAGCTGGGCTTCACGTGGCGTCACCTGCACAAAGAGTGACTGGACACGTGGCCGTAAATGGAAGCTCTGCGAAGGTACAGGTTGAGCTGAGGGAAGCACACAAGATGCAGAAGCGTGAGGAAGCTGGAAGCTGCAGCAAGTTACTACCACCCTGCCAATGGGGCGTTTTCAACTGGTTTATAAAATATAGCAGCGGGGTCCTCCACCACCTTCGTCCTTCCCTTGGTTCCTGGATCTGTTCATTTCAGGTGGGAGAGAGGTGGCACCACACACAACCCGCTGGTCCCAAGTGGGGACGGCTCGCTAGTGGGACGGCACCTAAATCATGAAGGTGCTCTCTCCCAGCTGGTGACACAGCTGAGTCTTCAGCAGGGCTTTCCACTGGTCATGACGCTAAGGGGTGGAGCATGTGCTAAGACCACTGAATGTGTGTTGGTCTCTCTTTTTATTTGTGTCTTTACACTTGAGTGTCTGGGTTGGTTGGGAAATTCTGCTGATTTAGGGTGATCTCAGCTGGCTGGGCTCATTCCTTTGTGCTCAGCTCCTGTGGGGGACTGGGAGCTGCTGGTTGTCCCGCACATGTTAGCCTCGAGGGGCCAGTGGGCATGCATACGCTTCTAGCAGCGCTTGGGATCCAAGGAAGAGCATAGAGGCCCACAAGCACTTTTTCAAGCCCTTTCTTTCCGCACACTTGCTGCTATCCCACAGGCAAAAACAGGTCCAGCGGCCGAGCCCAGAGCCCGTTGGGGGAGAGCAGCGCACACAGGTGTGGGGAGATACAGAAAACTAACTCTCAGGGCAACCCGCCACCGGTGGGCTGGCCTCAGAAATGAGGCTGGAAATATACCTTTTTAATATATTCTCTGGAAGAGTTTACTGTGCACAGTTATCACCTATTTCCTCAATGCTGGCAAGAGTCTGTAAATGATTCTGTTTAAGTCTGGGGCTTTCTTCTCTGGAATGTTTTCAATTACATTTAATTAAGGAAACAATTCATTTCATAGATAAAGGATAATTTTTAAAAAAATTTCTGGTCTTGGTTTTGAAAATTTTTTAAATAAAAGTTCTGTATTTTTCAAATATTTGTCACAAAGTTATCTTTTTAAATATGTAAGATTCATAGTAATAAGCCCTGTATAATTCTTGATATGTTTAATTTGTATTATCTGTGTTATTTCTAGACCAATCTTGCTAAGACTTGATCAATTTTTTTCACTTTAAATTTTTCCATTTTTTATTGTACTAAAATATAGATACCATAAAATTTCCTTTTTAAAAGATTTTGTTTATTCTTTGAGAGACAGAGAGACAGAGAGAGCATAAGCAGGGGGAGAGGCAGGGGGAGAGGCAGAGGGAGAGGGAGAAGCAGACTCCCCACTGAGCAGAGAGCCTGACATGGGATTCGATCCCAGGATCTGGAGATCATGACCTGAGCTGAAGGCAGACACTTAACCATCTGAGCCAGCCAGGTGCCCTTAAAATGTACTTTCTTAACCAACTTTAAGTATATGGTTTAATGGCATTAAATACACTCATATTTTTGTGAAACCATCACCACCATCCATCTCCAGAACTTTCTTCATCCTGCAAAACAGGAATTCTGTATGTAACCATTAACCAGTAACTTCCCATTCTCTCTAACCCCCAGTCCCTGACAACTACCGTTCTACTTTCTTTTTGACCACTCTAGTGACCTCGAGTAAGTGGAATCACACAGTATTTTCTTTGGGACTGGCTAATTTCACTCAGTATAATGTCCTCAAGGTTCACTCATGTTATAGCATCTGATAGGATTTCCTTCCTCTTTAAGGCTGAGTAATATTCCATTGTATGTGTTAGGATTTTATGAGTTTGTTGATCTTTTTATATTTGATATTTTGGGAGGTAATCCCCATGAAATATTCTAAAAGTGTCAACAATTAGGATTGGCCAGGGAAAACCACTAGATTGTGATAAAGATCAGATGTCGTTGAAGTTAAAGTTGAAGATTAACGGCCACCTGATATATATAAATTCAACTGTGAGCGGCAAGGATGTGGAAGCAAGTTACTGTTAATTACTAGGAGAAAAGGTTGGTAAGTGAAGGAATGTTGCATCTGGGCAAGCACACACCTGGGAAGACATGAAAGCTGTCTTCAAAAATTTGAAAAGGTTGTCATAGAGAAAAGGGGTTATTTTTCTTCTGGGCTTCCCCAAGCAGTTGGCTAGGTAGGATTTACCGGTGGAAGTGATAGGGAGACACATTTCCACTTTATCTAAGGAAGACCATCACTGCTGTCCCAAGACGAGATGTCCTGGCTTAAGGTGTTCACACTGAGGCTGGACCCCTGCCTAGTGAAATTATAGAGTGGTGGTTCTCCGAGTGTGGTAGCCCTGAGATCTTGAGAGGGTTCTACACGGTCAAGATCATTTTTACAATTATACTAAGACACCAATGCCTTTTGTGTTGCCATTGGCATTGGTGATGGAAAAACAATGGCGGGTAAAATTGCTGATGGCTTAGCATGAATCAAAATGGTGGCAGCAACTATGTAGCATTCGGTTGTATTTCTCACCATCCAGCAGCGTGACAAGTGTTGGCTTCCCTTAAGAAGCTCTTTACTATAGGGCGCCTGGGTGGCTCAGTTGGTTAAGCGACTGCCTTCGGCTCAGGTCATGATCCTGGAGTCCCGGGATGGAGTCCTGCATCGGGCTCCCCGCTCAGCGGGGAGTCTGCTTCTCCCTCTGACCCTCTTCCCTCTCGTGCTCTCTATCTCTCATTCTCTCTCTCAAATAAATAAATAAAATCTTAAAAAAAGAGAAGCTCTTTACTATAGCAGTAAAGTATGTTCATTTTATTAAATGTTAACCCTTCAATCTTTTTACCTTTCTGTGTGATGAAATGGGAAATTGGAACAATGCTCTTCCGGATAGATACCAAAGCACAATGATTATCTTAAGGAAAAGCACATGTGTGATTGAGATGTGAGCCGAACTAGACACCTTTTCATGGAAAGTCATTTTTTACTTAAAAGAATGACTGACAGAAGATCTTTGGTTATTCAGACTCAGGAGACCTCTTCTCGAACAGAATAAACTCATCTGTTACCTCAGGGAAAACAACAGACACTTCTTTGTTGCCCGTAATGTTTGGGTTTTTAAGTGACAGAATTTGGAACACTTGTATCTACCATGGAGTTCTTGCAACTCTCTGGGACTTAACATTCTTTTCTAATGGGCTCAGTGGTGATGGTAGAAGTGGATTTTTGGTATTTTATATTGAAATAGGTCAGTATTTGAAAGAACTGAAAAACTCATGAACTGGTATTTTCCAAATGACAATGGCATGGTTTTATGACAGAACACATAGGTAAAAGACCCATTCAAAGTGCAAGATAAACCCACGGATATTAATGTAACAGAGTCCAAAAAAGTGTATTGTTACGGTTTCAAATTCCAAATTACAGTTTTCCCATGGAACTCCCATGTGACAAATTTTGGTATAGTATCAGAAAATATAATAATTATCTGGAAAGTCTACTGCAAACGACTTTCTTTTCTAAATATAGAGTTTGTATGAGGCCGGATTTTTTTTATATACATCATGCAATGCAACATATTTCAAAAGAATGAATGAATGAATGAAAAAGTAGTTATGCAGATATTCAGAATTCAGAGACTCCAACTATGTTCTGTTAAGTGAGATATTAAAGAGATTTTCAAAAAGGTGAAATAATGCCCCTCTTCTCACTTTGTTTTTTGGTTTTAGAACACACAGTCAGTCTCAAAAATATGCTAACAGAGTGTGGGTTTATTATTATTATTTTAAAATGAATCAATGGTCAATTGTCTTTTTTTTCTTCAGTTCTAACTCCGAATATGCTACAGATTTATAGATATAACCCACACATAATCCAAAGGTCTGAGGTTTCTTAGAAGTGTAAAGGGGTCCTGAGTCCAGAAAGTTTCAGAACCACTGTTACAAAATCAAACACAGTGGCAAGTAGGCCACATGATGGCAGCTGGATCTATCCTGAGGTGCTATTTGTCATTTCTGTAAAAATATAATATTTGAACTGCAGTGTAGTCATTTTTGGTCTAGGATATCTTGTTGACTTAGTTCCTTCAACCCAAATAAAAGAAATCCCAGATATTTGAGCAATAGAGCTAACATTCTTCAAAATGATTGGGATAAAAGTTGTCAAAATCCTTGAATTATGTGGACATGGTTTTATTTTCATAGAAAAACGGTTTCCTATCTGATATTTAATGTAAGATGTTCGCTCACGCCATCTGTAAGTAAATATTGATATCAGTCCAAAAGGCACATGGACCCTAAAATATATCCGTAAGCTGACTGGCACCAGAACAGGACAGGCCGCCCTGTCTGCTAACGTCTGGAGTGAAGACTGAAGTGGTTTATAATTACACACAACAAAGGTGTGCCAAGTTCTCCTTTAACCATGAAGGAAAAAGAGCTTCCCGTGAGTTTACAACGTATAATATTTCTCTTGTTTCACTCTTTCACTGTGTTTACGATCCCCTGGAAGGCACATTATGGATGAATAAACGGCTGTTTGCACTTGATTTTTCTTTCAATTTTTGTCTCTCCAAACGGCAAAAATCTGTTTATGTGCAAATTTTAAACGTTTGAGGATCATGCCTCAATGTTAATTGCTTTTCCCTCGAGAGATCAATTCTAATTAAGTTTTTTAAAAAATGTTCACCTCTTAATCTGAACTTTTAAATGGTATTTTCTCAGATTGCTATATACCAACTACACCCTAATTGGAAATTTCAACCCTAAAAAAATATTAAATATCTCCAGAAGAGTATCGACCTAGTAGTAATATGTCATTTATAAATATGGTTATTTAGTAAAAATGCTTTTGAATATAGACTGCTACTCCCAAGACAATGAGGCAGCACAATATTTTTTTCTTCTTTCTGACATCGCAGGACGTCTCGGCATGTAATTTTTACCCTCAGAAATGTTTTGTTACTTGTGGTGTTGAGAAAATAACAGGAATCTTCAGATGGCCATTTTGCCATTTGTTTAAGCAAATATTTACTGACATCTAAGTGCCATTAATTTTGCAAGGTATGGGCATATGGGGCAACCAGACAAACATACATCTATCAGGTAATACTGGTTTTGTTTCACGAAAATCTAACCCTGAGAGTGTTTGTGATCTACTATTCTTGGGTCCATCTCCAACATTCACAGGTACAATTTGCCATCGCCAACCCAGGGATGCTCATGAACTGTATCCACGTTTAGGAGTATTAATTCTTATTAAAGGATGCAAGAGAGCATCACATCAAAAATTTTTTTGTGTGTTCAACAATGACACTGTCTTCATAATAATATTGTAATGTGGATGGTTTATCACCTCTGTTTTCAAGAGTGATGCCTATGGTCCATAAAAATATACTCAAGGTCAACACACGTAAGACACTCAATATTATGATCTTCTACTCTGTTCGTGTCATGAGGGCAGAAATCATGACTTAAGAAAAATTACCTAGGTTGGTAAATTATTTTTTCATTATTCCTGAGGCCTATCTATGATCTTTGAAATAGCATAGAAAATGGAAACTTCAAACCAGTACTTAAGAAAAATCAGTAATGTCTCTAAATTACCTAAAGAAGTATAAAACTGAGAAAACAATGTCAGTTTGTTATGCCATTAAAAGCAATTTTAACAATCTGTCCACGTGAAGTAATTTCCTGGCACCATCAGCTAAATGGCTTGATTATTCCTCTCCTTCACGGACAGATATATTATTGGGATCAGCATTTATAAGCAGTGAGTAATGTCAAAAATACAGAGTGTAAGGAAGTAAATCTATAATGCTTTTAGGACAGACGATGAGTCATATTGAACTTGAAATGAATAATGATTATGATCTAGACTTGTACGGCCTGATGTAGGAGCCACTAACCTCCTGTGAGTCTGGACACTTAAAAGGGGCTGCGTTCTGACACCTACTGCAAGTATGAAATACACACCAGGGTTCAAGGACTTTGTGGGAACAAAATCAGGCAATATATTTTATTCATCATTTTATATCGACTACATACTGAAATGATAATTCTTGAATGTGCTGGTTTAAATAATATATGTTAAAGTTAATATAGCCTCTTTTTAATTTTCATGTGGCTACTGGAAAATTTAAGATTACCTACATGCCCCTCATTCTACTTCTATCAGGCAGCACTGAGATCCACGAGTGATGAATGCAATGTGTGGATTAGAAAAAAATATTCACACATCCACAGAAAAGGACTGTAAAGCATGTCAATAACATATCTGGTATTAACTTTTAAAAACCTCTTTACTGTGTTTGCCAGCTAACTCAGTTTTTTATCTATTCAATTTGATTAATTTCCAAATTTGTTGGCAATGGCATGTTATAACTCTTTACTGCAACAACCTATGTCTTTTTCAACATTTTATTTTGCCATTCAGAATGATCATGTTTTTGATAAATATTAGGAATATTTATCAAAAAACCCTTGAAGGGCACTTGCTTAAAAATAGGGGAAAAGGTTCAAAGCAGTTAAATAACTTAAGAGTACATGGAGACACACTGCCAGATAAAAGTTGTATATATAATCTGCAGAATGTGGGTGGCATCCAAAATATTATCCTTTTTGCAAAATAAATAAATAAATAAAGGTCCCCCAAATCGAGGCTTGTGGCAACCTAAAACACTGCTTTATCTCTGAACTGGTAACAATAAATTTTTTTGCTGGAATTGGTCCATTCCTCTCACTACCTAGCCCTGCTTTGAGCTCAATTCCAGGACCACTTTGCTGGCTCTGCTGGTTGAGTGAGGGCATTGATGATTTAATTCAGGGGAGTAAAATATATCAGATGACTACAGGTCAGAATTCCAGTCAAACTTTGGTGATGACTAGGTGACTGGGGGGAGATTCAAAATCAATCATAAAATGGGAGAAGGAGAAGACAGCTCTCCCTCACTGTCCCCCTCCCCCCAGTCTATATGTCTCCCCCTTCCCCCACCCCCTGCTGTTGTCTGTCTCTCTCCACCCCCACCCCCGCTTCTTCACTCTGCTAGAAGTTAGCAGCTCTCAGATTTTAGGAAATCTGCCTTGTCCTCCCAGATTGCTTTTTTTGGCTCCAATCAAACCCCTTTGCTGTTCCAGCAATTGTAAAGTGGTCCAAATTGTTGTTTGTTTTGTTTTGTGCATTTCCTGCTCTTATTTCCCTTTTTAAATCCCAATTTCCACCTGAAACCTTGTGCAAATCTATCATGAATTCAGGGCTCTTCAGATGACGCTCCATCAAAGCCACTAGCCTCTCTAATGGCCTGTTCTCTGGCTCGTCCCTGACCCTGGCCCATAATACAAACTCAGGTGGAGCAAACGCAGCTCTGGAAAGTGGCTCAGGCGACTGATACAATGAAGCAGTTTGTGTGAATATCATAGGTGTGGATGGTGTTGTGTATTCTGCCACCAGGCAACACTCTCACAATTTAACAGTGACCCGCTTTAATAATAACACAGAAGACTGATGATGTGACATTTGGGTATGGAATATCTGGTAGAAGATGGACCTTTTAGAATCTCTTCAATTCAATAAAGGTCCTGACTAATCCTCCTTGTTTTGATTCTTTCTATATAAAATCTATGGAGCTATCGTTTTACCCCCACCATTTTTGAGACTCCATGTCACCATTCGGATTAGAAGGATCTTATTTGGTGCAGAAAAACAAAAGAGAAACTTCAGGTTGGTGGCAATGGGTTCTGTTATTATTGAAAGGATTTTTAAATAATTACATTTTGTTTATTTAAATATTATTAATATATAAAACATATGGGTGTGTTTGTTATTTAAATAATGTTTATATGTATAAATATAAATAAGTAAAGCATAGGTATGGTATCTATGTGCGTGTGCTACATAGAAACAGAGAGAAAACACTGCCAAGTTCACACGCACTAGGATGTAACAGAAAGAAGAGCCTAACTCAGATTCTCTGATTCCAGAGCCTGAGCTTTGTGGGACCAGGTTACTTTTGTATTCTTAGCCCCAGCCCCAAGAGCAAGGCAAATAAAAAAAAAAAAGGTAAGAGAAATTTCATAGAGCTCATGAAATTTAGTTTGTTTGTAACCAAATCATTGAAAAATTGGCAGATTTTCACCAAATTTGTAGAGTATGTTTGGAACGATCTGCATGAGAATATAGGCCATATGGCAAATAGAAAGGTCCGCATTCACTCTCCAAGGGATGAAGTGATGGGGTCAGATCCCCGAGAATATCGCTGTTGAATGTCCAAGTTGGAAGGTAGGGTTTGGTGTTCGGACTATATGTTTTACCCAGCGTCTGCCTTGGGGAGTCCTGATAGGGGGCAGGGGAAGGGGGGCCTGAAAGAGGAGATGACCCTTCCCCTCCCTAAGAGCAGCTTCCTGGCAAGCCTGCTTCTTCAGAAGAGGGGGCCGGAGTTAGACCACCTAAGCAACAACACAACCAGATTCTGAGAAATGTCATTTAGAAGGTGGACAAGCAGCACCCTCACCAGGTCCGACGAGGCGGTATCACTGGGGAAATCTCTGGTGGCAAGAGGAGCATCAGGTGTCCATTATTCCTAGGGCAGCACAGGTATGGCAGGACCTAAGCTGGACTCAAGACCATGATGTCCATCCTATGGCTACGAGGCATTTAAGAGCAGACGTGTCCCAGAACCCTGACTCCTGTCCATTCCTGCTAGCTAAGCCTCAGTGGGTGGAGGGGTCCAGGACCCTCACCAGGTGTGATTGGTGGGGAACCTCGTGGGGCTGCGTTCCAAGTCTTACAACGGCGGCTGTATGTCATGGCAAACTTGCAGAAGGCATTGCCACATCATTGTTTATGGCTGGCAAAGCACCAGCTCTAATTCTGCCATTATCAGTGTGGATCTGGATTTACTGCCTTAAACCTTGGGCCATAATCCCTGGTCATGGAAGTCTGCAGGAGGCCAAGTTTCTCTTTGGGATGCCAGACAGCAGGGGAAAATCTTAGACAGGTTAACCTTGACCTCTGCTAGTGTCTTCATGTATAAGCTCCATTTCGGTAATCAAAAGGGCAAATGCTTGGGAATGGAGCTGTTGATTTGCAATTAAGCTCCTTCTCATGAGGCAGCTCTAAATGGAATTTTCCGTCTGAGTAAAAGCTGGACTTTATTCAGTAGAGTATTGCTCTACATTTTCCGTCTAAATAGTCTTTCAAATGAGTGGAATCCTGGACATTTTCAAAGTTCTATAAAGATTCTTATATAATGCTTTATTCCAAATCTCTACGGCTTTAGCTTATGTTTCCAGGTTCAAGGGTTAAACCTACATTAGGTCTATACTCATTTCTCTCTACTCTATGCAAGCACATGACTTCTTGGGATGAAAACTGACTGGGATGTACTATTTGAAAGTTGAGATGATGTTTATATTTTTGTTAAATAGTTCAGAGAAAAAAAATAAATGAGTATCTATCTGAAGTATAAAAGTAATATTTTGAGCTGAAACCTTTTGTCATTGTCAACACCACAGTTACCCTTAGATAAAAGGTATAAAATTCTTTTAAAATTAACAAATTATGTTAACTTTAAACAATTAAAAAAAACCACTGGATTTTTAATAAAGAATGCTTCCTTATGAATTTGTTAATTATTTCTTACCTTTAAGATACAGACCCTGTGTTTGAACTCATCTAATTATGGGTGGACTGAGTTCAACTACATGGTTAAGTTCAGTGAGAGACCATGCTGTCAAGTTTTTCACAGTTACTTAAATTACTACCTTACAGTTTACTCTCTTTATTTCTCTGATTCTAAAAATGTTTCATTTAAAATATATTAAGAAAAATAAAATGTGTGCATATTCTATAATGCACACATAACAAATATGAGAGAGGGAAACGAACCATAACAGACTCTTCACTAGAGAACAAAGGGAGGGTTGAGGGAGGGAGGTGGGTGGGGGAGGGGCTAGATGGGGGATGGGTACTAAGGAATGCACTGGTGATGAGCACTGGGTGCTCTACATAAGTGATGAATCACTGAATTCTACTCCTGAAACCAGTATTGCACTGTATGTTAACTAACTACAATTTAAATAAGAATTTGGAAAAAAAAAAGAATCCAGATTTTCTACACATAAAAATGTAAAATTTAGGAAATTTACTTTAAAAGCAAAATATCAGTACCTAATAAAATGTAATATTTCTAATCGACTGAACTTAAAAATGTGATTTTTTTTTTTTTTTTTGGTAAGTGCTGTCACAATCAGCCACACTCAGAACAATGGCTAACTTTATCTCAAAAGTCAGCTTTGGATAATGTGGCATTGCTCTCTTGAACTTGGGAGGTAAGGGAGCTGAAAAATAAACTTTTTACTTCCCTAATCCATAGTAATAATATTTCGGTGATTATATTAGGATGCCATGCTTAAAAAAATGTTACACTGAAGCAAGATCTTTTGTTACTGTAGAGTATTTGGGGATTTTTATGCTATCCAGTCCAGAGGTGTACATATTTGGCAATGTCACATGCAATGTTCACGTGGCTTGTGAAATCTATGAATCACCTTTACAATGAAATGGGTCTAAAGGCCTCCGGCTTGATCTGATGTCGGGGTGAGTCATAATGGAAATGATGTAGTCAAGGCAAGCGACGTGAAGACGTGCACACACACCAATGCAGTGGGGCAAGATGGTGGCACGTACTGAGGAGTCGGAGACCCTGAACGTCACAACAGATATCTGCCAGAAATTAGCCCAGGACACGGATGACCATGTAGTCACTCCTTTACAGACAGCTCTTTGCAGAGGTGAAATTCAATCACTGTGATGTGATTTCTAGACCGAGCTCAGCAACGAGGCAACTTTTGTTTCTCTTTTTATGGTTTAAGTGCTCACTTGTTACCTATTTGGATACAATATCACTTTGGTCTTTGGTCTCTTTTTCAAAATTTTCTAGATATGCTCTTATTGTTCACTTCAAATTGAAACTCCAAAATGCATCACATCAAATCTTAAGACAACTATATCATTCATTCTCTCTGATGACTTCAAAAAGAGAAAGGCTTTGATCTGAATCCTTTGTATGTAAAGAAAGACTAAATCAGAGCTGCCTTCAGTTAAAAAAATAAAACAACACCATTCTTGGTTATAGTATGATCTATCATGTGTCTTTTGCTTAATAAGAGTATTCAAATATAAAATTAATCAATTAAGTACCCGTTGATGTATGGAGCGGGGAAGGAAACAGCAAGGAAAAATATATGATGTATGATACAAGAAAAGAATATGGGTGTCAAAGAAAGGATGCATGAAAAGAGTTGATTTTGATTCTATATACATGTTTTAAAAACAAATACTACCTAGATAGTAGGGATCAGAGAAAATATTTATAAGCCAGGATTCAAAAACAGACCTTTTGGTGAAACAGATATGCAGGTTTTAATATATCTGAAGAAAATCTATACATTATAAACTCTTATTTTTTTAATCACATTTCCACCCTGCCCAAATATGTAGATTTATTTCAATACATATCAAAGAAATGGCAAAAATAAAGATATTCTACCTCAAATGACTTAACACAAAATACATAAAAACATGGATGGATCCATGAAACATCATTAAGTTACGAACGTTTGGAAACAGGGGTGTGATGAGAGAACCTTTGTCACGAAGTGTTAAGGTACCTTGGCCTTTAATAATTACATTGACTGACTGGTGTGGATCTGGCCAAAGCACATCAGGTGCTATCCCATCAAGCTGAGAACTCCAAACCATCTGTAGGAACTTGGCAGATGATTACACTGCATCACAGATCAAGGGGAAGGAACTCACCCCATTTATGTGAACCTTGCCCTCATCTCGTGTTATATGTGCCAGGAAGTCCGGGTGGATTAGACGTGATATGGGAGTATGCAAGTGGGTGGAGGGGCATGAAGAGGGACAGAGGAGTAACTGTTGAGGGAGGGGTAAAGGGTTAGAGGCCAAGCTACGAATGTAAGTTGTGGATCTAGTAGGCTTAAAAGCTACAGGCAAAAATTATAAAAGGAAATATTTCAGGTTTGACTGCCTAAGATGTGAACGTTTCTGGCATTAAAAACATAGTGATCAAGCCCAAAGGCAAACAACAGAAAGCAAGCACACACCATGCAAACATGCAGATCCCATGTAAGAGAGGGCACAACCAACCGGCTTCCAGAAAAATGGGCAAAGAACAAGAGCACACTTGCCCAAAGAGGAAACCCAAATGCCTGATAAAATCTAAGAAAAGCCAACCCTCATTGTTAATTAAATAAATTAAAAAGATAAGATACTATAGGTGATCTTCTTCCTTTTTACAAATTTTAAAAGGATTAAAATGGTGCATGGTTTTGTAATAGAATGAGGTGGGCTCCTGGACTTTGCCTTTCAGTATGAAAATGAATGAAATCTGACAATTGGCTTAAAAATATGTGTAGGTATCAAGGACCTTAAAAATGTCCGTGACCCTTGGTCCATTAATTATCACTTGGGAGACTCGTTGGATATTACGTAAGATTTCTATTTTTAGAAATCCATCTTAAAATATGAATCATCAATAGAAAGTATTTAGAAATAGTCTTCAATATAAATATTCCAAAATCAAGGAAAGATAGAGTCAGGTGGTGAGGAATAGGGTACTGTCTTCAGATTTTAGTGACTGACCCGAAGAGAGTTGAGAGCAGGTGCAGGTGCACTGCAGTTGAGAAGAAACACCAAGATGGTTAACAAGGTATTTGCCCTCCAATAAGGAGATAAAGGTTTCAGATCAGCAGACTGACCATGCCTTCTGGTCAATGGTCTTTTCCCTTTGTCACTCATTCCTTCCTTCCTTCATTCACTAAATGAACATCTCAGAGGTCACTGCCAGGAAGACACAACGGATATATAAAAATCAATAAAGCACCGTAACTACCTCTAGAACTTTATATTCTAGCAGATTTACATTTGTCTCATGCTCAGATCTTGCTCTTTCCCCATAGCATTGTTTTTGCACATGTGCTAACGGGTTGCACCATTCCAGCACCGGTAACTGAGGACACCCAAATCCTGCTCTGCACCGTGGGAGGCCACGGGGGTGGGGGGGGGTGATTTTCTTTAAAATTGTTTTTTTCCCATTAAAAAGTAATGTGTAGTAACATCTTAAAATAGGGATATTCACTCTCTCTTTAAAATTATTTTCAAGGATGATGATGTTTTACGATATGTTTCAGATCCATTTCTTTTTAAAGATTTTATTATTTTTCAGTCATCTCTACACCCAACGTGGGGCTCAAACTCACAACCCTGAGATCAAGAGTCATATGTTCTACTGACTGAGCCAGACAGGCACCCCTCCAACGTGCATTTCTATCAGATAGAGTGAGAGGTGCTTCTATACAATGACCTGATCTATCATTTATCATAAAAATTAGACTCAGCTTTCCTTTGTGACCTACTTGGGGATGAAATAATGACTGGCCTTTGTTCTGAGAAGCACCTGGATGCAAACATAGGACTTAGTGGTAGGGCCTCTGGCTTTAGAACTAGTTTTCTGGTTGGTCTTGTTTATGGAGCAAGCTGGTGTCCTGTTTGCCCTAGGACACTGCTATTAGCACAGTGACATATCCCAGCTGATGGCTTATGACTTGAGCTTGACAACATGCTGGGCAGGTGGATTTGCTAGTTTGTACTGGTTGGTTGGTTTTCCTTGGGTTGCTTATTTAACCCCATATCAAGTCTCCCCACAGATCATTTCTGAGATATTTTCCTAATTTTGCCTATGCTTTTTAGTTCATTTGGACTTGGGTCTCTTACCTCTGTCAGAAGTCCTTTCTGCAAATTGCTGTCCTGGTATAGGATCAGTTTATATGGCCAACATGCTTGACACGGATAGCTTTTGTAGGGACTCTACTTGTAGTCTGAATGAAGTGACCCAAGATGGGGGTTTGTGAGCTCTGACCCCATGTTACACATGTAGTCTAACCGCGAGAATGTCAGTATTTTGTTTTATTGAAATCTCTGTATTGCAAAAGTACTGCTTATTGCTAAAGCACCTTAGCATAGTGTAAGATGTAGTTTTCTTCTTGAGGCAAAGGAGTGCTGTGGCTTCCCTGGGGCCCCCCAGTCTGGCCAACAAGACATTAACTGAAGTGGTCCAACAGGGATTCCTTTGTCAAATACATACTCTAAAATTTTATTGTATGTTTTATTAACTGAACCATACAATAAATGAGGAATTACAAAATCCTAGTATTAATTTTCAGGTTCATCTCCCCAGAGATTCATAAAAATTCTTAGTTTATCTTGAGAAGATGTTCCAAAATGTGTTTCAAAAAGTATTCATTTCACAAGCTGCTCCATGGAAAAATGTGGGTCTGTGTTGAAAGAAATTGGGAAATCACCCCAATTCTAGTTCCCTCCCGTTGGGCTCCATGCGTATTAGTGTATCAATGTCCCAAGGAGTAATCAAGGAACTTGATCCTGTTTGGTTAATCCACAATTTCCCAATTCATTCTCCCACACAGCTTTTTGAGCAAAACACCCTGTAATGTGGTACAGGGAGTAGGTGACCTTTGACCCACAGAAATGCTGGCTTTGGGCTCTGTCCTGTTCCATCCTGACTTCTCGTTCTTGCTTCTTGTGCACTCTCTAACTTGCAAGTGTTTAATTCCTGTCTCACCCCGTGTGCATTTCTCTCCATAGAAGGGTCTTTATCATAAATAAAAAAAAAAATTCAACTCCGTTGTTACAGTTGTGAAATATGCAAAGTTTGGGTAATAAAAGCAAGTTCTTCATTAATTATATTTTCGAAAGTGTTACTTTTCCAGTGTTTCTTCTTAAGTGCTCAGCGGTGGTTATTGATTAATAGGAGAGTGTCTCTTCCTTTGCATAGTGGCCCTATAGCATACTGTCTTTTGCAATGATCTAAACACTGTTCTCAAAACGTTTTATTCTCTCTTTCTCTCTCTCTCTCTGAAGATATTGAAGTTTTCTGAGCCCCTTTTTCTTGTCTTTATTTGGGACTGCCATTTGCTATCATGTTTATCTCAAAGGCATCATCTCTAGTTAGGTGTTGTCATTCTCTAATCCCTACCCGGGAATTCATTTTTCAATAGTTCCTGATCCACACCATCGTCCCCCAAATACACCTGTTAAAGAATGTGACTGTATGGCATTTGTTTGCCCATTCTGGCAGTCCAGGAAGCTTCTAGGGGCAAAGACTCCTGTTATCCTTAGTACCAAACAGTGTAAAAACAAGGAAGCATTCAATGCTTGTTAATATGTGACTGATTTGTCTGCAACAGTTGACTCTTTATACTTATATCTTGTACATTTTTTGTATTAGTTTCAGATGTAGAATTTAGTGATTCGTCAGTTGCATAGAACACCCAGTGCTCACTCCATCAAGTGCCTTCCTTAATGCCCATCCCCCAGTTACCCCATTCCCCCCCCCCCCCGCCTCCCCTCCAGCAACCCTGTTTGTTTCCTAGAGTTCAGCATCATTTATGGTTTGCCTGCCTCTCTGTTTTCATCTTAGTTTACTTTTCCTTCCCTTGGCACAATTGGTTAGCACGTGGTACTTATATATTTTGTACAGTTTAAGAAACACTTCCAGAGGTCCTAATTACAAATGGCTCAAAATTCAGCCTTGTACCTTATGTGCGTGCATGTTTCATACTATGCTGCTCACTAGGTGCAGACATGTTGTCTTTTCCCACACGGCATTTTACTTAACTGTTACACCATTACAGAAGGGTTTTTTGACAAAGGCTTTTATTTTTCATTATTTATTTATTAAAAAGACTTTATTTTATTTATTTGAGAGAGAGAGTGAGAGAGAGAGCACAAGAGGGGATAGGATCAGAGGGAGAAGCAGACTCCCCGCTGAGCAGGGAACCCAATGCGGGACTCGATCCCGGGACCCCGGTGTCATGACCTGAGCCCAAGGCAGCCGCTTAACCGACTGAGCCACCCAGGTGCCCGACAGTCCCTTTAATCAGCCTTTTGCCTGGCCATAAGCACAATGTCATATTCTAAGTTATGATATCATTTTCTTTGTTCAGTTGCACTGGTACTTATTCTTGTCTAGTAAACTTTTACTTCTTTATTATTTACAGTCCATAAATAATAGAACTAAAATTTGAACTCGGGCAGTCTGGCTGCAGAATTCTTGCCCTGAATCACCATACTACCTCGGCTTTGTAAGCTACATTTCTCATCATGCAATTGCCAAGTCCAAGGATGTGACACTCTTTCTTGTGCAGAATAAAAGGTTTATTTATAATTTCAAAAGCAAAAAATATAAGCTGTAATAGTTTACAGGAATAATATTTTTTAGAGATTTTTATTTATTTATTTGTCAGAGAGAGTTAGAGATAGAGAGAGAGAGCACAAGCAGGGGGAGCTGCAGGCAGAGGGAGAAGCAGGCTCCCCACGGAGCAGGGAGCCCGATGTGGGACTTGATCCCAGGACCCTGAGATCATGACCCGAGCTGAAGGCAGACACTTAACCGACTGAGCCACCCAGGCGTCCAACAGGAACAATATTTTATTAATTAAAATCATTTTTACTAATTTGTTAGTAGAAAATCATATTTTAAGTTGTTTTCATTTGCAATTTCTATTTCTTGCCATGTCAAAGAGGTTTCATATATTTGTATTGTAGTAGTGTTTTCCTTTTTAAAAAAGCTTTTATTTAAATTCCAGGGCACTTAACATACAGTGTAATATTAGTTTCAGGTGTACAACACAGTGAGTCAACACTTCCATCCATCAGCACAGCAGGTGCCTCCTTCATCCCCATCACCTGTCTCACCCATCCCTCACCCACCTCCCCTCTGCTGACCATCAGTGTGTTCTCATAGTTAAGGGTTTGTTTCTTGGTTTGTCTCTCTCTCTCTCTTCTTTCCCCTTTGCTCATTTATTTTGTTTCTTAAATTCCAAGTATCCATTGACTGATGAATGGGTAAGGAAGGGTAGTATATGTGTGTACACACACACACACACACACACACACACACACACACACAATGGAACATTTACTCAGCCATAAAAAGAACGAAATCTTGCCATCTGCAACAACATGGATGGAACTAGAGAATATTATGCTAAGTGAAATAAGTCAGTCAGAGAAAGACAAATATCATATGATTTCACTCTGGTAGTATTTCTAATTGTAAGAGTTGTTTGTTTATAATCTTTAAGGATGTGTCGTTTGGAGCTTCAGTTGTTGTGTCTGGAAATCAGGATAGGCTGAATTTACTTGTGCTAACCCACACAAATATATTTCCTAGTGTGTCAACGTGTTCTGATTTTAATTTTGTTATTTATGCTAGTTTTTAAATTTGTAGAGTAATTTCTAAATGTATTCTAGCTGTAAATTTTATTTTTTAATTTTAAAATCCATTTCAGTTTTTAAATAGTTTTTAAATAGTGCCAACACTAGAGGTCTCATTACTTCTCTATACTATCTGTTTATTTTTAGCTTTTCCACATTCCACTCTGGAATCTACCTAGAGTTTATTTTGGTATATAGTCTAAGTTTTGCATCTAAATGTTTTTATTCCAACAAGGCCTATTAAAAGACTACTTATTTTTTTCTTCCCCAGTGAGACTTTTGAAATCTGTCTTGCAGAATGAGTGGATGTTCTCTTCTCCATCATGCACTTGGAAATGCCAAAGTTTATCCACCTGCACAGTCAAGTCCCAGGAGCCTGAGAGGGGCTCCTCGTCCCAAGTCACACCTCAGGTAAGTGGCTAAGGCTAATATTTACTTACTTAAAAAAAATGGTGGGTACTATTTTCTGGTCTACCTGCTTTAAGTTGGCTTCCTGGTCAATGTTATACTTACCCACAGTCCAGGGCCTGTTGGCCTTTGTTAGATTGAATATAAATGTATGATTCTGAATCTCTTTGCAATAATTAGATGAGTTGGAAGCATAATATCACTACAGGAACATAAGGTGAGAAAACCCCTCTAGAGTGAGAGACCAGGACGAGGTTGGAAGTAACAGCAGGAGGCAAGACAGCCTCTCTCCCCTCCTGGCCCCTCTGCGCACTCTGTCATCCCCCGGTCGGAGAGGAGGAGTGACCGTCTGCGTGGCAAGTTCAAGAAAGAAGGATCTGGATATGCGGTCTTCGTCCCTTCACTTCTCTCTCTGGGATCCACCTGTCTCCAGGGAGTTTCTTTTTGGCTCTTGGCTTTTGGGCACTTAGCATGAGAGCTCAGCCCCTGGGAAGGGAGACTTGAACTGTCAGAATCTGGTTCCAGAGTCCATTGTTAGATCACCTTTGTCTTCCACTCTTCAGCTGAGCCTTCCAACTTAGCAGTGATAAAGTTGATGTTTTGATCTCCATTTACCAAACTTCTACACCTGCCTTTTAATTTAATTTAATTTTATTATTTTATTTCACTTTATTTATTTATTTATTTATTTATTTATTTATTTATTTATTTATTTATAAGTAGGCTCCATGCCCAGTGCCGGGCTTGAACTCACGACCCTAAGATTCGGTGTTGTGTGCTCTACCGACTGAGCCAGCCAGGTGCCCCTGCATCTGTCTTTTAGTTGGTTCCAAGTATGGATGGATATAGAAGTGCCACTGATTTTTAATTTTTTTAGAACCCCAACAGTAATCCAAGATCAAGAATAAACATAATGCAAGGAATTAAAATATCAGCTCCTTATATGTGTAAAGTCTCATTCACTCTAGGTCACTGGATATCAGTAAAGACATTTTCTGATTCCTCTTTTCTCGAGACGTCATATATTCACGTACAAGAGTGCTCAGGAAGTTACAGCATAGAGAAAAATACATACGTATTCTCTATAGGTAGAAGGTATATGTATCTTCTGACCTTAGAGATACATACATGTCGTCTGCCTTCCCCTATTTCTCTTCAACTTGCACAAAACATGTTGAAAAAATGATTAATCTTATAAAGAAAAAAGATTTGGGTTTCCCTTATGTTTGAGGACTCCAAAATTCAAAGGCAGCTGCAGTAACCTGTGTGGTGTGTATTGCCCGTGGATGTAAGGGGAACAGGCCAGGGTAACCGTCATCATCGGTTGCAGGGAGTTGACCCAGCTGGTGCTGGCTCATGGCGGACCTGCATGCGTTCACCTGAAGCTACCTGACATAAACGTTCACAGAAATTGTCAAATGCCTCTGGTGTTTTTGCAATAGTCTTAAAATAATAAATAGAGAGTCGATGTCTCCCAGACTCAGCTCAGGTGTTACCTCCCTGGAACCATAGACTCTGGGATGGGGGAGGTAAAATTCCTCAGTAATACTTCCATTTCCAGCATGGATCACAGCAACCCAAAATGTAGTTGGCAATAAATATTGCTTGAAACAAAAAACATGACTGAATAATCTACTAATGGGAAACACAAGTCCCAATAAAAGAATAGAGAAAGTAAAACCAGTGTATTGGTGGACCCACATCTGTAGGGGACTGTTGCAGTTTGTATGCTGTTTTTCCTGATTTTGTGTCCTTTGGACTTTTAGATAAATGGGTATGAGTCAGCATTTCTGTTCTTAGAGTAAAGTAGCATGGCATGAGTCCCAACATCTTAACTCAGAAGCACTGGAAGTCTTTCTAAAGGGTCTCTCCTCATTTTTATTTTTGCTCTCTGCTGCTTTGGATTGCTACACCTCATTCTGGAGAAGACAGAAAACGCAGGTTTTCAAAAGTCAGGAAATCTCATAAATAATATTTCCAGAAAAGACCTTAATTCTATTCCATTTCAGTTTCCTCACATAACAGAAACAACCAGACTCTGTTTCAGGGTCTTTCTGAAAAGCTGGGCAGTGGAAATGAGACATGAAAATCAAGTTTCTTAACACACACTCCAGGGCCATTTGTCTGGCACTATGACCTTGGATAGACACGCCTGCATGGTTCACCTTGAAGATGTCTTCTTTCTAAAAATCTATTCTTTTCTTTAAAGACTTGATCCGATGATGGTTATGAAGGTTAGTGCATGTGGAGGAGATCCATTTCCTTGGACAGATGAGACGGTTCCAAGAGGACAGTTTTTTCTTCTTTAAGTGGGTTTGCTTTTTTTCCAAACTAGCCTTGCATCTGCAGTAATTTTATGCTACAATGTGAGTAATGGATCTGGAAAAGCTTTCTCTCCAGGACAGATGTACGCACGAGGCATTTCGTTACCTGCCATTCAATAATGATTATTCTGATTACGCAAAGAAGTTCCTAGATGAGTGGAACAATATAAAATTAATGTGAAAAGAAGATAAAAATGTTCTCGAGTATCAGATGATTGTGGAACCACTCATTACTTTGTGTGTTGCATAATTCAGAGTAAAGCTATCCTAATTCCATTCATCAATTACTTTAATTTTGATTCCACTTCAGCCTACTTTGCTCAGTTTCCACTGAATCTCTGCAAGGAAGATCCACGGACACCCCAAATACGACGTGATGAGAGCCTGACGGAGCTCCTGGGGCCGAGGATTACTTTCTGGATTTAGGTGCAGGTGTCTGTGCTGGGAAATTTTTAACTTTTGCAAAAGACTAATTGTTCCTTGTATCCTTAAAAATGAAATGTATCTGATACAAACTTAGTGATTCAAGGGGGCACCTGCACCCCAATGTTTATCACAGTAATGTCCACAATAGCCAAACTATGGAAAGAGCCCAGACGTACATCAACAGACGAATGGATAAAGAAATGTGGTGTATATATATATACACAATGGAATATTATGCCGCCATCAAAAAGGATATGAAATCTTACCATTTACAATTAGGTGGATGGACCTAGAGGGTATTATGCTGAGCGAAGTAAGTCAGCCAGAGAAAGACAAATACCATATGACTTCACTGATAGGTGGAATTTAAGAAACAAAACAGATGAACATAGGGAAAGGGAGGGAAAAATAAAACAAGACAAAATCAGAGAGGAAGACAAACCATAAGAGACTCTTAATCATAGGAAACAAACTGAGTGTTGCTGGAGGGGAGGTGGGTGGGGCGGTGGGGTAACTGGGGGATGGGCATGAAGGAGGGCACGCGATGTGATGAGTCCTGGATGTTATACGCAACTGATGAATCACTGACCTCTACCTCTGAAACTAATAATACACTATATGTTAATTAATTGACTTAAAAAAATAAAATGTATCCGAGACTTTGTCAGTTTAACACAACTCTGAGGGGAACCTTATTCAGTGGAAGCAACAAGAACCCCTTTAACCAAGGCTTAGCAGATAAGAAGATTATGAAAACGGATTTTAACTTTCATTTCTTTAATGTGAAAGGTAAGAAAAACTGATTTCAATATTTAATTCCTTTGATATTTTATCTTTGGATTTAATTTTCTTGAACTTTAACTTGCAAGAAAATGTTACTCTTTGCCCTCGAGTTTCTCCCTGGAAATGCTGAAACGGGAGATTTGCATTCACACTGGCTGAATCTTGATGATGTCATTTTATCACCGTGCCCTTTCAACACTGTGATTGGATTTTATTTCAGAACTCTAAGGGCCATATTGACAACTTGCATGGACAAAATGTGGGATGGAAGAGAGAGAACAGGAGGGAAGCTTTCTGTCTTGTGTACACAAGGCCTCCAAGTTAAGTTAATTAGTGAAGAGCTCTGACCTGTTTTAGAGCCTCCTGGAGGAAAAAGAGACCATTCACAACAGTGGTCCTGGGGGCACCTAAAGGCCAGTTTTGGGGAGATGCTTTTGTGGACCATGTTCCCTTTTATGGTCTCCCCATAATGAATGAGTAGCAGAATCAGTAAGGGCATGGATATATTCAGAAAGTAATTAGAGGGGTTCATTCAGCATCTGGCTTGGACCAACCTGTCCTCCCTCAAAGCCTCTGTTCTGGTCACATTGGCTGGCCCACCAAACCCACACCCACATCCATGCGGTGCTGCTTCTTGCTTGCTTGCTATTTGCCCACGCTGTTGGATATGCCTTTGTTACCTAGCCCATTTCTACCTCTGTCCCAAATCTTGGTTCAGAGATCATTTCCTCTAGAGAGCTTTTTCTGATTCGCTCAGAATCTGTCTCCTGCATTTCCTTGGTACCCTGCAGTGAGGATATCAGGGACATCATTTAAATTACTGTAACGTATCACAACCGTCTGTGCATGTGCCAATCTTTTCCTGCTACACTCAAAGCTATGCAAGGGCAGGAACTGTATCTTATTTACTTGTTTTTTTTTTTTTTTATTTTTAAGTAGGCTTCATGCCCAACATGGGGCTTGAACTCACAGCCCTGAGATCAAGAGTCACATGCTCTACCAACCAAGCCAGCCAGGCTCCCCTCTTATTTACTTTTTAATAACCCAACCTCTAGCACATAGCTTGGCATAAAAATCTCTGCAAATAATTTTTGAACAGAACAGAAGACATTTCAACATATATTTACTTTTGTTCTGACATTTTTCGAAGGGACTCAGAATAGAACCAAAAAAATGTTTTAAAAATGGGTAGCTCTTTAGAAATGCTTTTTCGAATTTTTTTTTTTTTTTTTTTTTTTTGCAGAAAAATACTGGATATTAACAGCATCCAAACCCCCCTTTAAACCATTTATTTTCCTCTATTGTTTTGCCCCCGGTGGCCTTCATTTGGGCTAGTGAGTTGATTTCAGACGGTCAGCCATCATACCAATTTCCTCTATGACCTTCAGAAGGTTGTCTCATGCCTCGGTGACTTTGCTTGTGAAATCAGAGATAATGACCACTTTGAGCAATATTGATAAAAAGATCCTTGATTGAGGCAAGATGGCGGAGGAGTAGGAGACCTAGATTTTGTCTGGTCTCAGGAATTCAGCTGAATAGGGATCAAACCATTCTGAACATCTACGAACTCAACAGGAGATCGAACAGGAGAGTAGCAACAACTCTCTGAACAGAGAAGCGACCACTTACTGGAAGGTAGGGCGTGCGGAGAAGTGAATCCGAGGCGATATTCGGGAGGATAGACGGCGGGGGAGGGGCCTCCGCCGGCCGCTTCTGGCAAGTGCTAGAGCCGCGGAGCACAAAATCGGACCTTTTAAAAGTTGGCTCCGCGGAGGGACGTCGCTGCAGTGGCTAAGCGGGGGGTGGAATCCTCCCGGGACAGTGTGGTCTCAGGACCCTTGGGGTCACAGAGAGACCGGGGGTGCCTGAGTGCGGCAGAGCTCCCAGGTATCAGAGCAGGGAAGCCGGCTGCAGAGACGGAGCAGAGTCGCGGGCTCTCAGCTCTGGGTTGCCACAAACTGTGATCTGCGGCCCAGTCGGGGCACGGCTCCCCCAGCAGGGACCCAACAAGCAGCAGATCCGGGGAGACTCCCCTTCCTTCCTGGGGAGGAGCGGTGCGGGAACGCACTGCAGGGATCTGCTGGGTTTGGAGACTCCGAGCGGGGTCGGGTGCCAGAGATAGCAACGCTTGATCACAGGCCGGGTGAGCACGGAGTGCGGCCAGAGACCGGGGACACGGGAGTGACTGCTTTTCTCTGGGGGCGCACTGAGGAGTGGGGCCCCGAGTTCTCGGCTCCTCCGGGCGGAGACTGGGAGGCCGCCATTTTCGCCCTGGTCCTCCAAAGCTGTACCGAGAGCTTGCAGGGAACAAAAGCTCCTGAGAGCAAACTGGAGCAGCTTCCTTAGCCCGGACCGACAAGGGCGGGGCAATTCCGCCTCCGGCAAAGACATTTGGAAACCACAGCAACAGGCCCCTCCCCCAGAAGATCAGCACAAACAGCCAGCAAGCCAAGACCAAGTTGATCGATCAAGGAGAATAGGAGAACTCCAGCGCTAGGGGAATACTGCACATAGATTCATGGCTTCTTTTTTTTTTTTTTTTTTACCATGATTCATTATTTCATCAAAGTTAATTTTTGTTGACTTTTTTTATTTTTCTTTTTCCCTTTTTCAACCAACATCTTATAAATCCCTTTTTTTAAAAAAAAAAAAAACATTTTTTATTTTTTTTTTCATTTTTAGAGTCATATTTTATCCCTTCATAGTAGTTATCCTTGTTTTTGGCATATATATATAAGTTGTTCTCTCTTTAAAATTTTGAGGTACAGTTTCTTCTAACAGATCAAAATATACCCTAAACCACTAGTGTATGGCTTTGTTCTAGTCTCCTGCCTGATCACATTCTCTCCCTTTTTCCTTTTTTTTTTTTCCTTAAATCTTCTTTCTTTTTTCAAACAACTTATCTTACCAAGTCCTTTTATAAAATCTTTTATAATTTTCATCTTTACAGTCATCTTCCATCCCTTCATTGTATCAACCCTTATTTTGTACATATATGTCTTTCTTCCTTTAAAATTTTAGGAGGCACTTTTTTCTAACAGACCAAAATACGCCCAAAATCTAGTGTGTGGCACTGATCTATGCACTAGCCTGATCATATTTGATCATATTCTGCCTTTTTTGAATTGTTTTGTTTTTGTTTTTATCTTTTTTTCTTTTTTTTTCTTTTTCTCTTTCTTTTTTCTTTCTTTCCCTTTCCTTTCCCCTGGTTTCAGGTCTTTTCTGATTTGTATACAGTATATTTGCTGGGGACGTTGTAAACCTGTTAGCCTTTTGTTCTCTCATTCATCTATTCTCCTCTGGACAAAATGACAAGACGAAAGAAATCACCTCAGCAAAAAGAACAAGAGGTAGTACCGTCTGCCAGGGACCTACTCAATACGGACATTAGTACGATGTCAGACCTAGAGTTCAGAATCATGACTTTAAAGATACTAGCTGGGCTTGAAAAAAGCGTGGAAGTTATTAGAGAAACCCTTTCTGGAGAAATAAAAGAACTAAAATCTAACCAAATCGAAATCAAAAAGGCTATTGATGAGGTGCAATCAAAAATGGGGGCACTGAATGCTAGGATAAATGAGGCAGAAGAGAGAATCAGCGATATAGAAGACCAAATGATGGAAAATAAAGAGGCTGAGAAAAAGAGAGAGAAACAACTACAGGATCACGAGGGCAGAATTCGAGAGATAAGTGATACGATAAGACGAAACAACATTAGAATAATTGGGATCCCAGAAGAAGAAGAGAGAGAGAGAGGGGCAGAAGGTATATTGGAGCAAATTATAGCAGAGAACTTCCCTAATGTGAGGAAGGAAACAGGCATCAAAATCCAGGAGGCACAGAGAACCCCTCTCAAAATCAATAAAAATAGGTCAACACCCCGACATCTAATAGTAAAACTTACGAGTCTCAGAGACAAAGAGAAAATCCTGAAAGCAGCTCGGGAGAAGAGATATGTAACCTACAATGGTAGAAACATTAGATTGGCAACAGACCTATCCACAGAGACCTGGCAGGCCAGAAAGGACTGGCAAGATATCTTCAGAGCACTAAACGAGAAAAATATGCAGCCAAGAATACTATATCCAGCTAGGCTATCATTGAAAATAGAAGGAGAGATAAAAAGCTTCCAGAACAAACAAAAACTAAAGGAATTTGCAAACACGAAACCAGCCCTCCAAGAAATATTGAGAGGGGTCCTCTAAGCAAAGAGAGAGCCTAAAAGCAGCAAAGAGCAGAAACGAACACAGACAACAGACAGTTAACAGTCACCTTACAGGTAATACAATGGCACTAAATTCATACCTTTCAATAGTTACCCTGAATGTAAATGGGCTCAATGCCCCAATCAAAAGACACAGGCTATCAGATTGGATTAAAAAACAAGACCCATCCATATGCTGTCTGCAAGAGACTCATTTTACACCCAAAGACACCCCCAGATTGAAAGTGAGGGGGTGGAAAACCATTTACCATGCTAATGGACACCAAAAGAAAGCTGGGGTGGCAATCCTTATATCAGACAAACTAGATTTTAAAACAAAGACTGTAATAAGAGATGAGGAAGGACACTATATCCTACTTAAAGGGTCTATCCAACAAGAAGATCTAACAATTGTAAATATCTATGCCCCTAACATGGGAGCAGCCAATTATATAAGGCAATTAATAACAAAAGCAAAGAAACACATTGACAACAATACAATAATAGTGGGGGACTTTAACACCCCCCTGACTGAAATGGACAGATCATCTAAGCAAAAGATCAACAAGGAAATAAAGACTTTAAATGACACACTGGACCAAATGGACTTCACAGACATATTCAGAACATTCCATCCCAAAGCAACGGAATACACATTCTTCTCTAGTGCCCATGGAACATTCTCCAGAATTGATCACATCCTAGGTCACAAATCAGGTCTCAATCGGTACCAAAAGATTGGGATCATTCCCTGCATATTTTCAGACCACAATGCTTTGAAACTAGAACTCAACCACAAGAGGAAAGTCGGAAAGAACTCAAATACATGGAGGCTAAAGAGCATCCTACTAAAGAATGAATGGGTCAACCAAGAAATTAAAGAAGAATTAAAAAAATTCATGGAAACCAATGAAAATGAAAACACAACTGTTCAAAATCTTTGGGATACAGCAAAGGCAGTCCTGAGAGGAAAGTATGTAGCAATACAAGCCTTTCTCAAGAAACAAGAAAGGTCTCAAATACACAACCTAACCCTACACCTAAAGGAGCTGGAGAAAGAACAACAAAGAAAGCCTAAACCCAGCAGGAGAAGAGAAATCATAAAGATCAGAGCAGAAATCAATGAACTAGAAACCAAAAGAACAGTAGAACAGATCAACGAAACTAGGAGCTGGTTCTTTGAAAGAATTAACAAGATTGATAAACCCCTGGCCAGACTGATCAAAAAGAAAAGAGAAATGACCCAAATCAACAAAATCATGAATGAAAGAGGAGAGATCACAAGCAACACCAAAGAAATACAAACAATTATAAGAACATATTATGAGCAACTCTATGCCAGCAAATTAGATAACCTGGAAGAAATGGGTGCATTCCTAGAGAAGTATCAACTACCAAAATTGAACCAGGAAGAAATAGAAAACCTGAACAGACCTATAACCACTAAGGAAATTGAAACAGTCATAAAAAATCTCCCAAGAAACAAAAGCCCAGGGCCAGATGGCTTCCCAGGGGAATTCTATCAGACATTTCAAGAAGAATTAATACCTATTCTCCTGAAACTGTTCCAAAAAATAGAAATGGAAGGGAAACTTCCAAACTCATTTTATGAGGCCAGCATTACCTTGATCCCAAAACCAGACAAAGACCCCATCAAAAAAGAGAATTACAGACCCATATCCTTGATGAACATGGATGCAAAAATTCTCACCAAAATACTAGCCAATAGGATCCAACAGTACATTAAAAGGATTATTCACCACGACCAAGTGGGATTTATCCCTGGGCTGCAAGGCTGGTTCAACATCCGCAAATCAATCAACGTGATACAATACATTAACAAAAGAAAGAACAAGAATCATATGATCCTCTCAATAGATGCAGAAAAAGCATTTGACAAAGTACAACATCCTTTCTTGATCAAAACTCTTCAGAGTATAGGGATAGAGGGTACATACCTCAATATCATAAAAGCCATCTACGAAAAACCTACAGCGAATATCATTCTCAATGGGGAAAGGCTGAGAGCTTTTCCCCTAAGGTCAGGAACGCGGCAGGGATGTCCACTCTCACCACTGCTATTCAACATAGTATTAGAAGTCCTAGCCACAGCAATCAGACAACAAAAAGAAATCAAAGGCATCCAAATCGGCAAAGAGGAAGTCAAACTCTCACTCTTTGCAGATGATATGATACTGTATGTGGAAAACCCAAAAGACTCCACCCCAAAACTGCTAGAACTCATACAGGAATTCAGTAAAGTAGCAGGATATAAAATCAATGCACAGAAATCAGTGGCATTCCTATACACCAACAACAAGACAGAAGAGAGACAAATCAAGGAGTCGATCCCATTTACAATTGCACCCAAAACCATTAGATACCTAGGAATAAATCTAACCAAAGAGGCAAAGGATCTGTACTCAGAAAACTATAAAATACTCAGGAAAGAAATTGAAGAAGACACAAAGAAATGGAAAAACGTTCCATGCTCATGGATTGGGAGAATCAACATTGTGAAGATGTCAATGCTACCTAGAGCAATCTACACATTCAATGCAATCCCCATCAAAATACCATCCACTTTTTTCAAAGAAATGGAACAAATAATCCTAAAATTTGTATGGAACCAGAAGAGACCCAGAATAGCCAGAGGAATACTGAAAAAGAAAAGCAAAGCTGGCGGCATCACAATTCCGGACTTCCAGCTCTATTACAAAGCTGTCATCATCAAGACAGTATGGTACTGGCACAAAAACAGACACATAGATCAATGGAACAGAATTGAGAGCCCAGAAATGGACCCTCAACTCTATGGTCAACTTATTTTTGACAAAGCAGGAAAGAATGTCCAATGGCAAAAAGACAGTCTCTTCAACAAATGGTGTTGGGAAAATTGGACAGCCACATGCAGAAGAATGAAACTGGACCATTTCCTTACACCACACACAAAAATAGACTCAAAATGGTTGAAAGACCTAAACGTGAGACAGGAGTCCATCCAAATCCTAAAGGAGAACACAGGTAGCAACCTTTTCGACCTTAGCCGCAGCAACTTCTTCCTAGAAACATCGCCAAAGGCACGGGAAGCCAGGGCAAAAATGAACTATTGGGATTTCATCAAGATAAAAAGCTTCTGCACAGCAAAAGAAACAGTCCACAAAACCAAAAGACAACCGACAGAATGGGAGAAAATATTTGCAAATGACATATCAGATAAAGGGCTAGTATCCAAAATCTATAAAGAACTTATCAAACTCAACACCCAAAGAACAAATAATCCAATCAAGAAATGGGCAGAAGACATGAACAGACATTTCTCCAAAGAAGACATCCAAATGGCCAACAGGCACATGAAAAAGTGCTCAACATCGCTTGGCATCAGGGAAATCCAAATCAAAACCTCCATGAGATACCACCTCACACCCGTCAGAATGGCTAAAATTAACAAGTCAGGGAACGACAGATGTTGGCGGGGATGTGGAGAAAGGGGAACCCTCCTACACTGTTGGTGGGAATGCAAGCTGGTGCAACCCCTCTGGAAAACAGTATGGAGGTTCCTCAAACAGTTGAAATTAGAGCTACCGTTCGATCCAGCAATAGCACTACTGGGTATTTACCACAAAGATACAAATGTAGGGACCCGAAGGGGTACGTGTACCCCAATGTTTATAGCAGCAATGTCCACCATAGCCAAACTGTGGAAAGAGCCAAGATGCCCATCGACAGATGAATGGATAAAGAAGATGTGGTATATATACACAATGGAATATTATGCAGCCATCAAAAGGAATGAGATCTTGCCATTTGCAACGACGTGGATGGAACTGGAGGGTGTTATGCTGAGTGAAATAAGTCAATCAGAGAAAGACATGTATCACATGACCTCACTGATATGAGGAATTCTTAATCTCAGGAAACAAACTGAGTGTTACTGGAGTGGTCGGGGGTGGGAGGGATGGGGTGGCTGGGTGATAGATATTGGGGAGGGTATGTGCTACGGTGAGCGCTGTGAATTGTGCAAGACTGTTGAATCACAGATCTGTACTTCTGAAACAAATAACGCAACATATTTTAAGAAAAAAGAAAAAGAAGAAGATAACAGAAGAGGAAGAAAAGGGGAGTATGTCAGAGGGGGAGACGAACCATGAGAGATGATGGACTCTGAAAAAGAAACTGAGGGTTCTAGAGGGGAGGGGGGTAGGGGGATGGGTTAGCCTGGTGATGGGTATTGAGGAGGGCACGTTCTGCATGGAGCACTGGGTGTTATGAACAAACAATGAATCATGGAACACTGCACCAAAAACTAATGATGTAATATATGGTGATTAACATAACAATAAAAATTTAAAAAAAAAAAAAAAGATCCTTGATTGAAAAGTTTCCTAACCAAATTCTGGCAAATAATGATTTCTAGCACATTTTTTTTTGCTAATGATCATATTAGTAATCAAGAAGAGAAAGGATGGGTTTCGATCTGACACTTTGGTATTTCTGTCAAATCAAGTTCTCTGAGTTAAATATTCAAGTCAATTTTAACTCACGTCTCTTGTTTCTAAATTATTCAACTATGTCATGGAAAATAATATTTGCTTGATCTTATCATTAGATATGCTGTCAGGCTTATGAAATGATACGATTTTTCATTTTAGTAAACCATATTTAAATCATCATTGTATTCCTTATCCATCTACTAGGCAGTAATTTGGTTTACTGCTATCAATGTGCATTTTACATTTTTGACTCTTTACTCAAAATGGCTCTTATCATCCATCCCCCAAGTAAAATACTATACCCGGAGATAAAGTGATATTAAAGAGAAATGTCTAAGGAACACAAATAATCTAGGAAAGTGAAAGAAAATGGGAGGCTAACACTGAAAGTCAGGGCTTTGCCTCATGTCCTTCAGAGGTGAGTTTAACATCGACCTATGGTCATTTCTTTTTTCTACCCTGTGGCATTCATAGAATTTTATTGTTTATCTCTATGTCAATAAATTCTGACTTGTTAGATCTGATTTCTTACTATAATTTATAATCTCCTATTTCCTGTGCATATCTCAGTTTTGGATATTGCAAATTTTCAAGTTTCAGTGAATAAGAGACCAAAAATCAGGTTTGCATTCAAAGTTTGGAGATTAATTTTATCACCAACTTGAATATGTGTGGAGTAATTTCTGCAGACGATGATATTATAAGAGACAGACTGAGTGAGTGCATTTCCATTTGCTTCCTGTGTCCCACTCAGTCTGTAGGAGGCTGGGAGGCGGCCCCTCCTATTTTTCCCTCCAGCAGGCTGATGGGGAACTTCGCCTAATTCAAGGCTCTACCCAGAGCCGCAGCTGCAACTGTCTGGGATCCAAGGCCCTTCAGCAGGGCTGCCCCTGGCCCTCCCCATCCTGCGGAGAAACTGCATCACACTCAGAAATGAGTCCTCACTTCCTCAAACCCAGAGTCTTTCCTCACTACAACCACCGTGTTCCTCGCCACCATGGAGCCATGGTCCCTGTAACTTGGGTGCATCGCGATTAACCTTCCCTGTTTTTCTTCATCCGATCAGACCCACTTCATGGCAATGTGTCCTCCAGAGTGTTTCTAAGCTGTGCCCTTCACTCTTTCAGCACGTAACTGCCCAACCAAGAACTTTATCAACGCTATCTTGTGGTCTTGCTTTTAGTCTCCCTTCATTATTCCAACATCTGTGGTTGCCTCCACAAGACTCAGCCTGGTCCTCTGGCCCTGGTCCTGGCGTCCTCCCGAGTCTCGCCACGGATCCATAGCACCAGCTGCTTGTCACTGTCCTACTAGCAAGTCTCAGGAAGCCCCACACGGAGGACTGGGAGCACACGTCTCCACCAGCTGCCCGCCTTCCCAGCGGCCAGTTCAGTGATGACATCAGCACTGTTCTCCATTCAGGAGCCCCTTACTCTCCAAAGCACAGTGACCCTGCTTTTGTTTTACCAGCCTTGGGGATGGGCATAGATGGACTGGGAAATACGACATAATTCCCTTCCATACCCAGTAGGGTCTGTTCATACAGGTAAACACAAGGCAGAGTGCCTAAATATTTCTAGGCTGGCTGGTGTTCTGGTCAGAAGTCTGCCTCCATGTGAAGCGAGTGCAGAGCTGGGAATCAGGTGAGTCAGAGACCCATTTCCTGGCTTCCTGGCTGGCCGACACACACCAAGTGCCAAGGGAAGTCGTGACCTCGAGTGTTCACCTCCACGCCTCCTGGGGACTGAGACCACAGTGGGATCAGGAAGTCCAAACCTGACGCAGCAGCCAGCTCTTAAAATACCCCCCGTTCTGGTCAGGACTGGGGAGAAAGGGCCCTGAGCCTGCAGGGTCTGGGCGTCCATGGCTGGTATTTAGCGAGGTTTTCATAGCTTCACCCGATACATGTTGTTAGTGCACTCACTGATTACGAGAAGACAGAAAAACCAACATCGTAAAAACAAGGCTATGATAACTCTTAAACTCTGTTCAACTTTCTTGCGTATGGCCATTTCAAGGACTATTCCTATTCATTAGTATGGACCCATCAATGAGAAAGAAATACTTCTCTTAATCATGGGGCAGTATTTTCTTGAGGAAGAATCGACTTCTTAGAGGCTCTTACTATAACACGTACTCATTCTATTATTACAAAACAAATTCTAAGTTCCAAAAACATAACTTTTCCAAGTTACAGGCATTACAGCATTATTTAAATTGTAATAAATAATGGCTTTTGGCCAGTTTTTTTTTTTTTTTTTTTTTTACCAATTGTCTCACTTGTAGTCCAAATTCTATTTAGGAATTGCTTTGGGGGCTTTTTCCTGAATCTGTGGGGGCAGAGCCTACAAGTCAAGGAAGAAAATGAATTTTTATCAGTAACTAACTGTGTAAAAGGCAATAAATGCTTTCCTTTCCCAAGGCAATAGATGAATCACACTCTGTTCCTTGCCCACCTCTGGGGCCACGTAGGCTAGTGTTTGAGGTGTTGTTTTGTCTATTTGCTTGTGTATGCATGCATGCATTTGTATTATTTTCTTTAGAGATCTAAGGATATCGCAATGCTGTGGCTCATAATTTAAGTTAAATTATATGCTTACGCAGTGCTTTCTAACTTTTCAAACTGAGTTCATGGAATAAGCAATTTGGTCAGCATGTGCAAGTAGTCAGAAATGATCTGATTATACCTACTTTGTCAGGGAGCTGACTGAGGCTCAGACACGTTGAACAGCTTGCCACATCCACCCGTGACTCTGAGCCAGGCCTTTCTTCTCTTCAAGTCTCCTGCATTCCCTTCACAGGCTGACTACCTGAAGGAATGCTTGCTTCAAGGTGCTGGAATTCTCTTTATCTTCTTTATCATTAGGGAGCCAAATTCCCCAGGCTCGCGCTAGCAGAGGAGGAAGGTGCACAGATGTCCACCTTCTCTTCCAGAATCCAGGAGACATGACGTGCAATCCCATTTCATTTTTTTAATTGTCCTGTTCTCTGCTGGATGTAATTAGGGATAGTATAAAGATGGAGGGGAATTGATATTTAATGGGTTCCTACAAAGTTTTAGGAAGAATGTTAGATTTATACTTTATTTGCATTTTCTCAATCAATTTAATCCCCAAGACAACTTATAAATAAGATATTATTTATATCTTCAATAGGAAATACCAATTTCCTTTTGAGGAAATAATATTCAGAGATGTTGAATCTCTGATCCAAGTTTGCACATCAGCAAATGGCAGGCTGGATTTGATTTTTGCCTCATTTACCCTAAACTCATTCCTCCACGGACACGAGATGGGGCTGGCCCCCTGACACTGATCTCCTCCCCTCCCCTATTTCTAACCCACTGAAAGCCCTGTTCTGTAGGGCAAGGTAAAAACAACTAAGAAACTGAGAACATTCCCTTTTGTGGAGGAGTTTGAAAAGATAGGCTTTCCAACTTATTTAAATCTCTAGGCTCTTTGGAAATGAGTTATCAAAAGTATTGCCCCTGGTGAGTTATTTGGATTTTTTTCTGGGATTCTAAATAGGGATAAAGAAAATGTCAATGTTTCCCTTCTTGCAGTTTTAGAGTTTTCTACTTCTTTACGTCCCTCTGACATAACCTCACCAACAGCCGGGTCTACTTTGGAAACTTCCCCAATGAGTACAGAGAAGCTGAGGACGGTGTCCGCATCCAGTGGTGACAGATCAGATCTGTGGGCTGACTCTGATAGAGAGCCATTGAAAAATACTGAATAAAACATGAGACTAAAGGAGGGTAAGGAGACAGAAAAAAAAGGGCAGCCGATAACACGAAAGAGGAAGAGAAAACAAGGGGTGGACAGACAACTGGCAAACATTTGAGGCAAATAAGCTTCAAAGTTATTAAATAAATATTCTCCCCTCTCCAGCAAAAAACTCAAAACAATAACAAAAAGACCACAAGAATTCCCTTTGACAATAAATAACATGAGCTTGGCCATCTAGATCTCACGTTGAGTCTGTTTTGTCAGTCCCCTTTTAAGTTAAAAAAAAACCCCAGAATATTAATTAGGGAAGTACTAGGATTCCTTTCTAAAAACATTTTGATTTATTTAACTTGTTATTGTGGAAAATTGCAACGACTTATAAATAGATGGAGAGTCCCCGGTATCATGGACCCGCTGGGGTTGAGCGGGCTTCTTTAGAGATCTAAGGATATCGCAAGGCTGTGACTCATAATTTAAGTTAAATTATATGCTTACACAGTGCTTTATAACTTTTCAAACTGAGTTCATGGAATAAGCAATTTGATTGCCTGTCTATCTATCTATCTATCTATCACACGCCTCTTGGATCTATCACACATCTGCCAACGACATCAACCCAAGGCCAACTTTGCCTCATTGAAAGCCCCTCTTTTCACTCCGCCATGTCCTGGATTCTTTTGAAGCAAATCCCAGACATCATAGCAACCGTAATCAATGCTTACCTCTAAAGATATTTTTCTTTCTTTCTTTCTTTTTTTACAAAATATAACCTCAACAGCATTATCACACCTAAAACTTTAGTAACAATTCCTAATATCATGAAATATCCACCTGGTGATCAAATTTTCCCAATAGTCTCAAAAGTTTTTACACACTTCATTTTTATGTGCAAAGGCTGAGCTCACTTTCAATCACTGGTGCTGATATAAGCCACATTCCTTTTGTTTCTATGTCTTTTGAGAATATTTCCCCTAAGATACCTGAGCAATCTTTCCAAGTTCTTTACCACTTAATAACCTTTACCCTGTGATTCATGGCAAAACTCAGAGGAAATAGTTTGGTCAATATATACCAGAGACTGACCACATCCCCACAGATAAGCTTTGCAAAGAAAGGTTTGTTATTGCCAGAAGACCATGCCAGCCCAACCTCACATACTGTTTATGAATCAACGTGTGCAATCGTGCATAAGCCCGGCTTCCTCCCGGTTCACAGCTGTATGCTTGCCAGTTGTGTTTTGGAGACATTAACCTCCTCTTGAAAGTAAACACCCTTAACCTATTTACATGCTGCTTGGCAATATTTACGTGCATTGCTTCACCTACTACACATGCAAATATCTGTATCATTTCAGACTACAGCACTTTTGTATCAACAGCATATGGCCATTCTGAACGGAACAAGAGCGATGCAAAACTATTATGCCTAAAGTTGAATCACAGGATATGATTCAAAAGGAACAAGGAAATAACAGGAACTGTTCAGATGAACTCTTGTAAAAACACCCCACAATGGCTTTCTCTTTTTTCCTTTTTTACATGAGTAATCCTAAAATTCTAAAATCCTAAAATCTTCTGATTTTACCAAAGAGACCTGTTATAACAATAATGACAATAATTATAATAGTCCATTAAAACTCGAAATCGCCACTGAACTGGAAGTAAGTGTGTGGTGAGTCATGCTTCATAAGCCATGGCCTTTGGGGATTTGTAACCGTTGGCTAAATACTCCTGAAATTCAGATGAACAAGATGACTGACAAATATAAATTTAGGAAATTTACTGAAGCCCGTCATGAGAAAGGTAGAGAAGAATTCAAGGGAGCAGACAAATACCATTATCCTTAACTCTACATGGGATCTGCCCACAAAATATCCGTGTGTCACTCCTCAGACTCACTCAGCTCTACAAGCCGGGAGAACAATCTGCTTGTCTGAGAGATGGGCTGTGTACACACTTCAGAGTAAAAGCTTCCCCACCCCCGCCGCCCCCCGCCTCCTTCCTCCCCCTCACGGGCTCCCAGGTAGAAGCTCTTTGGTGGGCTTGGTCCCATGTAAAGACAGGAAGCACTTTATAGGCATTTGGGCAACAAGGCAACAATTTCCAGCTGTTACAGAAATGAAATATTAATACGAAACCCATTAAAGAAGATGGAGCTGATTCTAGAGCTCATGAAGAGTGGGATTTTAAAGTTCCCTCCTCTGGAGATGCTTAAAAATCAATGACTTGGTTACTTATTCAAAGTTTCAAGGAGAATGGGATATAACTCTGCACTTCCATGGACTCAGATTCCCCCCAATGGAAACCTACACATGTAAATGGATGAAGATATTTTAGAATCTATAGAATACATAAATTGGTCAGATTTCTTCAGACACAAATTTGATTCAAATTAGTTGTTTTTACATATTATTTTTCTTGAAGGAATCTTTCAAAGGATACTTTTTCCCTGAGAAATCACAGAAAAGATAATTGTGGCAAATAATATTTGAACAGGGAACCAAGAATTATATCACATTGAATGTCAGAATTTTTTTCTTGAATTACCTTAGGTAGAAGATAGATTTGGTTGTGTATTTTTAGTGCAGTTTTACATTTATAGACCATAAAATTCACTTTCTGTGCCCGATTGTGTACTTTTTGACAAATGTATAGAGTCATGTGATCATCACCATACCAAGGTGTAAAAAAGCTCCCCATCCCCGGAAAAGCTCCCGGTGGTGACATGTGTAGTCAAACCCTGTGCCAATCTGTCCCTGCCATTTTCTCCTTTCCAGAATGACGTATAAATTGAATCACCCTGTATGCAGACTTTTGGGTCTGACTTGTTTTCTTTCACATAATGTACTTGGGACCCATCTGAGATGATGGATGTCTCAGTGGTCCACTGTTTCTGCTGCTGGATGGTATTCATTGTACGGATGAACCATAGTCCATTGATCCATTTGCTTACCGAAGGATTTTTTTCCACTCAATTTGTTGAAAAGACTGTTCTTTGCCCATTGACTTGTCTTGTCGGTCTTGTAGAAATTCACTTTACAATAAACGTCAAGTGTGTTTCTAGATTCTCAATTCTGTTACATTGAACTCTATGGCCAGCCTATGACAGCATCATACTGTTTGTATTACTATAGTCTTGTAGGAAGTTTTGAAACTGGGGAGTGCGAATCCTCCAAGTGTTTTCTTTCTCAAGATTTGGTTATTCTGGATGCTCTGCATTCTCATGTAAAATTTAGGATCCATTTTTAAGTTTATGTCTAAAGTCCAGCTGGAATTTTGATAGAGCTTGACAGAGCTTACACTGAATCAGTAGATCAATTTGGCGATATTTGTCATCTTAACAATATTAAGTCTACTTACCCATAGCCATGGTATGTCCTTCTATTGAATAGATTTTCCTTAATTTCTTTCAAAGGTATTTTATAGTTCTCAGTGTACAAGTCTTTTAATTACCTTACTAAATTTATTCTAAATATTTCATCATTTTGAGTACTATTGTAAATATGTCTTTTTAATTAGGTTTTTAAATGTTCATTGCTAGCATATAGAAGTACAATTAATTTTTGTATATTGATCTTACGTCCTTCACCTTGCTGAAATTCTTTGTTAGTTATAATAGGTTTTTTTTTTTTTTTTGCAGATTCCTTAGGATTTTTCTATATATAAGGTCATGAAATTTACAAATAGAGACAGTTTTACTTCTTCCTCACCAATCTTTATGCCTTGATTTCTTTTCCCTGGCTAGTTGCCCTGTGTAGGAACTCAGTGTTGGATGGAGCAGTGCTGGTGTCTTGTTCTTGATCTCAGGATAAAAGCATTCAATCACTCACCACTAAGTAGGACGTTAGCTGTGGGTTTTCTGTGGGTGCCTGATAGGTTTTGAAAAGTCCCTTCTAGTTCTAATTTGTTGAGTGTTTTTAGCACGAAAGACTGTTGGATTTTGTCAAATTCTTTTTCTGTATCTATCTCCAAGTATAATTGTTAATCTGTCTACACACACTTTTTGTTCTATCAATTTTTCAAATGTATTTTGAATTCTTGTTTTTAGTGAATACACACGCAGGGTTGTTATGTCTTCTTGGTAAATTAAACCTTTCTGTCTTTCGGTAAAGCCCTACTTTCTCTTTCACTTTTCATTTTTCTGAAGGTCACTTTGCCTAATGTTGATGCAGTCAGTGTAGCTTTCTTTTGATTAGAGTTTGCATGGTTTATCTCCTTTATTTTTTTCTGTCCTGTCCCCTTTTAACCTCTCTATAGCATTGTATTTACAGTGGGCCTCTTGTGGACACCACATGGTTGAGATTAAAAAGAACCCAGCTTGTCACTCTTTATCTTTTACTTAGTATGTTTAGATTATTGAATTTAATGTAATTATTGGTTTTGTTGGGCTTAATTGTACCATTTGATTGTTCATTTTTTGTCACCTCTGCTTTTTGCTTCTCAGATTCTTTTTCGTCAATGCTATGAACTGAATATTTGTGCCACCCCCCAACTCCCAAGTTCATATGTTGAAGCCCTGACCCCCAGTGTGACTGTATATTGGAGATACGGTCTTTATGGAAGTAATTAAGGTTAAGTGAGGTCGGAAGGGTGGGGTCCTGATCCAGTTGGATTAATGCCCTTATAAAAGGAGACACCGCAGAGCGCTCTCTTTTCGTCTCTGCGTGCACACAGAGAAGAGGTTGTATGAACGCACAATGAGGGGGAGTCCACCTGCAAGGCAGGAAGACATCCCTCACCAGAAATGGAATTTGCTGGCACCTTGATCGTGGACTTCCAGCCTCCAGAATTGTGAGAAAATAGATGTCTCTTGCTTAAGCCCCCAGCCTGTGGAGTTACGGCAGCCTGGGCAGAGTAACACATTTGTCTTCTTTTTTGGTTCACTTGGATATTTTTTTAATATTTCATTTTAACATACCTGTTTTTTAGCAACGTCTCTTTTTACTATTTTAAGTGGTCAGTCAAGGGATTAAAATAAACATGTCTAGCATCACAATCTTCAAGTGAATATTTTACCCCAGCAGGTGAAATGTAGGAGACTTGCAACCCAACAGACTTGCTCAGTGCCCTGCCCCCCGCTCGCTATTACGGGTTCCACGTGAATCACAGCTATCTGTCATAGTGAACTCTCCCCAGACAAAGTCAGAATGTTTGCTTTCCAAAGTCAGGCATACTTTAAAGATTTTAGCACTGGAAAAATCCTCCATTACGTTGGGTAGACAGTTACTATTTCTTTTGCTTTCCCTCCATTCCTGATTTGGGAAGATTCCTTCTGGTATCTCTTCCCTCCAGCCTAGAGATTTTTAGATTTTTTAAAATAGCTCTTCTGTTGGAATTGAATGATCTTAGGTCTGTTTCATCTAAAACTGCACTGCAGATAGACACTCTTATCTCAGACTTTATCTTTCCTGTCTTTCCCATGCACGATTGGCTTTCTTGGATTCTCTGCACCTATTGGCAAAGTATCCAAACCTCACACTGGGGAGTCCTGCTCTCTTGTTTTCTCTCTCTCTCTCTCTCTCTCTCGTCTAAGTTTTAGTATCAACACATCAGTAATTCCTATTGATTTAACACATAAAACATTTTTCAATTATACTTGTTCTTTTCCTTTCTAAATGACACCGCAAAATAAAAAATCTAAAGGGTATCTCTGCTTCCTGTCTGGCCGCTCTCAAACCTGTCGGACACACGGGTACCTGTATTTCTCAGTTTGAAATCTACCCAAGTGTTCTTGCTCTTGAAACCCTCCAATGGCTCCTTCCTGACTATGGGATGAAATGCAAAACCCTTAGCTTGGTATCAGGTCTTATAAATAGGTTATAATCACATTGCCCTAATAAGCAATAGGTTTCTCAAGATCATGGCTTGTGTTGTGCCTTGCCTTTTTTTGTATCTTGAATGCCTGGTATAATTATTGCCTAGTATAACTTTTATCTACTACATAGTAGATACTTACTAGTATTTTCTGAGCTGAAAATCTTGTCTTTTCCCCAAATTTAACCAATAATACAAATACACCTCACTATGGCAATTAACCCATTCTCTTAGTCTAATTACTTTTGTCCAGGTACATGTTTTACACACCTTAATAAGCTCTAAGCTCTCGTAATATAGAAACCGTGTCTTTCTTTTACTGTATTTTGCCTACAGTAAAGATCTTCCCTTACACCTGATTGATAATCAATAGATATTTTGTAATTAAATGATGAAAAAAGGGAAATATTCAATGATAAATTTCTTTTGATATTGTAAAGATTCCCTTCTTATTTTGTTTATGTTTGTAATATTATTGGATGATGTATTTTTAAACAGGAAAGTATATTTCTCATTAGCATAACATGAGTAACTACCTTTCAAAAGTCACAATTTGAAAGGCAGAAATGAGATATATGTGACATATTTCAGAGAGAAACTCTGTCATATTCTCCAGCCTGTTGATTCACCGACATAATATCTCTATATCTATGTATCTGTTAGATAAAATAGTGAAAAAATATTAAGTTACTCCTAATGAAACACATCTTAGCCATTACTAAAGCTATAAATTCAACAATTGGGATCAGGATCTTTAAACAAACGTCCTCAGTAAGCGTTCAAAGGTATTTTCTGATTATGATATTTTCTAAGAGTAAAATAATCTGGGAAATTATTATCTGTTCATATTATTAAAGAAAACAGTCTGTAAGGACTTTGATTTTGCTTTGGTTAGAGTTTCGCTCTCTTTCTCAGACATTTATGTCTGTAATAATCTTGATGTTCACCTTGTGTCAACAGAGGGCCCATGCATTCAAGTCCACGGTGCATCCTGTGCCAAGGTCATGCCTGGGTATTATGGTGCCTGTGGAGCCTGTCATGGGAGCAGTACAAAGAGAAGGTGGCAAACTATTTGAGTAGGTGGGTCTCTCTGAGTGATCAAAGGATTTGCATTGGGCTCAAAGGGGGAATTCCAGCATCAGCCACTTTTGGCCAAGAACTTAGAAATAAAATAGAGGGGAGTGGAAGGCAGATCTGGTTTCCAGGGGTACAGATCAGGTGACTTACCGTGAGAACCAAACATAAAATAGCTAAAGAACATGGATTTAATGGAACCGGAGGTTTTCTTTTCTCTTCTCAATTTTCCCAGATGTGCTAACTTCTCTTCCTTTTTCTCCTTTTGAGTCACACGTGCACGCACACATGTATGCAGATGCTCACACGTGCACACACACGTATGCAGATGCTCACACGTGCACGCACACATGTATGCAGATGCACACATGTGTACTGTGATCATATTCAGTATCTTAATCTTGACTACATTATTATCAACAATCCTGGAAGTAGATTATAGATCTCCTTAATCCGAGGAAGCAAAATGAGAGATTTTAATAAAATTAGAAGCCACAAAAACAGAGTTTAGAATTAGAGAGCCCCATGGTGCTTGCGTAAAGGATTTATATATTTTATGCTATCGATTACAAGTATGAAATGATATAATCTGCGGGCTCTGTAGAGCTGGGCCGTCATGATTTTGCACCTCGGACGGCACTAATTTCACGATTCCAGCGTGCTTTAGGGAAACTTCCCAGAACAGAGTCAGACAGAAGAGTGCACAGGGGCCAGCCTGACACGCACAACATGAACGGAAAGACTGAGTCAATTCACCGGCTAATTCAGAAAGGGTTTTCCTACAACGTGTACCATATGGAAATCAGGTTTCTGGGGCCATGCAGCCATGGAGTCGGTAGTCTGGTGAAGGTGCCTGTAGTGAGCATGAGGAACCGGAGGTCACCTGCTCATCTGGAGGGAAAGCGGGGGTGGTAGGTCAGTTGCTCACGTCCAGGGCCAGAACCAGCCAAGAATCTTTCACGCTGCCAGACACCACTCTGCTCTCTTCAAGCGCATTCTCTCTGCGGGTCAGCCAGAGTCTCTTCCAGTCTCTCCTTGGTTGTGGTTGGGTGGCAGCCCCTTCCCTTTGGATCCGATTCCTTCTTCCTACCTGACTCTTCAGACTGCGGTTCTGAGCCCGCCTTCTCTGGGAGTGATGCCTTTGCACTCCTGTGCTAGTGGGGTTGTGCCTCCCTTCCCACCCCAGGGCGGTCTTGGCCCCCAGCCCACCCCCCTCCCCCGGTCCTCCCATGCTATGGGCGTGGGGCTCAGATAGCTAGTGTCTGCAACTGGAAAGAGACAGGCTGCTATTACTTGTTGCTATTTTGTAAATGGAGAATCTGAAGTTGGCAAAGGTAGTAAGTAAGTCACTCCTCACCCCCCAGCCCCGGGCATGTTACATAGCATGCTGTCGCTGGTCAAGTATATGAATGCTTGAAATGCCAGAAATCACCTGGGGCGCCTCTAAGTATTTCCATGTTTTGCGATCAAAGTCAACGAAAAGCTACAACTCAGTCCAGGCAGGGCTCATGGTTCAGAAGCTTCTGGAGTGGCCACAGATAATGTGAAATGGGTAGCAGAGGAAGTAAGTTGCAGTATTATCTGTGGTCACTGAAGAAAGAAGGACCGTGGTAGTGTTCATTGTTTTTCCTTATTTGATGTTTGATGTGAATCTCTTTTTCTTCCTTCCATTTCTGTACATCTTAGAATAAGATACTTTAATAATGATTAACCTTACACCTCAATAATTAAGTGGCAAGTTAGTTTCCTAACTAACTAAAAGCACCTGCCCATCTGCCAGGAATTCTGGATAAGTCCTCCATCCTCTTCAACTACGGCTGCTGGCGGGGGGTGTCGCACGTTAAAGGGGAAGGTTTGTCGTTGAATTTTCCTTTCTTCAGAAAGGTTAACAGTTGCATAGCCGAGGTTTTGTCTGTGTGGCTGTTTTCTGTTTCATGCATCTTACCTGGTACCATGAGAGAAAAGTTCAGAAGTGTTGAGGAGGAAACATGATCAAGCCGACCCCAGTGGGATTCCACGTGCAGCATGAGCCACACGTGATGCTCAGAAGGAGCAAGCATCGGAGATTCCATTCGCTGCTGCTGCTATGACACAGTTAACGCTTTTTGATTGTTAAAATGTACTTTCCGATGCTGGCTGACAAATGGTCCCAGAATTCAGTGGCTCAGCCTGGCATCTTCCACTGGTTATGGGGCTCTGCTCTCTTTCGTGTCAGTTGGGCTTTGCTTACTGACAATCAGCTGACGGTAGGCTGGTCTGGAGGATGAAGAGAGCTTCTCTCCCATTTCTGATGCATGTTGACAGGGAGGGCAGAAACGCTGGGCTTGCCCGAGCCCTCCCCCAGAGACCTGTCTCCCTGTGGTCTCTCCAGCAGGGTAGTCTAACTGCTGCTATAGTAGCTCCAGGCTCTCAGGGAAAGGTGGGACCTAGAACATAGTTTCACCTCTGCCACTTGGCCTGAGGGGTGGGGAAGTCAACCCCACTCGCGTTGCAAGATGGGTTAAAGAATGTGCAGCATCATTAATTCACCACGCCACTTCATCTCAGTCCTGAGGCCAGAGCTTGGGAGGGTCACAGTAAAGAGCACCTACTTCTGTAACATAGTGCATGGGGCCATCAAAGGGACTGTGTTCTGTTTAGTCATGCACCCCTTTGTAGGGGAGAAAAAATACTCTTTCTACCCTCTTAGTTTCTTTAGCTGGGCCTGTGAATTAGATGTAAGAATTTGACATAAGCCAGGTTAACAGGAGAAAAGCACATACATTTTATGTGACATTTTTAAATGTACGAGAAGAGTCCTCACAGGGAAACTGAAGACCCAAAGTAGCTGTGAGACCCAAAAGCTTATATACTTCTAAGAACAAAAAGTAATAAATTATGGGAGCCTAACGAAACAAAGGAGCTTGGGCTGGAGCAGTAAAGTGTGGGTCAGTGACTATGAAATAGATGGAGGAAAAGAATGGAAGAGAAGGGTTATTTTAGGAGGTCTGTTCGTGCAGGTTCGTTGTGGTGTGTACCCTCAGTCTCTGGTGATGAGAATGTGGTTTCTTCCCGGTGTAGGGACGGCCTTTCCCGTGGGAAATCTGATGACCTGCTTCTAGGTACAGAGAGGGAGACCGGCGAGCCCTTCCTGCACAAGCTGATTTCTCGAGTGCCTTTGGCTCACTATAATCAGTATGCCCAAGTAGCATATTTTGGGGTGGCATGTTCTGAACCCCTTCATCTTCATAGCTCCTGGTTTTGTGCATTTTAACTACTATTACTTTTTATCATCCACTGATTCAAGACTGCTTAGGGATACATAAATAGATGATAGATAAAATTTCACATATCACATAAATAAATAAACACAATTCCTGGGTCAGTGTTCCCTCTCTTCAAACATGATTATTGTAAACAGTCCTTCAGAACAATGCACCAACGAAATTGCTATGTTAGTGAGATTGTCTAACATGAAGGGGACGTGAACACACCAGTGGTAAAGAGACGCACTCAAGGGTTTCCTGTGAACTGAGGTGGCAATGTGCACATTTATTTGTAATGCCAATAAGTTGTGTCTAGCTTGCATGCATGTCTGAAATCCTTGGCTACTGCTTTTGAGATAGTTTCCACTGGCAGCAAGTTTTAGCTACTACTGCCTAATTAGTTCAGAATCATAATTAAGAGTCTGATTCCTCCCACAGGTTTGCACTGACACCGCGAAATGTTTACATCTAAAGTCTCCTCCTCACGACTCTAACCGGTTTGAGTATGAGTGCCATCTTTAGCTCTCTGGCATTTATTGCCCTCAGTTTTATATTCTTCTTTCTAGTTCCCCAGATACCCTTATAGAATAATGTCTAGAGAACTTCTGAAAAAAATTTTTTAAGATTTTATTCACTCATTGGAGAGAGAGAGTGCGCCAGCAGGGGGAGGAGGTGCAGACGGAGAAGCAGACTCCCCCACTGAGCAGGGACCCTGGTACGGGGCTCGATCCCAGGACCCTGAGATCATGTCCTAAGCCCAAGGCAGACGCTTAACTGACTGAGCCACCCAGGCGCCCCAGAACTTCTGAAAAATGTTAATACGAAGATCAAGAAGGAGTGCATTTGTTTAAAGATATTGCATCTGGCATTATGCTAACCACTACATATAATCCAGGACGTTGTATGAAATGATTTTTAATATTATCTGCATTTTTAAAATGAGGAGATACAGACATAAATATTAATTAAGTCACGCAAGTTTTAAAATAGAGAAAAGAGTAAAACTGTTGATAAACTTAAAACACCTGCACGGTCTGGTCCCTGCTTACCTCTTCAGCCTTATCTTGAATGGTCCTTCACCGGCATTTTTACCACGTAATTTGCAGTAAAGCAAAACCAAATTTACAGTGCACAGGAAACGAACTCTAAAAACATTCCAAAGATCAAGCGATGGCAAAGAGGTATTAACTGTGCCATTTTAAATGGGTACGTCCTAGTTTAGTGAATTATTTGTATATTTGTAAATATAAGAATAATATAAGGACTTTGGGTCTGTCACCTGAGACCTTGGTCTCTTACACCCTAATTTTTCTTTAAAGTCTGAATTTGATAACCATTCTTTCTCTTACCAGGGTTCCGTGTTTTTGTTTGTTTTCAGACAATGCGAATGACTGCACTGAGTTCCCTTGGGTCCTTGTTCTTGGTCCCACGCCCCACCCCTTAGATGCTGACTGCAGGTTCCAACTAGGCTTATGCTTCTTTCAAATCCCTCTTACTGCTAGAACACACACAAGTACACAGACACATACAAAGTGCAGAAAAAGAAAAAAGAGTAAGGCTGGAATTTGGATTCATGTTATAAGATGCCAAATATCAAATTTATGATACCTGAGCTATATTCCTAATCCATTCCTAATCCATTCCTAACCACATGGATTAGAAAGAACATAACTAGAAAAATGCCAGCAAAATGTATGATTTTAAGCCAATGTTCATGCCTCTACCAACAAATGGCGTAATTATTTACCAATTGCATGGGAATAAATAAAATGATAAATGACATGATTTTTAGGCTAATTGGAGGACAAGTTCAATAACACATGTTATATCTCCAAATTATACAAGAATCTTAAAAATATGAGGTGTATATTCTTTTTCAGATATATGGGTGCCTTATGCACATGTATCCTCTGATCTTTTTTTTTAAAGATTTTATTTATTTATTTGACAGAGAGAGAGACAGCGAGAGAGGGAACACAAGCAGGGGGAGTGGGAGAGGGAGAAGCAGGCTTCCCGCGGAGCAGGGAGCCCGATGCGGGGCTCGATCCCAGGACCCTGAGATCATGATCTGAGCCGAAGGCAGACGCTTAACGACTGAGCCACCCAGGCGCCCCTATCCTCAGATCTTTCTAAATATTAATAAAATCTCATGGGTTTTCGTCATTGAGTAAGAGATGATATCTCTCATGATATAGCAAAGTTGTTTATACTTGGTCTCACTGCTTCTATTCCTGCCTTCCCATGGTCTGTTTTTACACAGCAGCCAGAATCCTTTTGGAATATAAGCCACATAATTGTCTCTCCTATGCTTAAATCCTGCGATGGCTCCCACTCACTTGGACTGAAAGCCAACACTCTCACAGTTGTCTACGCGCACTGCTCCTGCCCCATCCCCCACTCCTGTCCTGTCTGGCTTGAGGCTTCCTATTTAGAGCATTCACATTTGTCACATTTGTACCACTTGCTTTGTCCAATCTAGAATGCTCTTCCCCTTCATTTCTCTGTAGCTAACTTCCTCACCATCTTCAGGTCTGTGCTCAGAAATTCTATGCTTGATGAAATGTAGGGGAGGAAAACCTTTTTCTCTACCTTCTTAGATTCAGTCTCTGAGGTCTTGTGAATTAGATGAACAGAAGCTACATTAACAGGAGAACAGATATACAGATTTTTTTTTTTTTGATGTTAATGTTTTTGTGTGTACGAGGGCTTTACAGAAAAGAAGTGAAAGCCCAGACAGGCAGTTAGACTGGGGGCTTATACACCATTTTAACAGACAGTGATAAACTGTGGGAAGTGACACAAAGTAAAGGGGGCTTTGGGCTCTTGGGGTGATAAACTGTTGGAGGATAAATATATGGAAAAGTAAGGGTAGGCAAGGGCTATTTGGTAAAGTCTGTTATGCAGATTCCCCTTGGTGCCAGCCTCCATCCTCCATGATCGAGGCTGTTCTCCTCCAGGTATGGGAGAGAGGGACCCTTGCAAAAGCAGAATTTATGTCCACTTTACACAGGGAAATTTCTGCTCTGCTTTTAAGAAGAAAGGAGAGGGCAGAATGTTTCTCCCGTATCTGCTACTTCTCAGTTGCCTCTATGCCAAAGTGACATATTTTGGAGTAGCATGTTCTGATCCCCTTCAGAGGCCACCCTGACCGGGGTTTTATATCACAATATTCCCAATCTCTGCCTACACTGCCTCCTTAGCAATCCAGGTCTCTCTACTTTTTCCTTTTGCTTTTTAAAATAGCACTTTTCATGCTTTATTGTTTATTTTCTATCTTTCCTACTACAATATAGGCTTTACATGGTCTGAATTTTTCTCTTGTTCTCTGATATATCCTAAGTATTAGAATAGTGCTTGGCATGTACAGGCAGCCAATAATTTGTTGTTAAAGAAAGGAATTATCTTTGTAAGCACTCATGCTGTACAATGCCTGAACAGTTAAACATGGGTCCACTTAAAAGAGAGACAAGTTATGCTTCACATTGCAGCTTTGTTCCACTTTATTGGTTTCTTCAACTTAAAATATGTGAAATTGTTGAGGTAGATTATGAAATCTTCAGCGTTTCTGAGTTTTCAACAGATCTCATTTCTTCCACAGTGAAATTAATTTGTTGGGTAAGGTGAGTAGTTATGTCTGGAAGCAAAGCCTACGTAAGTACCCAAGTCACATCCCAGTTGCTGAGTTCACTTTCTTTGGATTTCTCTCCAAATCATGGCAAAGATGTCTCCAAGCCTGGTGTATTAGTTCACGTTGGATAAACGACGTTTTAGAAAACATCAGCAAATTTTACATTTCCTTGTTTCTGAAATTTAACATCAAAGCAAATTCTTTCCTATTACTATAATATTTTGGATAACTGAAGAAGTGTCTCAACAATGCTTCAATAACTATGCCCGACAACATTGGATGATAGTCAGCATGGACCATCTGGTTCAGAATTGTGGATGGCCATTCATAATATTCTCATTTGTATTTGCAAAGCTGACAGTCCTGCCTGGGGTAGAGAGTGTGTGACACCCCAATGTTTATAGCAGCAATGTCCACAGTAGCCAAACTATGGAAAGAGCTTAGATGCCCATCGACAGATGAATGGATAAAGAAGAAGTGGTATATATATACACAATGGAATATTATGCAGCCATTAAAAGGAATGAGATCCTGCCATTTGCAACGACGTGGATGGAACTGGAGGGTGTTATGCTGAGTGAAATAAGTCAATCAGAGAAAGACATGTATCATATGACCTCACTGATATGAGGAATTCTTAATCTCAGGAAACAAACTGAGGGTTGCTGGAGTGGTGGGGGGTGGGAGGGATGGGGTGGCTGGGTGATAGACATTGGGGAGGGTATGTGCTATGGTGAGCGCTGTGAATTGTACAAGACTGTTGAATCACGGACCTGTACCTCTGAAACAAATAATACATTATATATTAATAAAAAGAAAAAAAAAGAAAAAACAAAACAACAGAAAAAGAGTGGGACAAGATTATCTGGCCTTTCCACAGTGAGAATCCCTAGAGATCCCCTGTGTTTCTTAGAAAGGCCTGCGTGCTGAGAGGTTTAGCCTCTGTGTCTCACAGCTTGAGTGACCTTTTTGGCCCAAGCGAACTTGTCTACCTAGTTTAACTCCCTTTATCCTTAGTAGTTTCAAAATATTTTTATTTCTATCCTTCTGTCTCTTCTAAAAGTATGGGTATATAAGAGTTATGATCTTTGCACAGCTCATATGTATATGAAAATGTCAAATCAGAAAATTAGTTTCATGTTTAATTTGTAAATCCTTACTTTATAACGGGAATTTATCAGTAAGCAAAAATGCCAGGTAAATATTAAAATAGTCCTATAGTTATTATGATATTCATATTTAAAGGGATCAAGGAGCCAGTGAATCACACCTTGGCCTTTTGGCTAAGATCAAATGTAGCAAGTCAACGACGTGTGTGTGTGTGTGTGTGCGTGTGTGTGTGTCTCAGTAATGTACCACATTACTTCTCACACCAATAACCAGGGTAATTTTCCACCAACTGCAGTACAATTTTTTTTTTCTTTTCATCTGGTGTCTATTAATTTTACCAGATGGAATAATTTATTTTAGGGCTAACCAATCTGATGTGGGTTAAGTCCTCCAGAAAATAGATTTAGTCCAAGATAAGAAAGGAAAAGTAATTCTTTTCCATGACAAGATAAACCCATGTGGTAGACTAAGCTGGAATGAGAAGAAAAAACCATGGAGTGTTTCAGAGAGGAAAGGACCCTTGACGTTCACTCTCCATGTGATCTAATCGCTGTCAGTCACATCCCAGTAATACCAATGTTAGCCCAGCTTTGAGACATGTCCTCAGAGAGGGGCGAATCATTGGGAAAGGAGAAAGTTTGTGTAAAGTATCAATCCAGGCTGCTTCTGAGACAATGGAAAAGATGGACGACATTTTAATTCCCTAAAATAGTGAAGTGACTGCTTGCCTCAAGAACACCAAGGTTTTTCCATTGTTTTTAAAGTTCAAGTCACAGAGACATCACTCAAACATTGGAACAATGAAGACAATGTATTGGCTCTAATCTGGAGGCCCTGGGCTGAGTGGGTCAGGCCGTGACAGCAGCATGGCCTCTGACTCAGTTGCTGAGTTCACCTCCTTTAGATTTCTCTCCAAATCATGGCAAAGACGTCTCCAGCACCTCTATGCTACATGAACCCCGGCACCCATTCTCCCAGAAGGAGATGCATTCTCTCCTGTGCAGTGTCCATATTAAACTCAAGTATATTGGATTTCTAAATTTATGCTCTTACTCCTGGACCGTGAAAGGGAAAAACTTATCACAGGTCTGGATCATGCCCGTCCTGTATGAATAAACTTGGATGCACTTGATCGGGAATGGGATAGGGGGTAATTTTCAAAAGAAACAGAGGGGGAAGGGATACTGGGCAAAATAAAACATTTGATGACATTTTAGGGGCAAAATAATTTTGTAAAATACTCTTTTCTGGCTGTCTCATTTGCCTGGAGAGTTCACTGACTCTCTAATCGCTTTGTAAGTAGTGAGTGGCCTCAGCAAGAACAATGCACTTCTTTCTATGGCTTATTCTAAAGCCCTGCAAACTCTTTGGAAAATAATGATCTGAGGCACATTTTAAAAGGAAAGAAAGTTAATTGTATTAATTGTCTATTTGATTTACACTTAAATTTCTCTACGTGATGCTTCTCTGTATCTCCTGTATTCACTTTCACCAAACGTATATGGGTTAATTCATATATCTATACATATGTGTGTGTATATATAAGTATATGTATTTCATATGTGTATATGTGTACATAGATAGGTTAGTCTATATGATGATTCATTTCTTTTTTTTTTAAACTTTATTTATTTGACAGAGAGAGACACAGTGAGAGAGGGAACACCAGCAGGGGGAGTGGGAGAGGGAGAAGCAGGCTTCCTGCTGAGCAGGGAGCCCGATGCGGGGCTCGATCCCAGGACCCTGGGATCATGACCTGAGCCGAAGGCAGATGCTTAAAGACTGAGCCACCCAGGCACCCCTGTGGTTCATTTCTTTAATGCTGTCCTATCATCACATTTGTCAGTTATTAAAATTTGTACTCAGAACTTAAAACTAATTGCCCTTGCAAAAGGAGCAAGACTATGCAATGGGAAAAAGACAATCTCTTAATACCCATCACTGGGCTAACCCATCCCTCTACCTCTCCCCTCTAAAACCCTCAGTTTGTTTCTCAGAGTCCATAGTCTCTCATGGTTGATCTCCCCCTCCGATTCCCCCTCTTCATTTTTCCCTTCCTGCTATCTTTTTTTTTTTCCCAGTGATTTCTCTGACATGAGCCATAGAAGCATTTTTCTAGATAGGTCTCCTGAGGCAAGGGAAATTAAAGCAAAAATAAACTATTGGGACTACAGCAAAATAAAAAAATAAAAAACTTCTGCACAGCGAAAAAAATAATAAAACTAAAAGACAACCTACTGAATGGGAGAAGATATTTGCAAATGATGTCTCTGATAAAGATTAGTATCCAAAATATATAAAGACCTGGGGAATATAGACCGGTTCACTGTAGAAAACAGTATGGAGTTTCCTTAAAAAGTTAAAAATAGTACTACCCCTCAATCCAGGAATCTCACTATTGGGTATTTACCCAAAGAATACACAAACATGAATTCAAAGGGATACATGCACCCCTATGTTTATAGCAGCATTATCTACAATAGTCAAAATATGGAAGCAGCCCAAGTGTCCATGGGCTGATGACATGGATAAAGAAGATGTGGTGTGTGTGTGTGTGTGTGTGTGTGTGTGTGTGTGTGTAATGGAATATTACTCAGCCATAAAAAATGAAATCTTGCAATGACATGGATGGAGCTAGAGAGTATGATGCTAAGTTAAATCAGTCAGAGAAAGACAAATACCATATGATCTCACACATATGTAGAATTTAGGAAACAAAACAAATGAGCAAGGGAAAAAAAACAGAGAGAGAGGCAAACCGAGGAACAGACTCTTAACTACAGAGAACACACTGATGGTCACCAGAGGGCTGAGGGGTGGAGGGTTAGGAAAAACAAGTGACGGGGATGAAGGAGAGCACTTGTGATGAGCACCGGGTGATGTACGAAAGTGTTGAATCACTAAATTGTACACCTGAAACTAATATAAACACTGTATGTTAACTATACAGAAATTAAAATAAAAGAAACTTAAAAAAACTTTTAAAAACTGTAATTGCCCTTGCTAGCAACTGGATTATTTTCCTTGTCTAAATGACATTCTAGCAGCTTGCACACAACAATAGAAACATCTCTCATAATGGAAGCAAGGGCTCAAACTGGTTCCTGATCACCCTCCAATCCCCACCTGTCCTGCCGTTTGTGCAAAGACAGATTTGTATGGGTCCATGTGTAGAACTTCTGATTTCTCGTATTACTGCTACCCCTTCAGCTCTCATCCTTTGGTTTTGTGACCCAACAGAGGCTCGTAAGACAACATGCAGCTGGCCTTCGGTCTTTCTGTCTACACAAGTCCTGCACCACTGGATTCACTTGGAGTGCATACCAAGGCAAGGACAATATACTAAAGTCTGAAGAAATAAGCCCAAAGTAGTTCAGATAACTGAACATCTTCCCAGAGCTACCCCTGATTCTTTCAACACCAGACCCCAAATGAAGAGATAGATAACATTCCAAGACTGACGTGTCAGGGTCTTATCTGTGTGCACAGAAAAACACAGACACTTTTAGTGCAGAAAGTACTTTCCAGATGTCCAATGGACATTCTAAGAACGCAATGGCATCATGAGGTTGTTGTCACAACTTTGAAAATCTTTGGCATTTTTGTACTCAGGAATATAAACGTGTGTGGGTATAAACGCATGTGCATATATAAAAATTAATTTCCGTATGCGTATATGTGTATGTTTATATGTGCACATGACAAGGGGTATAAATATGCTATAGATCCCAAGCTGCTCATTCTCTTTGGAGAATGCAGCAACAGACTGCAAACAAGGGACGCCCGTGTGATTGAGCGGCTCCCGGAGCTCCACGGGGTGGCTGCCTGGATGACAGAGGGTAGGGCAACTGCATTCCACCCTCCGTGGCCAGGTAGAAAGGATGACTTGCAAAGGGTCAAACTGAAAGAAGTGACTGTCAGAAGGATAGTGACTTTTGTCCTCATTCAGAGCGTGTGAGGGTTTTTCCAGCTCCACCCGTTTCCTGTTTAATATGCAGTTTGGACATTTTGAGGAAGAAATTTGATTTTAAATCTTCTACATATGTTTAACGACAACCATCATGCTGTTTGAAAGCCCATCACTCTGAGTGACATATGTCTTGTGCGCTACTTACGGTCGGCCCAGAGATTTCTTTTTTCTGAAACAATTTTCTTTCAGCAGAATATGTTATACTATTTCTGAGTAAGTAGCAAAGTTATATACTATAGAAACTATATGCTATAGAAGCAGGCTATATCACAATGTTTGGCCCTGCACATTTATGCAAAATTAATCGGACTAACGGATTTTTTTCTATCCCTTTTATAGGATAAAAACCCAACATACAGAGAAGTATTTCTCCCAAGGTTTTCCCTTTCTGCAGGAGCTCCAAATAAACCTTAAAATCATTATCTTAGCAACTTCAAATTCGTATGTAAAGGCACACACATATGGTGTATCCTTACCCTATCCAAATCCCGTGTTAACTTCCAGAGTAAAAATTCCCACCGCTCTTCAAGCAAGAAGACCAAAAATAACTTGATGCCATTTATCATTTGTGTGAGTTCTCAATACCAGACACAATGTTTACTAGACAGAGGGAAGTTTCCACAAAATTCCACTCTGATGCGCATGTGGTTAGGGTGTGAGGTTGAAGGAGAAGCACACAGAGGTTTTTGGCCGTCCCCGCCATTATGATAGGATTCACTCCGCTGAGAGCCAGGGAAACTCGAAACTAAAAGAGAAGAAAACTCATGGTGTTGGACACCCAGCACTGAATGGGAATCAGAGGTCAAATCCCTGCTGCAGGTTATCAGCCAAGTAGGCTACACATTGTCTTGTTCCTGTATATTTATATGTTTTCTTTCTTTTTTTTTTAAGATTTTATTTATTTATTTGACAGAGAGAGACACAGCGAGAGAAGGACCACAAGCAGGGGGAGTGGGAGAGGGAGAAGCAGGCTTTCCGCGGAGCGGGGAGCCCGATGCGGGGCTCGATCCCAGGACCCCGGGACCATGACCTGAGCCGAAGGCAGATGCTTAATGACTGAGCCACCCAGGTGCCCCTATTTATATGTTTTCTACCTCCACCAATCAGTCCACAGGCATCTCATAGCTACTCTGCAAAAGGCACTGTGCTCGTCCATACAGGAGATGCCAGGAGAGGTGGAAAAAATCCTGTTCTCATGGATTTTATGAGCTAGCTATGAAGATACAGGTCCAGCCCAAGTGCTGTGTCAGTGTTTATAAACCTCCGCACCAGCCGTTCTTGCTGCCAAACACGCACACAGAATACTTACAGGATAGTCAGTTACCAGTTGGAGTAATTATAAATACCAAATAAATGATGTAAATACTTAGTTATATTATTTCAGAGGAGTAATATCCAAATTAATTAATGTAAGAAGTCAGACATGAGCAAGCTTCATGGGACAGACGTGTAGGATGGATGGAAATGTGAAAATCCCTCTCAAGATTCTGCTGTCCCCTGGCCATCCCTATCAACACCATTCACCACGGGTATTTATATTTCTAGAGCACTCTGTTAGGCATGATTCTGGAATGGTTTTTTCAGGAAATAATAATGGTTGGTTTTTTTTTGTTCTGGCAACTGGTCAGTTTGAGTATGGATGACCGTGTTCTTCCGTGCGACCCTATGCAACCTGATTATTTGAGGTTGAGCAAAGACAGATGGGCTGCAGAATCCTAGCTCTTAAAGCTTTGCAAGGGCAAGTGTGAACAAGAAGAAATATAGATATATATCTTTCTGTCCTTGGTTCCTGACACATAACTCCTAAAACTCTTGTGATTCCCCAGCTGTTGGGGGGAGATAGAGGCATCTGACCCAGAGCTCCTAAACCTCTTGGAATTTCCTGGGTGACAGAAGTTTCTTTTGTTTTCATGAGGCAACGCTTGGTGGCCCCTTGGATGGGGGTGGGTCACCAGAAAGCCAAGCCATGATTAGAAGCCTAGAAATTTCAGCCTTATCCCCATCCTCTGGAGAGGGGAGAGGGGCAAGTGATTGAGTCAATAATCAAGCATACCTACATGATGAAGCCTCCATAAAAACCCCTAAGCCATGGGGTCTGGAGAACTTCAGGCTGCCAAACACGTCCTCATGTGGGAGGATGATGCCCACCAACCCCACAGAGACAGAGGCTCCTGCACTCAGGACCCTTCCGGAGCTCACCCCATGTACCTCCTCTGGCTGTTCATTGGTATCCTTCATTGTATCCTTTGTAATAAACCAGTAAATGTAAGTAAATGGTTTCCTTGAGTTTTGTGAGCATTTAGAGCAAATTGTTGAGCCCGAAGAGGGGGTGTGTTGCCAACTCAGACATAAGTGTGGGGGTCCCCGGGGGATTCTCTACTTGGGAATGGCCATCTGAAATGGAGGCAATGTTCTGGGACTGGGCCCTTTAACCTGTGTGCCCTATGTTAATGTTGGGCGCTTAGTGACAGATCTGAATGAAATTGTAGGACAGTCAGCGGTGTCTGCAGAGCATTGGAAAACAGCTTGGTGTGGAAAACCCACGCATTTGGTGTCAAAAGTAGAGAAAGTGAATTTTGCAATGTTCAGTAAATATAGAACTGTCCAGCAACATTTATCAGAGTCCCTAAGAGGAGCTGCTGAGGTTCCCCGGTGGCCTCGCTTGGCTCCCAGGGTCTGTGGGACCCACACCTCATCACACCCTCTCCCCACTTCCTCTGCAACCCCCTCCTCCATCCTGGACTCTGCCCTTCTTTCCACCCTTCAAAAACAATCCAGCCTCAGGACATTTGCACTGCAGCTCCCTCTGCCTGGACTCCTGTTCGCCAGGTATCCTCAGTGCTCACTCCTCACCTCCCTCAGGCTTGGTTGAGACATGACCTCCCTAGAGAACGCTTGCTCTGCCTTCCTCTCGAAAACGGCAAATGGCTCCCTTGACTTGCCCCTTCAGTTGCAATTATTGAAACCTGCGACTGTGTATTTTATCTCTACCATCTATATGTTTATTCTTCCTTCATCCCCTCCCGTTCCTACACACACGAAGCCTTTGTAGTCAGACATTCAATGTTTCTACTGCTCTTTCTGCAGCACCTTGCATGTCACCTGGCATGTAATGGGCTCTCGGAAATATCTGTCGAATGAGTGAACTCCAGGCAAGTAGGAATCACAAAACTGATCCACTGTGTGCTGTGTATTTATTCCGAAGCATTTTTAAATGCTCAGAAGCAGCCGAGGCAAGCAGTGCTCTTGCCATTTGCTTTTCTCATGGGGGAGACTCTTAATTGAAATCTGTGATAAATACAGCAAATCCACCCCTTTGAGGACTTCAACTGGTTTCTTCTGTGTGTACATTGTTCTCGGTGAGGCTCCAGTGAATTCAGCCATGTATCTGAAAGGACATTAAGTGATACTCTGTAACACAGGGCATGTTGCTATTATTGTTAAATCCATGGATATGGCTTTTAAGCTGGATTGATCTACTCTTTATATGAAAAATCGCTGTTGTTTTTTAAATACTCCCCCTCTCTTCTCCTGTTCTGGTTTTCCTCCGAATTTCTAAGTCTGTCTGCATGTTTTGCCATTTGGGGCCCTTCCCTCCAGCGGTCTTGACCTTTGGAGGTTATCCTTCCATTGAAAAATCACTTGATACGGAGTTCTGTGAAATATTTCTCAGTGCACTGCAAATAGTGACAGGTGGCTTTGATTCCCAATTCCTGCTCTTTTGTTTTCCTACATTTTTTTTTTTTGGAACTGTAAAAAAATCTAGCACATCTCGATGTGTTATTGCTTACATTAAAAGAACATAAAATGTCTTTATGGAATGCCAGGAAATCCTAAAATTAAAATTAGATTATTGTATTCATGTTTTTGTTCATTCACCCAACAGATACTCACTGTGTCTCTGACATGAGTCATGCTCTATGGTAAGTGCTGGTGCTTTGAGATGGATGCAGGCAGTCCCTATTATAAAGCAGACCATTGTCTGAATGTGGGTGGTACTCCGTTCTCATTTTCCTCTTTACTGGAATGATGCAGGCACATAGTCCCAGAGACAAACTAGTCATTGAGTCTGCCTTCTTCCCTCTTCTTTAAAACCCCTCAACCAAGTCATTCTGGCATGTTGCCTCCCTGTAACTTTACATTTTTTCTCCCCCCCAACCCCGCTCATTATTGATCCGCTCTCCTGAAAAGTCCCCCAGAACCTTCCTTCCAGCCATCCGTGAAGGTTGAGAAGCAATCCGATAACTCATTCATGTAGTACTGGTCAGAGAAGGTTGTGTTGTACCCCCCTGGGTATGACCGTTACTACGGATCCCCTACAGTGCTACCCTGGGCCCAAAGTCGTGATGGAAAACTGGGGGCTTCTGGAAGACTGTCACACAAAATAACTTCAGAGGAGGGGTTCCCCACCCTAAACATAGTTTATTTCTCAGGCCCTTAGTGGTAATCTCTTTTTGTGAACCAAATAATTATTTTCTTACTGAAAACCCGAGATAAATGGAGGGTATCGTGTTCCTAATGGTTATTCTTAAAGACATTGTCTATCCACACCCACCTCACATCTTATCCATAATGTTGTCTTCTCCTTTCTTCAAGGCATCATAGAAAGCCTCTCCTCAGTTTCCACAAGGCAAAAAGACTACGGAGAGTGCTCTGAAGTGCAATCGTAATAAACAAAAATATGAGACTACATAAGTGGTTTCCTTGCTAAGGCAAATCCACACGGGATGAAGAAGAGATTAAAGCTTTCATAAAGAATATTCATGGCCTCTTATTTTCAAAAAAGGAGCTGAATAAGAAACCTACCCGATCGGTGAGTATACGGCTAGACTCTTACTATTGAGTAGAATAAGCAGGCAAGGGTTGGAGGATGGGATGGAAACACCACAAAGACCCCGGCGCTTCCCCTTTCTCACTCCCCCCAGCGGAGCCCGAACACTCATTCCTCTATCTCAGTGATGCACCAGGGAGGCGTGACGTGTGGATGTAAGCAGCCCTTCACGCTTCAGGGTGAATTAGAGCCGAGGAAAATTTTTAACAAAGGAAAATCTAAGCACAAGGGCACACAGGTGATTGGAGGGAAGGATGCTCCCTCGTGATAATGGAGCTAGGAATACAACAATAAAGATCACTGAAGAAGAAGGTCACTCAGAAAAGTTGCTTCAGAATCGTTTGAGCGACAACTCAGTGAATATATTAATGGTGAGCAGTGTATGTGAATGCTCACTCAGACAGGAGCTAAGATGACCCACGTGGACGTGCTTGTCCTGCATTTTCTGAGTGATGAAGTCATTCCCCTTCTGCTGTCAAGATATTAGTGCTTACGTTCAAAATGGGCTAATGCCCATCAGGCCATTGTAGTGCATTAACTCAGTGATGATTACAGCCTTAACAAGATGCTATACATTTTAGCATACATTATTCAGCTAAAATGAGTTTTAATCCTCATGCATCCTGACTGTGATCTGATAAAAGTTTAATGGCACATTAGAGTAGATGCTTTAGACTTACTCCTACAAATATCAAAGCAAGCCTTGGTTGAACGAGTCTGTCAATTAACTCTTGGGGACTTGAAAGGCTTCCTTCCGTTCTTTATATTATGGTTCCGGTATATTCGTGTGTTTATAAGAGAAAAGCAGTTTCCATTGGAACTTGTTATATGTGTTTGCTTGCTGTTGGCTTAAAAAAGGTTTTTACTTATATTCACACAGGGTACAGACAGACAAATGTGAGGCTGTTGAACTGTAATTCGCATGAACTGTTCTCATGTAGGGCTCCTACTAGTGCCCCGTCTCACTCACCCCTGTTTAGGTAAATATAAAACCAGCTCAAAGGCTTTAGACTCAGAAATTGTCTTTCATGCATCAGTCCAAACTTATTTCATGACCCCATGATTGTTCTTACAACCTTCCTTCCTTAAAACAAATATTTTAAGTGCTTTCTGAGATCTTTATTACAATCATGACTTAGATAACTAAAATAATGAACCCACCCCTAAATGCTGCCTGCCACTGAATGAGTCTAATCCTCTAATCTGTGCATCCGTCTCCCTGGAACCTGCCCCTACCTTGCCATGGGCGGCACCGTGATGGCCGGTGTGGTCTGGCACTGGGAGAAGCTGCAGCCCCCCGGCCGTTAGGTGTTGGTTTTTGTTGGCGTCATTTCTGTGGTCACACGTGCCAGCAGGCTTTCAGTGATGTGCGGCACTACTGGGCAGGAAGGCAGTGTGCAGAGACACAGAAGAGCAATATATATTGCATTTTAGGCTTTATTCTCCTGCCCTCACGCCTGGCCAAGGTGGCTTAGGAAACATTATTTCACCGGGTAAAATTAGAAGCACTTGGAAACATGCTCGTCATCTGTGTGTGCTTGGAATCAATTTGTCAGGTCTAAAAAAATTAGAGACAGAATCAGTTACGCTGATGCTTATTTCCCATAATTAACCCATCATTAAAAAAATAGGTAAGGCAGATATTTTTGGCCCGGATTAGCCATATGTTTACCATGGTTTTGCCATTTCTCTTTGTATTCATACTATTCTTGGTACCCTTCCTCTAGAATACACTGTATTGGGTTTTTTTTTTTATTCTGGACATGAACTACAGAAAGAAATAGTACCATATAAACATCTCTGTGCTTCTGCAAAACTTCCATCTCCTTAGTCAATGTTCACTATTTCCTAGCTTATCATTTTTGTTATTTTTGCATGCACATTTTTATCATGTTTCTTGACAGAAGGGTCAATGTTGGATTCAGTCGGGATCCTTCTATCACAAAGAGCATAGCATATAGTCAATAAAACTATGTGCCAAGCTCTGAATAAATTAATGACTATAAAATTCAAATGGTTAAGTTTAATTGTGACATTCTTCAATTGTCTTGCTCTTGTGCCCAGACATAAAGAACTCATCACAAGGTGCAAAGTATGGCAGGTCCTGAGACACCAGCTCGGAAACTCTCCTTTTCTGAGGATATTTCCCCCTGGAAAAGGTACAGCATCTGCATCATACACGTGTAACACTTAGAGGCAAAATCCAAGTCGCCAGAGACAAACTTAATTATCTCTTTGTTAACTGTGACATGTGGTGACGATATACGTCCTGATCCCGATATTTTTGTGAAATTAATTCAAGTGACTTATGAGGCTTTCAGCAAAACCCAAAGGAGAGAGAGAGCATTAGATTTCTAAAGGAAAATCATATAAAACAAAAACAGTTTAGAAATAGTTAACAACATATACTGAACTATCTCTTTAAAAATCAAACTTGAAAAAAAACCTATTACTTTCTTCTTCTTCTTTTTTTTTTAGTTCAGATATTTTAGGGAGAAAAAGTTCCATAAATTAGCTGAAAATTCACATGATGTTTTGCGATGCCTTTCATCTCATCGTAAAAATATTCAAGGGAGCCAATGAGCTTAAGCTATTTCTTCTTTTTCAAAGGGACAGTCTTTTTTGCTAGAGGTCAATGAAAAGCACTGTACCTGATTTCTCTGCCAGCCCCTAGCATGCCCTCCAGGCAAAATTAGCGATGCGATGTGTGGCAGTGCTGGGAATGGGGGTCGTGGGGCCAGAGGGGGGGAAGGACCAGAAGGATTTCACACTTACTGAGAGCATGTTTTCTCACAGTCCTGTCGGTGAGCGCTCGGGGGTGTTCTCACTAACTGGGTCCTTCCTACAGCTGGGAGACGGGTTTTCCTAACCTTGGCTTTCAGATGGGGACACAACGCTGAGAACCCTGACTCGCCCCAGGACACAGGACCCCTTCACTGGGACCCAACCTCCTGATCTCAAGGCTTTGGTATCTTCAGTCTCTCAGCTGCTTGTCCTATGTGGAAAGATGTGGCAAAATAATTTACATGGAGCTAAATGACTGCAGCCCTGCTGTTTTTCCTGGCCTAACTTTTACCCCAGGGAATAAACTTCTGATGATCACATTGGTGTCAGGACTTTCCCCAGAATCGGTGATTTCATACTCCACTAGCAGTGACCTGGTTTTAACTGTTCATTGGCTGTGAGGCTCTGTGGGCATAAAATATTAAAAAAGCTAAAGATTTGAAAATTGAAAAAAAAAAAAGAAAACAGCCTCTCCCCACCAAACCTTTACTAAGGCTTAATCATCATTTCCTACTCTCTTAACTCTTCTTCCAATTCTCCCCCCATATGTCTTTTCCTGGGTGAGGTCTTTATTTTTTTTTTATTTATTTTTTAAAATAATTTTTATTGTTATGTTAATCACCATACATTACATCATTAGTTTTGGATGTAGTGTTCTATGATTCATTGTTTGTGCATAACACCCAGTGCTTCATGCAGAGCGTGCCCTCTTTAATACCCATCACCAGGCTAACCCATCCCCTCACCCCCCTCCCCTCTAGAACCCTCAGTTTGTTTTTCAGAGTCCATCGTCTCTAATGGATCGTCTCCCCCTCCGACTTACTCCCCTTCATTCTTCCCCTCCTGCTATCTTCTTCTTTTTTTTTCTTAACATATGTTGCATTATTTGTTTCAGAAGTACAGATCTGTGATTCAACAGTCTTGTACAATTCACAGCACTCACCATAGCACATACCCTCCCCAATGTCTATCACCCAGCCACCCCATCCCTCCCACCCCCCACCACTCAGCAACCCTCAGTTTGTTTCCTGAGATTAAGAATTCCTCATATCAGTGAGGTCATATGATACATGTCTTTCTCTGATTGACTTATTTCACTCAGCATAACACCCTCCAGTTCCATCCACATCGTTGTAAATGGCAAGATCTCATTCCTTTTGATGGCTGCATAATATTCCATTGTGTATATATACTTCTTTATCCATTCATCTGTCGATGGACATCTTGGCTCTTTCCACAGTTTGGCTATTGTGGACATTGCTGCTCTAAACATTGGGGTGCACGTACCCCTTCGGGTCCCTACATTTGTATCTTTGTGGTAAATACCCAAGTAGTGTAATTGCTGGATCGTATGGTAGCTCTATTTTCAACTGTTTGAGGAACCTCCATACTCTTTTCCAGAGTGGTTGCACCAGCTTGCATTCCCACCAGCAGCGTAGGAGGGTTCCCCTTTCTCCGCATCCCCGCCAACATCTGTCGTTTCCTGACTTGTTAATTTTAGCCATTCTGATGGATGTGAGGTGATAACTCATGGAGATTTTGATTTGGATTTCCCTAATGCTGAGCGATGTTGAGCACTTTTTCATGTGTCTGTTGGCCATTTGGATGTCTTCTTTGGAAAAATGTGTGTTCATGTCTTCTGCGCATTTCTTGATTGGATTCTTTGTTCTTTGGGTGTTGAGTTTGATAAGATTTTATACATATTGGATAGTAGCCCTTTATCTGATATGTCATTTGCAAATAATTTCTCCCAATCTGTCGGTTGTCTTTTGGTTTTGTGGACTGTTTCTTTCGCTGTGCCAAAGCTTTTCCTCTTGATGAAATCCCAATAGTACATTTTTGCCCTGGCTTCCCGTGCCGTTTTTGATGTTTCTAGGAAGAAGTTGCTGCGGCTGAAGGCGAAGAGGTTGCTGCCTGTGTTCTCCTTTAGGATTTTGATGGACTCCTGTCTCACGTTTAGGTCTTTCAACCATTTGGAGTCTATTTTTGTGTGTGGTGTAAGGAAATGGTCCAGTTTCATTCTTCTGCATGTGGCTGTCCAATTTTCCCAACACCTTTTGTTGAAGAGACTGTCTTTTTGCCATTGGACATTCTTTCCTGCTTTGTCAAAGATGAGTTGACCATAGAGTTGAGGGTCCATTTCTGGGTTCTCGATTCTGTTCCATTGATCTATGTGTCTGTTTTTGTGCCACTACCATACCGTCTTGATGATGACAGCTTTGTAATAGAGCTGGAAGTCCGGAATTGTGATGCCGCCAGCTTCGCTTTTCTTTTTCAATATTCCTCTGGCTATTCGGGGTCTCTTTTAGTTCCATACAAATTTTAGGATTATTTGTTCCATTTCTTTGAAAAAGGTGGATGGTATTTTGAAGGGGATTGCATTGAATGTGTGGATTGCTCTAGGCAGCACTGACATCTTCACAATGTTTGTTCTTCCAATCCATGAGCATGGAACGTTTTTCCATTTCTTTGTGTCTTCTTCAATTTCTTTCCTGAGTATTTTATAGTTTTCTGAGTACAGATCCTTTGCCTCTTTGGTTAAATTTAATCCTAGGTATCTTATGGTTTTGGGTGCAATTGTAAATGGGATCGACTCCTTGATTTGTGTCTCTTCTGTCTTGTTGTTGGTGTAGAGGAATGCCACTGATTTCTGTGCATTGATTTTATAGCCTGCTACTTGACTGAATTCCTGTATGAGTTCTAGCAGTTTTGGGGTGGAGCCTTTTGGGTTTTCCACATACAGTATCATATCATCTGCAAAGAGTGAGAGTTTGACTTCCTCTTGGCCGATTTGGATGCCTTTGGTTTCTTTTTGTTGTCTGATTGCTGTGGCTAGGACTTCTAATACTATGTTGAATAGCAGTGGTGAGAGTGGACATCCCTGCCGCATTCCTGACCTTAGGGGAAAAGCTGAGAGTCCCCATTGAGAATGATATTCGCTGTAGGTTTTTCATAGATGGCTTTTAGGATATTGAGGTATGTACCCTCTATCCCTATACTCTGAAGAGTTTTGATCAAGAGAAGATGCTGTACTTTGTCAAATGCTTTTTCTGCATCTATTGAGGGGATCATATGAGTGTTGCTCTTTCTTTTGTTAATGTATTGTATCGCGTTGATTGATTTGCAGATGTTGAACCAGCCTTGCAGCCCAGGGATAAATCCCACTTGGTCATGGTGAATAATCCGTGTAATGTACTGTTGGATCCTATTGGCTAGTATTTTGGTGAGAATTTTTGCATCCATGTTCATCAAGGATATTGTTCTGTAATTCTCCTTTTTGATGGGGTCTTTGTCTGGTTTGGGGATCAAGGTAATGGTGGCCTCATAAATTGAGTTTGGAAGTTTTCCTTCCATTTCTATGTTTTGGAACAGTTTCAGGAGAATAGGTATTAATTCTTCTTGAAATGTCTGATAGAATTCCCCTGGGAAGCCATCTGGCCCTGGGTTTTTGTTTGTTGGGAGATTTTTGATGACTGCTTCAATTTCCTTAGTGGTTATAGGTCTGTCCAGGTTTTCTATTTCTTCCTGGTTCAATTTTGGTACTTGATATATCTCTAGGAATGCATCCATTTCTTCCAGGTTATCTAATTTGCTGGCATAGAGTTGCTCATAATATGTTCTTAGAATTGTTTGTATTTCTTTGGTGTTGGTTGTGATCTCTCCTCTTTCGTTCATGATTTTGTTGATTTGGGTCCTTTCTCTTTTCTTTTTGATCAGTCTGGCCAGGGGTTTATCAATCTTGTTAATTCTTTCAAAGAACCAGCTCCTAGTTTCGCTGATCTGTTCTACTGTTCTTTTGGTTTCTAGTTCATTGATTTCTGCTCTGATCTTTATGATTTCTCTTCTCCTGCTGGGTTTAGGCTTTATTTGCTGTTTTTTCTCTAGCTCCTTTAGGTGTAGGGTTAGGTTGTGTATTTGAGACCTTTCTTGTCTCTTGAGAAAGTTTTGTATTGCTATATTCTTTCCTCTCAGGACTGTCTTTGCTGTATCCCAAAGATTTTGAACAGTTGTGTTCTCATTTTCATTGGTTTCCTTAAATTTTTTGATTCTTCTTTAATTTCTTTGTTGACCCATTCATTCTTTAGTGGGATGCTCTTTAGCCTCCATGTATTTGAGTTCTTTCCGACTTTCCTCTTGTGATTGAGTTCTAGTTTCAAAGCATTGTGGTCTGAAAATATGCGGGGAATAATCCCAATCTTTTGGTACCGGTTGAGACCTGATTTGTGACCTAGGATGTGATCAGTTCTGGAGAATGTTCCATGGGCACTAGAGAAGAATGTGTATTCCGTTGCTTTGGGCTGGAATGTTCTGAATATGTCTGTAAGTCCATTTGGTCCAGTGTGTCATTTAAAGTCTTTATTTCCTGTTGATCTTTTGCTTAGATGATCTGTCCATTTCAGTCAGGGGGGTGTTAAAGTCCCCCACTATTATTGTATTGTTGTCAATGTGTTTCTTTGCTTTTGTTATTAATTGCCTTATATCATTGGCTGCTCCCATGTTCGGGGCATAAATATTTACACTTGTTAGATCTTCTTGTTGGATAGACCCTTTAAGTAGGATAGAGTGTCCTTCTTCATCTCTTATTACAGTCTTCGTTTTCAAATCTAATTTGTCTGATATAAGGATTGCCACGCCAGCTTTCTTCTGGTGTCCATTAGCATGGTGAATGGTTTTCCACCCCCTCACTTTCAATGTGGGGGTGTCTTTGGGTCTAAAATGAGTCTCTTGCAGACAGCATATTGATGGGTCTTGTTTTTTAATCCAATCTGATAGCCTGTGTCTTTTGATTGGGGCATTTAGCCCATTTGTATTCAGGGTAACTATTGAAAGGTATGAATTTAGTGCCATTGTATTGCCTGTAAGGTGACTGTTACTGTATATTGTCTCTGTTCCTTTCTGATCTGTGCTGCTTTTAGGCTCTCTTTTTGCTTAGAGGACCCCTTTCAATAATTCTTGGAGGGCTGGTTTCGTGTTTGCAAATTCCTTTAGTTTTTGTTTGTCCTGGAAGCTTTTTATCTCTCCTTCTATTTTCAATGACAGCCTAGCTGGATATAGTATTCTGGCTGCCTATTTTTGTCATTTAGTGCTCTGAAGATATCATGCCAGTCCTTTCTGGCCTGCCAGGTCTCTGTGGATAGGTCTGTTGCCAATCTAATGTTTCTACCATTGTAGGTTACATATCTCTCCTCCCGAGTAGCTTTCAGGATTTTCTCTTTGTCTCTGAGACTCGTAAGTTTTACTCTTAGATGTCGGGGTGTTGACCTATTTTTATTGATTTTGAGAGGGGTTCTCTGTGCCTCCTGGATTTTGATGCCTGTTTCCTTCCCCACATTAGGGAAGTTCTCTGCTATTATTTGCCCCAGTATACCTTCTGCCCCTCTCTCTCTTTCTTCTTCTTCTGGGATCCCAACTATTCTAATGTTGTTCTATTCTAATGTTGTTTTGTCTTATTGTATTGCTTAGCTCTCGAATTCTGCCCTCGTGACCCAGTGGTTGTTTATCTCTCTTTTTCTCAGCCTCTTTATTTTCCATCATTTGGTCTTCTATATCTCTGATTCTCTCTTCTGCCTCATTTCGCCTAGCAGTTAGTGCCCCCATTTTTGATTGCACCTCATTAATAGCCTTTTTGATTTCGACTTGGTTAGATTTTAGTTCCCTTATTTCTCCAGAAAGCATTTCTCTAATAACTTCCACACTTTTTTCAAGCCCAGCTAGTATCTTTAAAGTCATGATTCTGAACTCTAGGTCCGACATCGTACTAATGTCTGTATTGAGTAGGTCCCTGGCAGACGGTACTACCTCTTGTTCTTTTTGCTGAGGTGATTTGTTTCATCTTGTCATTTTGTCCAGAGGAGAATAGATGAACGAGAGAACAGAATGCTAACAGATTAACAACGTCTCCAGCAAATATACTCTATACAAATCAGAAAAGACCTGAAACCAGGGGACAAGAAAGGGAAAGAAAGAAGAAAGAGAAAAAAAAAAGGAAAAAGAAAAAGATAAAAACAAACCAAAACAGAACAAAACAAAACAAAAAAACCAGAATATGATCAAAGATGATCAAGCTAGTGCATAGATCAGTGCCACACAGGAGATTTTGGGCATATTTTGGTCTGTTAGAAGAAAGTGCCTGCTAAAATTTTAAAGGAAGAAAGACTTATATATGTACAAAATAAGGGTTGGTACAGTGAAGGGATGGAAGATGACTGTAAAGATGAAAATTATAAAAGACTTTATAAAAGGAATTGATGAGATAAGAAGTTGTTTTTAAAAAGAAAGAAGAAGATTTAAAAAAAAAAGAAAAAAGAAAAAAGAAAAAAAAAATGGAGAGAATGTGATCAGGCAGGAGACTAGAACAAAGCCATACACTAGTGATTTAGGGTATATTTTGATCTGTTAGAAGAAATTGTATGTCAAAAGTTTAAAGAGAGAACAACTTATATATATATGCCAAAAATAAGGGTAACTAGTATGAAAGGATAAAAATATGACTCTAGAAATGAAAAATAAAAAAAAATTTTTTTAAAGGGATTGATAAGATGTTGGTTGAAAAAGGGAGAAAGAAAAATAAAAAAAAAACAGTTAAAAAATTAACTTTGAAAAACTAATGAATTATGGTAAAAAAGCCACGAATTCTATGTGCAGTATTCCCCTAGCGCTGGAGTTCTCCTGTTCTCCTTGATCGGGAAACTTGGCCTTGGCTTGCTGGCTGTTCGTGCTGATCTTCTGGGGGAGGGGCCTGTTGCCGTGGTTCCCAAATGTCTTTGCCGGAGGCAGAACTGCCCCGCCCTTGTCGGTCTGGGCTAAGCAAGCTGCTGGGGTTTGATCTCAGGAGCTTTTGTTCCCTGCAAGCTCTCGGTACAGCTTTGAAGGACCAGGGTGAAAGTGGTGGCCTCCCAATCTCCACCCGGAGAAGCTGAGAACTCGGGGCCCCGCTCCTCAGTGTGCCCCCAGAGAAAAGCAGTCACTCCCATGTCCCCGGTCTCCGGCCGCACTCCGTGCTCACCCGGCCTGTGACCGAGCGTTTCTATCTCTGGCACCCGACCCCGTGTGGAGTCTCCAAACCCAGCAGATCCCTGCGGTGCGCTCCCGCGCCGCTCCTCCCGGGGAGGAAGGGGAGTCTCCCCGGCTCTGCCGCTTGTTGTGTCCCTGCTGGAGGAGCAGTGGCCCGACTGGGCCGCGGATCACAGTTTATGGCCACCCCGAGCTGAGAGCCCGCGCCTCGGCTCCGTCTCTGCAGCCGGCTTCCCCGCTCCGATACCTGGGAGCTCTGCCGCACTCAGGCACCCCCGGTCTTTCTGTGACCCCGAGGGTCCTGAGACCACACTGTCCCGCGAGGGTTCCACCCCCCGCTTAGCCACTGGAGCGACGTCCCTCCGCGGAGCCGACTTCTAAAAGGTCCGATTTTGTGCTCCGCGGCTCTAGCACTTGCCAGAAGCGGCCGACGGAGGCCCCCTCCGCCGCCGTCTATCCTCCCGAATATCGCCTCGGATTCACTTCTCCGCACGTCCTACCTTCCAGAAAGTGGTCGCTTTTCTGTTCAGAGTGTCGTTACTCTTTCTTATCTTCGATCTCCTGTTGAGTTCGTAGGTTTCAGAATGGTCTGATCCCTATTCAGCCGAATTCCTGAGACCAGACGAAATCCAGGTCTCCTATTCCTCTGCCGTCTTGCTCCGCCCCCAGAATCATTTTTAGATGCATGTGTGTAATTCTCTGAAATCCACTTAAGAATTTTGATTAGAACTTCAAAAACAATGTATCTATTTATCTTCTCTTTTTTCCTTCATTATATATATATAAAATGTATACATGTAAAAATAATATATGTATATATTAAATACATATACATATACATATATTTATATTATAAAATATATACTTTTCCTTTCTACCATCTATCTATCTTGTATCTGACTGTGTGTCTTAAAGCTAATTCCCAGTGTGATGGTCTTTGGGGATGGAGCCTTTGGGAGGTAATTGGGTTTGGATGAGAATGAGGGTGGATCCCCGTGGTGGGACTGGTGGCCTTATAAGGGGATGAAGGGACCACAGCTGCCTGCCTTTCTCTCTCCAGCACATGAGAACAGAGCAAGTTGGAATCTCTCTGCAAACCAGGAAGAGTTCCCTCCCCAGGAACCCAATTAGCTGGCCCTTTGATCTTGGACTTTCCAGCTTCCAGAACTGTGAGGAATGATTGCTGTTGAAGCTACCTAGTTCCTGATTCTGGTAGAGCTGAATTATTTTTTTAAAGATTTTAAAATGTATTCATTGGAGAGAGAGAAAGAGAGAGAGAGGGAATACAAGAAGGGGGAGAGGGAGAAGCAGACTCCCCGCTGAGTCGGGAGCCTGCCATGGGGTTCGATCCCAGGACCTGGAGATCATGACCTGAGCTGAAGGAAGATGCCCAACCATCTGAGCCACTCAGGTGCCCCTAGGCAGATTATTTTAAAAAACTTATTTATAGGTACTTTAGAGTTTTGGGGGTAGCTATTATGAAATATTTGTTCATATTATTAGATTATTATTACATTACAATTGATTTTTTGTTGGTGTGTAGTAATATTGTTTGAGTTCTGATCTTGTAGCAAAAAGCTTCTTGACTATTCCTTTTTCTTTAATTGCTCATCTATTCTCTTAAACGTTCAATGAGGATGATCTTCTAAATCAATGGCAATAATAGTTTTATTTCTTCTTGGATTAGCTATTTCATGGAATGATGCTCTATTTGAACTCACATTAATGCAGGCCATTCTTTAAATTAGTCCCAGAGTGTATTCGTTTCCTGAGGTGACTATAACAAAGTACCACAAACTGGGTAGGTTAAAAGAGAAATTTATTCTCTCACAGTTCAGGAGGCCGGAAGTCTGAAATCAAGGTGTTGGCAGAACCCTTCTAACCCCCAAAAGTTGTAAGGAAGAATGGTTCCCTGCCTCTTTGGTTTCTGTTGGTCGTTGATAATCTTAGTTTATGGTCCTATAACTCCAATCTCTGCCTCTGGCTTCACATGGCTTTAGTCCCCGTGCATGTCCTTGTTCAGAGTTCCTCCTTCCTGTAAGGACACTTGGATCAGGGACTGCTCTAATCCAGTGTGACCTCATGTTAACTTTAACTTCATCACACCTGCAAAGACCTTGTTTCCAAATAAGATCGTATTCACAGGTTCCAGGGGGACATAACATTTTTTTGAGGTGGGGATACTATTCAACCCAGTAGAATCCACTCCCTGGTACCCCAAAATTCATGTTCTCTCATGTACAAAATACATTCACCCCATCTCAACATCTTCCAAAATCTTAAGCCATTTCAGCATTAACCCTAAATCCAAACCTCACTTAAATATTACCCACTGGAAAAAGTTCCATATCTCATTATCCAAATTATCTAAACCAGGTATGGATAAGACTCTTGGTCTAATCCATTCTGGGCCAAAATTTCTTTCCATCCACAGAACAGTGAAACCAGAAAACAAGTTATTTGCTTCCAAAGTATAATGGTTAGACAGGCATAGGATAGACATTTCCATTCCAAACGGATAAATGGAAGGAGTAAGGGTGGAAGGGGGACGGTACTGGTCCAGAGAAAGTTCTCAACCCCTCCAGGCAAGTTGCAGTAGGTTACAAGGCTGAGAATCATCCTCTGTGGTTTGATGCTCTGTCCTTGGGGCTCTCCAGGAGGACAGCTCTGCCTTGTCTGACCTCTGGGTCCACAGCCCTGCCCTGGGAAATCATTCCACGGATGTCAAAAAGACCAGGACCTTTAAATGTGAGCATCCTACACAGTTCTTTCTTGGATAACCTGCCTGAGAAGGTCGATTGGATCCATGAGTCATACATGTAGTCTCTTTAACAAATGGTTTTCCAGTCACACCCTTGGCCCTGTTTAGAGAGCACGCTCTCTGGAAAGACAGAATTTTCCAAATCATCAAGTGCTGGTTCTTTTCCATGTAACGTTCATTGCTCAATTTCTCCACCCCCCCTTTTTTTGTAGCATTTTACTACAAAGAGCAAGGAGAAACGAGGTCACATCTTCCAGTTTCGCTCGGAAATCTCAGCTAAATATCCAAGTTCATTGATTATAAATTGCACTTTCCACCCAGTGGCAGAGCACAGCGTAGCCAGGTTTTTTGCTGCTTTGTGACAAGGTAGCCTTTCTTCCAGGGTCCGAAAACATGCTCCCTGTTTCCATCAAAGACCCCGGTTTGGGTTCAGGCTCCCTGTTGTTTCTCTCATGTGCTGAGTTGTTTCCTGTGTTGTAATTTTTTTAAGTTCATCTTCACTTGCCTTTGTTGTTGGACGCGCCCTGTGTTGTGGGACATTTGTACAACTTTTATATCTGTTTCATGTTTTATTTTATTATATTTCATTATAGTTCCCATTGTTTGCTGATTGCATGCAACAATACAATTGATTTCTGATCTTTTTGAATTAAATTTGGGGTTTCAGTAGCTGTTTGTAGATTTCCTAGGCTACTTTGTGTAAACAACGGTGTCATTTTCTCCGTGATGGTTTGAACCTCTGCCTGGTGCAAGTCACGAGTATCACACTGTCTTTGTCACCTTTTATCTGAGATTGTCTTTATTTTACCTTCGTGTTTGAAGAATGTGTTTGTTAGACGTAGAGTGGTGGCTTGGCAGTTTATTATGTTGTGCCACTGTCTTCTGACCTTCAAAATTTCTGACAAGAAATCAGAAAATATTTGAATCAATTTTTTTTTTTGCATATGGATAATATATCATTGTCCTCTGGCTTTTAAAACATTTTTTTTCCTTTGGTTTTCTGTATTTTGACTTTGATGTGCTAACTCATTTTATGCATACCTACTCTTGGGATTCACTGAATCTCTGGATTCTGTAAATGAGATCTTTCAGCAAATTGAGAATTTTTCAGTCATTCTTTTCAGTAATTTTTTTTATGTCCCATTTTCTCTGTCCTCTGCCTGTGGGACCTCAGTTACATGTATGTTGAGAATTCAGATATTGTTCACTTTGGTTTTCAAACATCTTTCTTTGTTCTTCAGATGGAAAAGTCTATTGATCCATTTCAAAGTTTACTGACTCCCTCCCTTGTTAACTCCATCCTGCTGTGAAGCCCAATCAGTGCAAATGTATTTCATAGATTGAGTTTTTCACTCTTGAAATTGGGACTTTTTAAGTTTCTAGTTTTCTGATGAAACATCTTATAGTTTTATTTATTGAGAGCATATTTTCTTTTATGCCACTGAGAATGGGTAAGATAGTTAAAATAAAATATGGTCTGCTTATTCCAATATATGTGCATTTGGGAATTGGTTTCCATTGATTGTCTTTTCTCTCGAGAATGGGTTAGGGTGTCCTTTTTTCACCTGTTGGCTGAATTTGTATTGTTTCCTGAATATTCTACTCTGAATTCTATTGTATTCCTAAATAGAGTGCTGATTTTCTAAATTACAGCAGACAATTCATTATCTTGGACTCATAAACATTGCCTCTTCGGTGTAGCTCAAAATTCATTTCAAAATGCTGTGTGTTTGCCTAGTGTATGCCTGGTTCAAAATCAGCCAGTCAGTTGGCCAAATTTCTTACACAGGATTTGGTGCTTCATCTCTCTGTCTCTGTTCTTTTTGGGATTTCTTCCTCACTTTGTAGTGGCAATGATTATTCCAAACTCTGTCATGTGGTTCTGAAGGCCAGAAAAATATGGATTTTCCACCAATGTTTTACCCTGTCAGGGCTGAGTCCAGCCTGACTCTCGGGCTTAAGTCATTAAAAAAAAAAAAAAAAAAAAAAAAAAGACAGGAAAATCACCCCGGGCCATTCTTTCTTCCGAACTGATTCTCTGCTATCATCTTCCTGCTTTTGTTCACTCTGACCTACGTCCAGGCAGTTTTTAAAAAATGTATCCAAGTTTATAGCTGTTATTTGTGGGAAAATTGGTCTGGCAGGAGCTTCCTCGGCCATGCCTGAAGTGGAACCCATAAAAGGTGATTTTGATTTTACATTTTCTTTGGCTGGAGCCACCAATTATTTCATCGAGCCAAAATATATTTTCTCTTAATTTACCAGCTTGGGGGTTCCACAACCCTTTGATAATATTACTTTGGACTCTATAGCTGTGTGAAGGTCAGACAAGGATTTAATTTCTCACAAAAAGTATCCTTCCCACCCAAATCAGAGTCCCATACAAATGTCTAGTTCCCTTTGTAGTATGTCTGGCCCTGTTTGGGGCATGTTTCTATTTCTGGAACTCTTACTATGAACAGCATCCCTTCAAAAGTCTCGACATTGGACAATCTATTTGAAGTTCCCAATCTTGTATATGTTACAACAATGAACTATGTTTATTTAATACCCACCTCCTGTGGGTATTAACACCAAACACTATGCATACTTCTTTTTTATACCTGGGAAATTATCATCCACCTAGGAGATTTTCACAGCCTTTAATGGACTGAAATAAATAGAAAAGTGTAGAAATAGTTATCAAGGTAACCACCTTACCTAAGAGACTCCTTGATCAACGAGCTGGGAAGATGGCCCCTGCTTGATGAAGCCACTTGGAATGTGATATGATGACTTATTTTCTGACTCTACCAGAGCAAAAAAGTTTCTAGATCCATTAAAGAGACAAGTCTTAATCACACAGAGTTTATAGATCTTGCTAAAAATAATGGACATATATAATGGCAGAATCACTACCCTATTCATAAGTGACTCTCTGAGATGAAAGAGAGAATGAGCCAGAATGGCTACCGAATGTGTATTATCACTATGTAGTTCATAAGAAAGTGGTAATAGTTCCTGTTGCATATTTTGATCTTGTGTAAAGAGGACTGAAATATAATTTTTATGTAATAATGAAAAACTTCTGGAAACGTCAATTGATGTAAAATTGTTTGCAAAATCAAAATCCTTACCAGAAAGTATTGTAACATTAAAAAGAAAGTTCCTCAGAAACAATGACTCACGAAAGAGTGTCAAGTGCCATATGCTTAAATGCTGAATCATGCCAAGAAAATCTCAGTGGTTTGGAACATTATTTTTATTACTGGTTTAGTGATATTTTTGAAAATCCAAATATGTAATTAAAATGGCTGAAAGCAATACATTAAAATAATAAGTAGTTCAGGCTTTTATTGTACATAGGCTATATTTTGATAAAAAAATTCCTATCTGTCATTTATTTTCCTAAAAACTCTGGGCAACACCAGTACTCATTTGTGATTCATGTTTTCCTAATAATATTACATTCTGTATTGCGTTATAGTCTGTGGCATTAAGAACAAAGATTTTGCCTCTGGCTGTTATCTAAAAAGGCAAATAGAAAAATATTATCTATATATTCTTATATAGAAAGAGAAATATAAGGAAAATTCCTTAAGCTATTTTAATCTTCATGGAAGTTCAGATAATCAGGAGGTGTATTTATCATTATTATTATTTTCAAAACCAAAGCCCAATGAAAAGGAAAAGAAACAGATTGCCTTTGAAACTGGGTTCTATCCATCACTAGTTGGGTAACTGTGGGCATCTTATTTAAGATCTCCATTTTGTAATTTGTGAAATACAAGTCCTTTCTATTAACTTCTTCAAAAGATTGTTGGAGGTAGCAAATTATACAGTATGTGTGAAAATGCTAGGCACGGTATTAGGATATGTTCACGGAGGCTCCAGAAATGAAAGAGTGGGTTTTTGGATTATTTTTACCCCTTTCCCTATATTCACATTTTATAAATTTTAAATATGTTATATTTTCCAAAGCAAACCATGGAACTTTATAATATATTTGATTCCACTTTAAATGGTTCTTAACCCCAAGGTTGTTTGAATGGTGCAGTCTACTAAAATCAATCATATTAAAAAACTGACAAAATACAAATTTGAAATGTCACACTGAAATGCATTAGCAAGGAATTCAAAGATGGAGGAATCTGTTGTGAGAAATGCTTACTCTAAGTCATTTTGGTGAAAGTGATATCCAGAAGTAGAAGAGAGTAGGCCACTTTTATGTGCCCAGTGAATCAACATTCAAGGGATAAACTGTGCGTTTATAATTAAACCCAAACTAGCCTCCTCTCCTTGTGATCAAGAGAGTAATGACAGTAACTGACAAAAATGTAGCTTTCCCCAACGCAAGAATGGAGCTTCCTTCCGTAGTGTGTTTCCGGAAGGATACACGTGCCACTGAGTCAAATCGAGGTCTTCACATTTTAAGGCACTTAGTTTCCTTGGATTCTGATAAATTCAAAATAAGGAAATTGTTTACCAATCTGAAGAGATAAGGCCACGGGATGTCAGCGTGGCTGATGGAGTAAGGACTTCTGAAAATCCTCTACTCTATGAAAGCAACGAGAACCTTGCAACAACGATCAGAATAGACTTGATTTTCAGAGCTCAGGAAATTAACCAAAGACAACAATCCGGGGAATGTATATTAAAAAACAACAACAGCAACAACAACAAACCCAAGCCAAACAAACAACAAACTGCCTAATCTTGGGAAGAACAGCAAGTTTTGTGGAGTTTTTTTTTTTTTTTTAAGTTTTGTGGAGTCTTAACGTAACTTTTCCCATTTCCCCTTCTCCCTCAGCTGTGTGGTAGCCTTGGAAACAACACACAATCTTGGGGAAAACCAGCAGCCTGGCAAGCCACCGATGGCCCAAACCCAATTCCCAGAGAACTGTCATTATTTTAACTGTCTGTGGTTCCCAGAAGATCCCACTCATCAGCCTTGTCTTTATCTGACCTGACTCTGAGATCACTCATAAGAGTAAACTTTTTGCAGGGCATTTGTTGGAACGGATCAGGCAACATTTTCATTTTTCCGGTGGCCCTAGGTGGTGGGTAACAGCACACCCAGCATGAGGCAAACCAAAAAGGTTAAAAGGGGAAGTTGGAGGAGAAGGTATCTTGAGGGGGATTTCTAAAAGCTCTGGCATATTCCTGGGAATCTTGAAGGTTGCATGCATGCATGCATGGAGCCCTGCTCATGCCCAGAGCTACCCACATGCTCAGAGAAGACCTAAGTTCTCACGTCTGGCTGACCGCAAGACTCTGCTCAAGTAGAAAGTGAGGATGAGGCAGAATTTTCAAACACCTGGCTGAGTCTTGGCATAGCTGAACACCAGCACGGAGCCCATAGACAGAGACCGAGAGACTTACCACTTCCAGGCATTTAAGGAAATTTCTCTTGAATCATTAGCTGACCATGAAGCTAACTAAACACAGACAAAGAATACAGACACTACAGATCTGGTTCTGGAAATTCATGAATAAAGAACAAAAAAACCCTGTGTGAATATGGATCTGATTTCTAGTGTTGACATAACATTATTGAAAATTCCCGTTTTCAATAAAAATTACTCTATGTGCAAAGGAATAGGAAGGTCTGACCTATATAAAGTAATAAAAGCAGTCAAAAGACACCATTTCCCGGGAAGCCGAGATATTGTGCTTTGAAGGCATACGCGGCATTCACGAAAGTATTGTGCATGCTTGGATGACGCCCCCCCCCACCCCCAAATCCGCGCCCATCAAGAACTTCAGAATGTGAGCTTACTTGAAAATGGAGTCTTCACAGATAGAACTACCTAAGTTACCATGAGGCCATACTGGGTTTGGGTGGGACCTACAGGTATTTGTAGGACTCTATTTAACACCAGCAGAATACACATTTTTCTAAAGAGCGGATGGAAACTTCTCCAGGATAGATCATAGGTTAAGTTGTAAAATGAGACCCTGTTTAAAGTTAAAAGTACTGAAATCATGAGATATCAGCTCTGATCGCAGTGGAATGAAATTAGAAATCAGCAACAGAAGAAAAATTAGGAAATTCACAAATATTGTAGAATGTCTAGAAAAGACAAATCCACAAAGATGGATGTTTCCAGGGGCTGGAGGTTAGGGGAGAAAGGGGAATTGCTGCTAGTGAGTATGGGATTTCTGTTCTCTGATGTGAGATTATTTGGGACACGTATCGTGGTGATGAATGTACAACTTTGTGGATCTGTATACTGAAAACCACTGAAGTGTACATTTTAAAAATCGGAATTTCATGGTATATTTTAATCTCATTTTTAAAAATGTATGAGAAAAAAAAGGCATGACCGTGAGACAGAGAACAGACCTTATGACACACATGCATTATATATATATTTAACAAGGGCACTGGCGGCCAGAAATGGACTAGACTCTGGAACTGTTTTCACAGAGGCTGTGCAAGCTCATTTCCTGCATTTCAAGCAACCTTGATTTTGTAACAAAACCCACAACAGCATTCATTATATAATTGTTTGTTTAAAATATACTGATTCAGTGAAACCAGTGAGTCTTTTAATGCCCACATCATTTATGTGGTAGTCATGAAATCTCACCCAAAGACTTCCCAGGCTTAATCATAACAGGATTTGACATATTTGGGCAATTCTTTACATAGTGTTCACATCACCTCATTTCATCCTTGCAACAACCCTTTCGGTCAGACTCAGCACTTTTATTCTCATTTTATGTACAAGGAAACCAAAGAACAAAAGCCTTTAAGGGTCATATTCATGATATCATAATAAACCATTGATGGAGGTGGTAGTCGGCTGCTGATCCCCACTCTAAAATTCCTTCCAAAACACACAGAAGGGAGAACTCAAGCTAAGAAAAGTGTCTATTAATTTAAATGCTTGGTGAGAGCATTTCTCCTACTGGCTTACAAAAATCATGCCAATACGTAGTTTCACTGTAGTGAATGAAATGAAATGTTCCCTCAGCTTTATTTCTAGTGTCATCCTTCTCTGAACGGCTTGAGGAACCTTTGGTATCTATCAGGTTACACGGTGATACAGACCGTTCAGAATCGCCGTGTTACTTTTTAAACAGACATTTTGATTCTAGTGAGTTCGCAGATTAAAATCCGTTAACACGCAGGACGTTGAGCTCTGTTTGTAGACTATACCAAAGACACATGGAAAAGTCATTATGAATAAAAATAGGTCTATTCCTCACAGAGATTCCTTCACAGAGGCGTTCAAAAAATCAACCAGGAGGCTGCAGTGAAACCTGGCCCAGGGAAGAGACACTCTGTCCTGCAGTGACAGGTACGAGTATTGACTGGGGAAATCTGTGCAAGCCCGGAGCCCTGTCTATGCTGGGCTTCCAGTAGTTTCTATAATTGGGGTTTCTTCTGCACCACCTGGATTTACGTGGCGGTGCCACCGGAATCTCTGAATGGACCCAGCATCTGATGGAGGGCTCCTGTGACTGGATCAATGGGCATCACCAAGGGAGCTGCACGGCAGGGAGGGCCCGAAACCCAACTGCACCCTGAGTCAGGGTGGGGGATCCCTGGACATGTGTTTCTGTGACTCACCACTGAGATCTGCAAATAGCCACTGGCTGAGACGTTTACTCAGCGCGGTTACTTTGCCCCTGCCCCTCGGGACGGATTTTGATTTGGACTAACACAAAACACAAGTGAGAACAAAATGTGACAAGGCACTTGCCCTCTCTCTAGAAAGTCAGGATCGTTGGAGAGTCCTGTGTGTGCTTCCCTAAGCCGGTCCGGACACTCGTGTTTACCAGGAACCTGGAACTCCAGGAAACTCAGGCAGTCCTGATCAATGGGAAGGAGGGGGAAATAAAAGCCAGGAGAGCTGGGATTGTGTGTGGGGCCTTTTTAATATAATTGTAGTAAAAACATGTGTATTTGTGCCATTCTTAAATAGAAAGGTGTTTTAAATGATGTTGAATGAGCCCATTCAAGCTTTTCTTGAAAAAGACTGCTTCCAGTTAACCTTTTTTTGACTTTATTTATCTATTTTAAAGATTTTATTTATTTATTTGATGGAGAGAGACACAGCGAGAGAGGGAACACAAGAAGGGGGTGTGGGAGAGGGAAAAGCAGGCTCACCTTACTGAGCAGGGAGCCCCACGCGGGACTCGATCCCAAGACCCCGGGATCATGACCTGAGCCGAAGGCAGATGTTTAACTACTGAGCCACCCAGGTGCCCCAAGACTTTATTTATGTTTTTAGAGCAGCTTTAGGTTCACAGCAAAATTGAGGGGAAGGTACAGAGATTTCCCATATATCTCCTGTCCTACCCCCAACGTAACCTCCCCTACTATCAACACCCCCCACCCGATGGTACATTTGTTACCGAGGATGAACATACTGACACTTCATCATCACCCTGACTCCATAGGTGACCCTAGGGTCACTCTTGGTGCTGTGTATTCTAGGGGTTTGGACAGATGCATAATGACGAGTATCTACCATCATGGTATCATATGGGGGGAGTTTCACTGTCCAAATCCTCTGTGCTCTGCCTGTTCATCCTTCCCTCCCCCAAGCCCTGGAAACCACTTATGCTTTCACTGTCTCCATCGTTTTGCCTTTTCCAGAATGTCAGAGAGTTGGGTCATACATGTGTAGTCTCTTCGGACTGGCTTCTCAGGTTATCCTTCAGAAGTTTTTGGTTAGTAATCCTCATGTGTGACACATTAAGGAAATACTGCCATGGAAATATAATTAGAGACTTGCCTTAATTTAGCACTTTATTATTATAAAAATAATAAATTTTTAAACATTTATTAAAATAATATTTTTATTATTGTAAAAAGTACATTGTAAAAACTACATTTTTTTTTTTCCTGGATAACACACTCTTCTAAGATATAGTGGTGGTTACAGAACGCTATACTCATGAACAAGATGCATCGCCGTGAACGCCTACATGTGGATTCCTGGGGAGACGCGGAAGCTGAGCTGAGGCGGAGAAAGGAACCCAGGCACTGGATCTGACACAGCCCTGCGCTCCACGCCGACTCTGTTCTCACTTCAATTTGCTTCATGTGTTGGACTTCGAAGGCACTGAAGTGCGCTGTCAAACAAAGGGGACACAAGAGATAATCGGGGACGTGTGGGCCAGAGACAGAGACGAGGGATGGGGTTGTCTGGCTGCCAACCGGGCGCTGGTGGGAGCGGAGTCTGCCCTGGAGGAAGGAGTCCTGGAGACAGCCTTCGGGGAGGCGCTGTGAGTCACAAGCTCAGATTTAAGAGAAAAGAAAACACGGGACGCGTGATCTCGTTGGCTGTTAGCACAGCCAGCGTCCTCTGTGGCCGACACGGCTCCTGGGACAGGGCCCCAGGAGGTGACATGTAGGACCGGCGCCTAGGTCGTGCGTCTGGGAGCTGAGCCGCCCTGTGCGCTGGAGATGCCACACTGAACGGTTCTTCCACACCCACGCCAAAGGCTAGTTCTTTCTGAGAAATTAGAGAAGACCGAAAAGGGAAAACACAGCCGGGAACGAGCGGGCGCAGGAACAGCGAGCTCCGCGCGCCGCCGCCCGGTCCTCTGCAGGGTCCGCCGGCCCACCCGGCAGCCCCCGAGCAGGAGAGATTCCCGCTAGCCTTACTGGTTCATGCGAGATTTGCAAGCGCCACCACATGCCCAGTAAGAAGTGACTTTCTGTGTCCGTCTGGCAAACACCTTTGGTTAATTCCCTGAAAAGGAGGTATTGCCTAAACGCTGTCTTGGCTACTTCTTTTGCAAAACTCTGTGTTCCCTCAAGAGTAACAGAAACAAAATCTGGTTGTTTTTCATCACGGAAAGCAGTTTAGTTGCCTTAATAGGACGCTGGTACGTGGAGTCATTCAGCCTCCTTTGCCATGTGGTGCCACAGTTTGGTTCCTAGACTGGACCGGGTTGATCACCTTGTAGAACCCGCCCCCCGTCTTTCCGTTTTGTTAATGCGTCCAGCCCAGCGAGTCTCAGGGGTCACACAGGGTCAGAGGGGCTGGAGGAAGTGGGAGGGAGGGAAAGAATAGTGGGAGGAGGTGGGGGGAGGGGAGGAGGTGGAGGTGGGGGAGGGGAGGAGGTGGAGGTGGGGGAGGGGAGGAGGTGGAGGTGGGGGAGGGGAGAGGTGGAGGTGGGGGAGGGGAGGAGGTGGAGGTGGGGGAGGGGAGGAGGTGGAGGTGGGGGGAGGGCGGAGAATGGGTCCCATCGAGGAATCTGCAGGAGGCAAGGCACACGGGCTCCCTTTATTCCTGACCGCTCTTCCAGCTTCATAAAACACGTCACGGGCAGGCTGCCCTTTCTGTCCCTTGCCCTCTGGTACCTCTGTTCATCCTCCATCCTTTCCCACTGATTTGTGGTCAGTGACACTGATCTCTGCCTATTGTGGGGCCTTCCAGCTCATGTAGAGTTAACCATGCAGGCAGGGGCAGGTGATGGGTGGGAAGCGGGAGACGTCGGGGTGTTTATTCCCTCCTGATATCCCGTGGCACCGAGTTCTAGAGACCCAGTTCCTGCTGAGCGGCCCTCCTGTGGCTCCAGAATGTCCCGGTAATAGACACAGGGCAGCTGGTGGCCAACAGCGACCGAAAAGGGTATAAAACGGGTCCCGTTCTGCAAGGCGAGTCCCCCACTGAACTCTCTTCAGCAAAACCCTTTCAGAGTGCTGTCCACTTCCTGAATTTATCTGGATTTCTATTATATATTGAGCTTGAGAACAAAGATCTCCTGACTATGGCCCATAGAGTACAAAAATCAAAGTTATTGTCCAAGTGAAAGTAAATATTCTACTGCTTTTGCTCAGAAACAAAACCACTTTTTTTTTTTTTTTTGTCTCTTAAAACTTAATTCTCCCCCAATGACGTGATAGAAAAGTTGGCAGACTGCGGGTTAATATGTAGAAAAAGATGCACCAAATAAGGACATTTCCATTTTTGATCAAGTTTTCTGTTAAAGTCTACTGCATGGAGCGAAAATCAAGTGCAGAGCTTGTGACGCTTTCTCAGTTAATATGTACACAATACCAACATTTTCAGATGATTCTGCAAAATTGAATTGGCCAGGGGTGAAGAGGATGGTGAAATCCACATATCTTTCTTAATTCCTTCTTTTTAACAGCAGTGAGACATTATTAGCACTGAATGTTTATCCAGGGCTTTGCTCATTTCATGGCCTTTCACATAATTATCTCATTCGATCCTCACACTGCCCCACAAGTGACTGAGCATCAGCCATGGCAAATATGACTTGCTGGTCCATCCTACGAGAGACTGAAGCGGCTTCCCACAGTAGCTTACACACTCTTGGGGGATGGACAGATTCAATGCCAGGGGATCATTACATGAAAAAGAACAAATATTCATCTTTGGAAATGACAAATTCCTGCTTGAAAGTATCACAAACCCAAACCCAGTATATTTCTGAATACATACAACATATGTGGATTCATTTTTAAAGCAATTACCCCAGGTTTTTAAAGCAGATTTGACACGATGGTATCGAAAAGCCTGAACTACATTTCAATATTTAACAGATGGGGAAATCATGCAAAATAATGCGAGAACCACTGAAGTATTAATACTTGATTTGGGTGTGCCCAAGGGACCAGAATCTGCCATCAGGATGTACAGGAAGAAGAGATTTGCCTTCACACAGATTTCCCCCTTGGTTTCTTTCCAGTCTCTCTGGTTCTGTAAGTATGACTCTTGATGTGTCTATTTTCATTTGGTTATGGCTAAGGTGGGACTGTATTTATCACATTGCCTATGTGTTTCCTCCAAACCAGCACAAGTTTCTGAATTCAGTGGCAATGGTTGAGAGCATATTTGAGAAAGGACTTCGCCTTCAGTGTCTTTTGCTGACTGTAAATAAATTGCTTGTAGATCTGAAGACTTCATCATATCAAACCTAGCTCTGAGGAAATGCTGAATTTCACAAAAAGTAACAACAACAACAAAAAAACCCTTGGATGTGTCAACTTCTAAAACAAATTGGAACTTCAGATAACTTCAAAATGAGGAAAGGCTTTTGCCAGCTGTAGAGTTAAAATGCAGATGGTTGTCACAGTTTAGGCTCTTTATATTAAAAAAAACCCCAAAAACCCAACAAGTGCAAAATAATTTGCAGAAGTATGAGTATGTATGTGTACTCTCTATGTGCCCTATCATACACACACACACACACACATGCAGGGCTATGTATTGTACATATATAAAACTACATGCATACAAATATATACACAAATGTATACATAAATTAAAAGTATAAATACTATGAAAATATATGTACAAAGTATATAGTATATAAAAGTGTATTAAAGTACATAAAGTACTCTGAAAACTATAAAACACTGATTAAAGAATTTGAATGACACAAGCAACTGGAAAGATATCTCATGCTCAAGGATTGGAAGAACAAGTGTTGTTAAAATGTCCATACTACCCAAAGCAATCTACACATTTAATGCAATCTCTTTCAAAATACCAACAGCATTTTTTGAAGAACTAGAACAAACAATCCTAAAATGTGTGTGGAACCACAAAAGACCCTGAACAGCCAAGAAAAACAAAACTGGAAGTATAACAATTCTGGACTTCAAGTTATACTTACAAAGCTGTAGTCATCAAGACAGCATGGTCCTGGCACAAACACAGACACACAGATCAATGGAACAGAATAGGGAACCCAGAAATGGACCCTCAACTCTATGGTCAATCTTCAAAAAGCAGGAAAAAATATCCAATGGGGAAAAAAAAACAATCTCTTCAACAAATGGTGTTGGGAACACTGGACAGCCACATGCAGAAGAATGGAACGGGACCCGTATCTTACACTATACTCCAAAATGATCTCAAAATGGATTAAGGACCTAAATGTGAGGCCTGAAACCACAAAAATCCTAGAAGAGAGCACAGGCAGTAATTCTCTGACATTGGCCGTAACAACATCTTTCTAGGTATGTCTCCTGAGAGGCAAGGGAAATAAAAGCAAAAAAATAAACTATCAGGACTACATCAAAACAAAAAGCTTCTGCACAGCAAAGGAAACAATCAACAAAACTAAAATACAACCTACTGAATGAGAGAAGATATTTGTAAATGATATATCTGTTAGTATCCAAGATGTATAAATAACTTATACAATTCAACACCCCAAAAATGAATAATCCAGTTAAAAATGGGCAGAAGACCTGAACAAACATTTCTTCAAAGACATACACATGACCAACAGACACATGAAAAGATGTTCAACATCACTGATCATCAGGGACATGCAAATCAAAACCACAATGAGATACCACCTCACACCTGTCAGAATGGCTACAAATCAATAACACAAGAAATAACAAGTGTTGGCGAGGATGCAGAGAAAGGGGAACCCTCTTTGGTGGGAAAGCAAACTGGTGCAGCCACTGTGGAAAACAGTGTGGAGGTTCCTCCAAAACTTAAAATTAGAACTACCCTGGGGCGCCTGGGTGGCTCAGTTGGTTAAGCGACTGCCTCCGGCTCAGGTCATCATCCTGGAGTCCCGGAATCGAGTCCCGCATCAGGCTCCCTGCTCGGCGGGGAGTCTGCTTCTCCCTCGGACCCTCCCCCCTCTCGTGTGTGCTCTCTCTCTCTCTCATTCTCTCTCTTTCAAACAAATAAATAAAATCTTAAAAAAAAAATAGAACTACCCTATGATCCAGTAGTCACACTACTAGGTATTTACCCAAAGAATACCAAGAATACTATTTCAAAGGGATACATGCACCCCTATGTTTATTGCAACATTATTTACAATAGTGAAACTATGGAAGCAGACCAAGTGTCCATAGATAGATGAATAGATAAAGAAGATGTGGTACATATGTATACAATTAAATATTATTCAGCCATAAAAAGAATAAAATCTTGCCATTTGCAACAACATAGATGATCTAGAGAGTATAATGCTAAGTGAAATAAGTCAGTCAGAGAAAGACAAATACCATACGATTTCACTCATGTGTGGAATTTCAGAAACAGAACAAACAAACAAAGGGAAAAAAAGACAAACAGAGAAACAGGCTCTTAACTATAGAGAACACACTGCTGGTCACCAGAGGGGAGGGAAGTGGGGGCATGGAGGAAATAGTTGAAGGGGACCAAGAGTACACTTATCTCAATGAGCACTGAGTAATATATGGAATTGTTGAATCACTATATTGTACACCTGAGACTAATATAACACTGTATGTTAACTATACTGGAATTAAAATTGAAAAAAAGAGAAGAAAAAACCCTCAAAGTATACAGAGTATATAAAAGCGTATAAAAATGTATAAAGTACATATTTACCATAAAAATATATATGTAATATAGTAATGTTACTAACATATTAAATGTGCTAACATATCAATATCAATAACATACTAAGCATTAACTCACATATTAAAATATATGCTATTTTAATACATACTCTTTTAATATAATTTTAAAAATTGAAAGAGATCAAGTGTCCTTTCTGTCTGTGTTCCTACATGTGAAGTCCACATTTTGCTGGTTTATTTCACTAGCTGTGGTCAAGATATTCCTTAATTCTAAGCTCACGTTCCCCAGAATGTATGTGTGAGGATCCCCATTCTCAGCCTTTCTGAGGAGTAAGCTCAGGGGTTTGTAATTTCACAATGTCCACAAGAGACGCTTGCTAACTGCATGTAGAAAATCACTGGACACTTACGGAAGGTGGACGGTAGGGGGCAGAGCTGTCTACATTTTTCTGATTCAGGTGGCTCTGCTTCTGGCCTGGAGCTGGGGAAACCACTCGACTTGAGACACTTGCCTCATTCCGGAACGTTCAGATGCAGATTTCTTATCTGTTCTCTTGCCTTCCAGCCTCCAAAGAAGTAACTTTTTATCTGTATAAAAGTAATACAAATTTATTGAACAAAATTTGCAAAATACCAATATAACAATAAGAAACAAAACCAAAGCGAACCACTCAAATTCCCACTGTTGAGGAACAAATACTCTGATAATATTTTGTCTTATTTGCCTGTATACTTTTGTGTGTGTAAATGCATATACACAAAGTATATTATAATACATGTCTACAATGAATACAGTAATATATACAAAATTATATTGCATATACCATATTTATTCACACATGTATGCAGTTTTTAAAAATGCAGATCACTCTGAAATATTCAATTATAATTTCTGCTTCTTTTTCTGAGTTTTGGTAGTGAACAGATAAAGTTCATGGCAAGACACACCAGGCTGAAGCGCTTTGCAAAAGGGATTAAATATTGTACAACCGTGGGCTGTGTGATGGGAACAGAAGGGGTCTCTCCTCTTCAGCCTATCTGGGTCACAGAGACCCTGGAAGGAAGTCATTACAGACTCACATTGTACTGCATTTGTGGCAAAGAGTCTTAACTAGTTCAGGAATGGCAAAGTCTCAGCATGTCTCATGGTCTATAAACTCTCATTTAACATGCATGTAAGTGGTTTATATTTTGTGCCTTAGGGATTTCCATCTTGAGATAGTCTAGCCTTCTTCAGACATGTGTCCTGCACTATTTAGTTAGAATAGTTTTCAATCATTTGAGTTCTCTGTCCTGTAACTTGGAAAGCTCGACTAATATAATCTTCCTGGCTGTCAAGGACTAGCAGTCTGAAATTAAATCAGTTGTTTACCCTTCCTCTTCCTAAATACCTGTGAGGAGCTATGACAATCTAATTAGTGGAAAAAATGGTAAACAATACAGACTATCAACTTACCGACCTCTGCGTAAAATACCACTCTCAGAAAATGATGACTACGAAGTGCTGGTTTTCTCTGTAAATTTCATGTCCACTAAGAACAACTTTATTTTGAGCGTTGCTGAGTCAGCATGCAACCGTGGAGCTTGTGACGGAAGGGAACGCACCAGTCCCAGTGCTGCAGCTCAAAGTAGTGGCCTTGTGCTCCTTGCCCGGTAATGACTTATAAAGCCTTCCCATAATTACTAGGCCAATTAATTAAATCAAAATGAACTTAATTGAGTTAACATCAGGTTATGTTAAGGAATGGTAGATCCTCTGGTGGACCAAAAAAAGGAAAAATGATTTGCTTTTCATTCAATGAACGTTACTGGAAATCAGATACCCATGTGGAAAAAGTAGATAATACTAAAAAAATAAATTTATTCTAATATGGAACTAAATATGCAAAGCAAAACTTAAAAGATGTAGAAGAAAATACAGAAAAGTGTCTTTCCATCCATAAGGAGGAAAAGAATTATTTAAACCAAATCATGATTCATGAAGGCAATCCATCAATCAATAAAATATGGAATATGTTAAATATTTGACCAAATGTTCCATAGTAAAAATAACAAGCTGCAGATGGGAAGAATAGATAGACTGATAGTGTGTATAATCTATAAAGAATTAGTAATCAAACTATTTAAAGTTGTCTGACAAATCTCCAGGAAAACGACCCAAAAAGGGGAACGAAAAGTGAAGGAGAAGAAGCAATTCAGCGAAGATGAATTTTTCATGGTCAATAAAGAGATGCCATCGTGTCAAAATCGTGTGTGGGGTAGGGAGGGGAAGGAAATGAGCTGGATGCCCGTTAGCAGAAGAGGTTTTGCATAATTATAAACTAGAATTATTCCTTGGATTTTAGTATTATTCGAATTCTTTGTTGAAATAGTCTCGGTCTCTCTTTCCAACAATTCAGACAGAACCACGAACAGGATCCAGTGCCAAGTATGTAAGTTACAATGTACGTGCCAATGGAAAGTTGCATTAAGTATAATTTTGTTTACATATTCTCAAAGCAATGTGTTTTTAAAAAAACGTAAGAACTGAATTAAAGAGAACTAAATTTATATAAAAGAAAATGGCCACTCTTGCTAAACAGCCTGTGTACCTGAAGTGTTAGGTGTCTTCGGCTGAGACAGGGGCAATCTAAATGGAAATAAAGTTGCCTTCTAAGTATAAATTTGTGTTGGAGTAAAAGAATAGTGGGGAGCTCATGGAGTACTAAAATCCGATGATAGGTAATTCCCAGAACAAAAAATATGAGCCAGAGTGAATGCGCCAAATGATATTGTATTGGTTTGGGAGGTTAGCAAGGTGGTTGATGGAAGGTCTGTAAGGAATTGTAATGGAGGGAAGAAGGTAGGTAGCCCAGACCTCAGAGTGCAGAAGAAATAAAGAAGAAATCCAGCCACCTAATGATACCATCTGCCAAAAATATGGATCTGATCTTATTCCCATTTAATACTTTTGATAGCTCCCAATTTCCTACATTTTTGGTTTCATACTCTTTCAGTAGCAAATTTGGTAGCATTGAAAAATTATCACTGTGATTCCAAAAGTCTTTGCAAAGATCATTCCTAAGAATCTGTCTCTTGTCTCATCTCAGGACACTTAGCACCTGCTCCAGGTGTCCACTGAGTAGGTTGAGCAAAAGACGTCATCAGTGGCTCTAAGATGTAGTTTAAATTTAAAATAAGTCCAATTAACTCATTGGTAAATCCTTTAACACCTTAACATTCAGAGAGAAGATTTGGATCCTGGATCCCAGAGATGACTCAGTGTCATACAAAGCCTAAAGCCTCGGGGTGGGGCAGGCAAGCCATCCCACACCAGGAACATTAGGTGGGACTTCCTAATCTTTTAATTATTGGTTATTAAACAAATCGGTTGCAAAAACAGCAAGGCTTTTATGAGTTTATGATGTCATTGTGTTGTGAGCTCCCACAGTAGGCAGCTTCACAGAATTTCTGGTGGTGTTAGTGAAATTGTTGACATTGCTTTTCAAGATTATTTCATAAAGTTTTTTATTCCCTTGTTTACATAACACTGACCACATGGAAAGGATTATTTGGTACCTTTTATCAATAGGTGGCGTCCCATTTAAATGCTTTTGTATTGTATGCAAATAATATTAAGATGGAGCATCTTATCAATTTAGTTACCTATAAGATGATATTGAGTGAGGTGCTACCCGGATCATTTATCAAATGTGGAAGCCAAATCTATTAAGCTTGTTTGAAAACCTATGTGCATGTATTAAACAAAGTGTGAGATAGTTAATTTCCCCACTATCTCACTGCCGATCTCGTTTTCTTTTTCCTTGTTTACTTTTTATTAATGAGATACCCTTAACCTTCAGTTTTAGGTCCACATTTTACATAGTCCCTAACAGGAAATTAGTAAAAGAACCCTGATGAGAGCCATACCTTTCTTTCTCTGCTGCAGCCTCGTCCATCTGGGCAGTAGCGGGCCTCTGCTGTCACCAAGACCGGGCTACAAGCTTCACGTCATACTTGCATGGGAGGCCACCAGCTTCTCGAGCCCAGCTGATTATTTTGTTTCCTAGTCTGCATCATTATGGAGACAGAAGGCTAGACAGGGGAAGTTAGGAGACTAGACCTTAGTTGTATGAAGTCACAGAAGCCGGCAGCCCGTAGGGAGAGGATGCGCAGAAGGACGTCGCTAGAATTGCAAAAGAACGTAGTGAGTGGGAGCGGGGCATTTGCAGAAGGATTAAACCAGATAGTTGTGATGGTCAGCTGAGTGCTAGTCACGCCCAAGTTCTGCTCACAGGGAACACCTTCACACTCACAAAGAGCCCCCCACTGTCCCGATGAACGAGCATCTGCTGTGACTGAGTTCCCTCTTGTGTTATCTGCTTCTACACATTTCACTGCCACATTTGAGTACCAATGTTCCAGTACTGAAACAGCTTTTCCTTTTTACACTCCAGATACTCTTCACAATAAACTGGTGGTTTGAACCCTGATGGTAATGTACGTTTGGAAGGTTTTGGGGGCAGTGGGCAGCACAGAGCAGCAATGACTCGCCAAGAACATTGCCAGTTTTCACTGGCATTGCCTCACATTCTCAATCCTGAAATAAGGCCAGTGTCAGCATCGAAGAAGAAGATAGTTTCCCCAGAGCAGTTTGAGGAAAAGGTACAGAGATTGCCCATACACCCCCTGACTCTACACATGAACATCCTGTTATCCACATCCCCACCAAGGGTTTGTTGCAATTGACTGATGAGCCTACATTGACACATCATCACAGCCTAAGTCCACGGCAGACATTAGGGGCTCCCTCGTGGTGCTGTGCATTCTATGGGTTTGGGCAAATGCATCATGACATATATCCACCATTTTAGTACCTTTCAAGGCATTTTCACTGCCCTAAAATTCCTCTGTACTCCATCTATTCACCCCTCCCTCCCCCTAGTCCCTGGCAACCACTAATCTTTTACTGTCTACATAGTTTTGTCTTTTCTAGAATTTCACAGAGTTGGAATCATACAGTGTGTAACCTTTGAGGTTGGTTTGTTTCACTTAGTAGTAAGCATTTATGTTTCTCTATGTCTTTTCCCAGCTTGAGAGCTCATTTCTTTTTAGTGTTGAATAGTATTCCATTGTCTGGATGGACCACAGTTTATTTATCCACCACCTACTGAAGGGGTTCTCGGTTGCTTCCAGGTTTTGGCCATTGGAATAAAGCTGCTGGAAACACCCGTGTGCAGGCTGTTGTGCAGACATAAGTTTGCAACTTCTTTGAGTAAATACTGAGGAGCAATCACTACAGTTTTTGAGAAAGGAATGACAAATGTCCTGGAAAATCAGAGAAAAGGAAGGAAATAAAATGAAAACGTAAACTGAAATGGAGCTCTTGGATTGCACAGTGTGTTCGGAGCATTGGAACGTAGGACAGAACAGTGATCCAGAGAGGTCGTCACCCATGAAATGAGTGTTTTGTGAGCAGGTTAATCTTTCTCTATCTAGTGGGTCAGAGTCTGGATTAGTCACACACTTCAGGTGACAGACTGGCCAAAACATCGTCAAGATGAATCGGAGGGTGCATCATACCTTTGCAAAGCAAATACAAATATTAAAACAAACATGTTTCCATAATGCACCTACTTCCTTCTGTCCACTGACTACCCTTCTGCATTATATCTTCGCTGATCGCATTATGCGTGGGCGTGGAAACAGGCATTGTGCCTGTGATAGTCTTTTCAGACCAGGGGTCTGCATGTGGTGATAGAGAGGTTTCTAATATGTCATGCTTTCCAGCATGAAAGCCACATTTCCCCTAAAGTCATTTAATATTTCAATCTTCGAATACTCCATGATGTCAAACAATCTGAATCCTTTGACTTTTTGTTGTATGAGTAAGAAAAAGAAAACATCCACTTACATAAAAATCCCACAGATGTCACTTAGAATCAAGCAGTAGACCATATAGCCTCTGGTATCCGTCACAATGCTCAGTATTTTTATGATTCAGAAAACATCACAATCACGTTAAACAAATAATCCTTTTTATTAAATGTCACTCAATCCCAGGGCTGGTTATTCATCTGTGTTCCATTCATGGACTCAAACACTGTCCTTACAATCAAAAGGCACCTTGAGTTTTCCGGTCCTGTCCGTTCGTCTTACATCTGGAAATAAAGGAACAAAGCATCCCTAACCCCCACCTCCAACTACCCCCCCCAAAAAAAAGAAAAAAAGAAAGAAAAGGAAGCAATGTCTCATTTAGGACAAAGATGCACACTTCTGTGCTGTGAGTTGAATTACCGCATGTACTTCTGAAGCCTAAAATTAGTGGCCAAGGAAACTTACGAGTCCCACATTGCTCCTTCATTTCAGGGAATCCACGCATTTTCTGCAGGAAGAAGAGATACAGCACACACGTTTCGTGGCGGGGGTGGTGTGTGCTCTCACGGCAGTTCTGCGCGGAAACGCATAAACGGAAAGGCAGTTAAAAGCCCTATCGTCGATGTGACCGAGCACAGGGCAAACGATGGTCACCGCGGGCGGTATTGCGGGCTGAGGGCACCTGCTCAGCACAGACTCACGGACTTCTCCCCAAAGCATGACCTGCTCCCCGGCGACCTGGCCAGCTCTGCCCCAGCGGCACCTGCCCACGCACAGTCCTCCAGCAGTCCCCTGAGACCAGGCTGTGTCTTTCCAGTGTGGTCGTCGATATTTTAAGCGCCGACATTAAGCTCCCTGACCCGGAGGCATGCCCACTTTCCCACACCATCCGCGCCCAGTATTATAATGACCAATTTGCTTGTCACCATTACTAGACTGTAGGCTCCCTGAAGGTTGACCCTGGGTTTGGCATCCAGCAGCGCTCCGTAAATACTTGCCAAATGAGTGACTGTGTACTCACAGTGGCGTGACATCCGTTTAATTTTGTGTTTGTTTTTACCGAGGATGCCGATTATACGGTTACATCTGCAGAACTGCTACCCTGTAAGCCACGACTAATATTGATTGGTATCTCCATTCTTAATTATGCATTTGTATTCCTGTTGATGTTTCTAAAATAAATAAAAAGCTCGCTCCAGGGAAACTCCCATTCTTTAGAAACAATGGCAGGAGAACACGTGCGCGTTTCCACTTCAAGCAAGAGACGTCCACTGGTAAAATTAAGTTGTGCACGTTTGAGTACGAAATCTGGGAAAAATGTCTTGTTCCAGGGCCTGAACTGTACTTTGAAAGTGCTTAATGGAGATGAATGTTATTGCCATCACGTTTGAATCGTATATATATTTTAACATTTACATTCTGTTCCGTTTTCACACTCTCGTGGTGTTTGGCAACATGGGGCAGCTGTATATGCTTACACTGAATTTTGAATCACAAAACTATGGTAAGTGACCTAAAACACCTACTACTTTTACCTTCTAGGACAGAGAAATAATAATAATTTCTACATTAGATTCTCCTCTCAGACCTCCAGCAATTATTTCTAATCTACTGCTTAATTTCTAGTATTATTATTTGTTTTACTACTATGTATGGCTTCCTATGGACAGCAAATATTTCAAAATTATCATTAGTTGTCATAACCCAATTTTAGTCATTTTGATAAAATCCAACTTACTACTCAAAACCATTCGTTCAAAATAGCACAAATTGCTAGAAATATTCTATTCAGTGGAGGAGGCTATTCTATTTATATGGCTTAAATTGCCAGGTGTGCATTCAGGAAATTTAAATTAACATAGTTGTGGTGTAATTTTTTCCAGTCAAAGATAACAACAGAGAGGTAAAGAGAGATAGGTCAGTGGTTGCAGATCACTGAGCAATTATGAGATTTTCCTCCTAATAAAAATTCAGCTAATGCCTTTTTTTTTTTTTTTGTTTTTGAAGTCTGGCAGAGTATTTCACGGTGGTAATAGGTATCTGGTTTTGAGTTTCTGTATTTGAAAATATGCAGTACCTCCATCAAATTTGTTGTAAGGGATCCAAATTTGTAAAGTTCTTTATAAATGTGAAGCGATAGGTGAGCGGTTCTGGAATCTCCCTGGGCCTGATTCCTGACTGACCAAGGGATTTGCTGACTGTGTCCTTCTCCAGGCTCTGAGAGGTGTCAGGAGGCCGGCTGTCATTCACCCCCGCTGAGAGTTGCTTCCACCATCTGCCCACTCACAGCTTTGCTTTCTGAACAGCTGCCTGGGTCAGTTATTTTGACTAAGATATATCAGGATTGGAAAGTTTGGAAAATGGATGGAAAACGTTCATCCTACCAAGTCTTCAGTGGTCATGATTCTACCACTTAAGAAACCCCAGGAAACCACCTTTGGTGATATGAAATCCCATGGAGTGTCTGCATGATGATATTTGTATGTTGGGATTCTGTTTCCTTTTCCAACATTCTTCCTGTAGGCTGCACTGGATTTAAAACATGTCTGCAAATTCTCTGACCATCTTTTCATCAGGAGGTGGAAGCTAATCCTTCCCCTTGAATATGGTCTGGCCTTAGGGATGAAAAGAAGGGGTTGAAGTGAAGTGTGCCCCTAGAAGGCCATCACACCTTTGCACCCACCCCTCCCTGCCCCAATCTCTCTCTGTCTTCTGGGGTGCTTGCTCTTGGAGATGTGCCACCATACTCCGAGGAGGCCCCCATCATTTGGAGAGGCCAAGTGTAATACTGACATTGCATCTAGTAATAATATTAATATGACGTGATTAATCCTGACAGTGAAATATAAGTGGAGTAGGTGTGTTTCCTTCTGAAGTACATCAGTGAAAATCCCGCGTTTCTCTTGTCCTATAACAAACGAGGGGTGCATCTGGGGTCTCTTTATATGGCGGTGTTTCCATCAGTCTGGGGTCCTGAAAGAGAAACAAGCAAACATAGGCAAGTCCGTGACTCACTAATCCTTATTTATGAGATTTTTAAAGGCCATATATAGAAATGTATAAAGATAAAAATTGCAGTAAAATAAAACATTTAGAGCCTTTCTTCTTGTTGGTAACCTCTGGCCACACCTTTCTTATTCTCTTCTGAGACAACAACCTTGTATGTTTGCAGAAAAAATGCAGGGCACTTAAAGCCATCGAGGAAATTGATTTTCTTCATGAGCGAATTTTTCTTTTTATATTTTATTTTCATTTTTAAGTCTGTACAGAAGATGAATTACATGTTAGACAGGTTTTCCATCTTTTGGTACATCTAAGTCAAGGATAAAAAAAAAATGAAGAATTGGAATGTCTTTCCATTGCCAGGAATGGAATTCATTAACATTTAAAATTCACTAATTCTATTGATCGGTTCCTGGGGGACTTGGTTTAAATTGCTCTACTTCTACCTCCTGAGGTGTAGGCAAGTGGGAAGGAACCAAGGCAGGAAAGAACATGTGATACTCTTTATGTTTAGGGTGGAAGGAAGAATGGGCAGGGCCAGCATTGCCTTTTTATCCCAATTTCTTCTTTTTTTTTTTTGCTCTTCCTTTTTTTTTTGTCTTTGCTAAGAAACGTTATTGTAAATCCCCCTCACCCCATTTGCATGAAACATATGATCAGCAGCAGATTGTACATTTGCCCTCAACTGCATACCCACTAGGAAGACCCAGACAAGCTTTGGCATTGCTTCCGATTTCTATAGGACTGACTTTTTAGCTCCATTAAGACTGATGACAAAGGAACTATTTTTGGTGCCTCTGTGAAAGAAACATGCAGGAGCCTGCTATTTTTCAGTCATCCTGCTGTTCGAAGAGAAAAGTGCCAACAAAGCCACTGCGTATCAAACAGCACTAAATTCTCTTACCTCTGCGGGTTTGTTCTTTAGTCTACCCACTTGCCCCAAAGTGCGGCACATCAAGGTGAACGAGCCCTGCTGGTTGCCTCTCCCAACAAAGGGACCAAAGGTGTATTGCTCCTTTTGTCACCCCCCAGATTATGTATCTTTAAAACATTTTTTTTGTCTTCCAGTGTTAAACAGGGATGCCATTTTCATATCTCATCATGGAATATAGTTTGAAATGCTATCCCCTCCATTCTTCTCAATCTCTGCTCCTGCAAACACACATCCATGCATGTTCAGGTTAAGGTTTGCCTAACTTCACCAAGCAAGTGTAGAAAAACCCCTGTGACGTCAGGCTGGTAAGATTTCTCACACTCTCCCTATGTAGTCATGTGCATTTGGTGACAGTGGGCACACCTGTGTCAGCTATTAATGAGGAATATTTGAGAAAGAGAATTCATGGACACAGAAACCCGGTGGGAAAAAATAAAGTTGGTGAGCACTGTCAGTGAGAATGGAGTGGATGTATATGAAATCTCTAGCCTGATTCCACAGAATAAGTGGGAGAGGCACCACGGAGATATGCCTCAGATAACTTGGAGAGTCATTTACGTCCATTTGAGACCAGAAGTTGTTAGTTTTAAACTGACAGCATAGCTTAAAATTTGGATGATGAACAAAATGTACTGCCTCATATAAAAAAAAAAGGACTCCTGGAAAGAGATTAGAAAGATCCAGTACAGGTGAAGAAAACTGGGATCCATTAGATGAGGGAGGAGACGCTTGGGGATAGGGTACAGTAACAGTGCTCAAAACGTCTGAGAAGTGTCATGGAGAAGACTGTGGCTTTCTTTGTGTTTCTACAGGGGAATGCTTTTAGAAGAATCATAAACATTGAAGTGTATGGGTCAATAAATTTTTTAAAAGTATCTGTTGGAGAAGAACAAGGAATTCGGAAGCCTTGGTGAGTCGTGAACACTGTGGTGGTCAGTCAAGTTGAAGGGAACGGTCAGTGGACGGTCTCATGTAGGGTGAGAAGCGCCGCTCACCCCTCCTTCGTGCTGGGCCTCCATCGTGCAGCTCAGCCCCCACATCTGGTATCTGATGATGTCCTATTACTTCTGCACAGTTTTGTATAAACTAACACTTAGTACGTGCTGCACACCAGGTGAAGTCCTTGGGTTATCTTGGTGAGAAACACAGAGCTGTTTCCCGTTCCTGTGGGTCTTACACTCCGTGGCAAAGTGGAGCAAAGAGATTGACAAAGAACATTAATTCATGTAGGTATGAGTGATTTGGAGACAAAGGAAAAAACAGGCGAATGAGTTAGGTGGACAAGGTTAGTTGTTCTATTTTTTCCAATTTATCGAGGTACGATTCATAAATAAAAGTATACATTTGAGGTATAGCATACCTCAAATACCAAACTTGATGATTTTATATATGTACACATTGTGAAATGATCATCACATTCAAGCTAATTAACACACCTACAACTTCACACAGTTGTGTGTGTGTGTGTGTGTGTGTGTGTGTGTGTGTGTGTGTGTGTGTGTCTGGTTGACAACATGGAAGCTCTTCTCTCTTAGGAAACTTCAAGCACACCCTACAGTATTGTAAACTATCGGAACCATGCGGTGACTTAATCATCTCATAACTGGACGTCTGCACTCTTTGACCAGCATATCCCCATTTCCACCCCCACCCCCAGCCCCTGGCAACCACCTTTCTACTTGGATTCTATGAGTTCCACTCTCTTAGATTCCACAGATAAGTGAGATCATGCAGTATTTGTCTTTCTGTGTCTGGCTAATTTCACTTAGCCCACTGTCCTCCAGGCTCATCCATGATGTCACAAATGGCAAGATTTCCTTCTCTGTATGGCTGAACATATTTCCTTGTATGTATATGCTGCTCTTTTTCTATCCATTCATCCAAGAGTGTACAAATCAACTCAGGTTGATTCCACGTCTTCGCTATTGTGAATAATGCTGCAATGAACATGGGCTGTAGACATCCCTTCGAGCGACTGATTTTGTTTCCTTGGGTACATACTCAGAAGGGGGATTGCTAGATCATATGGTAGTTCTATTTTTAGTAGCTGGGACACAGATACGTTTTGGCAGTACAGCCAACATGGCTTGTTGACTGACCGGCTGAACGTGGTTAGGGATGTGGCCAGGAGAAGGGTGGTCAGGGAGAGAGGAGAAGACAGAGGGATTTTAAGTTTTGTTTTGAGTGACTGAGTGATGCTGACAAAGATGAGGAGAAATGAGGAATGAGCCGATTGTGCAGGATGTGGCAGGGATAGTGCAGAAAGATCGTGTGTACAGTGTGCTTATGGATGCCCAAGTCAGGGACACGATGCACCTACGTCTACGTCTGTATCCCCGTCATCCGTAACCATATCTATACCTTACATACACCCGTATTTCATGTAGTTGCTGTTTAGGACATTAAGTTTCCAAGTCCGTACTTGCTACCATCGGGGTATAGAAGGGAAGGGATGAGAACACCAAAAGAAAGATAGACTATATCAGAGAAAAGAGGTCCGTAAACTCTTGTCTGGTCAGGAATTTAGCTTCAGTGATTGCCCCCTTTCGTCACAGCATCACCAGTTTCTCCCTTGTCTCCGCCTATGGACATCATCTCATTTTAAATTCAGAACAAAATACCTCCTTCTTAGGCCTTCTCTTTCCCTCTAGCTACTGCCCACACCTCTGCTCCTTGCTAGACTGATCCACTTTCTTCTTCCTGTTCTTTCCTCCACACACTCTGAGCACGCCTGCCGCTGTCAGTGATACCCTGGACCTCCATTTTGCCAGATCCAGTAGCCAAGCATCCACTTTCATCTTACTTAACTCCCTTAACAGTAAAACAGGTTTTCCATTCTTACCTCCTGCTCCTTCTCAGCCCCCTCTCTGGGATCCTCCTGTCCATCTAAAGACTCTCATTCAGGGCTTAATCCTGGGCCCTCTCTTCTTTGGTATACATTTTTTTGTATGTCAAAAATATCTCAGTAAAGCTGTTTTAAGCAATTTGTTGCATAGCAATAGAAAACTGATAGACGGGCCGGTAGATTGTCGATGTTATTGGAGTAGAAGAATTGTTGAAAAGTTACGAAGTATTCAAAGAATCAAATCCTTGCAATTTACATGTTGGAGGTGATACAGCTATCTGGAGGCGAACATAAAAGAGAGATGTTGAGGAAAGATTTTAGGGAAAAATTTGGAAGACAGGGGACCGGAAGAACCCTGGTACCGAGAAAGAGAACGTGGGATCGGATGTTGGCTCTTCTCCAATGCCTGCCTGTGCTGTCCTTGACCCTGCCTGCTCTCTGGTCCCTGTGAACCCTCACGTCTTCCCATGGCAGCATTTTGTTTTCCTGTCCTTCCTAAGATATTCAGATTGACTTAATAATTGTAACACTTTATGTACGTTTCTGCTTTATCAAACACCTTGGATGTGGGATCATGTATTGTCAACTCCTGGTCATACAGAGCTTAACTAGGCTTTGCCAGATGGCAAATTCTCCTTCTAATTCTAAGCCAATGTTTATTAAGATTATAACACATTAATACAATTCTCAATTCTTAACGTTATGTGTGTATGTTATTTTTTTCTTCCTTAAATTTGACCTCTTTGTATTAGTTAAATAATTTCCCTCACTTTAAGACTTGTCTTGTGAATTTTTTCAAAGCCCGTGGGGCTCTATGACAAGCTGAGATTTCACTTCCTGTGTCTATACTGTTTGTTACCCTAACTAGTACATCCTTGATATCAGATCATTACATGCATTATCTTAATTTGGAGCAATAGTAGCCTGGCCAGACTGGCTCATCCTCCACTTTCATAAAAATTGAACATATTACATGCTGTTGGTGAAAAACAGAGGCACATTTTGCATGTTTGTTTTTCAGAGCACACCAAGCATATACGTTTGTGGTTTTTAAAAAAATATCTAGTGAAATTTGATCACAGAAATTTAGATGATACTAAAAGCAAAGCACTTAAACTTTAGATAAATTTGAGTTTCATTACATTACCATCACAACTCTTATAACCGTTTCGGCAACAACTGGTAAAAAAAGTCTAGAAATAGACTATACAAAAAATGAAAGCAAATTCAGTTTTGTCATGTGGTGAATTTATAATCCAAAGTCCCTATCTATAATTTTCTGTGCTGTTAGTACATTGATCTCAACAGGATTATTATCTGTGAAATGCTAACAGGGTGTAAAACAGAATTTCCTGCTGAGACAAAGAAATCTCCTTGAATGCCTCTGAAAGGTGATATCTACCCTGAAGTTTATTGTAAATACATATAACCATTGGATTTCTTTTCTCCCTTTCTCCGTAAGCCCTGCTTTTCACGGGGTCATGTGTCTGAAGCCTTTAGGCATTCTGTCTGTATCGCCAGCACAGAGGTTCAAGTGTATTAGAAATTCAAGCCCTACCATAGTGTTGTGCACACAGCAGGAACTTAATAAATAGATATACACATATCTCCTTCTATATTTATACAGACACTTCTCTGTCCCTTTTATATCCCAATTGGGTGACTTCAGTCCTTTAAATATAGAAACTCTGATTTACCAAAAAGAAGCTGTATTTGCTCTTTAAATTACCCTGTCCTTAGTATTTAGAATTAGATGCGTTTAAGAAGTATTTTAGATCAGTTTTAGGTTCACAGTATAATTGAGAGGAAGGTACAGAGATGATGTCCCAGATACTCCCTGCTCCCACATGTGCACGGTCTCCCCCAGGAGCAACATCCCTTAGCGGGGCGGTATGCTTGTTACAACTGACGAGCCTACGCTGACTCATCATTGTCGCTCAGAGTCCACAGTTTACATTAGGGTCACTCTTGGTGTTGGACATTCTTTGGGTTTGCAGAAATATATAATGACAAGTATCTACCATTATAATATAATTCAGGATATTTTCACTGCCCTAAAAATGCTCTGGGCTCTGCCTATATATTCCTCCCCACTCCCAAAGTCTGGCTCTCACTACATAGTTTTGCCTTTTCTAGAATGTTGTATAGTTGGAATCATACGGTATGTATCCTTTTCACAATGGCTTCTCCCACTTAGTAATATGCATTTAAGTTTCCTCTATATCTTTTTATGGCTTGATGGCTCGTTTCTTTATAGTACTGAGTTATATTCCATCATCTGGATGGACTCTAGTTTATTTATCCATCCATCTACTAAAGGACACCTTGGTCGCTTCTAAGTTTTGACCATTGTGAATAAAGTTGCTGGAAACATGTGTAGGTTGTTGGATGGACATAAGTTTTCAGTCTCTTTGGGTCAACCAGTAATTTTCAGAATCGTCCTTCTTCCCTTCCTTTCTGAGGTTAGTTTTGATTTTTTCTGACTTACTTGAAGTATACCAAGTGCTTCCAGTGCATTCCATTTTTCCTTGTTATAGCCAAGTTTCTTTATGTTTCCTGCCAGCAGAGAATTCTAATAGGTCAGGCACTGTCACCGGATCAGAGTCTACCAGCATGATTTCCAGAGAGTTCTGTGGACAAACAACTCCGGTTGTTGAATTCCAACCTCAGAACTTTACTTGGACCATGTTATATCAGCCTGGGAGGCTGACAGTAATAAATGAGAAGTGCATTCTTATGTGAGCATATCGTATTCACTCTGCATTCTTTTATACTCTGTACAATTATCATGTTGTGTGATTATACATTAATGACCTAAAATTGGCCTTGATCAAGTGCTCCCTAACTAACTACACACATATTCTACCAGTCTGCATGAAGAACTAACTGCTCAGATTTGATATATATTTTATATGACATATGGATTGGAAAGGAGAAAATTGATCTTCTAGAAGATCTAATGTGTTATTTGCTCACTCAGATGTTCTCATTATGCATAACTCTACAATTCTTGGTGATGATTTTTGGGCCTGGAAGCTTGAACTTCTTCTGTTGTGGATAAATACTTGCTATTTTATCTGTTGTGTATGCCGACTTTGCTGAGTTCTGTCTGTACCCTTTAGGTTAGGACACCCTTTTTGGTTTACCCAAGTGCTATCTGTACCTGGGTCGTTTAATCAGTCTGAGCCAATTAGTAATGTGCCAATCCAGTGGTTAAGTGCTCATATACCTGATTTTTATATTTTGCTCTAATTCTAAGTGCTCTTGCCATAATTTTGTGTTATGCAATATTTTCTCCATTTGAACATAGGAGTCTGCCTATTGGAAGAAAATAAGTCACAGCTTTATATGTGAAAAGGTTGCTCTTTCCAAGTTTGTTGTTGTTTATTTTTGTTTTTTAAAAAAGTTGGTTACCTAGAAGAACTGACTTCTAAATACAGCATTTCACATGGCCTTGTGGGCCGTTAATATTCAAACTCAGCTATGTTATTATTATAATCTATACTAAAAAGAGCTGTGGTGTTAACTTGTGGGGCTATTGTGAAAATTAATATGGAATAAATTATTTCTGTACATGGAAGCAAATTTAGATGATCATAGTCCAAACTGTGTCATTGAATGGATACAAAATTGAGGCCCAGTTAATGTGAACGAATTGTCAAGATTGTGTACCTAATTAGAACCCCTGTAAAGGATAAAACATATTTTTTAAGTGCAATGTGAAAGACAAATAAAACCCCAGAAACTGTAATGGGATATAAAATGGAAGGCAACATGCTTATGTTTATTTCCTGGAACAAATTTCTTCCCCAGACAGTACATGGGATTATTAAAAATGATAAGTAAAATATTAGATGTTATTTGTGGGGGCAAGATACCCAAATGCCATGAACCCTCTTTGACAGAATTATACAGACTGGAGGAAAAGTTTCAGAATGCTCTTTATCCCATCACCGAACACTTACTTTCATATCTTCCCCATAATATAATAGCATCCACTGAGGTTAAAATGGTGGTAAAGAAAAGGGACTTTCTGGATAAACTTGGACATTCTTACCTTTGTTTTATCTTCATTTCCTCCCGAGAGGGAAAATATGAAATTGATAGATTGCTTAATGTGTTTGACCTTATTCAGAGGTGTTTTGCATTTATATTGGAGAATTTGAAAAGGATTAGAGATCGATGCTTAGGAAACAGGACATTCATTCATATTTTAGATTTTCCTTTCACTAGATGTTGATGAAGCTTCCTCACCAGGCACTGTTCTAGATGCTGCAGATGCGCAGGAGGCAAGAAGAACAAAGGCGGTGTGTGAGGGTGTGGAACGTCACTGCTATCTTCGAGGAGCCTCAAGGAGGCCAGTGGCTGGGGCAGAGACATGTAAAGGGATGCAGTTGAGAGGAGGTCGGGAGGAAACAGAGGAGAAGATGGGACCCGGCTTAGGCCATTGTAGGACTTGGCTTTTACTCTGGTGGGAATGGGCAGCCTTTGCAGGGCTTGGAGCAAAGACTCCTGGGTTAAAAGCATGACCCTGGCTGTGTGTTGAGAATAGAATCCAGGGGCGAGGACAGAAGTAAGTGATTAGTTAGGAGGGCTATTTGTGAAGGGCAGGTAAGGACTGTGTGTGTCTTGGAGATATGTGGGAGCAAGGGGTGTGGTGAGGCAAGGCTGGCCTGTGGACATATCCTGAAGGGAGACCTGGAAGGACTTGTCCTTGGATTGGATGTTGGATAAAGAAAGGCCTGAGCAACAGGGAGGATGGAGTGCCCATTTACAGATACGGAAATTTTTTCAAAAGATTTTATTCATTTATTTGAAGGAGAGAGCAGAGCGAGCAAAGGAGAGAGAGAGAGAGCACAAGCGGGGGGAGTGGCAGGCAGAGGGAGACGGAGAAGCAGGCTCCCTGCTGAGCAGGAAGCCTGATGCTGGACTCGATCCCAGGACCCTGGGATCATGACTTGAGCCGAAGGCAGACGCTTAACCAACGGAGCCACCCAGGCGCCCCCAGATATGGAAAATTTTGTGCAAGTAGACGTTTTGGGGCCAGAGCTAGGGCCATAGAGTGGGTATAAAATCAGGAGTTATGTTTGGGGCATAGTCCTTACACGTGCCTATTGGGCATCCAGGTAGAGATGCAGACAGTCTGATTATACAAATTAGGAGTCCAAGTGAGATGTCTGGTTAAACGCAAATGTGGTTTCAGTGGCACGCAGATAATATTTAAAGTCAAGCACTTAATAGAGGTCCAGAGGGGAGCAGTTTGGTACGTGGAGCAGAGCACAGGTCCAAGGACTTGAGTCGCACTTTGCCCCCACATTCGGCAGGTGCAGACAGAAGTAAAGGATGAAAGGAGCAGCCAGTGGGGCCTGCCAAAGTGAGCTCTGTGTGCTATTTCGAAACCAAAATGAAGTGGTTTCCATGTGGGACAAGTGACCAACTGTGGTAAGTGCTGTTGTTAGTTCGTGTAAAATGAGAATTAAAAAAATGACCATAGGATATCGTAACCTTGGGGAAGAAACTCATCTGAGAGGGTTCAAGAGAGAATGGGAAGAGAGGGTTTGGAGATAGCAAATATATATACTTCTATGAAGGAGATTTTCTGAAGAAGAGGAGCAGGAAGTGGAATGATAGGAGGTCGAGTGGGATCCAGAGAGGTTCGTTTATTTATTTTTAGTATGCTTGTATATGGGATGGAATGATCTAGTAGGAAGAAAGCAGAGAAAGAGAAGACTTGAAAAACCCATTGCACCTAATCGATTTCCCAATTCATTTTCGACAAGTTCATTTTAACTTTACAGGACAGAAACGTCCCCAGACCCCGATCTCCTGTTACATGAAATTACATCTCTACAGGCGGTTGGATGATCCTGAGGTGGGTGTGTTGGAAATGCTCGAACATGACACTTTCGGGATTTAGTGCACATTTGTAAGAAGAGACAGAGAGTTCTGTGGGTTGGAAGAAGAACAGAATGGTGTGTATGTTGATACTGGTCTGGGGGAAATTATTAACTTCTCATTCAAAGAAGACAGAATGAAGGGGTAGGAAGGGAAAATTAGCACCAGTCACTCTTTTTTAAAAATTTTTTTATTGTTATGTTAATCACCACACATCACATCATTAGTTTTTGATGCAGTGTTCCATGATTCATTGTTTGTGCATAACACCCGGTGCTCCATGCAGAACGTGCCCTCCTCAATACCCATCACCAGGCTAACCCATCCCCCCACCCCCCTCCCCTCTAGAACCCTCGGTTTGTTTTTCAGAGTCCATCGTCTCTCATGGTTCGTCTCCCCGTCCGACTTACTCCCCTTCATTCTTCCCCTCCTGCTATCTTCTTCTTTTTCTTTTTTCTTAACATATATTGCATTATTTGTTTCAGAAGTACAGATCTGTGATTCAACAGTCTTGCACAATTCACAGTGCTCACCATAGTGCATACCCTCCCCAATGTCTATCACCCAGCCACCCCATCCCTCCCACCCCCCACCACTCCAGCAACCCTCAGTTCGTTTCCTGAGATTAAGAATTCCTCATATCAGTGAGGTCATATGATACATGTCTTTCTCTGATTGACTTATTTCACTCAGCATAACACCCTCCAGTTCCATCCACGTCGTTGCAAATGGCAAGATCTCATTCCTTTTGATGGCTGCATAATACTCCATCGTGTATATATACCACATCTTCTTTATCCATTCATCTGTCGATGGGCATCTTGGCTCTTTCCACAGTTTGGCTATTGTGGACATTGCTGCTCTAAACATTGGGGTGCACGTACCCCTTCGGGTCCCTACATTTGTATCTTTGTGGTAAATACCCAGTAAGCACAAGTCACTCCTGAAATACGCGGGGGTTAGGGACACCAACCCCCCACCCCCCCCGCCCAGGTGAAAAATCCCTGAATAACTTTTGACTCACCCAAAACTTAACTACCAATATTATAAACAGTCGATTCACACATATTTTGTATGTTAGATGTATCACATATCATGTTTTTATAATAAAGTAAGCCAGAGAAAGAAAATGTTAGTAAGAAAATCATATGGAAAAGAAAGTCTATTTACAGTATGTACTATATTTATTGAAAAAAAGCTGTGTGGAAGTGGACCTGTGCAGTTCAAGTTCATGTGTTCAAGGGTCCACTGTATTTACTCAGCAGAGAGAAAAAAATACATCTTGGGCTCAGTTGTAAGCTTCAAGAAAAGTTGTAATTTGATGACACTGGAAGAGTGACAGATAAGGATGATACTGAAGGGAATGTGGGAGTTAAATTCTGGTATTTCACAACAGGGACTCAAGGCTCATTTCTAAACTTGACAGAATAATAGCACATGAAAATACGATTTAAAAACGGGTAAGTGCCAGAGAAAGCAGAACTGGGAGTGGGGTCTCAAGAGCAAGAGGTAACAAGGGGCTGGGGTGGCTTTTCACAGGGAAGCTCACCACATAGTGTGAATTTTAAAATTTGATTTAAAAATAGGAAAAGAGAGAAGCAGAGGTTATAGAGGAAAGATGTGGAGGGATAAAGTTCTACCTGTGGAGCTCCTTTCACGTAATCCTCCTGCTTTCTCATTTTATGAGCTCATAGAGGCACTGTATTAAGAAATAGCCAGTATACCCATACTCTCACTAAAGGATGTTAAGTACTATGCATTCAATTGCAGATAGTTAGTTATATTTAAAAATTAAGGGTTAAGCGTCCAACACATTAATTAAGTCTATTATCATTAGAGAAGCTTTCTGGAATGGAAGCGGCAAGTGATTTGGTTTTGTGTTTTACAAAACACAAAGCATAGCTTACAAGTGTGTGGGTTCTGTTTGCTTACATGTGATTTAAGATTCTTATCTACCAATATTCATTAGTGAAATTCATGTGCATTTTGTTTTGTTTTGTTTTATAGTAAAACTCTTTGAAGTTTTCAGATCAGTGTTCCTGATTTGGGAAAACGATTCAGGTCGTTGAAGATTTCCATATCGGCAGCTTATGTGTGCCTTTAAGGGGACTGAGAACCTTCTCACTGGGCTGATAAGCATCAACCCCCTTTTCCTTCATCCTTGGGTTCCCCAGTGAGGCCTATGCGGGAGAGCTCCCAAAGCTGTGGAGGCCACTGTGGATCTCACATTACTCCCACGTACACAAGAACGTCGTGGCAGGTTGGAGGCAAGTCATTCTCAGGGCTCAGCACTGACTTCCTCCTGGAGGTGGGGGCACTGCAACTCTCCACATGTGGTGGCCAGCAACAAAAGGATGGGCAATCCTTTTGCAGTGACTGCCCCCAGCCATGCAATTTGGGATTCGCTTGTTTCAGCTGGTGGGTTCCATTACCAAACTGTTTATGAATATGAATAATTAACCTTCATGGAATTTCTTCTATTAAAATATAGAAATATTCATCCTCCCCCCCGACCCCATTAAAATTTAAAGCAATTTTTATTCTTTTCTCTGAACACCAAAATTTAGGTCAAGGTGTGTTTGGGATGGGTTGGGAGGTGAAGGAAGAAAATAGGTTTCACAGGAACTATGACTCTCAGGGAAGTATATTATTCTTTGTGATTACATTTTTTTTTTTTTTTTGAACTGACACAGTGATGCCAACATGCATTCCTAATGTCTAGATTTATAAGGCGTTACTGGATAGCCACAGGGTCACTGTGGGGGAAATGAAATCTTAAATTTTATTTACTTACAAACTACTTTCTTTCCTATAGATTTTTTTTAACACAATGTATTTAACACTAGAAATATGTCACTGAGCTGGACAGTGAAGGAAAATGTATGTGTGGTTTTTAAATAATACTAAGTCAACTTGCACTTTTCTACTTATTTACGTTTTCATGTTGAAGGTTAAACAGAGTAACAAATTATATGAAAAACGTGTGCCCAGGACAGTTACCTTTAAGTCATTTATAATTAGCATATATTTGAAATTTTCAGAGAAAATGTTCTCTACAATTCAGGGCCTGGATTATTATTATTATTTTTTTTAATCACCGGCTTAAAAATGCTAAAAGAGAAAGGAATAGCAATCATAAGCTTAGCACTTCAGTTAGGTTAAGAATTTGGTTGTGAATCTAATAAAGCCTTGAATTGTGGAGGTCAATCCTCCTATTGCTTTTCCTATAAAATGTTGTCAAAACAAGTGGATACTACGGCTTTCAAAATGCATTCGCCAGGCATTCTGCATCAGAGTGGAAACATTCGTGTACTCGAGACCATTAAAGAAAAGGAAGCTGTCAGTTCCCGTGTGTTCAAGTATGAGCCTGTCTGCAGTCACTCTGTATCCCGTAAACGCCGAGCGGAAGTGTCAGGCTTCACATCACCATGATGAGGGGAGGGAGGGAAGGGAATTCACACTGGAAAATGCAAATAAAGCATTTCTTATTACTTTCTAACATGACACAGGCTCATTTTTTTTTTTCTTCTTTAAATTTAAAGTTCTCTGCACATGGAGGATATAACCACTGATTGGGGCGAAGTTGTTACAATGCTTGCTGGCTTGCTACAGTTAAAAGTTGAAAGGATAAGTCTTTTAGACAACTGTGTCATATATATCTGAGAGAGAAAGCAGATGAGCACCTTGTTTATGCAGGTGACTTAGCAAAAGCGAAAGGAAAAGGGGGAGAAAAAATAACTATTTTGGAGTCAATAGAAAGACTATTAAATGTCCTATAACCCATAACTTCTGCATCTTTCCTCATAAGAACAAAATTTTAAAAAGCTAATACTCAGACTGAGAAGTCTGAAGAGCTATAAGATTGAGATTAGTACAGCAAAAATTAGCAAAATTTATCCAAAATATTTTTGTAAGTGCTCAATTCATCAGTTAATCAAATTAACCTAACATTGAAGGACTGGATAAAGAAGGTTTGGCCTTAAACTCACAAAACTCAGTGGCCTCCCACCGCAGCTTCTGTGAGAGAGGACTTCTACGCATGTTCTAAGCAACTGCTCTGTGCCAGGTGGACTCTCAAGATGTTTGTTGTTATTTTTTGCTTTATTTTCTTAACGTTCATTGCCTCCTTTGAGCCACAAAATCAACTTGCAGTAGGAAGAACCCGATGTTGGGCCATCATGTGTTTCAGGCACACAGTATGAAGCTATAGGACTGCCTTGACTTGACGTCTGGCGATTCTCGCCATCCAGCCTGGGGGTCCAAACTTTCAGCGCAGGTGTCGGCGACTTTGGCAGAGAAGAGCCACTGCCATTTCTGGTGAGTGAACACGGACCACCTTGTCACCTTCTTGGGGCCTCTTTCGAGGCAGAACTCCTTCCTTCTCGTAAGTACTGGCATGATGGTATTTCTTCCCCTTTTACTCACTTCCTCATTTCTCTTCTCTCCATCCCTCAGTTTTCCCCTGTGACTGGAAGGACCCAGAGAATGGGAAGAGGGTGACGAAATGTGGGTGCTGCCACTTCCCTCCCATTTTCTCCTTTCGGCCACTGTCTCCATGATCAGATCTGGCAATTCCCATAACTGTCCTGTTGGCACCTGGGACCCTGCTTTGCAGCACTCAGCACAGATGTGATTTGTAATGATTTGTCTTTATACTGATGGATGTTTCACTCACCACTAAACAGCGGCTCCCTTAGGTCCAGGCCAGTGTCTGTTTTGCTGTGATGCTTCACCTACTACAACAGTGCTGGGAGCATGAGCTTGGTTAAAGTAATAAATACAGATTGTCTGAAAATGAAGACCTCGTGCAAGGAGAGCTGTGCCTATTTTCACAATATTTTCTATTTTATTTTATTCCTTTTCCCCCTAATTTTTCTAGTTAGTATTTCCAAAAATGTGTTCCATGATAAAGATGATAGCAGGCATCCCTGACTGTTGATAATTCCTTGGGGGTCCTTCCAGTAGCCCACAATGAAGCATAATACTGGACATTAGTTTGAGATATGTTTTTACCAAGTTTCATTGATTTATTTTGCTCCTTGGGAACAGAAGCTGAATATTATCAATGACTCTTTGGCAACTATGAAGTGGCCATATGGGTCTTTTCTTTCAACATATTAATATTGGAACTAAATACTGTGCTTTCAAATATCAAATCAATAACTTATTACTGGAATGAGCTGTATCTGGTTAGTTTGTTATTCTTCTAATATACGTTTGATGTAGCATTTGATGTAGGCTTTGTTTCAATGCTCACATGTTCGGTTTCTCTTGTGTTAGGGTGCTTCCCAACCTCAGTTTTGGTATCAAGTTAATTTGGTTTCACAAGAAAAAGAATTATGTAGCACTACTTTTCCCCTGTGGAGGAAGGAGGAGTTTCCAAAACCGGGGGGAATTTCCCTTTTCTTACCAGTTTGAGAACAAGTTGCTCATTAGCCTGTCTGTGGTGGTTATATTTATTTATTTATTTTAAATTCGACAGAGAGAGATTGAGAGAGAGAGAGAGAGAGAGATAGCACAAGTGGGGGGCATAGAAGGGGGGGAAGGAGAAGCAGGCTCCCCGCTGAGCAGGGAGCCTGATGTGGGACTCGATCCCAGGACCCTGAGATCATGACCTGAGCCAAAGGCAGACGCTTAACCGACTGAGCCACGCAGGTGCCCTGTGATGGTTCTATTTAGAAAGACAATTCTTCACCTTTTCTCAGGGTACTGGTCTGTTGACATGTCTCAACTCAACTCTTTACCTTTTCTCAGGGTACTGGTCTGTTGACATGTCTCAACTCAACTCTTTACCTTTTCTCAGGGTACTGGTCTGTTGACATGTCTCAACTCAATTGTAGCAACTGCCTCTTTCAGGAAGACCTAGGAAACCATTTGCCTCATTGAGCTTTTTAAATTCATTGTGCAGTCTTGCATGGTGCATTCTGTTACGATGACTTATAGCTTTCAGTTTGCCTGGTTCTATGTTTATTTTTCATTGTTATGTCGAATTTGTAACTCCCTCTGCCCAATTTCTTTAATGGCACACTAGCCCGCCAACTCTGCCGTGCAGGCTGGACCAGGAGGATGTAATCATCGTAGAGCAGAGAAGAGGGTGGAGTGCTCTATAAAGATGGTCACTGGAGTCTTCTTGGAGAAGACACCTGAAGGGAGGAGAGAAAAGAAGGTGGCTCAGGCAAGGGGCACACTGTGCCAAGCCCTGGGAGTGGGAAGCGGGGCTCCTGGAGTACAAGGAACCACTGGGAGAGAAGATGCTTCCACGAGGCTGAGAGGGTAGCCAGGGAAATCTTCAGGGCCATCTTAGTTCATGATAAGGAGTTTGCATGTCCTTCTTTCCTTCTAGGTGTAGTGGGAGCCATTGATAAATCTATAGTTCAATGTTATGTGTGAGAATTAGGAAACACCCATGACATTTACAAAGATTCTGAGAGAAGCAGCTATTTCAAAGTGGCAGTAAAAATTGGAGACTCATCAGAACTCCTGTAACAAAGTAGGCTCTAGAACTGGGCTTTCTAGTGGTTTGGAAATGGCAGTGCTCCAAGTCCACCATTTAAGGTTTCCTTTCAGACTGTCTTATAATCATCTTCTATTACTGTCTTCCAGTTGCCACTTCTTCTGTGATCCCATGGCACTTTGTACTGTCATCTGCTGATGCCATCTTGCTTTCCTTCTGTTAAGCCCACTGAGTATATGTCTGTACAGATGATTTAAGATAGGGGAAGTGGGGGCGCCTGAGTGGCTCAGATGGTTAAGCGTCTGCCTTTGGCTCAGGTCATGATCCCGGGGTCCTGGGATCAAGTCCTGCATCGGGCTCCCTGCTCAGTGGGGAGCCTGCTTCTCCCTCTGCCTCTCTCTCTCTCTCTCTCTCTCTGACTCTCATGAATAAATAAATAAAACATTAAAAAAAAAAAGATAGGGGAGGTGTTTGCCAGAGAAAAGTTTTCTAGAGAAAAGAAAGACTCCAGGTAATTTAGGATAAGAATATCCCCAAAGATCCACTGCTAATTTTCATTTTAGTTTTGATCTAATTTATATAACTTTAAAGACAGATGTTGCACTCAGATTTTGTGTCCACTAGACAAGGAAACATTCAAGAACAAATTTTGGAGAAAACAACAGAGTGTTCTTAACCTAGTGTTTTTCCATGTAAGGACTTTAAAAACACAACAATAGCATTTTCTTACAGTTATTTCAAAAAAGGGATAATGTTGTAATACCTACAAAGGAGGAAGGGCATCATTTCTGAAACTGGTTTTGTCTTTTAAGTTCAAGAAACATAAATTTATTAAGAAACTCATGATGGTGCTCTCATTTTGCCCATTTCTCTCTTGATCTGTGAGTACAGCCTCATAAGGCTGAACTAGTCCGGGGGCAGAGATGTGGGTGCCAGAGGGATGGGAGTTGGGAAGAAAAATGAGGGATGGATCCTTTCCTTTCTACTTGGAGCTGTCAATTCAGCCAATCCTAAAGATGGTAACTATTTACTTTTTAAATTCTTTTTATTGTATTTTTACTTGCAGAGTATCATGAGACCAAATTTTATTATAAAGGATAATAAACAGAGAGCTGGGTCTACTGATTTCTTACCTCTACCAATAATACTGAGGTATCAGTAAATGTCTTATGCTCTGGAGGAAGAAGAAAAGGCCCCGCTTTGGAGCCTGAGTAAAGAGAGCTGATGATAGGAAGGAGAGATATATTAAAGCAGTGTCTACAGGAGAGAACAAAAGTAGGTCCCTCATCCTGGGGAAAAAGCCAAGTGTGTGGTTTCAAGGGTAGTGAGTCCAGTTGAGAGAGGCCACTGCATGCCAATGTGGCCCATGAGTTGGAAGATCCGGACATGAAACATGTTCCAGAGATGGCGGGGTCCATGGGGCTCTCCGTCTTATCCCATTTCATCTTCACAACATACTATAGACTGAAAGTCTGGGTCTCTCCCAAATTCGTATCTTGAAACCTAACCCCCAGTGTGATGGTGTGAGGAGGTGGGGCCTCTGGGAGGTGATGAGGTCACGAGGGTGGAGCCCCCAGGATGGGATTAGTGCCCTTATAAAAGAATCCCCAGAGAGTCCCGTCTCCTGTCCCATCATGTGGAGACACGAAGAGAGGAGACACTGAGTCTGCTGGAGTCTGGATCTGGGATGTCTGGTCTCCAGAACGTGAGGAATGAACATCTGTTCTTTATAAGCCACCCAGCCTGTGGTGTTCTGTTAGAGCAGCCCAAATGGACTCTTTAAGAGAGTTATAATTATTCTCTAATCATTCACTGATTTTGGACTTTATGACCAAGCCGAAGAGTCATCTGTCAGAGATCTGACCCAAAGCTTCACGTTGTTTCTAACAGCAGGAGCACGGCGACATGGCCATAGAGCTGGCCACCTGCTTCTGCTGTCCCTGACGGTGAGAAGCCATCGCCAGCCTAGGAACTGATGCCGAGCCCCTCCTGCTTTCCACTCCTCATTTCCAATAAACGAGTCTCCTTAGGACAACAAACTTCCAGGAAGCTTCTTATGTACAATGATCTCAAAAGCAGGCCATTTAAAAACAGTGTGGAGCTTTGAGACACATCCTAACTGATGAACTTTACAGCCTAAAAAGAGTTCCTGAATGCACAATCATCTTGGTATGTGGGATGTCAAAATGCTGGTTACACCGCCTGGTCCAAAGAATAACCTTATTGGCCAGGAAGTGTTCATGCTACGCTAATTGTTCCCAAATGCCAGGCCTGATAGTGGGTGCCCCTTTGTGCTTTACCCCTCCCCCCCAGTAATAACAAGGACATTACGTGTTACTGGAATTATCTGCGTTTCACAGATAGCAAAGCTGAGGCTCAGAAAAGTTATTGATATCCAGGATTTCAACTGGAAAGTTGAAGAGTTCCAGAGTCTTTTCAGTACATCTGCTGGTTTCATCAAAACTATGTATCACCCACTGTGGCAATTTCAAGAATTTGCCTCATTGGATGAGGAATCCGTAAAAGTCCTTATCGATCTCTTTCCTACCATCTTCCCAGCCTCACTTAGCACTCAGCTCCATCCTCTAGCTAGCCACAGCTTACAGAGTGACCTGGAGCCAGCATTAGGTCTCGAAACTATGTAAGTTTCCACTGTTTCCTCCTACCCATTTTTTCCCCAAAGCCCTGTGTCATACTCCCGTTCCATAAATTACCATCGTGCAGACCAACATCACATTCAGCAGGCGCTTAGCTTTGATCACAGATGTGCTGACACAATCAAATCTCTCAAAGTCCAACTGCTTCCCTGAAATGAAAGTGTTTGCTTCCAGGAAGTACAATTCCAGCCATCTCTTCGTCTAGTGCATGCAAAGTGAAAACAGTCATTTCCAGTTACATTAAGAAAAGCGGGTATTCTCTTTAATTTTCCAGGTGAGTGATCTGTAATCCTGCTTTGTGTTAAAGTTTCTGGAATATATTTTCTTGTTGATCAGAAGTTAAGACTCACTTGTTCCCCTGTGGTTACTAAAGCTTTGGAAAATTTTCTGCCAAAAGCAATGGTTAACACTGCACACTAAACATGGTGAAACCAAGATCAATTATGCAATCTCAAAATGAATGTTCTGCTATTTCCACAGGATGAAGTTTTGCTAGTAATGTTTCCCCATCAAGTGGGGAGAGAGAGTAGAAAATGACCCATCGTCCAATTTACAAAAAAAAAAAGGGTGCCATCTGGACTCTTTCCAATGGTAAGGCCCACAGCCTGGGTAACTTTACTGTGCAAGTAAGTGAGACTGACTGAGCTTATTCAGATTATTTTATTGTGATCTTTACGACAACTACTACCATTCCCATGACTATGTTAAAGTAGTTAAACATGGAATCCATTAGGCTGGAGTGGCTCTAATGTCTCGGTAGCCTATGTATGCAAACCAGAACCTAAGCTAGACTCAGTGCCCTTGAATCAAGGAAGTAAGACTCAAGAACAATGAACAATCAATCACCAACAACCAACCAAGTTGTTGCAAATAGGGCGACTGCTTAAGCTATAGCCAAGCAAATAATTGCTTTGCTTCGCTTCAGCATCTTCTGTATAAAAACCTTGCCCCTAGCTTCTGTCAATGGAGTGCTCCTAATTGCCTTTGGTTTGGTATTGCCCCATTTAAATTGGTGCAGGCTCAAACTCCTGGGAAAAAAATTAATATTCCTCAGCTTACCTTTTAACACATTCACCCACCACTTTCCCGAACAGTGTTTCTACACTGAATCTGTGTAGAGGAGTAGCCCACTGAAGAGGAGTAGAAGTTTCCATATTGCAAAAATCCACTTTTCCTCACTTTGCCTGGAAGTAGACATCAGTGAAACACAAGGAAATGACAGGTCCAATGACATTTTGGGAGAGATAATGTTAAAATGATTTTAATGAAATAAGGACAAGGAATAATTTCATGATTACACATGCATGTCTAAGGAGCAGTTAATGAATATTGATATAACACATGATGAAAATATGCAAGATTATACCGTACATTATGGATTAACCAAGTCACAGCAATTAACCTGAAGATGATGATAAGTGCACATTATTTAATATTAAAAAAAAGGGAGGGAACTGCCATGTTAAACCCCACCTCAAGACTTACTAATACAAACACAACCACAGCGTGCTTTACCCCACCTGCCGGGATTCTTCCATGCTCTTTGACCAGAAAGCACTGAATTCTTCCCCAGTTGGTGAGGTGGCCAGACTTTCTAGTAGAACAGTTCCCTGAAACCCCCTATAAATTCCAGAAATGTGCTTATTTTAGTTAAGAAATAAGACATCTTAATAAGTGTTAATAACTCAGTGATTAAGTTCCAAAAGAGTAGGCTTCACCCCATGTAGAAGGTACATCACTGGAATTAGGTTATTTGCTTACAATCATATAAGAAGGGTAAATGTGGGGCATATTTAGGGCATACGTGACTGTATTTTTTTATGATTCTCAAAATGCCGTCCGTGGAAGAAAGAAATTATGTAGACTACCATAAGATCTTAACTGCACTTTGGGGAGAATATGTAGTCAAGGACCAGATATACCATATCAAAAATGAAACTTATGCATTGTACAACTTCTCTAAGTTGAGCACATCTATTCATTATTTCATGAATCATAGCTGGGAAATTAGTTATTAATACAAAAGCTGGTTGCTTTAAGAATTCAGGTTCTTCTCAGACAGAGGTGGGAAGTGGGTGGCAGTCTCTCCCTGCTCTGCAATGTAAGCTAGAACCCTAGTGACTGTCTTCTCTGGCCCTAGGTATTGTCTGCTTGTCAAAGTGATCTGGAGAAGTTTGACGGGACGTGCATGCAGCAATAAAAAACAAGATGAAACCAATATCCTGTCACTTTTAGAGTGAGCCCATGGAGGCACTGGATGAGAAGCACAGGGGAGAGAGAATACTGGAAGCTGTTCACTTGCGGAACAGTAAGCTGATACATACCTTCCTGTCCTTGGGAATGTCGGACAGCCTAGCGCCCAAGCAATAGGAGAAGGAAAAAAAAAGGAACTATGGGTTGCTCGTCAGAGGAGTCTTGATTGTCACAGTAACAAGCTTCTTTGTCCTCTCCTTATCCAACTTTTTGAGAACGTTACAATAATTTTCTTTGGGGAAAATTGATGTGATGGAGGACAGAGCATACACGTTTCCAGCGCAGCTGTGCTCATGAGAAAATCCATCTAAGTAAGAGCAGGAGACAGTTCCCAGACACCAGTGAGATGAGGTGTCACTTGTCAGAGCAGGAGTCTTCATGAGCAGTGTAGGGGCCGGGGCTAGAGGGAGGGCAAGAAAACATATGCATGTTTTAAGCCAAGAACCCAGAAGAAGGAGGGGGAGAGAATTTTAACAGCTGCTGTTAAATTTTACTCATAAGTGTGAAACATGGGGGAGGGGGAGAGATGTCTGAAGAATAATTTTGGAAAGTTTGGATGTGTGAATGACTATGTCACCCCCTGATTCACCACTTTAGGAAGATCGACAGTAAACAGATTATTTTTCAAGGATGTTGGTTTTAAAATATGGTTTCTTTTGAATGTGATCTTGGGCCCAGGAGATCGGGCTTTGCCAAGTTACACATGTGGTTCCTGAGGAGGGGTGTGTAAAGGAACATTTCCATGCATGGGAATGGCTCAGACTAGACTCATCATTACGTCCTCCCAGGTCAGCTAAACCTTTCAGGCGTCTCTCTTTTGTTCATGGCAGCACTCACTAAGAACAGCACCCACAGCTTCTTTGTACTCTCATATTACTACTGTAACCACCAGGCGAGGAGAGAGTTAATGATGGTTTAACACTCAATACGCATGATAATTGGTTCTGAGTTCAGCTACAACCCATGTTAACAGTTTTTAGCAACGATGTCTGCTTTCCTGGGATATTGTGTCATATCCATACCCCCAACATATAGCAAATTTAACAAAATCAATCAACATGAAAATATTGATTAATTATGACATAGTGAATTAAGGGAGTAAAGTGCTAAGCAGGCACGCCAAACCCCTTTTCCCATCCTGGAGCGCTCCAGCCATGCAATGACCACACGTTGCAGGTAATGCCTGAAGATGGGTGGCGTGGATGCATACGGGCAGCATTAGGGGCCATGTCACCGCCCCCACCCCCCCCGCCCCAGGACATTCCTGGCACAACTCTTCTAACATCGTGATGACCAGGGGAAGTAAGGACTCCTGTTTCATTCAGCCACCTTTGCTACATTTAGGTTTAGCTTTAGATTCTCTGTCCTATTATTTCTTCTCTTTTTGGTTTGTTTGTTTTGATTTCCTTTATTCACCAAAGTTTTATTTTTGCTCTTCTTTCAGGGGCTCCCAAGGAAGTCAATAGGACACTCTGTTCTTTGATATGTTCCTATATTTTCTATCTCACTAGCAATAATGAGTTATGGATTTGTGGGATTATGCCCTTTTTTACAATCTTATCATGATCATATAGATATGAGTCTAGAAAAAGTAAAAAAGAAGAAAGGAACATTATCTTGCCAAATATTATTGTCAGTTTCAGGGGTTCTTGTACTTGGCAGATTGTGCCAATCAAAGAGCTGTGGCCAGGAATTCAAAACTCTGAGGTTGTATTCCTGCCCTTTCATGTTAATAAGCGTGTCAGGCTCTGTGAGCCACTGCCTTCTCATCTGCAAAATGAGAACATTCATGTTGACTTTGGGCCTCTAGAGACTTGCTGCCAAGGTATTTCTGGCAACAATGCAAGGCCACTGATCAGTCAACGGTTGCTCTGTAATCCGGATTACCGGGTGCTGTTGGGGAAACCTGCCCCAATGTAGGAGGAGCCCGCGGAAGTGACGTGGACCCTGGAAAGGGGAAAAAGACTCAGCTTTCATGTGGCAAGTTTGTCACAAACACGCTTCCCAGACATGAAACGACAGATGTTTTCTCCGTGCAAAACCAGAACTATACAAAAATGAGGAAAAGAGGAAAGACTAAAATGGGTAGATGGATAAATAAGTTGTAGACCCTTTTCCACATGAGGATAAATAGAATTTCTTTAATTAGAAAAATTCATGACTTGGGGCACCTGGGTGGCTCAGTCAGTTGGGTATCTGCCTTCGGCTCAGGTCATGATCTCAGGGTCCCGGGATGGAGCCCTGAATTGGGCTCCCTGCTCATCAGGGAGTCTGTTTCTCCCTCTGCCCTTCCCCCTGGCTTGTCCTTTCTCTGACAAATACATAAATAAAATCTTAAAAAAAAGGAAAAATTCATGACTGTAAGAAAAGTGATGGAAATTTTAATTAAAAAATATAGGTACTGTTATGGTGACTAACAGAATATAATAAAAAAATATAGGAGCAAGAAGATCTGTTGGATCCTCATATCATCATCAAGGAGCCAGTGACAAGTCTTTCTGCATTTTAGAGGCCAGTCTGGCTGCTAAAGCACAGTCTACTCCAAAGCATATCCTACTTATCTTTGACCGGCATGCTCACTTGCCACCATATTCTTCTTATAGAATAACGGTGCAAAAGTAATTTTTTAATAAAAAAACAGTTATGAAATTGTCAGGAATAGCTATTTCTTTTGAGGCGTTAATACATTAATTTTATAATGGCTTGTTTGGAGAGAGAGTTAGAGAGAGACACTGACAAACAGGGAGAAGGAGAGAGAGAGAGAGAGAGAGAGAGAGGGACAGAGACTTATTGTTTCTCATTAAACCAGAAATCAGAACAAAGGCTGAAAAACTGACAATGCAATGTGACGCTAACGTTGGTAGGCGCTCCAGTCATTCACGTTGGTTGGTTTCTGCTCTTAAATTAGCATAATTGGCAGCTGATATGTCATATATTTCAAAGTCACTGCAGGTAGAGAGGTTTTTAACTTTGGTGAAGGCATGGCTTTTAGCAAATCTCTTGCACATGATCAATGATTGTTTTAAAATTACAAGCTGGAGATAATCACCCTGTATGATCCATTAGAGTTTGGGCCTTTTTTCCTAAATGCTTTTAGAAACAGGAAGGGCATCATATTAATTCTCCTCGGGATTTCATTAGTTTCATGTCACTCCTTCCATTAGTTATATGCTATTTCACATTGCTGTCAATGACACAACACTAATTTCTTGACACACACTTTTTTATGGTCCTCATGAATTGTGCTCATGGAAAATGGGCTGAATTTTTTATTGGTTTATCCTGAATGAATGATTATATTGAAATAATTCATGTGTAATTGTTGCCAAGAAGATACTTTTGCAAAAGCATGTGTATTTCTAAAGAAATAGTTTGTTGGGAATAAAACTTCACAGTATTTGATGGACAATGAAAACAAATAATGTGGTTATACTCACCATACTCTCTGAAAATCACCCCCCCAACTGTTGTCTCAGAAAACAAAGATTTTTTTTACAATCAGTCTAATTCAAGAAAATTCTTACTTTTTAAAGCTGCTGATATTAACAGCATTTAAAAAAGGTAGAATATGGGCTTCAAAATATTTAACATGAAAAATTTGCCCATAGACGGAATTTGCTTGTGGAAGGAATATGGCAACAGTATGTTTAGAAGCATATACAATCGCTACCAGTGCATTCAAACCTTCAGTAGTAACTATTCTGGAACAATATTTTAGACATAGAGTTACCATACCACTTCATAATTCCATTCCTTGGTGCATAGCTGAGAATTGAAAAACCTATGTCAACACAAAAACTTGTATGTGCACGTTCACTAGAGCATTATTCATAACAACCAAAAAGTAAAGACAACGCTGAGATCCACTGATGGATGAATGGCAGAACAGAATGTGCTGAATCCGTATAATGGAATATTATGCAGCCACAAAAAGAGATGGAGTATCAATACCAGCATCATCATGGATGAGTCTTGAAAACACTATGCTAAGTGCAAGAAGGCAGACATGAATAGTTATATATTGTATGATCCCATCAACACATAATATCCAGGATAGGCACATGTATGGAGATTAAGAAGTCAATCACTGATTGCCAGGTACTGGGAGAAGAGGGGAGCGGGCAGTGATTAACTACCAAGGATATATAGTCTCTTTTTCAGGTGACAAAAGTATTCTGGAATTAGATAGTGGTGGTGATCTGCACAACTTGGTGTATATATTAAAATCCACTCTGAATGGTATGCTAAAAAGGTGAACTTTATAGTTATGAATTTTACATAAAAAATGAATGAATGAATAAGTAAAATAATTGAAAATGGATTGATATAAAATAATTGGTGTTAGAATTTCATTAATATCTTGGTCTTGTACATTTTCCTCTACTTCGTGTTAAAACAAAAGGTAGATTGGGATATGAATGGGCTTTTTCAGTTTCTTACTTTTGTCTGACTTAGTGCTTCTGGGCTAAATTGGCAGATGCAGATAATGCAGAAATGAGAGAAGTAAAAATAAAACAGAACTGGATATTTTGCACAATGAAGTAACACAGATTTTGTCTTTTAGTGTTTGAAAAATAGCACAGCATCCTATTTCTATTTCCCTTTGCTGGACGTCACATCTTTCCGATAATTAACAATAAATGACACACATAATACTGTCTCCATTTGAAAGAAAATGGCCAAATAGCCTGATGTAAAGTCTTCTTCATATGGAGGGTAAGGAAATACGTTTTCAAAGTAGAATTCGTTATAGTGTCATTATGAGTTTCAAACTGAACTTAAAAAGCTCTTGGGGTTTGAATTTGGTTTACGCTTAACAAAAGACAACTTGCTTCTTCAAAGAAAGAAATCTATAAGGGGCTTTTGAGGTTTTCTAAACATCAAATAGCTCTCATTTGTATGACTTAATTGTAAACAAATAAAAATAAGATTTTCATTTACTTTGACCACCCATGAAAATTTGAGAATTCAAAAGCTGGGTGGGAAAGAGGGAAATAGAGTGGAAAACTAGTACATGGAAATTTATTTAGAATGTTTTTGAAACCCGTGAGGGGATCATGAAGGAAGACAATTTTCTTTAAAAGATTTTTTTTCTTTTAAAAGATAAACTTCACTATGATCAATTCAGTTACCATTTAAAAAAAAAAAGATAAGGCCCAATTGAAAGGTATTTATAATTTGATAGCAACTCATTGAATACTTGAGTTTGATAACACTTTGACTTGGAACAGACATGATGAAACATGAATCCACACAATGGTCAAAGTTTTCATGCCAAGAGGTATAGATGTGATACTTCATGTTCCTTGCCCTAAATTTTCCTAATGATTCAGGTAGGAAAATACAATTTTTTTCTGAACACATTTGGAAGCTCTAGATGGAATGAGAATTTCATACACAATATGGTGAACTTTAGTTTTTAATATTAGGCTACACTGAAAGAACATACCTGCTAGGTAAGTCAAATGTATTATTCAATTATATCCTACCCAACTTGACTTTTTTTAAGTCTGAAGGAAGAAGGGAAAAATGTGTTGGTTCACTTAATGAATCAGCACATTATCTGGATTCTACAGACGTCAGAATCAGGGGCTCCTGATGCCTTCTGAACTACCAAGTATCTGGCATAATCAGTATCTTGGATAAGCAAAGTGGCCAACCAGTACATAATACATAAAAAAAGAGCATTTGCACCATACATAATACCAGATCGTAATTTTATCATTATCAGTCAAATCTGTTAAATGAGAAAATGCATGTGGAAAACTGCTGCAAATGGCAAGGGCTGCAGACATGTGAAGCATGCTGCAAGAATCTGAGTTGCTTGTCATTTGGATAATTCGTGGATGCAGACAGGGTGCCAGCACCTATTACAGTGCAAAATGAACAGCAATTAAATATGTTTTTGTTGAATATTAGTGAAAGCAAAGAAAGGTAAGAAATCATTAAAATGCCATCTCTCTGTATCTGCAGGTGTTTGTTTCGCCTGTTATATTTCCCATGAATCTGCAATACCCTGAGGCAGACAGTGACTGTCCTGTCTCAGTCAGTGGTTGGACACAGTGTGTGTGAGAATGCATTTTGCTCTTCCCTGATGGCTCCCTACATACATGTGTGGGGCAACAGAATTACTACAAAAGGATGAAAGTGTTCAGGCAGAATTGTTTGTGCTTGGTTTTTAATTCCCGCCAGCTTCATAGGGAAAGAAACTGCACTGAGGCAGGACTTCATAATGTGCCCTTTGCATCCACCACCACCAGTGACTAGGTTTCGAACAACGCTGGGATGATTCCCAGGGTCTAGGATGATAGACAACTAACTTAACTGTTAGAACAAATGTAAAATATGTCTTTTGATGCTACATGGATGGATATTTTTATAAGGAAAGGAAATGCTGTGACTTTTAAATTGAATTACCATAATGACTGTATAAGTAAGTATTTTACAGAGTGGCCGTAAATCTCAATTTATGCGTTCCCAAGAAAAGATAGTGTGTGTGTGTGTGTGTGTGTGTGTGTGTGTGTGTGTGTGTGTGTGTGATATTTCCTTAATAATAAATCAAACAGGTAAAAAGAATTTTAAGCCAGATGGAAATAATGGGTGATTTGGGAATTGAACAGCATATGACCTTAATATGTCACTGTTAATTAACCAAAAAAGTTTTATTTATTTTAGCTAAGTGGTTTGTGCTTATTCTTTTCAAATTTTATCATGTAGCTAACAGTGTCATTAATCATGTAATTTTAAGTGGGCATAAATTGAGTACCTCTGAGAATGAAAAATAAAGAGAACCGCCCCCCCCCCAAATCCATTGGCAACAATGACTTCTAGAAACAAAGCTGTTACACATGACACACTGAAATTCACAATACAGGACAATTTAGAGAGCTGGATTAAACGAGTTTAGCTGGACTGCCAGAGTGAAAGGGTCACCTTCTTTGACAAGCCTCGCTATCATTAAACGAGGCAATGTACTCAGCATGTTGCAAGCTTAGCCCTCAGAATGCTGGTGACAGGGGACATGGCAAGAAAATGTATTCCATGAGTATATGGAATTCAAATTTAAGTCCTTAAATATAGCCAGGTAGCAGCTCCAATACTCCCAACTCCTCGACTGTTAGAGGTTAGGCCAATTAAAATTCCTTTCGGTCTGCTTCATATTTTGCTTTGCTTAATTCTCTTTTCTGTCCTACAGTATCATCTGTTAGGAGGACACTATATTACATAAATCTGGTAATCGCTTCCATCAATTAAAAAAATGATACCTCAAACCTAAATTACGGCTTTATCCTTCCTAGTACTGTCACTGTAAACATCAATTCAGTAAGGGGGAAAAACAGTAGGTTTGGACTTTCTGCTGAGTGTAAAATTTGTGGGTTATTTGATGTGTTCTTTGCAATTGTTTCATTCAAGGGGGGGAAGAACTTGAAAATACCAAATCTTAATTTCGTGTGATCATGCCAAATTACATTACTCTAAGAATGGTAATAAGAGTGACTGATTGCAGAGACGTGTTTTTGGTGGGACTAAAAGGAACATTCCAGTTCTAATTGCAGACCAATTAAATACGCCAGGGATTTGGCACCTGAAATTTCAGACAGAGGAAGAAACCAAATATATATGTGTTTCTTTTGACAGACTAAATTCTGAAGAAGTGTGTGCATGCGTGGTAAACAGGAGATAAATGTCCATAGAGCACAAGAGAGAGATATATTTGTAGCACGGCACCATCCACTGGAAAAAGAAAGGGGGGGGGAGCTGCAAATGAAAGCTGCATATGTAATTTTTAAATTATCTATTAGCCACATAAAAGAAAGGGAAAAGGACACACAGGTGAAATTAATGCCAAGGCTTATTTAACCCAGTCCATCGAGAATATAGCATTCCAACAAGTGGTAAGGAAAAATGATGTGGATGTTTTGCTTTTAATGTTTGCACTAAGTCTTGCCTACGGTCTTGATTCGGACTGAGTAACACCTGCTGGAGCTCCCAGCCACATGTGGCTAGTGGCCCCCTTATCGGGTGGTGCAGGGGTGCTGGGGAGCGACTCTAAGTTTTCTTGCGCCTTCGAGGTTGTGGGATCCTACCAACGCCCCCTGACAAGCCGTGCTAACATCGTACTTTCATTACTCCATCTGTTAAAAACGGGCTTATATTCCCAACTTCAACCACTGAAGGCTGATTATGACTAGGGCAGTAGTAACATTCAAACTTGGCATGGTCTCCACACCTAAATTATGATTATACTAGTTCTCACAAGACGTGACGATCACTGATTACTTGTTGCTAAATGTCTTTAATATTGTGACTGAAATGGGTTTGGTAAGGCCCTGCCCTGCAGTTGTCAGCAGTGAAGCCAATTAATTTTTAGAAAAATGTCAGACATTGTTGTTAACCTGAATTTCATTTCCCTTTCTGCTTTACGAAAACAACACTGATTTGGCTTAAGAATCTACCTGATGTGGGAAGTGACCATATCACCTTCTTAGGGATTAATCCTTGTCTGAGGTTTGGCTCCCCGGCAAACAGACCTTGAGGCAGAGACCTGCCTCTAGAGGCAGGTACTAACTGGGAAGTGCTCTCCTGATGAACACCCTGTGATTGAAGGAAGCGGGAGTGAGCCACACAGCTGCGGCAGAGGTCTTGGCAAAGTTCACGGAGAGCTCTGAAGCCAGGGAGGCCCTTTGGCCAGTGTCCCCAGTCCAGGCGATGAGTCTGGGCCACGCACCCATATCAGACAGACTTTGAATGTGAGCTGCGCCCGGGATGGGACCTACACTTGCGCAAGGCTCTTGCTGCCATTGGATGGAGCTCTTGCAAGGATTCTCAGCCAGCACCGCCAGATGCTGGAGCATAGAGCCCCTTGTTCCTTGTCAGTCCATGCAGGGCTGCTATAACAGAGTGGCACAGACTGGGCGGCTCATAGATAACAGACATTTATTCCTAACAGTTCTGGAGGCTGGAAGTCCGATACCAAGCTGCCAGCAGGTTGGGTGTCTGGCGACGGCCTGATTTCTGGTTCACAGATGGCATCTTCTTGCCATGTCCCACTTGGCGAGAGCAGTGAGGAAGCTCTCTGAGGTCTCTTTTTAAGGGCACTAATCTTATCATGCCCGCCCAAAGCCCCCACCTCCTAATCCCATCACCTGTGGAGTAGGTTTCAAAATATGAATTTGGGGGGACACAAACAGTCTGCCCATAACATTCTGTGGGTATCTGGATAAGGACCACAGCACATCTAAGATGAATAGTATAATGCAGTCCTTCCTGAACCATCTCCAGTCCCTTCTAGGAAACTAGGAGTCTATACAGAGCACTGGGGTAAACAGATAAGGCTGCAGTGGAAGGAGGTCTTAGCTCTCTGGCCCTGAAGATGAAGGGTGTCAACATCTTGGCACACCTACAGCCTCTTTGTGGCACGTGATGGTAACCTGACATAATGGTGGGAAATTCCCATCAAAAGAAATCTCATTCTTGTAGAGAAATGGGCACGATGTCCAGTTCTGACCCACGAGATGGAGGAAGAGTTCCCTGTGGAAATGCCTGACTTGCTGAAACTTGCCCCTGGCAATGAAAATTTGCACAGTCTTTCTGTGTAGCAATGTGGGGAGAGAGAGAGAGAGAGATGGAGAGACAGAGAGAGCAGAAGGTGAACAAATTAGGGTAGGCCCTATTGATAATAGATTCTGAAGCTTTAAAAATACCTAATTATACTCTGTTTTCATAACTGCAAGATCTGCAAGGGGGTTAAACATGGCAATTGTCAACGCGCTGGTGTGGCCGTGATTTTTATCTTATTTTTTCCCCCGCTTTTAGTGAAGTTGAAGAATATCCTTTTAGCAATATACCTGTGAGACTGAGGAACATTTTAACCCCATTTTAAGATTAGAAGAATGAACGCAAGGGAACTTTTTTGACCCTTCCTGCAGATGAGGAGAGTGGGTTAGAGCAGGCTAGGAAATGGCCAGAACTGCTTTGGAAATCAGCAGCGGAGCCTGAACCATGGGACTTGGACCGGCAGCTTTTATGTTCGGGGGACAAGCTCTGGGCTCTAAGCATCTACAGTAATTGGAAACATGCTTCATCCCGGAGGACTGTACTGGGTCTTGGGAATCACAAGCATGCTTCCCCCAGCTATATGGCCACGTTATTCCAATTACATTGTGTCTCAGGAATGGACAATTTGGAGAAATCAGGCAAAATGCTGCAAACCTTCATTTTTGTTTGTTTTGTCTTGTTTTAAGGTAAATATATGCTCTGCTTACTTGCAATGATGCTGGCCTAGTGTTTAACTCCTACTTGGTTCAGCAGAGATGGATTTTCTTCCTCAGGTTTATTACTTTAATAGTTATTCACTTGAGTAACTGTGTTTCTGAAGCAATTTTGATCATGTCATTGGACACAGTGAAAGTAAGACAGGCTGACGGGGGCCTTTTCGTTTCTTACTATGGGTAATTGCTATTTCTACAAATGTCAAAAAGTGCCATGTTTTCACAGAGCTGTGAACAACATTGTCAACTCAAGGGCAGCAAAACGTGAAAACTATTTCAATGCTTTATGGGTACTGATTTAGGAATAAACAGTAGGATTCCATAGTTAATACTCAGTATTCTCTCCTATAAATCTAGTGCTTATAAGCTACAGATATCTATTAATACAAAGGATCGAGAAAATGGCTAGGATAGCATCTTGATAACTTCTTACAGAAGATAATCATGATTTTCTTCAATTCTTCATTAGTTATTACACATCAGGCCTGCCATATCATATGCAATCAAGAGACTATCCTAAATTCAAATCACATTTCTATCAGCTTCTGTGTTAAAGTGGGTTTTTTTTTTTTTTTTGGAATGTGCTACTGTAATAAAGAGGAAGGTTTTGAGTGGCAGCTATGTCCACAAGGAAATTATAACACAGGCCAAAAATTGAGAATCAGTGGCTGTTGGTGAAGTCAAAAAACGGTCCTGGAATATTTATTTCTGTGGCTCAATGCTCAAACAATGCCCACTTCAATTAGCAAAGGTTTGGTGCTTATGAGGAGCAAAACGTTGCTATGTGCTAATAAGGGATGAAATTTAATTTCCCTCCTCCATTCAAGGGGAAATCAGAAAAGACTCCTTTGGATCTAGAGGAGGGGAGTGAGCAGAAGATTTTTGCATGCAAGTGGGGAGGGAGTTTCGGATTTCCCCGTGAAGCTTTCACTCCTAGAGGACAGGTGCATGTCTTAGGCTTCATCATGAGCCAAGCTGGTCCCAACTGACCCGGCTCACCTCTGCTGCTTCCTGGCAGGCACTGACACCTGGGAAGTCCTAGCGGACCAGTGCTCACACACAAGGCTGGTGAGGATGTTGCCTAGGTCAGTGTCGTGCCTGCTTGAAGGCCTCATTCCACAGGAAGGAATGCAATGTGGCTTGAAAAGGAGTATTTATAATTATCATAAGCAGACCTTTAGATTTTGAGGTGGTTCCTGCATGGACCTAATTCTTTAAAGGGCAGCAAGACCAAGATCCACACTCCCAAATCCTGTAGATTCCTTCATGAGGGTCAGAATTTTCAGTGTGCATTCATGAGGATCTAGAAAAGCACTGGACAGCTGGAGCTATTTACCCCCAAGTCTTAGTCTTTGATGTATGTTCTTTGTGCCTCTTTTGGTTTTTTGTTTGCTTATTTTTTGTTTCTGATACTAAAGTGCAAACAAAATGATACAGAACCTACATCATCATTTTAACCATTCTTAAAACCCATGCCGGCCTGGGCTGGTTCAGGTGGTGGACCTTTTTGCAGTAAAAATGAAGCAGCAAAAGGAAGTTAACTCTCTCAGGAGAACCCACAAACCCTGCTGCATTGCTGGCTATAGCAGAGAAAGGCAAAGAGTAAACAGAAGTCAGTATCTTCTATCACTTGAAAACCTTCACTGTCCTACCGTGTTGTTTCAATCATAAGGTAGAGTGCAAATTTCATGCTTTTTCTGTAAAATCCAACTGGATTGATTTTTTTTTTTTTTTGGTGAACCTTGATCATGTCCAGGGCCCTTTGCCTCCACTGATTTGTTTTCCCTTTCTCATTAACTTTTAAAATAAAAACATTAGCTATTTGCCTAAAAATTACATTGCATTTTTTGGCAATGTGTTTTTCTCATGGCTTTATCATATTTTTAAATTAAAATGTTTGTATAATTAAAGTTATATATATTTTATTTATGGTATGTGTATTTATGTCCAGCTTAGAAAGAGCTTCCCTACTCCATGTTTATAGATAGATGTTTTCTTCCTTTCTCTCTCTCTCTCTCTCTCTCTTTCTTTCTTTCTTTCTAAAGGTTTTATTTATTTATTTGAGAATGAGTGAATGAGTGAGAGAGAGAGAGAGAGAGAGAGAGCACAAGCTGGGGGAAGGGCAGAGGGAGAGGGAGGACCATGCTCCCTGCTGAGCAGGGAGTCTGACATGGAGCTCGATTCCAGGACTCTGAGATCATGACCTGAGCTGAAGGCAGACGCTTAACTGACTGAGCCACTCAGGTGCCCCAGACAGATGTTTTCTTCTAAAACTTTGGAGGTTTATTTCTAAAAGTTTAATACTTATATCTCTGGGAATTTATTTTCATATAAGACATGAACTAGAAATTGAAAGTTTTTTAAAGAATTGGTGAAACAGTTTCCCTAACACATTTATTGAATATAGGATTCAATAGAGAGCAAATATGTACTCAAATAAATCCAATTACTTACACTAAGCAAAACAAAAGTATAATACAAAATAAAGCACAGTGGGGGAGGGGGATAAAATATATAACTGTGAGGATTTTAAGTGTTTGCATTCAGTGAGTATTATCATTATTATTATATCTTGTTAATTACTATCATAAAGTTAATTTTAAGCAGAGAGCTGATACACAGGAAGAGGGCAGAGAGATCAGTACAAAGGAGGCAAGAACTCAGCCAGTAACAGTAATTTAGGATTAAGACCTGTAAGTAAAAAAATCCATTAAATCTATTAGAATAAAAATATACAGGATCCTGACAGCTTTGTGGTAGAAAAGGATGAAAAAGATATATTTTAAAGACTGAAAATATGAAATTCAAATGGTTTTATAAATTTAAAACAAGTAGCAGATAAGAAGATATGTTTGCTACTTCTGTGTTAAGAAAAAAGTTTATCGTTCATATTATATAAGGAATACCTATTGTATTGATTTTCTTCTGCTTCTATGACAACGTACCAAAAATTCAGTGGCTTAAAAGAATACAATTTATTATCTTATAGTTCTGAAGGTCAGAAGTTCAAAAGGGGTGTCCCTGGGCTAAAATGAAGATGTTAGCAGGGCTATGTTCCTTTGTGCCAGCTCCAAGGGTGATTCCTTTTGTCTTTCAAATTTCTAGAGCCCATCCATGTTTCTTGCTTCAGGGCACTTTCTCCACCTTCAAGGTCAGCAATAGTTGTTGTGGTCTTTCTAAGGATCCCATTTCTCTGGAACTGACTCTTCTGCATCTTCCTCATGTAAGTGCCCTTGTGATTACATTGGGTCCAGCTGGATAATCCAGAATAATCTCTTTATTTTAAGGTCAGCCGGGTTATTCCTCTTGAAAAAAGTTTTGCAAATATACCCAAATAGGTGTATACAAGAATGTCTATTGCAACATCCTTCGGTTGGGAATGAAAGGATTGTTATAATATTAATTATATTATATTATATATATATTTAAATTTATATATTTAAATATATAATATATATTATAATAATATATATTAATGTTATAATATTCACACAATAAAATACCAGGCATTGGTAGAAAGATCAGGATTAATCAATATGTCTAAATCTTAAAAGCAATGTTGAGGGTGCAAAGACCGGCAGGCAGGGCAGCAAGAAAAACAGAATGAAAAGACAGAGGATTTATCCCAAATGAAAGAACAAGATAAGGCCATGGCCAGAGATCTAAGCGAAACAGATATAAGTAACATGCCTGACGGAGAATTTAAAGTAACAATCATAAGGCTACTCACTGGGCTTGAGAAAAGAATAGAAGACATCAGTGAGACCCTTACCACAGAGTTAATATAGTTAAATAACAATCAGCCAGAGATGAAGAGTGCAATAATTGAGTTTGGAAACACGCCCGGTGCAATGAACAGCAGGTTGGGAAAAGCAGAGGAACAAATTAATGATCTAGAAGACAAAGTAATAGAAAGTAATGAAGCTGAAGAAAAGAAAGAATTATGCAACCTAATAGACTTGGGTGACTCCATTAAACACAATAACAACCATATTATAAGAGTCCTAGAAGAAGAAGAGAAAAAAAGAGGCAGAAAATTTATTTGTAGAAATAATAGCTGGAAACTTCCCTAATCTAGGGAAGGAAACAGACATCCAGATCCTGGAGGCACAGAGAACTCCCATCAAAATCAACAAAAGCAGATGCACATCAAGACATATTGTAATTGAATTTGCAAAATATAGTGATAAAGAAAAACTCTTAAAAGCAGCAAGACAAAAGAAGTCATTAACTTACAAGGGAAAACCCATAAGACTAGCTGGAGATTTTTCAACAGAAACTTTGCAAGCCAGCGGGGAGTGGCATGACATATCAAAGTGCCGAATGGGAAAAATCTGCAGCCAAGAATACTCTATTCAGCATAGAAGGAGAGATAAAGAGTTTCCCAGACAAACAAAAACTAAAAGAGTCTGTGACCACTAAAGCAGCCCTGCAAGAAATATTAAAGGGGATTCTTTGAGTGGAAAGGAGAGGCCAAAAATGACAGTATAAAGGTAGAAAACACAATTGCAGTAGAAATAAAGATTTCTGTAAAAAATCAGTCGGGGAACTAACAAAAAACGGATATAAAATATATCAACATACACCTAAACTGTGGGGAAGAGAGGCAAAAAGAATGGGTTCAAACTTAAGTGATCATCAACTTAATATAGATTGCTCTATACGGAAGACATTATATACATACCTAAGGGTAACCATATATCAGAAACTACTAATGAACATACAAAGAACAAAGAGAAAGAAATCCAAATATATCACTAAAGAAAGTCATCAAAACATGAAAGAGAGAAAGACAAGAAAGGATCGGAGAAAATCTCCAGAAACAACCATCAAACAAGTAATAAGATGGCAATAAATATATATCTACGAATAATTACTTTGAATGTAAATGGACTAAATGCTCCAATCAAAAGACATAACATGTCAGAATGGATAGAAAAATAAGATCCATCTATATGCTGGCTACAGAAGACTCATTTTTGACCTGAAGTCACCTGCAGATGAAAAATGAGGGGATGGAGAAACATTTATCATGCAAATGGACGCTAAAAGAAACCTGGAGTAGCAATATTCGTAGTGGACAAACTACATTTTAAAACAAACACTGTAATAAGAGACAAAGAAGGGGACTACATAATAAGAAAGAGGACAATCCAACAAGAAGATATAACAATTGTAAACATTTATGCACCTGACACTGGAGCACCAAAATACATAAAACAATTAACAACAAACATAAAGGATCTAATCAATAGTAGTAAAGCAATAATAATAGGGGACTTTAACACCCCACTTACATCACTGGACAGATCATCTGAACAGAAAATCAATAAAGAAACAATGGCATTGAATGACACACTGGACCAGATAGGTGGACTTAATGGATACATTCAAACATCCCATCCTAAAACAGCAGAATTCACATTCTTTTCAAGTGCACATGGAACATTCTTCAGAATAGATCACATATTAGGCCACAAAGAGGCCTCAAGAAATTCAAGAAGACTGAAGTCATGCCACATACCTTTCTGACCACAATGCTATGAAACTAGAAATCAAGCACAGGGAAAAATCTGGAAAAACCACAAATACATGGAAGTTAAAAAACATGCTACTAAACAATGAATGGGTCAACCACATGTAAAATTTAAAAAAATACATGGAAACAAATGAAAATGAAAACACGATGGCCCAAAACCTTTGGGATGCAGCAAAAGCAGTTCTAACAGGGAAGTATATAGCAATACAGTCCTACCTCAAGGAGCAAGAAAAATTTCAAATAAACAATCTAAACTTACATCTAAAGGAGCTAGCAAAAGAACAACAAATGAACCTGAGAGCCAGCAGAAGGAAGGAAATAATAAAGATTGTAGCAGAAATAAATGCCATAGAAACTAAAATAAAACAAAACAAAAACCAAAAATCAACACAAAACAGTAAAACAGATCAATGAAACCAGGAGGTGGTTCTTTGAAAAATTAATAAAATTGATAACCCTCCAGCCAGACTTATCAAAAAGAAGGGAAAGGACCCAAATAAATAAAATTGCGAGTGAGAGAGGAGAAATAACCACCAACACCACAGAAATACAAACATTTATAAGAAAATATGAAAAACTATGCCAATAAATTGGACAACCCAGAAGAAATGGACAAATTCCTAGAAACATAAACTACCAAAACTTGAACAGGAAGAAACAGAAAATTTGAACAGACCCATAAGCAGGAACAAAATTGAATCAGTAATCAAAAAACTCCCAACAAGCAAAAGTCCTGGACCAGATGGCCTCACAGGCAAATTCTACTAAACATTTAAAAGAAGAGTTAATATCTATTCTTCTCAAACTATTCCAAAAAATACAAGAGGAAGGAAAATTTCCAAACTCATTGTATAAGGCCAGAATTACCCTGATACCAAAATCAGATAAAGACACCACTAAAAAAGAGAACTACAGGCCAATATTTCTGATGAATATAGATACAAAAATCCTCAACAAAATACTAGCAAACCGAATTTAGCAATATATTAAAAGAATCATTCAGTATGATCAATTTATTCATGGGTTGCAAGGGTATTTCAATATTCACAAATCAATCAATGTGATATATCACATTAATAAAAGAAAGGATAAAAACCATATGATCATTTCAAGAAATTCAGAAAAAGCGTTTGACAAAGTATAACATCAATTCATGAGAAAAGCCCTTAACAAAGTAGGTTTAGAAGGAACATACCTCAACATAATGAAGGCCATAGGTGACTAACCCACAGCGAACATCATACTCAATGGTGAAAAACTGAGAGCTTTTCCTCTAAGGTCAGGAACACGACAGGAATGTCCACTCTCACCACTTTTATTCAACATAGTACTGGAAGTCCTAGCCACAACAATCAGACAACAAAAGAAATGAAAGCATCCAAATTGGCAAGGAAGAAGTAAAACTTTCACTATTTGCAGATGACATGATACTATCTATGGAAAACCTGAAAGACCACCAAAACACTCCTGGAACTGATAAATGAATTCAGTAAAGTCACAAGATACAAAATCGCTGTACAGAAATCTGTTGCATTTTTATATGCTAATAATGAAACAACAGAAAGAGAAATTAAGAAAACAATCCCATTTACAACTGCACCAAAAATAATAAGATACCTAAGAATAAACCTAACCAAAGAGGTGAAAGACCTGTACTCTGAAAAGTAGAAAACATCGATGAAAGAAATTGAAGATGACACCAAGAAATGGAAAGATACTCTATGCTCATGTATTGGAAGAACAAATATTGTTAAAATGTCCATACTACTCAAAGCAATCTACACATTTAATGGAATCCCTACCAAAATACTAAAAGCATTTTTCACAGAATTAGAACAAACAATTCTACAATTTGTATGGAACCACAAAAGATCCCAAATAGCCAAAGTAATACTGAAAAAGAAAACCAAAGCTGGAGGCATCATGATTCTGGACTTCAAGCTCTATTACAAAGCTGTAGTGATCAAGACAGTATGGTACTGGCACAAAAACAGACACACAGATCAATGGAACAGAATAGAAAACCCAGAAATGGATCCACAACTGTATGGTCAACTAATCTTCGACAAAACAGGAAAGATTGTGCGATGGGAAAAAGACAGTTTCTTCAACAAATGGTGTGGGGAAAAAGCAGACAGCAACATGGAAAATAATGAACCTGGACCACTTTCTTACACCAAACACAAAAATTAACTCAAAATGGTTAAAGACCTAAATGTGAGACCGGAAATTATAAAAATCCTAGAAAAGAACATAGGTAGTAGTAACTTCTTTGACATTGGCCATAGCACTATCTTTCTAGATGTTTCCTGAGGCAAGGGAAGCAAAAACAAAAATAAACAATTGAGACTACATCAAAGTAAAAAGTTTCTGCACAGTGAAGGAAACAATCAACAAAGCTAAAAGGCAACCTACGGAATGGGAGAAGATATTTGTCAATGACATCTCTGATAAAGGCTTAATATCTAAAATATATAAAGAACTTACAAAACTCAACACCCAAAAAACAAATAATCCAATTAAAAAATGGGCAGAGGACATTAATGAACAGACATTTCTCCAAAGACATACACCTGGCCAAGAGACACATGAAAAGATTCTCAGCATCACTCATCACCAGGGAAATACAAATCAAAACTACAATGAGATACCATCTCACACCTGTAAGAAAGGTTAAAATCAGCAACACAAGAAACAACAGGTGTTGGCGAGGATGTGGAGAAAGTGGAACCCTCTTGCACTGTTGGTGGAAATGCAAACTGGTGCAGCCACTGTGGAAAACAGTATGGAGTTTCCTCAAAAAGTTAAAAATAGAACTAGCCTATAATCCAGTCATTGCACTACTGGGTATTTGTCCAAAGAATACAAAGACACTAATTCAAAGGAATATATGCACCCTAATGTTTACAGTAGCATTATCTACAATAGCCAAGAAATGGAAAAAACCCAAGTGTCCATCAGTTGATGAATGGATAAAGAAAATGTGGTATATATAACAGAATATTACTCAGCCATAAAATGAATGAAATCTTTCCGCTTGCAGCCACATGGATGCAACTGGAATGTATTATGCTGAGTGAAATAAGTTAGAGAAAGACAAATACTGTATGATTTCACTCATATGTGGAATAAGAAACAAAGTAAGCAAGCAAAGGAGAAATAAAGAGAGTGAGGCAAACCAAGAAAGAGACTCTTAACTCTAGAGAACACATTGATGGCCACCAGAGGGGAGGTGGGGGGGGCAGGTTAAATAGGAGATGGGGATTAAGGAGTGCACTTGCTGTGATGAGCATTGGGTGTTGTATGGAAGTTTTGAATCACTATATTGTACACCTGAAATGAATATTTCACTGTATGTTAACTAACTGGAATTTAAATGAAAACTTAAATAAAAAATGTTGAGGAACAAAGGAAACTTTGTATATTAATATAATCCTACTTTTAAACATTTGTGTATACATATAAACATATAAATATGTTTATGTTCGCATGTGGATGCGTCCCTGCGGGGGTCACACATGTTCATACGTGGATGTGTCCTACCAGGGGTGCACTGGAAAGCTTCACATTAAGACCAGGAGAGAGACAAACACTGGGACTGGGGAGGAAAGGTCAAGAGAAACAAAGAAGATTAAAAAAAAGAGCAGACCATCATGTTGGTTCTTCTGAAGCTAATAGCCCGAGGTTCAAGTAATGGTTCCAGCCCCAGAAGACATGAGTTCGAATCCTACACCCACCCCTTCCTAGTGTGTGGCCTTAGGAGAACTGGTCAGTGGCTGTGGTCCTCCAACATGCTCCTGCAGGAAACGAGGAGATTGACATCCACTGCTCTAGTCATTACAAGGATAGAGTGCCATGTTATGTACAACGGGCGTGGTGAGCACTGAGAAGAGATTGGCCAATGGGAGCCGAGAACAGTGACCCCTAGCGTCCCAGGAGGGCAGTGAGTAACTGAATTCAGCAGATGCTGAGTTTTTTACCTCTAGCACAAGCACACGTAGAAGAGTGATTTGGAGTATAACAGTAACAACTTAGGTTTTTTCTAGCCATTGAATGTGTGCTGTTTTTAGTCTGGTGCCTGACATGGGCAGACAGGCAAAGGTAGTCAGTTTTGCCATTGTTGGTGGTGTTGTTATTGTTCAAAGCACACACTTCATTACTTCATTTTCATAATGGCTTCACTGAGAGATCATTCACATAGCATTCAATCCACCTACTTGAAGCTCATAATTCAGTGATTTTTCTATATTCACAAAGTTATGAACCATCAGCACTGTTATGAGCTGAACTGTGTCCCTCCAAATTCCTATGTTGAAATCATCACCCTTGGTACTTCAGATGATGAGACAGGGTCTTTAAGAGGTGATTACACGAAAATGAGAAGGTTAAGTGGGCCCTAATCCAATGTGACTGGCTGTCCTTACCGGAGGAGATCAGGACACAGACAGGCACAGAGGCATGACCAGTGAAGACGCCATCTGGCCATCTACACACCAAGGAGAAGGGCTCAGAAGAAACCAATCTGCTCACACCTTGATCTCAGACTTTCAGCCTCCAGAACTATGGAGAAAATACATTCTGGCTATTTAAGCCCCTCAGTCTGTGGTACTATGTCATGGCAGCCTTAGCAAATTAATACAATTACTTTCTAATTCCAGAACATTCCCTCATCTCAAAAAGACACTACATACCATTAGCAGTCACTACCCATTCCTAACTCCAGAACATTCCATCGCCTCAAAAAGAAACTACATACCATTAGCGGTCACTATCCATTCCCTGCCTCTCCTAGACCAGGCAAACACTAATCTACTTTCTGTCCGTATGCATTATACCTATTCTGGATATTTCATATCAATAGACTCACCCAGTATGTGGTCTGTTGTGCCTGGCTTCTTTCACTTAGCACCATATTTTAAGAATCAGCCATGCTGTATTGTCAAATAATTATTTTCATTGTCAAATAATATTTCATTGTATGAATATACAGTACCTTTTGTTTATTCATTCATCAATTGATAGATATTTGAGCTATTTGTACCTTTTTGCTATTACAGGTAATGCTGTTTTGAATATTCACGTACACATTGTTGTGTAGACATGTGTTTTCAATTCTCTTGGGCATGCACCTAGGGTTAGAATTGCCGGGTCCTATGGTAACTATGTTTTTTTGAAGAACTGCAAAACTGCTTTCCAAGATGGCAGTAACATTTTACACTCCCATCAGCAATGTATGAGGGGTTTCTACTTTTTGACATCCCTGCTAAAATTTGTTACTGTCTTTTTAATTACCAGCACACCATGTGTCATTGCCTTCTACTTTATTGTGCTTTGCAGATAGTGCATTTTTTTTTACAAATTAAAGTTTTGTGGTAACTCTGTGTTGAGCAAGTCTATCAGTGCTATTTCTCCAGCAGCTTTTGCTCACTTTGTGTCTCTGTGTCTTATTTTGGTAATTCTCACAATATTTCAAACTTTTTCACTATTATTGTATTTGTTATGGTGACCCATGACCAGTAGTGATGACTCACTGAAAGCTCAGATGATGGTTAGCATTTTTTAGCAATGAAGTATTTTCAAATTAAGGTATATGCATTTTTTTTAGACATAATGCCATTGGCACACTTAATAGATTACATTATAGTGTAAACATAACTTCTCTGTGTACTGGGAAACCAAAAATTTCATTTGACTTGCTTTCTTGTGACATTGGCTTTACTGTGGTGGTTTGGAACCAATCCCACAATACCTCCAAGGTATGCCTGCATAGCCATCTACTGGGTAAAAGTAGTATCTCATTGTGTTTTTGATTTGCATTTCCCCAACAGATTGTGATGTTAAGTATTTTTTTCAGGTGTTTATTGGCCATTTAAATATTTACTTCGAAAAATGTATATTTGAATCCTTTGTTCATTTTTTTTCAAAATTGAATTGTCTTTTTATTGTTGAGTTGTAAGAACTATACAGTCTAGATACAGGTCCCTTTTGGGATTTGTTAGCATTTTCTTCCATCTTATGAGTTGCCTTTTCACTGTCTTGATAGCGTTTTTTGACATATACACACTGCTATTTTTTATAAAGTTGAATTAATCTATTTTTCTTTTGTTGCTTATGCTGTCAGTGTCATGTCTAAGAAATCCATGACTAAGCAAAAGTCACAAAAATTTACCTCTGTTTTTAAATTTTCTTTTAAAAGTTTTCATAGTTTTAGTTCTTATATTTAGGTGTTTGGTATACTTTGAGTTGATTTTTTAATATGGTGTGAGGCAGAGGTCCTATTTCATTATTTTACATGTGGATGTCCATTTCTTTCTCCATTTGTTGACAAGATAATTGCTTTCCCATTGCATTATCTTGGTACCCTTGTTGAAATGACTTAACCATAAATGCAAGGATTTATTCACGGACTCTTAAATTTATTCCTCTGGTGTATGTGGCTATCTTCATGCCAGGATCATACAGTTTTGATTCCTGTAGTTTGTTTGAAGTCAAAAAAGTGAGCCCTCCAACTTTGTTCTTTTCCAATATTGTTTTGGCTATTCTTGGTCCCTTGTATTTTCTTTACTTCATCTTGATTAAGCATTTTATTTGGATTGTTGTAACTTACATCCGAAGGAAAATGTGTTCTGCTCCTGGAGGGAAATATCTCAGGTAGCTCAGATGGAAACAATCTGCATTTATGCCTAGGATCTCTGTGTAATTATTAGGTATGTCTTTCTTTTACTCCTCTAAGAGTCCTAATTATGAATGCTGAAGTATCTGGTCATCCTCATTTTCAATCACATGAGTTGCAAAGCTCTTTCAATACCCAGCTAGGGAATTTAGTCTGTCCGAGAACTAGGTACAATCCATAATCCATTGAGCTACTTGAAATTATTCTTCGCTTCAACTTTTAAAAGATAAGCTTATCAATCACTTTTAATGTCAAGTTATCTCTCATAGGATATCCTCTAAGTGAGTTTTTTTTTTTTTTTAAATCAATCCCTTTCACTGACTTTCTCCTTTAGGACAAAGAGACAAAGCATGGAGAAAACATGCTTTTCAATCCCTCCTTTTATCTCCTCAATATTATTACATTTGAAAATACCTTAGAGTATTATTTCTTATTTAAATATATATCCTACTATTGGAAAAAGAATTTACATAAAATATTTAAATTTAGCAAATAGACTTTTGTAAATCGTGTCCAATGATACTCAATAACAAATAATACTCAATGAAATGTTAGCATCGAATTAGTCTAGTCTGATGCAGCAACGCTGACAGTAAAGACAAATTTAGCATAATATAAGAGTATCAATTTGGAGCTCCAAAGCAAGCACGAGATCAGGAAGTTTTAACTACAGGATTTACATCTGGGTTGTTTGGTTTTACTTTTCACTTGGAAGATTACATTTTGTATAGGCCTGGAATAATATATGAATACACTCAGTCTTCTAATCCGATAACTATGAGAAGTTGACATAAAAATGTGAAATAAAAATCAAGAAAAATATTTGAAGTTGGTACTAAGTATTTTAATTGTAGATGGGTTTTTGGTGTCCTATCTTTGGACATTTACTTAGAAAGAGTGAGGCTCTTAAATATAAACAAACATAGCTAAATAAGAAGACATTAAAGCACTTTACTAGGCCTACTGAAGTGTCCTCTAGTACCGTGAAATAAAATCAGGTAAATAATACCAAATTTGTTTTATTGTGGGGGCAGATAATTTATGCAATGAACAGGATCAAGCCTGGCTCAACCTGATGCATATTCAGTAAGGTTCTGGATCACTACATTACCTCAAGGCTCCAAAACTTACTTATTGCAAAAGTTTTCCTTTGCATAAAGTGACAAGTGTTTGAATCTGAAGGAAAAAAGAAGAAGAAGAATGGAAAAGAAAAAAGAGGAAGGAGAGGGATGCATTGCTATTTTATGCTTTCTCTTTCTGTATCTGCTCTGTCGGGAGTATTTTGGTTTTGTGTTTCAGACAATTCACCAGTGAATTCTCAACAAGGTCAAGAATGAAAGGAATGATTGTGCCCAGTGTTAGAGAAGCTAAAAGAAGCTGCAAGATCACAATATTGGGCTGTAGGAGACTCTTACCTTTGCTTTTGAGGACTGTGTCAGTGGATATATGAATTGAATATGTATTAAGTTCTATCATTTTTCAAGTTAAAGGTCACTTCAAAGCAGATGATTTCTCCTCTTACGTCTCTCTCTTTCTTGCCTCTCTGTCTCTCACACAGCACACCCACACCCACATAGGAACACACACACAGCACATACACACACCCACATAGGAACACACACACACCCACACTCACACAGCACACCCACACCCACATAGGAACACACACACACACTCACACAGCACACCCACACACCCACATAGGAACACACACACACACTCACACAGCACACCCACACACCCACATAGGAACACACACACACACTCACACAGCACACCCACACCCACATAGGAACACACACACACACTCACACAGCACACCCACACCCACATAGGAACACACACACAGCACATACACACACCCACATAGGAACACACACACACCCACACTCACACAGCACACCCACACCCACATAGGAACACACACACACACTCACACAGCACACCCACACACCCACATAGGAACACACACACACACTCACACAGCACACCCACACACCCACATAGGAACACACACACACACACTCACACAGCACACCCACACACCCACATAGGAACACACACACACACTCACACAGCACACCCACACACCCACATAGGAACACACACACACTCACACAGCACACCCACACCCACATAGGAACACACACACACACACAGCACACCCACACCCACATAGGAACACACACACACACACACAGCACACCCACATAGGAACACACACAATGACATGCTTCCTCTATAAGGTGACACATGCAGATGGATATAAAGACTTACTTTCCAGAATTTGTATCATATCCTGACTGTTTTAAAGAAATGGAGTGCAGGCTTTTTATTTTCATGTCCCTGATGATTTTAGGAAGAAATGGTAAAGACCGACAAGGATTAAAAGAATGCTTTGCAACTAACTTGGTCTGGATTACCAAGGAGATTTTATGAGGTTATTCAAACAGTGGAGGAAAAACTAATGCCTTGTGGTGGACTTGCTCATAAAGAATTAAACATTCACTATATTCCTCTACATGTTTTGAGAAGTGTGGCATTCCACTTGAGTAAAATCTATGTCACCCTAAAATATATCACTAATGAATTATTAGTGTATGACTATATATTTAAAATAAATGCTTTTTGGTAAAAATAGAAACAACTCAACTAAAACAAGAATCTTTTAGTCAAGTCACAAAATTTGCATCTCTCGTAGGGAAGTCAGTGCATTAAGACACAGCAATTTTGGACGTGTAGCCCTTAACTATGTGCAAATGGGTTTTTGGTGAAGTTACATTCCTCTCAGCTCTGTGTTACAAAGGAAAATACACACAAAGAACTTTGGGAACTAATAAGAGCTATTTCTTTTTATTCTGACACTTAAGTCTACTATTTAATTGTTACATATAATCTTATTCACAGCAACTGGAAACAATGACAACTTTCTTTTCCACTTTTGCAATTGTCTCATGAATCAAAGAGCACTAGTAGGCTGCAAAAGTAATAATAATAAAAAGGCACCATAAATTTCTCTAAGCAATTGTCATATCTCATGCCTTATTGCTAAATGGAACTTTAAAAAACGGAACCATGATTTTTTGTTGAATAAAAGGCCTCTTATTCAAATGTATTGTAATGTGATCCAAGGAACGCACGGTTCCATGTAGGGTCTTGCATCATTCGTGGCAATGAAGGCAGAAACTCAGATCTACGTGTTGGTTCTGCTGGTTCCTCTGTCCTTTCTCCCCACCTCCCCCATCCCACCATACTTCAGCAAACAATGCTATCACAAACAATGCACATGCTTGCTTCCCAATGAGCTCCTTGTCTGAACCACTGTGTACAAGAAATGGATCAGGATCATGTTTCCGACTCATGGTGCTCTAGAGACGATTCTTTATCCAGATTACAAGTGATATGATATGGGGTATTGCTGGTTTTCTTTTTAGCAACACTTTGGCAATCCTTATGTACCGCAACCAATGGGGGAAGGGGGTTACCCATGCATGAAAGAAAATAGAACTCTTTTGAAATGCATCATTCATATGGAAAATTATAGCACGGACACTGTGTGATGTGGTAGATAATGTTCTAAATAATGTCCTGTAGCAACTGCAATAGGAGGTTTCTAAAGTAGTACATTGGCAATTGTATGTTGAATAAATTTCCCTGGTAAATATAATATTTGCCACAGTTTGTAAACTTCTGCAATAGATGTTTAATAAATGCTTACTGGTTGGCTGAATTCTGAGAATTTTTGCATGGTCACTTACACACAACAAAATCAGAAAGTAGAAGAGGCAAATCTGTACAAATGGTCCCTTTTCTCTTACATGTTCCAATCTAAGATCAAAATCTGAACACAGAACAATCAATTTATGATATTCTAAACTTCAGTAGATGCATTAAAAGAATTCCAGACAAAGGTTTATACCAATATCGACACAGTAGGAATCACAGTGTGTGCCAACACCCTACTTCCCCATACTGACCACAAGAGGACTCACATAGACGTTATAATATCTTGGGGGGGGCAGTGGGCATTGGTGCCCCACTGTCATGTGTGTGCGTGTGCGTGTGCGTGTGTGTGTGTGTGAGAGAGAGCGAGAGAGAGAGAGACTCCCACCCTTAATGACCATATGGAGTCATCCTTCCTTATCTTATGAAAATCCGTTCTTCTAGGGATGCCTGGGTGGCTCAGTCAGTTAACCGGCTGCCTTCGGCTCAGGTCATGATCTCGGGGTCCTGAGATTGAGCCCCACATTGGGTTCCGTGCTCAGTGGGGGGTCTGCTTCCCCCTCTCCCTCTGCTGCTCCCCCTGCTTGTGCTCTCTCCTGTGTGCACTCTCTCTCTCTCAAATAAATACATAAAATCCTAAAAAAAAAAAAAGAAAATCCATTCTTCTCCCAGCATGGTTGAATCGAGACTCAAATTTTGCATGAGGATAATTTTTACTATATTTCTTTGGGCAATTTTAAAGTTATAAAAGTATAATTTATTGCTATAAAATGCCAATTAAATGACTTCAAAAGAGCTGATAATTCTTGTAAAATTGGTTGAGACATTGTGCTAATATATATATACACACACACATATACAATTATATTTAATTCTTACAATTGCTCTATAATCTAATTATCCTTACATATTATTTTGTAAGGATAAAATTATCGTTATTTTATACATAAGGAAAATAGGACGTTATGAGTTCTACCACCAATTACTTGCAAAAAAATCATCTGGTTGTATGAAGGCACACAATCTTCTTGAAAATCTGAATATTTTTAGAATAAGCATGAATATATATATAAATATATAAGAAATATATGAAGTATTAAAGTATGAAAATCATGTGTCAGAAGAGTAATACAGCCCAAAAGGACATGTTTATTCTTATCAATTTCTCGGCCTGTTTTTAGAGATACACCATGAAATGCAGTATCAAGGCAGATCACATGAACTGTGAACACACCAGGGTCCCAGATCCTTGACCTTAACAGACATTCAGTGCGAGGAGGTGAACTCTGTGGACGCATTAAAAGACCTTCTGTAGAACTAGATTACACAGCTACTGTACAAAACTAACTCCTATCCATTTTTGAAACAGAGGGTCATTTGACTGAATGCTATGTTTTTCTCTGCAATGGATTCTATGATTCTTCAGTAGAAACTCTGCTGGTCTACTGAATACATGGAAAGGCCAGCAGAGCACCTGCTGGTTTTATTTTTTTTATTATTATGTTATGTTAATCACCATATATTACATCATTAGTTTTTGATGTAGTGTTCCATGATTCATTGTTTGTGCATAACACCCAGTGCTCCACGCAGAACGTGCCCTCTTTAATACCCATCACCAGGCTAACCCATCCCCACCCCCCTCCCCTCTAGAACCCTCAGTTTGTTTTTCAGAGTCCATCATCTCTCATGGTTTGTCTCCCCCTCCGATTTCCTCCCTTCATTCTTCCCCTCCTGCTATCTTTTTCTTCTTCTTCTTCTTTTTTTTAAACATATAATGTATTATTTGTTTCAGAAGTACAGATCTGTGATTCAACAGTCTTGTACAATTCACAGCGCTCACCATAGCACATACCCAACCCAATGTCTATCACCCAGCCACCCCATCCCTCCCACCTCCCACCACTCCAGCAACCCTTAGTTTGTTTCCTGAGATTAAGAATTCCTCATATCAGTGAGGTCATATGATACATGTCTTTCTCTGATTGACTTATTTTGCTCAGCATAATAATCTCCAGTTCCAACCATGACGTTGCAAATGGCAAGATTTCATTCCTTTAATGGCTGCATAATATTCCATTGTGTATATATACCACATCTTCTTTATCCATTCATCTGTCGATGGACATCTTGGCTCTTTCCACAGTTTGGCTATTGTGGACATTGCACCTGCTGGTTTTATATGCTGCACTGCTCTATAAGGGGCACCATTTCCTTTACCTCAGTTAGATGAACACTAGCGTGGTGGGCATCCTTAAATACCTCATCATGATATTATATTAAAATAATTGTTACACTGAAAGAGAATCTGAAAGCCACCAGAATTCTTACTATAGTAGTGCACTTCTTAAAATAAGTGCATGCACAAGCTCCTCAATTATTAAAATAATGTATGTTTAGTATGAAATGCTAGAAAGTATGAGGAAGAGGAAAACATTCTGTAATTCCACCACCCATTAATCAGGTGAACTTTAAAACTAGGATCCTTCTTGGGGCACCTGGGTGGCTCAGTTGATTAAGTGTCTGCCTTGGGCTCAGGTCATCATATCAGAGTCCTGGGATCTCAGAGTCCTGGGATCGAGCCCCACATCAGGCTCCCTGCTCAGTGGGGAGCCTGCTTCTCCCTCCCCCTGCTTGTGCTCTCTCTCTGTCAAATAAATAAATAAAATCTATAAAAAAATAAAACTAGGATTCTCTACTACTTTAGATTATAATTACCCGCACATTTGTCCTGCTAATATGTATTACATGGTCTTCTAAATTCTCACCTTTCTGACTTTATCATCATTTATATGACCAGTATTTTAGTTAGACATTTACGTTATTGTTTATTTTGCACTCATATAATGTGGTGATAAACTTTTGATATAAACCAAAATAAGTATAAAATAAATACAATTATCCTTACTTCTTATTATTACCTTCAAGTATATTCCTAATGATGTTTCTGTGCCAAAAGTTCTGAATATTTATTGCTTCAATATATACTGACAACTGCTATCCATCAAGGTTGTGTTTGTTAATTTGCAGCTTGGCCATCAGAGTAGATGTCCATTATCCTGCATTCTTACAAATGTGGGGTATGAACATATATTGGTTTGCCAGTGAAAGTCATGTTTTACTGCTGTTTTAATTTGCAACTTTTATTGCTAAAACGCTAGAATGTTTTACGTGTTTACTTGTCATTTGCTTCTCCTTTTATGTTCATGCTTTGCCCATTTTTCTATTGTAGTGTTGACATTTTTCACATGACTTTTACGGGAGTTAAATAGAAGAAGAAAGCTGACACTTTGCATTGTGAACATCGTAGACTTGTTTTATATTAACCTTTGCACACATTGTGAGCATTAACTCAGGGACAAATTATATATACCAATGGTCAGGATATATGGTTAGTAGAGCCCATTTGCAAGTAACTGGGATAAAAATTTAAAGATTTTTTTTAAGATTCTTTTTGAAAAAAATCCTTGTCCTTGAAAAATACCTGAAAAATGAATGCATAACCCATTTTAACCATCTGGTCCAGAGTATTGTAAAGGAGAAAGCCACTTAATAATAATAGTGATAATGTTAGTAACAGTTAACATTTGCTGAGAGTGTATGTGTAAGGCACTGTGCCGAGCACTTTGTATTCTCCAAATGATCCATGAAACAGATACTCTATCCACATTTTATAGTCAAAGAAACTAACTCATAAGGTCACATGCACAAGATTACTAAACCAGTATATATATATATATATATATGTGTGTGTGTGTGTGTGTGTGTGTGTGTGTGTGTGTGTGTGTTACCACTGTTTTACTCTGGCTGAGATGGCAAAAAAAATGTGCATAAAGTTACCTTCTGTCGTCACGGAAGAAAGACATTTCCTAAAATAAAGTCCAGGCATTAATGTATTCAGTTGAACCCTATGGTTCACGATCCAGTCGAACCCATGAAACAGATACTCTATGCACATTTTATAGTCATGGCTCTTTTGGTAGGTCAATAGTGATCAAATATTGATCATATAAGTTTATGTGGTTCAAACAAATTCATTTGAAATGGTTAGAAACGACAAGAAAAAGTGCATTCAAACAAACTGTAAAAGAAAATCTGCTTGGGGGATGTCATTACTAAAGCCCAGTCCATGTATTTTACAGAGCATGAAGCTGTCACTGACAGAGGGCACACAAACTTTCCAAGCACTTAAAATAAGTGTCCTTTTAGAAAGATTAAACATCTTGCGAATGTCTTCTTGAATATTCAGTGACTACGAAGGTTTCTCTTCTTTTCATCATTCTGGTAAAATTTTTTGGCTCCTTCGTCTTCTGCTCTTTCCCCAAACCCAGCCCTACTTTCTCTCTCTCTCTCTCTCTCTCCTGTTGTCCTGATTACTGTCCACCTTCCTCTCCGCTACTCTGCCTCTGTCTAGGGATGTTGACTGAGGAACTACTAGGTCGTATGCTTGATGCTATAATCTCTTGTTCATGGTGGTGAACAGGACAGTCTTTTAAGGAGTTTATTTATGAGGTGGTGGAGAAGAAAAGAGGTGACTTGTTTCCATTAGATAGAAAATCACTTTGCAGTGGCACTTAAAATAATCCTGGATGATGGTGGAAGGCCTTTCCACCAGAGGTGACTATGAAACTGGGATGTTGGAGGGGAAGGAGCCTCAGGAAAGCACTTGAACTTAGGAGACAGAAACTGAAATTCAAGGCTGCTAACATAGTCAGAATTCGTGGGGCTGAGGACTGGGGTATGTAGTTTCACTTAACAGCACCATGTTTATAAGGAAAATGAAATTCTTGATTAAAAATCTTCCCACAAAGAAAACTTTACATTCAGAGAGTTTCACTGGTAAATTTCATCAACCCTTTCAGAAAGAAATATACTAAACTTACTCAAGTTCTTTAAGATATTTAGAAGAAGACATAACAGTTTCTACTCATCCTATGGGGTTAGTACCAGTCTGATATCAAACCCTGACAAAGACATTTTTAAAAAAATTATAGACTAATATCTCTCATGAATATGAATGAGCAAGATCTTAACATAATATTGGTAAATCAAATCCAGCAAAAAAGTAAAAATAAAATGCATTTTATTTTCCTGATATAAAAGCCACAAAACACAAAATCACCATCTTGTTAGAACAAAAGAGATCTATATGATGATCTAAAAAGATGCAGAAAAATCACTTGCCAAAACTCAAAAAAATTCATGATGAACACTGTCAGCAAAAGAGGGATAGAGGGGGAAACTTCTCAACTTATAAAGGGCACCTACCAAATTGTTCAGCTAACATCCTATGTAAAATAAGAAACAAGGCAAGGATGTGGGCTCTCACCACTGCTCGTCAGCATTGTACTGGAGGGCAATGTCACGAGCCTTGATAAAGTGAAAACATCATAACAATAGAAAACAAAGGGGTAAAATTGTCTTTATTCTCTGGGGTCATTATTACTTCTATATAAAATCCTTAGAATCCTACAAAACATTTAGCAGACTAGTAAGCAAAAATAGTATGGTGGCAGGGTGCCTGGTCAAGAAACAAAAACAATTGTATTTCTACAGTGTAGCAGCAAAGCCTTGGGGAAAAAATGTAGATATGAAGGGATTAAAAAAAAAAACGGCAGTTAGAGTAGCATAAAAATCATAAAGTATTTGGGGCAAACTTAACAAAAGGTATACAAGACCTCTACACTCGAAACAACAAGACTTTGAAGAGATATAAGAGATAAGGACCTACGTAAAATGAAAGTTATACCATATTCAGGGATTGGAAGATTCAGTGTCATTAAGATGTCAAGAATGCTGCTTCTATACACACCTGGGGTAGAGAAATGACTCCTGAATAAGTCCATGGACTCAAGGGACCCAGCGGGGGAGGGTGCTGACTCTGATGTCCCCCTATCTAAGAGGACTCCATGGCAAGGCTTCAGGTCGTCAGGTATGGAGGCAACCTGGACCCTCTGCCATGGCTCCCAGCATGTCTGGCTACGCCCTGTAATGTTCCCGTTATGCATGGCTATGGATGTCAATTCCTCTGAAGAAGCACTGGAGGAATCATTACTGTATGCCCTTGCTTGGCTCACAGCATGTTGCAACACCTTGTATCATGGAGCTCCAGTCTCTCCTTTTCCATTTCTGAGAGTTGTCATGCTCACATCTGATATCAAAATATACTCTAAGATAAGGCAAATGACTTCAGTGTAGAGAGCCCATAATTCCCTAGTACTGAATTTAATAATGATGGTAAGTGCATTAGAATTACCTGGAATGTTCATTAAAGCTGCAGATTCCTGGGGCCCGTATCTGACCAACCAATCAGAATACGCAATGGCTGCTCCCCCAAGTCTGCATTTTAAAAAGCCCCTTCCCGTTCTGGTGCACACCATCTCTTAAAAAGTTACCTCACTGGCGAGGCAGATGGAAGAAATGGCAGAGAGCTAGAGTGTTAACCCCCGAATTATTCAGGCAAGCATAATTACCAGAATGTTTATCTAATAACGTGCAATGCAGAGATTTCAAGTGGAGGTCAGGCAAAGTTGATTTGTGTTTATAGGAGAGCAATTTATTCATAGTAGGTCCTGTGTGGTATCACCTGTGTAATAAATGGGGAAGTAAATTTAGCCCTTTGGAGGAAGGAAGCATTTAGAACTAAATTAGGTGAGATGGCTTCCTGGAGTCTAGAGCAGAGCTCTAGTCTGAGGGGAGATGTGATGTAGCAGGCTGCATAAAAAAGGGCAAAGTAGCAAGTGATTATTGAGAAGGAAACCCTCATCTAGGGACTGCGCTCAGAGCAGGCTGGGTTTACGAGGTTCTGGGGCGCAGGGCCCACCCTGATGTTCAGAATGTCCGTTTGATCACTAGACCCTTCTTCTGACGTCAGGGAAACTCACTACCTCCAGTTCTTCATCTTCCATGAAACCCTCAAAACCATTTTTTTTCCTGATTCTTTCATCTTGGTCGTGTGTCACTCACCCACAACAGTTGCATTGTTTCACACCTCACGTGTGTGTGACGGATGAAGACCTGTCCCCGGCACATCCGCAGCAGTGTGGCTCAGCTCCAGTCCTGAGTTCCACGGCGCAGAGCCCTAGTCACAGAGCAGGTGCCTCCTACTTGTAACACAGGTATCATCTCCATCGTAGCTTCTTCCTAGCAGTGCGGTTGATAGACACCTGCTCAGGTCTCCAAGTTCAAAAGTGATGCGCAAAGTACGCCAGCTTCTCAGCGCGTGGCAACCGCCCCAGATTACTCCCAGACGTGTCTCACTCTGATCCAGCCTTCCGATGTAGACATGTGGCAGTGTGCATTACTGACCATCGTCTGTTTATGACCCATTGCTGAATGTCGCCACACGAACTAGGGTTGGGAAGTGTTTCAAAACTTTATATAGAGTGTTTTTCCAATCATCATTTAAAATGTGTAACAGGGGGCACCTGGGTGGCTCAGTCAGTTAAGCCTCTGCCTTTGGCTCAGGTCATGATCTCAGGATCCTGGGATTGAGCCCTGCATCGGGCTCCCTGCTCAGCCGGGGTGTGTGTGTGTGTGTGTGTGTGTGTGTGTGTGTGTGTGTGTGTGTGTGTGTGTGTGTGTGTGCGTGCGCGCGTGCGCTTATCCCTCTGCCCTTCCCCCTACCTTGTGCTCGCTCTCTCAAATAAATAAATAAAATCTTTAAAAAATATATAAAATAAAATCTATGACAAATTCTGGCCTTTCAAATTCTATGTTCAACAGTTGACATCTTTAATTCTGATCGTTAGACAAACGGCTATATCCTGACAAGATGGTTTTTATCACCTCCTCTGGGTGAGTTCCGCGTGCTTCAGAGGGCTACGGAGGGTGCATTTGTGCAGCTACGCAGTCTTGTTTGTTTTGTGCTGTGCTTATGCCACATGGGTAAAGATTTGAAAAACCGAGTCCATCTCCTGGAGATGACTTTACATTCTTCAAGTCTATCAAAAGCTTAAAGAAATATTATGCAAAAGAAAGAGTAAAGTGTAAAGTTCTAATTAAATTAAAGTGTCACTTTTGCTACAAAGGAATTACTGAGGTTTTTGGCACTGTGGCACGTTCCAGGGGAAAGAGGCAGTGAGCTGCGAATTTCATTCCAAGCTGTAGCGCCGGCTCAGTCAGAGACCAAATTAGGACCGTGAGTAAACCATTTCCTGGATCTGGACTTCTAGGCCACTGGTCAAAAAACTAAACATATACTATATTGGAAAAGGGACCCCATCTAAGGGGCCTGCCATCCCTAAAATGCTTACTTTTATGAATCATTGGAATATATGGTGTTACCCTAAGTTTGTACTAGGGAGAAAACTTTTGTGAAAATACAAATCTTAATTATAGCTTGATTCTTTCCCATGTCTGGCTACATGGGGTTTTTACTGAATGGACTGAACCACAAATTGCTTTGGTTTGCCTAGCATGGGGAGATAAACTCAAAGATTAACATTCCACATGGAAGACAGTCTTGGTCACTCCCGACCATGGTGTCTGTGCACGGGATGGCTTCAGAGCCCAACCTTGTGGATGGGGAAAAAAAAAAGGTATTTGCCTAGAATTTGTAACTAGTTGTACAATTATTGGCTAGGGAAGCCCATGTCTGGATCCCGTGTCTCTCATGTGGGCTGTGGAGGAGCTCCATAGTGCCAGGCAGCTCTGTGGGCTGACCCATGAAATTTGACCAGGAACAAAAGGGGTTTTGCCTGACTTTCTATTTAGCATAAATAGCAGAGTTCCCACTTTAGAGCGAATATGCACCTTCATTACTTATCACAGGCTTCCATATGAATTTCAGGTTCTCTGAGGACATGCATGAACTCTCCGGGGACAGACAAAGTGTGGTGAGGTTGATTTGTCTGAGTTGATAAACCCAGTAAGATTTTCCTGTTTTTAGATTTCATGTTCTGGGCCTCTCCATCACATGCACAAAGCTGACACACAAGATAAATGTCAAACTTTTTAATAAAGGAGCAGTTAGCTAAAAACTACAAAAGTAAAAAGAACTCAGACTGTCTCATTTCTGTTTTTCTGGTTTCCTTTCTTTTTCTGTTTTGGGGCCTGTTCTTTACAACTCACTGAGCAGTTGAGTTTAAGCGAGGGCAGAATTTCATTTGAAGTGAAGCTGGAGTGAATCGCCCCTTTGGAAACTTCCCAAGTACAGAGTAAAAGATGCTTGGCATTCCAGGCCGATGACAGAGTGAAATGTGACCAGTGCCAAATGCTCTCTGCTTTCCTGGTGCAAGGCCACTCCAGGAAGTGGCCGTTAAATACAAAATAGGCTTCTGGCCAGAAATACAGTCTCAACATTTCCCTACCTGCTTTCACGCGAAGATTGTTTGAGTAATATCGTCAGTGGATGGATGTGATTCTTCAACTATTTTACCGTGACTCTTCGTGGCAAAATGATAAGTTATGCAACATAATTCATACTCTGTCGCAGAAGATGTTTTTCTATTATTCGAAAGCAGAATAGTAACTTTGAGACCTACGAAAAGATAGAATCACATTTCCCCCCTTTTCTCCAAGTTATATAATCAATCGCTTTTAAATATATGACATGTCTTTCCAATTTGGGTGAACATTGTTGTTCATTCTGTGTGTCCATGTGTATATGTACATGTAGGTCTGCATATTTTACGTAAAAGTCACATCTAAGTGTAAACATTTCATGTTTAGATTTTACACGCTTTTTTACTTTATATATTTTAGCTTTTTTAGATATATTTTATATATTTTAGATTTTAATCTGAGTATAAGTATCCATATGCTTATGTTTATTTGACATCTAAGCATAAATATTTACATTAAATATATACCTGTGCATATGGAGGGAATTCATACATTTAGCAAATATTTATTGAGCAACTACTTTGTCAAGCAATACTCTAGATTTGGGGGATATTCCAATAAAAGTTAAACCAAAATTCTGCCCTCATGAATCTAACACACTGTCAGTTTTAACATTCTTGACTTACTGTTGCTACTTGGGATAAAGCAGGTACATCTATGGCCTTATCAGTACAAAAAATATTATTATTATAGGAGATAACATATAATGGACATTTTTTGAGCTCTAGTTTCATTTGTATCAATTATTAAGTGCAAGACACTTTTGCCTTGATCAATTCCATTTTGTTACATTTTAGAAGTACGGTCTTTATTAGGAAGCACCCTATGGCATATATAATTCCTATTTTAGATTTTAACAAACATTTAAACTATTAAAAATATAAAAGACACATACATTTCAAATAACCATATAATTATTTCCCTTCTACATTAATTTATTGACAGATAAGGTAGCACAGACAATTTTGTGTTCTGTATTCCTAGTTCAAGGTCCAAAGTCAAATTTCTTCTCTGTTCATAGCCGTCATTCTGTGTTGTTTATCTGATTATGAAAACTGTATAAGGCAGGCTGTAAAAATGTATAAACTACAACAAGAACATTAAAGTTAACAATAAAACAAAAGGGGAGACACGTACCGGTCATACGTATGCGACTGAAATGCATTCCTGATCATGGATATTCCTAGTTTATGTCAGTGCCTCTCAACCACAGTTGCAGATTAAAATGTTTAGGGAGCTCAAAAATACAGATCCCTAGACCCCTTCCCCCTTAGAATCTGACTTGATTGGTCCTCTGAGATGGGGACTCTGCAAGGTTACATTGTTAAGAATCTGAAAAGCAGCTCTAATCTGCAGCCCAGGCGGGAGACCCTTGACTACAGACTTGTCTCTCAGTTTCTGGGCAGATCAGACCACTGAATGAAAATGTCCACAAGGTTGAGATAAGTAAGATGCTGTGGTCCTAGAACGAAGTAGACATTTTCTGGGGGATGCTCGTGGGAGGACGTACTGGGACAGAATTCAGTGAGGAGAACCGTTGAGCTCTTCCATGTACCTATTCTGAAGGTGGCATCACATTTCTTCCACCGCTGGTAAAATTTTCTCAGCTACTGTGGAATTAAAAATAGAAAGAGAGAGAAAACGTGGAACAGGTGCAAGCTTGCAGAAATGTATGGCCCTGGAATTCACAGCGACATCACTTCTGGCACGTTTCTAGTAGACTTAGATTGGATACAGACCAATTCTCACCGTATTGACTCAGCTATATTAAGCAAAAGGACTCCCATCATTAAATTAATGAGGGCAACAACCTATAAAAGTAATTAGGCAGGAAAGAAGGGTAAAATCAAGCCCAATAAACGGTCAGAGAAGGGTTTATTTTTAGCAAAATGTGGACGTTTTATAATAATGACGATAATGTTTTGGAAGTACCATTAATCTTTGTAAAGGGCTGATAGTGGAAATTTAAAGCAGTGTAGTGCTGAAGGCTGATCTATGTGTTTTAACTAGCCTAGAATTAGATTTTATGAATCTAAACAATCACTTTTGATGTCTATTTGTCGCTTAAACGCACAAATTTGAACAAAAATCAAAATGACTGCACTAATGCCTCAGGGAAGCTTGACTTTAAAGTCATCTATTTCCTCTCTTCCACAAATCTCCCTTCTTCCTTTCTTAGCCTGTTGTTTCAGGAATCTGGCACCACCCCGAAATCGAGGAAGGAGGCTCACAGCACAGACACAATTCCTGTAGAAACCAGCTAGATCCTGCATTTCCCTGTTACCCTCCACCTGTCCCTCCAGTCTTCTTCTGGGTCAGGCTTGCAGTTTTTGAAGGTCAGAGCCAGAGCCTGCTGCGGCCTCCTTTGCCCAGCAAAGCCACAAAGCTATTGTTCCTCTTTATCCCAAACTCTGCCTTTGTGTTATATTTTGGCTCCGAAGCACAGAGGTCAGGTTTTGACAACATATTCCCACCTCTTTTGATGTGACGGAGAAAGGATTCCTGTCAAAACCAATTAAAAAGCTGAGATTATTTGGAAGCATTAAATGCTCAACGTTAAGACCGCAAAAAGCTTGTAAAAGTTTAATATTGTGACTTTCAAAAGGGTATATTCTAAAATAACAGAAATCACCACCCGTTCTCACTGATGATTGGGATCAGCTACTGGTGGTGTTATGCCTGAAGGCGGGTCATTGATCCTCTCTATTACTACTGTTTCCATGCTGCCCAAACTGAATCATGAGCATTAGCCACCCCACCACTCCCCATCCCCAGCTTAGGTGTGACCGTGTGGAAGGACACTAAGTATGCTTGAATCCAGTTCTACACAAGGGTTTCAGAAGAAGTGAAAGATCCAGACCACTTATTGACAGCCAGAGAAGGAACTATAGATGTAAAAATAAAACCAAAATCCAATGTGGAACTCTGACCACAGCATTAGTAAACATACAAGCAATGAGTAAAGACAAATCCCAAAGGTAAGCATGGCAGAAGTGAAGGCAAAGGGCAAAAAAATCAAATCAATTTAGGCTACTAATTCACTAACAAAAAAAGAAGTACCTGAAAAAACTGCAGGAAAAATTGTAAAACCACTAAAAGTGATATGTTGTCTTCTTTTTTTCAAAATGAAAGGGAACACGAGGTACTTGGTGCCCCAGTGTACTGATATGTTGGTCTCAGAATTAAAGACAAATGTCTGCCTTGCCAGTCATTTTCATCCTGGTCCTCTCTTGGTGTGTCTGGCTTGTCTGCTCCAGAGTCTTGGGAGATTATGATCAAAGTGTCAGCTGGAGCTGTGGCCTCATCTGAGGCTGGACAGAAGTGGGGTGGGGGAGATCTGCGTCCGAGTTTGGTGGTGGTCACATTCTGTTCCACACAAATATCAGTGTGAGGGCCTCTGGTTTTGTTGCCTACAAGACAGAGGCTGCTGTAGTGTCTTTTTTATGTAGCCCTCTCCATATGCCAGCCCCTAACCTACAGCTTGTTTCTTAAAAGTGTTCAAGGCAAAGAGTCCTCCAGCAAGATGGAAGCCATAATCCTTTGAAACACAATCACACACACGTAATCAGGGGATCCCTCCCCTTTGCTGCACTGTCTTGCTTATAACGGCAAATCACAGGACACACCTATAGGTGAGGGGATGAGACACAAAGGATTCACAAAGATGGTCAGATTCACAAAGACGAATAGTGTGGGATAATGGGGCCACCTTAAACTCTGTCCAATGCATATATATAGAGGCAACACTTTTAATAAAACGTTAACAAATATAAACCGCAGGATGTGGAAAGGATTATATACTGTGACTGGTAGAGTTTATCTCAAGAATGAAAGATTGGTCTAACATTAAAAAATAGCCAATATTAGTTTTCTCCATTGACAAAATAAAGTAAAAAAATCCTATGAAATCTCAGTAAATGCATTAACATAATTCAACTTTCATTAGTGTTAAAAGCTCTCTGCTTAATAAGAATAGAAGTAGTAAAGGGCATCTGGGAAAAATGCATACCTTATATCACAGCTAATGGTGACAAACTGGATGCTTCCTATAGAAGAACAGAGATAAGGCAAAGATTTTTTACTCCCAGAACTTCTGTTCATCATTGTACTAGGAATCTTAGTCACTACAACAAAGCAAGCAAAAGAAACAAGAATCATAAGATGGGGGAGGGAAGGGGGTGCCTGGGTGGCTCAGTCGTTAGGCATCTGCCTTCGGCTCACGTCGTGATCCCAGGGTCCTGGGATCGATCCCTGCATCGGGCTCCCTGCTCTGAAGGGAAGCCCGCTTCTCCCTCTCCCACTCCCTCTGCTTGTGTTCCCTGTCTTGCTGTGTGTCTCTCTCTGTCAAATAAATAAATAAAATCTTAAAAAAAAAATGGGGGAGTGAAATACAATTTTCATTCACATATGATATGATTATATATATATACATATATATATAATCCTAAGAAAAATATTACAAAGCCATTAGAAAAAATAATTTAGCAAGATCACAAGAAAAAAAATCAATATAATAACAAAGTATATGTGTTAGCAACGAGTTTCAGAAATAAAAAAAAATTCATTCATTATACCAGCAAAAATCAAAGTATTTAGAAATTAATTTAATAATAAAAGATATACAAGATGTATTCAAGAAAGCATTTCTGAAAGAAACTAAGGAGGACTAAGTAAGTGGAGAGATATACCATGTTCATTGACTATAAGGTTCAATAACCTTAAGATTTTAATTTCCCCCAAATTTATCTATGAATTCAGTGCAACCCTAACCAGAATCTTAGCAGGAATTTTTGTAAAAATTGACAAGCTGATTTGATATTATGTGGAAATGCAAAAAACAAGCTAAAACATTTTTGAAAATGAAGAAAAGTCAGAGAACTCATGGCACATGATTACCAAGTATAACAATAATTAAGACAGCATGGGAAAAATAGGCAAATAGATCGATGGAACAAAATAGGTCATCCAGAAGATGACCCCCACTTATGGTTCTCTTGTCTAACTGTGAGGTTGCCTCCAACTGTGACCTTGGACTCAGTCCTGTGACTTGCTTTAGCCAATGGGAAGTTAGAATGTGATGCTAACAGAGGAAAGGTACATGCCAAAGAGGCTTGCTCACCGTGGCACGTCTGCCCTGACCACAAGAACATGCTCAAGCTAGTTTGAGAGAGAATGAGGGACATGGGGCCCAGATACTCCCACTGCCCTGTCCCAGAGCCAGCCCACAGCTGGACATGTGGTGAGCCAACTAAGAAAACAGCTCAGCTGAGAGCAGTCGAAATTGCAAACCCACAAAGCCATGACTTCTATAAAAGCTTATGGGCTGAGCAAGATGGCGGAGGAGTAGGAGACCTGGATTTCATCCGGTCTCAGGAATTCAGCTGGATAGGGATCAAACCATTCTGAACACCTACAAACTCAACAGGAGATCAAAGAAAAGAATAGCAACAACTCTGAACAGAAAAGCGACCACTTTCTGGAAGGTAGGACGTGCGGGGAAGTAAATCCGAGGCGATATTCAGGAGGATAGACGGTGGGGGAGGGGGCCTCCGTCGGCCGCTTTTGGCAAGTGATAGAGCAGCGGAGCACAAAACCGGAACTTTTAGAAGTCGGCTCCGCGGAGGGACGTTGCTGCAGTGGCTAAGCAGGGGGTGGAACCCTCGCGGGACAGTGTGGTCTCAGGACCCTCGGGGTCACAGAAAGACCGGGGGTGCCTGAGTGCTGCAGAGATCCCAGGTATCGGAGCAGGGAAGCTGGCTGCAGAGATGGAGCCGAGGCGTGGACTCTCAGCCCGGGGTTGCCATAAACTGTGATTGGTGACAGTTGGGCCACTGCTCCTCCAGCAGGGACCCAATGAGCAGCAGATCCGGGGAGACTCCCCTTCCTCCCCCAGGAGGAGCGGCGCGGGAGCGCACCACAGGGATCTGCTGGTTTTGGAGACTCCACACAGGGTTGGGTGCCAGAGATAGAAACGCTGGGTCACAGGCTGGGTGAGCACGGAGTGTGGCCAGAGACCGGGGAGACGGGAGTGACTGACTGCTTTTCTCTGGGGGCGCACTGAGGAGTGGGGCCCCGAGTTCTTGGCTCCTCTGGGTGGAGATTGGGAGGCCACCATTTTCACCCTGGTCGTCCAAAGCTGTACCATGAGCTTGCAGGGAACAAAAGCTCCTGAGAGCAAACCCCAGCAGCTTGCTTACCCCAGACCAACAAGGGCGGGGCAATTCCGCCTCCGGCAAAGACATTTGGGAACCACGGCAACAGGCCCCTCCCCCAGAAGATCAGCACGAACAGCCAGCCAAGACCAAGTTTACCGATCAATGAGAACGGGAGGACTCCAGTGCTAGGGGAATACTGCACAAAGAATTCATGGCTTTTTTACCATGATTCATTAGTCTTTCAAAGTTAATTTTTTTAATTGTTTTTTTTTTTTGAATTTTTCTTTTTCCCTTTTTCAATCAGCATCTTATCAATCCCTTTTTTTAAAAAAACACTTCTATTTTTCATTTTTAGAGGCATATTCTATCCCTTCATAGTAGTTACCCTTATTTTTGACATATATATATATAAGTTGTTCTCTCTTTAAAATTTTGAGATACAGTTTCTTCTAACATATCAAAGTATACCCTAAATCTCTAGTGTATGGCTTTGTTCCAATTTCCTGCCTGATCACATTCTCTCCCCCTTTTTATTCTTTTTTTCTTTCCTTTTTTTAATCCTCTTCTTTGTTTTTTCAAACACCTTGATATGAATTCCTTTTTTAAAATTTTTTATAATTTTCATCTTTACAGTCATATTCCATCCCTTCATCATATCAGCCCTTATTTTGTACATATATAAGTCTTTCTTTCTTTAAAATTTTAGGAGGCACTTTCTTCTAACAGACCAAAATACACCCCAAATCTAGTGTGTGGCACTGATCTATACACCAGCCTGAACATATTTGATCATATTCTGTTTTTTTTGTTTTGTTCTGTTTTTGTTTGTTTTTATCTTTTTCTTTTTTTTTTCTCTCTTTCTTTTTTCTTTCTTTCCCTTTCTTTCCCTTGGTTTCAGGTCTTTTCTGATTTGTTTAGAGTATATTTTCTGGGGGCATTGTTAACCTGTTAGCATTTTGTTCTCTCATTCATCTATTCTCCTCTGGACAAAATGACAAGACGAAAAAAATCACCTCAACAAAGAGAACAAGAGGTAGTACCGTCTGCCAGGGACCTACTCAATAAGGACATTAGTGTGATATTGGACCTAGAGTTCAGAATCATGATTTTAAAGATACTAGCTGGGTTTGAAAAAAGCATGGAGCTATTAGAGTAACCCTTTCTGGAGAAATAAAAGAACTAAAATCTAACCCAGTCGAAATCAAAAGGCTAAAAATGAGGTGCAATCAAAAATGGGGGCGCTACTGCTAGGATAAATGAGGCAGAAGAAAGAACCAGTGATATAGAAGACCAAATGATGGAAAATAAAGAAGCTGAGAAAAAGAGAAACAAACAACTACTGGATCACCAGGGCAGAATTTGAGAGATAAGTGATACGATAAGACGAAATAACATTAGAATAATTGGGATCCCAGAGGAAGAAGAAAGAGAGAGAGAGGCAGAAGGTATATTGGAGCAAATTATAGCAGAGAACTTCCCTAATGTGGGGAAGGGAACAGGCATCAAAATCCAGGAGGCACAGAGAACCCCTCTCAAAATCAATAAAAATAGGTCAACACCCCGACATCTAATAGTAAAACTTACGAGTCTCAGAGACAAAGAGAAAATCCTGATAGCAGCTCGGGAGAAGAGATCTGTAACCTATAATGGTAGAAACCTTAGATTGGCAACAGACCTATCCACAGAGACCTGGCAGGCCAGAAAGGACTGGCATGATATCTTCCGAGCACTAAACGAGAAAAATATGCAGCCAAGAATACTATATCCAGCTAGGCTGTCATTGAAAATAGAAGGAGAGATAAAAAGCTTCCAGGACAAACAAAAACTAAAGGAATTTGCAAACACGAAACCAGCCCTACAGGAAATATTGAAAGGGGTCCTCTGAGCAAAGAGAGAGCCAAAAGTAACATAGACCAGAAAGGAACACAGACAATATATAATAACAGTCACCTTACAGGCAATACAATGGCACTAAAACCTATCTTTCAATAGTTACCCTGAATGTAAATGGGTTAACTGCCCCAATCAAAAGACAAAGGCTATCAGATTGGATTAAAAAACAAGACCCATCAATATGCTGTCTGCAAGAGACTCATTTTAGACCCAAAGACACCCCCACATTGAAAGTGAGGGGGTGGAAAACCATTTACCATGCTAATGGACACCAAAAGAAAGCTGGGGTGGCAATCCTTATATCAGACAAATTAGATTTGAAAACAAACACTGTAATAAGAGATGAGGAAGGACACTCTATCCTACTTAAAGCGTCTATCCAACAAGAAGATCTAACAATTGTAAATATCTATGCCCCTAACATGGGAGCAGCCAATTATATAAGGCAATTAATAAGAAAAGCAAAGAAGCACATTGACAACAATACAATAATAGTGGGGGACTTTAACACCGCCCTCACTGAAATGGACAGATCATCTAAGCAAAAGATCAACAAGGAAATAAAGACTTTAAATGACACACTGGACCAAATGGACTTTATAGACATATTCAGAACATCCCATCTGAAAGCAACGGAATACACATTCTTCTCTAGTGCCCATGGAACATTCTTCAGAATAGATCACATCCTAGGTCACAAACCAGGTCTCAACCGGTACCAAAAGATTGGGATTATTCCCTGCATATTTTCAGACCACAATGCTTTGAAACTAGAACTCAATCACAAAAGGAAAGTCCGAAAGAACTCAAATACATGGAGGCTAAAGAGCATCCTACTAAAGAATGAATGGATCACGAGGAAATTAAAGAAGAATTTAAAAAATTCATGGAAACCAATGAAAATGAAAACAGAACTGTTCAAAATCTTTGGGATGCAGCAAAGGCAGTCCTGAGAGGAAAGTATATAGCAATAAAAGCCTTTCTCAAGAAACAAGAAAGGTCTCAAATACACAACCTAACCCTACACCTAAAGGAGCTAGAGACAAAACAGCAAATAAAGTCTAAACCCAGCGGGAGAAGAGAAATAGTAAAGATCAGAGCAGAAATCAATGAAATAGAAACCAAAAGAACAATAGAACAGATCAACGAAACTAGGAGATGTTTCTTTGAAAGAATTAACAATGGATAAACCCCTGGCCAGACTTATCAAAAGGAAAAGAGAAACGACCCAAATCAACAAAATCATGAATGAAAGAGGAGAGATCACAACCAACACCAAAGAAATACTAACAAGTATAAGAACATGTTATGCGCAACTCTAAGCCAGCAAATTAGATAACCTGGAAAAATTGGATGCATTCCTAGAGATGTATCAACTACCAAAATTGAACCAGGAAGAAATAGAAAATCTGAACAGACCTATAACCACTAAGGAAATTGAAGCAGTCATCAAATATCTCCCAACAAACAAAAGCCCAGGGTCAGATGGCTTCCCAGGGGAATTCTACCAAGCATTTCAAGAAGAATTAATACCTATTCTCCTGAAACTGTTCCAAAAAATAGAAATGGAAGGAAAACTTCCAAACTCATTTTATGAGGCCACCATTACCTTGATCCCAAAACCAGACAAAGACCCCATCAAAAAGGAGAATTACAGACCAATAGGATGCAAAAATTCTCACCAAAATACTAGCCAATAGGATCCAACAGTACATTAAAAGGATTATTCACCATGACCAAGTGGGATTTATCCCTGGGTTGCAAGGCTGGTTCAACATCCGCAAATCAATCAACATGATACAATACATTAACAAAAGAAAGAACAAGAATCATATGATCCTCTCAATAGATGCAGAAAAAGCATTCGACAAAGTACAGCATCCTTTCTTGATCAAAACTCTTCAGAGTATAGGGATAGAGGGTACATACCTCAATATCATAAAAGCCATCTATGAAAAACCTACAGCGAATATCATTCTCAATGGGGAAAAGCTGAGAGCTTTTCCCCTAAGGTCAGGAATGCGGCAGGGATGTCCACTATCACCACTACTATTCAACATAGTATTAGAAGTCCTAGCCACAGAAATCAGACAACAAAAAGAAATCAAAGGCATCCAAATCGGCCAAGAGGAAGTCAAACTCTCACTCTTTGCAGATGATATGATCCTTTATGTGGAAAACCCAAAAGACTCCACCCCAAAACCCCTAGAACTCATACAGGAATTCAGGAAAGTGGCAGGATATAAAAATGCACAGAAATCAGTGGCATTCCTATACACCAACAACAAGATAGAAGAAGAGAGACAAATCAAGGAGTTGATCCCATTTACAATTGCTCCCAAAATCATAAGATACCTAGGAATAAATCTAACCAAAGAGGCAAAGGATCTGTACTCAGAAAACTATAAAATACTCAGGAAAGAAATTGAGGAAGACACAAAGAAATGGAAAGACCACCATGCTCATGGATTGGAAGAACAAACATTGTGAAGATGTCAGTGCTACCTAGAGCAATCTACACATTCAGTGCAATCCCCATCAATATACCATCCACTTTTTTCAAAGAAATGGAACAAATAATCCCAAAATTTGTATGGAAACAGAAGAGACCCCGAATAGCCAGAGGAATGTTGAAAAAGAAAAGCAAAGCTGGTGGCATCACAATTCTGGACTTCCAGCTCTATTACAAAGCTGTCATCATCAAGACAGTGTGGTACTGGCACAAAAACAGATACATAGATCAATGGAACAGAACAGAGAGCCCAGAAATGGACCCTCAACTCTATGGTCAACTCATCTTTGACAAAGCAGGAAAGAATGTCCAATGGCAAAAAGACAGTCTCTTCAACAAATGGTGTTGGGAAAATTGGACAGCCACGTGCAGAAGAATGAAACTGGACCATTTCCTTACACCACACACAAAAATAGACTCCAAATGGTTGAAAGACCTAATGTGAGACAGGAGTCCAACAAAATCCTAAAGGAGAACACAGGCAGCAACCTCTTCGACCTCAGCTTCAGCAACTTCTTCCTAGAAACATCGCCAAAAGCAAGGGAAGCCAGGGCAAAAATGAACTATTGGGATTTCATCAAGATAAAAAGCTTTTGCACAGCAAAAGAAACAGTCCACAAAATCAAAAGACAACCGACAGAATGGGAGAAAATATTTGCAAATGACATATCAGATAAAGGGCTAGTATCCAAAATCTATAAAGAACTTATGAAACTCAACACCCAAAGAACAATCCAATCAAGAAATGGGCAGAATACACGAACAGACATTTTTCCAAAGAAGACATCCAAATGGCCAACAGACACATGAAAAATGCTCAACATCGCTCGGCATCAGGGAAATCCAAATCAAAACCTCAATGACATACCACCTCACACCAGTCAGAATGGCTAAATTGAACAAGTCAGGAAACGACAGATGTTGGCGGGGTTGCGGAGAAAGGGGAACCCTCCTACACTGTTGGTGGGAATGCAAGCTGGTGCAACCACTCTGGAAAACAGTATGGAGGTTCCTCAAACAGTTGAAAATAGAGCTACCATACAATCCAGCAATTGCACTACTGGGTATTTATCACAAAGATAGAAATGTAGGGACCCGAAGGGGTACATGCACCCCAATGTTTATAGCAGCAATGTCCACAGCAGCCAAACTGTGGAAAGAGCCAAGATGTCCATCGACAGATGAATGGATAAAGAAGAAGTGGTATATATATATACACAATGGAATATTATGCAGCCATCAAAAGGAATGAGATCTTGACATTTGCAACGACGTGGATGGAACTGGAGGGTGTTATGCTGAATGAAATAAGTCAATCAGAGAAAGACATGTATCATATGACCTCAGTGATATGAGGCATTCTTCATCTCAGGAAACAAACTGAGGGTCGCTGGAGTGGTGGGGGGTGGGAGGGATGGGGTGGCTGGGTGATAGACATTGGGGAGGGTATGTGCTATGGTGAGCGCTGTGAAGTGTGCAAGACTGTTGAATCACGGATCTGTACTTCTGAAACAAATAATGCAATATATGTTAAGGAAAAAAAAAAGAAGATAGCAGGAAGGGAAGAATGAAGGGGGGTAAATCGGAGGAGGAGAAGAACCATGAGAGACGATAGACTCTGAAAAACAAACTGAGGGGTCTAGAGGGGAGGAGCGTGGGGGATGGGTTAGCCTGGTGATGGATATTAAGGAGGGCACATTCTGCATGGAGCACTGGGTGTTATGCACAAACAATGAATCATGGAACACCACATCAAAAACTAATGATGTAATGTACGGTGATTAACATAACAATAAAAAATAAAAAATGGTTTTTTTTTTATTATGGTTTTGAGGTGGTTTGTTACTGCAGCATCATTTTGCAGTGAATAACTGATGTACTTATATCTTATCTACCTCAAAATTTCACCTCAGAAGAATCCTCATTCATTTTAACAAGTTTTTAGTGTTATTGAAGGGGGTGTGTGTGTGTGTGTGTGTGTGTGTGTGTGTGTGTACTTGTTGGAAAATTTGGTGATTCATATTATGGGTTTTGATCCCCCTGCCACGTTGGTAACTCAATCATCTTTTCTAGAAGCTAGTGCTGCTCCAAGATCGCAGATGTCAGATGTGTCTTGCAGAGGGTATTATGCATAAATATTTGCATCTTAGTAAAGTTCCGTAGATGTTAGTATGATTTGTTTTTCCCACCAAATTCGAGAATACTTATCAAATTGTCTCCAACTTATGCAATGAACATATTTATCCTACAGAAGAGTTTCTGTAAGATGGAACTTGACATTTGCTTTCATCATGGTCAAGACTTTTTGTTTTGAAATGTGGGACTGGTACATCTATTGCCTCCTGAGATTCTGTTAAAAAAAATCTCTGAGAATTTATTTTCATTTTTCATGTTTTAATTCATGTCCAGCACATGTTACCATACTTTAAAAATAGTCTTTATTTCATTCATTTTAATATCAATTGACTTAGCTAATATCTTTCAGGTGTAATCTTCAGCCCTTAGAAAAGGCTTTTAATGTGGGAATGAAGAACAATACCAAATATCAGATGACAATGAACTAATTTCTACTTAGATTTCTGCATTTAGCAACTACTCTCTTTGAATTTTTTTAACCGAAAAATGTGTGTATTCTTATATTTCTCCTTTAACATTTTTTTAAAGCCTGCTAGTGACATTCCAAAAGATATTTTTTTAACCAGATGTTTTAATTTTAGAAACTGTGATAGGAATTTTGGGAAACCACATGACCTCTATGAGCAGCAATTGACTATATTAGAATCCTAAATGATACTACATGATGGGAAAGAATCCCAAAAGTAACCTCAAGGAATGTATAACATTCAGGAATAATCTTATTCTTGAGATTATTTCATGATCTCAGCTTTGTTAAAAAATAAAGCTAGAGACTAAAACCACAATTTGCCTCAGTGGGTTAAATTGTATGTCAAGTTTAACTTTATTTTTTCCATTCTGTTGAGATATAATTAATTCACAGTAAACTACACATATTTAAGTTGCACAGTTTGAAGAATTTTGACATATGTGAGCTTTGTGAAACCATCACCATAATCAAGACACTGACTACTTCCATCTCCCCCAAAAGTTACTTCAGGCCGTCTTTCCCTCCCTCCAACCCTGTCCCAGCAATCAGTGATCTATTCTCCACCATTATGGATTAGATTGCATTTCCTGAAATCTCATAAAATGGAATCATAGAGCAGGGATGGTGTTCTGTGTCTTCTTCCATTTAGCAAGATTATTTTGAGATCCTTCCATGTTGCTATATATATCAAAAAGTTGTTGCATATTATTACTGAGTGGTTTTCAATTGAATAAATATGCTATATTTTGTTTGAGTCTATTGGTGGACATTTGGGATGCTTCCAGTGTTTGGTTATTATAAATAAATCTGCTATGAACACTGATGTAATAAATTTTTTTATATACATTTACTGCTCTCTTGGGTAAATACCCAGTAGTGGAAGGGCTGCTTCTTATTATAAGTGTATGTTTACTTTGTTTAAGAAGATGTCAAACTGTTTCTAATCTCACTCACAGTGTATGAGAGTCCAGTGGTTCTACATCCTAGGTCAGTCCTTCTAGCCATTCTAGAAGGTGGGTGGTGGTATCTGACTGTGGTTTGAATTTGCATTTCCCTGTTGTTGATGTTGAGCATCCTTTTGTGTATTTTTTGGAGGGAAATTTGTGTATTGGGGGGATTTTTAAAAAAATTATTTAAATTCAATTTAGTTAACATATTCTGTATTATTAGTTTCAGGGATAGAATTTACTGATTGATCAGTTGCATATAACACCCAGTGCTCATCACATCACTTACCCTCCTTAATCACCCAATTATCCCTTCCCCCTACTTGCCTCCCCTCCAGCAACCCTCAGTTTGTTCCCTAGAGGTCAGTGTCTCTTATGGTTTGCCTCCCTCTCTATTTACATCTTATTTTTTCTTCCATTTCCCTATTTTCATCTGTTTTGTTTCTTAAATTCCACATATGAGTGGAGTTATATGATAATTGTCCTTCTCTGACTGACTTATTTCACTTAGCACAATACCCTCTAGTTCCATCCACATTGTTGCAAATGTCAAGCTTTCATTCTTTTTGATGGCTGAGTAATATTCCACTGTATATATACACCACATCTTCTTTATCCATTCATCTGTCAATGGACAAGTTTGGCTCTTGTGGACATTGCTGTTATAAACATTGGGGTGCATGTGCCCCTTCAAACAGTTATGTTTGTGTCCTTTGGATAAATACCCAATGGTGCAATTGCTGCATCATAGGGTAGCTCTATTTTTAACTTTTTGAGGAACCTCCATACTGTTCTCCAGAGTGGCTGTACCAGTTTGTATTCCCACCAACAGTGTAGGAGGGTTCCCCTTTCTCCACATCCTCACCAACACCTGATGTTTCTTGTGTTACTGATTTTAGCCATTTTGACAGGTGTGAGGTGGTATCTCAATGTGGTTTTGATTTGTATTTCCCTGATGCTGAATGATGTTGAGCATTTTTTCATGTGTCTGTTGGCCATTTGTATTGGGGGGACTTTTGTATCTCATTTTGTGAAGGACTGTTCAATATTTTGTCCATTTTATTGGGTCATTTGTTTTCCTATTACTGAACTGTAAGAATTCTTCCTATAATCTGGAAACTAGTCTTGTATTTGGTGTTTGTATTGAAAGTATTTTCTCATGCTGTTCATTCCCTTTTTATTTTGATTGTGTGATTTTCTTAATTCTTAGAAGAAAAATAGTTTTAATTTTAATAAAGTTCATTTTATTAATTATTTGTTCTTATAAGATTCAGGGGTGTGTGTGTGTGTGTTGTGTTTGTGTGTGTTTATCCAAAATCATAAAATTTTTATTCTCTTTTACATATTCTTCCAGATATTTTAGTATTAGAGTTTTAATTAATATATGTGATCTCTTCCAAGTTTTTAAAAGTGTGTTTATGAGTAAAGGGTCTATGTCTAATGTTCTGGCATCACTTGGCGAAATGACTTTCTACTTCTCATTGAATTGCTTTGGTAACTTTGTCAAAAATAAACTTACCATGTACGTGTAGGTCAACTTCTAAATTGGTGATTCTGAAACGGGGGGAAAATCTGCAGGTTCTTGGACATCCCCCATTAGATGTATTCTTACATATTTTATGGTTTCTTGTCTTATTTTTCTTTTTAAATCTTGGATAAGTGGTTAAAGTTATAGATGAACATTAAGAATGGGCACATGGGTAGTCCATAGATGCCAGTGGATTTAACAGATGTGTTTGTCTTGATTTCTGAGAACTTGCTTTCCCTGAATCTTTAAATCCCCAAATCTGTGTCTTCTAGCTCCTGGAGAAAGGCTCTCTCTTGCTGCATTTTCTTCAAATGGTGTTTTTCTGTTTTCCAGGCACTGCTGCTTCTCTCAGTTGTTCGATTGCTTGGAGCTTCTTGCTTAGGTTCTTGATCTGTTTGTCTGTCTCAGGCTCTCAAGAGGTGGCTGAGTGGCAGTCTTTCATGGTATGCTCTGTGGGCCAGGAGCGGGGCTAATCAGGCCTCTTGCCACTTCTCAGGCCCTGCTCTTCAGCTTTCTTAGCCTCAAGTTTCCTTTAATTTTGAAGGGCTGTTTTCAATAGAGGCTTTTCATTTCCTGGATGTGATTTTACGTTCAGTGGTGGTTCCTCCTCAAGCAATTTAGAATTGGTGATTGGTTTATTTCCTAAAACCAGACATCTGTAAGCCATTGCAGCTTTATGTTCTTCACTGGGTACGTCACTTGGAACTGCTTGGTAAGTCATTGTTTTTGCTGGAAACAGTCCATCCAAAAATGGGTGCCAAGGAACCTGTCATATTTCTGCATTTGATGGCACATACTTGTGCAAGAAGAGCCAGGTTAATGCCGAATCTTGTACCCAATGTTAACGTGGAACCCGGGAGGACACGTAGCTTGTTAAAAGCCACTTGCCATCTGAGCACCAAGGGACATATTTAGAATCAGAAATAAGTTTGTAGTTTGTAACATCCCACCTTTTTTTGTCTCTTCGGCTTTCCAAATTTAGCCAGTACTATATGTGTCCGTGAGGACTGTCAACGTCTGCATTATGACAACCAGTTCCAAAGTCAAACACGGAATCACATTTCGCAAGCATAAAACCATAATTTGAGCTACATCATCAAGAAGCCAGTTTTGGTTATTGTGCTCCAGCATGTCCTCCGTTTGTTGCTATGAACTCATACTGGACAACTGTTGAAATACATCAATTAAAATTGCTCAGAAGCTCCCTTTGTCAAGAATCTCTAAAAACCATAAAAACAACATATGTCAGCTTTTAATAAATTACAATAATTTTTAAATACCCTCTTTATTTACATAGAATATTTACTAGTTTGGCATTTGTTTCTTTACTCAAATTATCCATGAAACATTCAATAAGACAATGTTTATGATCTGAACATTACTGGATCTCCATAATTCTGAAAGTATTCTGTGGGTCTTTACAGAAGGTCTTATAAAAGGAATGACAAGATAATTGTTTGATTAGCACATGTGTGGTAATGACTGGAAAAATGGAGTTGATGTAGAGAAACCCATTAAAATATTTGTGGCAGTAGGATGTAGAAAACAAGTGAGTTATAACAGCAAAAGAGAGATATCTCATTAACCCTAGAAAACAAGATAGAGACCTTTTTTTTTTTTTAATTTCCCTATACTCTAAACCAAAAGCTACTTGTTTTTAAACCCATCAGGAAGCTCTTCCCTCCCTTACTTGGCTGATAATAAGCCCCAGTCTATCCCAAATCTTGGTACTTATTAGGCTTTTATAGCAAATGAGAAAATAGTGAAGTTAATGCCCCTTAACAGGCATTTCATCTGTACCAGTTTCATTCTGAGTATGACAAATCCATCCAATACACTCAATCTTTACAGAAAAAATGATTTAAAACGGACGATTAGTTGGGCACAGTAATTGAACTTTCCCCTCGGCTATGAGAAAATCATGTCTCCGGCAATAAAGACTCTTTAAAACAACTGAATTTGAACACAAAGAATGACCTCAGAGGCTGAGGGGTTAATTTCTCATTTAATTTCTCCATTTTCTGTCATTCATACCTACCATTCAGAGTCTCTCCATCCAGTGTCTTTAATTTCATTTCCTTTAATGTCTACCCTCTACTACTTTCCCACTGGAAGATGGGCTTCTTCTTTTGGCCCTCATGGACACATTATTCTTCTTCTAAGTAGGTTAACTTGACCACATAAATTTTTTGCAGTTAGTGGGTCATGTGCATTTGATTCTAAAATAGGTAGTGGGGGAGTTCTTTACTTTTTAAAAGTGTGGGTTCCTGACTCTACTCTTTGATCTTTATAAAGCCGTATGGTTTTTCTGACCTTGGATAATGTAAGAGATATTGAGCAATTGAGGATGTGCAAAGGCTGTTGAAAATCTCTCGAGAAATAACAGAACATTGGGCAGAGGACGGAGACCTATGTCCTCACCACCTAAAGTATCTGCATCTCCATCCCTTTGGCTGCACCAGATAAGAGATCAGAACTGCTGTTAACAAACACAGTGCTCGTGAGGCTAAACCACTCAATGCCAAACACAGTGCTCGTGAGGCTAAACCACTCTTCCCACTGCTGGAGTTTTCCCCTGGCTGATCAGCAGATCACCCATGGGTGGTGGGGGGAGGGTGAAGGCACAACCAAACAGGGTGATTGAGGGAATCCTGTCCTAAAATCTCCTTCCCTGGCTGGGCGAAGAGAATTAAGTTCAGGATGTTGAAATTTATTTGTTTAATTAAAATGGTGAGGTACTCAATTTCAAGGAGCCTAGGAAACCCAATCAAAACTTTTCTTGAGTTTTTATTTAATTCTAAATTTTATTTTACTTTAGTCATAGCTTCTGTAATTTTTAGTGCAGGAAGCTGCAAAATATATTTTAAAAATTGTGAGGAAGTAATGTTACCCAAGTATCAAGTATATATATATAAAAAAAAAAAACTTGTTTAACTCATCTGTGTAGTTTGGTCAAAGCTGCTGAAGGGCGTCCAACTTATTTTATGCTTTATTTTTCTATTCTATAAATGGATAACAATTCTATCTTTTCTGTCCAATGGAATTGGATAGAAAATATTTATTTGACTAAATTTTAGTATATTCTATGCACTTTGTCCTGTCCATATTTATGCCCAAATACTATTCCAACAGTTAGGCAGTTTAAAATAAGCCATAATATATTCTTCTGAACAAAATTATATAAATGTTGTATGAATTTGAGAGTGACTTTACTTGTGGGAATATGTTACAAGAAATTCCTTCATTTCTAAAATACATAATAAGCTTATAAGATAAAGAAAAGTGCTATTATAAATGTGCTTTCCTATTCATTTAAAATTGTTTCTCAAAGCTTCCAAGACAGGTGGAAAGGTCAAATACCCATGTTAGTATGTTCGTTTGGTGACAATTTTTTCATTGCACAGCAAGTGAAATCTTTTAAGCCTGTGATTCCAGGGGTTACTGGTCTCAGGTCAAAAATAGATGCCACCCACTTTTATATAAGTTTGCTGCAAAACCATTCACCAAAAATCTATCCTTCATCTTTCCTCTAGGCCTTCATGTGTTTGAAGAATGAATACACTTCATATGAATTTTGAGAGTCACCTGGATATCATGACTGGCTGGCACTGTTAGAACACAACAAATTGTGTTATTTCCATCACATGACAACCAACATCTTTTATGCTTTGTTAAATAAGGGAGATAAGGGGTTGAAAGCATTTTGCAATCAGAAGATGGCTACGTAATTTACGAAATTGTTTTTAATACTATTATGGCCTTTCAGTTCTAAATAACTTAGAAACAATTTGGACTTGAAAACATGTGGTCGAGGAGGGCTCAAGGGACAGTGTCCTTTAAAGGATTCAACATAGTCAACTAATGTCAATGAACATCCGTGCTAGGGACCCTGCTCTAAGGCTCTCTGTGCATTTCTAATGGGAACCCCCCCTTGAGAACACGCACACTGACATTGCTATAAATCCATGGTCTCCCACTTTGGTTAGAGTGAAATTCTCTATTGTAACCTTCTTTGGTTCTCAGTTGGAATGGGGCTGCTGATGGTTTTTACGGAGAATGGCTCAGCAGTAAACGGCTGCCCACAGGCTAATGGGTCTGTGAAAGTGGTTTCAGAAAGTGACAGCAGGGGATGAGTGGAAAGAACCAGATGCTCCAAGAAATAATGAGGCAGGCGCAACTATCCCTGCCCCAATTATACCTGCCCACAAGCCGAGAAGCTTATAAACAGGGCACGGGGAGATGATTGGGAGAAATGGTAGGATTTTCCAGCAGTTTGGAATGTGCCAAGGAATTCCACCTGACTTTTACAGTTTCTGTGCCTCATCTCCAGATCAAATTGTATTAACTGCCAAGCCAACCTCCAGAACCCACCTGTTGAAAAAAAGTCATATTATGAATACTCTCAACCAGCTGATTCATGATCCTGCCAATTCAGCAAAAGAAATGTGTTCAATTTTTATCAGATTGTAAGATTCTTTTGAGCTCTGATTTCTGTAGCCATTCTATATCTCTAAATTCTTTAAACTCAGAAGAATGTCCTTATCAATAAATTAAGTTCAAAGGTTATTTCTTAGTATTCCTGCTGCTCTGTACAATAAAGTTAATAGATGACATTCTTCATTTTTCCTTTCTTTCCCCACTGGAAAAATAATGGCCCACAATTTGTCTTGAACTGCAAATCTATTCTTTTGGTCTTATGAGGCTGTTTCTGGAAATTTCATTGTAAAAATGAAAAAGTCGGGAGTGGGAGATACAAATTTCTAGTAAGTCACTGGTTCCAAACCATAAGTTAGATATTCTCACAAGTAATGTAAAGGCCAAGTGCAGGCCATCCCAAGATGGGTCATTTTGGTATCAAGATTACTTTGAATTAGAAGCAATCAAAATCTGGCAGATTCAGGAAAAGCTCTTTACCTCCTCCACAACTGGCTAAAAAGAATTTAGGTAGAGGACCTACTCCAGGAAGAGAGCTATCACCATAGATAGGTGATATCTAGGAAGCAGGTATGGTAGATAGGGAGGAATCTAGCGAGGCCTGTTCAATCAAAGTTCTCTCTTTGTCCCATGATTTCTGAGTGGCCCAGCAAACATGTGTTTACTAAATTCTTGCTCTTTTTCTTTTTCCTGTGAATTACATTCCTTCCCTTTCAAGTCCCAGGCCCCTACCCCCTTCTCCTTAGTCCAGAATGACATATATGCCCATTTTGCCTGTCTTTGGAATTTTTCCATGTCTGTGTGAATTCCCCATACGTATGAAATTAAATTGCATTTTCTCCTGTTAATCTGTCTCATGTCAATTTGATTCTTAGTCCAGCTAGAAGGACCTTGAGGGGTAGAGGGAGTTCTTCCTCCCTGACAATAGTCATCCAATATAATATAAAAGAAAGCAAAAAAACCCAAACAAACCAGTGTGACACAATTGTTCATGGTCTATGTTAGGTATAGCACGGAAAAAGTGTTTTTTAATCACCAGCCATAATTTCTGCTCTTCTGACATGTTAGAATGGGGCAAATTGGCCAGAAATTTTTAATAAATACTGACTTATGCAAATCACACATATATAAAATATAAGATCTCACTGTAATATGCTAATATTTCTAGGATATTGTTATGAAGGCAGGCCAAATACATTTTGTTGTCATTAAAATGATAACAACACAAACCTGGCATTCATCATTTTATAATGTCTCTTTTCTAAAAAATGTGGGATCAGAATTAATAGGTTTTGAGTATTGTCTATTGCTCTTTAGTACATTATTCCAAGATGTACCTCTTTCCCAGAGGCTTTCTATAAAAAGAAAGAAATGTAAAGTCTGTAGAATCTCTTTTTTAGGAGACCGTAGAAGCCTCTATTCTATGTTTTTATTAGAGAACAGTGGAAAATACAGTCTCTTGGTGCCTCATTAAGAGAGCTTCAATCAGATGTTATCTTTGTATGTGTCTCAGATTAAATAAGGGAATTGTGAATAGTTGGCTCCCATGACTGATCAATGAGATTAATGGTGTTGAATGGGGTCAGGTGTCCTTCCCCCAGCACACACTTTTGTAAGAGCGGTCATCTGGTCTTCTCCATAAAACTGAGCTGTGAGTTGTGGGCAAATCCCTGCGCCTACCCCATTGACTGAATGAGTACACAGGTTTGTGGGTGGGGGTAAGGAGCAGCTCTCCTGAGGTGAGGAGAGAAAGCAGCAGGAATAACACCTAAAAGTTACCACAACTGCCTTAAAGAGGCACCATTTAACAAACTATGGAACTGACTCTTTGTCTCTTGGTATCCTGAAACACCCTTCTCAGAGACACTGCTGGTCAATCTGTGAGGAAGCTTCTCAATTTTGCCAAATCCTAGAACAGCGGACCTATAAATTCATTTCAAGTCTTACATTATTAGTTATGGATTTAGTGATGGAATCCTGTAATAATGAACTGTTGATTGGCAAATTGATAAAGGGCATTCTGATGCTGAGATAGAGAGCCCCTTTAGGGCACTCCCCATCTGTGCAAAAGTGGCTTCTTATCATCTTGTTTCCTATAATTTTTTGCTTTTATCTCATACAGTAGCATTCACTCACCTTGTATTATGACTAAACACCAAACACTATGATCATCTTTGAGCGTTAAAATGGTGAAGGAGCAAAGTATCGATACTGGGGATTATTTAAAGAAATATAATTTGTTCCAAGAAAATTATCTGATGGGTGAAATTCCTTCTAAAACCTACATTTATAAACAATTTGTAATCATCTTTCTTTCTAATTTCATCGAGGTGTAACTGTAGTCACTCAGTACTACCACCTGGCACTTTTAAACTAGGTGGATTTATTTTATTGCTAAATCAATAATTATTATTCATGTGTGCTTTCATAGTGAAATTCATTCTGATGGGACTCAAAAATTTATGTAGAATGTTCTCAAGTCTTCAGGCAAAAAGTTAACAATCATTTCATTTCCTACTTTTAAAAATGAAATTCATACGCAGTTAATAGTGTAATTAGTACAGTGTCTGAAAGATGTCAGAAATTACTACAGTCCGTTGGAAGGCAAGAAGTTACCTCTTTTAAAGAATGGGTTAACATGTGGTAAGAAATAAAATCTCATCCAGCTTCAAATTCTATAAAAAACGACAAAGCCTGGAGCTTCAATATTAAATAATGATTTTATTGCTTTGCCTAAACCATTTTTCCCTTTTCTCCAATATTTTTTTGTATTTTATTTTTTTAATTCTCTGAATCATAGAAAATAACCCCAGATCTGTAAGCCTAAGGTAGTAATTTTAAAACCAGTTGAAGGGAAAATTTAAATTACTCATTTTCTTTTTCTCTTGTTATTGTTCTTTGGAAAACAAAGGCAATGAGGGGAGATTAGGGATCATCTGGTCTAATTTACTGTAGTGATGAGCAAATTTACGCCCAGAGAGATGAAGTGAATTACCTAAAATGAAGCAGATCAGTGGCAGAGTGGACGGAAGGACTTCCAGTCTAGAGTAGGGCCTGAATCCCAGCCAGTACTCATCTTTCCCCCACTTTATGGTTCTTTAGTCGTGCTTTTCTCTCAACATAAATGTAAATTTTAAAAATGCAAATTTCTCTGTTAATACAAGGCCTGTTGATAAAAATCTGTCTTTTACTTTAAAAACTCTTGAGTTGGAAAATCTAATACAGAGGCATAATTGGTGTGCGGCATACCCATGGCTCCCTGGTCTGGTCCCTGACCCATTTCCAGTGATGTCTTATTCTCATGCACTCTGAAATCTATAGATCACTCAAAGGAACTTAAGTTGTGTACCTCTCAAGGGCATTTGCAATTCTGAGGATGCAATCTTCCTCAAGGAATATCTCTACAGTGATGCAGTGTGAGATGGTCATGGTTGTAATTTAGACAAAGCGTCCTGCCTCTAGCTTCTGCCATTAGGCCCCAGACATTTATTCAAATGTTTGTTTATGTCCCATCTTGTTTCCTCTGTGGACATCCCACAGCCCATAGCTGCTGCCCAGGTTTAAGCAAGCTTTCTACAACCGTTAGAGACTTAAGGACATCACTAATTATGAAGCATCTAGATACTTTTAGTCATTAAGTACTACTAAGGGCTACAGGACTGTCTGTAAGGATCAACATAGAAAAAAAGGATGAATAAATTATGAAAATCACAAGCAAAAAAAAAAAAGAGCATAGTTGAAGAAAAATAACTCCAAAGACAAGGAGTAAGAAAAATGGCTAAGTATCCAAATAACCATAATAAAAAAGTTTTGCTTATACAAAAATCAGTTCAAAGCCATAAGTACCAACATTTTGTCCCTCTTAGTAAATGTTAATTCAATGCAAATGGTATTTCCCTATTTTAAATAAAGGTACTCCTCTTGACTATAAATTAATAGAAATAGATCCAATTATAAGAGTTTAAAATACCCCCCTTTTTAAAGCCAACTTCCAAATTATATAAATATTAAAATCTAGTAAGAAAACAGAATACATTATTGGGTCAATATCTTACCATAAACATCTCTAATTATTAACTTCCTACAATCAACTAATTTATTTTGATATACTAAAACATAAAGGGCTCCACATAAATTATTGTTAATTACATCAATTTCATCTCTAATGCTGTATATTTTCCATTGCACTTTAATCAGAGCTATTTATATGTGTACTATTATAAACATATTACATATTGGTTTTTTTTTTCCAGAACTGCAGTCATGAAGGAGAAAAAAGCAATCAGAAATCAAGAAGTAGAATAAACATGGTATAATTCAACAGTGTTGGGAACGGCAATCAAGTGAAGTTGTTTGCGAATTGTTTTACTTTCCCTTTGGCCAATGTTCTGTCAGAGGTTTGGCCCCTGGTGTCCTCATGAACTGCCTGCAAGGAATGGTGCTTCTCAAACTTCCACAGGCAGAACAAATGACTGGGGGTATCTTACCAAAATCTTCTGGATTCTGTAGGTCTGGGATGGGACTTTTGAGTCTGAATTTTTTTTTTTTTAAAGATTTTTTATTTATTTATTTGACAGAGAGAGACACAGCTAGAGAGGGAACACAAGCAGGGGGAGTGGGAGAGGGAAGCAGGCTTCCCGCGGAGCAGGGAGCCCGATGTGGGACTCGATCCCAGGACCCTGGGAGTCTGAATTTTTAATAATCTCCCAAATGATGCCAACCACGGGCTTACAATCACAGTTTGGGTAGCAGGGTCAACAGGGTGATAGGCCTCAACTGTGGTCTCTCGGTGGCAAGCAAGATTAATTATATAGCTTGTTTAAAATAAATGCAGAATGGGGGCCCATGGGGGGTGCCGCATTCGGTTGAGCAACTGACTCTTGGTTTTGGCTCAGGCGGTGATCTCAAGGTTGTGAGATCGAGCCTCCCATCCAGCTTCAGCCTCAGCACGGAGTCTGCTTGAGGTTCTCTCTCTCTCTGTCCCTCTGCTCCTCTCCACTCCCCCTCAAATAAATGAATAAATCTTTTTTAAAAATACAATCAATGTGGAATGTTAGAGATCACCCTAGACCCTGTGGAGCTAAATTCCAAGTGAGAGCCAAGTTCTGAGCAAGCCAAGCGCGTGAAAGTCTCTGCACACTGAGGGTTGAGAAGCCCTGCTCCAAATGGGACTCTGCACAGGCTGCAGCTGTACCTTTGTGTGAACTTGAGTGTTAAGCGTGGGAGTCAAGGGCAACTGTTCACAAAATAGTCAAGTGAGTACAAGGCTGTCAAAGAATACTGGTGCTAACAATTACTGCCTGAGACAAACTACCTGATCATTAACTTTTTTAAAGATAACTCTGTCGTCTTACCTCTTCATGTGAGGACGCGGACTCTGGCTCCTGGACCAGCAGCCCTCACACCTTAGGGTGCATGGGAGTAGCTGGAGAGCTTGGTAAAACCCATGCCCAGAGCTTCCAGGTAAGTAGAATTTGTGCTTCTAAGCTCCCAAGTGATGCTGAGGCTGCTGGTCTGGGGACCACACTGTGCCCCAGACGACTGCATGATCTTGATGCCTCCCGGCTCCTAGAAGGCTGATGTCCGGTTGCATTTGTTCAAGTATTCTTTACAAATGGGTAGGTTTATTGAACATGAACTGTTTGCCTGCATGCCGAGATGGTCCAGGGGGGTTAAAAACCAGCATAAGACAGAGTCCCTGTTTACTGGGGTTTTGCAGTCCAAGTAGATAGAACAAGCTAAGATAGAAAACCATTCCAGAATACTTCAAGGAAGCACACACAGCCAAGGGTTAAAATGAATGAATTATTCCCACTTCAGAATTCAGTGTGGACTAAATTAGCTTTTATTGGTTTAATAAAAACATGGCATTAAACATATTCCTGTTTGCACTGATAGCAAATTGAAAGAACATTAATTCAATATTTGCAGATTCTTTGGCCTTTTCAATAGAGGCAATTATATCTCTTACGAATAATGATTGCCTTGTCCTGCCTTTCCAATCCTTATGTTTTGAACTCATTTTATGATTATTTTCTATTCCCATGTGATTTTTTTTTTATTATGTAATATATCACATGGTTCTAAAACAGGCTTGCTGCCAGTGCGTGAGCTGAGGGTGCTCTTTCAGATCCTGGTCACATGGAGTTCTAAGGGGATGACTCCCCTTCCGGTTTTGCTCCGGGGTGCTGTCCACTCAGAATCTGCAAAGAGGGGCTGGAATTGCACAATGCACGATGCTGTTCAAAAATAATTAAGTACATGCATATCTGTTATGCCTTTGATATTTATGTTTAAAGATGCACTAAGGAAAGTCTTACGGTCACTGTCCCCAAGCCATCTGGCTCTTCCTCCGAGCACTCCCAGGCTAGCCCTCTAGTTCCCCTTCTTCTGTGCCTCTTTCGGAACAGGTTCTTGTTCAAGCAGGTATGAATGTGCCGTGCTACATTTAAAAGGAGGCCTTGAAAAAAATGTTTTCATAAAAGACACATTGTCTGGTCCCTTGTTTTTTATTCATCTAGAAGTAGGCATCTTAGAGGTTTTCCCTTATAATACTGAGTCCTTTTTTATTCTTTCAGACTTTCCATTCTATAGTTCAGCACTGCATGGATTCATCATAGTTGACTTCGCCAACCTCCTGTTAATGAAAGTTGAGGTTGTTGACAATGTTTTGCGTGACTTTGCTTGCATGTCACAGGGCACGTATTTCAACTCATAAATGGAAATCCTAAGAGCTACACTGTGGGTTCAAAGACAGTTATGTGTTTGTGATTTCCACGGTGTTGTCCAAGTGCCTGCCTAGGGGGTTGAATGTGCTTGCAGACGCAAAGGCAGGGATGCACACGTTCCTTCCACTGAACCTTACCATCAGGACTTAGCTCGCACTTGGAACTGTGCCAAGAGTGAAAAACAGGGTTCCAGATAACCATGACTTTCCTTTGCTCATGGTATCTGGGGAGATCAGCATCTTTTCTTCTATTTAAAGGCCCCTGTTTTTCCCTTCCCATGGACTGCTTCATTCATGGCCTTTCCTCACTTTTGTTTAGATGTGTTCATCTTTAACTCATTAGGTGGATAACTATTCTTTTTTTCTGAAATATGAACCCGAACAATTTTTTTTTCAGTTCTTGTTTTTTTTTTTTATTATGTTATGTTAATCCCCATACATTACATCATTAGTTTTTTGATGTAGTGTTCCATGATTCATTGTTTGTGCATAACACCCAGTGCTCCACGCAGAACGTGCCCTCTTTAATACCCATCACCAGGCTAACCCATCCCCCCACCCCTCCCCTCTAGAACCCTCAGTTTGTTTTTCAGAGTCTGTCGTCTCTCATGGTTCGTCTCTTGGGTTGTTTTAACTTTGGTTACGAAGAACTTCCTTTTTAATGTAGTAGGTTTTTATTTTTTTATTTTAATTTTTTTAAAGATTTTATTTATTTTTTGACAAAGAGAGACACGGCGAGAGAGCGAACACAAGCAGGGAGAGTGGGAGAGGGAGAAGCAGGCTTCCCGCGGAACAGAGAGCCCGATGTGGTTCTCGATCCCAGGACCCTGGGGTCATGACCTGAGCCGAAGGCAGACGCTTAACAACTGAGCCACCCAGGCCCCCCAATGTAGTAGGTTTTTAAATGTAATCAACTTTATCCACTTTTATTTATGTGCACTGAATTTCAGACTTTAGAAAAGACCCACTTCACACATATAAAGAAGCCCTATTTGTTTTTATACGTTGTTTTCATGGTTGCATTTTTTAAGAATTAAGTCTTTGTCCATCAGAAACTTAATCTGGTGTGCATTTGGAGATACACATCACGTTTACTTTTTTTTTTTTCAGATAGCAACTGGTTGTCCTAATACAATTTGAATGAACTTGTGCATTATCTCCTTGTCCATCACTGATGATGGTTATCCGAGTCATCTCCAGTTTTTTTCTTGATCTGCTTCACAAGGACTTTCTAAAACAAACACATTTTTGGCTCTGGTGATCCTCTCTGTGGTCCATTCATTTTCTGTTTTATTAATTATTCTTTTACTTTTCCTGTTTTTCGTTGTTCTATCTTTTGAGTTTTGCCTGCCATTGTTTAACTACTTTCTTAAAGTGAGTCTTTAGCTCACTGATCGCAAGCCTTTCTTTTTTTCCCCCCTCTAATATATGCATTCACAATTTGAAAAAGAAAACAAAACCCTGTAAGCATGTCTTTAACTGTATCCACAAGTTTTGAAATGGTTGGATCATTTTAAAATTGCATTCAGTTCAAAACATTTTCCAAATTTCATTGTAATTTCTTCTTTGATCTGTGGGTTATTTAGAAGGATAGTGTGTATTTTCCAAATGTTTGGGGATTGTTTCAATGTCTGATTTCTAACTTAATTCAACTGTCTTCACAAAGCATGTTTTGTATTATTTTAATCCTTGGAAATAGTTGGAAACTTGATTTGTGGCCCAGAATATACTCTATTTTTGTAAATGTTTTATGTATACTAGAAAACAGCATGTATTTTTGCAGACATTGGAAAGAATATTTTAGGTATGTCAGTTGGGTCTCCTTGGCTCACATCTTTTAGGTCCTTCTGGGTCATCATTTTGGGTCTGGTTATTCTACCATTGATGTTGAAGGATGTGTTAACATTTTCTGTGATGTGGATTTGTCTCTGTCCTCTCTTATAAAGTTCTTTATTTGTATCCTGTATTTTGAGGCTATGCTAGGACATGAATTTAACTTAGTAACTGTTGCCTCTTCTTAGTGAATTGCACCTTCTTACGTGAAATGTCCCCCTTTCTCTCTTGTACCACTCATTGCCTTGAGGTCTACTTGGTCTGAGATGCATCTAGCTACATGGCCTTTCTTTTGTTCAGTGTTGCCGTGATAGATCTTTCGCTAGTGTTTTACTTTAACCCTTATTTGATCTCATGTAATCGTTTGTAGAACCTTTACATAATCTCATGGCGAGTCAGAATTTTTGTGTGGGCGTGAGTGTGTAGTGTGTGTGTTTTAATTTAGTCTGACAATTTTTGGCATGTTTCTTAGAGACCTTTTATATTTAAAGTAATAGCTAATTTATTTGTGTTTAGATTTACCACCAAGTAGACTATTCACTTTCTATTTTTATGCTCTTTCTTCTCCCTCAGAGTAAATATTTAGGTTATTTCTATTATTCTATACCCCTCAGCTTTTTAATTGAACCATTTTTATTATTATTTTAAAGTTTATCAGAGACGCTATGGTATGCATTCTTGATTTATGAACACCGAAAATAAGCGGGGCACTTTCACCTCATTCAACACAAGACAAAGATCTCATAACTCTTACTTCATTTGACTCTCTCCCAAACTCTTAAACAATTTTTGTTTCTCCTTTTGTGTCTAAATTCATTTTACATTCCAGAAGATATTATTTTTTAAAGTTTTATGTAGTTGATATTTATTTGGCTTGCTCAAATATTTACCTTTCCTTCCTCACACCTTCCTGCAACTCTACACCTTCATCTGGGACATTTTTCCTTCTGCCAGAAGGACATTCCTCACTATTTCCTTTTGTGCAAATTTAAGGGGGATGAACGCTGTTAGGTTTGTCTAAAAATCAATTATTATTTTACCTTCACTTTTGAAGGGTATCTTGGTTGGATATACGATTCTGGATTGGGAGTGTCTTTCAGCAGTACTTCAAATATATTGTGTTCTTGACTCTACTGCTTGTTCTCAGAAGCCAGCTATTCATTTGAAAGTAGTCTGTATTTTTTCTCTGGTTGCTTGTAAGGTTTCTTGTCCCCTTGGTTTTGATCGTGTCATCATGATGTCATAAAGGACTTCCTGAAAATTACATATTTATTTGCTTGTTGGTCATATACTCCTTTAATGAATGGGTAGCTTGATCCTCTTTCTCATTTTTGGAAAATTACTAGTCTTTGTTTTTTCAAGTATTGCTTCTGTGCCATTCTTTCTCTTCTGTGTTGTATTCTCCACATTTCTGCAGATCTATCTAGCAGTTTTTTTAATTCTCATTTTTTCCTGAGTCTCACCTACTTTTACCCATCCAGTGAGTCCTTAATTTCAGTTGCTATATTTTTTCATTTTTAGATCACCACTTGCTGCTTTTTATAAAGCTAAACTTTTTGGCGAAGTTCTTCATCTCGTCTTTCATTTCTCTGAACATATTAAGACTAATTATTTCCAGGTCCGTGAAGGTTACATCTCTTATCTGTATTCTCTGTTTCTGGTCTCTGTTGTTTCTTGTCGTATGCATGTGTATTTTCTTCTCAACTGCCTGATTATTGTGAATTAGGTGTGGTGAAACTCAGTGGAAACATGTAGAATAATTTGTTATCTCCTTTGGAGAGGATGGTTCTTAACTTCTTATAGAAGGCTGGTGACTCAACAAAATCCTGGGTCACATTTTGCAGTTTGAAGGAGAGGCATGACCTCAAGCTGGCTTGGTATTTTTCTAAGTAACTCTCATTTCTCAGGTGTAATCTCTGGGGTCTGGATTCAAAGCCAGGATTTACCAGATATGACCTCCATTGTCGGGGTCTCACTCCACCATTCTGTGGTGAGCCAATGTACCTGCCTCTCTCTCCTGGGTGCATATTCTGCTTGTCAGAAGATGCTTCTAGCTGTAAAATTGCTCCCAATCCCTGATCACTTCCTGGAGATGCCTTATCTTCTCAGATCTTGGCATCATAATTTTTCATAGATCTCTGACGACTTCAGTCTGATTTCTAAGATGTTTTATCTGGCTTTGCTGTTCTGTTCATTGGAAGAGTTGCCCTGAATATCTGGGCCCACCACCACCAAGAAACAGAATGGCCTTTTCCTGCCTACTTCAAATGCCATCTTTTAAAATTTATGACATTGTTATATAAACTTAACCCAATTTTTAGATTTTCCTTTCTGTTCCATAAGTTTTTCTGTCTATACATGTGGCAGCAACTCACTGTTTTATTCACTGAAGCTGTATAACATGTTCTGATACCTGTAAGGATGATCCCTTTCTACTGTTCTATGGTTTTGAATCAGTCCTCCTTATTTTAGTTTTTTGTTTTCCTTTTGTTTCTCTCTCCATGAACTTTCATGTAAGGTCAGCTATTCTCGCTAAAAATCTGTTGTTATTTAAGGAGAAGGGATAATCTTAAATTTCCACATTGAATTAAGACAGAAATCTCTGTGATGTTGGATCTTTTTATTGAGAACATGTTGATCAATTGATATATTTGTCATTTTTCTGTCCTTCAATAGTTTGAATGGCTTTTTTCATAAGGATATTGATATTTTAGTTATGCTAATCTTATGTAGTTTATCATTCTAGTATTGTTGGGAAAGTGATATTTTCCCATTATTATTGGGTGTTGACATAAATGAGGGCTATTTATTCAGTATGTTAGCTGTATGTTATACTGGATTTGTGTTACAGGGTAGTTGTTAGTAAAATTATCTTGTTTTTTAATTTAACTAAAGCACTTTTCTTTTTAAAATAATCATAGATTCACAGGAAGTTGCAAAGATAGTACACTGAGGTCCTGTGTACTTCTGTTCAGTTTCCCTCCATAATCATAGTGTAATATCAAAACCAGGAATTTGCTGTTGTGTATGTGTAGCTCTGTGTCATATTATAACACACATAGTTTGTGTGACCACCCCTGCAGTCAAAATACAGAATGTTCTATCCCCACAAATATCTTCCCCTGTGCTATGCCTCCATAGTCGTAACCTCCCACCCATCTCCACCTTCCTTAACTCCTAGTAAACATTAATTTTCTCCCCATCTATATAATTTTTGCCATTTTGAGAATGTTACATAAATGGAAACATATGATATATGACCTCCTGAGATTGACATTTTCTGCTCAGCACAATGCCTTGAAATCCATAAGAATTGTTATGTGTGTCACAAGTGTGTTCCTTTTTATAGCTCGGTAGTATTCCATGGAACAAAGTAATGGTATTTTTTTTTTCCATTCAGCTATTGCAGGACATTTAGTTGTTTCCAGATTTTGGATTATTTCAAACAGAGCTTCTTTGAAGATCTATGTACAGGTTTCTACGTGGACAAAGGTTTTCATTTCTCTGGGACAAATGCCCAGGGGTGGGATCAATGGGTTGTATGCTAAGTATATACTTAGTTTCAGGAAAAAAATTCCAGAGTGATTGAATCAGTTTGAGGGAAGCGTAGAAAAAAGTATATCCATTTACCCTCCCGTTTATAATATAATTGTCTTCAATATTTCCTCTATCTACAGACAGTTGCAAGTTGTGCTCCACCTGTCAGGCATGATTTTGAAAGCATAACAGGAGAAGGAAAGGCAATTGCATCTACCCATAGTTTTGCTTCTTCCTCTTTGATGTTCCAAGTTTCCTTCTCTTATCGTCTTTCTGTTTAGAGAACTTCCTTTCAGTCATAATGTTAGTGGAGGTATGCTGGTGACAACTGTCTTCATGGTCTTTGTTTGAGGACCCCAGGACTTCCTTCCCCTTTGGGCTGGAAAGAGATTTTCGCTGGGTGTGGGACTGGCAGGCTGACTGTGCATTTCTTCCAGCTCATGAGAAATGTGTCCCTCCCTTCAGTTTCTAATGAGAAAAGTCTGATTATTCTGACTGTATTTCCATCTAGAATGAGGCATCTTTTTTCTCTCACTGCCTCCAAGATTTTTCCCTTTGTCTTTAGTTTTCAGAAATTTAAATAGGATGTGTGGTGGCATAGATTTCCTTGGTGCGTCCTGTTTTAGTTTACTGGTCTTTGGCCAAATTTGGGGAATTTTCAGCCATTATTTCTTTGAGCTCTTCCCAGGGCTTCCTTCTTCCCTCGTGTTCTGGAGCCCCAACAAGCGAGTGTCAGATCCTTGTTGAGTCCCTGAAGGTCCCAGGAGCTCAGTCCATTTGCTTTTCAGTCTGTTTTCTCTCTGTCATTCAGACTGGGGAATTTCTATTGTTTGGTCTGGAAACTCACTGATTCTCTCTTCTGTCCTCTCCATTCTGTTGTTGAATACATCGCTGAATTTTTTATTTCAGTGTTTGTATTTTCAGGTCTAAAACTCATTGTGTCATGAGGCTGTGGATCTTACTTAAATATTCTGGTAGCAGGCCTCCTCCTACAGCTTTGGGAGGAGGGGGGGGGTCCTGCCTCATTAGCTCTGGGGGGACATGGCCAGGGTGAAGGGCGTTTGTTTTGTTGGGTGGTGGTGGGTGCCCTCCTCCTGTCCCCCCATGTGGTTTCAGTGACATTACAAGACAAGGGAGACTTTGTGTCATGCACAGTGGTACAAATCCTGACTCCTTTTCCTCTTTGGTTGGAGTGGACCAGTTAGTATCTACACGTTTTCTTGCATGGCTGCCCATTTCCTCGCCCTCTGCTGAGGAGAGTATGCTTTCCTTGGGCTTTTTGTCTGCACCTGCTGGTGTCCCAGAATGCCAAATCCTCCATCACATTTTCCAGGATGCACGAGGGAGCTCAAGCCATCTTTCCCCCCATCTTAGGGATTCTGCCTTCTTCTCTCCATTTTTCAGAATCTCCTTACATTGTTTCTTAAAACGTCCACAGTCTTTAGCTGTACCTTAGCAAGATATAGAGGAAAACTGTGCCTACTCCATTTTTTTTGAGATCTTTCTTGACCTTTTGGTATGGAGCTATTTTAGTTAAAATCATTTTCCCCAAATATTTAGGTTTAAAAGGCAACAGCAGTTGGAAGGTATGGCACAAGAAAGATCCCCTAAACCTCAAGACAGTGGTAAGTAAAATTGCTAAAGAAATTTGTAGATTTATGCATTTTTGTTGCAAAATGCTGATTTTCAGTAAACCAAGTTATGTTTGCTGCTGTCAGTTTTTACTGCTTCCTTGCACCTGGTCCTTGCACTGTTCAGTTCTCATGTTCCAAGCAGGAGTTGGGAAGAAGCAGCAGGGACAGCTGGGGCCCTAACCACAGCAAGCAGATTCGTACTAGAAGATGGAAAGAGAGGCTGAGTGCCTGTCTGAGCCATTGGATTCCCTTCCCTGCCAGTGAGAACACATTTCCTTTCGTGTGGTTTTAGGGGGAAGGCAGTATGTGTCCTTTTCATTTCAGGGCAAATTTACTGAACATCTTCATTGTGACAGACATTTTGCTTTTGTTGGAGATGCAGGTACAACAAGAGAGTGGAGCTTCTGATGTTCCCAAGGTGAGCTCTCTGTAGCAGCAGGTCATACACTGCAGAGTGGAGAGTGAATGAGTAGAGCCTGGCCGAGACAGGATGCAACGTGCAGCAAGGAGAAAAATACAGATGACCTCACCCCTGAGAGGCCAGGCTCTCTTCCAGTGGGGAGAGTCCTAGAGAAAGGGAAAAGCATGTTCAAAGACGTGGACATGATTTTAGGCAAAGGTTGTTTTGTTTTGCTTTCTTTTTTTTTTTTCTTTTCTCTTCCTTCCTTCCTTTCTTTTTTTCTTTCTTTCTTCCTTTCTTGACTTTGTTCACTTTTTCTTTCAGGAAATACCAAATCAGCCCTGCTTTCAGTGACCTCATGTTGGCAGTGAGCACCTGTTAAGAGTTTAGCAGGCTTATAAATTTCATTCCGAGGCATGAATGATTAGATGTCTCTCATTTTGGTCATGGTTATAATTTGCAACCAGATGCAAATGCTGAACATGGCTAATTTCAAGGCCTATAATAAAATTTCCAATGCCCTGGTGCTTAAGCATTAGATAAAAAATTGAATTATATCAGGAAGTTTTAGAACTTAGTCAAATTCCCCATCTATCTGATTGCAATGAATATACACACTGAAAAATCCCAAAGCCGAAAGAGGAAAGTGAAGAACAAACAAAGGGTGGAATGAGGGTGTGAGGAAGAGAGGCACAGAGCAAGAACAGAGGGATGGAGGGCTCTGGATGCTGTGTCGCACGGTCACATGGGGTTCACTAGCCCACCAAGCTCTTGATGCACACCCACAGTAAGCTGGGTGCTAAGGGGATGCAGCCATGCAGAGCTGTGGGCATCTGCAATGTGTGCTGTGGTGTAGGACCCTGCTATCAGAAGGTCCTGTGCTTGGTTTAATGTTCTGCTTTTGTCATCTTGAAATTCATAGTCATTTTATCTTTGAATGGGGTTTTTTAAGTGTAGTTTGATGGGACGCTGGAGCCTGCACCTGAGCTGAGGAGATAAGCATACAAGATGTATGTCCCCAAATGCCTGTAGAGTTTGCAAGGCCCCTATGCACAGAATCCTGGTGCACCTGCAGGAGTGGGAGTTCAGCAAGACCCCGACATTGAGGAAGTGGGGGCACTGACAGCTCCAGGAGGCCTGTTCACCATTCAAACTAGAACTTAGAATGCTCAAAGAAGGCAAAGAAACCTAAGAAATGCATGTGGCCAAGGAGCCATGTCATAGCCTTCTGAACGACCATGTCTTTTCCCTCTTTCACCAACCACGCCTCGGACAATGACAGCACGGAAAGAAAGAGAAAGTGGTAACCTACTGCCCCCCACCTGTCTGTCCTTCCTTCTGTGGCAGTCAGTGGAACACAGAGAGTGCTGGTAGACTGTGTGCATGTCACGAATGGAAGTGAAGGCTCTGAGTTTGTTTTCTGCGGCGCTGACACTCTTCTGGTAAGAGAAATACATACATGTGTCTGAACTACAAATTATACAAACTGCCATGATTCCAAAGACACAGTTAAAGAGCCCTACAAATTAAATGTCTTATATTTGTATCTAAAATTGGCATTGCACAAAAGATGAATGGTAAATTCCATGTTAACACTTTAAGTTCATGTATTTTATTTCTCAGAATGACATTAAGTAACACACGAAGGACACCATGACAAGTTGAGTGACCACATAGGAAAAGAACAGCCTATATTGTAACCTCTTTAATGGCACATATTTCCTGCATTTTGAACAATGAGTTTCAATTTTCCTTTTGTGCAGGGCCATGCAGATTATGGAGCTGGCCCTGGTCCCAGGTCTGCATGGACCGGAATCTAATGAAGGAACATCATCTAGCTCAGTCATTGGCCAAAGTTGTCAAACGTTCTGAAGGACTTTGCAGCAAAGACTGTGATCTTTTCGCCTAATCATTGTACTTCTTTAAACCAACAGATCAAGGAAGTAAGAATCATTTTATATTTAATAATGGATGAGGACAAGGATTGTTTAGAGCAATGACTGTCTTTCTTTCTCTCTGTCTCTCTTTTTTTACCTTTGTTACTGGATGGAAGTCACCGGTATACTCCAGCTATATGGTTTCCACAAGAAGCTATTTAAAGATGAATCCATTTACATGGAAGTGCTCATATTTTAACTAAGGGGCTGCAATCTGGAGATAGTGAACTAGTGAAAAAAAGGTAGGGTCAGTATCCTCCAATGTCTCTTATTGGTAAAAATCCCCAGGTGGGGGAGCAAGGAAGGGCCAAACAAATCTGTCTGCCTTGTGATGGTTGTTCTCTTCATCAATCTGACTGGGCTAAGGGATGCACCGATCACTGGTACGACATTACTTCTGGGTGTCTGTGAGAATGTTTCTGGAAGAGATTAGCAATAAAGTTGGTGGATTATAGAAAAGGTCTTCTCAAAGTGGTTAGGCATCATCCAACCCTTTGAGGACCCAAGTACAACAAAAAGGCAGAGAAAGGTTAACTTTGCTCTCTGTGCTTGAACTGAGATGTCCATCTTCTCCTGCCCTAGGACATCAGTGCTCCCTGTTCTCATGCCTTTGGGTTTGGGCCAAACAACACCACCAGCTTTCCTAGGTTGCAGATCATGGGACTTCTCAACCTACACCATCATGTGAGCTATTCTCCATAATAAATCTCTCCCCCTTCCTCCTATCACTCTCTCTTCTCTCTCCTATTGGTTCTATTTCTTTGCAGAACTCTGGCCACTATAGCCTTTTTCTTCCATCTCCTGTCACTCTTGGTTGAAGGTGACACTGCTACATGGATGTTCCCTGTGTGTCTTGGCAGCATGACCTGCTTCTTCTGCATCTAGGGGGAAGAGTTTCGGCTGACTCCTGCTGTGCTGCACATGGACGAGGAATAGAAGCTCAGGCATCCCTGAAGACAGAGGCACCAGGAGACATAAGACATTTGCTAGCCATAGTGCAGGCATCCAGGGCAGGGACGGAGGCTGGTGGACCCACCATGACCCCAGACATAGATGGCCTGGAATTTCAAATTAGAGAATACACTTTCCAACATCATTGAAAATAAAAAGTCTTGGAAAAATTGTAAGCAGGAAAGGAATGTGATTTTCAAGGCCTATTCTAGAAAAATATCTAGTAATAGACAGATATTTAAAGAATAAAATTCTGGAAGAGTAACATGCTTTCAGATGGATTAGAAGGAAACTACAAGAGTTGGATATAAAGTGATTGAGTCTAAACTACAGGGCTTCCTCTGTTTTTATCTCTTTTTAATTCTTTATTTTGGTGTTTTTTTCTTGAGTTGTTTTCAGTATTTAAGCAATTATGTTTGTTTCAGTGCAAGGAGCTATTACCTGTGCCTTACTTTTACTAATTACAACCACCCGAGGTTCACCTGAATTCTATTAGCATTTTAAAGTATTTCTTTTATTTTTACATAAGCCCCAATGTTCATTAAAACCCTCTACAGCTCATGGTTAATACAGTCAGATAATGAGATGTACGTAATCAAGTCATTTGTACATTGTCACTAGTGACAGTTGCAGCCAACTCTGGGAGCAAGCTTCAGAGCACAGATGGAAAGAATCTGTATAATAACTTAATGGAAAAATAAAGATTGCACTCAGCTCATTCAAGGGCACAGCTTCTGTCATGCCCTCTGATCACTGGTAGAAATTTGAGAATGGTATTTATAATCTCATCGGCACCGGCAGTGTTTGCAGTAACATAAAGAGTGAGGCAATCATAGATTGTGCATTTCAGGACTTAAGCGTAGACAAATCAAACAGAACTGAAGGTAAGGGTGAAATGAAGCAGCTGTAAGAATTTCAAAGGCACGGCTATTAAAATGCTTCCAGTCCTTCCATTCCAGAAGAACTTATCATGCTTTATTGGTGTGGCAGCATTCACTAGTAGTCTGTTAAAGGTACATCTATGATGTTCTTGGAATTCACAAATAATTATCATTTCTTCATGCCAATGAATCTAAGTTCCTCCAATCTTCTTGTCAACTTCCACTGAAAGAGAACCTGTTCATTTTTTTTTCCAAAACATAACCTATTAAGGGACAGTAGATAAATTGATTAAATTACAACACATTTAAATTTGTGTCTCATGGTGGCATTTTTCCCCACAGCCCCCACAACCAGATTTCATTTGTGATCAATGGGCATGCTATACCGTCTGCTCCTGCCTTGTTTACATTATGCTATAAAAGTTGTCAGTTATTATCACGATCACGTCATTGTTTTGGATGTTCAATTTCGCCACCAGTGCTGTTTTGGGAGACACACTTAAATTTCTACACTCAGGTGAAAGTCCCTAGACTCCAGGAAGGATTTTTCATCAAATGAACATGTGTTCCAACCAGGCTTCCAAGCGAATTAAAAATTCCAATATTACTTCTAATTTATCTTGAATCATATCATTGACTTTATAATAATATTTTAGAATGATATTTCATATCTTTTTTGCAACTACCCAAACTCTGCATCCACTTGCTGCCACCAAAGCTGCTAAAAGAAGGAAATTAAAGTAATTTTCATTTGTTTCTATGCAAACAACAGGGTCAAGGCTAACACCAGCTGAGAATGAAGGCAGACCCTTCATTCTTCCTGTCCTCCTTTCCCCAGGGACCCGTCACTGCAAGAGGAATACACTCCCATATTTTTTGCTAAGATTTTGCTCCAGAACAAAATTTTTCATTGGCGCTCTGCTTGCCACAAGGATAAATTCAGATTTCTTACTCGACTTTCAGGAACCCAGCAAGCCCTCATAATGCACACCCCCTGTGCCCCATGTACGTGTTCTGTTCCAACAGAAGTGGTCTAGTCACTGTCCCTCAGCCAATCCTCACAAACTTGCCTTACACTGATCCCCTGCCTGATAATCTTTCCCTCTAATATGTCACTCCTGCCCACCTGGCTTAGTCTGATCAGGCTTTTGTAACAGAACACCACAGAATGGGCAGCTTATAGACAAGAGACATTAATTTCTCTTAGCTCTGGAGGCTGGAAGTACAAGATCAAGTTGCCAGCTCACATGGTGTCTGCTGAGGGCCATTTCCTCACAAATGGAGTCTTCTCTCTGTGTCCTCACACGAGGATGGGGTGAGGGGGCTCTCTGGGGTCTATTATAAGGACACTAATCCCATCATGGGGGCTCTACCCTCATGACTTAATTGCATCCAAAGGCCCCACCTCATAACCATCACCTTGGGGGCTAAGGTTTGAATATGAATTGAGGGGGACGCAAACATTCAGTCTGTGGCAGCACCCCTTCTGAGTCTTCTCTGTGGGATGCTGAGCACACTTTTCACAGTGGAAGGGGTTGCTCTGAGACAACAGGTGGACATCTGAAACCCCCTGGACTTATCAGAGTTTGGATTTTCAGATATTAGATTACATTATCTGTTTAGGAAAACATTTCAGTTTGCAGCAATTTTGTAGCTACCCAGCGCCAGCCCCTTGCAGGCCCACCTTCAGTAGTGTTTGTGGGAGGTGCTCCCGGTGCCGAGCCCCGCTCATGTCTTGGGCTCTCTGGCGGCCATGTCCCTCTCAACTCAGCTGCCCCTGCAGGGCTTCCCTCAGCCCTGGGATGGCCCTGATGGTGGGCCTGGGAGCATAAATAACCCAGTGTCCATGCCCAAAGGGGGATAATTTTGGGGGGTATGTTCCACAGCATTTCCCAGAGATACCCCGGGAAGTGAGTTGCAGTTTGCCCATAGAAGTGGTCCACTCACTGAGGACGTTTTGCCTGTTCCTTCCCTTCCTTGTCCCCATTCCCTGCTCCCAGGTAGTGGTCACTATGATTTCCTCCCACACAAACTACTGGCACTCAAGTCCTTGTATCATACTTGCTTCTGGTGAAACCCAACTGAAAATCGTCCCTACCCTACAAAAATCCCACCTTTACACAGAGATAACACTGGCAGGTGCCTAACTCCCTGTGTTCTCTGTTTACTACGAATTGTGGACTCTATATGTCTATGATCCCCGTATGTCTGGTCCATTGGTCTCTTATGAAAGGAGAGAAGGACAGGAAGTAAGTTGTCAGAAGACCTGGGTTCTAGAAGGCTGGTGATCCCCACGCATTAGCCTCATGACCTAAACAAGTTACCTGCCTTCTCGTGAATAGAGCTTCCACATCTATAAACAAGAGAATGGCCTCCATGTTTCCTTCCCAGAGTTGCTGGAAAGTAGTGATGAGAGTGGAGTCACTCTCAAAACAGAAAATGAAACTGTTATTAAGTGGCCTACAGGAGACAGTGGGACCAAGGTAGGTACAGAAGCAAAGATACTCCAAGGACACCCGTCTACATTATTTCTGACCTTAACACTAGAGATCTGTTTCCTCAGTAGGGAAGACATTTTATGAAATGTTTGCTTTGGGTTCCTTTGGTTTCATCTTCAATAACAATACCCGTTTTCATATAACCTCTGATGAACAAAAACTATATGGAAATTCATTATTTGGGGTCAATTTCCCTTTTATCTAGCCAAACTTCACCATCTCTAAAATATTAATCTATTAACCAAGGTCATGTCAACTAACATGAAACAGATGTGAATTAGTAAAATTAACTCATCTGTCCCAAATATCACAAATTTCACATAGCTCTCTCTCAGAAATTATAGTTCCTAGAAGATTCAGGAGACACTAAAGAATATTCAGCAACATAAGGCCACTTTCAGATGTGAACACAAAATGCACACTGGTATTATTTCACGTCCCTGTGACCACCTTCAGTGCTTTCCTTTATCAGCTCTGTCGTGGCTTTCCAGGGAAAGTGAGGGCAGGCATAGTGGGTGATAAATCACACAGAGTTGTCATGTAGCTATTGGATATATTACCATTCATATTTAATGTAGCCCATACTTGACTTTTAAGGTTTTTTTAATTATTATTATTATTTTTTAATTTTCTCTTGTTATGTTAATCACCATATATTACATCATTAGTTTTTGATGTAGTGTTCCATGATTCATTGTTTGTTCATAACACCCAGTGCTCCATGCAGAATGTGCCCTCTTTAATACCCCATCACCAGGCTAACCCATCCCCCTACCCACCTCCCCTCTAGAACCCTCAGTTTGTTTTTCAGAGTCCATCATCTCTCATGGTTCCTCTCCCCCTCTGACTTACTCCCCTTTATTCTTCCTCTCCTGTTATCTTCTTCTTTTTCTTTTTTCTTAAAATATGTTGCATTATTTGTTTCAGAAGTACAGATCTGTGATTCAACAGTCTTGCACAATTCACAGTGCTCACCGTAGCACATACCCTCCCCAATGTCTATCACCCAGCCACCCCATCCCTCCCACCCCCAACCATTCCAGTAACACTCAGTTTGTTTCCTGAGATTAAGAATTCCTCATATCAGTGAGGTCATATGATATATGTCTTTCTCTGATTGACTTATTTCACTCAGCATAACACCCTCCAGTTCCATCCACGTTATTGCAAATGGCAACATCTCATTCCTTTTGATGGCTGCGTAATATTCCATTGTGTATATATATACCCCCTCTTCTTTATCCATTCATCTGTCGATGGACATCTTGGCTCTTTCCACAGTTTGGCTGTGGTGGACATTGCTGCTATAAACAATGGGGTGCACGTACCGCTTCGGGTCACTACATTTGTATCTTTGTGGTAAATACCCAGTAGTGCAATTGCTGGATCGAATGGTAGCTCTAATTTCAACTGTTTGAGGAACCTCCATACTGTTTTCCAGAGTGGTTGCACCAACTTGCATTCCCACCAACAGTGTAGGAGGGTTCCCCTTTCTCCACATCCCCGCCAACATCTGTCGTTTCCTGACTTGTTAATTTTAGCCATTCTGACGGGTGTGAGGTGGTATCTCATTGAGGTTTTGATTTGGATTTCCCTGATGCCGAGCGATGTTGAGCACTTTTTCATGTGCCTGTTGGCCATTTGGATGTCTTCTTTGGAAAAATGTCTGTTCATGTCTTCTGCCCATTTCTTGATTGGATTTATTTGTTTCTTTGGGTGTTGAGTTTGATAAGTTCTTTATAGATTTTGGATACTAGCCCTTTATCTGATCTGTCATTTGCAAAGATTTTCTCCCATTCTGTCGGTTTTCTTTTGGTTTTGTGGACTGTTTCTTTTGCTGTGCAAAAGCTTTTTATCTTGATGAAATCCCAACAGTTCATTTTTTGCCCTGGCTTCCCGTGCCTTTGGCGATGTTTCTAGGAAGAAGTTGCTGCGGCTGAGGTCGAAGAGTTTGCTACCTGTGTTCTCCTTTAGGATTTGGATGGACTCCTGTCTCACGTTTAGGTCTTTCAACCATTTGGAGTCTATTTTTGTGAGTGGTGTAAGGAAATGGTCCAGTTTCATTCTTCTGCATGTGGCTGTCCAATTTTCCCAACACCATTTGTTGAAGAGACTGTCTTTTTTCCATTGGACATTCTTTCCTGCTTTGTCAAAGATGAGTTGACCATAGAGTTGAAGGTCCATTTCTGGGCTCTCGATTCTGTTCCATTGATCTATGTGTCTGTTTTTGTGCCAGTACCATACTGTTTTGATGATGACAGCTTTGTAATAGAGCTGGAAGTCCGGAATTGTGATGCCGTCAGCTTCGCTTTTCTTTTTCAATATTCCTCTGGCTATTCGGGGTCTCTTCTGGTTCCATACAAATTTTAGGATTATTTGTTCCATTTCTTTGAAAAAAGTGGATGGTATTTTGATGGGGATTGCATTGAATGTGTAGATTGCTCTAGGTAGCATTGACATCTTCACAATGTTGGTTCTCCCACCCATGACCATGGAACATTTTTCCATTTCTTTGTGTCTTCTTCCATTTCTTTCATGAGTATTTTATAGTTTTCTGAGTACAGATCCTTTGCCTCTTTGGTTAAATTTATTCCTAGGTATCTTACGGTTTTGGGTGCAATTGTAAATGGGATCGACTCCTTGATTTGTCTCTCTTCTGTCTTGTTGTTGGTGTATAGGAATGCCACTGATTACTGTGCATTGATTTATAGCCTGTGACCTTACTGAATCCTGTATGAGTTCTAGCAGTTTTGGGGTGGAGTCTTTTGGGTTTTCCACATACAGTATCATATCATCTGCAAAGAGTGAGAGTTTGACTTCCTCTTTGCTGATTTGGATGCCTTTGATTTCTTTTTGTTGTCTGATTCCTGTGGCTAGGACTTTTAATGCTGTGTTGAATAGCAGTGGTGAGAGTGGACATCCCTGCCACGTTCCTGACCTTAGGGGAAAAGCTCTCAGCTTTTCCCCATTGAGAATGATATTCGCTGTAGGTTTTTCATAGATGGCTTTTATGATATTGAGGTATGTACCCTCTAATCCCGTAAACTCTGAAGAGTTTTGATCAAGAAAGGATGCTGTACTTTGTCAAATGCTTTTTCTGCATCTATTGAGACGATCATATGATTCTTGTTCTTTCTTTTGTTAATGTATTGTTCACGTTGATTGATTTGCGGATGTTGAACCAGGCCTTGCGGCCCAGGGATAAATCCCACTTGGTCGTGGTGAATAATCCTTTTAATGTACTGTTGGATCCTATTGGCTAGTATTTTGTGAGAATTTTTGCATCCATGTTCATCAAGGATATTGGTCTGTAATTCTCCTTTTTGATGGGGTCTTTGTCTGGTTTTGGGATCAAGGTAATGCTGGCTTCATAAAATGAGTTCGAAGTTTTCCTTCCATTTCTATTTTTTGGAACAGTTTTCAGGAGAATAGGTATTAATTCTTCTTGAAATGTCTGATAGAATTCCTCTGGGAAGCCATCTGGCCCTGGGTAATTATTATTATTTTTTAATAAAGGAGCTCAGCTCCTGTTTTCAGTAACATCCGCAAAGTGCATTGTGTACCAGAAGGTAGCTCATTCTCTGTCTGTGTTGATCAGGCATGCGCTGGGATCTGAACTGCCACCGAGCATGGGTTGCAGTGGTTGGTGCCCTAGCTCCCCATGCCAAACCTCCAGAATGCTTAAATGTTTTTCAACTCCAGCACACTGGTGATGTATTTGAAACCAAGTCTGTTTCTTGTTTTGTATTTTCTTTTTGGGAATTCCAAGGGGGTAGGCTTATGAGAAGAAAACAAAAATAGGCAGCCCTCCTTCCAAAAAAAAAAAGCCCTCCCTCCCCATCCTCCACCTTCAACTCCTCACGAGGGTCAAAACCATTTATATATTTCTGGGAAACACCAACTAAAGCCAAGGATATATTACCCAGGGGACATTTTCCCCTTCTTTTTGGAGCAGAAACACCCATCATGGAAGAATGGTTTAGGATAACTACTAGCTGGAAAAAAGTTCAGAAGACTTGATATCACATCTTTTTAACCTCTCCCTAACGCCTGATTAAGAATTGTTAGTTTTCTGTTCTTTTTCTTCCTTTTGCCTTCTTATATAGCATTTGCTAAAGTGTTTACATACTTTCAAGAATTCATGGGTTTTATCTTTTTGAGGTTCAGGCCAGCCTGTGTGATATAACAAATAATATGTTTACCTTTGGCAATGGACACATTTGATTTCATTATAGCAATTTGACTAAAAAAATGATTTTGCAACATGTAAGCTGGTTTTTGGTGCATGTGCCATGCTTCTGTCCAGCCCTTACCTTGCACTACAAAAGCTCTATAACTAAGACGCAGTTGGTAAGACTCAAGGTCAGAAAACCAATGGCCTCTCCTGTGTACAAATATAACATGGTTCTGATTTGTAGTTCAAAGAAATGACAGAATTTAAAAGATTGACATTTAAATTAAAATGGTAATCCATAATGTCTCAAATTCCATCTGCTACAGATAATTTATCTGCTCCTCAGAAATCAAGACACCATTTATTTAACCCATGTCAGAGTTCTCTGCCTTAATTCTAAAATAACGGGGGCTCACTTCTCATTTGCATTGTGTGGCAGACATGGCTCTCTGCCTCAGGGGATCCTGCCCCACCATCATGGCCTCGCTCCAGGCTCACCTCCTCCTTGAAGGCCTCCAAAATCCCTCCAGATCATTTAATTGCTATGATCTCTCATCTAGAGAGTAGCAGTTATTCAAGGATGGGATGTATATTATTTCACATTTCCTTTTGCAATGATCACCAACTGGCCCTATATGGCCCCAGAGTTCAGTCATGGTGTGGCTTACAAATGTATTTTTTTTCCCACAAAGCTAACAACAGAACTACATTTACTAGTAAATACTCAATATTATTGTTGATTAATTTGTTTTATATAGTGATATACTTAAAAGATAGCACTATACGTGAGAAAAAATAATTGTCATGTGATAGAGGAGGCAAAATTGTAGCTCTCTCTTCAAAGGGCTTGAGAACTAAGTTGACACAACACAGATTGGCTGGAGAAAAGCACACAGGGCCATTTAGTGTAAGGTTTAGTGACACACAGCCTTCACAAGGAATGAAGACCCAAAGAAGAAGCAAAACTAAATGCTTTTCTAACAGGCTGAACAAAGAGAGGAAATTTTGGAAAAAATAACACAATATAAAAGGATGCTAAAGGAAGATGGGATTTTTTTTAACAAGGTCTGTTTGCACAGAACTCTCTCGGCTTCCACTCCTCATCCTTGGTGATGGGAATGTTACTCCCGCCGTCCCCCCCCCCCCCCCCCGGGCACAGGAGTACATTGTCCATGTGGGATCTTTCCTCCTGCTTCCAGGAGAAGAAGGGGAGGGCAGAGCACCTTTCTTGGACCTGATGTTTTTCAAGTGCCTTCAGCCAAAATATGAAATATTTGTGGAAACTGTCTCTTGTCACCCACCTCAACTTACGTTTGAACCTATTTAATTCTGACCAGTAGATTTAATTTGCTCTTGACTTGAAAGTTCATCCACTCTGTATCCAAGGGCAATGTGAAGACACTTCAGTCTAATTCCAAGGGCCATCGTCAAGTGCATATCACCCCCAGCAGGTTCTGACAAGATTTCTGGAATGAGGACAGATGTCCAGGCAGGAGGCTCTGCCTTAATTGGACATCTGGCCCCAAGTCTGCTGTGGGGCAGGAACCCTGTAAAAATCTCTCTAGGGATCTGGAAGCCAAACCCTGTCAGGATGCAGCCCTCCCAGAGGCCACTGGAATATACTGGATCCCAGGGCTGCAGTCTGCAAGCCCAAAATGGAACCACTGCCTGGATGATCCTTTTGACCACCGTGGGCACAAGGATGGCCTGTCCCCATTGGCTGTGCCTGCAGCTGCCCTGTCAGACACATCTTGTCTCCAGAACTTTCCTTCTTGACACGTAGGACTAACATAAAAGTGCAGCTGCATGTGCCCTGCAGAGGCTCTTGGTTCTCCAGGCATGTCTGGTTTCTTGAGAAGGCAGACACACAGAGTTGGGTTCCCCAAGCCAACATGGGCACAGCTGTGAGATCTGCAAAACCAGAGTTTCCCATGCCTTGTTTCTTACCTCTCCTGCATCCTAGGTCTTCATGCCAGGTACAGAGAGTGGGAGGTGACTAGTGAAACAGGCTCTCTTACTCTATTATGATCGTTCCAGGCTCTCTTATCTGACATCATACTGTCAATAACTCCTCTCTGGTGTTAATTTTTCTGGTCCTATTAATGCCTATTTTATGGAATAGCTGTGGAGAGTAAGGTAAATTCTATGAAGCATTGAGTCCCAAACCTGCCATCCAGTGAGACTCCAAATCTGTTTTCTTCCTTAAAAAACAGCAGTACAAAGGAACCGAGTTCACTTTTAAGGTAGCATTGTGGCTTGGTTTGTTCTTTATTTTCATTTAGATTTGTATTTATTATTTATGTTTTACAGCTTTATTGAAGCGTAATTGATATTCCACTAATTGCACATATTTTAGGTGTGAAATCATCCTCACAATCAAGACAATGAGCATATCTGGCTTCCCCCCAGATTTCCTTGTGCCTGTCGGTAGTGCCCTCCACACCCTTCCCTGCTCCCCTTGAGTGCCCATCCTCAGATAGCCACCAGACTGTTTCCTGTCACTTTGCATTAGCTTGCACATCCTGTGTTTATAGAAATGCAATTACACAGCATGTACTCTTTCTCGGGCTCATTTCTTTCACTCAACATAATTATTCTGAGATTCATCTATTTTGTTGTGTATACCAGTGATTTTCATTTCTGAATAGGATTTCATTTTATGGATATGGGATGTATTTATGTATTAATCTGTTGATGGACATTTGGGGGGGTGGTTACAGGTTGGGCTCTCACAAGTAAAGCTGTTACAAACACTTCAGGATCTAAATGTAAGAGCTCAAAGCATAAACATTCTAAAAGAAAACATAGGGGAGAATTAGTGAATTTTAATTTGGCAAATATTTCTTAATGATAAGTAAAAATCAAGGATTTTGAAAGAAAACATATCAATGAAGTCTCTTTGTCAAAAATAAGACACTTTTGCTCCTCAGATGACACTTAGGAAAATGAAAAGGTAAGCCACTTAGTAGAAGAAAATATGAGTGAACTAGATTTTCAAGAGCAAATCTGTATCTAGAATATATAAAGAACTCTTACAACTCAATAACCAGAAGACAAAATAACTTGGAAAAAAAAAAGATTTGAAAAGACCCTTCACAAAGATGGTACAGGGATGACTAATTAACACAAGAAAAATGTTCATCACATTTCATCATTATGGAAATACATGTTAAAACCACAATAACATGCCCCTACATGCCCACTGGAATGGCTAAATTCCAGACTGATCACACCACATGTTGATGAGGATGTGGGCAGTGGGAGCTCTCTGCTGCTGGCGGGCACGCAAAATGGTACATCTGCCTTGAAAAACGTGTGGCAGTCCCTTAGAAGTTAAACATAAACCTACCATATGATGAGGCCATTCCATTCCTAGGCATGTTCCCAAGAGAAGAGAAAGCATATGTCTCCACTAAGACCTGTAACTCTATGTTAAAAGGAACTAAACCGAGCTCAGTTTGCAGAAACCAACAATTCAAAGAGTGATTTAGGCTTCATAATATAGACCAGTCCCTCAAAGTGTCATTTAAAATTCTGTAACAAAAGAGCACCTTAAAGTCCTCCTTATTTTCATCTGTAGTAGAAATCAAGGGCTATTAGAAGTTGTGCTATAAAGGAAAGAAATGATACAAAAGTAGAGGGAAAAAACCCAAGACACTATCTAGCACCAAAAAATAGAGGAAGATATATGCTGATAAACACACCAACAAACAAAATAATTTTGAGACATATATATTAAGCATATAGTGTTATTCCACTCAGTTGTCCTAAAATCTCCAAGGGTAGTTTGCAGGGAAATACACTGTGGCAGGGCAGGACTGACTTCCAAATAAGGTCTGGGTTGTAGGTCCAGGTGTGCATCCTTGGGCTAGTCACTGGCATCTCCCGCATTCAGTCTGATGTTAGGCTGATAGGAGTCCTACAGTGTCTTCTAGCTCCACAATACTGGTTTTTCAGTGAACTAGTGCTCTCCTTGTAAAACCTACCATTTTGGATATCATGTTTCTAAGGAGTGAAATCTTTTGTCCTTGGTGAGGAAGACTGGAATTGCCACTGATGCATGGAATGGCCATTTCAAGGACCAACTTTTTAAAGACGATCTTAAATACATCAATGCTTAAATAGCAGTCCTACATGATTTATAGAAGTAAACTCTGATTTGGCCTCTGCTTTAAAAACTTTGGACGAAGTGTGTTAATTCAAGATAATAATGGATAGTGTATAAAATATACAAACATAGCAAATCCCTTTGCTTGTTTTCAGTCATTCATGCACTGTATTAAGCTGTGTGATTCACACCCCAATTGACAGCTCCTAAGTAAACTGTTCCAGAAAATATGAAATCTTTGTCTAATAATTCCCCACATATGTTTCTGGCAAATAAATAATTGAGGCTTAAGAGAAATGGTATCTCTGCTCTCATTTCAAAAGAACAAAGACACAGTATCCATTTCTACTCTTAAAAAATTATTCACATCATAGATCATTTAGTTTGAAGGAAGCCAATATTAATATTTCCTTTTCATCTTATGGTGCTCATAAAGTAGTTCAGACGCTTTCCACACATCTGCAACTTAGATGTAGATGGGCCATGTCCTCTGATGATGTACTCCGAACATTCTCATCTTTCAAAATTCTCCAAAGGACTGCCAAGCAACTGTTTGGCCTAAATCCTCTGGCTAATCAGCCGGTGGTATCAACCCAAGTCAATGGAAAGAGAAGGGAAAATGCGTCTTTGCTGTTGAATAGCAAGCAGCACTGGAATGGGGCACTGCCATGTGCTCGGCCATTTTGTCAGAGGCTCACTTGGGTAATCAGGAATTTAGGTGAACCATTTGAAGCATAGTTTCTTCTTCTTCAGCTGAAACTATGGTGGGACAAAGGGCACAGCATGTGAGGGAGAGGCTGTGAGGCAGGTGGCGCTTCTACCTACCCTCCCCGTCGCACCTTCTCCACCTTCTCAAGAGTCCCAGCCAAGACACCAGCATGCCTCCCTGACTGAGAAACAGTACAGCCAAACTAAGCCCAAACATGAACTGATCTGAGTTTCAGTTCTCCTGATATAAAAAGAAGAAAATAAAGATGCATTAAACACATGGGAATTTTCTTCATGTGGAAGGAGTATCTGCTTCAGTGACTCTGGAGAGCCCAGCCCAGCAAGCCTGGTTTCTTCCTAAGCTCACCTCCGTTTCTCCCCCGGTTACTTCCGTGAGCATTCTTTGTTAGCACGTAGCATTTCCCATTTGGCAGTAATAATCTTTCTAAGTTTGACAAGATTTAAGTAATTTCAAATTGTTTTCAAGGCTCACTTTCAATTCATGTTTTAAATTGCAGTATACGAAGCATGTAAAACATTTGTTTCAATGAGAACATGATGCTTGCACTTAGTATTTACACAACATGAAATAAATCATGTCAGAATTAATAAGGTCTAATTCTATTAATGTCAGAAAAGATTAACATAGGTTCTCTCTTCTAAGCAGACTTGCCCGATTCTCTTTGAATTATTCTTGACAGTGTTAAAATTAGACTAAGCCTACAAATAAAATAGGCCAGCAAATAAATTGAAGTAATAAATTAAGACACTCTATAAATAAAGGTATCTGTGCTAAAAGGAGCAGATTTGATTGAAAACCCTTAGTAGGTTTGTCATCAACGATATACTTCCTAGTCTCTCTCCTGATGCTTCTCGCTGTCTCTGAATTGGGTTTGTTTCCTTTGTGTGTATTTTAGTAGATGAAAATTTCATACTCTGGATGTAAAAGTTAATGATAATTAGAAGACGCTATACCAAAGCAAGTGAGCGTGATTTAATAACATGACAAAAGGGGTTTCACTGGTCAGGTGGATTCGCCTGATTGGAGGTAGCTAAAATGTGCATGTAACCTCATGGGTTTGTGCAGTTAGAGAAAACACACATGGAGCATTTACCTGGACTCATCCCTTTCATTTCCAAGTTTTCTCCCTCCTACTAACTAGTGCTCATGGAGAGGTGTTCTTGTAAGAAGAGGGGAAAAATAAGAGGTGTTTGATTTAAGCTTTTGCTGAGCTTTTTCTATCCAGCCTTGTAAAAGTGTTGCTTTCAAAAAAAAAAAAAGGTATTTAAAAATATGGTTAGCATTCCAGCTGGTAGTAAGTGATATATTATTCCTATAATTCATTAAGAGAAATACAGATCAGGCTGGGGGGAAGTGGCAAGGAGAGAGAAGACATAAAGTTGTCTGAAATAGTGTAGAACAACGTAAGAACAATATATGAACTTACAATACTGTGTTTTTTAATGGGCAGAGTCAAGGCAAGTTTGCTCTGGTTTGCTCTCAGGAGCTTTTGTTCCCTGCAAGCTCTCTGTACAGCTTTGGAGGACCAGGGTGAAAATGGTTGCAAGTCAAGGCAACATCCTTGACAAAGGATGTTATGGATATAAGCAAATGATCAAATTGTAGAAAATATGAAATATTATGGCTTTAGAGGATGAATTAGTTGTTTCTTTAAATTGATCCCTACCCAACACTGGATTCTTCAAACATCAGGCATATTCGGAATGATACCTTTGCTCTCTGTCTCATAAATTTTGTACCAATTGTAGTTGTTAAGACAAATGTGATCGAGGGCGGAGCAAGATGGCGGAGGAGTAGGAGACCTGGATTTCGTCTGGTCTCAGGAATTCAGCTGAATAGGGATCAGACCATTCTGAACACCTACGAACTCAACAGGAGATCGAAGATAAGAAGAGTAACAACACTCTGAACAGAGAAGCGACCACTTTCTGGAAGGTAGGACGTGCGGAGAAGTGAATCCGAGGCGATATTCGGGAGGATAGACGGCGGGGGAGGGGGCCTCCGTGGGCCGCTTCTGGCAAGTGCTAGAGCCGCGGAGCACAAAATCGGACCTTTTAGAAGTCGGCTCCGCGGAGGGACGTCGCTGCAGTGGCTAAGCGGGGGGTGGTGGAACCCTCGTGGGACAGTGTGGTCTCAGGACCCTTGGGGTCACAGAAAGACCGGGGGTGCCTGAGTGCGGCAGAGCTCCCAGGGATCGGAGCGGGGAAGCCGGCTGCAGAGACGGAGCCGAGGCGCGGGCTCTCAGCTCGGGGTGGCCATAAACTGTGATCCGCGGCCCAGTCGGGCCACGGCTCCTCCAGCAGGGACCCAACAAGCGGCAGAGCCGGGGAGACTCCCCTTCCTCCCCCGGGAGGAGCGGCGCGGGAGCGCACCGCAGGGATCTGCTGGGTTTGGAGACTCCACTCGGGGTCGGGTGCCAGAGATAGAAACGCTCGGTCACAGGCCGGGTGAGCACGGAGTGCGGCCGGAGACGGGGGACACGGGAGTGACTGCTTTTCTCTGGGGGCGCACTGAGGAGCGGGGCCCCGAGTTCTCGGCTCCTCCGGGCAGAGATTGGGAGGCCACCACTTTCACCCTGGTCCTCCAAAGCTGTACCGAGAGCTTGCAGGGAACAAAAGCTCCTGAGAGCAAACCCGAGCAGCTTGCTTAGCCCGGACCCACAAGGGCGGGGCAATTCCGCCTCCGGCAAAGCCATTTGGGAACCAAGGCAACAGGCCCCTCCCCCAGAAGATCAGCACGAACAGCCAGCAAGCCAAGACCAAGTTTACCGATCAAGGAGAACGGGAGAACTCCAGCGCTAGGGGAATACTGCACATAGAATTCATGGCTTTTTTACCATAATTCATTAGTTCTTCAAAGTTAATTTTTTAACTGTTTTTTTTTTTTTAATTTTTCTTTTTCCCTTTTTCAAACAACATCTTATCAATCCCTTTTTTAAAAAAAATATTTTTTATTTTTCATTTTTAGAGTCATATTTTTATCCCTTCATAGTAGTTACCCTTAGTTTTGGCATATATATATATAAGTTGTTCTCTCTTTAAAATTTTGAGATACAATTTCTTCTAACAGATCAAAATATACCCTAAATCACTAGTGTATGGCATTGTTCTATTCCCCTGCCTGATCACATTCTCTCCCCTTTTTTTTTCCTTTTTTTCTTTTTTCTTTTTCTTTTGAAATCTTCTTCTTTCTTTTTAAAAACAACTTCTTATCTTATCAATCCCCTTTATAAAATCTTTTCTAATTTTCATCTTTACAGTCATCTTCCATCCCTTCATTGTATCAACCCTTATTTTGTGCATATATAAGTCTTTCTGCCTTTAAAATTTTAGCAGGCACTTTTTTCCTAACAGACCAAAATATGCCCAAAAGCTAGTGTGTGGCACTGATCCATGCACTAGCCTGATCATATTTGATCATATTCTGTTTATTTTTGTTTTGTTCTGTTTTTGTTTGTTTTTATCTTTTTCTTTTTCCTTTTTTTTTTCTCTCTTTCTTTCCCTTTCTTGTCCCCTGGTTTCAGGTCTTTTCTGATTTGTATAGAGTATATTTGCTGGAGACGTTGTTAACCTGTTAGCATTCCGTTCTCTCATTCATCTATTCTCCTCTGGACAAAATGACAAAATGAAAAAAATCACCTCACCAAAGAGAACAAGAGGTAGTACCGTCTGCCAGGGACCTACTTAATAAGGACATTAGTGCAATATCGGACCTAGAGTTCAGAATCATGACTTTAAAGATACTAGCTGGGCTTGAAAAAAGTGTGGAAGTTATTAGAGAAACCCTTTCTGGAGAAATAAAAGAACTAAAATCTAACCAAGTCGAAATCAAAAAGGCAATTAATGAGGTGCAATCAAAAATGGGGGCACTAACTGCTAGGCTAAATGAGGCAGAAGAAAGAATCAGCGATATAGAAGACCAAATGATGGAAAATAAAAAGGCTGAGAAAAAGAGAGATAAACAACTACAGGGTCACGAGGGCAGAATTCGAGAGATAAGCGATACGATAAGATGAAACAACGTTAGAATAATTGGGATCCCAGAAGAAGAAGAAAGACAGAGAGGGGCAGAAGGTATATTGGAGCAAATAATAGCAGAGAACTTCCCTAATGTGGGGAAGGAAACAGGCATCAAAATCCAGGAGGCACAGAGAACCCCTTTCAAAATCAATAAAAATAGGTCAACCCCCCCAACATCTAATAGTAAAACTTACGAGTCTCAGAGACAAAGAGAAAATCCTGAGAGCAGCTCGGGAGAAGAGTTCTGTAACCTACAATGGTGGAAACATTAGATTGGCAACAGACCTATCCACAGAGACCTGGCAGGCCAGAAAGGACTGGCAGGATATCTTCGGAGCACTAAACGAGAAAAATATGCACCCAAGAATACTATATCCAGCTAGGCTATCATTGAAAATAGAAGGAGAGATAAAAAGCTTCCAGGACAAACAAAAACTAAAGGAATTTGCAAACACAAAACCAGCCCTACAAGAAATATTGAAAGAGGTCCTCTAAGCAAAGAGAGAGCCTAAAAGCAGCATAGATCAGAAAGGAACAGAGACAATATACAGTAACAGTCACCTTACAGGCAATACAATGGCACTAAAGTCATACCTTTCAATAGTTACCCTGAATGTCAATGGGCTGAATGCCCCAATCAAAAGACACAGACTATCAGATTGGATTAAAAAACAAGACCCATCCATATGCTGTCTGCAAGAGACTCATTTTAGACCCAAAGACACCCCCACATTGAAAGTGAGAGGGTGGAAAACCATTCACCATGCTAATGGACACCAAAAGAAAGCTGGGGTGGCAATCCTTATATCAGACAAATTAGATTTGAAAACAAAGACTGTAATAAGAGATGAAGAAGGACACTCTATCCTACTTAAAGGGTCTATCCAACAAGAAGATCTAACAATTGTAAATATCTATGCCCCTAACGTGGGAGCAGCCAATTATATAAGGCAAATAATAACAAAAGCAAAGAAACACATTGACAAAAATACAATAATAGTGGGGGACTTTAACACCCCCCTGACTGAAATGGACAGATCATCTAAGCAAAAGATCAACAAGGAAATAAAGACTTTAAATGAAACACTGGACCAAATGGACTTTACAGATATATTCAGAACATTCCATCCCAAAGCAACAGAATACACATTCTTCTCTAGTGCCTGGAACTAGAGCACTAGCACTAGAGCACTAGAGAATGGAACATTCTCCAGAATTGATCACATCCTAGGTCACAAATCAGGTCTCAACCGGTACCAAAAGATTGAGATTATTCCCTGCATATTTTCAGACCACAAAGCTTTGAAACTAGAACTCAATCACAAGAGGAAAGTCGGAAAGAACTCAAATACATGGAGGCTAAAGAGCATCCTACTAAAGAATGAATAGGTCACCCAGGAAATTAAAGAAGAATTAAAAAAATTCATGGAAACCAATGAAAATGAAAACACAACTGTTCAAAATCTTTGGGATACAGCAAAGGCTGTCCTGAGAGGAAAGTATATAGCAATACAAGCCTTTCTCAAGAAACAAGAAAGGTCTCAAATACACGACCTAACCCTACACCTAAAGGAGCTGGAGAAAGAACAGCAAATAAAGCCTTAACCCAGCAGGAGAAGAGAAATCATAAAGATCAGAGCAGAAATCAATGAAATAGAAACCAAAAGAACAGTAGAACAGATCCACGAAACTAAGAGCTGGTTCTTTGAAAGAATTAACAAGATTGATGAGCCCCTGCCAGACTTATCAAAAAGGAAAGAGAAATGACCCAAATCAACAGATTCATGAATGAAAGAGGAGAGATCACAACCAACACCAAAGAAATACAAACAATTATAAGAACATATTATGAGCAACTCTATGCCAGCAAGTTAGATAACCTGGAAGAAATGGGTGCATTCCTAGAGATGTATCAACGACCAAAATTGAACCAGGAAGAAATAGAAAATCTGAACAGACCTATAACCACTAAGGAAATTGAAGCAGTCATCAAAAATCTCCCAACAAACAAAAGCCCAGGGCCAGATGACTTCCCAGGGGAATTCTACCAAGCATTTCAAGAAGAATTAATACCTATTCTCCTGAAACTGTTCCAAAAAATAGAAATGGAAGGAAAACTTCCAAACTCATTTTATGAGGCCAGCATTACCTTGATCCCCAAACCAAAGACCCCATCAAAAAGGAGAATTACAGACCAATATCCTTGATGAACATGGATGCAAAAATTCTCACCAAAATACTAGCCAATAGGATCCAACAGTACATTATAGGGATTATTCACCATGACCAAGTGGGATCTATCCCTGGGCTGCAAGGCTGGTTCAACATCCGCAAATCAATCAACGCGATACAATACATTAACAAAAGAAAGAACAAGAATCATATGATCCTCTCAATAGATGCAGAAAAAGCATTTGACTAAGTACAGCATCTTTCTTGATCAAAACTCTTCAGAGTATAGGGATAGAGGGTATATACCTCAATATCATAAAAGCCATCTATGAAAAACCTACAGCGAATATCATTCTCAATGGGGATTCTCAGCTTTTCCCCTAAGGTCAGGAACGCGGCAGGGATGTCCACTCTCACCACTGCTATTCAACATAGTATTAGAAGTCCTAGCCACAGCCATCAGACAACAAAAAGAAATCAAAGGCATCCAAATCGGCAAAGAGGAAGTCAAACTCTCACTCTTTGCAGATGATATGATACTGTATGTGGAGAACCCAAAAGACTCCACCCCAAAACTGCTAGAACTCCTACAGGAATTCAGTCAAGTAGCAGGCTATAAAATCAATGCACAGAAATCAGTGGCATTCCTATACACCAACAACAAGACAGAAGAGAGACAAATCAAGGAGTCGATCCCATTTACAATTGCACCCAAAACCATAAGATACCTAGGAATAAATTTAACCAAAGAGGCAAAGGATCTGTACTCAGAAAACTATAAAATACTCATGAAAGAAATTGAAGAAGACACAAAGAAATGGAAAAACGTTCCATGCTCATGGATTGGAAGAACAAACATTGTGAAGATGTCAGTGCTACGTAGAGCAATCTATGCATTCAATGCAATCCCCATCAAAATAGCATCCATCTTTTTCAAAGAAATGGAACAAATAATCCTAAAATTTGTATGGAACCAGAAGAGACCCCGAATAGCCAGAGGAATATTGAAAAAGCAAAGCAAAGCTGACAGCATCAAAATTCCGGACTTTCAGCTCTATTACAAAGCTGTCATCATCAAGACAGTATGGTGCTGGCAGAAAAACAGACACATAGATCAATGGAACAGAACAGAGAGCCCAGAAATGGACCCTCAACTCTATGGTCAACTCATCTTTGACAAAGCAGGAAAGAATGTCCAATGGAAAAAAGACAGTCTCTTCAACAAATGGTGTTGGGAAAATTGGACAGCCACATGCAGAAGAATGAAACTGGACCATTTGCTTACACCACACACAAAATATACTCCAAATGGTTGAAAGACCTAAACGTGAGACAGGAGTCCATCCAAATCCTAAAGGAGAACACAGGCAGCAACTTCTTCGACCTCAGCCACAGCAACTTCTTCCTAGAAACATCACCAAAGGCAAGGGAAGCCAGGGCAAAAATGAACTTTTGGGATTTCATCAAGATAAAAAGCTTTTGCACAGCAAAAGAAACAGTCCTCAAAACCAAAAGACAACCGACAGAATGGGAGAAAATACTTGCAAACGAGATATCAGAAAAAGGGCTAGTATCCAAAATCTATAAAGAACTTATCAAACTCAACACCCAAAGAACAAATAATCCAATCAAGAAATGGGCAGAAGACATGAATAGACATTTTTCCAAGGAAGATATCCAAATGACCAACAGACACATGAAAAAGTGCTCAACATCGCTCGGCATCAGGGAAATCCAAATCAAAACCTCAATGAGATACCACCTCACACCCGTCAGAATGGCTAAATTTAACAAGTCAGGAAACGACATATGTTGGCGGGGATGTGGGAAAGGGGAACCTTCCTACACTGTTGGTGGGAATGCAAGCTGGTGCAGCCACTCTGGAAAACAGTATGGAGGTTCCTCAAACAGTTGAAAATAGAGCTACCATACGATCCAGCAATTGCACTACTGGGTATTTACCCCAAAGATGCAAATGTAGGGATCCGAAGGGATACGTGCACCCCAATGTTTATAGCAGCAATGTCCAGAATAGCCAAACTGTGGAAAGAGCCAAGATGTCCATCGACAGATGAATGGATAAAGAAGAGGGGGTATATATACACAATGGAATATTATGCAGCCATCAAAAGGAATGAGATCTTGCCATTTGCAACGACGTGGATGGAACTGGAGGGTGTTATGCTGAGTGAAATAAGTCAATCAGAGAAAGACATGTATCATATGACCTCACTGATATGAGGAATTCTTAATCTCAGGAAACAAACTGAGGGTTGCTGAGTGGTGGGGGGTGGGAGGGATGGGGTGGCTGGGTAATAGACATTGGGGAGGGTATGTTCTATGGTGAGCACTGTGAATTGTACAAGACTGTTGAGTCACGGATCTGTTCTTCTGAAACAAATAATGCAATATACGTTAAGGAAAAAAAAAGGAGAAGATAGCAGGAGGGGAAGAATGAAGGGGAGGAAGTCGGAGGGGGAGACGAACCATTAGAGACGATGGACTCTGAAAAACAAACTGAGGGTTCTAGAAGGGAGGGGGTTGGGGGGATGGGTTAGTCTGGTGATGGGTTTTAAAGAGGGCACATTCTGCGTGGAGCACTGGGTGTTATGCACAAACAATGAATCATGGAACACTACATCCAAAACTAATGATGTAATGTATGGTGATTAACATAACAATAAAAAAATTATTAAAAAAAGACAAATATCAACATTTTGCTGTAAGAAAGCCAAAGACTCTTACATCACCAAAGGCGCGGGATGGGGCGTGGTGTGGTCAAGAACTAACCATACCCAGAGAGCATTGGCCTTTGCCCCTGGCCTCCTGGAAGTTCATCTCTAAGCCCCTGGAAGGTCCTGTCTGATGGGAGTATTTCTGTTTACCTGGGGCCTGGGGCACTGATTGTCTACAGTGTAATTTCTGGTGGGGGCTGTGGGATATGTGATATCAGCTCAACTTCAAGAGGGTCTGGAGATGAACGATCAGACAGGTGGGCAAACAATTATGACAGAATCCTAATAACAACTCTGAACACCAAGGCTCTGGAAGCTTCCCTGGTTGGCAAAACTCCATGCGTTTTGCCACACATCATTGCCAGGAGAAGCCAGCGCTACCCACCGTTGCACGGGATGGGACAACTGGAGGCTCTGTGCCTGGCGTGTCCTGGTCACTGCCCATTGGCCCCAGTGCCCTTGGATGACTTTCCTCTCTATCCTTCTGCTGTAACGAACCACAACTGTGAGTAAAACAGCTTTCAATGTGAGTTCTAGCAAATTATCAAGCCTCACTGCTGTCTTGTGGGGACCTGGAACTTTAAAATTGGTGTCACAGGTGAGGGAAGGGTAGTCTCATTTCTGCAGAGTAACACACACAATCATTTATGGAGTATTTTTACCAAAAATACATTAAAATTGAACATAATCATGAGAAACAACTAGACAAATCCAGAATATGGAACAGTTAAAACCAACCATTTGAACTTTCAATTATGTCAACAGTCTGAAATCAGGTACCAAAAAAGTGCAAAGAAATCTTCTAGTACAAAGCATTATAGCACTCATGAAAGAGAGAAAACATTTCTCCTAACCATGGAACAAAGGTCTTTTGTTTTAGACACTTTAGGCTAATGTAAGTGACATGCCCATCCCTGTATCCCTGAGAGGGAACAAGCGATTTCCAGCATTGCCTGGTGTAGAGCTGGATTTGAAAGCAGTCCTGGCAGAGTTCAGAAGGCTGCTCTGATTTGCTTAGACTATTCAGAGACCAGCCCCAAACTGAGGATAGAGTTGTGTTTCCTTATCACATACGTTCTATGCAGGAAAAGTAATAACACCGTCCAAGGCATACACATACTTTGTCCAGATTTTGGGTTCAAACACAGCAGAACAGTAAATTTAGTCCCCTATCTCCTGAAACTGAAGAAGGACTACAAGCGTGAAGATATGTAGAAAATTTGTACTCCCAACTGCAGAGACCTAATTTTGTTTTAATACAGCTCAACATAAACCAACTATCTTCAAGAGATAACTGACAAATAGTAGCTACTTGTAAACCACTCATTAGCACTGCTTGGAATATCCTTTTCCTATATTTCATAGGTACTCCTGCCTGAGATATTGCTAGTATGGGTGGAAAATATCTCTAGCCATTAGTACCATGCTTCACCATGAGAGATGCCCCCCAGTCCAACCATGGGTGGTTGAGAACAAGATTCAGATGTGTTTTTAATTTCTAGATCCAATCTAAACAATTGGAAACATCTCGTTTATATTCTGGTATCCAATTTTTTAAAAGTTCTGCTCCCTTGAATTGTTTTCTATTTTGTTCTGTTATTTTTGGAATCAGAATTGTAGCTTCAGAGGTGATCTTCGTGACCATAATCAATCAGGGGACAACACACAAATCAAACCAGTTACATACTGTCCCGCAGACCCAGGTGGCTAAAGGACAGCCTTCTCCTTGAGCAGGGGTGGGAGGTACTTCTGAGAGCAATCTTTGTGCTAGACCGTGTTCGGCCAGGGAGCCTACAAGTTAACATACACCTCACTGGTAGTTTTGACCTGGTCATGATGTTCTCTCGAGTTATCCCCTCTTCTTGATAATTGCTGGTTTTTCTCTACTTTCTCTTCATGCTACATGGAGCTCCAGAGGTTAATTGATTTGTCTGTATTTCTTAAGTCGTGGAGACATTCCATTGCTAGGGCATTTCCTAGAATTTCAAATATACATTTCTCTCTTTTCTTACTTTGTATTCTGCTCTACAGTCCTTCCTTTTGTACAAGTAAATGAATATATGAATTAAGAGTCTGATTAAACAAACAAAAAGTAAAAAATTAGTTTTTCTTAGAAAAATTTTATTGCATGCCTCCTAAGATTGCATGCTAGGACTGCCAGCTCAGGACTCACCTGTGCGCAAGCCAGGCTTCTGACTGTACAGTTCTTTGCTGCGGAATGCCATGTCACGTGAGGAACAGTCTTTCTTGCCATTCTTGGTTGAGTATGTGATGTGGTATCATTCACATTCCAAAGCCTCCTTATTTCTATATAGCCTGAAAAACATTTTCTTTAGACGTTATCTTCAAAATTCACATAGTAAAGCTGTGTGGCCCAAGAAAACAGATTGGAGGCCTGATCTGACCTATGTGTTGTCACATATAAGAAGACCTAGTCTAATTTGTTATGGATGCTAAGATGACCTTGCGATCTAAAATCTTATGATTCGGGGCACCTGGGTGGCTCAGTCGTTAAGCGTCTGCCTTCGGCTCAGGTCATGATCCCAGGGTCCTGGGATCGAGCCCCACATCAGGCTCCCTGCTCTGTGGGGAGCCTGCTTCTCCCTCTGTCTGCTGCTTCCCCTTGCTTGTGTTTCCTGTCTTGCTGTCTCTCTCTCTCTGTCAAATAAATAAATAAAATCTTAAAAAAAATTAAATAAAATCTCATGATTCAAAAATAATAGAAGAAAGTAAAAGTGACAGAAAAGAGTAGAACTTTAACAAAATTGAATAAGACTTGAGCAAATTACATGTTTCTAATATGTTAGATAGAACCTAGAAATTAAAAAACACATCTGAAACAAAAATAATATTAAAAACAAAAGTGAAACTAAGAAAGAAGGAAATCACATATAAAAAAAAAAAAACCCAGGAATATCTCAATTTAGGTTCGTCAAATACATGACCAGACAATACCAGTGAAAGAATGTGCAGATGATTAGCAGATGAATATAAAGTTTTGAATTACATGAACTTAGGACTGCTGCTAGGAATGTTGTGGTTAGGATGTTGAAATCAGAAATGATAGGTTTGTTGCCAGCACATACAAGTCGAATAGCTTTTTAAAAAATCCATGGTATTTACTTCATAATATAATATAAAGTTAAAATAAAATGGCCATTAATTTGAAGCATTTTGTTAGAGAAGAAATCCTGATTTCCATCATATCAGTTTGAGTAATTTTGTCTCTGATTAGCCGAGAAGAAAATATACATACTAAACAGGCTTTATTTTTAATTTTGGAAGATAGGCTTATTTTTCTTTGTTTTGATAAAGGAAAAAAAATCAACACCATCAAGCCTTAAAATATTATTTGAAATTCAATACTAGGATAAATACACTGACAGAAATAAATCATCAAAGTGGTCCATTTTCTTTTATTGGCAAATTATACATTCCCTATAAATTCTCAAAAGACAAGTAAATACCAATTTGTAATAGTTCATAGCTACAAAATGGAAAACTGGTCATGAAAGCCCATGAAGCAGAGATACCTAGCATTTCCATGGGAGCATAGAGCGGTAGGATGAACAATGGGAACAAAATCAGTTCTGGAAAAGGCTTCCTAACCTGACTACATAGACATAAAACAGTGACTTCTGCATCTGACAAACCTCATATCCATAGAAGGACCACACAGTGGACTGCCAATCATTTCCCTCCTGACATGACACAAAATATAAAATATGAAAATTGTTTCAATCTTTACGGGAAAGAATCAATTTTACTTTTAACCTGCTCAATCCTCTCACTGATGTTCAATAACAATTTATCCTTTAAATGGTACTTAATTTAGCCTTAATTTATTGTCTGGCAAATGCCTCTGGGCAAAATTGAATTCAATAAGAACCCATTTTGCCTTCTTAAACTTCATCCTTTCAAAGATATTACAGCACAAATTATTGTAGAGTTTTTAACTTTATTTTTGGTGTAATTTATTTAATGAAGACTAATAGAAAATCAAACAAAAAATTATCTTCATTTGTTTTCAAAACCACATCAGGCTTTGGTTGAAGGTAGAAGAATGAAGTGATCATGTGAATGGTTACCAAACAGAACAATTAAAAATGCACACATTTAAAGATGCTGGGAAGAATCTGAAAGCAAAGAGGAGAAGGGGGAGGGTTGAAACTTGAACAATAAAATTGGAAGAAGGACAGAAAGACGTGACTTTCCAGTTGCAAGCACAGTGCTTGGCCTCTGCAGAATGATGGTGGTGGGAGAGACCCCAGCCCCACTCGTGAATGTGCCAGGGAGTAAGCATTCAGGGCCGGGAGTGAAGCTGGAAAAAAGTAAAGGGGAAATCAGGGCACTGTGAGAACCACAGGAGTAAAAGAATCTATAATTAATTAATGGGCCCCGAGGATGAAGAGGAGACATTGCATCCACTAAATAAAACCAGGAGAGCAAGAATAAAGGAAAATCAAGACACATGAAAGATGGGAGTTGAGAATAAGAGAAGAAAACTGATGGTTCCATACAAGGGTGGGGTGACAAAATCAGAACAACTTCTCTGAATTAGTACAAAAGAAGAAGAGACGTCACTTTAAAATATATGTATATAATAAAATAGGAGCATGAAGAAATTATGTCCAAAGCCCTACTTGTATGTGCCTCTGTGAGTGTACACATAGGTGTGTGTGGGTGTAGTGATGGAGACAAATGTATTAAGAAAATATACAGGAAAAAGTGTTGAATGGAAAAATTACAAACTGCCCCATTGAAACTGTGTGCAGTACCCAGTGAAATGAATGCAATGATATAAACAAAGCCATGTTTTTGTGAAATCTGAAAACACTAGGGATGAAAAGATTCTCATAGATTATAGAAAGAAAAATATGTTTTCTTACAGAGACACAATTCAAACAAATTCATATCATTTACAGTCAATGTACAATGGGAGGGAAATTAAAACTGATTCCTCTCTTGCTTCAAAAATACTGGTGGCCAGAAACACAATGGAATATGCCCTTCAAGTTGGGAAAATAAATTAATTCCATCCTGGAAGTTTATGTTCATCAGATCTGTCAAGTGAGGAGAGAATCAAGACATCTTCAGACTTGCAGTGACTCAAGATCCTTACCCCTTCTGCACCCTTTCTTTCAGATCTGGTTTTGTTTTCACCCTCGTATATCCCCCATTTTACCCTTTCACTGAAGTTCTCTCTTTTTGAAACAGATTGCCATTTCACTGGCTTGTCCCAAACATTTTCAAGGCTTCTCACTGCACTTAAGATAGAATCACAACAGTTAATGTAGCTAATGATGCTATGGCACTGTGGCTGGAACTGAGCCTTTTTTATTTTATTTTTTTAAAGACATATTCATTTATTTGAGAGAGAGAGAGAAAACATGAGTGAGGGGAGAGAAGGGGCAGAGGGAGAGGGAGAGAAGCAGACTCCCCACTGAGCTCGGATCCCGATGTGGGGCCTGATCCCACAACTCTGAGATCATGACCTGAGCTGAAATCAAGAGTCGGGTGCTCAACCAGCTGAGCCACCCAGGTGCCTCAGAACATGTGTTTTTATATGAATTGAAACCCAGATCATCTTGCGAAGGTTGGGGCTAATTTGAACAGCACATTGGCAAGAATCAAAGCAGTCAAATGGTATTATAAAAATACTTGAACTTTATTTCCTTTTATGGTCATTTCTACATTATCTTTCTCTTCTTCTTTTGGTAGTTTTTAGGCATTTTTAAATTTAATCATGATACATCGATTTGGCACTGCCTCCGTGATTTAGATAGCCATGTTCATCAGAACTCTTCAGAGAAACAGAACCAATAGGATGTGTATATATGTAAAAAGGTATTTATTTTAAGGAATGTAAGGCTCACATGATTGTGGAGTCTTGGTGAGCCCAAAATCTTCTGGGGGAGCAGGCTGGAGAGCCAGGAAAAAGCTATAGTTCGAGTCCTAAGGCAGCCTGCTAGAGAATTAAGAAGAGCTGATGTCACTTTACTCAAAATCCACCACCTTAAAAGAAAATCTCATAGAACAACACCCTCACAGAAACATCCTCAATAATGTTTGACCAGATAGCTGGGCGTTGAGGCCCAGCCAAGTTGACCCATAGTATCATTCTCATTATCAATACCACCAACCACTGGGGTTGGTGAAGCATGAGCTGTAGACATCACAGTCCTTCAACCCCAGAAGACTTCCTCATCTACTCCCAAGAACAAAGAGTCACCTTACTCATCTACGGTGCCATTATCAAATTCAGAAAATTGATCATGATAGTCCTAGTACATAATACAGGATTACATTCATACATCATTAATTGTTCTAGTGAAGTTCTTTCCCAGCATTTTGTTCAAGTCGATAAGCAGTCTGGTTGGCTGGTTTCCTTCAGCCACCATGCCTCTCTAGTCTTCTTCTGGAACAACTCCTCAATCTCTGCCTTTTATGACATTTACATCTTTTGAAGCATATTTTCAAATTGTCCCCTGATTAGTAATTTTTTTTTATTATGTTATGTTAGTCACCATACAGTACATCATTAGTTTTTGATGTAGTGTTCCATGATTCCTTGTTCGCGTATAACACCCAGTGTTCCATGCAGTATGTGCCCTCCTTAATACCCATCACCGGGCTAACCCATCCCCCCTCTCCCCTCCCCTCTAGAACCCTCAGTTTGTTTCTCAGAGTCCGTAGTCTCTCATGCTTCATCTCCCCCTCTGATCTCCCCACCCCTTTCATTTTTCCCTTCCTTCTCCTAATGTCCTCCAGGCTACTTTCTGATTGTTTCCTTATGACTAGACTCAGGTACCATTTGTTTGTTGGCAGACACGCTCCCTGAGGTGCATGTGCTCAGTCCATCATGCTGGAGACACCTCCACATCCCATCTGTGCGTGGAATGTTAGCTTTAAGCTCTGGGCTGTGGTGGTATCTGCCAGTTTTCTCCAGTGCAGTGACCTTTTCCTGGTGTTGTGAGTAAGCAATCTCTGGGGAGATATCTTCAGGTTCTTTGAATATCCTGTCCCCAGTGAATTTTATCAAATGGTTTTAAAGATTTTATTTATTTGAGAGAGAATGAGAGAGAGCATGAGAGGGAAGAGGGTCAGAGAGAGAAGCAGACTCCCTGCTGAGCAGGGAGCCCGATGTGGGACTCGATCCCGGGACTCCAGGATCACGACCTGAGCCGAAGGCAGTCACTTAACCAACTGAGCCGCCCAGACGCCCTCAAATGGTTTTAGCATTCATTGTTACTCTTGCCTGGATCATTTATTACCACCATGTTTGCTAAGTGGCTATTTGACTACCTCCATCATTCCTTCTGTGTTTACTAGTGGGCATTCCACTGTGAATAAGGCTTTCTCTCCCCACCTCCACTTTTCTGAAGTTAATTTAATCGTGTACTTTGAAATCAGCTTTATAAATATTAAGCTATGGCTAAAATAGGATAGACAGTAGATATATGTCTGGTATAGAGCATGTCATGTGGACCTCAGATGGAAAACTCAACCTGAATTTCATCCTGGTTTTACTGATAATGTGCAGGGGATGTTAGTTAGGAAAGCCACTCGCATCTCTAAGTTTTGATATTTGCATCTATCCAATCTGCATTTTAGACTATTTAATATGAACACTTTTTTTTTTAGTTTTAATAGCTCTTAAAAAAATTCAGTCAGTCTTTGTGTGGCCTAAAGTATCTCTAAGAGAGGAAACTCCCCCTTCTCAGTCTTAATAACAGCCAGCTTGATTAACTGCAATTAGCCAAGAATTGGCAAAGAATTCCTAACCCTGTTAAACTTATTTTGGTTCTCATTAAACTTTTAAATCCACTTACTTTCCCGTTCCCGTGTCTATTTCAAGCTTATTTCCATCAGTGTTTCTCTTTGGCAACCATATTTGGAAAATGCACAGATTGAGCACCAGTGTGGGAGGAATTACACAGCTAAAAAACATTCCATGAAATGATCACGGGTATTTCAGTTTGCTTCAGGATTAATTATAGCCTTATAATTCCCACATCAAGGCAGTCTGTGGGTTAGAAGGTTGGGCCGACAGAGTTGTCATCCTAGTAATGACATTCAAGGGGAGTGATTTACTCAAACAAAATCTGTACCAATTTCAACCTAAACTTTTAAAAAAGCCATATAAGCATTAAGAAAAATGGCCCTAGATATGTTCCTAGCAAATTCTGCCCTATAAATTCTAAAACTGTGAGAAAAATGTGGTTGAAAGCTGAAGGCTGACAAAATGTATAACCTTAGGAACCACAGGAACGGTAATTTTAACATCGTTACTAATACTTAACAAGAATCTAGAGAGCAAAATGAAATATCGTTCTAGGGATAACATGGGGAGTGTAAAATAGTTAAGCATATATCAAAGGTTTAAAGTTTCAATTTCATAAACACAAATATATTCGGTTGTTCCTCTTCATATTGTTCAGAGAATGAATTACACATGCGATAAAACAATTTGTTACTTTCATACCTGTCATTTTTAAACTGTAAATTTTAAATTGAAATGTTTTCAGGAAGGTTTATAATTCCACTGTGATTTTCCTAGAAATAAAATATTAAAAAAATTACATGATAAACGGTCACTTTATCTCTATCTATCATCTGATACGCATATGCATATGTGTACATAAATATATCTTTATAAATACATGAGTGTAATCGACCATTTTTATTGAGTACTTCCCTGGAAAGGGGTGCTAAGCACTTCACATGAATTATGAGCTTATATGAACTATATCATTTAGTCTTTTTTCATTATGTTATATTAATCACCATACATTACATCATTAGTTTTTGACGTATCATTTAGTCTTTTTAATAATTCTAAGAGATATCTACTACCATTGTCCCATTTTGCAGTCAAGGAAATCAAGTCATAAGTGATTAAGTTGTCCAGAACCAGACTATTACTAAATGGTAGGACAGATCATATGCAACTAAGTACTGTGTTTTTTTTACAGTTGACTCTTCAAGAACATAGGGGTTGGGGGTGCCCACCCCACACAGTCAAAAATCCACGTATAGCTTTTGACTCTGCAGAAACTTACCTTCTAATAACCTACTGTTGACCGGAAGCCCTAGAGATAATATAGGTGATTAACACATATTCTGTATGTTATATGCATTATGTACTGCATTGTTATAATAAAGTACGTTAGAGAAAAGAAAATGTTATTAAGAAAGTCATAAGAGAACACACATTTACAGTATTGTGCTGTGTTTATCGAAAAAAAAATCTGCATTGTAAGTGGACCCTTGCAATTCAAAACCATGTTGTTCAAGGGTCAACTGTGTTCTTAAATTTATTTATTTAATCAAATGACTTGATATGGCTGCATTTCACTTTTTCTTTCAAGGCATATTTAATACCCATATACCATGTGCATGTTTTTATATTTACATATATATGTATATATTTACACTGACAGAAAGCACTGTGTACAAATCCATTTCCCATCTGTTTTTCAGCAGTATGAGGAGACCAGCCTGCCCATGTGGGCTGTCCTAGTTTACACTCTGATGGACTGTGACTGCATTCTCTGGTGAAATGTGGTTCTCTTGGTCAATATTAACCTTCAAAGCCTATAGGCCCATGACTGTGGGACTGGGAAGCTAAACTCCTCCTAGGGGTCCGTTAATGTAACCGTGCGGGGGCTGTTCTCACTCTACTCCACCGTTCCCAGTTCTTATGATGGTGTTGACGGCACAATACATTGTCTGTGAACTTGAGAGTCAAACGGAATTCTGTGGGACTGAAATCCAAACTCAGAGGAGTTGTCTCCCAGCTCTGAGCCTTCTGCATGCACTCTATCATTCTACCAGCTGTCGTAAGATGATGAGGGATCAGGTAACACCAGCCAATGCCATGGTGTGAGCCCCCTGCCTCCTCTCTCTGATTAACAAGACATTCTGAAAGTCTATGAGGGGTGATTCTAGAAGAAGCCTTGTGGCAAGTGAAGGGAAATTCCTATCAATATTGTGGAATAAAGTTTCCCTCCTCATTATGAAGAGTCCAATGTAATCAACTTGCCACAGAGTAGGAGGCTGGTCCTTCACAGAATGGTGTAATGGAAGGGCACTCAGAATTGGTCTCTCTTTTAAATCTCATCAACCCAGGTGAGTGAAATGGAATAAATCTATGGCCACTATTTCAGAAATTTATATGAGGAACTCAATTGCTTCCCTCATTTGGGTGCTTCCTCTTCCTCTCCCTTTCATTTAATGATTAAAGCATGTCTCCGAAGGCTGGCTACCATTGTTAGAAAGCTTCCATAGCAAGTTAAAGATTAGCAGGAAAATCAGAGCTCCTGGATTTTTGAGCTGGTCATGGTAGCACCCGCTTTTTGTTAGTCCAATCTCCCCCAGGAGCTATGAAGGTGCAATAAGTTTGAGAAGTAGAAACCCAGGAAGGAAGATTTGAGGACAACCAAGGAGTAAGTCGGAGGGGGAGACGAACCATGAGAGACGATGGACTCTAAAAAACAAACTGAGGGTTCTGGAGGGGAGGGGGTGGATGGGTTAGCCTGGTGATGGGTATTAAAGAGGGCACGTATTGAATGAAGCACTGGGTGTTATACACAAACAATGAATCATGGAACACTACATCAAAAACTAATGACGTAATGTATGGTGATTAACATACCAATAAAAAATAAAAAAAAGAAAAAGAAAAAGACTTGAAGAGTACTGCATCAAACAAGCATGCAAAAATGAAAGCAGTGTGGAGCCAACTGGGTGCAGTTAATTTTTAATTATATTCTTCCTTCTCTGACTGTATTTATTGCCAAGCAGCTGTAAGGGTAGAACCCACCAGAGGGTAAATCACTGGTTCTGTGTGAACAGGAAGATTGTTATAGTACATGGTTCAGAAATAGATTACAAGTGAGACACACAATTCAGAACAGCTTACTTTTTCCTTCTGAAATGTCATAGTAATACAATCACGTCTCAACAAAGCCAAGGTGCACAGCCACGTGCGGAAGCGGAAGCAGAGGCTCTCAAATTCCCCTCCCTCCCACTTAAGGAGAGGTCCTGTTCAAATCAAAAGAAAAACATCAGTGCCCGAATGGAGAGGGAAACAGCACAAATTAGAAAAACAATCTATGAGCGCCTTTATATTCGGTTCAAGAATCATCTTTTCCTTTATCATTTGGGGACTTAAAAAATAAAAGGGAAATTTATGCTTTTATGAGAGCTGAGATAGGGTCAAATCCTTCATATACTCAAAACTTCACTGCTTTTTGCCCAAACCCCATGATCCTGCCTTGGAACAGTACCAGTCTGTGACCAAACACACCACGCTGGCTGCATCCTTCTGAGGTGAAGCCTCCTGAGGTGAACACACCCAGGGTCTGTCAAAGACGCTAGCATACACACATTTGAGGTTGCTGACTCATGAGTGAGAACTGTGGCATCTGATTTTTTTCAGCTCTATTGGTCATGGATAAAATGATACATAAAAATAAAAGCAAAGAGAACAATAGCTGTTGTCCCTCCAAATCCTCTGAAAATACAGATTCCAGGATAAATCTTTCGGAATTACTTGAGTTCTCAAATACAAATGAAAACAATTACAATCAGTTCCCAATAACATGGAAATAAATCAAGAGTGCAAATTCCTTGGGAGATGTGTTGATTGGTTGATAAAGTGTTGATATTGAAACGCAACAGCATTATAAGATGCTTACTGTGTTTGTACAGTGTTATATCCTATTTATCAGGAGCAAGTTAATTTTTTTTTCAGTTTTTCAAAGACACATAAAATCTTGATCATCACTTTTAATATAGAAACTAACTCAGCACACCTCACTTTTCAGATAAGCCTAGTGGAAGTGCCTACATGAAAGGTATGATTTTTCTCCATGTTCACATTGTTTTGTTTTGTTTTGTCCCATTCTGGGGTGGCTTTGCTGTCACAAGGGAATGTTTTATTTTAACTTATCTTTAGACTCGTTTTTAAGAAAAATTCATAACATGGTACCAAGCATTAGAATTGGTGAACAGATGCAACTTCTACTCCCATGAAAGTGTTAGATTATTCATTTTTAACTCTGTTGGGTGTGTACCTAAGTCCCCAGACTGTGTATTTATCAGGAGAGCACTTGAGTGTTTCCTTTGTAACCATTAGATCCAGGGACAATTTGGTACATATGTTTCTAATTGACTCGTGCTTAGCTCATCCAAATCTGGTTTTGTGGAGGAAATGTGATGTCCAAGAAGCTGCTGGGAGGCACTTTTCTTGGAAAAAGGAAGTCGTGTTCTTTTATTTTATAGTTTACAAACGGACTTCTAAAGATTGGCATTTATTTCTAATGTATGAATTCACAAATTTCAAGTACGTTCTAAATTTGGCAGGGCACTCTTCCATTTCTGATTAGGATGATGTCACAGTATGAAGCTGTAAGGAGAAGAAACTCTAACACTGGTGGACCAAGGAAGGAAAGACTGCATTTCCAGCATTCCTTTCTCTTGAAATTCCCTGCAACTGTGGCCAAATCACTTGTGCACAGACATGGTCAACCCACGTTGTCATATTTCCCGGTAAATCTAGAACAAACTTATATGGCTCCCGGACCAAGTTCGTTTAATATTTTTAAAATAAATTTTATTTTTTTTCTAAAGATTGTATTACTCCATGGAATCCTTCCAACCTTCAATACATAATATGCTTAGATTTTGATAGTTCCATTTTAGAAAATAAGTCATCCATTCCTTTCAGTATTACTGGAGAGCGACTGAGTTGTGGTGTAAAGTTCAAAGCTTTCAGAGCCATAGACCTTGGTTCTTCCTGCTTTCTCAGCTATGTGATCTTGTATGAAATATTTTATGTTTGCATTTCAATTTCTTCATATATAAAATGAGGGCATTAATATTCGCCTGCAATTTTGGCAAAAAAATAAAAAATAAATGAAACCCTCTTGCACTGTTGGTGAGAATGCAAACTGGTGCAGCCACTCTGGAGTACAGTGCTCCAGAGCACTGGAGGTTCCTCAAAATATTAAAAACAGAGTTACCTTAGGATTCAGCAATTACACTAATAGGTATTTATCCAAAGGGTACAAACATAATGGTTTGAAGGGGCACACGCACCCCAATGTTTATAACAGCAATGTCCATAAGAGCCAAACTATGGAAAGAGCCCAGATGTCCATCGACAGATGAATGGATAAAGAAGATGTGGTATATATACACAATGGAATATTACTCAGCCATCAAAAAGAACGAAATCTTGCCATTTGCAAAAACATGGGTGGAGCTAGAGGGTATTAGGCTGAGTGAAATAAGTCAGTCAGAGAAAGACAAACACCATATGATCTCACTTATATGGGGAATTTAAGAAACAAAACAGATGAACATAGGGAAAAGAAAAAGAAGGAGAGAGGGAAACAAGCCATAAGAGACCCGTAAGGATAGAGAACAAACTGAGGGTTGAGGGAGGGAGGTGGATGGGGGATGGGCTAGATGGGGGATGGGGATTAAGGAGGGCACTTATTGTGATGAGCACTGGGTGTTGTATGTGAGTGAAGAATCACTGAATTCTATTCCAAAAAGCAATAGTGCACTGTATGTTCACTAACTGAAATTGAAAAAAATAAAAGTAAACAAGATCATGCCTGAAAACAAGTAACAGCGGTTGGCATTTGTAGTGACTTAACAAAAGCTAATTTCCTTCCTTCTTAACAGGAAATCTCCCTACCATTATTGACAGCCAGTCCCCATAATGAGTTCTGCTAGATAACAAAAACCCACTTTTAATCACATTTAATCACATTTCAGGGAGTGAAATTCCTATGGCAACTGAGATTTATTATCTTCTTGGAGAATTCAAAGTGTTCGATGGATGGTGAAACTACATTTTAAACCAGAATTTAAACGTATTTAATTAAAATCTTAATCATGCGTGATAGACTTTTTGACCTCCCTACAAAGAAGAGAAAAATTGGAGAGCTTCTAGCCAACTGTTTTGTTTCTGTCACCCTCAGCATTTCTTTTTTCCCCACTGTGTCTTCCGAGCATCTTATCAGCTCTGACTACACCTCCCAGGTCTTTGTGCCCATCCGCCAGAGCACTGTTGAGAAGGAACGCCACAGTGTGGATATGCTTATTCCACCACAAATCACTTCTTGGAAAAAAGGCAAGACTGAAAATATAGATGTGGGTGTGTCCGAAACTTAAAAGAATCCTTAAAGTCCACCTCCAATGTTTAAATTTTTAAAATGTTCTTAATTTACTATTTCATCCGAGCATGTTAATAGTCTATGCAATATTTTGTTATGTCAAGTTACAGTGGAATTGGGCAAGTGTTCCGAGTCCATAAAACTCAGGGAACTTATCCTATGTACATGTTGTTGTGTCTGTCTCTTTGTCACCTGCTCTCTGAGGGAGACCGTCACTAATGGTGCTGCTCTGACCTTGCTTGGACCCCACTGCTCTCTCACACAGCCCTCTCTCTGCACCTTAGGGATTGCTCTCAGCACTATGTCTGTTCCAGGTTTACACCCCTGTCTTCCTATGCCTATGACCCTTTGAGATGACCACACCTTGCTTTTTACAATCAAGGTGACTTCAGAAGGGTCCCTCTTATTCCCTTCCTTCTAGCCTCTGACCTAGCATATATCCTAGGAACTATCTCTTTGTGTGCTTGGAGATAGCAGCATGGCCCAGGAATAAAGAACATGGCTTTGGGCAAATCTCATCTGAAATCCACCCCTTATTAGCTGTATGACCTTGGATGAGTTCCTTGAATTTTCTGAGCCTCACTTTACTCATCTATAAGATGAAGAAGTTGGCCTACACCCTGCCAAGGGTGGCCATGAAAATCATGGCCAAAAATTATAAATCATTTAAGGTTGTTTCTCATTTAAGTTTTCCTCCTGGTTCTTGACTTCTACTTCATGAACAGCATTCACTAAAAATACTTTTCATTTGCAGCTAATAATACTCAGCTTTATAAATGAGTGTGAATGATCCAGCCAAGACAGCTGTCTGTACACCCAACCTGGAGAAGACCTTGACACAGATCTTGCAAACTTAACATTCTGTAGAGAGTGCCTTTTCCAGTGTGTTTCTACTCATGCTGGGAGGCAAAGCCATAATGGCCAGGTGGTACCCACATAGCAGAGAATGACCTCTAGCAATATTTATATGAATTTTTTTACTCAAGCAGGAAGACTGAGAATTATTGAATACTCCGTGAGCAAATTTACAATCTAGTAACAAGTAATTATATAAACAAGAATATAAAGAGGGATTCTGGTATTAATTTCCACTTTCTCTTCATTATGGCATTGATTACGGTGCATGATATAAAGTGAATGTTTGTGTTCCCCTAAATTCATATGTTGAAGCCCTAACCCCTAGGAGGTGAGGCCTTCAGGAAGTGATGAGGTCATGAGGGTGGGACCCTCATGATGAGATTAGTGCTCTTGTAAGAACAGACAGGAGAGAGAGGATCTCTTTTTGCCATGTGAGGACACAGCAAGAAGCGTCTTCTGCAGACTGGGAAGTGGGTTCTTACCAGACGTGGAACCTGCCGGCACTTTGACCTTGGGACGTCCAGCTTCCAGAGCTGTGAGCAGTAAATACACATTGTTTAACCACCTGGTCTCTGATGTTCTATTCTAGCAGCCTGAATGGACCAAGTCAGTACACATCAGAAGTAGTTAAAACTTAATCACCTTTGTGGTCTGGTTTGTATTTCTATTTGTGTGTTTTCCAATTATGTGTGTACATTTCTGTGTGTTCCATATTCTCACAGACCCCTTCTGGCCAGTATTGAGAGATTGTATCTGTGTGGAGCCTTATTATTATGGCTGATTTTTGCTTTTCGATGGTTTTAGTTCACTTTCAGCCCATTCTCTCACCATGGGAGTTTGGAGGAAGACATACTAATCAAATTTTCTTGGCAAGCCAACTTGTTTATTCATTAGCTTCTCTTCCAGTTGCTTCTCTCTCTCAGCACTCGCTTACCACACCCTCTGGCCTAGTCTGCCTGGAACATCAGCGAGGGGTCGGATAAGAATTGAAGTGGTGTGTGCCGGTATTCATGACGACTGTTTTCTTAGTTCTCACAACAACTAAGGAAATCACAGAGGGTTAGAGCAAGATTCTCCAACCTCTCACTACTGACACCTTGCACTGGATGATTCTCTGTGGTGGGGCAGTCCCATGCATTGTAGGGCATTTAGCAGCATCCCGGACCTCTGCCATTAAATGTCTATAATAGCCCCCTCCCCATCACGAAAACTGAAAATGTCTCCAGATGCTGTCAAATAGCATGTGTGGGACAAAAAGCCATCCTCCGTTGAGAACCACTGGTTTAGAGACAGTACTTTTTAGTACAGAAATTACATTCGGAAAGGGTAAGTTCATATGTAGTTACTTGACTAGCTCAGTATTAAATGGCATGCAAAATAACTTATAATTACTAGTAACTATAATAGCTCACTTACCTTGAGCACCTGCCACACAAGAGACCCTATGCCACATTCTGTATGTATGTAACCTAATTTTATCCTTAAAACAACACTAAATGTCTGTTACAGGCATATATAAACCAGGCAGGGTGTACAAACACACTGAGGACTTCAAATATTGTTGCCTTAGGAGTTTCTTGAGGCATCCACTGGCAGAGCCTATGAGGAAAACTATAAAGTTTTCCTCACTTTATTCACGATCAATTGATCTGTGTGTGTGTGTTTTTTAAAAATCTTTTCCACCATTGATTTCTATTAGAATGTGTAGCCATTAAATGATACTTACCTTAAATTCCTTCTTTGAAAGAAATCCTGCCATTTTATTTTATTTTCCTGTGTTCTTATCAGTGTCGGGCAATACAATTAATTGGTTTTCTTTTCCGTGTATGTCAACTTGTGTATTTAAATGTATTCTTGCCATTTAAACTGTCACTTTGGGAAGTACAATGACAATGGAGTTTGCCTCTGGCCCTTGGGAATTGTTAGTAGAATGATGTTACCCAGATTTTCTTCTTCACTGATGAAAATTGATTTTCAGTATGCAGTTCAGGATTTTCAAAAGACAGAATTGCATGGTGAATATAGTTACCATTTTATATGTCTCACGACTCATTCTACACTCACAATCTTCATGTAGTACAGAAGAAGAGAGATTTTTATTTTTATTAAGAAAGCCACATTTATCTAAGAATATTCCTCCAGAATACGGTCGCGTTATCAGAAAATCTGCAAGCAACGTGTCCAGTGGAGAGGGTGAGAATTCATAACTCACTGTCAAGTCACCGAGGCACTAGTAGAGGCTGAAATTAAAACTGTGTCTGAAGACAGATTGACATTCAAGGCCAAGTTTCTACCAACTCCTACAATTGATGATAGAATTTTACCGGACAGGCTCATCTGGACAACTTGAAAAATTATTTCATATCCTGAACTCAAATGATGAATAAGTACTTTATTCCTCTCAATAAATCATGGACTTATTGAAGATAAATGAACAGCCTTCTCTATGTCCAAAGTGCATCAATAAAGAATTCTGTATGTTAAAGAAAAAGTGACTCCTAAGTTATAAATGTTAAACATGCTATTGAATTCCTAAGGCAAGATGCCTTTCTCCATCACGGCCCCTGGGCCTCACTGCGCCGCAACAACCACGCGTAACTGAGGCCTCTTCCCAATGTCCTGCATTTCTCTGGCTTCTCAGTCTCTGCCTAAAACTTGGAAGAAACAAGAAAAATTCTCGGCCGTGGGTTCCCTACAGCATTTCAAACTATGCGCAAAAGCCTGCAGTGCACCTGGTGGGTTTTGGTCTTACATAATCCAAGAACGAGGAGAGAGTGCTATGGACATGTTTCTGTTTTGACTATGACATATACCAGACAGATTTTCATCACTGGACAACAAATGAAGTAATAGCACACAAAGGGCTAGAGAACATGACAAACAACAGAAAACAGGGAAGTTGTTAATCAGAAGAACAGAAATTCGGGTGGTTGTTCTGAGCAAATACAACTTCAAGTGCTCATTGGTCAAGAATTCTATAGTATGCTGAAAAAGTAATATTTAATAGTTTATAATGCATTTCATGTTTATTCACATAACATTTTCCACATATTGGAGAATGTGCTAAGCATCTGCTGACAAATCACTACATACAGTGGGCATAATATTTCATTACTCACTAGCTCTGCACTAATCAGCTTAATAAAGACCCAAAATATTGGACTTTTTTTTTTCTATTCCAGAAAATATAATAGACAACATAAAAGATAAAACCGGATCTTTCTTCAGCAAATATATTGGAAGGATAATGGGAAGTTAGTTTTACAAAAGTCCTAACAATTAAGTATTATATATTTACTTAACAAAAAACAATTTCATAAGACTTTAGGACTATACCTGGGCTGTTTCCTGTGGCTGTCACTGGGTTTAGAATAATACAGAAGTCGGATGAGCTCTTCTCTGCTTTTATGAATTATCTATTCCAGACTGCAAAGACAAGCCTAGACACATTTACAAGCAAGCAGGATGGCCATCACATAACATGGATGCGATGCAATGAAGGGACCCAGTGGGCTCGAAATTAGTACAAAGTGTCCTGAAGGACAAACTCCAGATATGATATTGTTTCCAGAGGAGCCTCTTGGAAAAGCAAACAAGTGAACTGAAACTTGACCTATGATGAGAAGTTGGGCATGTGAACATTCCAGATAGAAGGAACAGAAAGTACAAAGGCCTTAAAGCAAAAAATTGCTAAGAGTTTTGAGAAACTGATAGTAAACCAGCATGTCTAGATTCAAGTTATTTGGGGTCCTCAAAGATTCTATTCTCAATGTATTACAGGCCACAGAAAAATAGAAAATTTTCTTTTGGCGAGCTCACATCATCTGCCATGTGAAAAATGAGTTGTAAAGAAGCAGACTCTTAGCAGGTACATCATTTAGCAGCTATTTTATGTAGCACCAGTAAGAGACGACAGTGGCTAAATTTAGCATTAGCAGAGATTCGTACCAGAGTGGATTTATTTGATATAAATGACTGAGAAAACTTGACACTCAAGGGGCCTACTTCAATTTTTTTTAAATAGTTCTTTTACTTAAATGAGCTACCTTGAGTCATCCAACATTTGCCTAGTTTTGGTTTATCTATCCTCTTGAAGAAACATGTTGATAAGCGGTCCGGGTTCAAGCGAGAGTAACAAACACTTACAAGATTACAGACCAGCACTTAAGAATTAGGAGTTGAATGTACTTAGTGCTTGTGCATTAAAAGACCTAAGTTTATAGTTCACTTTTAACAATATCTACAAAACTAAGCAAGAACGTTAGATATGGTGTTCTTACCACAACCTGACCACATAAAGAAAGAAAAGAATAATTCTACTGTAGGGATAGAAATTTTTTTCTTATATCTTTCTAGGTTCTTTGGCAGACCTGATAATTAAATTGACATAAGACAGATTAATAGGAGAAAAACCAATTTAATTTATTATGTGCGGGCGTACCATAAAAATAGACCCATTGGCAAGTCAGGCAGTTGAGGCTTATATACAATTCTGAGCTAAGGAGAAGGGGGTAGGGATCTGTGGCTTCAAAAGGAAGGAAGACAATTCACACAAGATGGGAAGAGTGGATGTTTGGTAAACAGATGTTTCTCATGGCATTCAGAGGCAGTGGGTCAAAGAGAGGAATTTGAACTCTGCACCAGCTGCCCCCAGATTACCACACTTAGCCCACATTCTTTGTAGACATTTCTGGTCATATCTCTCTTCTTGAGCCAGGCTCCCTGTCTCAATTCTTTGAGGCAGTTAAGGAGGAGGTAAAAGGTCTTCCCGAGTCTTTTGGGGCTTTGATGATCTTCAGCTCAAAATAATCCACACACCAAAGTGGCATGTCTTGGGGAGGCTCATTCTGAACCCCCTCACTACTCTAAGAAGTAGGTGATATTTATTTTAATGAAAATTTTGACTTGGTCTTAAATATTGAATATAATTTCGCCAAATAAAGAGAAAGAGAAGGGAATGTTGCAAACAAAAACAAAAACAAAAACAAAACCCAAACAGCACCTGAGAAGACATGAAGATACAACATACTGTGGCATATCAGGGAATACAAGAAAGTGTAGGTAACTAGTTTATATGGTAAAGGAGGAGGGGAGCAGGATTTAAAGCTTAAGAATTGGTTGGGCCCAGGCTATGACAATCCTTACATTCCATGCTGAGGAGTTGGATTCACTGGGGAAGGGCAGTATTTGAATGTTTTTAGATAGGAGAGTAAAATAATTGAATCCATATTTCAAGAAGATAACACCAAGACAAAATGGGGAATTAGCACAGACTGTTAGACTAGTTCTTTCCTCAAAATCAAGCTTGAAGAAGCTAGAAAGATAGAGGAAAACATCATCATCTGGGCAACACACACAAACACACAGAGACACAGAGACACAGACACACACAGAGGGAAAAACAAACCCTGAGAGACCACAAGGCCCAGCATAAACTGTTGTGTGTATGGATTGCAGGGAACAAGGTGTTAATATTTGTTGGCTACACATAGCATATGAATTGCAGGAGAAAAAAACCCCACTCTTACTTGTTCTGAGCCTCACACTGGGATGATTATCGCTGTCCAGTTATTACAGAAATTGGAAAGGAATCATCCTAGGTTAAGCTGCTGATGCAAACAGGTTGACCAGCTGCCTTTGGACACGCACTCCTGAAGAACGCCCCCTCCCAAGGCAAAAAGCTGAAGGAATATAAACTAAAAATAGTTGCCTGCCAATTCTGCATCCACTTAAAAGTTTAAAAATAAAACACTGGCTAGACGAGTACACCATAACAGAGATAAGTTATCAGCAGTGGCTCTGTGTTCTTTGGCACACACCGCTTTGGCCACATTCTCTCCATTCCAGTGGACCTCACCTGGAGACACACAGACAGGGGCCTGCCTTTGCCCCTCCCTCGAATACTTTACCAGACACGGTGATGAGAGCCCCAGAAAAATGGGGAGTACAACCATGATGAAGGTGACAACGGATGAGCCAACATACACCTAGAAGCCTGAAAGTTTGTAAAAGATAAGGAGTTTAGAATAAGAAAATCCTTACAAAGGCAAGGATGGATGTTTTCATCTGAAAAAGAAATAAGAACTTATCAAATACCAAAAAATACTATTAAGCACAACGTATAGGAGTTGGAATAAAAGAAACAAGCCCTGGGGGAGAAAAGCAAGACTGATAAAGCTGCAGAATGAATGATGTGAAGCACGCCATCAAGGAAGTCTTGGATAAAGCAGCAAAAAGAGATAAACATTCACAAGCAGGAATGTCAGCATCTGGTAACAGGAGTCTGGTAAAAAAAGAAAAACTACAGAAGAGGAATGGCTAAGCTCTACTGTCCCATGAGCTAGTCTCCAGGCTGCACACTTCATCCGGGACTTCTGCACATTATAGCTGGAAGCTTGTGCCCTTTGCCAACTTCTTCCCGTCTCCCTCTCTTTCCCTCAGCTCCCGATAACCACCATTCTACTCTGGGCTTCTGTGACTTCCACTATTTATTTATTTATTTATTTATTTATTTATTTATTTATGATTTTATTTATTTGAGAGAGAGCGAGTCCAAGCTGGGGGAGGGAGAGCGACAAGCAGACTGTGAATTGCGTGCAGAGCCACGACGTGGGGCTCAATCTCAGGACCCTGAGACCATGACCTGACCTGAAATCAGGGGTCGACACTTCACTGACTGAGCCACGAGGTGCCCCATCCACATTTTTAGATTCCACATACAAGGGAGGTCAAAGAGTATTTGTCTTTCTGCATCTTATTTATTTACCTCACATAGAGCTCTCCAGATTCATCCACACTGTCTCAAATGGCACCATGCCCTTGTCTCTTAGGGCTGTGTTAACTGATTAGCTTGTGGTAATTGTTTCACTCTGTGTGTATGTAACATACACATACATCTCAGATCATCACATTCTACACCTTAAATATATGTAACTTTGTCATTTATCTGTCAGTAAAGCTGGAAAAAAAAAGGAAGAAAGGAAATATTTGAGGAAAATAGGATGACCGACTTCTTGTCTTTTCCCAAATAGTGGGTTTCGAATTGACAAGGCATCAGAATCACCTGCCACAGTGACCACCAGAGCCTCAGTTTCTGATTCAGTAGGTCTGGTGTTGGGCCCAAGAATTTGTATTTCTAGCAAAGTTGAATCCTTCTGGAGGGCATACTTTGAAAACCACTGTTTCAAAAAGGTGAAAGTTATCTGATTTAAATGGCCTATAGAATACTAAAGAGAACTGAAAAAAAATCTTCATAAGAACACATTAAAAGAAAATTGAAGAATATATTCTCTGATGATCATTTAGATGCTTCAGAGATAAAGAGGGACCATTGACAAAGGTAAAATTCAGACTGACCAAATTGGACCAAGAAAGTAATGAAGTAATATTTTAAAACTTGGAAGGAAAAGGCAAAACTTTATCTGTAATTTTATAGCAACCCAAATTGTTTTGTAAAATAAGGGCATAATACTTATTATCTCAGCCACATGAGGTCTTTGAAATCTTGCTTCAGAAAGACCATCTTTAAAAACTCTTTTGGACCCAGAAGGCTTCTGTGAAATTGCAGCCAGCTAACATTTCAGCTTGTGAGTAGAGTAGAATCTCAACCCTTGTGCTTCTTGACACATAGAAGTTTATTTTTGTAGAATGCCCCTCAATTTCATCATGCCAGAGCAGTAAATATTATGTATTATGCAAAACTTCTGATTCATCTGCTTTATTATTAGAAACTGGTCAGAACTGTTCACTATCCCTGCTTCTGTTATAGGAGGGAAGAGTTAGGACAGCCACGATTCGTGGGTGATACGGCCATCCACATTCAAAGGCCAGAGACTCAAACAAAATTTAGAATAAATAAGAGATGTAGTGAAAAGAAGGGCCATGTGCCCCCCAATGTTCATAGCAGCCATGTCCGCAATAGCCAAACTGTGGAAAGAGCCGAGATGCCCTTCAGCAGATGAATGGATAAAGAAGATGTGGTCCATATATACAATGGAATATGACTCAGCCATCAGAAAGGATGAATACCCAACTTTTACATCCACATGGACGGGACTGGAGGAGATGATGCTGAGTGAAATAAGTCAAGCAGAGAAAGTCGATTATCAGATGGTTTCACTTATTTGTGGAACATAAGGAACAGCATGGAGGACATTAGGAGCAGGAAGGGAAAAATGAAGGGGGGAGATCAGAGGGAGAGATGAACCATGAGAGACTCTGGACTCTGAGAAACAAACCGAAGGTTCTAGAGGGGAGGGGGTGGGGGGATGGGTTAGCCTGGTGATGGGTATTAAGGAGGGCACGTTCTGCGTGGAGCACCGGGTGTTATACGCAACCAATGAATCGTGGATCGCTACATCAAAAACTAATGATGTATTGTATGGTGACTAACTTAACACAATAAAATAAAATAAAATAAAAATATAGAATAAATAAGAGAGTTTATCAATGTCGCCTAACAACAAAGCTACAAAAAAATATGGTATGATCTACACCAGCAGTAAAATGTAGAAAATGCAATACTGAGTAAGATATTTCTATTACCCCTCAAAAAAATATAACATTTCAAAGCACTGACTGAAGAAAGAAGACAAAGATCTCTCTGGAGAAAAAAATTATACTTACTGAAGGAACTTTAAGATGGAGACATCCCATGATTAGTTGGTATTATTATTAGTTACTAAGTATTGTTAAATGATGATTGTCCACATATTACATGATCAGTTCTATGATGTCCTATCAAAATTCCAGATGGATTTTTTGCCCCACATTCAACATTTATCAATTTATTATTTAACATCCTAGTCAATGCAAATGCTGTTAATGCTAAGATTTGACAAAGCTACCTGGTGGATATGCAGCTGGGTGTATTTTTGTTTAAAATATTTAAATTTAAAAAATTAAGGTTTTATTTTTTTTTAGAGCAGTTCCAAGTTCACAGCAAAATTGAAGGTTATGTACAGAGAATTCCCATATTTCTCCTTCCCCCCCAATACATGCATGGCCTCCCCCGCTGTCAACGCCCCCAGCAGAGTGGCACTTCTGTTACACCTGATGAACCTACAGTGACATGTCATCATCACCCAGAGTCCACAGGTTACATTAGGGTTCGTTCTTGGTGTTGCACATTGTAGGGAGTTGGACAAATGTATAATGACAGGGATTTATTTTAATATCATTCAAAGTATTTCCAGTGCACTAAAAACCCTCCGTGTCTTCCTGCTTAACACCCTCCTCCCCTAGCCCCTGCCGACCACTGCTCTTTTTACCACCTGCCCAGTTATACCTTTTCCAGAATGTTATGGGCTTGGAAACATGCAGTATGTACCTCTTCCAGATTGGCTTCTTTCAGTTAGTAATATGTGTTTAAGTTTACTTCATGTCTTTTCATGGCTTCATGGCTCATTTCTTTTTAGTGCTGAATAATATTCCATTGTCTATTTATTTATCCATACATCTACTGAAGGACATCTTCACTGCTTCTAAGTTTTGGGGATTATAAATAAACCTGCAATAAACATGTGTATGTGGGTTTTTGTGTGGACATACGTTTTCAACTCTTTTGGGTGAATACCAAGAAGCATAATTGCTGGATTATATGGTAAGATCATGTATAGTGAGAACCCACCAAACTGTCTCCCAAAGTGGCTGCCTGCAGCCTTTTGCATTCCCAACAGCAAGAAATGAGAGTTCCTGTTGCACCACATCCTCACCCCAACTTGCCAGCGTTGGGTGTTGTCAGCGTTCCGGATTTTGTTCATTCTAATAACTGATTTTTCAATGTTGAGCCAGTCTTGCATATGTGAAAAAGTCCCACTTGGTCATAGCATATAATTCTTTTTATACACTGATGGATTCAATTTGATAACATTTTGTTGAGGATTTTCACATCTATGTTCATGAGAGATATTGGTCTACAGTTTCCTTTTCTTTAATATCTTTGTCTGATTTTGGTTATAAGTTTGATATAGTCTCTCTGCATCTATCCTCTGATAGAGACTATAGAGAATTGGTATATTTTTCCCTTAAATGTTTCATAGAATTCACCAGTAAGCCCACCTGAGTGGGCTTTCTGTTTTGGATGATTTATTAATTATTGATTCAATTTCTTTAACAGATACTTAACCTATTATATACTGATATTACTATTGATTTAATAGATAAGACTTTTCAGATTGTCTTTTTCTTCTTTGAGTTTTGGGAGATTATGCCTTTCAAGAAATTGGTCCATTTCATCTAAGTCATTAAATGTGTGGTCAAAGAGTTATTCATAATATTCCTTTATTATCCTTTTACCATCTCTGGAACCTACAATGATGTATCCTTTTTCATTTATGACATCCTCTTTTTTTTTTTCCCCTTAGATAACCTGGTCAAATCTTTATCAATTTTACTGTATTTTCAAAGAACCAGGTTTTGCCTTTATTCATTGTCTCTCGATTTCATTGATTTCTGCTCAAATTCATATTATTTCTTCCTTCTGTTTGCTGTGGATTTAATTCTTCTTTTTCTGGTTTCCTAAACATAGACTCAGGTTACAGATTTTATATATCTCTTCTTTTCTAATATGTGCATTCAACACTTTAAATTTTCCTCTGGTCATTGTTTTCCACAAGTTTTGATAAATCGTGTTTTAATTTCCATTTAGTTCAAAATACTTTTTATTTTCTCTTGTGATTTTTTTCTTTGACCCATGTGTTATTGAGAAGTGTAATCTCCATATATTTTTGGTTTTTCCAGATATCTTGCTATTACTGATTTCTGGTTTAATTGTGTTGTAGTTTAAGAGCAGACATTGTGTGAGTTCTGTTCTTTTGAATTTGTGAAGGTACGTTTATGGCCTAGAATGTGGCCTATTTTGGTGAACGTCCCTTATAGGCTTGAGAAGAGTGTGGATTATGCTGTTGTTTGGTGAAGCAGTCCATAGGTGTTAATTTTATCTGGTTATTTGATGATGTTGTTGAACTCCAGGTGGATTTTTTTGAGGAAAAAGTACCATACGTAAGTGTTCTTTTTCCTCATACCCATCTCTAGGTATCATTTCTATTCCTGCCTTACAATGGTGGTCCCTAATCCCCACCATAACCATCTTCTTCCTAACATATTAATGATATCTAAAACACAATCACCAATGCATTTTTGAGTGAGCATAATGTGAAAAAGTGTTTGTCAATGTAGGCTTGTAAATTAGGTTCTAATATGAGGGCAACCCATTTCCAGTGGAGTCATTAAGGAAATATTGGGAGGAAAGAAAGAGTGAATGGTTTGATAGTGACATCCCAGTGTAGTATTAGCTGTTATTTAGATTGTAATGTCAACTGAACATCATTTTACCCAACTACTCCTGATCTGAGGGTACTCTAGCTGGTTCTCCAGGTTGAAGTGTGGGTGGTCTCTCACTTCATCATTGTTCCTAGTGGTAAGTCTGATGGCGCTATTTCTTACCTGTTGATAAGTATGAAGGGAGAACCTGCAGGTGGATTATGATAAGAACACTGTTGAGGTTTGGCATTCCCTATAAGTAACTTTTTTTTTAAATAAATATTTTAACTCTTTAAAATTTATATTTAACATTATTTATAATTCATAAAATATACAAAACTTGTGACAAACTATTTTTATAATTTATTCTGATATTAATGGAGAGGAAATATTTGGGAAAGTATATTCTACACTGAATTGTTTTCTTTAAAGTTATTGAATGCTTTTAGGCAATGTAGTTTAGAGAATTTTGAACTATGTAGTTATTTTTTAAGAGTGCTGTGAGAATTTATGCCTAATAAAAGACTTTTTGAGCAGGGGTAGTGACATGTCTGTTACTTTTGAGATTTATCTCTGTCAAGACTGAGTTCCTTGAGAATAGAAATTTAAAGGTAGCAATCTGTTTACCTTTACTTATCTTTAAACCTGGCAGTTGTTCAGTAAAGCTTTGTTGAAATAAAATGATGTCTGTCATTGGTCACTGCCTCATTCTGGGGGATCTTGCCATGGAAAAAAGTACAGCTGTTGATTTAAATCAAGATGCTCTTAAGAATTTGTGAACTAATCATGGAACACTACATCAAAAACTAATGATGTAATGTATGGTGATTAACATAACATAATAATGGAAAAATCAAATAAAAAAAGAATTTGTGAACTGAATCACCTCTGCCAAGTAAGAACTATTCTACCAAACTAAAAGCATCAGTTGCACACCTACTGTGTATTTAGCGTCATTAGATTGGCACACCTACTCAATAATTGTGAGCAGATGGAATTAGCTGATATAAAAGAGCATGTGTGTTTTTCCCTCTCCACCCACCCCTCACACAAAGTAGCAAAATAGAATTCTCCATCATTTTTTTTCTAACAAGGACATGTTCAGATGTATTAGTCAAACTTGGAGTCCCTCCAACACTAAAGCTTACATCTAAATTTAGAACTAATGAGCTCTCTGTATGTACCAGACTGGAAAGCACATATTCTCTCCATTAGCATCAAGGCACTTTTATTTGACATAAATCTATTGCCAAAGAGAATATTAATGTTCCTTAGTGTTACTGGCTCACAAAACTCACTCTTTTCTTAACGTGCTTGGGAAAAACACAAATATATCCATCAGAGAAGAACAGCCAGTGTATAGAGAAAACAGAATGCAGAGAATCATAGAGATCTCCATAAAATGGGCTGTGAAGGTCTTCTAGCCCAATACTCTTTGACTGCTAGAATTCCTTTCCAAAATAACTTTCCTGGGTGATTACCCAGCCTCTAAATACCTCCCCTGCTAAGGTTCTCTGATTCCCCTTCCCCTTTTGCTAGCCCTGATCGATAGTCTCCCTGGCATAAAATCAAAATCCTTTTTGCTACTGCCTCCCAATTAGTTTCAGATATGCTCCTTTGGACACACAGATTGATAACTCTTTCATATGACTTTTTAAAAAATGCTTGGTGACAACTACCACATATTCTCCCTCTCTAGTTTCCTATCCCCATGCTTTCCAATCCTCTCTTCTCCAGGCTAAAATCTTCAGTTCATTTACTCTTCCTCATATGCTCCCATTTCAAGCTGCTTCATCCTCCTGGCCGCACTCTTGTTATGTTCCAAATAACACAACTTTCCTAACAAAGGCATCATGACTTTTAAAGGAAGTTAACTGTGGCAGAAATGTGATAAGTGGCTGCTGGGGAAGGTACTCAGTCCCCAACAAATGGTTATGGTTGAAATAAATGACTATTAAAATAGTACATTTGACTTGGGAGAGGAGAGAGTAAACCCATGACTATCCTGCTTACAGAATCAAATGAAGTAATGGTCGCTTTGATGGGATGAGGCTGGGGAGATGAAAAACTTGAGGACAGCCTTAAGTCTCCCTTGGGAGGTTAGTACAGATGATATCATCACTTTGCATCAGAATATAAAGGGTAGAGGGTAAGTTTACCTATAGGAAGAAATGCATAGTATATTGAATATGTTAGCTTAGAGACATTTAATAAAATTGCTGCATAGATAAGTTACAGAGCAATTACAATATGTATATGCTGGTTATATGCTCCCTTTTAGATGATGGTGATTCTTAAATTAGTAGCAGAGTTCTTTCATCTGCGTGTTCTCTAAAACCAATTTGTTCTTTTGAAGCAAAAATCCTTATTTTATACTCTGGGATCTCTGATCTAGGGGAGGTGAAAAAAAATCTCTGGCAAATTGATTTGCACAAAACCATAAAGTAATATAGATTTTTTAAAACTTGCAGTGCTAATTCTCATATTTCTGAAATGAAGACATTGGGTTGGCTGACATTCTGTGTTTTCATCCAGTTTTCTTTAGGTGGCTGGATACCCTGAGAATTCAGGCTCCAGAACCCCAGGTAGCCAGACCATTTCTATTTGAACTCTCTGCTAGTTTAAACCATTGGCCCATTGTTAATTTTACCTATATATGTATCACTTATTAAAAGTTGCTCTTATAATTTAATCTGGTCTGCTTGAAATTTCTATTTCCCCCTCCCAGGCCATCTAACTAATTTTTATTTGCACTCTATTAGAAGTGAATTTTTGGCCTTTCTCTTATAGCTTATAATCATATTAGCACTAGCACATTTTGGCCAACAGAATTTCACACCTTTCACTGCCTTAAAAACTTCGCTGATTTCTTCTTATTCAAAGTAATTTTTGTTTCAAAACTTTAAATGAAAATGCATGAAAAACTCTGCTTTATTTTGCGTGTGGAAGTTTGAAAACCATGGGCCTACCGGGCAGGATAGCAGTCACCCTGCACAGTAGGAGATACTACTGTCCTTTATTATCCAACGCTTTCATCTTAACTACCCTTAAAGTCCCACCATGTCCAACTACATTCTTCCTACATTTTGAACATCAAATTTCTCAATTTGTTCAGTGCTCTATAGTCTCTAGACCTATTAGATGTTTTTACATTTTCATAAATTCTTATCTCTGAGAGACCTTTCTCTGCATATATGAAAAACCCACAGCGAACACTGTACCCAATGGTGAAACATTAGAAGCTTTTCCTCTGCGGTCAGGAACAAGACAAGGAAACAAGTTTTTCCCTCTTCTTTTCAACATAGTTCTGGGGGTTTTGGCCAGAACAAGAAAAGGAAATTAAAGACATCCAAATTGGAGAGAAGAAGTAAAACTGTCTCTACTCACAGATGATGTGATCATATCTGTAGAAAACCCTGAAGACTCCACAAACATCATTAGGAGCTTATAAGCGAATTCAAAAGTACAGTATTCAAACTCAACACACAATTCAGTTGCATTTCTATACACTGACAGTGAACAATTGAAAAGAGAAATTATGAAACAATTCAAATTATAATAACATCAAAAAGAATAAGATACTTAGGAATTAGCCAAGGAGCTGGAAGACTGCAATGCAAACTGCAGAAGACCACTGAGACATTAAGGAAAAGAGAAATAAAGAAAAACACACCCGTCATGGACTGGAAGACTCTATATTGTCAAGAGGTCAGTACTATCTAAGGCAATCTGCAGGTTCAATGCAATCTCTATCAGAATCTCATGACTTTTTTTTTTTTTTACAGAAATAGAAAAATCCATTCTAAAATTCATGGGGAATCACAAGGGATGCCAAGCAGCCAAAACAATCTTAAAAAAGAATAACAGGGGTGCCTGGGTGGCTCAGTTGGTTCTGCACCTGACCCTTGATTTCTGCTCAGGTCATGATCTTGGGGTTGTGAGATGGATCCACTAGACGAGCTCCACCCTTGGCAGAGAGTCTGCATGGAATACTTTCCTTCTGCTCCTCCCCTGGCTCATGATCACTTTTTCTCTGTCTCTCTAAAATAGATAAATAAATCTTAAAAAAAAAAGAAAAGAAGAACAAAGCTGAAGGACACATACTTTCTGACTTCAAAAATTACTCCAGTAATTTGATTTTTGATTACTACACAATCAAAACAGTATAGTCCTGGCATAAAGGCAGATACACAAGTCAATCTAACAGAATGGGGATCCAAGAAATAAATCCTCACATGTGTAGTCAAGTGATTTTTGACAAGGCTGCCAGTACCATTTAATAGGAAAAGGGCAATCTTTGTAACAAGAGGTTCTGGGAAAACTAAATATCCACATATAAAATAATGAAATTGGATCCTTACCTCACACCAAATACAAAAATTAACTTTAAATGCATCAAAGACTTAAATATAAGAGCTAAAACCATAAAGCTCTTAGAAGAAAACATAGGGCAAAAGTTCCATGACACTGGATTTGGTTGCTTCTAGTTTTCATCAGTTGTGATAAGAAAATGCCAAAGTAGGGCAAAAGCCTCATGACACTGGATCTGGCTGCACTTCTTGGATATGACACCACAAGAAAAAACAGACAAATTGAACTCCATGAAAATTTTAAAAATTTCTGCCTCAAAAGACAAAATGAACAGAGTAACAAGACAACCCAAAGAATGGGAGAAAACATTTGCAATTCATATATCTGATAAGGGATTAATATTCTCTCTCTATATATTACATTTTGCTAATCTATACCTCTATAGATGGACACTGGGTTTCTTCCATGTTTTGGCTATATATTAATTGACTCAATCTTTTATTTAATCTGCCCTAAGATCACCCAAAATTTAAAAATAGCTACCAAATTAAACTATAAGCAGTCTTTGACAAAATGATGGAGTAGATAGATAAGGTGTCTGCTTTGTCGACTCCACTTCCTAATACCTTTTCTCTCTGCCCAGACACCCTGAAATCTCAGGAAGTGAGTGGGCACATCATACTTGCTCAGTCTAGAGGCCCATCCTATCTCTTGTTAGCAATTCTTTTCTTTGTTACCTTGCTTTGCCATTACCGCAGAGTAGGGGTTCACAAAATACCTTTCCTGTGTCTAATTTCTGTAATGTATGGTCATTCTATTCATTATAATAAAATATTAATACAAAAACTGAGCACATTTTTTTAAAGGCTTTTTTTTTTAAAGATTTTATTTATTTTTTGACAGAGAGAGACAGCGAGAGAGGGAACACAAGCAGGGGGAGTGGGAGAGGGAAAAGCAGGCTTCCCACTGAGCAGGGAGCCTGATGCGGGGCTCGATCCCAGGACCCTGGGATCATGACCTGAGCCAAAGGCAGATGCTTAACGACTGAGCCACCCAGGTGCCCCACTGAGCACGTTTTTATTGAGTAATTGCACTATATGCTTATCTTATTTAATCCTGACAATAACTAGATGAGACGGATTACAGTGTTCCATCATTTTATGGATGAGGACCCTGATGTTGAAAAAAGTATGTAATTTACCCAAGGTTACCTCTGCTCCAGTCTGGCTAGCTCCAAAGTTCTTGGTCATAAGCTCTGAAATAACAGTAAGGAGAAGGGGGGAAACCTGGGTGGCTCAGTTGGTTAGGCATCTGCCTTTGGCTCAGGTCATGATCTTGGGGTCCTGGGATCGAGCCCCATGTCGGGCTCCCTGTTCAGCGGGGAGCCTGCTTCTCCCTGTCTCTCTGCCACTCCCCGTGCTTGTGCTCTCTCTCTCTATCTCAAATAAATAAAATCTTAAAAAAAAGATTATGGAGAAGGGAGGGCCTTCTAAGAACAGCTTTCCACCCAAAAAGGCCCATTTTAATTCTGAGAATTCTACAATTTTGGCAAGCCTATGAAAGAAAGTATTATGATGGTCATCCACTCTATTTCTGTGAACTAATCCCCTGAGGTACTTTCAAAAGAAGGAGGGTGGTTGTGAAGTGGGTTTAGATGGGAAGAAAAAAACAAGTTTATCATTTTGCAGGTCTGAAAAATAATGATGATCTTCAGGATTAGATTGCATTACAAGTCTGTTGTGAGTTAGCCTGCATGCCAAGAGTGATGTGTTTGTTAATAGGAATATGTTGTTCAACATAGGCAGTGATTATAATCACACTCTTTAAAATGTCCTCTTACTTACAAAAATAAAAGATTTAAAAAATAATAATGACTTTTAATCTTCCCTTGAATTTTTTGAAGCCACTCTTTACTGTTTTATAATTAGTGAAAAATCTTATGAAATTATGTGTAACTCAATACTTTAAAAATCATTGTTTGCCTAGACTGAAATGTTCAGTACTGTCATTTCAAAAATGGCTTTGTGTTTAAATACGAAAATTTGCAAGCAATTAGTTCTTTTAATGGACTAATTGCTGTTGCTATTTAAAACTAAAATTAAACAGTGCAGCTATTTCAATTTGAATAGAAAGACTTACTCTCTAACATAAATAAATTCATAGGACGTTTCCTGGGGATATTCTAGCTGTTTTCCCCTATGCACACATTACCTTGGTCAACTTATACAAAGGGCTATTGGGCTGATGATTAATAACCTGAGATTTCTCTAAAAAAGCTTCAGTGCAATTGATCTGGAAGACACAGTGCTGTCGATTGGGTCATTGATTTTTAAACTTCAAATTCCCTTCCACACTACCAAGTTATTAATCAGTTGCAATGGTTCCACTGGAGATATGTTAATTAATAAACCCTTCTGATTAACTCCTTGATATACCCTTGACCCAATTATCATTACTGCAAACATTTTAAAGTCCTTTATCATATTGTACAAGTAATCTATAGAGTTCGATAGCCACCAAGAAACATGCAACACCATTATTTTTCAGACATGAGGGGAATGACCTCCATTTGGATAATATCCAACTTGGTCCCGGGAGGTCACGAAAACGAACAAGAAAGTCATTTCAGTTTGTGTGTTTACAGAGGTAAAGAAATAGCACCTAAAGTGACGGGCCCCTGGCTTGGGCATTAGGAGATATGGGTTCTTTTACTAAGACCCTGTGTACTCATGCGAACTTGAGCAAGCTGTTAATCTCTCTGGGAGACTCATTCCTTAGTGTGAAAAATGAGCACAGTGCACAATATGATTTCTAACCCACTGGCAAACTTTGACCCAATCCTGGAGCAGCTTGTGTTCCTGCACCCCTAGAAAACTTCTGTAGCAACAGAGCTGGGGTAATCATTACCATTGCTCAATGTTTTGATTATTTGCAACAGATACCAACTGTGATGGTCTAAGCTGTGAAGGAATTTGTTGTACAAATATTGGACAGTCCATGGAGTTTTCCAGAGGGTTAGAATCTCCACAGCCAGAAACCCAGACAAACGTGCCACAGCTTGGCTTAGTAAGGACACGACTGCAGCTGTTACCCCTGCCCCCCCACCAGGACAGAACTTTCAGAGTTCTCGTTCCACTTCTTCTACTGCATCCAGAAATCACAGGTTCTCCATTGCAGAAAGTAGACCAGGCTCCAAGACCCTGGAGGTCTACGCTGTAACCCTCTGACTGAGGCTTAGCAGCAGTCTACACAGACCTCTAATGACCACAGGTACCTCCAGCACAGCAGGATCTGCTGTTTCATATGGCTCGAGCTGGAGGGTTCCTTTAACTCATGTTAAACCTGCTTCAAAGTTATTGCTGTGCCATGCCGTTCTCAAAAACAGCAACCCTCCCAGGCACCTGATACTGGGTTGGAGTAGTTTGAATTTCTGGATTCAGACTATACCGGCTCTCAAACCAAAAAGCCACATACAGAGAGCAGTGTGCTTCCTTCTTTGTGTCAGGAGATGCAAGGTATAAATGTGTTCTTTACTTTCAAGAGGATGTCACGCCTGAAGCTAATGTAACATTGTGTGTCAACTATGCTGAAATTAAAAAAAAAATAAATTCAATTTAATAAAAAAAAGCGATGTCACAGAATGTTCCTGAACTCTTTACCAACACCTGATACTCCTTAATCTTTAGTGGAACTTGCTTCCCACTGAAGGGTAGCAGACTATATCACACCAAAGCATGCCACTTGGACAGAAGGATTATTTTAAGCTGAACAGAACTGAAAAGAAACAGACAGAAGGAAAAGCTCTCTGTCCTCCCCTGTAAATCTGTAAAGGTGTCCCCCTCTCCCCTTCTCTACCTGGAAGGACAGAAGTTAACCACTGGAGACATCTTTAGATCCTGATCAGACCAGAGATGGCACAGAGGAGTCCACACAGCAAACCTCACTAACTAGGCTTTATCTCCCACTAGCTCCCCAGAGACCCGCCTCGCTATAATTTGCTGCCCTAGGAACTCAAACTTCTTTTCCTTTGTCTTGTCACCTCTCTACAAATGTGTTGTTCTTTTGCCAAGATGCTCTATAAGCTCAAGTTCTAACCCCCCATTAGATTACTCATCTCTGAGTGCCTCCGTGTGTATGCACAATGCATGTGTTAATAATCTCTTTGTTTTTCGCCTTTTAGTCTTCTGTCAGTCTAATTTATGGCTGCCCCAGTCAGAGAACTTAGGAGGGCAGAGGGAACAAGATGTCCTAACTTGTCTACCTCATTATTTGTCTTTGTGGTAACTGTTCACTTGCTCTGTACCATCTTTCTCTAGACAGGTCAAGCAATACCCTCATGGCTGCCCATCTACCTCCCACGTGTGCTTCCCTTGTCTGTCACCAGGGCCACAGATCCCCTTGTTCCTCCCTGGTGTCTGCCATTTCAGAATCCTGACACTTCACGGGTGCTGGGGAGCTCATCCTCTGCTCTTGAGCTGGCCCCCCAGAACTCCCCACCAGCCTCATTAGGTAATAGACAAAAAATGTACATCTTTAAGGTATAAAATGTTACATTTCATATACATATAGGTTGTGAAATGATGACTTCTATCCAGCTAAATAATACATTCATCACCTCACGTAGTTAGTACTTTCTTTTTGTGGTGAGAACACTTCGGATCTGTCGTCTTAGCAAATGTCAAGGGCGCAACACAATATTGTTACATGCCGTCCTTGCATCCTACATTTGATCTCCGGAGCTTATCCGTTTAATAACTGAAACCTCGTACCCTTGGACCAACATCTCCCTCTCTCAGCAACCACCATCCTATGTGCTGTATAGACATGCACACAAGAGAATATCATGAACTTTAAAAAGCTGGTCAAGAAGGACAGCGTCAGCAAGGGCCATGGTGAAAGAGACTCCATATGGCCGGCGCAGATTTGAAAAGAAAAGTCTTTTATCCAGGAAGATGGTCTTCTGCTTTCCTGTTCCTTCTGTCTTATCAGCAGGAATCGTAAATGCCTTGCATCCATCATACAGGTCTTGCTTTTAGCCCCTCCCCCCTCTGCCAGCTCCTTTGTGTGGCTCTATGGCCACGGGGTCAGCCTGCTGGGGTAAGTGGCTCTGGGGCCATTAGACCCAGGCTTCAAAACCTCAAAACCAAGGCCCCCACTGCTCCCCTGCGGCTGCTCTCTGTTACTAATTTGGCCTTGGGTACTTGATTTACAGGACAATGCATTCATTGACACTCAACAAAGAGAACCCATTAAACCAAAGCTCCAAGAGTGTTGGGGCATTTGATGGGAAGTAACCAGCCACTCCTCGGATTTAGGAGTCTCATCTGAACCCTTTCAAAAATCTAAAAAGCAGCTGAGGATCCTTTGAAAAGCAAAATGGAATTCCCAAGGCAAATACAAAAAGAAACCCAGAGGGCACTCATTTACCTTGTTTTCTGAAGACACATCTGAATGGCCTGGCCTGTCTGCAGCCCTCCAGTTTATGGCTGCTCAGGATAGGTGATACACCAGAAGCAGAAAGGAGCCGTCTATAAACATATATAATTCGTATCACATTTATTCCAGAAAAACAAAGCACCTCTGCCAGGCATTGAACACGACGACCCCTGGGACTGGGCAGCCCTGGCTTAGCCCCTCAGAGGGGTCTTCCTGGGAGCACACGGTGTCCCCCCCTGATGCCTTTACTCACGCGGCCCCTCACTCAGACTTCCTCACCCTGTGGCCCCTCTTTGATTGCAGAAACCTTATCCTCATAACCTCATGGGGCTGGACACAAAACCTTCTACCTGCAACACTAAGGAAGGGTTTTTCTGTTTTAAGACTGTTTTTTAAATTACTTTTTTAAAACAAAGATTTATTTATTTATCTGAGAGAGAGAGAGAGAGAGAGAAAGCAGGAACAGGAGGGGCAGAGGGAGAGGGAGAGAGAAACTCTCCAACGCAGAGCCCAATGTGGGGCTCAATCTCACTTCATGACCTGAGCCGAAACCTAGAGTCAGACACTCAACTGACTGTGCCCGCCAGGCGTCCCTATTTTATGACTGTTTTTAATGGTCACTCCGCAAAATAAATAAATAAAAAGAAAAAAAGAAAAAAAAATTTTAAATGCATATGGAATCAGTCTCAAAATGGCGCAAGCCAATCCTATGCCTCTTGAAAGGTAGAGCCCAAGAAGGCGTTCTCTTTGACGTGCTGAAATGTCTTTGTACAGAAACTTTTTCCTGATAATAAAATTGCTGACAAATGCTTATGCTCATTTATAAACCATGTTTTACGGAAACTGAAATTCATTTCCTTTTCTTCTTCCCTCCAAAGGACTTTGGCAAAGTTAATAGAAAAAAAAATACCTTGTAAGACAGAACCGATTATTCATTATTAATAAGACCTGAAAGCCAATGCCCCACGTGTTAATCTTTTAGTAAACTGCAAACGTTTCCACAAGCGCATATATGAACTGTAAGTGCTTTGATTTTTGGCAAATGTTACAGAAGAGATGAGAACAGAAAAGAAAGAATCAAGATAACAGGAATATAAAGACTTTTGGGGGGAAAAGCATGGTGTTTCTTCATGTCATCTCCTTTTGCAGTAAACACTGACAGCTTTGTGGATGATCACTGCACTTTGACTGAAACATTACCAGAAAGAAGGTATGTTAAGAAAATTTTATAATCTGAATTATCAAACCAGTCAATTGTCCATCCACTTAAGGACAATGATAAAGGCTCACAAATATCAGAATGGTAATTTTCAAGGCATTAAGAAATGAATCCGTCCCTCTTATTACTATAGAAACAAGAGGCTCTTTTGTTTATTAACGTCATAAACTTAGACATGTACGCAGAATGAGAGTCACACCAGAGGCCTAAATATAGCCAGATATTGAATTAAAGTTCAAGAGCTCTGAGCAGGATTTCATGTCACTCACTGGAAGGTAGATATGGTTCAATTTAATTGTAGGTCATTCATTTTAATTAGATTGTCATGGGAAATTAAAGGATAGTTTGTGCATTAGCGCATATGCTGCTCCAAGACTTCAAATGAAATTAGGAATCTTCTGGCACGCGGGGGAAATGTTTCCTGACTTAAAAGGTCAAAATTAGTGTCATATGGACTTTAGAGCAATTGGTAACCAATAGCTTTAACCATTATGATGATCACTGAAGATCAATTATGGGTAGAGAGAAAAACGGCTAAATGTTGTTCTACTTTTATTTCATGTCGTCCATGTTAGAATCGGTTTCCTTTCAATTTCCTAAAGCCTTTGTCCCTGGAATTAACTCCATCCGGTGATTTCCTAGGTTTTCTTTTTCATGACAAATTCTAAAATAGCTTTTGTTTTTAATTCGAAAAAAGTATATATTTCACTCTGAACCTGTTCTTGTGGTTGTGAAAAGATAAACTGAGGCATATTAACACATATTTTTTTTTTAAGTATATTGGAGTGAAAGTAGATTCTAATCGGGCAGTGCCAAATAGGACGTGGAGCCAGGGAGAGATGGGAAGAAAGTGTGCAGCAGAGCAAGAAAATTATTGATGGGCTGTGGCTGAAAACCTAGCTGGTGGCTCGTGACGGGGTCGTGGGTGCTCTGACTGCGTAACCTTGGGGCATCGGTAGGCCTAGAGTCGGGTTTGCTTACCTCAGCCGCCACAGCTGGAGAGCCAACTTTTAAAGGAAAGTGTTGACCAGTATGTATTTGAAGATCCCACCAGCGGGACAAAATAATAGAAACACGTTACTAAGAATCAAAATAGTAAATATAAAAAATTTGAATCCAGGAACTCTGCAGTGTGCAGAGGATTATCTCATTGACTGGGGAATCTCCCATTTTCATCCTGGCTCGTATAAACCATTTGATCAATGATATATTTTATCTATTTACTTGCTCAAAATGTCCTTCCAGCAGTTATGCCTGATGGCTAAAAGTGACAAAGAATTATTGTGACTTCATTTGGAATCTACACACATTCCTCACCCAAAATGTTGAACGGATTGCTGCAGAGGCCTGGACTCTTCCTTCCCATAAGCTAGTCATTTAAATAAACACTAGTATGGCTTCTTTTTAAGTCCTCATACACTTATTTTAGAAATGAACTTGAGGCTGCACTTTGACAATTACACTTTCTAAGTCAGCAACGTGTATCCTTTTTTGGCTGTGGCATGGGCTCAGCCTGAGAACCTCCGTTGAAAGTCTTAATAGAAACGAAAAGAGTAATAATTTTATTATTTAAAAATGAGTGGAGTGATTCTTAGCTGATTACTTCCTACAAACATAGCTAATCTAATGTTTCGCTTCCCATGTAATAATGGTTAAAATGCTAATTGTTAAGGTCTTATTAAGACTTAATTTTTATTTGCCTCAGCTGGGCTCATTAATCATTAGCCATCTGACTTCCCATTTTTGAATAGAGAATCTTTCCTTAGTGGGACTGAGGAGGACCTCATGCCAGTGTCTGCTCCCCTTCCCTGGTTCTCTTTCCGTCATATGGTCTCAGATCTCAGGGTGCCGAGGAGGATGGGAGACGTCATGGATAGGGAAAATAAAGACCGTGTTGTTAGTACACTGTGTGCTAACACACATAGACCTTCCAATATTGCGCCTCATGCCCCTGGGTGAGAGAAGTGAGCGTGCCAAACACAGCCCTTTCTACAAACCTGCTGACCCGAGCAGAGCCCTTCCCCACATTTCTTCCAAGGAATACAGAAGGAGACACAGGTGAACGATGCGGCTGGCACAGAATTAAGACGGAGAAGTTCTGAGTCCCTGCTTGTTTTCTACACGAGACATGGACAGGGCTGCACTTTCGAGCACTCGGGCTCCGCTCCCCTGCAACCACGCTGAGAGCCTGCCTGGCCGGTTCACTTGCACACATTTGTAGCAGTTTATTTCCTCAGCCCTGACTCTATAGTCTGAGCGCTTCTAATCACAGTATCGAGCTTTTTCACTGATGGACACTTTTCAGGGGAATAAAATGACCACAATTTCTTTTCATATGAACTCCCCCAATTCTGTCTCATTATTCTTTATCATATCCTTCTGCAACTCATCTATCTCTCTTTGCAGGGTTCACACCCAACAGATATTTGTAGACATTTATTATGTCCTTCCCCGGTCGTCACTTAGGAGAGTTATTCATATTGCATTCATTTAAAATGTCTTCATAAATCAATGCAAACAGCTCCTTCATCATCTTCATTGCTTTTCCCTAAACTCCCATCAGGTCTTTGCATGCCTTGCACACACAATTAGGAATCCAAAGGCCAAATAAATACCCTAATAGATGGGCACACCAGATTCACTGGGAAGCTGCTTTGATTTTTTTTCCTTGTTCAAGGTGACAGTCTTGTGGTTGCAGTTTTTAAATTTCATGATCTCCCTGAAAAGAATCTACCATCCTGTCATATATGAGACTTTTAATTCCCACAATCGCACGGTTGGTTAGACAGGCAAGAGCTTTTTTTTCCCAGTTTAGAGATAAAGATGTTCAAACATAAGCCAAGGCTTGGGTATTATGGTTGGAGACAATTTCTATTGTACTTGAGTTCATTTCAATATATAAAAATATATACATTAACCTTTTTCTAGTAAGTTGAATCATTTGAAAATATCTAGATAAATTTAATAGAACCAGAAGATTATGAAAAAGATAAGTTTTTATATTACTTTTTGGAGCCAGTAATATTTTTGATAAAAAACAGTTCAAAGCCACATAAAAGCCAGATTAATTCTAAACCCAAGAGTCTGCCACAGCTTAAGGAAACGCCTTTCTTACCATTTCTTGACATATACTATTCCTTTTATTTTGAAGCATGCCTTATCCCTTAAAGATCTTGCTCTCATCCTGCTGTGGACTGAAGGTTTGTGTCCCCCCCAAATTCATGTGTTGGAACTTAATCCCCAAGGTTATGGTGATAGGAAGAGGGACCTTTGGGGAGGTGCTGAGGACATGAGGGTGGGTCCTCATGAATGGGATTAGTGCCCCCACGAAAGTGATCCCAGGGAGCCCCGGACCCCTTGTACCATGGGAAGACACAAAGAGAAGACAGCTGTCTGCACCCTTAAAGAGGGCCATCCCCAGAACCCAAACATGCTGGCACCCTGATCTCAGACTTTTGGCCTCCAGGCTGGGCTGTTCTGTGACAGCAGCCCAAAGAACTCCCACAGCATCCCTGTCCCCAGACACACACACACACACACACACACACACACACACACACACACACACACGCTTGTACACACATATAAGCATGCATGCAGCCTAAGATACATCACACTTCCTTTAAATAGTGCAACCCCAGCTCGGGACGTGTTAGGAAGAACTGGGGGATGGAGAAACCAACATGAAGCAGGAGAAGATGAGGTTTGTAGAAAGGGCTGTGTTTAGCACACTCTGCCACCCACTGTGCCACAACATTCATTATTTTTTTTCTGGAAAATATTTAATCACATGGTTATGGTATAAGGTTAAGTAGAAGGAAATTCAAAGAGGAACTTTCAAATCTCTGAATACCATGAGACAAATTTTATTAAAAATTATAAAATTTTGAGAATAAACTGGGAGATATCCCTCTATAATTCTGTGAACAATAGGTCAAAACATTACTGTGGGGACCAACTAGAATGTCCATACATCACTGGTGAGAGTGTCATTGGTACAGCCATACTGGGAGATTATTTCAAAATATCTATAAATGTGCACATATGCATGTTCTAAACCCCAGCGACCCCATTCCTAGGAACGTGCCTGACAGGTATGTATTCTGTCTATCAAAAGACATATGCAAGAAGGTTTAGATCAATCCTATTTTTAATAACCCAATGCTAGAAATAACTCAATAACCATTCTACTGTGCCAACATTCATTATTATTTTTTTTTATTTGACTGAGGCATTAGTATCCAATGATCTTAATTCAACAGCAAATCCTAAACTGTGGGAAGAGCCCACTGGTACAGACACAGAAAGGACAAGCAAGTCAGGGACTCAGTGAGACTTTTCCATGCTGTGTGAGCAATACAATATTGTTGTTGATGGTATCCAGACATCTTTCCTTTTCTTACTCTGGAAGATGCTATTCAACTGAATTTGCATGTATCAAAGCAGAGCATTTGCCTTTCCCGAACTTTAAGGCTGAGCAGCCTTCAGGTAAGGATAAATGAAATTCTCCTGGACATTCTGCTAGCCCTTTGGATTTAGGTTGGACGGGTCCTCACTGGTAAAAAGAAGCAGTAAAAAAGACAAGAAAAAGGAAAAAAAAAAAAGAGAAAGCTCTGTGTTTATTTACCTTGACGAATACCAGTGGCTATGGATCTTCTAAACAATGACAAAAATACCTCCTGTGGTGAGAAAAAAATATTTTCTCTCTATACATAAGGAATAAAAACACAACCTATTTGATATTTTCATTCAAAAGTAACAGAAGCACGTTTTAATTCCTCTAGGAGAAACCATTTTCAAACTAACATCTAAATGCTAAATTTATCCACTGAAATTTTAGCCAATAATAGTTACTCTATACAAATAGCTTTGCATCTTCAAAATGAGGACCTAAAACCCCCTCCAGTTGAAATGCTAGTTTTTCTGAACAGTCTCAAATTTTAAATTGTTAACCCACAGTTACAGTTGTGATGAAAATTCCACATTGAAATTCTGACAAATTAGTTTCTGTAAATATGGTCCATCTTATTCTCTCTTCAAGTAAATACTAACACATAAACAAATAAAAATCCATTTTATTTAAAATGTGTGTGTGTGCATGTGTGTGATTACACAGAGGAAAAGGTGGCAGAAAAAAATTTAAAATATTTGTATTTACACTGCAAGGGCATAAAAAGTTATTAAAACATCAACTTAGGCAAGGACATACTAGCTAACATAAAATAAATTAAAAATACTAACAGCTCATTCTTATTGAACACCAGGCATAATGTTGTATCTGTACCACGGTCACCTGGCCATCTGTGGACCAGAGGACTGGAAATGTGGCTTGTTCAAACTGAAACGTGCTAGAAGTGTAAAATACACAGTGGGTTTGGAGAACACAGTATGAAGAAAAAGTAAACTCTATCAATAATTCTTTTTCATTACATATCAAATGATAATACATATTGAGTTAAAGAAGCCAAAAACCTTAATTGCACTTGGTGTTTTTTTTCTCTTGGTTTTAGCGTGGCTCCTAGAAAGTCTGAACTGTGTGTGGCCGCCATCCTATTTCTTTGGCTGAGGGCAGATGCTTAACCAGCTGAGCCACCCAGGCGCCCCCAACCTATTTCTTTGGGACAGTGCTATTCACACTTCCCTCATTGTCTCAGATAACAAGCTCCTGGGACAGGCCGTGGAGACACTGTGGCCACGCTTGTCCTGAGGGCTGGGCGAGGCCCCCTACCTTTGGCCCCTGTGGCTCCCGGGCTCCCACACCAAGTAACGCCGCGGTAGTATAATCAATGCTGTGATTCCTTTAATCATGTAATTGTTGTAGAGCAGCGTATTTCTTGTACTAGAATAATTGTGTCTGATTGCTGAAATCAGAATCAGACAACATAGACTCTAGTCATGCTTTGCATGAGATACCTGTGTCGTTTCATAATATCCCGAGTACAGCTCCACACTGGGGATGTGGTTATAAATGTGTCCACCAACACATCATCCTTAAAAGCAGCTCCCAGTGTCTCCCAGATTAACCTTTTCCTAGGACGACCGGTGACAGGACATCACTTCCCTTTGGAGGAATCCTTGTGTTGACAAGCGTGGCCTGGCTCACTGGGCTCGAGTAGACTGTTCCTCCCAGATCTGCCTCGTCTGAGGTTGGCACTCCCCGGGGGAAGGAGTGCTGCCTGCCGAGGCCCTTCCCGGGAAGGCCCTGGCTGCAAGCCTACGTTCCTTTGCCTCTTTGAGGGACACTCAAGGGTGTTTTGAGCTCCAGAGCATGGGTTGTTCTGGCCAAGGTCATGTTGAGGTTGTCCTGCAGAGTTCACTTATTCTCTCTGCTCAAATCTTCTTCATTGATTTCCTCACATGTGTTACTTCTAATAGTCCTTCCTGATAAAATCCTGTAAACAAATTTCAGTCTTTGTCTCCTGTGGAAACAAATCTAAAGCAGACAAACTCAGAGTCACATAGCAGTAGGAGATTGCTCAGGCGCATTGTTGAATGACTTAAATACTGTCATACCTGGGACACTGACCTCCCAGTACAGGTTGACTCCTCAAGGTCACCCTAAGATAAGATTGGTCTTATCTACAGTCACACTGTTAACAGACTCCAACTAAAAGCTGAGCCGTGCAGTTGCTTGGGAATGCCATTGTTCCAATTCTTCCTTCAAAGACAGTGGGAAGAAGGGAGGATTTATCTGCTTCTGTGGACACATTATGCCAGGGTGCTCCACGTGGACGACATCTTCCCATGGCATTCCAGAAACTTCAAGAATCTGGATATTTGGCCTATTTCTCTTCAGTTGGCCTCTTCTGAGAATCACTGTTCAATCAGGTGCTTTGGGCCAGTTTTCCACTACTGGAACCTGGTCATTTCTTTCACATACTTTCAGCATCTTATTTGGGGAATTGCAAGCTCATAGTTATTGCAGAAGAGGTAATGCCTGTCACCCCAGCTTAAATTGTTGATTGCCATGTTTCCTCATCTTATGAAGTGGAAATTGACCCCCTTACTGACTTCTGAGGGTCAGAAGTGCAGCCTCTCACATCCTGCCTGGGAGCGCCATCTCTGTCATTCCTGATTGGCCTCAACTGAGCTCTGGGGTGGAGAGGCGTTTCATCCCATGAGATCCTTATTTGCAGTAAGTTATTTTGGTGAATCATCTGATTTGTCCTGTCTCATTTTCAGAATGCAATTTATACTCAGGCAGTAACATTTAGGCTTCCCAAAATATTTTTCAAGAGGAGAAAGGGAAAGAGCTTTCCCACCAGAGCTGTTTTATACTGACAGGGCAAGACCCATTTCACAACAGAGACAAGTTCTCATCTCTGTCCCTGAGACCCTTCCCGAGCAGCGTCAGTATGTGTGGCTTTCTGCGGTCCTCCAAGCTCACCAATGCCTACCCAGTGAGTTTATTTGAGTTGTGTCCAATCTCAACTGAAGACTAATGGGACATTGAAAAGCCCTCTCTTTTTCATAATAAAAAAACCTAGAGATCACTGGTCCAAGCATCTGATAATGAAGAGAGAATCAACAGAGTGGTTTCCACTTGTGTTTAGACACATGCTTACAAAAGAAGTACATGTTGATCCCGCTAAATCTTCCACAGGCTTCAGGGTCTGGATTTTTTTTTTAAAGCCTCAATTTGTCTCCTAGGAAGTTGGTCCCCTAAGGAGTGCTTAAGGCTAGGTCTAGAATGGAAAGAAGATAGATGACTGGAATACTTTGTGCAGCACAGATGGGGTGAGTCCAGCAAAACCCGTCCATTCTCTGAGACCTTCTCTGATCCTTACCTGATGAGCTTTCACACTGTGACTCATGCAATTGCTCTCAGAGTGTGGTCCCAAGGCTTTTTAGACATATCTATGTATGCTTACCATCTTCTTTGCCCAGTAAATCATCCAGGGTTCAGAAGGTCTTTGAGTCTAGTTGGTCAAGGCCACTGACATCAGCTGTGGGGAATCCCTGATAACAGCTCTGTCCTTCATTCTTTTCCATAGGCTAGAAATCTAGAATCATCCTAACCTGTTCCTTTTCCCTTGCTTACCACATGAATAAAAGCTCTCCTGATTTATTTCTCCTATACAACTCTCAATCCATCAACTTTTCTCCATTTCTTCCACAGCTACCTGAGTTTGATCCTTCAGCTCTAGTTTCTCCATTCCTAATCCATGACCCTTTCCAAAACTTTCCTCACTTACAATCAGAGCATCTGTCCCAAAGATGTTCAAGATACTCTTCTCCACCGTTTACAGCCTTTCATGGCTCTTCATTGCTTTTAGAGGAAAATAAAGGAAAATTCCTATCTTCTGTCCCCTGTTTGCTCTTTAGCCTCACCTGGTGTCTTTGCTCCCCATCCCTCACTCTTGCAGAGCTGGCCTCCTTGGTGCACACCTGGGCATACTATGCTCGCTTCCACTGGTGGCCATTCCTCCTTCTGCAGGTGCCATCCTGAAACCCTTAGCTAGCTCTTCCCCACTTGTCCTTTAGACTTTAGGACACATATACACCCATGGAAGCCTTTCCTGTCTTGGTGCGTTTTCTTCACCACCATACAATTTCACATAATAATTGTTCTTTCCTTTTACAATATTTATCTCACCTTGTAATTCTAAAGCCTGGACAGGAACTGTAGGAATAATGTCAGTCTTCTCCTTTGGGACTGTTCTTCATGAGAGCAGGTAACAAGTCTATCCTTATAAAGTAAGTATAACTACTGAGCCTCCAGAAGAATCCCTGGAGGATTCTTCTCCAAAATTCTATTATTCTGCCTTAAACAAATGTCTTAATACAAATGATGTCTATGATATACATTTTGAAAGACAAAACAGAGAAGAGGAATTATTGGTCACAAGCATTACCGATATACTGATTTCTCTCATGTGTGTAGAACCTGAGTGTAGCAGAACTTAAAATGCCTCCACCATATTTCTTTTTTTTTAAATTTCTAATCTTTTTAAAAATAATTTTTATTGTTACATTAATCACCATACATTACATCATTAGTTTTGGATGTAGTGTTCCATGATTCATTGTTTGTGCATAACACCCAGTGCTCCACGCAGAATGTGCCCTCTTTAATACCCATCACCAGGCTAACCCATCCGCCCACCCCCCACCCCTCTAGAACCCTCAGTTTGCTTTTCAGAGACCATCATCTCTAATGGTTCGTCTCCCCCTCCGACTTACTCCCCTTCATTCTTCCCCTCCTGCTATCTTCTTCTTCTTTTTCTTTTCTTAACATATATTGCATTATTTGTTTCAGAAGTACAGATCCGTGATTCTTCAGTCTTGTACAATTCACAGTGCTCACCATAGCACATACCCTCCCCAATGTCTATCACCCAGCCACCCAATCCCTCCCACCCCCCACCACTCCAGCAACCGTCAGTTTGTTTCCTGAGATTAAGAATTCCTCATATCAGTGAGGTCATATGATACATGTCTTTCTCTGATTGACTTATTTCACTCAGCATAACACCCTCCAGTTCCATCCACGTCGTTGCAAATGGCAAGATCTCATTCCTTTTGATGGCTGCATGATATTCCATTGTGTATATATACCACCTCTTCTTTATCCATTCATCTGTCGTTGGACATCTTGGCTCTTTCCACAGTTTGGCTATTGTGGACATTGCTGCTCTAACCATTGGGGTGCACGTATCCCTTCGGATCCCTACATTTGTATCTTTGTGGTAAATACCCAGTAGTGCGATTGCTGGAACGTATGGTAGCTCTATTTTCAACTGTTTGAGGAACCTCCATACTGTTTTCCAGAGGGGTTGTACCAGCTTGCTTTCCCACCAACAGTGTAGGAAGGTTCCCCTTTCTCCACATCCCCGCCAACATCTGTCGTTTCCTGACTTGTTCATTTTAGCCATTCTGACGGGTGTGAGGTGGTATCTCATTGAGGTTTTGATTTGGATTTCCCTGATGCCGAGCGATGTTGAGCACTTTTTCATGTGTCTGTTGGCCGTTTGGATGTCTTCTTTGGAAAAATGTCTATTCATATCTTCTGCCCATTTCTTGATTGGATTATTTGTTCTTTGGGTGTTGAGTTTGATAAGTTCTTTATAGATTTTGGATACTAGCCCTTTATCTGATCTGTCATTTGCAAATATTTTCTCCCATTCTGTCAGTTGTCTTTTGGTTTTGTGGACTGTTTCTTTTGCTGTGCAAAAGCTTTTTATCTTGATGAAATCCCAATAGTTTATTTTTGTCCTGGCTTCCCTTGCCTTTGGCGATATTTCTAGGAAGAAGTTGCTATGGCTGAGGGGGAAGAGGTTGCTGCCTGTGTTCTCCTTTAGGATTTTGATGGACTCCTGTCTCACATTTAGGTCTTTCAACCATTTAGAGTCTATTTTTGTGTGTGGTGTAAGGAAATGGTCCAGTTTCATTCTTCTGCATGTGGCTGTCCAATTTTCCCAACACCATTTGTTGAAGAGACTGTCTTTTTTCCATTGGACATTCTTTCCTGCTTTGTCAAAGATGAGTTGACCATAGAGTTGAGGGTCCATTTCTGGGCTCTCGATTCTGTTCCATTGATCTGTGTGTCTGTTTTTGTGCCAGTACCATACTGTCTTGATGATGACAGCTTTGTAATAGAGCTGGAAGTCCGAAATTGTGATGCCGCCAGCTTTGCTTTTCTTTGTCAACATTCCTCTGGCTATTCGGGGTCTCTTCTGGTTCCATACACATTTTAGGATTATTTGTTCCGTTTCTTTGAAAAAGGTGGACGGTATTTTGATGGGGATTGCATTGAATGTGTAGATTGCTCTAGGTAGCACTGACATCTTCACAATGTTTGTTCTTCCAATCCATGAGCATGGAACGTTTTTCCATTTCTTTGTGTCTTCTTCAATTCCTTTCCTGAGTATTTTATAGTTTTCTGAGTACAGATCCTTTGCCTCTTTGCTTAGGTTTATTCCTAGGTATCTCATGGTTTTGGGTGCAATTGTAAATGGGATCGACTCCTTGATTTGTGTCTCTTCTGTCTTGTTGGTGTATAGGAATGCCACTGATTTCTGTGCATTGATTTTATAGCCTGCTACTTGACTGAATTCCTGTAGGAGTTCTAGCAGTTTTGGGGTGGAGTCTTTTGGGTTCTCCACATACAGTATCATATCATCTGCAAAGAGTGAGAGTTTGACTTCCTCTTTGCCGATTTGGATGCCTTTGATTTCTTTTTGTTGTCTGATTGCTGTGGCTAGGACTTCTAATAGTATGTTGAATGGCAATGGTGAGAGTGGACATCCCTGCCATGTTCCTGACCTTAGGGGAAAAGCTCTCAGCTTTTCCCCATTGAGAATGATATTCGCTGTAGGTTTTTCATAGATGGCTTTTATGATATTGAGGTATGTACCCTCTATCCCTATACCCTGAAGAGTTTTGATCAAGAAAGGATGCTGTACTTTGTCAAATGCTTTTTCTGCATCTATTGAGAGGATCATATGATTCTTGTTCTTTCTTTTGTTAATGTATTGTATCACGTTGAATGATTTGCGGATGTTGAACCAGCCTTGTGGCCCAGGGATAAATCCCATTTGGTCATGGTGAATAATCCTTTTAATGTACTGTTGGATCCTATTGGCTAGTATTTTGGTGAGAATTTTTGCATCCATGTTCATCAAGGATATTGGTCTGTAATTCTCCTTTTTGATGGGGTCTTTGTCTGGTTTTGGGATCAAGGTAATGGTGGCCTCATAAAATGAGTTTGGAAGTTTTCCTCCATTTCTATGTTTTGGAACAGTTTCAGGAGAATAGGTATTAATTCTTCTTGAAATGTCTGATAGAATTCCCCTGGGAAGCCATCTGGTCCTGGGCTTTTGTTTGTTGGGAGATTTTTGAGGACTGCTTCAATTTCCTTAGTGGTTATAGGTCTGTTCAGGGTTTCTATTTCTTCCTGGTTCAATTTTGGTAGTGGATACATCTCTAGGAATGCACCCATTTCTTCCAGGTTATCTAATTTGCTGGCATAGAGTTACTCATAATATGTTCTTATAATTGTTTGTATTTCTTTGGTGTTGGTTGTGATCTCTCCTCTTTCATTCATGATTTTGTTGATTTGGGTCATTTCTCTTTTCTTTTTAATAAGTCTGGCCAGGGGTTCATCAATCTTGTTAATTCTTTCAAAGAACCAGCTCCTAGTTTCGTTGATCTGTTCTATTGTTCTCTTGGTTTCTATTTCATTGGTTTTTGCTCTGATCTTTATGATTTCTCTTCTCCTGCTGGGTTTAGGCTTTATTTGCTGTTCTTTCTCCAGCTCCTTTAGGTGTAGGGTTGGGTCGTGTATTTGAGACCTTTCTTGTTTCTTGAGAAAGGCTTGTATTGGTATATACTTTCCTCTCAGGACTGCCTTTGCTGTATCCCAAAGATTTTGAACAGTTGTGTTTTCATGTTCATTGGTTTCCATGATTTTTTTAAATTCTTCTTTAATTTCCTGGTTGACCCATTCATTCTTTAGTAGGATGCTCTTTAGCCTCCATGTATTTGAGTTCTTTCCGACTTTCCTCTTGTGATTGAGTTCTAGTTTCAAAGCATTGTGGTCTGAAAATATGCAGGGAATGATCCCAATCTTTTGGTACCGGTTGAGACCTGATTTGTGACCTAGGATGTGATCAATTCTGGAGAATGTTCCATGGGCACTAGAGAAGAATGTGTATTCTGTTGCTTTCGGATGGAATGTTCTGAATATATCTGTGAAGTCCATTTGGTCCAGTGTTTCATTTAAAGTCTTTATTTCCTTGTTGATCTTTTGCTTAGATGATCTGTCCATTTCAGTGAGGGGGTTGTTAAAATCCCCCACTATTATTGTATTGTTGTCAATGTGTTTCTTTGCTTTTGTTATTAATTGCCTTATATAATTGGCTGCTCCCACGTTAGGGGCATAGATATTTACAATTGTTAGATCTTCTTGTTGGATAGACCCTTTAAGTAGGATACAGTGTCCTTCTTCATCTCTTATTACAGTCTTTGTTTTCAAATCTAATTCGTCTGATATAAGGATTGCCACCCCAGCTTTCTTTTGGTGTCCATTAGCATGGTAAATGGTTTTCCACCCCTTCACTTTCATTGTGGGGGTGTCTTTGGGTCTAAAATGAATCTCTTGCAGACAGCATATTGATGGATCTTGTTTTTTAATCCAGTCGGATAGCCTGTGTCTTTTGATTGGGGCATTGAGCCCATTTACATTCAGGGTAACTATTGAAAGGTATGAATTCAGTGCCATTGTATTGCCTGTAAGGTGACTGTTACTGTATATTGTCTGTGTTCCTTTCTGAACTTGCTGCTTTTAGGCTCTTTCTTTGCTTAGAGGACCTCTTTCAATATTTCTTGGAGGGCTGGTTTTATGTTTGCGAATTCCTTTAGTTTTTGTTTATCCTGGAAGCTTTTTATCTCTCCTTCTATTTTCAATGATAGCCTACCTGGATATAGTATTCTTGGGTGCATATTTTTCTCGTTTAGTGCTCTGAAAATATCTTGCCAGTCCTTTCTGGCCTGCCAGGTCTCTGTGGATAGGTCTGTTGCCAATCTAATGTTTCCACCATTGTAGGTTACAGAGCTCTTCTCCCGAGCTGCTATCAGGATTTTCTCTTTGTCTCTGAGACTCGTAAGTTTTACTCTTAGATGTCGGGGTGTTGACCTATTTTTATTGATTTTGAGAGGGGTTCTCTGTGCCTCCTGGATTTTGATGCCTGTTTCCTTCCCCACATTAGGGAAGTTCTCTGCTATTATTTGCTCCAATATACCTTCTGCCCCTCTCTCTCTTTCTTCTTCTTCTGGGATCCCAATTATTCTAATGTTGTTTCATCTTATCGTATCGCTTATCTCTCGAATTCTGCCCTCGTGATCCTGTAGTTGTTTATCTCTCTTTTTCTCAGACTCTTTATTTTCCATCATTTGGTCTTCTATATCGCCGATTCTCTCTTCTGCCTCATTTATCCTAGCAGTTAGTGCCCCCATTTTTGATTGCACCTCATCAATAGCCTTTTTGATTTCGACTTGGTTAGATTTTAGTTCCCTTATTTCTCCAGAAAGGGTTTCTCTAATAACTTCCACACTTTTTTCAAGCCCAGCTAGTATCTTTAAAGTCATGATTCTGAACTGTAGGTCCGACATCGTACTAATGTCTGTATTGAGTAGGTCCCTGGCAGAAGGTACTACCTCTTGTTCTTTTTGCTGAGGTGATTTTTTTCGTCTTGTCATTTTGTCCAGAGGAGAAGAGATGAATGAGAGAACAGAATGCTAACAGGTTAACAACGTCTCCAGCAAATATACTCTATACAAATCAGAAAAGACCTGAAACCAGGGGACAAGAAAGGGAAGGAAAGAAGAGGAAAAAAAAAAAAGGAAAAAGAAAAAGATAAAAAGAAGCAAAAACAGAACAAAACAAAAAAAAACAGAATATGATCAAATATAATCAGGCTAGTGCATAGATCAGTGCCACACACTAGCTTTTGGGCATATTTTGGTCTGTTAGAAGAAAGTTCCTGCTAAAATTTTAAAGGAAGAAAGACATATATGTACAAAATAAGGGTTGGTATAATGAAGCGATGGCAGATGACTGTAAAGATGAAAATTATAAAAGATTCTATAAAAGGAATTGATAAGATAAGAAGTTGTTTTTAAAAAGAAAGAAGAAGATTTCAAAAGAAAAAGAAAAAAGAAAAAAATAAAAGGGAGAGAATGTGATTAGGCAGGAGAATAGAACAAAGCCATACACTAGTGATTTAGGGTATATTTTGATCTGTTAGAAGAAATTGTATCTCAAAATTTTAAAGAGAGAACAACTTATATATATATATGCCAAAAATAAGGGTAACTACTATGAAGGGATAAAAATATGACCCTAAAAATGAAAAATAAAAATTTTTTTTTAAAAATGAGATTGATAAGATGTTGTTTGACAAAGGGAAAAAGAAAAATTCAAAGAAAAAACAGTTAAAAAATTAACTTTGAAAACCTAATGAATTACGGTAAAAAAGCCATGAATTCTATGTGCACTGTTCCCCTAGCGCCAGAGTTCTCCCGTTCTCCTTGATTGGTAAACTTGGTCTTGGCTTGCTGGCTGTTTTTGCTGATCTTCTGGGGGAGGGGCCTGTTGCCGTGGTTCCCAAATGTCTTTGCCGGAGGTGGGATTCCCCCGTCCTTGTCGGTCCAGGCTAAGCAAACTGCTCGGGTTTGCTCTTGGGAACTTTTTTTCCCTGCAAGCTCTTGGTACAGCTTTGGAGGACCAGAGTGAAAATGGTGGCCCCTCAATCTCCGCCCGGAGGAGCTGAGAACTTGGGGCCCCGCTCCTCAGTGCATCCCCGGAGAAAAGCAGTGACTCCTGTGTCCCCGGTCTCTGGCCGCACTCCGTGCTCACCCGGTCTGTGACCGAGCATTTCTATCTCTGGCACCTGACCCTGTGTGGAGTCTCCAAACCCAGCAGATCCCCGTGGTGCACTCCCGCGCCGCTCCTCCTGGGGGAGGAAGGGGAGTCTCCCCGGCTCTGCAGGTTGTTGGGTCCCTGCTGGAGCATCAGTGGCCCGACTGGGTCGCCGATCACAGTTTATGGCCACCCCGAGCTGAGAGCCCGCGCCTCGGCTCCGTCTCTGCAGCCGGCTTCCCCGCTCCGATCCCTGGGAGCTCTGCCGCACTCAGGCACCCCCGGTCTTTCTGTGACCCCGAGGGTCCTGAGACCACACTGTCCCCCAAGGGTTCCATCCCCCACTTAGCCACTGGAGCGACGTCCCTCAGCGGAGCCGACTTCTAAAAGGTCCAATTTTGTGCTCCGCGGCTCTAGCACTTGCCAGAAGCGGCCGACAGAGGCCCCCTCCTCGCCGTCTATCCTCCCGATTATCGCCTCGGAGTCACTTCCCCGCACGTCCTACCTTCCAGAAAGTGGTCGCTTTTCTGTTCAGAGTGTTGTTACTCTTCTTATCTTCGATCTCCTGTTGAGTTCGTAGGTGTTCAGAATGGTTGATCCCTATTCAGCTGAATTCCTGAGACCAGAGGAAATCCAGGTCTCCTACTCCTCCGCCATCTTCCTCCGCCCCCTCCACCATATTTCTTAGACATCATTTTATATTCCACTCGCAGATCTCAGATCTATTTTAACTAACTCTTAGATCTATTTTCCTAATCAAATTCAATTTCCAAAAATTAAATATTGTGACTGTTGTGCTTTCTATAGATTTCTAGTGGGCTTCTCACTAGACTGTACATGACAGAAACATGTTAGAGTAACTCGGATACCATATGTGCTAACTGCACTTTGCTCTGTGTCTTTCCCCCAGGATATCCAGCTGGCAGATCTCTTGCCTTTCAAAACCTGGCTCAAGTCTCACCTTCTCAGTAAGATGTCACCGTCTTCAACAGCGTCACCAGCAAAGAATATTAATCTCCTCATCATGCTTTACCATTTTTTCTTTAACTTCTAACATACTACATAATTTACTTACTTCCATATTTATTATTTATCATCTGTCTCCCTCAGCTAGATTTGTATTTTATTTTGTGATCTATCCAGGCATTGCAACAGTGCATAACTGGTGCTTAATAAATATTGCTTAAATGAATGATAAATGATTCTTTTTCAAAGATGAGTCTACAGTTAATATATGAAATAAAACTATTTTAAAAAAATGTATTCTCCCTTCCTAATTTATTCAGGACTTTCCCTGAAACTCATATCATCTTTCACTCTATACTTCCTGGCACACTAATGGATCAACATACTTTTATTTCAACCGCATGTCTATACAGCATGCCTCAGCCATCACAGCTGGCTTCCTCATCTAGTAACTTTTCTTTCATTAGGCTTGAAGGTTAGAGCCCAAACTAACAGATGCTTCACTTTTACACTATTATATGTAAAGTCACATATATTTGCTTTTTAAACACTTGACTAAAAGAACAAGAGCAACCACAACAAAAAACCCTTCACAATAAACCATAATGGTTTTTACGTGTCCTCTTAGAGAGCATCTAATGGAGCCTATATTAGCCAGCTGAAGCCGCCCTAACAGAATACCATTAGATGGATGTCCTAAAACAACAGAACGTTATTCCTTACAGTTCTGGAGCCTGGCAGTCCGAGATCAAGGTATCTGCACTAATGCTATCTTGAGGGCCACACCCTCATGACTTCATCATCTCCCAAAGACCTCACCTCCTAACACCATCACATTGAGGGTTAGGGCTTCAACAGGTGCATTTTGAGAGGACACCAACATTCATCCATAATATAGTCTAAAAACACTTCTGGTGACTTCATTAGCTTATTCTGAGTTTTCTATATTACTTTATAAATATTTAAGCAACATATAATAACAGTGAGGTTCATTAGAGAGTCAGAGTAATTAAGATAAAGTCTGAAGTCTGTACCTGAAATTGCTGATTTTGCGGTTTTGCTTTCCAGTAGGAAAATTGGACACAAATCTTGGGTCACCAGGTTAACTTAGTCGTGTATCCTGTACTCCTGCTTTCTACTTAAACCCACATCTCAAATCCTTCAGTTAACACTCCCATTGTCTGTCCAGATGCTCACGCATGGCCGTGAATAATTAATTCTCCCACTTTAACCTCCATAGGATCTCCACCTGCAAGCCCTCCACTTCACTACTGGGACCCAGAACAGTAAGGCTTTCACAGACCCCTAAACTGAAGAAAGCTTCCACAGGTCATCCAGGTAAGTTAGCAGACAGCCTGTGGCTGACACATGGTGGATCCTAAATACGTATCTGAATGAATTAAATAATCATTTCCACCATGTCTGTGCAAACTCTCTCTCAACATTTTAGTTAGGGACGGTTGAGGAACTTGATTCTGGTCATAAGAGAGAACAGAAGTCCGCTGGAAAAAGCCCTGGCTGTTTGGTTTTGCTGACATAGAGACAAGGCTGGCAAAGCTCGTCTACCTTCTCTCTGCCCTGAACAGAGAAGTGATGTGTGAAAGTGACCAGGAAGCAATGAGATGGAGGGAAGCTACAGGTATCGCAAAGATTCTCGGTCCCCTGTTGTCCAGCTGCTGGAGCAACAGTGGCCATCACATCCTCTCTTTGGTTTTTGGGGGCTGCTGTTAGGAACAAAGTACTCTTCACAGAGACAGTTCTTTATTCAGATCTAAAACACTATAAGAAACAAGCCGGTGCAATTTAAAACCTTCTTAGTAAACAACATTACAAAGAAATACATAAAAAATAATTCCAAAAATATTCTGAGATCATTGCTACAAAAAAGTTTATAATCAGATATAAGGGGGAATATGGAAATTGTAATGGACACAACAGGAATCTACTTTTCACATCTATGTTATATCGAAGAGATTTATCACTTGTTAGCAAACAAGACAGAGGTTTACCACACAGTTAATACCAATATTAATCATTAATTACCAGCAGCAACTGACTCTGTATAAAAACTTTCCCTGCTTGCCTAAATGCGGATGCCCGTCCTGATCCTTTTATGACTCTCACTTTTTTAGAGAGATATTTGAAGAAACAGTTAACCTTAAAGAAGTGTGAAAGCCTAGGGCTACGTTCTGAGTTATGGCCAAGGTGTCATGGCTGCAAGATGGTTACAAGGGCTGTGATTCATGTGAAGTTGTTTTATTAGAGAAATTATAGGTTCCTCTTCCTATAACTGGAATGCTTGAGCCCTCCATCAAAGTAACTTTCCAAAACTAAGATTAAAAACTGGAATCAAAGTCAAAACAACAAGTTGACACCACTTTATATTGCAATTCCAAATAGGAAGTAAGCCATTGATATAGTGATTGATGAGAACAGGTCTGTTCTTTTTGGCTTAGGGGCAAATATAGATTTCAAAAGTCTGAACTATACATTTTCTATGATGTGGCTTCCCTAAGACTGATGCTATGGTCTACATAAAGATATATACAAGCATGTGAGTGAACTGTACAGGGAGATTTTCAGTGTTAGCCCAAACCATTTTGATTGTTGAATATACTAGTAGCTAAGTTGGAAAGGGAAAAATTTCTGCTCCCTTGGGAACCATCTTCCTTTGCTAATAATTCAAGCCAGCATCTTCAAATCTAAATGACTTATAAGTACATATATGGGGGAAAGGCCCAACCTTGATAAAATAAAATGAACACCAGCCTTGAAGGATCTGGGAGTAAATTGCTGCCATTGCTATTGGCTCTTTGGTATTTAACATCTCTGAGCCTATTTGCTTTTCCAGAAAGCAGGAAAGCTCAGTGGAGTAGAATTTAAGCTTTAGAATCAGACATTCCTGTTCCTTCACTTAGGAGCTCTGTGTCAGTTTCAATTGCAGCTAATCTTTTGGTTCATCTGTGAAATGGGGATAATAATACTCATCACACTGTCACCATAATGACTGACTCTGTAATGCCCAAAGAGCACTTACCGCACGTAGTAAGTGGAAAGGGCCCATAAGAGTGGTTGAAATGATAACATGCTGCCGTTATAGTGCATTAGTCTAGCATTATATATTATACTATATTGAATTATATTTGTTTCTTAAAACTATAGTGGAGTATAACTATACTGTACTATCTTTATAGTATTATAATGCAGGATAGGATGTCACTGTTCAATTGAACTGTAAGGTCTGAAGGGGGAATGCAAGCAACTCTTTAGTCCTTCCATCACACGCTTATTTTTATCATCTGCATGGAGACATGGTAGTGTGCCTTAAGAGAAATTTCAGAAATATCTTTCAGAACTGGTCACTGTTGTCTAGGTGAGTAATGTTCTGTCAAGAGCAAGAGCAAAGAGGCATGGATAAATGGTGTGGCTTATTACTGAAGAAGAAGATCAGAGAAGATGTTGATTAGGTGAGATGTGGTGGATGGAATTCCCACCACCCAGTAGATCAGAAGGTGGCAATGAAAGGAAATGCCATGCAGAGGTCTGTAGGTCGGAGAATGTGGTCTAGAAAGGGTAAGTAACTTGACTGTGACAGATGGTTCTAGAAGAGAACAGGGGGCAAAACTAGAAAATGTAGGCTGAGATAAGAGTGTTGAAGCTCATAAATCTTGCCATTGAAAATTCATATTCTGTGAAGTTTTCCTGGTTTAATCATAAAAGAATTTAAGAGCAAACATCACTGCAGTACCAGTGTGTAATAGAAAGAACACAGACTCCCGAGTCAGGCAGATTTGATTGAAAACCTAGTGCTACTTCCTATTAGTTGTGTGGTTTTAGACAAATAATTCCAATTTTAGCCACACACACACAAAACAGGAGTATATGCACTACACGGACTTATAACAAGGATTAAATGGATTAGTAGATATCAATCCACACTAGTTCCAATTTATTCCATCTAGCAGGATTATACATCTTTCACTTGCAGGGCAAATCTAATGTCTGGACTGAGACAAACAATAACTTTTTAAATGATGAATTTAGAAACTTTTATTTGGGTTTAAAATGTCACATATCTATCAGCACTGGAGCTAGAAAATGTGTAATGGAGTGGTTACATGCCAAAAGTGTCCCTTACTGTATTTCTGCACAGCTAAATTAATTAGTATTTGAGCACTGGTGTTCCACAGTAGACCGAAATCCCTTAAAAATATCATTGAGCCACTCAACTCTGCTTGTGTGATTAGTCAAAAGTGGGGGCAGCTGGGGATACAAGGCCACTGAATGATAGGTGACCTCACTAAGGGGTCACTTTCTGAAAGAGGTTTGTGTGAAAGTAGTTGTCCCTGTGTTTAGTAGTTTGATAGCAACACTACCTTGCATTCACTTCAGCCGAGCAAATGATGAACTTCAACCCGCCAAGATAATGAAGCAATGGAAGAAAATCAACCCATCAGTGCTAATTTCTTATCAATTCCTCTAGTCAGGTAATAGTTTATTAGTAAATTCTTTCAAAGCGGAGAGTCTTTTTTTTAAACTATAGCCACATGTATATATATATATATTTAATTATGTAAAACATCTAACAGTGAAAACAGACAGTGGACCAGGCTTGTTAAAATCTTAATGCATGGAGTTTAAGTGGTGGAGATGCTTGACTATGGAGTGGGACTGTATACACTTGGTGCTGTGAAGAAGGGTTCAGGAAAAGCACAGGACTGTGTGATGCCAGTCAGGTCTTTGAAGTATAAAATCAATTTCAGAAAGAGTGGTTTGGCATCATATACATTGACTATAGTTAGCATCCACTAGAAATAAAGTTAAAACAGAGACAACAGGTATACCACTTGGGTGGGCCAGGGTCAGCAAGCCCCAGAGTTTCACATCCTTTCAGAAACTTGCTTCACTGGCTGGCACGAACTAAGATTCACTCAAGCAATGATTTCTGAAGTAACAGGAGTGGAGCCAAAACTGTAAACAATGCAGTAAGTTTAAGTGTTACCCCAGCAAACCTTTGAAGGGGGGGGGTTAAAAAATGTTACTTAAATCCTTAGGCCAAAAACTATCTACTCTTTATTTAAATTTGTCAACTTAGCAGAAGAATAAAATGTTGGCATTCTACCTGTTGAGAAAAGAGATAGACAGAGAGAGAGAGAGAGAGAGAGAGAGAGAGAGAGAGAGATGGTGAGTGAGACAGAGACAGAGGGAGACCAAGGAGGGAAGGGGGCAGAGACTGGCCGGCCACAGTAGAAACACACATACTTGTTTTTGTGCAACTCTGCCACGGCCACAAAAAGGGTCTCATGAGACTACCTTGCTGATTCCAGGAAGGGACTGAGAACTTGGCGTGGGTTGAAACACCCCAGAGGAACACCGTGTTGACCAGCTGACTCATACCTAAGTGACAGAGGCATGGCAGAGCCCAGTCAAGATCAGCAGATCTCCCAGGCATGCCCAGCATGTCTTCTGAGCGTCAGCTGCCGTGGAGATATGATAATATGGGACTGTTGTAAGCAGTGAAATTTAGAGAAGCCATGTTAAATGGCATTTTATGGCAATAGCTAAAAGACTCATAGGTAGATATCCAATAATATGAGATTAATTAAAACTTTGGGTGCACCTCTAAGTTACATGAGATAAATGCACAAATACAATGCATTTATTTAATATGAAAATTTAGATGAATATATATTAACAGTTGAGAAATAAACATTATATATGATATATTTAAAACATCCAATCCAATATATAAAAGTAGCAAAATATTTCAAAATAACAAGGTGATTTGATTTTAACGTCCCAAAAAAGCATATATGTATAAAAGACATAAATGATGAAAATATTAAATGTGTCCACCACAAATAAAGATAATTCAAAATAGAGCTCCTTGATCAGTATCACTTTGTCACTTTAAAAAAAATGTGGCTTATGAAAAAGCACAAAAATTTCAAATTTTTTCATTTGGATTAAACCCTTTTATTTGCTATGAGATACCTACATGGTATCCTTGAACATAATTTGTTAAACCTCCATTCCTGGAGATATTCAATAATTTATATAGATGCATGATAATTTTACATTTGGTGATATACCGAGTAATTTTCTTCTAGCACTGATGCTTTATTATTAAACTCTGCATTGTGGTTCATAAGGTTTCTAGGTAAAATACATCACAATCAATGACCCAGCTAGATTGTCCGGTATACCTTCCAGTTCTGACAGTCTAAAACCTATTCAACTACTTCAGATGCTTTTTTTTTTTTTTTTAGATTGACCATGAAGAATGAATTTCATTGTTCCATGGAGAAGGCATCCACTGACTTTACACTACAAGTCAGAAGGGATGGACAGGAAGGGGTTTTGAGACACTGAGTTAACTCTAACAAAACGTCTATCTTTATTTGCCTCCATTATCAATTTGGATTATCTGATGATAATGCATATAATAAAAAAGCCATCAATTTTCAAAACATTGGCTCAAGGAGGTCCTATTTTTTGGGGGGGTTTCCTTTTTTTTACATTTAAGTTCAATTAATTAACAATATAGTGTATTATTAGTTTTAGAGTTCAGTGACTCATCAGTTGCATACAACACCCGTGCTCATTCCATCACATGCCCTCCTTCATGCCCACCACCCAGTCACCCCATCCCCCCCCACCTCCCCTCCAGCAATCCTGTTTCTTTCCTATGCTTAAGAAGTCTCTTATGGTTTGTCTCCCTCTCTAGTTTCATCTTGTTTTATTCCTCCCAGGTTTTTGGTTTTTTTTTTAACTAACCAGAATCATGCTCTATGTATTGTTCATGTGCTTTTTGGAGATGTTCTCAGCCTAGCACACTCCTTTTATCCATTCTGTATTCCACAGAAATAGATGTTTGGGTTGCCTCATTCTGCTGTTATAATTATTCCCACTTTTGTGCACAAACTTGGGTACAGGGGCTGAAATTTGAGGGGAACAGTGTCAATTTGAGCCCTTGGCAATCTGAGGTGAAGGCGTGTTGACTTGGCATTTAGCAGGTGGCAGGCCGTGCATGCTGACTCGGGCAGGAGGGCGGCTGGACCGTGAATTTGGGACCCACAGGCCGATGGCATCGTGTGTGACAGGGACGTGGCTGGTTTTGCTTTTAATTTTTGTTTTTCTGAGAAACTTGATCACTCCCTCTATTCTAAATGAAAGCCTTGCTGGATAGAGTATTCTTGGCTGTAGAATTTTTCCTTTTAGCAGTTGGAATCTATCATGCCACTTTCTTCTGGCCTGCAGAGTTTCTGCTGGAAAACCCACTGATAGCCGTATGGGGTTTCCTTTGTATGTACCTGCTTTCCTTTCTCTTGCAGCTTTTCAAATTCTCTCTTTCTCACTACTTTTGGCCGTCTTATTTACTTTCTGTCTTGGTGCAGACCTCTTTGGGTTGGTTTTATTGGGGGCTCTCTGTGCCTCCTGGACCTGGATTTCTCTTTCCTTCCCCAGATTCAGGAAGTTTTCAGCTATTATTTCTTCAGACAAATCTTCTGCCCCCTTTCCTCACTCTTCTCCTTGTGGGATCCCTATCATGCGACTGTTAGGCCTGACAGCATTGCTCAGTTCCCTGGGTCTATTTTCATTCTGTGTATTTTCCCCCCCTCTCATCTGCTCGGCTTGATTGCTTTCCATGACTCTGTCCTCCAGGTGGCTGGTCCTTTCTTCTACTTCCTCTTGCTTGCTATTTATTCCAGATGGTCTATTTTTATTTCCATTTAGTAAATCCAATATCTCTAACTGGTTCTTTTTTACATCTCCTAGCTCTTGGTGGAGGGTCTCAAGGAAGTCCTGCAGTCCTTCCTCAATTCCAGCGAGAATCTTTATGAGCGTTACTTTAAATTCGCTATCAGACATATTACTTCTCTCCGTTTCGCTTAGGTCTCCTGCTCTGATTTTGTCCTGTTCTTTGATTTGGGACACATTCCTCTGTCTCCTCATTCTGTCTCTTGCGTTGTCTGTTTTTCTGTTAGGAAAGTCAGCTACGTCTCCTGCACTTGAAAGTAGTGGCTCTATGAAGAAGAGGTCCTGCAGTGCAATGTCTGTTCCCCAGAACCTGGTGCTTCAGGTGGCGTCTCCTATGTGTGTTGCTCCAGGGGTGTCCTACCTTGTGGCTGGGATGTGTTTGCCTTCAGTCCTGTTGTCTGCGATGGCTCCCTGCCTGTTGTGGGCAGAGTCTGGTGCCGGTGGTGTTAGTGGGCTGCTCCGGGGCTGCCTCGGGCTTGAGTCGAGTCAGACCAGATGTTTGCCAGAGATGCAGTAGCACCAAACTGCAGGCACTGTCCCTGTGTCGTCCCCGGAGAAGCTTTTGTTGGTGGGTGGTGCCTGCAGTCAGACCAGCTGCCTGCCCTCAGCCCACTGCTGGGGTCACAGTCAGACGGGTGTGTGGTTATCTTCCCCTCTCCCTGGGGCAGGACTCACTCTGGAGTGGTGCTGACCTTGTCTGGGCCCCGCACACACTGCCAGGCTTGTGGCACCCCTTTGACGGGATCTTGCCAAGAGCGATCAGAGGGGGTGGATCTGCTTCGCTGTGGCCTCTTGCCTATGCCGGGCTGCGGAGAGTCTGTTCTGCCAGTTTTCGGGCTGCTTTTTGGGTTATTTATGCCGACGTGGGTGCTCTCTAGGCGGCCACGCGGCAAGAGGTCAGCACAGGGACGTCCTGCTCCGCCATCTTCCCAGCAGCCTCTGAAGGAGGTCCTATTTTTAAAACCAAACTGTCATCTATACAAACTGGTGTAAAAGCCCCCAAAGAAATATTAAATAAGTTATTCAAGCAGGCATTGTTGAAATGATTAGTGACATCTACATTTGTAAGATCCTTGCTTCTTTATTAAAACAAAAAGTTTGCTTAATCGAGAGGTGAGAATTTTTGCAAACCCATCAATAAATAACATTTTTACTTGTTCATTCCCTCTTGGAATCTAAATGCTGGTCTCAGAGTACCTGGGCAACCCTTGACACTTTCCAGATTGCAAGATCCATGAAAAGGCATGCTGTGATCATCTAGGGGTGCCATAGGCAAATGCAGGTTCTTGCATGTCTGCATTATAGTCTTCCCTCTTTTTTTTATTTTTTATTTTTTTTAAAGGTTTTATTTATTTAATAGAGAAAGACACAGCGAGAGAGGGAACACAAGCAGGGGGAGTGGGAGAGGGAGAAGCAGGCTCCGAGCCTGATGCGGGGCTCGATCCCAGGACGCTGGGATCATGACCTGAGCTGAAGGCAGATGCTTAACGACTGAGCCACCAGGCACCCCTAGTCTTCCCTCTTTTGATCATGTGTGGAATCTCAGTTTGGCTCTGGGAAGTGTCCTCCGTTTTGTGCAGCCTTACAGATCCAATGAACATATATGGTCAACGGCCATCTGATTCTTCTCCAAGGAATCTGAATCTCATGGCAGGACAGGAAGGGGGTGAGAGTTGACTGATTCATAGCAGTGCCCCACTAAGGCTGCCCATCAGTTCTGGCTGACCTAGTTCTGATTCTTTCAGTTATTCAGGTTTGTCTTCAACTTGATGAGCTACGTAAGCTGACATCTGTCTGCCTCTGGAAACTTAATTACAATGTCTACTCCATTTCTCATTAAACTCCAGCCATCTCAGTCTTCAATAGAAGACTGAGCCTCAGGGTTTTTGCACATGCTGCTCCTTCCCTGGAGCAATGCCTGCTGTTCTGGCTATCACTGGGTCCTCCTCATCCTTTGCACCCTAGTTCAAACATTACTTCTTCAGAGAAGCTTCTCATTATACCATCTACAGCAATACACTCACCCGGACACCATCACTGTCATTCTCTGTGACTGGATCAGCACATTATTGCCCTCAGACTAAATCAAGCCCACCACCTGATTTTTTCTTAAAATAAATTTTTTTGGAATGCAGCTATACCCATTGTCTATGGCTGTTTTCAACCTAAAATGGCAAAGTTGAGCAATTGTAACAGTGACAGTATATCTTGCAGTGCTTAACATATTTTCCATCTGGCCTTTTAAAGAAAACAATTTGCTGACCCCCGCTTTAAAATGTTATTCTGTTTATTTCCTTATACAACTTATCATCATCTACAATTATCCTGTTCATAGTTTAGTTGATAAGTATTTGTCTCTACCCAGCACTGAAGAGTTATGGAATTAGGTTACTTTCCTGCTTTAATCAGTTATGCATTCCCAATGCCAAATCCAATGCCTGTTGAGAGTGGAACTCAACAAGTGTTTGTGGAATCAGTGGCTAAAGAAATGAGTATGTCTCATCATCATGTGCTCAATGAGTATTGACAACACCATCTCTAGGATTCAATATACACCACAGTGAAATGTCCTCACTTTCCTCACTCAGGCAGACGCCCTCATGCAATGCTTGTCTTATTTTGCAGCCATATTCTACATATCAGGAACAAATTCACCCCAGGTACAGTTACTGGAGTGAAGGTGGACATCCAGCTCAACAGCAGCCAGTAAGCAGACCAGCCAGAATTTTAGGACCACAGGCATAAAGATGAACTAGATCACAAGACCCATGAATTTGAGAATTTGAAGTTGGAAATGTGGCTCAGAAGTTGTATTTGTCTCTGTTGAGAGATGCCTGAATGAGACTGAATTTTGTGGTCTTGATGCATTCTTGCATCAAACCCACTTTTTATTTAAGCTAGTTTGAGTGTGTATCTGTTACATACATTCGAAGCAAAAAATTAAAACACATCCAAGTTATACTGAGCAAGACTACACATAAATAAATAAACAGGCTAAATAACCAAACCAGCTGCACTCTCGTGGAAAAACAGAATATGCGCCTTAAGAATGAACGGCGGCATAGCTTGATGACACAAGCTGCAAGAGACAGTACCCGAGGCAACAGTAAGACCCCACACACCTCAACGCATCTTAATGAAGAACAGACTGTCTTTCTGAAGCAATTGGTACTAACCAACTACTCAAGGTGCACTGCCATGTCATTAAAGTGACTAATGATAGGAAAGTCTGAGCATGCGTATAGTAGCGTTTCTGTTTTATCACTACAGAAATAAAATGATCTAACCATCTCATTTCTTTTAAATAAAGAAGTACAAAGAAGTGTGTTTTCATTACTTTTTTCTTTTTTCCTTTCTGGGAGTTGCCTTTCCTACAGTTAATGTCAAAGATTAAATGAGTATGGCAATAAAATAAGATTCACTTAATAAAAATGTATTAATTAAGCACCCAATTTGTGCTCCATTTTCTTCTTGTCCATAGAGATTTATCAACTAATGAAACTGTCAAAAATATATGCAATCATGGGTGTGAAATTGGGTCATGTACAACTCATAGGAACATTAAAAGACATTTAGATATTTTGGGGAAAATATAAATTATAAGACACTTAAAATTAACAATAGTTTGAGCAAATTGTGATTTGCCCCTCATCATGAATGCTACATAGTCTAGAAAACAATTAGTGGAAGAAAACTTGTTGTGTAGCATTCAAACTTTTACTAAAAATAAGCCCAAACAAAATTTTGTTCTATTTCTCACTTTCTATTACTGTAAGAAAATATCTTCTGAATATTTTATATATTATCCTACAAGAGAGAACAGGATTTTGTCCCTATTGCACTAACAATGTTTTCTATTTTTTGTTTTGTCATCCAATTTGCTTTTATTTCAGATTTTTTCCTCATATCAAATATCTCATGTCTGTTTTTTTCTAATTCTTTTAGTCTTTTCCCTATTTCTTATATAATCCTGTTGACTATTTTACCAATCTTATTTGTTTTCTTTTGTTTATGTATTCTTGAAATCTGCTTTGATCTACTTTTTTTCATCTTTCATGTAAGCTTTCCCTTTTTTCCAAATTAATTCCCCCAAATTAATTAATTTAATTTTATTTTTTTAAAAGATTTTATTTATTTGTTCAACAGAGAGAGCGAGAGAGTACAAACAGGGGGAGCAGTAGAGGGAGAGGGAGAAGCAGGCCTCCCGCTGAGCAGGGAGCCTGACGCGGGGCTTGATCCCAGAACCCCTAGATCATAACCTGAGCCAAAGGCAGATGCTTAACCATCTGAGCCACCCAGGCGCCCCTAATTTTATATTGTTTAAACACACTCCCCTCAGACTTATTACGCTGAAACAGTATTCATATATTTTATTCAGATACAGTCCTTCAAAGAAAAGTAATTTCTACATACTAAATTATAATCATTTATAACAGTAAAAACATAACAACAATGTATTTCTAAATCTATAACACAACTTTGAGGTGGATCCATGCTTAAAAACTGGATCATGAATCAAGTTCAAATAATTGTCACCATATAGCAGAACTACATTTTGTGGTCTACACGCAAAATCCATCTAATTTTAACTTGTGATCACCCATCATGGACAGCAATGCTGATTTGGACAAATCTGATATACATCTACATCAAGTCAGTGAAAAGAGGTATCCAAATGGACTATCTGCACAAACAAACTCCTTGAATGTGTCTAGGAGACCAGGGGCACAGGCAGAGCATGGGTGGTAGGTCAGGGAAGACTTCCTGAAGGACATGACTTATGAACTGAGTCCTGACTTTGGAGTTAGCATGATGGAGAAAGAGAGTAAACACTAAGTAGGAAAAAACAGGGATGTGAGACTATGGTAGATTCCATGAAATGAAATTAGTTCAGTGAAGCTGGAGAATGTGGTCTCCATCTGGGAGTGGCAAGAATTCCAGGACTCAGATTATGAAAATCCCCCTGGGCCACAGAATGGGTCCTCTCCTGCAGGAGGAGAGGATCCAATGAAGTGTTTTCAATGGTGAAAAATTATGTTTTAAAAGAGTAGTGGATCAATAGCCAAACTGTGGAAGGAGCCAAGATGTCCTTCAGCAGATGAATGGATAAAGAAGATGTTGTTTATATATACAATGGAATACCTACCATTTGCATCAACATGGATGGAACTGGAGGTTATTATGCTAAGTGAATAAGTCAAGCAGAGAAAGACAGTTATCATATGGTTTCACTCACATGTGGAACATAAGGAATAGCTCAGAGGACCACAGGGGTGGGAGGGAAATCGGAAAGGGGAGAAATCAGAGAGGGAGACAAACCACGAGAGACTATGGACACCAGGAAACAAACTGAGGGTTTCAGAGGGGAGGGGGGTGAAGGGATGGGGTAACTAGGTGATGGGTATTAAGGAGGGCACATGCTGTGATGAACATTGGGTGTTCCATGCAACTAATGAATCATTGAACACTATATCAAAAACTGATGATGTTGGCTAATTGAACATAATAAAAAAATAGTGAAATAAATGCACCCAAGAAAACACCAATTATTACCTATATCTGAGTATTAACTATATGGATAATTTGAGAATGTTTTTCTCTCTAGCCTGCTGTATTTTCTGTAATGAGCATATCTATACTTAACAATGGAAATTTAATTTTTCAATAAAAATATCTGATAGACTATAAAAAAAGAGTAGTGGAGAAAGACTTCAGTTTCTAGATGGGAGGCTGATAGATTGGTACCAAGATAGGAGCCAAGGAGGAGCGGGGGTCTTCTGAACAGAGCAGGGTGCAGGTTTGGGAGGCGCAAGCCAAAGGGAGGGCTCTCTGCAGGGCTTGCAAGTGTTTGGATGTGCAGGATGAGGAATGCTAAGACTACTGGCTGGTCCCCAGGAGTCTGCATTTCTGCCTGCTTACTCACTTTCTTTTTCTGTTTATTTCAATATTCTGAAACTGTTTATTTCCTCAAGTACACGTATTGTACTTGCTCGATTAATCATCATGACAAGGATTGCTTTGGATCTTTTTCCAATCTTCTACTTGCACTTTCTAATGAGGATCTACTGCTTATGTTTTTATTTTATTTTATAACTATAATAATGCTCTCTATGCATTCTCATCGCCAAACCTGAATATATTGGCAATCTACTTGAAATATATGCCTTGGGAATTAAGTGCAGAGAGAAAAAAATAAAGAACGGTAGGAACTGGATGGCACTCGGGTAGTCATTGGCAAATAAGACAGAGATGAAATCACATTTAAACAGTATGTCTCCGTCATTTTAACCCATGTTCAGGGCTTTCCCCACCTCTCAAGAAAGTCAGGCTGAATTTAACCTGATATGTAGCAGGAGGGTCAGGCCAAACTAGCTTCACACAGTAGGTGGGAGTAACTTCTGAGGGATGCAGCCATTTGTTTTCCTACTTCTATAGGTGAAGGTTGTGGACTGGGAAATGGAGGCAGATTAAAATGTTTAACATCCTTGGCTGTATACTTGTGAGGTGGTTTGCCAATGGCTTGGTTTTCCTGTCTGTGCAAGTCTCTCCCTAGATATATATAGATATATAGATGTATGTATTTCCCATAAGGCTACATTTATCACTAAGTTAATTTACTTTTAGAAACCAGATTGTCTATAAGTTTCTCAATTTATTCCAAATGCCCATCTACTTTCTTATTTGCTACATTGCCTTGAGGATCCCTTTTTCTGTATCCATAACCAACTGCATCTAAATGACTTCCTGCACTCATCATGTTTTAAAAAAATACTTAAAACATATATGAATATATCTATAACATTAAAAAGTCCCATTAGTTTGCTCTTCAACCAATTTAATTAATGGTAGGAATGGCATGCATGGTTCTCTATTACCTCTTTTACATTTAGTGAATTTCCCTCAGGAAAAAAGAGCACGGTTAACGTGATTTTATTATTTTTTATTACACTACATATTACCAATGCCTTAAAGGACAATTTAGATGTGCTTCAAAATACACAGAATGTAAAATATTTTTAAAATGTAAATTTTCTCCCATCATGCTATGGAGTGAACAGAATTACTTCCTATTACAATTTTGAAAAGAATCTTTATTGTAGGTCCTCAAATAGGAAATAGAGTTCATGATCCTACTATCTAATATAGATCACAGTTGGCTGACTGTATAACATCTTGATTATTAGTTCTTGGCAAATTTCTCTCCAGGTTACTATTCTAAGGTTGTAAATGTCTACATCTTGAGTACTGTAGCATTGGACCGAGATTTTACGTGAAGTTTTTCTGGAATCAATAAAACATCAATGCTTAAAAACTGACTTGAAGAGCCACAAGATTTTAGAGATCTCTACTACCTCAAGACTTTATTGATGTTGTTAGCAGTCAAAGAGTTTAATGATGACCTGTTTATAAGACATTATGTTAGGTAATACATAAATTTATAGAAACCGGTGACTTATATTCTTAGCCATATTCATTCTGTGAATCTATACCCAAATATTTCACTCTCTCATGAAAATCTCTGCATGTTTCTCTTGCCTATATGACAAAGCTCAATTTCCAATTCTGAACTCACTAATATACTACTTAAAACATAACTTGTGGGGCACCTGAGTGGCTCAGCTGGTTGAGCATATGACTCTTGATTTTGACTCAGGTCATGATCTCAGGGTCCTGAGATTGCGCCCCGCATTGAACTCCGCACTCAGCGTGAAGTCTACTTGGGATTCTCTTTCGCCCTCTCCCTCTGCCCCTCTCCCTCCTCATGCACGCCCCCTCTCTCTTAAATAAATAAATAAATAAATATTTAAACAAAAACCTTAACTAATGGCATCAAGATTCCAAGTTATCGTTCCCTTGGAATGATACTTGTCTTCTTTGGAAAGAGAGAATTTATTTTGGGGAAATAGCATGTACACACATAAAAAAAACTACTAGTCATAAAATGTAAATTTCGGTACAAGAAAACCATACTCAACTGTTTCTGGGGGTGTGGTGTGCATGTCCCCCCACGGTCTGTGAGAAGATGTTCGAGGGGTCACTGTGTGATGTGTCATTCTATTTCAGTGGCTATGATTTCACTAGGAATGTATACTATGTCTAGGAAGGCAGCAATATCAAAATTAAAGATATTTGTATATTTCTGATCCCCTCATTCTCTATTCCAGTTCCACGAGTAACGTGTCTTTGTGGGTTTCAGACCCAAGTGGGTTTTTGTTGTTGCTGTTGCCATGTTTGAATCTACACTGCTCTTGGTAGCCCCAGTACCACTCCCACATTTTACCACTTCATCTCCCTGGTGTCACTGAGTCCTACAGCCTTGGCCTCCAATTCAGGATCTCTCATCCAGCTTCATACTGCACTTATGTTCTCAAGTTTCAGGACATTTCATGCTTCAGAAACCTTCAATGGATTCCCATTGAAACGATGAAAAAAATGATTCGTTTGGTGTTTATGTCGGTCCACCATTTGGAACCAGCTTTTTAGTTTCCCCCATAACATCTCATCGTATAATTTTGCCACACTGGCCTCCACTCTTCTTCCTGAGTATTTGGGACCACCTGGCTTGGGTTCACCTTATTCCCTCACCCTCAAAATGCCATCTTCTCTTTCCATTTATTGAAATCTGATTTAATCATCGCACTCCATTTTAGACATCATCTTCTGTGAATGTTTTCAAAATCTCTCCTCTGGCATTCTCCAGTACTGTGTTTATCACTTTACAAGAATATTTTCCTCTCTGTGTTATATCTTGCTGATACATGGCTACCTCCTCAACTAAATTATATTTTTAGGCAAGGACCATACATTATTCTCATTTATATTTCCCATAATTCTCACTAAATATTGGGTGAATATATGAATAAATGAATGAATAAAAAATTGCATTGCTATTGACAATAATGAAGGGCATACAAACACCTGAGAACTGAGAAAACCCTGAGCCAGTTTATAATTTTGAAAATTGTATGACACAGTCATTTAGAAAATAGTCAGACTATAGATTAAGTTGATAATAAATTCTAGACTACAGTGATAATAATAAAATTGTGGTAGGAACTGATTTATGAAATGCTCTGAAATATCCTAACTCTTGTGAGTATGCAAATTCCTAATTTCTATAATTAGAAAGTAGTTGCTTTGTAGAATTAATAGAGATGAATAGACATAATTCTAAAATATTTCTTTACATTTGTCTGGCAGAACTTGATAGACGTTAAAGTGGTTTTGCTCACCAAGCTAGGGTGTTTCATAAAGGCAAAATAAATAGTTTCTTCTACACCACATTTTATCTGAGTTAGGGTTAGGATATCCCATTCTCTTAAAATCAATGAATATTTATTGACTATCTGCTAAGGCTAAGGCACTGTGCCAGGCAGAATAATCTGGTGGCAAACGAGACAGAGTCCCTGCTCTATCCTGGCCTTGGGGAATACAGATGCAGTAGCAGACTCTTCATATCCAGACTTATATGTGCTGTAATAAGGATTAGTGTTCAGGGAGTTAGGACAGAATTTCTGGAGGAAGTGAATTTTAAGATAGCTAAATGATTAGGAGTTAATCATATTAATGAACAACAAATAATACTCCAGAGAAGAAACGGTTTTTATGGGGGCCTGAGGTTGAGACAGAAGGCAAAATACTGTGGACAAACAGAAGGTCATTAGTCCCATGTAGTTGGATAGGAATGAGTAAAAAGGAAATTCTGAGCCAGCTTGCTCACAATTTGCACACCTTGTGCGTAAGTATTGTAGACACCATCCTGAAGACATGGACCAGTGGTGCACATGTAAATTCACTGGAAGTGTACTGTGGCTGTGGATGGCAGGAGGAGCCGTGGAAAGATTAGAAGCAGGTGCTATTATGGGGGGACAGAACCTGATTGCATATGATGTTGACCTGAAATAGTGACAGGGGTGGGGCAGATAGAAAGCAATTAATAGAGTTGAGAGACAGTGAAGGGTTCAGATTCAAGCAGATTTGGCTATCAATTTTCATATTAAGGGTAGAAGGAAGAAAGTGGGTCAAGTGAGTGTCATCTGGACTTGCAGGTGAGGAAGGGAACCTTCACTGTTTTAGTCCACTAATGTTTGGGGCTATTTGTTATTTCAGGATGGCGAAGACCGTTCTAACTGATACAAACCATGAAGAAGAATATATATATATATATACATATATATATATATAGTCTCCCCCCACAGCCCTTCACCAATAACTGTTAATAAGTAGCTACAGCACGCATTTCTGAAAATCAACAATAATAGTGCTACTGAATTTCTAAGTAAGACTACACAGGGAGGGGAAAGACTTGGGCGGTAGAACACCAAGAAGCAATTGTACCCCTTCCCCAGCAACGTGAGCAACGTGAGATCCTAGAGGGATGGGGGTAACGGAAAGTGTGTATATAGTCTTTCTGATTTCTGGAGCTAGTTCATCAATAAAGGTGCTTCCCATGGTGAATAAATCACCCCCCCCTCAAAAACACCCCAGCTGAGTTTCTAGTTACATATGTATAAGGTATATATAAATAAATGTATGTACAAATAGTATATAAATGAGATATAGGTATACACATATTTGCATTATGGAGGGTATATTTCTACATAACAATACTGTTATTCTGTGGCTGTGGTTGCGTCAAGGCAGGTGGGCAGGCAGAGGCGGGCTGTGTAGCCCTTATGGGCAGGTCTGAGAGCAGAGCCACCGGCCAGACTTCTGCTCAACAGCAAAGCCACCAGCACGTTAAGCCTGAGTGAACTTAATGGGATGAAGCGAAGGCTTTCTTTTCTCGCCATCATGACGAGGGTGCACATTTACACCAACACTTGTTCTGCACGCCTATCTTCAATCCAACAAGGCCAGTGAAGCTGCTACTGTGTTCCAGCCTCTCAGCAACTGGCCTTTCTCTCTCCTGACCCATTTTCCATCCCAGTCTTGCTCTTATTCTGCACAATGATATTGCGACCGCCGCCAACCAGAAGTTAGAGTCAACCCGGCAACTGTCGCAAGCAGGACCTGGGGGCCACAGGCACTGTCAAGGATAGTAAACCATTTCCTGGGAAGAGTTGGTGAAGCTGCCTTCAGAGGAGTCCCCATGTGCCCATGTACTTGGTGTCCACGAGCCAAAAGGATATGCAAAGATGCTTCCACATTTCAAGGCTGGTTTCTTGGTTTGTATTCAACTTGGGTGCTTAGGAACAGGGACCAATACTGATGCCCAAGGGCAAAAAACCCCATCTCCCTTAAGGAAGGGGGTATGCTTGACCATTATGCCCAGTAAGGTGCAACCCTAGAATTTTTGTTTTTCATGCTTTTATTCCTTTTTTGTTGTTGACCTTGTGTCGGGTTTGTTTACAGAAGATATATTTTGTTTAACTGAATACAAAAAATGGAAAACTCTATACATAAAAAGAAAAGAGAAGAAAAGAAACATGGGGAGAGAGGGCTGAGATGCGGGTGCTGGGTGAGACAGGGCACAGTCTGGATGGCCGCCTCCCAGGCTCATGGCTCTGCAGGGGCTGTCGAGGTTGGCCCTGGGGGCCGGCCAAGGCATTGGGGTTGGGGTCTTGATGTGCCCCACAAGACGCATATTTTTTTTCAATTCATAAGTAAAATTGATTTTATTAGTAAGGATCTTTCCACATGTCTGGAGCAAATAAGTAATGAATTCCAAGGAAAAAACCCACACACAGTGAAATGAAAAGTATCCCAGGATGACAAAAATGTATATACACATGGACACCTGTAACGACTGCTGCCTCAGAGAACCTTTTCCCTTCTGATCTTTCTTAGATATCCTCTTCTGCTTCCTGATAGGACTCTGGTCCTCATCAAGATGAGGGGTTCTTCCTGCCAAAGCACTGATGTCACTGAAGTGCATGGAAGACTATTACATGATTTTTTTTTAAAGGATTTTATTTATTTATTTGACAGAGAGAGACAGCAAGAGCAGGAACACAAGCAGGGGGAGTGGGGGAGGGAGAAGCAGGCTTCCCGGCAGAGCAGGGAGCCCAATGCGGGGCTCGATCCCAGGACCCTGGGATCACGACCTGAGCTGAAGGCAGGACACTTAACCGACTGAGCCACCCATCCATCCCTAGCATGTGATTTAATAAGAAGAATCTGAAAAAACACTGAGGTGAATGTGAATTTGAAGTTGGTTTGTCCTCCATATAAACTATGATGTTGTCTTAATCCATGTTAGATGATGACAAAGCTAATGTTTATGGGCTTTTTTTTTTTTTTAGGAAAACCAAGTCAATAAAGTTCCTTTTAGTTTATAAATGAAGATGTCTTATGGATCCAGCTACAGCCTACAGAGGGAAAACCCTGCTCTCCCTGTCCATTTCGAGAGTGGAAGTGGGTTGGCTGGCACGATGCCCACTCTTGATGAGGGCAATGAATCACAACCAGGATTTTCCTTGTACTTTACTTCTATGAAACATACTGTAGGAATCAGCTATTTTTGACTTTCATTTGCAAATAAAATATGACATTTTAACATTGCCAATAATGAATCTTTCTGAAAGTTTTAATGTAATTTGAAGGGTCACTGACAACCAGTTTTCTTGTCAAATTCATGAAATTAAACTGAAAAAAAATCACTGTTTTAAAGGAAAGCGATGAAGAAATGCAGCAGTGTAACAGTGAAATTAAACCAAACTTTATTGTTTTGGGGACATTATTTGCATTGACTGTCTCCTCCTCCTAGATATGTAACTTGCCTCCCTTTCTGTTCTGTGTTCTCCCACTTAGTGAGAGAATGGATCCTCACTGTGAATATTTCATAGGAATCTGATTTTTCTTTAGGGTTTGGACTTATTTTTCCTCTGGCTTATTTACAGCTTTCACTGGTGATAAAATATGTTAGGATTGGACATACAGTAGGTAAAGCAGTCTCTCCCAGCTCTTGGCAGTTTGATAAAATGAGTTCAATTTTCCTGCTGGTTTCTCTCTAGAGACAGGCAGCACCAACTCTGTTTTCAACTAGCAGAGGGATAATTGGTACCCAAAGACTGGTCCAGTCATGAGGATGCTAAAAAATTAGAATAAACAATGATAGAAAACCTATTTACTGTGGGGATATGAAATATTAGAACAGAAATCTGGGTAATTTAACATACTGTTCACTGTTAGATAATGAAAAAAAAAAACCTAAAAAAATTCTACTCACACAACTAACAGTAATGTGTGTTAAAGGCTTGCATGGATTTTTCCTAATATGGCACAATTTCAAAGCAAAGAAGAGAAAAACTGCATATGGCGCTGAAGATGGAGGGGTGAATTCCTAAGTTATCATTTAAAAGATAAACCATGTGAGGCCCATGGGAGCTTTATCCCCTTTAACCACATATATGTGAGTGGTTATTATAGTGTGGTCTTGTCAGGGGAACTTAGCAACGAGATAAAATAACAGCTGTATATTTTGTAGTGAAGTTTGCTTAGGAAGGCAGTTGCCATGGGAACGCCTGGCAATAGCGATTTGATTTTGTGTTGTATGAAAGTGATGAGTTTACTTTGTCTAGATTAGGTTCCTTGCACTGGCAACTTCTGGAGGGAAAAAAAGAAAGAAAAAAATAGTCTTCTCCCGACATTTGCATATTAAAAAACGATCCACGTCAATTTTGAATAGACGTGGCACAGACGTTACTGACAAGCTTCTTCATCAATGAATCACATACTTATGCCAAAAAATATACATTGTGTAAATTTACTGTATTTCCAAAGAGTTCTGGCTGCTTTGTGCTGTGCCCCCCCTTATTCAAATGAGTCACATTCAATTATAAGTCCTCAGAAAATTGCCTAAAATAGTTGCAGCTGGGAGATGTAAAAAAAATCTTATGAATGAGCAAAAAATGAAGTGAATTATACTCCATGGGGAAGTCTCTCAATGAAAAATCTGGTCAACAGGCTCTTGGGTTTGGGGGGGGAACGGGAAACAGATGCTGACTGATAAGAATTTGCTTATTTTAACAGGGAAACACCAGTGTATGCGCTGGGGTTCGAATGAATGAAGAATTGGCTGAACTGTTTTCTTTCTGCAGGTGGCTGGGCTTCAGCGAACTGAAATACCCTGATCAAAAGATGAAACGCATTTCACCTCGGAGACTGGCAACACGCATTCCTTTCATTCAGGTGTAGAGATTCAAGACGGCCAGGACCTGCAGGCGCCTACAGAATATGAAATTTGTCACCCAGTCCCAGAAGGTCTGCCAAGGCCATGGCCACGGCCACAGCGTGTCACCAAGGAGTGAACAAGAGGCCCATTCACACACCCTTCCAAATGCACCCCTTCCCCACTTGGCTTCCACAGCAAGTCTTGGTGAGAAAACCTGTTTTGCAGATGCCTGGACAGAGCTGGATTGGATCTGACATATCGAGGGATGATCCATCATGTCCTGAGTTTAGGAAAAACTCTCCTCTCCACCAAGACTGAAAATCTTTTTGTTAAGGGGAAACTCAGAAAGGTTATGGAAAGACGACAGGTGAAGAAGCAGATTTTTGAACGTAAAGTCACTGCAAGGTCTAGGACACTTTAGCTTACTGACCTTAATTATTTTAGCAAAATCTACCTTCCAGGATGTGTCTTTTTTGAAAAGCAACAGGGGTATGATTAGTTTTGCTGTCTCAGCTTGGTTTTTCCTCGGAGATTGGAAGAGTGAGCCATACATTTATCTCCCCTTTATCCTTCCTTATTTGTTTCCTGGACTTAGCCAAAAATTTGAAAGCTCCTTTAATCCTTTTGTTGAATGTCGACTCCTTACGTTTTTCAGGGCTTGCTTGGACAAATTAAGGTCATTCTATATGAAACGGCATCCATTTGATCAGGGGTGTTAGCAACTGATGTGGGAAACAAAGGCAGAAGAAAAATTATCAAATTTCCTACTACTTACAGCCCACTGACAAGTCCTTGAAAGAGGCAGAGTGACGTTCCTCTAGGAACTCAGCTGCCTCAACGTTCATACTTTGCTAAGGGCAAAAGACAATCTTAGCCCCACCCCCAGGATCCTGTAAGTCTACTTTAACATATAAAAATTCCTTTGGCAACCTCCTTTATCTCTACCCCCCAAGATACGTGTTGGCAATCATCCCCTCAAGCATATAACCCACCGATACACATCTTTTTATTTTGTTCGTTCGTATTTTTTTGTTTTTTGGTCTTTCTTTCTCTCTCTCTTTTTTAATTATGTTACGTTAATCACCTTACATTACATCATTAGTTTTTGATGTAGTGTTCCATGATTCATTGTTTGCGTATAACACCAATATACATCTGAAGGGTCTAAGGTTTTATTAGACAGTAATAAATGAACTTTCCCAACAATAGCTAGCATCCTCAGGATCCTGGAAACCTTGTTTCCAAAATACCTGGGAGTCTTACGCTATGCCTAACCCCCTCCCAACTTGGAAGTATATAATGGGCCATTCCTCATGACCCCACTACATCTCTCTCTGCCCACAGGTCCTGTCCCCGTGCTTATAAAAGCACCTTTTGCACCAAAGATATCTCAAGAATTCTTTCTTGGCTGTTGGCTTCGAACCCTAATGTCGCTCCTACATCAACAATTACAACAGGTAGTATTTCTTTCACATGCATGTGTGTCTAACACTGTGATTTCTAAGTCCTGCTTCACTGTATGACATAGTGTAGACACAGCAAAGCCAGGACTATTACAATCTCCACTTTATGGAAGAGGAGACTGAGGTAAAGAGGCTGTGTCACTTGCTTAAGATAGTTTTATTTTGGAGCTGGAACTCGAGTCAGGCTGCTGGACTCCTGAGCCCATAACTACACTGCAAGTTGCCCTCACCTTCCATAGCTCAGAGGACCTTCCGGACCATCCTCCATACCCAAATAATCACCTCCTCCTGCCTCTGAAGAGGACAGATGTAGGTTACAGCCAAAGAGTTCTGGAGCAAATCACAGCTCACTCTCCCAACCATATTTTTCCATACACTTCTTATTACCTAATTTGCTATTAATCCGGAAACTACTCAGCTATTTGGAAATGTCTTGAAAGTCCCAATGTATTCAAGATATCACAACTTAATTTGACTGTTGTCAACTGCACATGATAGAAGGAACACTGGGTGTTATATGCAACTGATGAATCACTACCTCTGAAACTAGTAATATGGTATATGTTAGCTGAATTGAATTCAAATAAAAATTCTAAGAAAATTAAACAAAATTGTTCCCATATGAAGTCCTTAAGATACACTTGAAATACACAAAATTAGGGATACATAAAAATGGAATAAAGGACTATAAGAATATAATTACAGAAATTAAAGTCCAACCAGAGTCCTCTTACTTTCAGAAAATTTATATATGGATGTAGTAACAAGCTATTATTTTATCTTTACTTTGGAAGTAAAAAGGAAAAATTGATTTATCTTGGAATAGAAATTACACAAGCTATGTAATGAAGGGTGTTCTGCTGATGCTTTGCAAGCCCAGAGTTTTGCCAGGAATTTAGTAACAGAAATTCCTTCTGTGGTAAATCTTCCAAAAACAGCTCCTGCTTTGAAGAAATAGCTCAAAATGCACGGCTTAAGGTCAAAAAGGATCCGGATAGATGATTCCGTAATTTTATGATTTTGGAGATCTACAAATTTATTTCAATATCTGAAAGTATTGTAATCTGACATTTTTTTTCCCCTTTCCTCTTATTTAACAGCTTTTTATCAAGTGCTGGAAGATAATTTGACATTTCCAGAAATACAATATTGCTCCTTAATACTATATTAAAACAAAAAAAATAACTGAAATGCCAATATAATGAAATATCTACTCCAATTTGAAAATAGACAAATTAAAATTATATAAATGTGAATAAATGTAGAGTATTGGTTTTAGCAACAATAGCTAACATGATTTTAAGGGAAGTTTTCTTTTCTTATTTTTTTTGTCTTGGTTTCACTTGTTCCCCTACCACCCCACACACAACTTTACGGAGTGTAAAAAAATAAAAGGAAATGCTTCAGATTCAGTAGGATTTCAGAGCCCAAGAGGACAAAGTCAACAGGAGCCAATGCTGAAAACAGCATCCACCTGCAATGGCGCACGTGCCTGGGAAACCCGTGTAACTTTTCTGCCCAGAAACACCATTCACGGAAATGTCATGGCCCTATCAACACAGATATTGCACCCTGTCTAGGTACGACTAGATTCAACCCAGGATGCCCTGTGCCTGAGGTCTAGAAAGAATCCACTTTCTCATATGGTAGAGGTGAGGTTTTCCTATAGATGCTTGAGACACTCGAACAAGGATGTGAGTGTCAAAAACATCACAACTGAGGAAGTCATCCTTGTGCAAAGCTCTTTTAGAAATAATGCCAGACTTGCTTCATGTGGGGAGGGGGGTCGCTGCACTCTGGAATGAATTAGAGACAGTTATGAGCATGCATGCTGAGATTTTAGGAAACTCAGAGCTCTAGCACTGCTTGCCAAATCCAGACCAATTCTGACATTTATTATTTCCCAAGTCCCCCCTACATGACTACCTTTCTTCTGTATCCCACAACATAGACGTTTGTTGTAAAAGTTCAATCGAAATGTTGCTTTCCGTTGAGACAGAAAGGAATGGAAAGACAGAACTGACTGACTTGTATGGTATGAACTTCTGGGTCACCAAATCCAATATTTATTTAATTTCTTGCAGAATTTTGAGGTTGTACCACATGTATACTTGAATTTGAAATTAACTTTAGCTCTGAAAAAAATGTAAACTTGGAGATGTTATGCTCCCCATAAGGATCTACGTTTAATACAAATAAAAATTTGAATATGCTATTAAAAAGCTGTTTTAATTAATCAGACATGTTTTCATAATTATTAATGTTGTGTTCCATTATAATTATAGTGAGCGTCTGTTGGATTGTTTGCCTGCTCCCCTCCCCGTGGCCTCTTATTAAGAACTGACTCTTCCACAAATCTACATGTTCACAGAGGTGACTCCCAGCACCCATGATGGTCTTGTGTTTAGGCTACAATCACCTGAAATGGGATCCACCTAACTTAGACCAGGCTACCCACAAGTTCATTTCCAAGGAATCAGAATTGGGACTAAGAGACTTATCTAATTTCTTTACCATAGGCTGGATCCGTACCACGTTTGAAGCTTTTGGCAGCCCTGATCTCTATCATGTGAATGAGTGAAACAGAAGAAGACAGCGGCAAAGATGTACGCAAGAAGCAGACCCACAGAGGATATCTTTTGCCAAGACCTTTCATTCCAGATGGGTCTTTGAAATAACTCAAAGCATCTGCTTCTTCTCCAAGTGCTTCATTCTGAAAATAAATAAATGCATCTAAAAAATGTGTAAGTGTAACACAAAAGGGTTTTGTGACATAAAGAATTATCATAGACTCATAAGTGCAAAGTACCAGAATGATCAGTAAGTAAAGCCACATTGTAAATTATCCTCAAAAAAATTCATGTATGCCATAATGAATAGCACAATGACGAATGTTCAGGAAAGCAAATTTATAGTCAACGAAAACATCAAAACTAGTCATTCAAAATGTGACGTAAATATACTAAGAGGACTGGAGAAGCTGGAACAGGCTCAGGGGGTTCATGGAGGGAATATTTCAAAGCACTAAGAGCTTTAGAAAATCCAGTAACATTTCTGATGGGCTAAGCAACATCTTTATCAAATAATTTTTCCTATCTGAAAGTGACTGTGAATTAGTATTTGATGGTAGGAGAGAGAGAAAGTGTGCACTTGTCATGCGTATCCCCAAGCTATGGGAAATTGCTCACTCTTGTCATCTGATGCACCCCTGAAGTCACCACATTTCCCCCCTATTATCTGTGACACACGGTAGCACACCTCTGTTGCTCACAACGGTTTTAAATGCATTCACAGTCCTTTTCATATCATGCTTCCATGGAGCATGTGAGCTTTGCATGTTGAAGTGTTCACACAAGATATCCTTAAGGAACAAAAATGACAAGATATTCTATCAAGATTCCTGTTAAAGAATTTCCAACAGTATAGTCAATTTTTCAACTTTCATCCAACATGTAACAAATGCCTACCAAACGTAGGTCTAATCTTGCCTGCCCTTTATCAGACAGCTCACACCTAGGGCATCCGCAGACTGTTAGGAAATACAAAGTTGAAAATCAAGGTATCTAATCCTATTATTACTTTGGGTTAGTTGCCTTGGACTAGAATAAATTACCTTGCTTTTTAAATTAACCTTTTGATAAACACAAGTTTTCACTGTTTTCAAAAATATTTTTTTATCTGTCCGATAAAAGATCTTTATTATATATTCAATTTCTTGTCTGGATAATTTGTAACCTAGAAATAATTTTCAATGTAAAGATATTTGTAAGACTAGAACAAAAAATCTCTTTTTTTTTCCCGAGCCATTTGGAAATAAGTTGCCAACATGATGTCTCACCACATGTAAACATTTTAGTCTGTAATTCTTACAAACAAGAACATTCTGTTACATAGCCAAAACGGAAATGTCGAAATCAGGAAATTAACATTATACATTATCACCATCTAATCTAGAGACTCATCAAAGTTTTGCCAGTTGTTCCAATAATATACTCTGGGAAACCAGAAGACCCAATTCAGATGATATGCTGCATTAAACTGTCCTGCCTCTTTAGTCTCCTCCAATCTGAATTAGACTTTCCTTGTCTTTCCTGACCTTGAAGCTTTTAAAGATTACAGCACAGTAATTTTCACAAATCTCCTTGAATTATAAGAGTCTCTGATGGAATCCTGAAAGAAACTGGAGAGTTTTTACCTACTGCTTCCCTTTTTCCTTTTCCTCCTCAAATGAAAAATTATAAAATAATTTTAGGTAAAAATATTTCAGTTTTATCTCTGTTGTCTACTAAATATGAATAAAATTCACAGACATATAATTGAAATACAATTCGTAAAATGACAATCTGGAAATGAAGACTCCTAAGGAAATATGAAAACCCTAAAAGCATTCAAAACAGGAATACCCAGTGGATTTCCCTGATGACCAAAAAATCTCAGACCTTGGCATAACCTCATTGTCAAAACTGACATGAAACTAAAAGTAATGAGACAAGATCGGCTTCAATTATAACCAAAGATAAGTGAAAAAAATTCCTATTCTCATCCCCTTTCAAAATTGTCACGAGACTCAGAACTGCCTAAACTGGGCTTAGAAGAAAAATCTGCTTTTAATTTCATTGGTTTCAATTTCTGTAACTGGCTGACTTTACTGTGTATACCATTTATAAAAGTTATAGACATGTATTAAAAATATTACAGCAATTATATGTGCTTCCATATGCAGTCATGTAGTTTTATAAAATAGTCATTGGATAAATGAATTACATTTTAAATACCTGGAAATAATAAGTTAACATGGAATTTCTACATAAAAAAGACTTCAAAAAGACAAGGATATTTTATAAAAAAAATCTGACGTTTGAGATGAGCTTTAGTAGACTGAGTCACTCACACCCATTAGAATGGTTATTATGGAAAACAAAACAGGAAATAAGTGAAGAGCGCAGAGGAGGTAAAACCCTTGCCCTGTTGGCAGGAGCATAAAATGATGTAGCAACTGTGGAAAACAGTCCAGTGGTTCTCAAAAAAATTAAAAATAGCTTTGCTATAGGATTCAGCAATTCCCCCAAACTGTCTTCCAAAGTGGCTGCGCCATTTTGCCTTCCCACCGGCGACAAAGGAGAGAGTTCTTGTGCCACATCCTCGCCAGCATTTGGGGTTGCGAGTGGTGCGGGTTTCACCGTTCTGGAGGGTGCGCCGTCTTACCTCACTGTGGTTTTAATTTGCAATTCCCTGATGGCAGAGGAACATCTTTCCGTGTGCTTAATTTGCCATCTGTATGTCTTCTTTGGTGAGGTATCTGCTCAGATCTTCTGCCCATTTTTAACCGTTTTGTTTTGTTTTCTTATTGTTGAAGTTTTAAGAGTTTGTTTTATATATTGGATAGTGGTCCTTTATCAATTTTTTTTTTTTTTTGCCAATATTCTCCCCCAGTTTGTGGGTTGTCTTCTTTTTTTAATTTTTTTAATTTTATTTTTTAAAAGATTTTATTTATTCATTTGACAGAGACAGAGACAGCGAGAGAGGGAACACAAGCAGGGGGAGTGGGAGAGGGAGAAGCAGGCTTCCCCCCGAGCAGGGAGCCCGATGCGGGGCTCGATCCCAGGACCCTGGGACCATGACCTGAGCTGAAGGCGGACGCTTAATGACTGAGCCACCCAGGCGCCCCTGTGGGTTGTCTTCTTACTAGTTTTTTTTTTTTTTTTGGTAACTAAATTTAACGTCTTATGCAAAAACAGTATTTACTGGGAAGAAGAGGGTCAAAAGCACTAAAATTAAACCCGTATTATGCTACTGTTGATGTCTTTTAAGTATGTGCTTTTGTTTCTTCTATTAATGTGAGTTCAAATTAAAGTGCATTTCTTTTTTTTAAAGATTTTCTTTATTTATCTGACACAGAGACACAGTGAGAGAGGGAACACAAGCAGGGGGAGTGGGGGAGGGAGAAGCAGGCTTCCCGCCGAGCAGGGAGCCCGATGCGGGGCTCGATCCCAGGACCCCGGGATCATGACCTGAGCTGAAGGCAGACGCTTAATCAGCTGAGTCACCTATGCCCCCCTAAAGTGCATTTCTGAATTTTTTTTTAATTCTACATTTGTGTGATTAGATTAACCTTGTAAGCGAAAGGTCACAGGAAACTCATTCTGCTATCATTAATATCAACATGCTGGTTGACATTAACTCTTCCTAGGCTCTTGAGTATGCTTTTGAGCCCACCCGCCCCTGCTTACCTTTCATTCAGCTGAACGACAAGGGACCAAATGAGAATCTCATGGCCTTTATTTTAAACTGGGAGACTAGATCAGCTAAGAGGTCATTTGCGTCATGTATAAAGGTCATGGATTAAAGAAAATTTTCAGTTTAATATGTTTTACTTTACTTTCAATGTACTGACCACAGGAAAGAGAAGAACACTCATTCTCCAGTCTCCACGGAGAGTTAGGAATTCCTCCCAATAACCCATGGGTTTGTCTAAACACAGCAATAATAATTAGCTATTCATCTCACCAATTTGGTGAAACTACTTGCTTTACGTTTTTTCTTTCCCTACTATGACTGGAAAACTGCTTGTACTTCAGTTCTTTGAATTAACATAGCATTACCTTCCCCCAAGAAGTTCACAAACCTGCATTCACTGTTATTTTTTTTAAAATTTGTTTGTTTGTTTGTTTGTTTTGTTTTGATAGCCATGACTATTTGCATGTTTTGTGTTTCGCTAAGAAGCCCAACAGTGAACTGGATCATCTCCTTTTTCCAACCGAAGAGTTCGGCCAGCCTATGGAATGCAGTATTTCACTGTAAAGGAATAGTTTTGATCATTTTATGTTAGATTTGTGGTTGTAGACATAGTATCTGGCATCCACAGAAAAAGAAAATGTGAGTTAAATCAGTCTCCCCATGGCAGGAGTGGGGGAGCGGGGGTCTCTAGGGTTTTGTGGAGGTAGCTAAAGGGACAGGGGCAGCAAACTGGTCTGTACTTAAGTTTCAGGCTTGTCATGTGTTGTTGGAAAACGTTAGGCTTACACTGATAAGAAAAATAATTAAGATAAGGCTTCCTAAAATAGAGACATTTTCATGTTCTCCTGTGGACTCAGGACGTAACTCCCGGAACCCCTGTTGTATGCAGTTCAGGCTAATTTAATCTTTGGTGTTCAGGAGCTGCTCACACAGGCATCTACAGAGCATTGGTTTAAGGGGGAGGACTTGATAGGAGGCTGTTATCCAGGAGCCCAACTCCCCAGCTCCCTGCAGTTTCCAGAAGCAAGAGGTGCTCCCCTGTTTTCACTGATTTGTAAGGACAGATTTGTATGTTTTTGCAAGAAATTGTCCTTATTTCTCTGCTTTTAGCATAGTGAGTATATATAAGCAAAGAAAATAATGGTATAAAATATATTGCGGAATTTAAATCACCACACAGCAAAGAAAGGTTTGATCTTTTGCTCAATAAAAAGGAATCTGTAAACTTGAGATCCTGGTAGATACTGAGAGGTGGTTCGAATAGATATAATACCTTTTAAAGGAAATTGAGAAAAAAAATATCCTGCGGTTCCTAGTGACCTATTAAGAATCGATCAAAGGAAATAAATGATTATGTTTTTAAAAGTAAATTTCTACCTGCATAATGAAAATAGTAAATATTATATCTCACAGGAGAAACTTGAAAAAAAATGAATGTTGAATCAGAATTCTTACCATCTCTAGGATCTTAATGCCTGGCAATTAGTACTATATATAGAAAAAGTGATCCTGATGTAACAAATTTGGAATTTGCCCAAAAAGACAATGAAACATAAAGAGGGCATACAGACTGAAACATTTTTCAACAATAAACAGAAATGTTACCTAAGTCCTTCAGAGTTTTATGCAATCAAAAAGATACGAATTTTTTAAAATTTAAAATGGGGAAAAAAGTAATAACCTCAATATTTTGCCCATAAATAGCATTTTTTGAAATATATATAGTATTCTGCTAACTAATGGAAAATACAAATATCTGTGACTATAACATTTGAAAAGCAAGTGAGTTTATGTAGTAGAAAATAAAATGAAATAAACCAAAGGAAGTTATTTTGAATTGAAAAGTACAATTATATCAAAATATACTGAGTTATAATTCAAAGCAGAACATTGGAGACATTCCCTCATTTTTACAGTAATTAGCTAGGAGCAGATAATAATGAGTTTGAAGACAATCACACAAAGGTACAGTGTTATTGATTGATTCAGAAAGATATTGATAGCTCACATCTAGTGATCGTGCTTTATATGAATCTGAGAGATAATGTGCTTGGAAATGTGGACACAGACAAAACGGGATCTTCACGATCATGAATATTCAATAACTTACCCAAATATGCAAAGGCGGGAAATTTGTAAAAATAAACACTAAATACACATTTGATTACAATATGGCAAACCTTGGGAACTGCAGAAGCAACCCCTAAGCCATTAGCAAGAATTATTTTGTGTATATATGCAGATGGCATTCATTTACAATCAGAAATACTACATTATTTATTTTCTTAGAAATTTGCTTATATAAAAAGTTCTGCAATTAGTTTCAAGTGAATTTTCCAGTCCAGTTTGGCTACATGTGGCCCTTTGTCCTACCCGTATTCATACTATCCACCTCCAAACCATGGCTCTAACAGCTGAAACCTGTAGCACTGATATGCCTATTGCTGACAGAAATGAAAGAAATGGGAAGCCAAGGGTCAGAAGGGTCTAGAGAGTGGATGTTGGCTTCTCCTTCCTGAGGCTCTCCCAGATGCTGCCTAATGTCCACAGCAGCAAGAAAATACACCTTCATGACAGATAAAGCATTTTTTCCATTTCCTAATAAATATTATATGTATTTTAAAACAGATCTTCCTGTATCCAAAATATATAAAGAAGTTATACAACTCAACACCAAAAAACTCCCAAATAATCCAATTAAAAAAGGACCAGAAGACAAAGAGACATTTCTTCAAAGATGACATCCAGATGGCCAACAGACACATGAAAAGTTGCTCAACATCACTCGCCATCAGGGAAATGCAAATCAAAACCACAATGAGATATCACCTCACACCTGTCAGAATGCCTAAAATCAACAACAGAAGAGACAACAGATGTTAGTGAGGATGTGGAGAAAAAGGAACCCTCGTGCACTGTTGGTAGGAATGCAAACTGGTGCAGCCACTGTGGAAAACAGTATGGAAGTTCCTCAAAAAATTAAAAATAGAACTATCCTATGATCCAGTAATTGAACTACTGGGAATTTACCCAAAGAATACAAAAACACTAATTCAAAAAGATATATGCACCCCTATGTTTATAGTAGCATTATCAACAATAGCCAAAATATGGAAAGAGCCCAAGTGTCCACTGACAGATGAATGGATAAAGAAGATGTGGTATATATACACAATGGAGTATTATTCAGCCATAAAAAAGAATGAGATCTTGCCATTTACGACAACATGAATGGAAGTAGAGTGTAATACTAAGTGAAGTCAGTCAGTCAGAGAAAGACAAATACCATATGATTTCACTCATATGTGGAATTTAAGAAACAGAACAAATGAACAAAGAGAAAAAAAGAGACAAACCAAAAGACAGACTCTTAGCTATAGAGAACAAACTGGTGGTTTGGGGGTTGGGTGAAATAGGCGATGGGGATTAAAGAAGACAGTTATGATGAACACTGAGTAATGTATATATGGTATACTTGAGACTAACTTAGCACTGTATGTTAACTATACTGGAATAATAATAATAATAATGATAATAATAATACAGGCCTTTCTTATATTGAGGGAAATTCCCTTTTGTCTTTGGGATATTCAGGGAGGCTCCAGGAGACCTGCCACAGCAAAGGGGCCAGAGTGGAAGTTTCATCCTAGACATGACCTGGGTGTGGGCCAGAGGAAGGACAGGTTGCATGAGCCAAAATAGAATAATTCCAGAAGGCAGGGGCCACTCCAGCTCCCTGTGAAGGGATATTAGGACACAGCACAACTAACACAGTCAATTCAGTCAGTTGCTACTATTTCTTCATTTATAGGTTTGGAAAGGAGAGGTCAGAGAGATTGGAGAGTGGCCGACTAAGGCTGAGAGCGATTTAAGAAGCCAGAATCACGTGTTATCGTATTGTGAATATCATGTTACCAAATGTGAAGTAGCAGTGATGTCGGGCCACAGCGTTCTTGCTGCTCTCATTGCAGTTCGGAGGGACACTGAAGTGCTGTGGTTAAGATGGTGGGGCAGAAGGTAACTGCCTCCTACACAATATCTATTCTCTGCCTCTACAGAACCTCACGTTTATTCTGCGCAGGGTGTACACATCCAGAAGATTAAACGTCTGTCTCCTTTCCATCCAGTCATGGCATGTGGCCACATTCTGGCCAACGAGGTGCAAGCAGAAATGTGTGGGAATTTCTGGAAGACTCTGTAAAGGGAGGGGGATCAGCCTTCTCCTTCCTCCATCCTGCTGCCTGGAATGCTTACGTGATGAGTCTGGCAGCCATACTGGACCATGAAGATGAGAGCCACGCTAAAGGGACTACAGCACAGAAAGCACAAGGGCTTCGAGTCTTTGGGGAGTAGCCATACCACCTCCAAAAGGCCAGATGACGGGCTTCCTTTCTCATGAGAAATGAAAACATCCTCTCCTCCTCTGGGGGTCCATGTGAATTGCCAGCGGAGAGGTATGAAAACTTTATCCCTCTCCCAGTCCTTTCCAGTGCACCAACGCACCCTAAGGGGGCTCATGTCTTAGAGCCTTCACACCTGTTCTCTCAGTCCTTCTGCATACAATATGACCTTGAGCTTTCTACCTCTGCTGACTCAATGTCACCGGTTTGCTGGCATTGCCCATACAGGTCACTGTTCAGAAGTAGTCCAGGTGTAATCTGATCCACAGAGATTTGTGGAAGGACAGGAGTCCCAGCCCACCTGGAACGGAGGTGAACAGGGAACCACTCAGAATGCCGCCCAACTAGCCCACTCACCGCAGGGCTCCAGAGGGGAGCTGTACGTATGCAGAAGATGCTCAAGAGATTCCAACAATGGAGAATCAGTAAAGAAGATGAAATATTATTCAGCCACGGGGAAGAAGGGAGTCCTGCCATTTGTGATGATATGGATGAGCCTGGGAGGCATTATGCTACATGAGAGAAGTTCAGACGGAGAAAGACCAAGACTACATGGTGTCACCTAAATGTGGAATCTAAAGGGAAAAAAAAGTCATTCATAGAAACAGAAAGTAGAAAAGTGGTTGCCAGGGGCTCAGGGGTGGGGCAAAATAGGGAGAGGTTGGAAAAAGGGGTACAGACTTTCAGCTGTAAGATGAATAAAGTCTGAGGACCTAACGTACAATCTGGGACTATAGTTGATAACATGGTATTGTAAAACTGAAACTTACCAAGAGAGTAGAACTTAACTGTTCTCATCAAAGGGGGGGGGGGGAGAGGAATAAACATAAGAGGTCATATCTATATTAATTAATTGGATGGTAGGATTCCTTTCATGTATATGTGTATCACATCACCATGATGTATATTTTAAATGTATTACAATTTTATTTGTCAGTTACACCTCGATAAATCTGAAAATAATGACAACAAACAGCTTAAAAAAACCCCACACAATGGTTATAACTATGCGTTCAGTGACCACCAGAGGCAATTCTACTGGTGGTGGCAGCCGTGGGAGAAAAGCCACATGGGGAGCAATGCAACTATGTCGCTTCAGGCGTGTGGACGTGTCTTCAACGATTTATGGCCCTGGAAGCCAGAGCATGAAGATTTCATCCTTTGATTCTCACACTGCACCCAAAACACAGTATAGGGACACAGCTGAAATTAAACACATGCACACAGTTTAGCAAATATTTTCTTAATGCTCGTTCCACATAAGAGAAGTGAAATGAGTAATCGAAAAGCAATTGAAGACATTATTAGAGCAAAAAAAAAAAAAAAAAGCGGGCTCAAAAGAATCCTATCCTTGATTCAAAGGCACAGTTTTTCATTGTGATTGGGCAGATAATTGCCCCATTTCTGTACTCCACTTTGTCAGCACAGATATCTCCTTAAATTGGTGTGCTTTTTATTCATATACCAAAGCAGTGAATGTCGCCCTCCCAAACATGTTATTGCTTCCTCCTAGAGTAAAATTCTGTGTGCTGCCATTGCCTTGGAACGACAGGTCTGAAATATCTACGCCATCTGGAGCAAACGGTTTGGCTTCCAGCTGTATTCACTTAGCTCTTCATCTTGTCTAAGTGGAAAAGCTGAGTGTCTAAGCAAGAGCTTCTTTTGGACAGAGCAAAAGGAGGTTTAATCTGTACTTTGTATATACACAGAAAGCCTAGACTTTGAGCGAAAGGCATTTCCCCCATGCCCAATGTAATCATTTCTCATTTTTTCCCAGTAGGATTGCTTGAATTTATGGGCCAGCTATGGCCATCCCTCTCAGAAGGGATCACGTTGCTGTGGGGCTTCAGAATTTCTGAAATGCTTTGATCATTCAGAATCTATGGCATGAGGCTAACTGTAAGGCCATGCTGCCCAGATTAGTAGAAAAGAAATCATGCTGGGATGGTAAACTGCCGAGAAGAAAACACTGATTTAGATTCTTATGAATTTTTTTCCTTTGACATTTAGAGACAGAGTTTATTTTCCTATTGTTGGATAGCAAGGCAGCAGAGTATTCCAGATGGGAGTCTAGTGCCTACACCCCAGGCCTGCCGCTTACCAGCTCTGCAGCTGTAGGCACCTCTTCTCACATTGTACCCCACTGCCTCTTCTGTAAAATGGGGACACGATTAACATCTATCTTGTAGGGATACTTGCAGGGTTAAAAAGATTATGTACTATAAAACATTTGGAACAATAACTGGTTAAAAAAATAAGCACTCTATGGATATTTATTAATATTAGGGGAGCTGCTTTATTTTTCATATTGTGTTATTCCGGAAAGAGTTAATCGACACAGACTCTCAATATACATCCATAACTAAAAGAAGTAAGGGAGTGAGAAATTGAAATTTTTGAACATAGTACAGTTAAACGGTTTTATCTTTTTTCTCCTTATTTAAGTCTCTCAACATCCTATGATGGAGGCATTTTTAGTCCCACTACTACATAAAGCAACTAAGGAATATGCAACTCATGAGGAGTGATCTACATGCTATGTACTATATAAGGTTAAATGCAGTTAAAAGAACATTATCCATCATCCATTTAACCATGTATGCATACCATTTGGCATTTTTAAATGAAATAAATCAAATCAAATAAAAAATTAAACTATTAAAATAATTGACTTTATATTCTTGTGACTTTCACTGGTAAAAATTTAATTGTGCTATGGTGAGCACTGTGAATTGTGCAAGACTGTTGAATCGCAGATCTGTACTTCTGAAACAAATAACGCAACATATTTTAAGAAAAAAGAAAAAGGGGCGCCTGGGTGGCTCAGTTGGTTAAAAGACTGCCTTCGGCTCAGGTCATGTTCCTGGAGTCCCGGGATCGAGTCCCACATCGGGCTCCCTGCTCGGCGGGGGGTCTGCTTCTCCCTCTGACTCTCTTCCCTTTCGTGCTCTCTCTCTCTCTCATTCTCTCTCTCTCAAATAAATAAAATCTTTAAAAAAAAAAGAAAAAAGAAAAAGAAGAAGATAACAGGAGAGGAAGAATGAAGGGGAGTAAGTCAGAGGGGGGAGAGGAACCATGAGAGACGATGGACTCTGAAAAACAAACTGAGGGTTCTAGAGGGGAGGGGTGTGGGGGGATGGGTTAGCCTGGTGATGGGTATTAAAGAGGGCACGTTCTGCATGGAGCACTGGGTGTTATGCACAAACAGTGAATCATGGAACACTACATCAAGAACTAATGATGTAATATATGGTGATTAACATAACAATAAAAAAATTAAAAAAAATTTTAATTGGGCCTTTTTAAAAACCCGGTTATTTTTCATCTTAAAAAGGGTTAAACTGTCAGGTCTGCATATATGGCAAAAATAGTTCAGAGTCAAAATTACTCTTTACAAAGCCCTAAGTGGCTCCTAAAACATAGTCAAAATATCTCACTTAGGGGATTCCATTCTGTGAAGTGTTCTTTTGGAACACCAAAAGTTTGAGCTGGGGAGTGGGAGAAAGAGAAATTCTACAAGTGGATAACTGACCATTAAACCACTGTGCATTTGTGGTAGCTAAGATTTGGAGTCAGGGATTAGATGTGGTTTTAAAATCTAAAGTGTTTCCTCTTGCTAGCAGGATGAAGCTAATTCTAATATTGTCCATACCATTCATACAAGGTAACAAATTTGTTAGTTACAGAAAGCATTCAAAGAGCTACTAAGTAATACCTTGAAATAGAGGGCATTATGTTCTACATTCTGGGCATATATTAAGTACTCCTATGATAGGATTCATTTTTTCCCTCATATTTCAGGCATGTTTGTATTTATTAACCCGCTCCTTAAATATAAATTTAATACTTCCAAGAAAATTTTGTCTTAAAATTGTTATTTGATTTTCAATTTGCCAATTTCACCCTGTTGTTATTTGATATTTATTTCATGATAGTACTATGTTTTACATATCTGGCATCCAATGGAGTGTATTTAGATTGCAGAGCTAAATGTTGCATTATTTTTATTGTTCCATGTTTCCACACTATGCTTTGATAAGACCCACATGATCTGGGTCTAGGGAGATGTCTCCCGTTTGTTGTGGACCTTTTGGCAATTTCGTATTTTATTTGCCAGTGTCCTTTTGTGCCGGCTTAGCTTCTGCGGGCACAGGTGGCTGATTGAAGAAGCAATTAGCTGATGGCACTGCTGTCTGAGGGTGTGTGCAGAAATTTCATGACCACCTCCCGATGCAGACACCAAGGTTGTGTATGACTGAGGCTTTATGGAAATCTAGAGCAAGATTTTCAAGACTGATGCTTATAAATAAATAGATGGAATTCACACATCAGGTACACATTTTATGTGACATGTTCTACAAAAAAGTAGAAGATGAGATTTTTAAAGAATTTAGAGCCCTTAATCATATTTTTAGGAAAAAAAACCAAAAACAATTTAAGATGTATTTAAATTCTGTTTGACTCATGCAATGACCATATTGATTATCCACTGGCTATTCGGTACTGGGCTAGCTATTAAGGGGTAAAAGGATAACTGGAGGTCATTCATTCTTTCAAATTGGTCTCAGTTTAGTGGGAGTATACCCAGGATCGCCCAAAAACTAAGAATCAAAATACTCAAATAAAGCAAACATAAATGAAATACTACAGCCAGCCAAATTGGCTATGTATTCCATGGGTGCAAACATTCGAGGTTTGTTTCAAGCCCCGCATTGGTCCTCATTCCCTACCATTTGTATAGTGCTCATGCAGCATCCTTCTAAGACAACACACTTATTTTATTCAAGAGCAAGAAATACTTTGTGTTCAATAATTAATTCAAAGTGAACAGTTTTGAGCATGATACAAAGAGTATACTATAATCGTGCTTTCCTTGTAAAATGGCATTTGACGACTTCCTGTCTTGTATAAATCAATGATTACTATTAACACCAGAGTTTTTACTGGCATGTATGTGAACTCCACATTGAGTAAAACTCAGGAGCCAGTCTATAGATTTTGACTTTATTATGTATGGTGAATATGCTCTAGAGCAGCTTTGTGAAAAACAAATTCTGGAAGACTAATATAATTCTCCCCAGTACTGTACCATTCAGAACCATAAACAAAACCAGTGGGAGCCATGAGGCTTGTGTCTGATTTCCAAGGACTGGAGGTAACAGGACACAAGAGGGTTCATCAGCGTGCTTGGACGCAGTCCTTGGAGGGAAGATACCCGGTTTTGGGCAATGCTGGAAATGTGGAGAGACCTCAAGAGGAAGCCAGAGGAAAAGGCTGATGGCAGAAAAAGGGAGCGGGACAAAATAATTCTTCAATAGGAAGAGACTGGTGGGTGGTTTCACAATAAAAATAATTGATCAGATGACCCAGAATAAGTCATTTTCTTTTGTTTATTGAGAACTAAATGAAGGCAAAATGTAAAATTTTTAAGAAGGCACATTGGTTGATGTAAAAATTCATCCAAACTGTGATGGTTAATGAGTTCAAAACAGTCTAATGGAAATTCTTCTTTTTCATGAAAAAGTGTGAAGAACAGACAGCCGTCTTTCTGCTGATTTGGCTTTATACTTGTTTGAAGGCATGGATAAATATACCTATTTGAGTCTCCTTCTTATGACTCCTGTCTAATGTATGGGCTGGAGATTGAGGGTATTTATGACCAACTACTTTGGTGCTCTGATAAGAAAAATACTCAATAGTGATTCATAATTCCTACAGAGTTTGAAAATGAAGCCCATTCAAATAGAAGCTTTATCAATTTGTAAGAAATAGAATGAGCCTTGGAATTGGAGAGGATATATATTAAAACTGAATATTAGACATTATGTCCAAATTTCACATAATTTTATGTATTGTGGCATTTAATCGACTATGAAAAGCCTGCCATGGGTTTGATTTTCTCAATGAATCAACCAACATTGAATAGTTACATTATTTCATTAGTTTCTTGTCAAAACATGAGAGTGACTTTCTCCATGTTATACAGATATTTAAACCTCTAAAGATATTTTAAGATACAATGATTACAGAAATTTACATTTAGAAAGTGTAGTGTATTAACTTTAGTAATTAGTCAAGAGTGAAGAAGAAATTGGAGCAATTAAAGACAGAACTTGCCACTGGAAACATGAACGGATGATGGGCTCCATTCTTCAATCTCACAGTTCAGTGACTGAATATTAATTGGAGTCCCCTGGTTTCATCTATGACCAGAACCAGCAAGCTATTCCAAAGAAGCCAAGAACAACAGGCAGATAATAGTATTTCTTTAGACTAAAATTTATAAACTTAAAATTGTTTTCTAACAAAAGAGTTATTTTTAACCCACACTAAGAAAATTAAGAACTTGGTCAGACTTAATGTCATTCCTACTCAAAAAGCAAGTCCCACTTTGATTTCAATGTCTGCTAGATATAGTATAAGAGACAACGACATTGATATTAAGTACTGATATGTAAACAGATAAAGTAGAAACACGGATATGCATTCCCTGAATTAGTAGTGTTGTGATCATACCAGAAGCTAATTCTAAAAAAATATGAAAAAATTAAAAAACAGAAAGCTAAAACATGTCAAAGTTTAAATTCCTAGAATTAGTGGGGCTGCTTTATATTTGTATAAAGTTCCTGGTTATCAAATAATATTGTATGATAACCATACTAACAGATGTGAAGTTTGCACTTTCTTCATTTGGTCTTCTAAATGTGGAGTAAGAAGTGTCCGTGCCTCACATGAATATACAGACTAATTGAAAAATATGAAGATTAAAAGTTATGAAGTTTTTAAAAGTGTATGTTCTTAGTGAGTTTGCTAACACCAAACAATGTGTGCTATTTGCAACACACATTCACAAACACTGTTATCATGGCTAGAGTCCATGAAAAATTATCACTCATTTGCAATTAAACATGATTAACAATGCCATCTATTTGTTTATTCCATTTACTTATTTATTTGAAAAATAAATATTGAGCACTGAACATGTTCCTTGCAATGTTCTGGATTCTCTCATTGATTCCAAATGTCTTAATTGGGCTGCTAATAGAAAAAGAGTAAAAATATTTTTTATTATCTGTACGGTTGACATGCAACATTTTGTAAACCTGATTAGGATAAGAATTTTGTTGTTCAGTTTATGAGTTTACCAAATTTACATATCAGTAGTATATGAATTTAGAAGTTTGGTATGCTTATTGGTATTATGAAGGGATTCAATATATTTTAAAGAGTTACATTCAAACTGCAAATTCTAATCCAGGATTATATGTACAGTTCTTGTTTGTTTCTCACTTAGCTTCCTGATTACAAAATTAACATAAAGCCCAAAGGATAAATGCTTTCATTCTGAAAATATATCTTGGAAACATCTTGAGAAACCAGAGAAGAGATAAGAACAGCAAGATATCTAAACATCTTTTTGGATCCAGTTCAGAGTTGAGATTCAGTTCAAAACCTGTGACTTCAATTAAGCAGAGAAATTTGCCCCGAAGAATGGAAGTTGAATGGAATAACTGGACTGAAACACACTTCTTTTTTCTTTCTCGATAATGACATTCTGCCATTATGGTTAAAATAAATGTGAAAGTAACAGGTTTCTCATGCAGGATACAATGAAAGACCGTATCTGTGACTGATAGGTGTAAGAGTGGAATTTCTATAAGTGGGAATAAAACCTAGAAGAAAAAAGTAGCTGTCATATTTACATATGAGTAACACCTTCTAAGTTCTTTACAAAGTATCTCATCTAAAAAGAAAAATCTATGAGATGTGTTTTTATTCCTCTTGAATATAAAAAAAAACAACCCTGAGAATTAGTTAAGTATTTTGCATTAAGACAAATGGCTAGTAAGTGATAATATCACCATTTAAACGCAGCTATGATGGACTCGGTTCTGCCAATGGAAAGAGCTCATGGCTTTGGCTAGAGTGAGGACACTTCCCTCCGCGTCTACTGAATTATAGAATGATGACCTTTCTGGGCTCTGCCCATCTAGGAGGGCTCACTACTATTTAGTGACTGATAAGTTTAACTAAAATAATATCAATATATGATATTACAATAACAGATTTAGGCATTGTGAAGAATCATCAATTAATGCTAAAATGAGTAGCTGAAAGTTTGAGGAGTCACAAGATTTTTACAGTCTCAAAGTATCTAAGGACAGAAGACTACAGAGCAACAGAAGATAAATAGTAACTTTTTCATGGGGAAAGCTGGTCTGCATTATTTAACCAAATAATCAGAATCAACACTGCAGTCATGGGGTTAATTGACAGCATTTGAACTAAGAAAAACTCAATATCATTTCTGTGGTATTTCTGCCAAAAGTATGTAACCTGAATCTAATCATGACAAAACATCAGACAAACCCAAATGGTGAGACACATTACAAAATGTGTCTAATGTTCTTGTAAAGTATTAACATATTAAAATATATAAGAGACACAGAAAGTGTTCTAAATTAAGTGAAACCAGAGACAGGACAACCGAGTGAAACCAATCATCCTGGATTTTGTCTATAAATTGACATTACAGGGACAATTGGTAAAATCTGGACTAGGTCGGTATATTACAGAGTAGTATTGTATCAATGCTAATTTCCTGAGTTTGATGATTATACTGTGGTTTTGTGAAAGAATGCTTTGTTTTTAGGCAATATACAGGGACTTATTTAAGGAAGAAGGATCATCATATATGCAATTTCCTCTTAAGCATTTCAGAAATATCACATGCACATGTGTGGAGAGAGAAGGGCGGAATGGATAAAACAAATGTAGTAACATGTTAACATTTGAGAACTCTGAGTGTTTGAAAATTCTTCATAGTATTTGGAAACTTTTCTGTAAGTTTGAAATTATGCCAAACTAAAAAAGAAATTTAAGTACATATCTATCAGAGTGTGTAAACTGTCATTGATTATAAGAAATTAAAAATCATGAATGTTTGCAATTTGATAAGAAACCATTGTTCTTAAAAATCATGCAGGTAAAGTTCAAGTAAAACACTTGACTTAAAAATAATCAAATTTAGAGGCGCCTGGGTGGCTCAGTCAGTTAGACGCCCAACTCAATTTTGGCTTAGGTCATGATCTCAAGGTCCTGAGATCAAGCCCTGCGTAGGACACCCCCCCCCCACTCAGCAGGGAGTCTGCTGGAGATTCTCTCTCTCTCCCACCCTCTCTGCCCTTTCCATGGCTTGCACTCTCTTTCTCTCTCAAATAAACAAATAAGTCTTTTAAAAAAAGTCAGATTTATATACCTAATATACCAGTTCTGTTATAATCACTACTGATCATCATTTCTTAAAACCTTGCTAGCTACTTCATCTGAAGATGTTGATCCTTTCTTCTCATGAAATCTTGGGGGAGGGAGACGTACTCAAAAGAATACTCATGATAATATATTACTACTAATAACAAATTTTATTGACTTTTACTAAAAATAGGAATGTGTTAAACATTTTATATGTACTGTTTCATTTCAGCTTCAAATGTCTCTAAGGGTAGGCAATACTACTCTCCCCATTGTATGGAAAGCAACTGAGCCTTAGGGATTTTGAATAATTTTCAAAGTCAGCTAGTTAGTAAACTGTAATGTGAGAAAGAAAGACAGGCCCTGCTACACTCACTGCTGCTGCAAATACCTTCAGGAAGAGCTTCATCCTGATTCTTTCTGACTTAGGCTACATTTGTATTTTCTGAATGTTCAACTGTATCTTCTGATGCAGTTATTTCTTAAATTAGTAGTATTAATTATTCTTTAAGTTTCCACATTGAGATTTTATTTCAAAATATGACAAATCCTTTAAAGCTTAGAGTCTTTTATCTTTATTTAACCCATAGTGAACTTTTAATTGCAAAACTTGTGTGGCTGTTACCCATCATTGCTCTAGGTTCTTTCAAACTATATCAAGCTTTCCATATTCCCGTCTTCCTTGTCCAAACAGCCTGTGGTTGGTAAGACATTTTGAGACAAGAGCTATATAGAATTGATCAAAGTTTATTCATTCATTATCCCTTTCCTCCCTGAACTTTTAAATCAGCTTTTTTAAATCACACTTTTTTATTTTTATTTTTTTCATTATGTAGCATTTATTTATTCATTTATTTATTTTTTATTATGTTATGTTAGTCACCACACATTACATCATTAGTTTTTGAGTGGTGATCCACGATTCATTGTTTGCGTATAACACCCAGTGCTCCATGCAGTACGTGCCCTCCTTAATACCCATCACCGGGCTAACCCATGCCCCCACCCCCCTCCCCTCTAGAACCCTGTTTGTTTCTCAGAGTCCAGAGTCTCTCATGGTTCATCTCTCCCTCTGATTTCCCCCCTTCATTTTTCCCTTCCTTCTCCTAATGTCCTCCAGGCTCTTCCTTATGTTCCACAAATAAGTGAAACCATATGATAATCGACTTTCTCTTCTTGACTTATTTCACTCAGCATCATCTCCTCCAGTCCCATCCCTGTTGATGTAAAAGTTGGGTATTCATCCTTTCTGATGGCTGAGTCATATTCCATTGTATATATGGACCACATCTTCTTTAACCATTCATCTGTTGAAGGGCATCTCGGCTCTTTCCACAGTTTGGCTATTATGGACATTGCTGCTATGAACATTGGGGTGCATATGGCCCTTCTTTTCACTACATCTGTGTCTTTGGAGTAAATACCCAAGAGTGCAATTGCTGGGTCATAGGATAGCTCTATTTTTAATTTTCTGAGGCACCTCCACACTGTTTTCCAAAGTGGCTGTACCAACTTGCATTCCCACGAACAGGGTAAGAGGGTTCCCCTTTCTCCACAACCTCTCCAGCTTTTTGAGGTAAAAATTTTAAAAAATATAAAATGTACAAGCTTTACAGGTACAGTTTAAGGAATCTTTTTTCTTTTTAAAAAGACTTTATTTTCTAGAGTAATTTTAGTTTTATAAAAAAATGTACAGAGAGTACAGTGAATTCTCATACAATCTCTCTGACCCCTGACAAAATTTCCCTTACTATTAAGATCTTACATTAGTGTGGTACATTTGTTAAAACTGATGAACCAATTGGCTGAAATCTGTAAATAATTTGAGTTCACTTTTTTGTGTTGTATAGTTGTAGGGGTTGACAAATACCATATATTCACCTTTACAATGTCATACAGAATGGATTTATTCTCCTAAAATTCTCCTGTGCTCTGCCTATTCACCTTCCCCCACTTCTGACAACCACTGATCTTTATACTATCTCTACGGTTTTGCCTTGCCAGAATGTCATAGTGTTGGAATCATACAATATATGGCTCTTCACACTGGATTCTTTGACTAACAATCTGGGTTTAAGGCTTTTTTTGTGTCTTCTCATTGTTTGATGGCTCATTTATTTTACCGTTGAATAATATTCCACTGTATGGAGGTACCACTCAGTTTATCCAAACCACATAGTCAAGAATATCCTACTTGCTTCCAATTTTTTGGTAATTACAAATAAAGCTGTTGCAAATGAAGTTGTTTTCAATTCCATTGATTTCTGCTATGATTTTTTTTCTTCGTTCTCTTCTGCATCTTTTGTATTTAGTTTGCTCTTCTATTTCTATTTTCTTATGGTAGAATCTTAGATCATTGAATTGTAGATCTTCTTTTCTAATATATGCAGTCAATGCCATAAATTTCCCTCTAAGCAGTGCTTTTATTGTTTCCCACCAATTTTCATAAGCCATATTTTTATTACATTTAATTCAAGACATTTGTGATTTCTCTTAGAATCTCTTTTTTGAGCCATGTGTTATTTACAAGTATGTTTTTCAATCTCCAAATATTGGAGGGGGGGTTTCTAGCTATCTTTTTGTTATTCATTTCAAGCTTAATTCCATTTTAGTCTGAGAGCATTCTTCATATGATCAGTGTTCTTTTAATCTTTTAAGGTCTGTTTTACAGCCCAGGATCTGGTCTGTATTAGTACATGTTCCACTGGAGCTTTAGACAAATATGCAATCTGCTCTTGTTGGATAGGAAGGTCTATAAGTGTTGATTAGATGCAGTTGATCCTTAGTATTTTTGAGTTCAACTCTGTCCTTACTGATTTTCTGCCTGTTGGAGTGGTCAACTACTGATAGAGAGGTGTTGAAGTCTCCACATATGAGAATTTCATCTATTTCTCCTTGCAGTTCAATCAGTGTTTGCCTCATGTGTTGTGACATCTGTCAAGTGCACTTCCGTGTTAATGATTGTTCTGTCTTCTCGGAGAATTGATCCTTTGTTCATTACGTAATGCCCTTCTTTATCCTGATACGTTTCCATGTTCTGCTTTGTCTGGACATCAGTTTATTTTTCCATTCATTCATTCATTCATTCATTCACATATTTATTGAAATAGTGGCATTCTGGGCACAAAGCCTATGGCAAGCCTTCCTTCACTGGACATTTGATTTGGCCACACAGGGAAGTAGGGATTAAAGCAAAGAGGAGCTGGATTTCAGGTATTAGAAAGTGACACATGGGTTGATTGGTAATGACAGAAATTATGATTGCATGTCCTCGATTGTATAGTTGAAGTGGAAACTTTTGTGGTTATGCTATAGACTCTTAAGTACACTCCCTGCCCCATGCCTTCAAAGGAATAAAGTAAAAAGTTGAAAGCAGACCCACGTCTGAACTGTGGGCATACCTCTGTAAGAAACGAAGTATGAGAAAAAGTGCTCACTTACACTATCATGTAAACTCCATATCATAATTCACTTTATTTTCCAACCAAAAAAAACCCCATAAAAATAATGTTGTTCTGATTGTTTTAGTCATTGATAGCATGTATATACTAAATATGAAAAAAAACCCACACCTTTTTATAAGAAATTGGGAACCATTTTAAAACTAAGAAAATGACCAGGGAACCAATGTCAGAATTGGTATTTTATTGAAAAAATTTTTTATTATTGATATACAATGTTATATTTTTTTCAGGTGTACAGCATGGTGATTTGACAATTCTATACATTACTCAGTGCTCACCATGATAAGTGTAGTCGCCATCTGTCACAATAGCACATTATTACAATATTATTGATTATATTCCCCATGCTATACTTTTCATCTCTGTGACTTATTTATTTTAAAACTGAAAGTTTGTACCTCTTAATCCCCTTCACCTGTTTCAGTTTTATTTTTTTAAGTGAAATAACTACATTTGCCATTAATGTATCATTTATAAAAATTTGGAAGGTCATGTGATGTAATTCATAAGACTGAGGAATCACTGACCTCTACCTCTGAAACCAGTAATACATTATATGTAAATTAATTGAATTTAAATTAAAAAAAAACAAATATGGGCATCTGGCTGCCTCAGTTGGGAAAGCATGTGACTCTTGATCTTGGGGTCATGAGTTTGGGCCCCACATTGGGTGATGTGATTACTTAAAAAAAATAAACTTAAAAATTTGGAGACATCTGAATAATTACTGATGAACAAGTAGCTAATTAGATAAGGCACACACTTCAAGTAAAATTAACCTAAATTGGTGGTGTGAATAGTTCCCTTCTAAAGAAAATGCTGATCATCCTCAGTTTGTAAGTGTTAAGGGTTAATATTTAAAACTGATGGGATTGATAGATTATTGAAAATTTAAATAAATGACCTTTAAAAGGACATGTTCTCTTTTTATTTGTTTTTCTTTTTTTCTTTTCAATATTTTATTTTTTTAAATTTATTTTATTATGTTTTCTTATAGCTTGCATTTAATGATTAAAGTGAACCAATGAAAATGCAACTAACGTAGTCATAAAGTAATGTATTTAATGAAAGAAATAAAACATATTCTTTGATCATCCTGATACCATTCATTAAAAAAATAGTGCACGTCTGTTCTAAGATGATTAAAAGCATTTATATAAATTTGAAAAGGGGTTTCTTTATATACTTGTTTTTCAAGGAGGGGCCATTCACTTTACCTATGTAAATTTGACTCTAAATTATGAAGAGCCTAACCTGATTAAAGTAAGGCTAACCTCAGATACACCTGAATTTAAGAAAGCAAGAGTCTACACATTTTCATCTGTAGAATAATTATTTGTATTACCAAGGAATTTGTGCACTTCAATTTTATGAAAGGATTTAATTATTTTCAGTTGTAGACAAACTTCTAAGAAGGTCTTTATTAAAAAAAGATTAATACATGAACCGAAATGTTCAATCTAAAAATTCAAAGCATGAAACTTTTAAACTCATGTAATAATGCTGACATCCAAAGAAAAAATATAACATTATACATATTAAAAGTAAAATAAAAATTCATGATGAGATAAATATATTCGTAAAATTGTAGTGCTCACTTACAACTGCCTCTTAAGGAGTAAATTGATGTCACATTATAAGTCCCTTGGCCCTGAACCATTCCCTTGAAATTCCACCAGCAAAAATACATATATTTGGCTTTGGTAGGTTTTAAAAAAATTCTTTTGTTCTGAAAATGTTTTAAACTATACAAAAATGCAGAGGATAGCATAATGAAACAGTCTGCTTGTACTCCCTGTTCATCATAACATGCATTGCATAAGTACTTTAGGATATAGAGATAGAATTCTGCCCATAGAATTTCCGGTCTTTAAGGATTACTTAATAAAATTATTCTAACAGGGACTAATACATATTCATTATTAATATCACAATGAAATCAAAAGTAGAAGAAAATGATGTCCCAACCAATCAATGTTGGAGGACTGGTAGTGAGTGGTATCAGCTGGAGATAGCACCGGTCAATACCTTACACACTTCACAGATTTGACTGTTCTGAACCAGGCTTGGGACAAGACACAAGGATCAAAACAGAGAATATTCATGTGCGGCCAGCCTAGTTAAGCTTTTGCTCTTCCATTGGACAGTCTGCAACTGCAGTGGCATGACATGGGATAGGAGTGGGCTACATCCCAAGGAGGAAGTGCTTGCTGCTACCACGGGAAGAGGGGATGGTGGTACCACTGCTATCTATTAGGGGGGTGAGGCAGGGGATGGTGGTACCACTGCTATCTATAGGGGGGTGAGACAGGGGTATCCTTTTGCATCCACAGAATTTGAGGTTCTCATAAGTTGGGTACAAATTGGTATCTAGCACTTAGAATTGTGAGTGTGGATCTCAAGACAGTGCTCTGCATTTGCCGTATCTGGGAAGTTTTTTGGGAATAATCAAGGGTGTTTAAGCAGCAAGATGCACCTCAAAAGTAGAAGAAAATGAGACCTGAAAGATAAGTTGGTATAAGAATGGCTTGTCAAGCACTGGGTCAGAATTTTGTTGTTAATATTTAAGATGAACTGCACCCTTCTTTTTCGTTTTTTAAAGATTTATTTATTTGACAGAGAGATAGGAAGAGAGCACAAGTAGACAGGCCAGGCAGGCAGAGGGAGAGGGAGAAGGAGGCTCCCCGCTGTGTGGGGAAGCCTGACATGGGGCTCGATCCCAGGACCCTGGGATCATCACCTGAGCTGAAGGCAGCCGCTTAACCAACTGAGCCACCCAGGCGCCCCTGAACTGCACCCTTCTAAGTTCAGCTTTGTTCTGTATTTCCACATTTCCTCATCACCAGCATAATAGTGAATGCTTCCTATGAGTGATATTCAAAAGAGGTTACAAAAGGCAGAAGAAAAACCCTATTTTATGTTGCCAGCTGTAAACAAGATCATGGGCATTTCTGGAAAGGACCCGAGGTTTGGCCAGTGGCTTCAGGGTGGTACTGAGGATAACACACTCTGGGATACAGTAACTGTGGTTGTTTGCTGCAGCTTCTCTGTGATTCCTGCAAGTCCAGATTTCCTTTTGGTTTTGTTTCTGTGTGTTTGTTTTTGTTTTTAATTGAGTAGTACCATGATCAAGCTTGCATTTAGTAAGAGCTCATTGGTCACAGGAAAATATGCAAGATTTAGGCAAAAGGCATTACTCATATCTACTTTTAATATTTAGGTGTTGGTGAGCCATTTGAAGAATCCGTTTGGAAGAGGGAGAACTGCGAATTGATAGAAAGTCTTGGGACTGAGATGACGGTAGGTTAATTGCAACTTTAATGGAAGTCTCATGTGATGCAAGACACATTTTTATCTGCGGAGCTATCTGGTTTTCAAAAGCATGAGAAAACAACATGGATGGCTGACTGATAAAATCTATGAGAACATGATTTGGGGCAAACATGTTAATACATCAATATGACAGTGTAAGGAGTGGGATTTTAAAAGACGTTATATTTAAATATTGGGCAGAAACCAGCAAAATGAAATTTTACAAGTATATGATTTTTTTTCTCCCAAGTACGTGTTTCTAGAGAAGTTTATTTGTTACATACTCTTCCCAATCCCAGTCTGAGTTCTCAGTAAATGCTCATTCTTGTCACTGTTTTATCAATGGTCTTTAGGAGAAATATTCACTGGTTTAACAACATTCTTGTCCCATTACTTACTGTCTTGAGATGCTGAGGCATGCTTTGACATGCTCTCTCATATACTTTTGTGTCCTCAGACAAGGGAGGATACTACCGCCTTAGTCTCAGTATTGAAATGCAACTAACGTGACACGTCGTCAATAATTTGCATAACGTTCATCCCACTTTTTGGAACCTCTTCTAAGGAAGTACTTCAAAATGTGAGAGACAAAACCATATGCATAACTGTTTTCCAAAACAGGCTATATAAAATAATGAAATACTATAAACAACCAAAAAGAGTAAGAGCAGGAGAGAATTAGAAAAAATATGTATAGCACAAGACACATTGTGCTCTTATTCAAAATGGTGGCTGTGAAGAAATGCAGCACTGTGCAAATGTTTATATAATAGTAATGGTTTTGAGAGAATACAGAGTTATATTTTTTCCTCAATTACAATTGTATAAAATTTAAATTCATAGGAAAAATACTGGAAGGAAATACATAAAGTTATTAACCTCACATTAGAATAGAAGTGTGATAATTTTTAAATTTTATTTTATCTAAGCTGTAAATACTATATTACATATATATGCACTTTTACTTCTATCTGTTTATATCTGTTATATATATATATTATTGTATATGTTGTATGGTACACACTAAACAACACTACCCTAGCGAGTTCTGTAGACAGAAATCCCCCTCCCACCACGCATTTTCTTCCTGTGCCCTGTCTTTATGCCATTATTCAATCCTGTGTATGCTTTTATGTATCTGCCAATTTTCACAATGAAATTTTAATTTCCCTTGAGGGAAAAATTTAGGTTTTATTTTCTAAGGCCATACTTTTGCAGTGCTTTGCACAAAATGTGCACTCCATAAATACTTGTTAAACAAATAAATTATGTGTCAAAACCATACATTGATGTAAACATTTTGATTGAAAAACAACTATCCTCCTAAGTGAAACATGCAGCATGAACTACATTTAAATTACCAGCAAGTTTCAATTTCAGGTCAGTTTGTTTAAAATGAAAAAAAAATTAAATCAATAAATCAATAAAGTAGAAAATATGACCAATCCATGGTAGTATAATATAGTGGTCATTTGTCGTGTGCAGAACCAATCAGACATTTTTAACAGACCCTTAAGGAATTTTTTATTTTAAAACCTTCAGAGAAAATTTTCATCTAGAGACTAAGGAGGAAGAAAAACTATAAATATCTATGTTGGTCATATACAAATTCATCTTGAGTTCCTTATATGTGACTTAACAGAGTATTCTGACAATGTAGCCCAGACACATTTTTTAAAAATAAGCAAATATTTACAAAATGAAAACAAATCTATGTAGTTGTCTATGTAAAAAAGATGTATCACAGACTATTCCAATAATCAAATGAAATATTGGATGGATATCTAATACATGTACCAGTTTACATAAGTGGAAACAGTTCTGCAGGAAGTGTGTATTCACTTATGTCTTCATAAATGTTCATACAGCCTTCACCTTCCCTTTCCCCGGGACACACAATGTGAATTGTACAAGTAGCATAAGAGCCCAATAAGCGAAACCGCATTCTTCGGATCTAACTGTCATTAATCATTAGTGATCCTGGGTCAATAAGTATCTGACTTCGATAATATGAAAGATAATATGTTTCTCCCAAAGACAATGGAATTTCTGAAGCAAAATAACCTCCCTTAAGAATACAGAGACTGCAATACAGAATAGAGCAGATGATGAAGAAAGTGGTAAAGGAGATCTACGTGACAAGATCTGTTAACAATGTGCAATGTGAAAACAAATGTGTACATATATACTTTTTAGAAAACAGAATCAAAAGATTTTGGTAAATTCATCAAAGAAGAGATTCTTAACTGGAATTTTCCCTTGATACACCTCCTTGGGTCTTAATACATATTTTAGCAATTAACCCTTTAGGAACTATCTGAGCAAATATCACCTTAAGATTAATATTTTAATTTGTATTACAATTGAAATGTTAATTTTCTAGAATGGAGTCCTATTGGGCTAATACACATGGAACAAATACCATACTAACTTACATAATGGGCTACATTCAGCTAGGAGATTTTTAGCTGATGCCAATGACGGAGGTTAAAGCTCAAATAGGGACAATAAGCATCTTTAACTTCATGGGGTGTGGAACATCAGTGTTTTAGAATCAACAACTTGAGACTAAATTATGTTATAGTTATATGACTCATATATAACCCTGGCCTGTTTTAATTTTAGTGGACATAATTTTTCTTGCATTTAAAATAAGGCAGCGGAATTGATAAGGTTCAAAACATATGGCTTGCCATATGTTAAATCATATTTTATAATAAAAAATTATGTGACTAATATTGTGGGTTTTATGTAAAACAGGTCTCCTTGGCAACAAACACATCTATTTGGGAAATTCAAGATACACCTAAAACACCTAAAGGAACAAACAGCATATAATAGGTGCTAATATGATGATTGGGATCTTTTGGATTGCAAACGTCAAAAACACACTAGCTACAGTAAATACATGTGCTGGGTGGAGTGAAATAAGGGTGTAAATATATACAAAAACACATAAGAAAACATTTCTGTGGGCTGGAACTGGGGCACTGCCCATTTACACTCAGACTGCAAAGGCAACTGTAATGAAGCAACTTCCTTTGGGTGATCCTAGAGGTCAGTCTTTCTCAGTCTCTGTCTCTGTCCCTCTCCCTGCCTGGCCGGTGCCACTGTGGAATGGCCAGCTCCTTTCTGTGGCACTCAGTCCTGAAGGTGGGCCAGTTATAGGCAGGGCTTCAACCTAACTGCACTCTGCCCCCTGGCTTCTCCAGCATGATTTCAAATCCCTCTCCATCTCAGGGCCACTCCACTTCAGGGTCCTCTCCCAGGGAGAGCAGGCTGATGGGTAAATGTGGTCTTAATGGCTTGCTCCCTTGTAGGACTGTAATTTGAGCAGACTTACCACAGATGGCTGGCCAGAGGCCCACAGCTGGCTTCCCCCCCGGTCCCTGGTCCAGTGAAGGAGGGCAGAGATCTTTAGCTCTCTCAGTCCACACACTGCCTTTAGTACCCCCCCAGTATTTGCATGGTGCTCCGTTCCAAAATAAATATAGCTCTGTTCATTAAGTAGTTAAGTCCAAAAAATGCAATACACATTTATATCCTAACAACTTAGGGGCCATTGGAAAAAATAACACACATAAACAAAGAAAAATATTATTTTATCTTATAGTTAATTACCATTAGTGGAAAATGTGCACCTGTTGGGAGCTGTGCAATTTCTCTATCTTCATTTCTTGATTCACATTTTCATTGTACATGCTTTTAATCACACCAACCATTCAAACTCCTGCTTTGCAAAGAGGTGCCATTACTGAAAGGATTATAGTGTGATCTAATACTGAAACTATTAATTATGTAAGTTAGTATTGTAGCAGTGTTTGACAGATGTCAAGTATCTCAGTTTCCTTCAAAGTTGGAAATATCTTGTGGTGTCCTATGAGTTTGGTTGGTCCCCAGGGGCACCTTCATGCAGTTTCTGAACCATGTTAAGATAAAGATGGTAGATTGCATGATACACAATAACTTACATATGAGTAAATCAACATGATTTTTTTTTTCTCAGAAGGGATTAATGGGCATGGCAGAAATGCAGAACATTAGAATAGTTCAATTGAGCTAATTATTAGGAACATGTAACAGTTGTAATAAAAGTTGTTAGAAAAATTAATCATTGAAGAGAATTCTATGGGAGACTTCAGTCTGAAAGGATGGATAAAAAGTATGTTGAGATGAGGATAGTAGGTATGTCAAGAACTTAAGGAAGCCAGAGTAGTGGCAAGACAAGAAAGGGTGACCACTCAATGCAGCTTTGAATGAGACTGCTCTGCCAAGGGTGTAAATATTGAGTCAATGTTGGGGAGAGGCCAATGGGAATCTTCTCTGTAACCCAGTACAAGGTGACGAGGACTTAGAATTCATTAGCCAGGGTCTGGGGGAATGAGGGAAGGAGACAGAGCTGGGGAGGCTCTCCCTCTCATTTCCCTGAGACTTTGTTCCATCAATCAATACTTTCCCCTTATTTCCTATAACTTTGTTGTTGTCTCTCTAATTGCTTCTTTTCTGTCAGCAGGAGCATGGACCCACTGAAATCTGACTGCTTGTTACTCCTACAAATGATGCATGTTCTTGCTCAACATTCTCCATGCTGCAGAACCCCGTGGGTGTTTCTTGGTCACTCCCCTACCACATTCTCAAAACCCTGCATCTGCTTCCTGTCTCCTCTCTGGACACCCTTTCTTCATCTCCTTTGTGGATTTCTCCTCTTTGTTAGTTCTTTAAAAATGCATTTTCTTTACAGCCCAGTTCCAGTCCTCTCCTCACTCTGTAAATGGAGCCCATCCTCAAACTGGGTTGTCCTTTTACTTACTAGCCCTTTCTCCAGTCAGGCTCCTGCTTCGCACTTAGACTCAGCCATACTGAGCCCACTGCCATGCTTCAACTGACCATGTTCTTTTATGCTTCTTGCACAGTGTTATTTCCTCTATCCTGGACTAGCCACATAACCTGTACGGACCAATGCAAAATGAAAACACGGAGCTTCTTGTCCAAAAACTACTATGAGTTTCAAGATGGTGACATCGGAACACTAAGCCAAAGCATGAATCCTTTCTAAGTGAGGGCCGAGTGCCTACTGAGGTCACACACTGCCTTATCTTCTCCTCACCCTTCAACGCTCATCTCAAGCACTCCCTCTCCCAGGAAACCTGCCTGACCAGCTGTCTCACCCATCTAAACCCACTTTCTCTGTCTCCCACTCCTCTGGGTACCTGAACCCTGGTTCTCATCACTGTAGATGCTGACCTCCTGACTGAATGGGAGGGTCTTAGTAGCAGAGATTGTGTGTCTTTGTATCTCCAGCACTTTGGACCATGCTTAGTAAAATTCAGTCCAAAGTGAATGCAGGTAATATGGAGGGGGCAGAGAATAGAAAGCAAAATGTACAAGGACATAGATTTGGATGATGAGAAAAAGAAAATACAAATCCAAAGATATGATTCCATGTGAACTGTATGACAGTTCAGGGAGGCAGAATGGGGAGGAAAATTCCGAGTTGAGGGAAGTTGATAATACAGCACAGAACTGGTGGAAAATCCAAAAGTCTGACCTCTACTTAAATGGCCCTTGTTGAATTTGTTTTGAAGTTTACATACAAAATTCCAAATGAGAAACAGGAGCATAACCTTACATTTCAGGTAATCTTACTAAAAGCAAAACTAAAAACACAGCTTCTCAGGTGTGTTCCTGTTAAGCACCTGCTTTTTGTCCTGGTATAAGGAGGGGATTGTGTGCACTGAGGAAGAAGAAGTAGTGTGTTGAAGAGTCATGAAATCTTCTAGCATGTATTTCTACCATTCGCCCATCTGCTGCCCTACGGACATTTCCAGGTAAGACATCTTGCGGGGGGAGGTGTGATGACCAGCGTGTCACACTCCGTGGTGCCACCACAGACCACTGCATGCATTTCTCATGCACATGATGGTATGGCTGAATGAGCAGAGTGGTACAATCAGGGCCAGGATAATCTACACACCACAGTCAGAGCATCATGGTGATTTCCTTGACATTCAGTCTAAATTCCATAAAACACATGTCTCGTGAAACCTGTATTTAAAAATATCTTGCATTTGATCATCCTGCTATCAAATTGGCTGCAAGTGAGCCTCTACATTTTTTAATAAAGGAGCATGCTGTTGGCAGTAATACCACAGCAAGAGTCCAGAACACTATGCCAACATCATCAAATTTCTCAGAGGTGTAGTTTTATGCAACAAATCTGTCTGCAGAACCTGAGAGGGGGGAAACAATCACAGGCAAATGAGTTGAAAACCGTTAATGTGAGAACAGTTATAAATTGTGTGTGTTGTTAGGTGCTCTACGTGATTGTTAGATTTTTTTAAGTGTAGAAAATAATCAAAAGTAAAGAAAAACAAGAGAAATCTGTGATTGTCAAAAGAGCACACTGGCTTTCTCTGGTTGGTCCAGAACTGGGGGGCAGAAACAGGGTAGATGGTCACTGTCGTCTGGGTCCTGACAGTTCTAGAATGATCGATCCCTGCACAGGCTGCAGGTCAGAGTCCCACTGCCATGTGTGGTCTGGGATTGTCCACGTGTAAATTCAGTCTCTTGATGACAATTAATTCTCAAGAAGACCTCATGAGTAGTTGTATTTAACACTGAAGACTTGTAGGGTTTAGGATATGATGGGAGAAACGGTGAAGGGCCCAGGGTCATTTTTGAGTGCCTGCTATGTGACAAGAACTACTCATAGCACTTATTTTTATATATTTGAAATTGAAAATAAAAAATTTATATTACTCACATCATCTTGTGGTTGGAGAAATGGACTCACAAGAATGCAGATAGAAAATGGCAGAGTAAGTGTTGATTTTATTTGGTGGAAGAGGGCTTGCAATGATTTCTAATGCTCCATATGTGTATGATTCTATTATGAGAATATTGGTGTAAATGTATTACAGTGCTTTAATCATGAGTAACGAATAACCCAACTCCATCTTTCTCCCACAACAGAGGAGATTTCCATTCCAGGACAATGCTTACAGTTGGACCCAGACATACAAGGAGGTCACCAAGGCGCCGTTTCCCTAAGTGTCAGCTTCCTTCTGAGGCTGATGGTTCTTCTGTGGCTATAATGTGCTAGCTAACAACCAACTGCCCTTTGGAAGACAACGGGTTTCCTCATCCACAAACGGGAAGGAGATGGAGACATAGATTACAGAGGGAGAGAAGCTTTCCTACTGTGTTTTTTTTCTCCTCAGAAATGCTAAGAAACTTTATTTTTCCCCAAGGAGAGGGAGGAATGGATATTGAAGAAGCAACGAGTGTCCAATTTAATAAAAGAGGAAGACAACCTTCTTACGTTAGTATTCATATTGTGAAAGAGTAAAGAGGATACTATCAATGAAGGGACACTGTCACCTCAAAGAATTTCTAAAGGGTCAATTTCTATGATTTCTTCAAAGCTTCGAGATATAAGATCCTAACTTTTAATGTTTTAAGAGATTAACATTATTCTGATTAATATAATAAATTCATGCCCGATGCTCCCCCTGCCTTACCTAAAAAAAAAAAAGAAAAAGAAAGCAAAATTTAAAATTGCTACAATCTCTGTGCTCAGAGAAAATCACAAATAATATTTTTGGTATGTTTCCTTTCAATTTGGCATATGTGCATATTATATTATTATTTAAAGGGCCTATACTCAGCTGTATTTATGTATCCTAACTCTCAGGTTATAATTCACTAACATTGTAATTCATTGTAATATGCAATTCACTGCAATTTGTTATCCTTATTTTTCACATTATTTCCAGTGCTTTCAAATGAATGTTTATTTCATTCATTCTAATTCAGTAATACCCAAATTTAAGGCTATAGGGTTTTTTTTAACATGGCGGTGACCACAGTGAGCATATTTTTATAGAGTTCTGACTGTTGATGTTTTACAGTCCTCATTCCTCTTTTATCCAATAATTAATTGGAATAATGATTTACAATACTAAAATGCTAGAGGTCATTTTTTGGTTATGTGGAATTTTATTATTATTTTATTGCATTGTGTTCTAGAAAACATGGCATGTGAAATTTCTCCTTTGGGGAAAATTGATCATTTGTTACATAAAATGTGAGGTATTCCTTGGATGTAATGTTATATCATTTTTTGTGACATTTCCATGGGGCATAGAAATGAAGTTCTTATTCCTTGAGGATAGTGTCCAATATGTGTTTCATAGGCTGGGGTTTTGGAAGCAGATCCCAAGATGGGGTATTGCATGTACACTTATATTAGGGGTTGATGCCTAGGGGAGGAAGGGGAGGAAGCAGGAATGGGCTGAGGGTAGAGTCAGAGTGTACGCAAGTCCAAAAGGAGGGAAGCTCTGGAGCCAGGACTAGCCCTGAGAGTTATTCAGAATTAAGGGGAAAGGCCAGACTTTATACTCCCCCATAAGTCACTGGAATTGGCTGCCCCCAGGAAGGTTTTCCCTGGAGCAAGGAGCTCTGCAGAAGAGGCAAAGCCTGAAGGAGTTGACCAGTAGATGCTGACTACTGACAGTGGGGGCAAAAAGTCTACCTTAGAAGAACAATGGATCTTCTTTGTGTTGATCACCCTATAGTAGAATATCCTCATGAATTCTATCAGACTTTCTATATTCTAGACTCAGTATTTATTGTGTCTACTGGATTTATAAAAAACTCGGGAAAATGTGTTGAAGTTGTTATATTTTTTATCAATATCACCTTACATTTCTTTTAAAATAATGTTAAAGCTTTTCAACTCAAATAATTTCAGCTAACAAAAAGGTTGAAAATACAAAAAAATTCCCATGCACCCTTCACTCAGTTTCTCCATTATAACTACAACATCATGAGCAGAAAGTTAACATTAATAAAATGAAATGCTATCCACTAATCTACAGATCTTATTTGAATTTTGTCAACTGTCCAACTATATTGCTCTTTTCCTTGCTGTTGTTCCAGGAGAGAATCCCAGACCCCCATGCCTATTGATGATCTTGTGCCTCTAGGCTTCTCCAGTCTGGGAGAGCTTATCAGTCTTTATTTGTCCTTCAGGACACTGAAATTTGGAGATTTGAAGTCTACTCCTCAGTTAGGTTCCAGAATGCCCCTCAGGTTAGGTTCGTCTGATGTTTTGGTTAAATTCAGGTTAGGAATTGTTTTATAAGGATGCCACCTCAACGGTGCCTTTCTCAGTGCATTGAGTCGGGAGCAATATGGTGTTGATGTGTTTCATTACTGATGTTAACTTTAACTACCTGGATAAAGTACAATTTTAATTCCTCCTTTTGTCATTAATAAGTACCTTGTTTGGCAATATTTTAGAGCATATAAATATTTTGTTTCTCTTTATACTTTTGTCCACTAATGGTAGCATCTGTGGTAATTCTTGTTTGAAACGAACTTGATGGTAGTATTTGTAAATGATGACTTTCTATTGTCGTCATCATCCCTTCTATGTTTATATGTTGGAATTACATTAGAAGAAAAAGTTTTCCCTTCTCCCCCATTTATTTATTCTTTTTATATCAGGGGAGACTTATAAAATATCCGTTTGTTTATTTTATGAGCTATAATTCATTACTGTCAATTATTTTGTAGCTCAAATTGTCCCACATTCTCCTGGCATTTGTAAATATTTTGGTCTACAATTTTCTAACATGTTCTTAAGCACAACAATTTATGCTTTTTTAAGTTTTCACAATTTTATTGACCCAATAAAATTCTACTAAAACAGTGAAATAAATTTCTGCATGTATTTATATGATGGTTTAACAAACCCCATTGTTCTTTACCTACAGATTTTCAAAGTGTTATAAAAAGTGTAGTGAATCATTACATGTGCATAGTTCCCTGCTTCAGCGGTCTTGACTTACTACCTGTTCCTTCTGCATCTGTAAAAAATAATATAACCCCTTCTTCTAAAAAAAAAAAAAAAGGCATCAAAGTAGTAGAATAGTACAGATAAGACTGATCTATTCAGGTCAGCTTTAATCAGAATTGTAAAATCAGCAATATAAAAATAAATCTAGGAAAAATAAAATCTAGTTATAAAAAACCCAGCTGTCATGTGAATTGTAGCAAATTGTAATGTTTATCAAGAGAATATAGTCCTCATTTTTTTTAAAGTTTCCTGCCTCCAGCATGACTGTGTCTGGCAGTAATATTCTAAACCCTGTGTTGTTTCTATTTTCACTTGCGTGTAGTGAATCCAGTTCTTCGTTTTCCTATGCTAATGAGATTTCTCCCGTAGTTGTTATGTTCCTCTGGTCATTTTAATAAGAGGAAATTTGCACATCCACGCCTGTGTTACCATCTGACTCCAAGCTCCTTATGTTTGTTTTTAACAAATTACTATCTGTTAATACACAGACAATTTATGGGGGTGATGAGAATGAGCCTCTGGAAAGGGTATGGTTTGAGGTTTATAAAGTAAACTCAGCTCATGTTGGCCCTGGCTAATAAATCAACATCCAATGCTCTGCTATCAAACACTAATTAATGCTTCCTTTCCTCCCTCATATTAATTTCATGTCATTCCAAGTCTTTAGGGGAGAGTGCTTGCAGCTTTCAGCAGGAACACTCATGGCTTGCCAGAAATTTTTATTAACTGCAGTAAATGCAGTGATTTTGGACAACCAAATTTAGAAAAGAAAGATGAGTTTGGAAGACAGTTCCCCCCTTTGGCAAGTATGATATTTCAGGAACTCAATAAATCTTTTTGAATCTAATAGAACTGGAAATAATTTTTCACATCTTTTCTAATACTCAGATATTCTGGTAATCCAATTACAAGGACCCTTACATTCCAACATTCATATTAACACTAATTTCAAAATACAAAATAAGTTCAACAAATTAGTTCAGTAACCCTAGTCCTAAGAGGATATTTCACTCTCATGACAAGGACATATTTATACATAATTTATATTAATACATGGCTAAAATATCCTTTGAAATATTTAAAATTCTGGTAGCCAGCTGAATCTCCTATATACAATTATAAATACCTTTCTGGGATATTTTAAATTTTTCTGAGTTTACTGATTTTAAAGACCATTCATAAGTCATGTAATGGAATCTTTCTAAACAATATGGCATAGTGTGGAATTACATAGAAAGTCAGAGAACTACATAGCTTGAATGGCTGGTAATTATTATGTAAACTTAAACACCTTGGCCATTCATCATACTTTGTTATGCGTGAAATGTGAGACAGACACCCTCCTGCTTTCTTCCATGTATATTATGGAAACAGAAATAGTGTAAGGGAGGGAGGTCCCAAGGAGTGGTGCACTGCCTCAGACGCCTGCCCGGGCCTGCAGTGACGCCATCTCCCTGAGCCCACGACCAAAACCACACACAAGTCAAGGTAAGGTTTGGAGAGGATGGCCGTGAATGACAAGACTGCTTCCGTGGAGAGGAACAGCTTTCCTTGGGCCAGAAACAGGACAACGCTGGGTTCTCTCTCCAAACTAATGCTAGCTCCTGGGTGTGCAGATTTTTCATTTCTTTTCAAGCAATTTAGAATTTTGGGAGTGCTCAAAAGTTTTTAGATGTGTTATGACATGCTTGGAGAGTAGCCCTTACTACAGTCTCTGTTAAGATCTGAGAACTCTAGAGCTGGCAGGTCCTGCTGCTGAAGTGGGGAATGAATCAAAGGCCTGAAGTTGGCCACAACCTTGGGCCTGGGTGCTTTGGTGTTAAATATCCACCTGCCTGAAGCTGGCTGGGTTATTTAGTTCAAACTCAAGACCCATGGCTCCCTTAGGATGGTAAACCAAGATGGGCGAAAAGACTTGGAATGATGCGGTATAAACAACGTGCCAAAAGGAATATACTTGGTTGGGGAAACTATATCATTTTCACATCACCAAGGGAATATTTAGCATACCATAAAAGGTAAAGCAGCTTCCAGAAGTTAAAAATATGAACAGGGCGAAACACACCTACTCAGCAAATTGGGCTCAAGGTGTGTAAAGTTCAAAGAAAGATAAACTACTGTAAAAGTTGCTGGTCTAGGGTCACCATACCTCTTAAATGACAAGGTCCTGAAGGTGACTATAGGCATACACTTGGCTAGACACTGTTCATTTAAAAAGTAGATGCTCAAATAAATCAATTCTATTAGGAACCTTGAGAAAGGCAGAGAAAAGACATAAAGCACAGATCAATCTTTCCTTTAGGTTTCAATTTGGATTGCTAGACATGGCAATACGTGAAAGTATTTCACCTTTTAGTTTCTATTTTATTAGCAAAGTAGGCTTAAGAGTTCCCTAGATGTTATGTGGAACTATACAGATTAGGTACATTGTCATGACCTCTAAATAACCACAGAATCTTCTACTTGCTCAGCAGTATTACATTTCCCTACAGTTCCTACATCGACACAATGAGGTATCAAAACCATCTTCCTTGTTTCTTAAGAGAGTCCTCTTCAAAACTCAACTTATTAAGAAAGTGTTAATATTTCTAGTACTTGTGGGTTATATTAAAAACAGAGACTCCTGGAGGGAAATTTAGCTCAGAGGGTCTCATTCTCATGACTTTGAACTGCCTCCGAGAAGTGACACGTAAGACACATTGTTAGAATTTCTAGCACATTTTTGGATTTTTTATAGCACATAACACTGAATGTCCTGTGACAGAGGTATCTGCATTCTTGTTACGTCTTCCATTTCCACAAGGGTGAAAGGGGCTTAGAGTCAGGACCCTTGTTTCATTATTGTTTTATCGCCTGTAACAGCACTTCACAATATTTATTCCTTGATGTTAACAGGGTTTAAGAGGAATGAAAAAATCTATTCATGTAAGAATAGGGGAACTGTGTTAAGAAAATTTAAACAAATTTTAAAATTTCATGTCCTATGAGTCTTCAAAAGCTGGAGATATATATATATATATATATTTGAGTTTATTTATTAAGAATACATATAATGTCTGCTTTAAAATTCTTGTCTGGTACTATGGCGAGTGCTGTGAATTGTGTAAGACTGTTGAATCACAGGCCTGTACCCCTGAAACAAATAATACATTATATGTTAATAAAAAAAATTCTTCTCTGTTAGTTGAGATATCTGGTTCATCTCAGAACAGGCTCTACTCATTTTCTTTTCTTCTGAGACTGTGTTCTAGTTTTTGGATTCTTCGCATTGTCTGTTAACCTTAGATTACATCTCGGGTGTTGTGAATTTCAGCTTAAGGAGGTTCTCGATTCTATTACATTTCTCTGATGAATATTGTTTCATATACGTTAGCAGATAATTTGACTCTGTTTGAGCCACAAAGTCTACTCCTTAAGAGTCAACTCAGGTCTGAGTCAGATCATTTGTCTTTAGCTTAGATGATTATTTAGTCCATCCTACACATGGGTTTCAGAGCTCAGTCAGAGATGTGCGTGGAAAGATTTGGGTGATCTTCTCTAGCTCTTTCTCTTATGGGATTCTCTCCATCTCTTCAGCATTCACTTCCCAGCTCACTTGTCAGATGTCCCTAGCTAGATAGACCATGGGTGTCTTCCATATCTGCTGCCCTATGCCACCGTGCAGGCCACGGAATCTTTATAGCCATCAGTCTCCAATCCTCTTGGAAAGCATGTCCTCCTCACTAGGATCTTTCTTCTACTGTCCACTCTTCAGTGCCTTCAGGTAGCTGTTTTTTGTATTATGTCCAAGATTTTCAGTGGCTTTTTGCAGGGGATTACATGGTAGGGACTTTGTTAAACTTAAAAATAACATTCATCCATGTTGTAACTTATATTTTCACTTTTGTGGCATCATTAATGAACAGAATTCCTTAGTTTAAATGGAGACCAATGTTATTTTATTTTTATTTTTTTACTTTATGGTTATGGCTTCGTGTGCTCTATTTACCTGATCTGGGTACTTGAGATTTCCTTCTATATTTTCTTCTAGAAGATTTGGTGTTTTAACTTTCTCATTTAGAACGACCATTAACCAGAATTGATTTTTATATATGGTACGAGTAATTGATCAGAATTATTTTACCAGTGAAAACACTCTGATAACTCGATTTTTAAAAAAAATATAGTTAAGTAGCTATAGTTCAACGTAGCTCAGTAACTACACAGAAAAAAATTCTAAATAAATACTAAATATAAACCCATAATTTGTAAATTTCACTTATGATTAGCACTAATTCAAATATCTCCATGTTAGATACAAGAATCAAAAATCAGCTTGTCACCAATTAATCAGTCTTCAAGTGAAAGTACCAACTATGTTGGACTGTTAAAATGACATCAACAAAAATGTTTCAATCAAATTAACTTTTCTCAGCAACTAAATTAGGTTTATCAAGTCAAGCATGTAATTAGAATCCATTTCTCTCTGGTATATATACTTTACACATTAAGTATGCTTGAAATAGTTTCTATTTTGTGAATTAAAATAGAAGAGTAAGCTTTAGTCCTTTATCTTTATGAATGAAGCTCAAAACATATAAGAATTTAGCAGCCAATCTAGACACTTTTATTCACTGTATCTTAAAACAAGTAAAATTATATTATGTCTACAAGCTTACAATATATTTTTAAAGTACCCTATAATCTGTAGTGTCTCCTTAATTATCTTTTTATACATCCTTTTCTTTGTACAACGGAAAAATGTAGATAAGAGAGTGAAAATAAACAGCTAAGAAATAAAACTAATGATCAGAATGTTAAAAAGAGAGTAATGACAGATGTTACATTAATAAACAAAACCATGACTTTTATAAGTATTATTTAAACTTAATATTTATTAGTATCTCTATAAAAAGCTTAGCTTTGTAAAATACTATTTTTCCACTGAACTTAACATGCACATGAAATGCACAGTGGTTTTCCTGGCCTCACCTATATTTAATTTTAAGCTTTCTAAAAGTAGGTTTCTCTCTTACTCAGCCCTTTTTCCCCAACGGTAATATTTTTCCAAAGTACGCTTCATGACATTAACTATATGGCAAAAAGAAATTGTCTCGTCGGTTGTGAAGATTAAAAACTTCTATAGCTTGACCCCTAGATATATACAGTACTTTGTGATAAAATAAACCGAGTTCTTTATATGTGTGCATTCTATCTGCTGAACTGTATCTCAACGCTTCATTTTGATTAGGAAGAAAAAAATTCAAATCAGAGCATGTGTCAACACCGCCATTACAATTTCAACATTGGTTGACACCTGGATGCGGTCTCTGATCAGCGACCAGCACGGTAAGTGGGATGAAAAACAATAAAACCAATAACATGTGGTTAAATATCGTTGAAGAACTGATGGAAGCGAGACACGAACACAACGCCAGTGACTCCGCACGTTTCATACGGGCCTTCCCATGCTCTAACCCGCGTTTCTCCCACGTCCCTACTTCTTTCACCTGTACTTGAGTTACGGATGACGTGATGGGTGACGTCTGTGTCCACCGGGCATCAGCAGGTGCGCGGGGCGAGTGCACTCCGGGGGCGCCTGGGAGGGGCTTTCTGGAGGGGGACATTGGAGTCTCCATCTGAATTGCCTCCACATGCCCACAGGCCTCGTCCAATCTCTGAAGGCCTGCACCCAACCAAGAGGCCGACCCTTCTCCTTCCCCGCCTGCTGTCGCCACGGAGCGCGGCCTGCGCCACTGGCTTCACACGGAAATCACACGACGCCTCCTCTGGGGGCGCGAGCCCGACGGCCCTGAACCGGAGCTGCACCCTGTGCTCTCCGGTCTCCAGCTCCCCGACTCGGCCTCAGCTTCTGCTTGCACAGGAATTGACGCCTTACATAAACCAAAAATAAACCTTGTCAGTGATAAGGAGAGGCCTCACAGGCCGGCCGCATGGCGGGAGCAGGGAACCCAGCGCTGCGGGAACGACGCCCCACCGGCGACAGGAACCCGCGGACCGAACTCGATCTGCCGCACCTTCCGCCTGACATGGCTGGAAACACGGGCTCTGCAGGGGGGCGGCGGCAGACCTCAGAGGCTCATGGTGAGGGTGTAGGTCAGCTCCCAAATTCAGTGGACTGTTTAAGCAAGAGCACTGGTTTTGCACACACACAGCGCTTGGATAGTACCAGGATGCAGCCCACTGATCCGTGCAGGGGCGCAGCAGCCCAGGGTCTCCCCAGTTCCCACTCGGTCAGCCCCGTGTGTGTGGACAAAACCAGACGGTCCTGGAGAGGCTCGGGATGCTGGCGGGCTCCAGCGTCCCAGCATCCCCAGGAAGTCGGTCCTCAGCATGTTGCAGTGCGGGGCGCGGGAGCAGACGCAGTCGAGAAGGAAGGGGAGGACGGCCAGTTGCTGCAGGATTTGGTGTCAGTAAACTGATTTCAGATCGTATTGATATTCCTGATCCCAGTAATGCTTTATGAGGCCCAGCTGTTTTCACGGGCCTGGCCTCACAGGAGCCTGGCCCCATCATCGAGCTGTTAAAGGCCTGGTCCTGTGGTCTCCTGCGAGCAGCTCTGTTACCTGTCCTGGCCTGTCACCAAGTTTGCTGAGGTGGAGGCGGGCGTGGGTGGGAGTTAGGGGCTTACTCGCCGCTGGCACTGAAATGTCCTGAGCACCTGGCCTGGTGAGGCAGGCTGCGCTCGGCCTCCAGCTTCTGCAGATGGACTTTCTGCCACCCGGGGGCCCCCTGCTCCCTTTGTGCTCCATAGTCATCCAGTATGCCTCCCAGATCCCCAGCCCGTCCTCCAGTCCCAGGCAGGGAAACCGTTCTGCACAACCCACTGCCGGTGGAAGAGCAAGAGCTCCTTCCCTACTTGGGGATGGGGGTGGGAGTGGGCACTGCTCTCAGTTGCCCAGATCCCGTGGCACAAGGTCATTGCCTTGTGCATGAGCTACAAACTGAGGCCTGACATCCCCCAGGCTTCCCATTATATCAGAGGCACCAAGTGAAGATGATTAGATAGATGTATATTTTTTCAAAAAATATTTGAAAAAAAATATGATGTGCCTTTGTCATGGGAACAAACCAGAATGCAGAGGCAGAAGGAACATCAGCTGAGTCAGGAGAACTTGGGGATAAAGTCTTTTTGTCCTTCTGCAAACATTTTTCCTACTCTGTTACTTTGTGGGCACTGTAAAGAGGAGTGTGAATCTCAGGGTGGAGGATATGAGGAGTAGAGCCTCTGCCCAGGAGCTCCTGGCCCACTGTCTGGCTAGCCCTCTGCTGCTGGAGGAAGAGGAGAGCAAGAGGTATGAAGATCAGCTTCATCAGTGGTTGTCTGAAGACTCAGGAGCATTTATCAGTTCAACTTCCCCTCTTCTTTACCTTCCTCAGACACGGATTCCACTGTCTGCTAGATTTTTGACCTGTGATGCAGAATCCTCTGCACTGCCAGCCTTCAGAACGAAGGACAGGGAGCAGCTGCAAGTGTTGGTGGCAACAAGCACCTCTGACAGAACCTGAAGCCCCTGGAAAGGCTGATCCTGAGTTCAAGGGAGGAGAAAGTCGCCTCTGAGCTTCATCTCTCTGCACTGCTCCATGTGGTGGACATTTGAGCTGCCTGACCTGAGAGGGGAAGTCTCTCCAGATTTCTGCTTCTACTCAAAATAATGTTATTTTCAGATGCTTGATGCACTGTTGGAAATATGATTATTAATCATTCAAATAAAGCATTTGAATGTTAAAAAAGAGGGACATAAGATAACAAAAAGGGGTCAATTCTTCAAGAAGGCATAACAATCCATAATGTATATGCATTTACCAGCACAGCATCGGAGTATGTGAAGAAAAAACTGACAGAATGGTAAGGAGAAAGATTAATCCACTATTAGAGTAGGAAATTTCAACACAGCTTTTATCAGTAATTGACAGATAAAACAGGCACAAATGAGTAAGGATGTAGTTGAACAGCACCATCAGTTGACTGCCTGGACTTCAACAACAGAAGATTACACATTTTTTTTTTCAAGTTCACTTGGAACATTCACAAAGATCATATTCTATGGCATAAGCATATCTTAAATATAAACGGATAGAAATCATACAGAATAGGTACTCATAACACAATGGGATTAAACTAGAAATCAGTATCAGAAAGGTGGCTGGAAAACCTAAGATATTGGAGGTCCAGCAACACACTTTTAAATAATACATGGGTCAAAGAAGTCTCCAGAGAAATTAAGAATATTAAAAACTAAATAAAATCAAGTTTTTCAATTTGAATGAAGTTTGAATTTGAATATAAACCATCCAGAATTATGAGATGCAGGAAAAGCAATACTTAGAAGGAAACATACAGCATTGAATGTGTACATCAGAAAGTAGATACACCTAAAATCAATAACCAAAGCTTCCACTTTATGAAACTGGAGAAAGAAGAGGAATGCGAATCTGATGAGTGCAGAAGAAAAGAAAAATTAGAAAAGATATGAATGGAAACAGGAAAATATAGGAAGTCAATAAAATCAGAACCTGTTTCTTTTTATTGATGAAGATACCAATAAAATGGTAATCTTCTAACCAGTCTAAATAAGATAGGAAAGAGAAAATATAAAAGTTACTAATATCAGAATTGAAGTAGAGCTATCACTAATGATTTCATGGACATTAAAAGAATGATAGAGGAATATTATGAACAACTCTATGACATAAAATTTGATAAATGATATGTATCAATTCTTTGAAAGACATAATCTAACAAATTTCCCACAAAGAGCTATAGGTAATATATTAAAGAAATTGAGTCAATAATAACTTCCCAAAAAGAAAACACCAGATATAGTTTCACTGGTGAATTCCACCAAATATTTAAAAAATGCCATTTCTCAATAATTTCTTTCAGAAAATATAAACAGAGGTAATACTTCATACTTATTCTATGAGGCCAGCATTACCCCAGATAAAGATATTACAGTAAAGGAAACTTCCTGTAAACAGAAGCAAAATCCTCAATATAATAATAGCAACTTGAATCAAATAATATATAAAAGACTTCTTTTTTTTTGAATTACCTCAGGTATGCAATGGTATTTCAAGATTTGAAAATCAATTATTGTAATCAATTAATGTAATCCATCATATCAACAGGCTAAAGAAGGAAAATCATATGATCATGTCAATTGATGCAGAAAAAGCATTTGACAAAACCTAACACTAATTCATAAAAACTCCCTAAAAAGTGGGAATAGAGATGGACTTCCTCAGCTTGATAAAAAACAAAACAAAACAAAACAAAATCAAAAAACCCTACAGAATAATTTACAAGCTAACATCATACATAATTGTGAAAAACTAGAAGCATTCTATCTAAGATCAGGACAAAGCAAAGATGTCTCCACTCATCACTCTTATTCAACCTTATATTGGAAGTCTACCTAATGCAATAAAACAAGAAAAGGAAATAAAGGTAAATAGAATTGAAGAACTAAAATTGTTCATGGATCACATGATTGTTAAAAAAAACTCATGAAAATAAGTGCTTGTAATAAGGTTCTTGATATAAGGTTAATAAACAAAAATCAATTGCTTCCCCATATACTAGCAATAAGTAATTGGAACTTGAAATTAAAAACACAATATAATTTAGCACCAAAAAAAAGGATGCACATAGAAATAAATCTAACAAAATATGTATAAGATCTTTATCAGGAAATACACAAAACTCTGATGAAAAACATTAAAGAAGGACCAAATAAATGGAGAGATATTCCAGGTGCATTAGTAGAAAGATTCAATATTGTCAAGCTATTTCCAACTTAATCTATAGATTCAAAGCAATCCTCCCCAAATTCTGGTAAGTTATTTTGTAGATATCAAGAAACTAATTCTAAATTTGATATGGAGAGGAAAATGACCAAGAATAGCCAATACAATATTGAAAAACAAAGTTGGAGACTGACACTACTCAACCTCAAGACCTGCTATAAAGCCACAATGATAAAAACATTGCGGTATTGGCATATCGATGGGACAGACTAGAGGTCTCAGAAATACACCCACATACATATAGGGAACTGATCTTCGACCAAGGAGCAAAGGTGGCCTTTTTAACAAATGGTGCAAGAACAACTGGACGTCCGCAATCAAACCAATAAATCAAGACCCAGAGTTTTTACCTTTCACAAAAGTTAACTTAAAATGGACCATTGATCTAAATGTAAACACCAAATCATACAACTTTTATAAAATAATACTGAAGAAAATATAGGCGACTTTGGATCTGGCAATGACTCTTCAGATATAACACCAAAAGCATGATCCATTACAGAAAAAAGTTAATGTTAGATTTCATTAAAGTTTGGAATTTCTGCTCTTTGACAGATACTGTTAAGAGAATGAAAAGACAGCCATAGATGAGAAGGAAATATTTGCAAAACACGTATCTGATAAAAGACTTATCTTCAAAATATATCAAGAAATCTTGAAATTCAACAATAAGAAAACAAACATCTTAACTATAAAGAGGAAAGGATCTGTACAGATACCTCAACAAAGAAGGTATACATATGGCAGATAAAGCATCTGAAAAAATGTTTAACATCATGTATCTTCAGGGAATTACAAATTGAAACAATAGTGAGCACCACTAGACATCTATTAGCATGCAAAGTCTAAAACACTAACACCACCAAATGCTGGTGAAGAGGCAGAGCGCAAAGAACTCTCATTCATTGTTGGTGGGAATGCAAAATGGTACAGCCACTTTGGAAAATAGTTTGGCAGTTTCTTACACAAATAACTGTACTCTTATATGCATTCCAGCATTTGTGCTTACTGGTATTTATCCAAATAAGCTGAAAACTGGATACAAAAACCTGCAGGTGAAGGTGTATAGTATCTTTATTCAAATTGTCAAAAATTAGAAGCAATCAAGGTATCCTTCAATAGGTGAATTGATGAATCCATACAATGGAGTATTATTCAGTGATAAAAAGAAATAGAGCTGTCAAGCCATGAAGAGACATGGAGTAACCTTAAATGCATATGACTAAGTGAAAGAAGACAATCTCAAAAGACTCCATATAGTTTTATTGCAACCTGGAACTCTGAAAAAGTAAAAACTATAGAGACAATAAATTATCAGTGATTTTCAAGCGTTTATGGGGAAAAAGGGAAATCTACAGATGAAGCATGGGATGTTTTTAAGTCAGTCATGCTATTCTGCATTATACTCTAATGGTGGATACATGGCATGATGCATTTGTTGAAACCCTCAAACTGTAAAACACAGAGTGAACACTAATGCCGACAATGGACTTTAGTTAATGATAAGCTATCAATACTGATTCATCATTTGTAATGAATATGCTATGTTGAGGCAAGATATTAATAATAGCAAGAAAAAAACATATAAGCAGGGGTAGGAATACATGGGAACTCTGTACTACCTGTTCAGTTTTCTATATATCTAAAATTTCTTTAAACATGAATATCTGTTAATTAAAAAAACTTTAATGTACAACCGTTTCTTTTACTAGTAAAGCATATCTCAAAAAATTTCATTTTGTCAGATTTTAATGTTTGTTCTTCTAGTGAATATAAAATACGATTTTGATTTCGGTGCATATTGCTACGACTGAGAATATATGGATATTATATAAATATGCATGCATTCTTACAAGAGTGAGTATTCTTCAATATTTGGTTTTAATACAACTGCATTATAGGAAGCTTGTTTTATAGTCACTTACTAACTGAGTTTACTATTTGTTTGTTTGATCTATCAATTACCAAAAGATCTGTATTGAATCTCTAACTATGATGGATTTTTCAATTATTCCTTGTATTTCTGTCCACATTTACTTTACATAATTTGAAGGAACATTATTTAGTGCATGCAAGTATAGGATTTCATATTTTCTTGGTGAATTCAAATTTTTTTTTATCATTATTTGATAGCCCTCTTTAACTTGAGTAATTTAAGTTTTGGCCTAAAATATATTTTACATGATGATAATATAGTTAGACCAACTTTCTTTTGCTTAGTATTTGCTTTATAGATGATATATCATTTTTTAATTATTTTTCAATCTTCTCTGTCCTAAAGTTCTAGGTTTGTCTCTTGTAAATGGCATGTAGATTGATTTATTGGTTTATTTATCTATTCTAACAACCTTGTCTTTTAATTGCAGAGCTAAGTCCGTTGACATATTGTGATTATAAATATATTCAGAGAGTTTTGTTGAAAATAAAGTTTTCAGTTGATAGTTCCCATTATTGCTGATGAGAGGGTACATTTAACTTTCTTGATCTTTTTCAGGTGTTCTTTGTTTAACTTTGTCTTGTTTTATTCCCTCTTTTTCTATTAACACCTTCTCTGTCTTTGGGCTTTAGTGTTTCTGTGTAGTATGAATAGTTTCACTTTTCCTACATTTGTTGTCTGGCATTCACTGGGTCCTGAACTAGAGTATTAACACTAACCAGAATTTCCAGAAATTTCCCAGCCATTCTCTGACTGCTGTCCTTCCTCCCGTCATTCTCTTCTCTCCTCCATGAACTCCAGCTCAACCGTTAGACGGCTTCCTCTAGTGTCAGTTTCTCTTCACTCATCTTCCATGTTTTCAACCTGTCTCTTTTGCCATCTTGGAAAGTTTTTCAAATATACAATGTATTTCTTTAGTTCTTTCTTCATCTAGATGAACTGCTGTTAAACCTGATTTTTTTTTTAATTTTCATTCATTTTATTTTTCAGGCCTAGGTTTCAATTTGGTTATTTTTTAAATGTTTCATCATTTTTATATATGTTTGCTCTTTAATTTTTCTTTTAATAACTTTTTAGCTTGCTTTCTTGTGTGTCTTGTGATTTGCTTTTTAACTTCATTCAATCTTAACTTTCTTACATTTTTTATGTGAGAATATTCTGCAGAGTGACTCAAAGTGCTATTCCTTCAAAAGAGATTGCATTTTCTTCTATGTATACCATAAACCTGGGACCACAGTAAATTAATTTTTCTTTTAGAGGAAAATTCAGCTCTTAATTTCATGAATGGCTTGGCTTTCTTCTTCCAACCTGGTCTGAGGTCTTTTCCTGTCTTACTCTGTGGGGCAGGTTCTTCTTCAGCATGCCACTTCATGGAGGTATAGACTTCTGGAGTCCTTTTAGACTCTCTACTCTGGTCATGCCCTTCTTTATCTTCAGTTTTTAAAATCAAAACTCATGTTTGCCAGGTTTTATTAGATATCTTAGAGTAAAATCCAGTGTCCTGTTTTCCTTTTCTATCCCATTTGTACATTGGCTTTCAGTTTTTCAGAAGGCTTCACTTCCTTGACAGCTGACTAATGCAGTCTGTGTGTCTTTGTGTGTGAGTATGAGTATGCGTGTGTGAGTGTTTAAATTTTCTTGTAGCATTTTGAGCAGTGTTTCAGTAGAAAGGTTTTTGTTTGGGGCACCTGAAAGCTATCCTTTCTCCTCTCCGTTCTGTTGTTACAGACTTTTCTGACCTCTCCATCCAAACTGGCCTGTCCTTCTAGACATAGGTCAGTGCTTCAGGTTATTTCCTTCTGCTGCTCCTGAAAACGAACTTCTCCTAGCACTTCTGGGCAGGATCAATTAATACATACAGTGCAACAATAAAGTTACTGTCATCACGTAAGGAGAAAGCCACTGAGATTCAAATCTACAGGATCAGTCATGTGCCTGTGGCAGGGTCCTTTGGTATCCATGGGCTTTGCCCACATTTTCTTCTATAGGACCAGGGTGCAAAGATCATGTGAGACACTGTATGTGAGACCGCTTCATTATATGCAATTCCCCCTACAAGTACAAGCTATTTTGGTTTTTCACCTAAAGAACTTTAGGTCCTAAAACTATATGAGCCAAAGTCATAAGTAATAGGGATAATTTTAAGGAGTTATGTAAATTTATAAATAAAGATTTTTTTTTTTTTTTTAAAGATCACGGGTTTTAGTGCCTCTCTGGATCAGTCTTTAGAACTTACATGCTTTATTCTGCCTGCTCATACATGTGCAGAGATTATGTTTTACACCATAAATGCATCATCTGTCCTCGTGAATGTTTGGAAAAGGCAGCAAAGGAAATCTCCTTTGTAATGTAGCTTCCTCATCATCAGCGCTGAAATGGAATCATAAAGCATAGTTAATTTCATTTCCAGAATTTTTATAATAGTAGGACAGCTGTTCAGCATAACTTTTCCTGTTGCTTTTCAATTTATGGTACATATGATAAAATAAATTCAGAAGTAAAGGCTAAGAAGCTTGGATGAACTTTATGAAATTTAATGTGGCTGTGTCAGGGGTTTATTTTTCATTGGAACATTTTCAGTCTCACGGACACTGGTTTTGAGCCAGTTATCAGTTTCCTAACCTGGTTTAAGATACAATTTTAAAATGAAGCTGAAAGACAATAATTATATGAAAAGCTGGTTTAGAAATCCTCATTGGTAACATGTGTTTGGGAAAAGGGTGGATTTTGTTTTTATAAACCCACTACTTACATTGCCCGTTTTGATACTCAAGTGTAATTTTTCTTTGATTTAAAAAAAATTTTTTTTAAGATTTTATTTATTTATTTGACAGAGAGAGACACAGCCAGAGAGGGAACAGAAGCAGGGGAAGAGGCAGAGGGAGAAGCAGGTTTCCCGCAGAGCAGGGAGCCCGATGTAGGGCTCGATCCCAGGGCCCTGGGATCATGACCTGAGCCGAAGGCAGACGCTTAACGACTGAGCCACCCAGGCACCCCTCAAGTGTAATTTTTCAAATCAAATATTCTGCTGGTAAGAAATGAAATATTCAAATGTACCAACATTAATATTTTGCAGAAAGTCCCATCTCTATGACCATTGTTGCATGTTAAAACATAAGAAAGCCTGGAGTCTTGAAGCTCCAGAGATAAAGTCATTTGTTCAGGTGGGTAAATGGAAATTAACCTAACAATGGGATTTATTATATTAATTTAGTGTTTCAGCTTGACAAATTATAATTATAAATACATGGCTTCCATTTCTTGTTTCTGTAAATAACGGCCAGAAGTGAAAAAGGATGTAGCTAGTAAAGATCAGATTAGACCACTAATTCTTCTTCTTGAAGCATTTTCAGAAAACAGAATTTACATTATTCATAGTGCTTAAAATGCCAAGGAACAGCCAAACTTCGGCCTCAGCTGGCCTCCAACACCTGGTTTTTAACCACATCATTTTTTTTCTTCTTTTTTTGGTAGGATGATAAGCATTTTGAAATTCAGAAAGCTTCCTTCCATGAATTTTAAGTGTGGGTGGATCTCAGAATACCAATGATACAAATGTGTTGAGAAATTACATTAACTTTAGGGTTTTATGACTTCATCTCCCTTTCAGAAAGAATCATACCTTTAATTACTATTTGTTCAGAACCCTTTGAACATTAAGGTAGTAGAACAAGAAGGCCGATTGATAGGAAAAATATCTCAATCTATGTCCCTTTTCCAGGGGACAGAAGATCATCTCTCAGATTTGAAGTGAGAAAACTTTCTTTAAACAGGAGCCAATAAGCAACATCTGCACACAACTAATCCCGAACCTGAACCAACTCTTCTCCAAATTTTAGAATGTGCCTGTTTCCTCTCATCTTACTTTTCATTTCATAGGCCCCGGAAGCCAAGCACGGTGCAAAGGACTACTTTGTAATCATTTTGATTTATCCATAAGCAGGACATTTACAAAATCCCTTAAGAACTCACACTCACAGATTTGTAGCTCAATTAAGCAGATTCAATTAGTCTAGATAGACTGGCTAAGGAACATATAAGGGTCAAATCCAAAAGATTCTAGGATCTCATGCAGTTTCTTGTAACAAAAAGCCTCATTTTCTTGAACTGGTACATGTTCTTCAAAACATTTGGAAAGGAAGCTACATCTCTGACAAATGAGGTAACTACAGTTGAATTTTGCAGCCCCAAATTTTCTCCATAACCTGTCTTTAGGAACATGGGCATAGGGTCAGGACACACAATCAATATCCTCATTATTTGATGTCCACTAGACTTTTCCACTCATGTGTAGCCAGGTATCAAAGAGAGAGAGAAGCTCAGGTGCCTATAACCCACTGTTGTTTCCCCCAGCGCAGATATTATTGTTTGGATAAAAATGATGGAAACTAATGAGTGTTTGAGGTCCTATTTGGTCCCAGACACAGTGCTAACTTTTGTCTGCTTTGCCTAAGATGATTCTCAACACTACCCTATGAGGAAGTTCCCATGTCTTAGAGACATGCATGAAGAGCTATTTGAGCAGGAAGTAAACGTCTACTGGTGAAGGGCTGGACATTAGGAATCATTTATTAGAGCACTTACCTTACCTGAATGCAGACCCGAGTAGATGGCACAGCATTGCACATCCCAACCTCCTCTGGCCATGTTCCTACCCCCATTTTTTCTTTATGACAAAAAAGCCAAATCAGGTGAACTAAACCCTAACAGTGTGGTAGCCTCTCACAATTAGCAATGCCTCTGTCCCTGAAGACCAAGTCCTGAAAATTTCACACCTGGAGGCATATCAAGAAAAGGTGTCAGGGAAACATCTTAACCCTCAGCACATCATACTGTGTAGGCAGTTGCCTGTTTACATCCTGGATGTCTCAGTCTTATGCACATTCCATTCCATGCTCTGCCAACACTGTAACAGACAAGTAATAAGAAAAATAAGGTCTGTTACTATATATATAAAATATATATATATTTATATAATCAACCAGTCTGTTGATTCTTAAAATTGTATTGTGTGTGGATGCAAGCACTCATTTGTTATTCAATGTAAAGTTGTAAGAGAGAATAAGCTCTCTCCCCACCTTCCCAAATACAGACAAATATTTCTAATCTCTATGGAAAATCTAAAGAAACAGGCATCTCCAAAGAGTGTGCCAATGAGAGCTTCACCTCCTCATAGATTTCTATGATCACAGGTCTCAAGTTGAGTTCTTGAACCCACAAATTATCATACTCACAGCAGGGTAACATCTCCGTGCTGCTGTTATGGTTATTAATGCAGTTACTGTTGAGAATTCTGTTGGCTGCATGCTTGACTAAGGATATGAGTTTATCTTCACAATATCCCTGGTAGGTGGACAGGTGATGACTTTTATTAACACCATTTCAGTGATGAAAGAGCCAGGAAAGAATGCAAAGGCATTTCCCAGCATAATGCAGCAAATCTAAAGCAGAATTAAGTTCAGAACTCAGAGTATTTCAATTGTTAGTGTACACTTAGGCTGAATCCGTGCCATACAAGTGCTGGGACAGATTCCCTGTTGTTGAGCAAGATCTCCCAGGGCAAAAAAGAAAAGAAAATGCTAATGGCCTTGGTGGTAGATTTAAAAGACTCTATGACCTTTTATTTTAGTGTATAGGTGTGTCCTAATAGAGCTGTGAGTGTGAAGGAGGAGAGGGATCAGCCTGAAATACATTTCCTACAAAGGACATTTCAGCATTGATCTAGGAAGCATGTAGGAATGTTTCCCAACATTCACAGCATACCACTGTGAGTTTATTTCTGATCTTCTGGCATTGGAAAGACTTAGCATAGTAATTCAGAATCATTCAAGGAGAGGACTCCCTGCCCAAATCCCAACTAATGTTAAATGTCCCCCATTTCAAAGGCTTGCTACACGTGTAAGGTGAAAACCATCCTCTTTTCTGACTTACCAGGCCCTCAGTGATCCATTCCCAAACTCTCCTTTCTGATATATGCTCCTGCCACATACAAACATATTCTGAACTATACACCAGTCACCCTATTTCTTATCCCATTAACTCCCTGGAACTCCTCTGTCTTCATACATTTTACGTTTATTCCATCCACTGGGGAAAATCTTTATCTTCATGTGAACCTACATGTCAGAGTCCCTTTTCATCCTTAAAAGACCTTCTCTGAAATATTGCAGCTTCTCTTGAATCACAAAATTACCTTTTTGGGTCATTCACTTCCTCTCTTGCTTCCCATAAGATTTTTCAATGGCTTGTGAACTCTTGGAATGTAAAAACTGTCACGTTCAGTTTTTTTTTCCCCCAGAACTAGCATTGTATTTTGTATGCAGCAAATATTCAATTAAGTGCTTCTTGCTTAACCAGTTTTTAATGTAGCTTCTTGCTTCTCCAGTTTTTTTTTCCTACCTCCTCTGGTAGACTTAAAATTTGGAATGAGACATGAATTCTTTATAGGACACAGAAGGGTAACAGGGTCTAGAAAATACTATATATATTTGGTGGCATTAGTCATTTTGGATCAAGGATTTTTTGTTTGTTTGATTTGACTATTGCTTATTTATTTTATTTGATCCTCCCTCCATTATATACACGTTAGGATTTCATGTTTTCCAAAGACGTTAGCATATCGGGTGCTCTTTTCTCTAGGTCTTTAAGAGACTATTTAAAATTACATCCACATGCCAATAATGTGTGAGATTGACCTGCAGAGTCCCTTTTAGAAAGATGAAAAGCTACATTTATGTTTCTAAAGGGATAGTTACACTAAAAAAAAAAAATAGAGAAAAATAAAAAGGTTGCCTAAGTTGAACTTTCCTAGAAAAAAAAATACATACATATATATATATATATATATAGCCAAATTCATTAGTACTGGAAGAAATGATCATTATAAGTTACTGGAGTTGGAACAGCTATCACTCCAAAAAGCATATTGTAAAAATACAGGTGATTTCAAACATTTTGTCCAGCTTATTATGTAAGTAAGATAGCATTACACTGGATGATCCCCACACCTTTAGACTTTTGGGACATTCTATCCTTTGAGATTTATATAAAATTGCTCAAATCTCTATCCCATTTTTAATGGAAAATTCAATATTCATATTCAAATTCATATGTCCAAGGTCTCTTGGGTTGGGATGAGATTACTTTAATGAAGTCTATCGTACTTGTCACGTATATTTATAACTCCCCTTATTCTTTATATGTACAGATTTTAGAAGTTCAATGTGATCAATCCATATTCAAAGGCACAAACATCTATCAGAGAAAAAAATGTTTACAGAAATAAAGTTTGCTGTTGTTGGAGTTGCATTCAATAGACTCTAACTGTAGTTAGTAGCAAAAAAAGATTAGTATAGGGAAGAATTTCTGGTGGGATTTGGGGAATTAAAAAAAGCCAATATTTAAGGTGTAGGGGTACCAGGCCTCATAATAAATCTTCACTTCAGAGTGTTGTCATCAACATGATTTTGCTGCCAAAAATCTGTACCCATTATTTATTTTTCTATTTAAATTCCAAATCCTGGGAGGAACATGAACGGCCCAAATTAGAACAAGGGTCCTATAACTAGAGTCTCTTCCTGCTTTATAATTAGGCCAAGGAGGAGCAGAAGGAGCTACTTAAATCCTGCTTCTGTGGAGTTGCAATCTTTCTTAGAAAAGGGAACTACTGTGTGTGGAGAGCCTCTTCGGGAGGTGTTGAATATAAAGATTATGTGGTTTGCCTCCTCACTTGGCAGATGAGGACACTGACTCCCTGGGAGCTGAGTGGCGTGTGGAAGGCCACGAGTTGGAGGCTGAGATCTAAGTGGAAGGAGGCCTTCTAACTCCCATTCCTTTACTGTGTCTACCCCGCCTGGAGATGCATTTTGGGCCTTTTATTACAAAGATTAGAAGAATGAGTAGAATATTAAACCATTTGGCATTTTGGGGAAGGAATTCTGTGTTTTGAACTTAGAATCTGAGACGGTTTTCAAGCATGTATAATACATACGCGGTACCTCTATTTCCTTGCCCTATCCCCACTGGACAGCATAAGCCATAGAAATAAAAACTGTTAGAGGAATAAAAAACATCCCACAATATAATTCTCTCAGCTGCCCAGACTTCACCCTAACCATCATGTGGAATTTGAGGCCTTCACTTACATATCTGATCAGTTTCCAGGTCCTGATCTGATACACACTCAAGTTTGAGGCTCATGGTCCCAGTCCACTTGCTCATAAAGTTGGGTCTCTAGAGCAGCAGTATCACTGCGGTGGAGAATCTGCTAGAGATCTAATTTTTTAGGCACATCCTAAGATCTGCTGAGTTGAAAGCTTGGGGTCAAGGCCAAGTGATCTGGCTTTAACTAGCCTTCCTGGTAATTCTCATACACATTCAGGTTTGAGAATCACTGCTTATAGCTATTGATAGAAACCCTATCTGGCAATTACATCTTTAAAGGCCTAGCTTCTCATTTTACTTTCAGTTGATAAACCTTATAGAATACATTCTATATGCCCAGTGCTGTTCAAAGTGACATCTCAGTTTTATATTGGGAGAAACTCATCATATTATGAAGTTTAATACTTGCTTTATTATTTTTCCTTTATTGTCCTCCAAAACAGTTGTTTTTGCCTCCCCCAACCACACTGGAACAAACATGTGGCACAAACAACATGATCAATGAAGAACTATTAAAATGAGTGAATGTAGAAATGAATGAATGAATTCCTCTCATACATGTGAGGAAAATGATTTTTATAGAATTCTCATAAGGTCATGCCAGGTCATGCCATAAACCTTTTTCTGACTCTATAATATATACCGTTACATGGTTCAGTGAGGACAGAGAACATCAGTCAAAAGTTTCCACATTGCATGTACCTGGGCTATAGAGCTGGTTGATTAAAAGATAGAGGAATCTGAGACCTGTACAGCAGGTAGAATTTTAGAGAAGAAGCTGCAAATAAAATTTATTCAAGTCTGAGAAATAGAATCTCATTCAGTTTCAGGATTGAGGAACTGTAGGTAGAGACACAAATAAAAAACTTCCTTTTGCACTGTGCTAGAGGCTGAATGCTTGTGTCTCCCCCAGATTTCTCCAGCATGATGGTCTTAGGGGATAGGGCCTGTGGGAGGTGGTTAAGTCATTAAGGGTGGAGTGTCCCTATAAACAGAGCTCCCTCACCCCTCCTACCATGCGAGGATACAGAGAAAAGATGGTATCCATGAACCAGGAGGCAGTCCTTCACCAGACACACAGAATCTGCCAGCACCTTGATCCTGGACTTCCAGCCTCCTGAGTTGTGAGAAATCAATGTCTGTTGTGTGTCAGCCACCTCATCTATGGTTATGTTTGTTATAGCAGCCTGAATGGACTAAGACACATTGATAAAAAACTTGCCGTGGGAATGAGGCTGATGGTCACACCCTGGTGTCTCACTCATAACCAGAAGAAGGCAGATGATGGAAGGCAAGGGTCATCTTCAAATAGGAGGGCCTTTTATATTTCAAAGATAGCGCAATATCTAGCAAGTGTCATGTCTGTGGTGGATGTAAGAGTAAAAACGTCATGATCTGACCCATGTCATATCTGAATAGAACATGTAGTAGCAGAGTTTCCTTGCTCCTACAAGGTTACAGACCAGGATTCAGAGCTGTAATTTGGGATTAGGAAGATACAATAGAACATACTGGCCTAACAGAAGATATTACCATATAACAAATCTATGCTCTCCATTAAAATATACCCCTGAAATAAGTCACTGGTTGAGTTTAACAGCAAATTGGATTTGAAGAAAAGTCAATGCACTTAGATGTGGATTAATTTATATTGTGCAACTTGAAGGAAAATGAGAAAAATATTTATAGTAAGTAGAGGCAACATTACATGAGAAATAGGCAAACTCACAATGAGATAAAAGTATTAACTTAGAAATCAGAATCACTTGACAACATGAACAATAAATGTGACTTTGTGAATATCTGCAGGGTTCCTTGCCCTGTTTCTGCAGTTAACTTCAAGGGTTAAGTGAGAAGGATTGTAAGTAGCTAGCTTTCCACCCATGCTGGCATCACCAAGGCACCTAACTTCTGGCAGAGGGAACTCTTCATCAGTCTCCTGGTCTAGCAAACCACATCCTGCAAGATAGGTTTGAGTTATGTTTTTCCTTTTTCATGGTCATCAAGCAGCTTGAGTCTTAGTCCCCACCGATGCTAGAAAAGTGATGTGATGATGCACAGAAATTCTCCTGTGACGTCAGCAGGAAAGCATTGAGGGAAGTGACCATAGACATCCTGGACAAGACAAGACCATTACCTTGACTCGGGGACAGGTAGCTGTGAACTTGGCATTGTTACTTTCCCATCTTGCTGATCTGTCCTGATGACAAACTTAACACTTAAGAGGGGTGATTTGCAAGCTTGCCCCAATGGGCTCTGCCAAATGAGCCCAAAGAGGAATAGTTCTAAGATATACTGAAGACAAGTACTTCTGGGACAGTTCTCATGTGAATCAATAGCAAAAGAAGAAGAAGAAGAAGAAGAAGAAGAAGAAGAAGAAGAAGAAGAAGAAGAAGAAGAAGAAGAAGAAGAAGAAGAAGAAGAAGAAAGAAACTTTTCCAGTGGCTTGCTTTCATTTATATCATCTCATAATTTTCATGAGTACATCAATATACCAGGGTTAGAAATACAAAAAAAAAATTATAAATTCTGTGGGATGAATACTTGAAGTAATAACATTTGCCTTGTGAAGTGGTATCAGATTTCTCTTGCACACAAGACCCCTCCAAGCAAAATATCATTGCACAAACAGGGAGTCATTTCGTTGTATGGCTGTGTGGGCGTGACCCTAACGAGAAGATCGTCAGGCTTCAGCTTTGGTTTAGAATTCACTGACAGTTTGACTGTGGGCTCAATCTTTCTGCTACTATTGGAACCCAAGCTGCATACTGAGTTAATTAACAGAAAGACCGGAGCTTTGAGCCTGTTTTGGATATTTCTAGTTCTCTCCATTTTATTTTCATTGATAAATATTATTTTTGTACCTTGACCAAAGTTTATTTGCATACAAATTATTTGCGTACTAAGATCATTTTGGTGAATAAAAGACTGGGAACCCTGGGAATCAATTACTTCCCATTAATCCATGGTTAAGCTGTGTCCTTTAAAAACGGACAAATCCCTCTTTTCTTTATTCTTAAATCCCATATAGCTTTCTGTTGCTTAACTACTCATTTTTTTGCCTCTCAATAAACACGAAGAACACTTTCTATTTCTCGCTGTAAGTTAGTGCTATTTATATTTTAAAAAATTCTAGACCCCTTCACAAGTCACTTGAGACCCAGTGGCAAGAATGAATTACCCTGAACTGTCTCTCTCCTGACAGGTCTGCCTGAAAAGAGCTTGCCTGGAGCTGAATTCATTGTTATTTCGCTATCTGAGAGCTAGCTAGCAAGAGACACTTTTACAAATTTTTAACATAAGGCATAAAATGAAATTCAACAGAAACTGATTTTTCCTTTTTTAAAAATTCCTGACTTTGACCAAATTTAGAGGCTGACATATTTTGAATTGCATAGTGTACATACTGTTGTATTTCTTTGAAGTTTAATCTTAAAATCATTGCTCTAGGGAAATCGTTGCTCTAGGGAGAAATATATTAAGGTTTATTGGCAAACACATTTCCCCTGATTTCCTTTTATCCTAAAATAAAAAGATAAATTAAGACTTAGCACACATGTTAGCATTTAGTATTTGGTATAGCTTTGACCTTGCATAGCCAAATAATGATTGGTAACCTGTAGCAACCAATTATAATACATGTCTGGATATTGTGCAATTTGAAATTAGTAGAATGGCTAAACTGGAGTTAAAACTGCAAAAAAAAATGTTTATTTTCTAGACTAATGACATAATCTAGAATATCTGAAGGGAATGTTGGTGTATGCTATCCAGAGTCAATTTTACAAAACTAATATGGAAGTCCAGGTTCTTTCATTCATCCTAGAAATAATCTATGTTCTGATTATTTCTATAATAATTATGCAACTTGTGATACGGTGTTTGTTTCCAACAATCAATCCGGCATTTTTTCATGATCTCTCTTTACCTTGAGTAAGCCACAGGCAAACGAACACATAGTTGAGATGCTCAGAGTTGCCCATGTGCCCTGGGGAATGTCAAAGATAAACATTTTTCTAAATGTTAACATTCAAAATCCTCTTTTTACATTGAACGTTCATGTTTCAGGAAAGAGACTATCCAACCCTAGTAAAATTTGAATCAATAGAACCTGCAATTCTTGCCTATATTTGAAATTTTAAAATCAACTCTTACCACAATGCTTTTCCCAGTTAATAATAGTAATAATGGAATAATAATAACTAATATTTATTTATCTCCTTGGAATGTGCCATACATCCTGTTCAGCACTCTTTTTCCTTATTTAATTCTCACAACAACCACATGAAGTTAGCAGGTCTATTTTACAGGCAAAAAAATGCATAAAGGTTTTTCGAGGTTGCATTATTTATCATCACAAAGTGAGTCCATGGCGAATTTCCAATTCAAAGGAAGACATCTCTAACCCAGTGCCTGAAGTCTTCCAACCAAATGCTTTTGTTAATCATCAGTTTCATAATAATAAAAAAATTAATAAAAATATTTCTGTTTAAGTTCTCCTTTTAAGTATAGTGTAACACGTTTCTTAATAATTGTAGCCTAGAAGTCTGATCTCATCCTAGAGCCACATTTAACCTTTTTACTAAACCAAGTCCTCTTGATTTCCTCACTGTATGATTTTCTCCAATACATTTATTTCTCTCACTCTCCCTCATTGCAGCATAATTCAACCTACAAACCTATCTTGTTGGATTACTGGAAAAAAAAAAAAAAGCTTTCTAAGGGGTCTCCCTGGCACTACTGGGCAGCATCTTTCCTTAATCCATTCTCTACAGCCATAGGTGTCTTTTTAAAACACAAATTTGTTGTCAACAAACCAATAGTTTGTTGGTGCTCCACGGATCGTAGGATAGCACTATGATACTCAGAATAACTGGAGTGGTCTTGTGTAGTCAGCCTTCTTCATGAGTCACCCCGAGCTCTTTTTCTTCCAGCCCCAATGGGGGGCCCGGCTTCTCAGTCCCTCATATGCGTGTTGCTTTGACAGACCTCCCACATGTGCATGTTCTCTTCCACTGCTACCTACACTCACCCTCCAGACCTCAGCTGAATTGTAATTTTCCCCAGAAAACTTTCCCTGACCTCCCTGAATATTTCCAAACCCTTATGACAATTTGGCATAGCCCCATGGTTCTCTTATTAGCATTTTTCACAGATTTGTAAAGTCTGCTCCTGTGCTGTGTGCTCCATAGGGCATTATGCTTTCCTCTGACTCCAGATCTAATTCACATCACGTGCATTATAGGCACTTGATAAGTATTTCTTGAATGAGTGAATACCACTCATCAGCAATGGAATTTAGAATTTCTAAGTCCTAAGAGTTAAGTGTGTGTCAATTATTGATTAGTTAGGCCCTTTTAAAAGTTTAACTAAGATGAATAGATACCCACAGAGATCAGTCCATGCATTTTCTTCTATAATTTCATCACACAAGCTTCCTACATTATATGATTATTGCCATATAGTCAAAACATTTTATAAATTTTTTAAAGTTCTCTTTTTTTAAGTAATCTCTACACCCAACATGGGGCTCAATCTCACGACCCTAAGGTCAAGAGTCACACGCTGTTCTGACTGAGCCAGCCAGGCGCCCCAAAGCATTTAATATTGTGAATAACTGCTTTATTTACTTATGTATTACTATAAGTATTCCAAGCATGTAGAGTGCTTGTATTTATCTTTTTATTATGAATATTAGCTTATGGTCACTGTGATTGGTAAATATACCCTGTGAGATGTAAATCCTAGGAAACTTGTTGAAACTTGATTTATGTACTTACAAATATTTCATTTTGTAACTTTTTAAAATTTTTTATTGTTATGTTAATCACCATACATTATATCATTAGTTTTTGATGTAGTGTTCCATGATTCATTGTTTCTGCATAACACCCAGTTCTCCACGCAGAATGTGCCCTCTTTAAGACCCATCACCAGGCTAACCCATCCCCCCACCCACCTCCCCTCTAGAACCCTGTTTTTCAGAGTCCATCATCTCTCATGGTTCGTCTCCCCCTCCAATATACTCCCCTTCATTCTTCCCCTCCTGCTATCTTCTTCTTCTTTTTTTTTTCTTAACATATGTTGCATTATTTGTTTCAGAAGTACAGATCTGTGATTCAACGGTCTTGCACAATTCACAGCACTCACCATAGCACATACCCTCCCCAATGTCTATCACCCAGCCGCCCCGTCCCTCCCACCCCCCACCACTACAGCAACCCTCAAGTTGTATCCTGAGATTAAGAATGCCTCATATCAGTGAGGTCATATGATACATGTCTTTCTCTGATTGACTTATTTCACTCAGCATAACACCCTCCAGTTCCAACCACGTCGTTGCAAATGGCAAGATCTCATTCCTTCTGATGGCTGCATAATATTCCATTGTGTATATATACCAATCTTCTTTATCCGTTCATCTGTCGATGGACATCTTGTCTCTTTCCACAGTGGACATTGCTGCTATAAACATTGGGGTGCACGTACCCCTTCGGATACCTACATTTGTATCTTTGTGGTAAATACCCACTAGTACAATTGCTGAATCGTATGGTAGCTCTATTTTCAACTGTTTGAGGAACCTCCATACTGTTTTCCAGAGTGGTTGCACCAGCTTGCATTCCCACCAACAGTGTAGGAGGGTTCCCCTTTCTCCACATCCCCGCCAACATCTGTCGTTCCCTGACTTGTTAATTTTAGCCATTCTGACGGGTGTGAGGTGGTATCTCATTGAGGTTTTGATTTGGATTTCCCTGATGCCGAGCGATGTTGAGCACTTTTTCATGTCTCTGTTGGCCATTTGGATGTCTTCTTTGGAAAAATGTCTGTTCATGTCTTCTGCCCATTTCTTGATTGGATTATTTGTTCTTTGGGTGTTGAGTTTGATAAGTTCTTTATAGATTTTGGATACTAGCCCTTTTTCTGAATGTCATTTGCAAATATCTTCTCCCATTCTGTCGGTTGTCTTTTGGTTTTGTGGACTGTTTCTTTTGCTGTGCAAAAGCTTTTTATCTTGATGAAATCCCAAGAGTTCATTTTTGCCCTGGCTTCCCTTGCCTTTGGCGATGTTTCTAGGAAGAAGTTGCTGTGGCTGAGGGTGAAGAGTCTGCTACAGGTGTTCTCCTTTAGGATTTCGATGGACTCCTGTCTCACGTTTAGGTCTTTCAACCATTCGGAGTCTATTTTTGTGTGTGGTGTAAGGAAATGGTCCAGTTTCATTCTTCTGCATGTGGCTGTCCAATTTTCCCAACACCGTTTGTTGAAGAGACTGTCTTTTTTCCATTGGACATTCTTTCCTGCTTTGTCAAAGATGAGTTGACCATAGAGTTGAGGGTCCATTTCTGGGCTCTCGATTCTGTTCCATTGATTAATGTGTCTGTTTTTGTGCCAGTACCATACTGTCTTGATGATGACAGCTTTGTAATAGAGCTGGAGGTCCGGAATTGTGATGCCGCCAGCTTTGCTTTTCTTTGTCAACATTCCTCTGGCTATTCGGGGTCTCTTCTGGTTCCATACAAATTTTAGGATTATTTGTTCCATTTCTTTGAAAAAAGTGGATGGTATTTTGATGGGGATTGCACTGAATGTGTAGATTGCTCTAGGTAGCACTGACATCTTCACAATGTTTGTTCTTCCAATCCATGAGCATGGAACGTTTTTCCATTTCTTTGTGTCTTCTTCAATTTCTTTCCTGAGTATTTTATAGTTTTCTGAGTACAGATCCTTTGCCTCTTTGCTTAGATTTATTCCTAGGTATCTAATGGTTTTGGGTGCAATTGTAAATGGGATCGACTCCTTGATTTGTCTCTCTTCTGTCTTGTTGTTGGTGTATAGGAATGCCACAGATTTCTGTGCATTGATTTTATATCCTGCCACTTTACTGAATTCCTGTATGAGTTCTAGCAGTTTTGGGGTGGAGTCTTTTGGGTTTTCCACATACAGTATCATATCATCTGCAAAGAGTGAGAGTTGGACTTCCTCTTTGCCGACTTGGATGCCTTTGATTTCTTTTTGTTGTCTGATTGCTGTGGCTAGGACTTCTAATACTATGTTGAATAGCAGTGATGATAGTGGACATTCCTGCCGCGTTCCTGACCTTAGGGGGAAAGCTCTCAGCTTTTCCCCGTTGAGAATGATATTGGCTGTAGGTTTTTCATAGATGGCTTTTATGATATTGAGGTATGTACCCTATATCCCTATACACTGAAGAGTTTTGATCAAGAAAGGATGCTATACTTTGTCAAATGCTTTTTCTGCATTTCTTGAGGGGATCATATGACTCTTGTTCTTTCTTTGGTTAATGTATTGTATCACGTTGATTGATTTGTGGATGTTGAACCAACCTTGCAACCCAGGGATAAATCCCACTTGGTCATGGTGTATAATCCTTTTAATGTACTGTTGGATCCTATTGGCTAGTATTTTGGTGAGAATTTTTGCATCCATGTTCATCAAGGATATTGGTCTGTAATTCTCCTTTTTGATGGGGTCTTTGTCTGGTTTTGGGATCAAGGTAATGGTGGCCTCCTAAAATGAGTTTGGAAGTTTTCCTTCCATTTCTATGTTTTGGAACAGTTTCAGGAGAATAGGTATTAATTCTTCTTGAAATGTTTGGTAGAATTCCCCTGGGAAGCCATCTGGCTCTGGGCTTTTGTTTGTTGGGAGATTTTTGATGACTGCTTCAATATTTGTTGGGAGATTTTTGATGACTGCTTCAATTTCCTTAGTGGTTATAGGTCTGTTCAGGTTTTTTATTTCTTCCTGGTTCAATTTTGGGACTTGATATATCTCTAGGCATGCATCCATTTCTTCCAGGTTATTTAATTAGCTAGCATACAGTTGCTCATAATATGTTCTTATAATTGTTTGTATTTCGTTGGTGTTGGTTGTGATCTCTCCTCTTTCATTCATGATTTTGTTGATTTGGGTCATTTCTCTTTTCTTTTTGATAAGTCTGGCCAGGGGTTTATCAATCTTGTTAATTCTTTCAAAGAACCAGCTCCTAGTTTCGTGGATCTGTTCTACTGTTCTTTTGGTTTCGTTTTCATTGATTTCTGCTCTGATCTTTATGATTTCTCTTTTCCTGCTGGGTTTAGGCTTTATTTGCTGTTTTTTCTCCAGCTCCTTTAGGTGTAGGGTTAGGTTGTGTATTTGAGACCTTTCTTGTTTCTTGAGAAAGGCTTGTATTGCTATATACTTTCCTCTCAGGGCTGCCTTTGCTGTATCCCAAAGATTTTGAACAGTTGTGTTTTCATTTTCATTGGTTTCCATGAATTTTTTTCAAATCTTCTTTAATTTCCTGGTTGACCCATTCATTCTTTAGTAGGATGCTCTTTAGCCTCCATGTATTTGAATTCTTTCTGACTTTCCTCTTGTGATTGAGTTCTGGTTTCAATGCATTGTGGTCTGAAAATATGCAGGGAATAATTCCAATCTTTTGGAACTGGTTGAGACCTGATTTGTGACCTATGATGTAATCAGTTCTGGAGAATGTTCCATGGGCACTAGAGAAGAATGTGTATTCTGTTGCTTTGGGATGGAATGTTCTGAATATGTCTGTGAAGTCCATTTGGTCCAGTGTGTCCTTTAAAGTCTTTATTTCCTTGTTGATTTTCTTTTTTAGATGATCTGTCCATTTCAGTCAGGGAGGTGTTAAAGTCCCCCACTATTATTGTATTGTTGTCAATGTGTTTCTTTGCTTTTGTTATTAATTGCCTTATATAATTGCTGCTCCCATGTTCGGGGCATAGATATTTACACTTGTTAGATCTTCTTGTTGGATAGACCCTTTAAGTAGGATAGAGTGTCCTTCTTCATCTCTTATTATAGTCTTTGTTCTAAAATCTAATTTGTATGATATAAGGATTGCCACCCCAGCTTTCTTTTGTTGTCCATTAGCATGGTAAATGGTTTTCCAGCCCCTCACTTTCAATCTGGGGGTGTCTTTGGGTCTAAAATGAGTCTCTTGCAGACAGCGTATCGATGGGTCTTGTTTTTTAATCCAATCTGATAGCCTGTGTCTTTTGATTGGGGCATTGAGCCCATTTACATTCAGGGTAACTATTGAAAGGTATGAATTTAGTGCCATTGTATTGCCTGTAAGGTGACTGTTACTGTATATTGTCTGTGTTCCTTTCTGGTCTGTGCTGCTTTTAGGCTCTCTCTTTGCTTAGAGGACCCCTCTCAATATTTCTTGGAGGGCTGGTTTCGTGTTTTCAAATTCCTTTAGTTTTTGTTTTTCCTGGAAGCTTTTTATCTCTCCTTCTATTTTCGATGATAGCCTACCTGGATATAGTATTCTTGGCTGCATAGTTTTCTCGTTTGTGCTCTGAAGATACCATGCCAGTCCTTTCTGGCCTGCCAGGTTTCTGTGGATAGGTCTGTTGCCAATCTAATGTTTCTAGCATTATAGGTTACAGATCTCTTCTCCCGAGCTGCTTTCAGGATTTTCTCTTTGTCTCTGAGACTCGTAAGTTTTACTATTAGATGTCTGGGTGTTGACCTATTTTTATTGATTTTGAGAGGGGTTCTCTGTGCCTCCTGGATTTGATGCCCCTTTCCTTCCCCAAATTAGGGAAGTTCTCTGCTATAATTTACTCCAATATACCTTCTGCTCCTCTCTCTCTTTCTTCTCCTTTAGGATCCCAGTTATTCTAATGTTGTTTCGTCTTATCGTATCACTTATCTCTTGAATTCTGCCCTTGTGATCCAGTAGTTGTTTATCTCCCTTTTTCTCAGCTTTATTTTCCATCATTTTGTCTTCTATATCGCTGATTCTCTCTTCTGCCTCATTTATCCTAGCAGTTAGTGCCCGCATTTTTGATTGCACCTCATCAATAGCCTTTTTGATTTTGACTTGGTTAGATTTTAGTTCTTTTATTTCTCCAGGAAGGGTTTCTCTAATAACTTCCATGCTTTTTTCAAGCCCAGCTAGTATCTTTTAAAATCATGATTCTGAACTCTAGGTCCAACATCATACTAATGTCTGTATTGAGTAGATCCCTGGGAGACGGTACTACCTCTTGTTCTTTTTTCTGAGGTGATTTTTTCTTCTTGTCATTTTGTCCAGAGGAGAATAGATGAATGAGAGAACAAAATGCTACCAGGTTAACAACGTCCCCAGAAAATATACTCTAAACAAATCAGAAAAGACCTGAAATCAGGGGAAAAGAAAGGGAAAAAAAGAAAAAAGAAAGAGAAAAAAAGAAAAAGATAAAAACAAACAAAAACAGAACAAAACAAAAAAAACAGAATATGATCAAATATGATCAGGCTAGTGCATAGATCAGTGCCACACACTAGATTTTGGTTGTATTTTGGTCTTTTAGAAGAAAGTGCTTCCTAAAATTTTAAAGAACTAAAGATTTATGTATGTACAAAATAAGGGTTGATACAATGAAGGGATGGAAGATGACTGTAAAGATGAAAATTATAAAAGTTTTATAAAAGGAATTGATAAGATAAGAAGTTGTTTTTAAAAAGAAAGAAGAAGATTAAAAAAAGGGGGGGGGATAATGTGATCAGGCAGGAGACTAGAACCAAGGCATACACTAGTGATTTAGGGTATATTTTGATCTGTTAGAAGGAACTGTATCTCAAAATTTTAAAGAGAGTACAACTTATATATATATATATGCCACAAATAAGGGTAACTACTATGAAGGGATAGACTATGACTCTAAAAATGAAAAATAATTTTTTTTTAAAAAAGGGATTGATAAGATGTTGGTTGAAAAAGGGGAAAAAAAAAGAAAAATTAAAAAAAACAGTTAAAAAATTAACTTTGAAAGACTAATGAATCATGGTAAAAAAAACCATGGATTCTATGTGCAGTATTCCCCTAGTGCTGGAGTTGTCCCGTTCTCCTTGATCGGTAAACTTGGCCTTGGCTTGTTGGCTGTTCGTGCTGATCTTCTGGGGGAGGCGCCTATTGCCGTGGTTCCCAAATATCTTTGCCAGAGGTGGAATTGCCCCGCCCTTTTCTGTCGGGCTAAGCAGTCTGCTCAGGTTTGCTCTCAGGAGCTTTTATTCCCTGCAAGCTCTCGGTACAGCTTTGGAGGACCAGGGTGAAAATGGCAGCCTTCCAATCTCCGCCCCGGAGGAGCCGAGAACTTGTGGCCCCAATACTCAGTGCTCCCCCAGAGAAAAGCAGTCACTCCCATCTCCCTGGTCTCCGACCGCCCTCCGTGCTCACCCGGCCTGTGATCGAGTGTTTCTATTTCTGGCACCCAACCCAGCAGATCCCTGTGGTGTGCTCCCGCGCTGCTCCTCCCGGGGGAGGAAGAGGAGTCTCCCCGGATCTGCTGCTTGTTGGGTCCCTGCTGGAGGAGCCGTGGCCCAACTGGGCCGCGGATCTTGGTTTACGGCAACCCCGAGCTGAGAGCCTGCACCTCGGCTCCGTCTCTGCAGCCGGCTTCCCCGGTCCAATACCTGGGAGCTCTGCCACCCTCTGGCACCCCTGGTCTTTCTGTGACCCTGAGGGTCCTGAGACCACACTGTCCCGCGAGGCCTCTCACCCCTTGCTTAGCCACTGGAGTGACGTCCCTCCGTGGAGCCAACTTCTAAAAGGTCCGATTTTGTGCTCCGCGGCTCTAGCACTTGCCAGAGGCGGCCGGCGGAGGCCCCCTCCCCCGCCGTCTATCCTCCCGAATATCGCCTCGGATTCACTTTTCCGCACGTTCTACCTTCCAGTAAGTGGTCGCTTTTCTGTTCAGAGAGTTGTTGCTATTCTTTTTTTTGATCTCCTGTTGAGTTCGTAGGTGTTCAAAATGGTTTGATCCCTATTCAGCTGAATTCCTGAGACCAGACGAAATCCAGGTCTCCTACTCCTCCGCCATCTTGCTCCGCCCCCAAATGTTTCATTTTTAAGGTATGTGCCTTGTGTATTTATATTTTGCAGGATCTGGGTACAGAATTTTATAAATATCCACAAAATTAATGTATTATTCATATTGTTAAATTTTTCTCTGATTCCTCAGTTAAAACTTTTATCTGATTGTGAATTTGTTTCTTATGTGACTTTGCAATTGCTTACTACATATATTTAGTTTTTCTGATTTTTCTTCAAAGTGAAAAAGTCGATCCATATCTAAGTGCATTGATTTTGATTTTGTCGCATCCAATCTGCTATTAGGCCCTTCCAATGACTTACTTCACAACTTTATTTTTTTCTAGAGATTCTGTTTGTTTCTTTTTATAACTTTTGTACTTTGCTGATATTTTGTATTTTTTCACTCATTGTGAGTATATTTTCCTTACATTCTTTAACATCAATGTTATATGGCCTCAGATCTTGTCCTCATTTCTACATCTGGGTCATTCCTATTGATTTCCTCTTTTCTCTGATAATTTTTTATTCCAAATTTTGTAAATAATTATTGTACATTCCATGGATTTTGGTATGTGCCTCTGAAGAATATTAGTTTTTATTTCTGGCAGACTTAAGAGAGTTGTATTTTTATATTTTGTCCAGAACTTACAATTATTATATGGAAGGGAGTTGGCCCAATAGAAGCTACTCTGCCATTACTGGAAGTGAAGCTCTGCTTTATGTATTTTAGGATAATATTATTAGGCATATACAAATTTAGAATTGTTAAACCTTTCATAATTATGAAATATATTACTTAGATGCTATTTAGAATTTTCTTTAGTGACAATATGCTCTTGAGAGATATTCCTCATTTTTTGATAGCCTGAGAATATCTTTATTTCACCCTTTTCCTTGAAAGATTTGACTTTCATTTTCTCTTATGGTTCTTGAAGGGATAACTTTATAGTGTTCTTGTTATATTTTTGTTATATTTTAAAAGTTAGCTCTATCTTTTCTTACATTTAAGATTCTAGTTTTTTTCTGTTTATTTGTTTTTGTTTGTTTGTTTTGATTCTTGTTTTCCTTAATATCATTCAGTTTCATTAAAATGAGTGTAACATAATTTTTTTTTTCTTTGTACCTATACTGCTTGGATTGGATTTCTTTAACATGTGATCTCTTTCCTGGTTATAGAATGTTATGATCTTTTCAAGTATCACCTTTGCCCATTCTCTTATATCTTTCTGGAATTTATGTGAAAATTAATTTTCTCACTTTGTCTTCTTTGTCTCATAGAATTCCTTTCAAATTTTTACCTCTTTATCTCATTTTGTCCCATTGTGCTTAACTTCCTCAGATTCATCTTTCTTTACCCTCATAATTTTTCTGTCTAGTCATCTTCTGATAGTCTTGTTCATTATGCTTCTTTTTTCAATCATTACATTTTTCAGTTCCTAGCATTCGGTTTGGTCCTTTTTCAATTCTGTTTCGTCATTCTGTGAGTTGGAACAAAAATGAGTTGTTATTTCAAATCACACATGCAAAAAGTAATACAGATTTCATGTCAAAAACTATAAAACTCATGGTAGCAAATCTGATGTCTACTTATTACACTTGAAGTAGGGAAATATTTCTTAAACAAGAAACAAAAAGTATTGACTAAATAAAAAATCATATTCTGGATTACATTAAAATTAAGAACTTTTATCTTCAAAAAATTTTAAGTTTCTATTTAGTTAAAACTGGAAGAATAGATTTGACATGTTGATATTTGATACACAGTACACACAACTAAGAAAATATTAGCATCAAGAATATATAAATACATGGAATGCCTGGGTGGCTCAGTCCATTAAGCATTGGCCTTTGGCTTAGGTCATGATCCCAGGGTCCTGGGATTGAGTCCTGCATCAGGCTCTTTGCTCAGGAAGAAGCTTGCTTCTCTCTCTGCCTGCTGATGCCCCTGCTTGTGCTCTCCCTCTCTCTCTTTCTGACAAAGAAATAAATAAAATTTTTTTAAAAAAGAATATATAAATACTTCAAATTAATACAAAACCACAAAAATATAATAGGAAAGTGGCCCAAAGATACGTAGTGACAATTCACTAAAAAAAGAAAGAAAGAAAGAAAGAAAGAAAGTATATCATAAAATAAAACAAATTATAGGTAGGCAATATAAATATAAAGAACTTTAAACATCAGGAGTGATTAGAAACATAGAAATCAAGGCCACAATAAAATCTCCCTTAATTGGCATCATTTTAACCTGGAAATGACAATTATTAAAGAAAATATGGAGAAATAGAATATATGGTGCTATTGAGAGAAAATTTGTTTATTCAGTATGGAACAAAATTTGCTATTTCTATTCAGGTAGAATATTTCTTTTCCACATGAAATATCAGTTCCACTCCTGGAAATATATTTAGGAAAGACCATTGCACATGTACAGAGAAGAAATTTGCAAGCATATTCATGGTTGCAAATTGCAGAATTTCTGAAGATCTTTTGATAGGATAGTAGATTAAAAAGTATTCTTTTAAAAAAGGAAACAACTAGTAAAACAATTTTGATCTATCCATACTGTAGAATATTAAGCAACAATTAAAAAGTAATATATACCTTTATTATACATATGTTGACCAATGATAGGTACAAAGGTATCTATGTACATACATATATTAATGTAGACATAACATAACCTTGTAGATATAGATATTTTCCATTACATATGGATAGATGATTAGGTGTAAGAAAGCGCATCAGATTATAAATACACACATATACATAAAAATACAATTATTTATTATATACATGGTACATATGTAAAATATATGTAAGACTATGTGTAAAACTGTTAATAATGGTTTTGTTTTTAACAAACCTTAATCTTCTTTAATTAATGCCTAGTAACAAATGGTTGCAGAGTCATTGAAGCATGTCTGAACTTTCAAAGTTTAGTACATCTCATTTTCTTGAAACGTTTTTTAAATCAATTAGATCTCTTCAGAATTTAGCTAACTAGAAAATGTTACATCTACATTTTCTCATGTGTTTTCTTTCTTTTAAAATTTAGGACATTAGTTTTTGATTGATATTAGGAAATTATATCTTCTAGTTTTTGAAATTTTAGGGTATGGCTATTTTCAAATTAAAAATGGCTCAGCAAGAATCAATGTTGGAAGTTGGCAGCAGAGTAGGAAGACTCTAGGGCCCCCTTGTCCCAGGAATACAACGAGATTATTATCAAATCATCCTAAACACCTTAGAAATTGACCTGAAGACTGACAGAATGAACTCCACAACTAAAGGTAGAGAAGAGGCCACACTGAAGAAGATAGGAAGTGTGGAGACATGGTTTAGGAGAGAAATGGATCTAGCTACTGCACAGGGGAGGGAGTTGTGGCGGCAGAGAAGGGCTAGAGATAGACTAGCACACAGGGGAGCACAGAGGGAACATGAATCCCCATAGCAATTGGCTTGGAAAGCAAGAGGGGCCAAATTCTGTGACTTCTGGCAACCAGTGAAGCTTAAAGCCTGGAGTTCTAAAGGTCAGCAGGCTTGGCTTAGAGAGAGCCCTGAGGGCATTGCGGCTATTCTTGGAGAAAAGGCAGGCAAACAAACCCTGGACACACAATGTAGAAACAGCAATCTGATGAGTGCCTGGGGCACACGGTGGGGAGGTTATTTGCTCTTCTTAGAGCATGTCCCAGAGAGGCAGCAGTCACGGCAAAGGAACTAGCTAATGCCATTTTCTTCCCGTACCCCTCAGCATAAGCACAGGGCCACCTTTGGGAACAAGTGCAGAGCAGACACTGGCTGCCTAACTTTCTTAGACCAAGCCCTGCCACCCCACGCTCCTGTGGAACTGCCCTTCCCAGTCTCACTTGCCTCAGTCCCAGTGTGGGGGGCCTCCTCCCCAGAAGACCAGCCCAAACCCCTGCTCACACCTCGTCTTCCAACTTGGGAGTTTGGAGGAGTCTTGGTTCTGGTGGCAGTGGCAAGTCTCATTTCACAAGCAGATCAGAGCACAACTACTTAAAACACACCACAATCAGGCCAGGATCGAAACACTGCCCATAATAGGCAAAGGGAGACTCCCTGTGACTGGCCTGAAGGATAAAGCAGCCAGGACAAAAAAGCAGAGCATACACAGCACACATTGAGATATTCCTGGAAGTGTCAGGCCCTGGGGAATAGGGGACACTACATGTCAGGGCAATACAGGACCTCATATTCATAAAGCCATTACTCTCAAGAACAGGAGATGTACCTGACATTCCTAACATACACAGGCACAGAGACTTAGACAAAATGAGAAGACTGACCTAACCTAAAACCAGCAAAAGGAAGGAAGTAATAAAGATTAGAACAGAAGTAAATGATATATAAACTAAAATGCAATAATAGAACAAATAAATGAAACCAGGAGCAGGTTCTTTGAAAAAAGTCAATAAAATTGCAAACTTTTAGCCAAACTTATAAAAAAAAAGGAGAAAGGACTCAAATAAGTAAAATCACAAATGAGAAAGGAGAAATAACAACCAATACCACAGAAATACAAACAATTGTAAGAATTGAAAAACTATATTCCATCAAAATAGACAACCTAGAAAAAATGGATTACTTCCTAGAAACATAAACTACCAAAACTGAAACAGGAAGAAATAGAAAATTTGAAGATACTGATAACCAGCAAAGAAATTGAATCAGTGTTCAAAAAACAGCAAACAAAAGTCCAGGACCAGATGACTTCACAGGTGAATTCTACCAGACATTTAAAGGAGTTAATACTTATTCTTCTCAAACTATTAAAAAACACAGAAGGAAGGAAAACTTCCAAAATCATTCTATGAGGCCAGGATTAATCACCCTGATGCTAAAGCCACATAAAGACATTGATAAAGAAAACAACAGGCCAGTATCCCTGATGAACATAGATGCAAAAATCCTCAACAAAATACTAGCAAACCTAATCCAACAATACATTAAAAAAAAAAAAATCACTTACCATGATCAAGTGGGATTTATTCCTGAGTTGCAAGGGTTTTTGATATTCACAAATCAATCAACAGGGTACATCACATCAATAAGAGAAAGGATAAGAACCATATGATTATTTTAATAGATGCAGAAAAAGAATTTAACAAAGTACAACATCCTTTCATGATAGAAACTTCAACAAAGTGGTTTAGAGGGAACACGCCTCAACATAATAAAGACCATATATGAAAACTCTACAGCTAATATCATCCTCAATGGGGAAAAACTGAGAGCTTTGCCCCTAAAGTCAGGAACAAGACAAGGATGTCCACTTTCACCTCTTTTATTCAACATAGCACTGGAAGTTCTAGCCACAGCAATCAGACAACAAAAATAAGTAAAAGGCATCCAGATTGGTAAGGAAGACGTAAAACATTCATTATTTGCAGATGACATGATACTATTTACAGAAAACCCAAAAGACTCTGCCAAAAAACCTGCTAAACTGATAGATTCAGTAACGTCACAGGATACAAAATCAATGTACAGAAATCTGTCGAGTAATGAAGCAGCAGAAAGAAAAATTAAAGAAACAATCTCTTTTATAATTGTACCCAAAATAAGAAAATATCTAGAAATAAACCTAACCAAAGAGGTGAAAGATCTGTTCTCTGAAAATGATAAAACATTGATGAAAGAAATTGAAGATGACACAAAGAAATAGAAAGACATTCTATGTTCATGGATTGGAAGAACAAATATTGTTAAACTATCTATACTACCCAAAGCAATTTACACAATTAATGCAATCCCTATCAAAATACAAACAGCATTTTACACAGAATTATAACAAACAGACCTAAAATTTGTATGAAACCACAAAAGACCCTGAACAGCTAAAGCCATCTTGAAAAAGAGAAGCAAAGCTGGAAGCATCACACTTCTGGACTTGAAATTATATCACAAAGCTGTAGTAATCAAAACAATATAGTACTGGCACAAAAATAGACACACAGATCAATAAAACAGAACAGAAAACTCAGAAATAAACCCACAATTATATGGTCAATTAATCTTTGACAAAGAAGGAATGAATATACTATGGGGAAAAATATCTCTTCAAGAAATGATGTTGGGAAAACTGGACAGCCACAAGCAAAAGGATGAAACTGGACTGCTTTCTTTCACTGTACACAAAAATAAATAAAAATGGATTAAAGACCTAAATGTGAGACCTGAAACCATAAATCCTAGAAGAAAGCACAGGCAGTAACTTCTTTGACATTGGCCATTGCAACGGTTTTCTAAATAGGTCTCCTGAGGCAAGGGAAACAAAAGCAAAGATAAACTATTGGAACTTCATCAAAATAAAAAGCTTCTGCACAGCAAAGGAAACAATCAACAAAATTAAAAGGCAACCTACAAATGTGAGAAGATATTTATAAATGACATATCTAATAAAAGGTTGCTATCCAAAATATATAAAGAATTGATATAACTCAACAAACAAAAACCAAATAATCCAATTAAAATTGGGCAGAAGATAGGAAAAGCCATTTCTCCAAAGAAGACATACACATGGCCAAAAGACACATGGAAAGATGTTCAACATTACTGATCATCAGGAAAATGGCAAATCAAAACTACAATGAGATATCACCTCACACCTGTCAGAATGGCTAAAATAAAAAAAAAAAAACACAAGAAACAATAGGTGTAGGCGAGGATATGGAGAAAGGGAAACTCTTGCAATGTTGAGAGAGATATATATATATAGATAGATAGATGATAGATGATAGATAGAAATGTATATATAGATATATATCAGTACCTATCATCTATCTATCTATCTATCTATCTATCTATCTATCTATCTATCCATCATACTCAGCCATAAAAAGGAATGAAATCTTGACATTTGGAACAAAATGAATGGAGCTAGAGAGTATTCTGAGTGAAATAAGTTGGTCAAAGAGGGACAAATACATATGATCTCACTCATATGTGGAATTAAAAAACAAAATAAACGAGGAAAGGGAAAGAGAGAAATCAAGAAACAGACTCTTAACTACAGAGAACAAACTGATGATTACTAAGGGGAGGTGGGTGGGTGGATGGTTTAAATAGATGATGGGGATTAAGAACTGTACTTGTGATGAGCAGCAGATGATCAATGGAATTACTGAAACTAAAACTAGTAAAACAGTGTATGTTAAAAAATATTACTAGGCAAACATTTTTTTAATCTCAGAATTTTAGTCATGTATGTAGCTCCAGTAAATTTAGCTATGAGAAGTTTCAAGCAACACTACTGCTTAAGAATTATCTTGGGGGGGCACCTGGGGGGCTCAGTCATTAAGTGTCTGCCTTGGGCTGAGGTCACGATCTCAGGGTCCTGGGATGGAACCCCACATCGGGCTCCCTGCTCGGTGGGAAACCTGCTTCTCCCTCTCCCACTTCCCCTGCTTGTGTTCCCTCTCTCGCTGTGTCTCTCTGTCAAATAAATAAATAAAATCTTAAAAAAAAAAAAAAGAATTGTCTTGGAGGGGCGCCTGGGTAGTCAGTCAAGTGTCTGCCTTCAGCTTGGGTCATGATCTCAGGGTCCTGGGATTGACCCCACATGGGGCCCCCTGTTCAGTGGGGAGTCTGCTTCTCCCTCTCCCTCTGCCTGCCGCTCCCCCTGCTTGTGCTCTCTCTCTCTCTCTCTCTCTCTGTCAAATAAATAAGATCTTAAAAAAATTATCTTGGATTTATTAACAATAAATATATCCATATACTAAAAACTCATCCCTTTGTACATTTAATTTCTACTTCTTTTCCCTGGGTTTCTTTTTTAAAATATAATTTTGGTTTTATGTTATCTTCATATTAAAATTCTAGGTTTTTTTCAAAGATATGTTCTCAGACACAACAAATTAATTGGAAGTCTATCTACAGGAATAGGAAAAAATGTACATACATATTTTCTTAATACAGAGTATAATTTAGAATTCTAAATGTTAGGGGAAAATTTGCCCAGAATAGTTCACTATTTAAACTTTAGTTTGGAAGCCCTAATTTCTCTTGAGCCACTTTTTCTCAATAATTTCCTTGGAGTAAAACCCTAAATTTTTGGATGGGGAACTTAAGTATTATTTCCAAAACAAATGTTTTGATGAGTTAAATGTTGAAGAATCAGAAACACATGGGCTGAGTTTCCCTACAAATAAATAAATATGAAATTCAAGGAAAATTGATTTTCTGAAGCTTGTTTTATTTACCAAATACAGAGTATTTGAAAATCACTTAAAATACTGGACCCTGTTGAACACCACTTAGGACTTACACACTTATAAAATATATATATTTATATAATATATTTATATATGATATAAGTAAATATGTAAATCCTAAGTGGTGCTCAACTGGGTCCAATATTTTAAGTGATTTTCAAATATATTATATATATAAAATAATGCCTAAGGAATTTCACTAGTTCTCAGATATTGTTAGTATCCTAGATCTGCTCTTTCTTATTTAAATGCTCTGATTTCCTCTTATTAATTAAGTACAAATTATTTGATTATCCAATATTATATACTTAAATTAATTTAAAGGAATCAAACAATGGACTGCAATTTACAATATTCTAATGTTTATTATTTTTTAAATAATCAAGGTATTCACAAATTTAAATGATAGAAAATCCTTGAATTTCACCTTTCTGTGAAGTCATCTTACCAGTATTTTCTAATTAGTTTGAAAATTTTGCTTCTGGACAAATCTGATAATTAAGACATAATAATTGATTTTATACATGATTATATATAGTTATATATATTTTACATATCAATATTATAATTTGATTTTAGCATGGAGATTAAAAATTACTTAAAAGACAATGCCAGTTTTGGACATCTTATTGTTATGATAATCCTGATGATTGGTAAGAAGAAAAAGTGCTATCTTATTATGACATAAAGGTTGTTTATTTGTTCTCCTTTGTTTAAAAATTTGTCTTACAGATAAGTAAGCAAGATAACAAAAATTTAAAATATCTGAGATAGAAAGAATTAAACAAATTTAGGGAAAGCTACGAACTAAGATGTGGCATCAAACAGCATTTCTTAGTTTGAAAATATGTTCCATGAGGCTCTTGCAGGTGCATCTTATACATACAAACACAAACGCATGCACATCCTTATTTTCTGAGAAAAGAAATCCTGAGAAATACTCCAAACTCCATCTCTTAGAGGAAAACTTAAAGGCTCTAAAAACTTCTGAAGTAAAAATAAAAAGCCAGAAAACCCAAACCTGATATCAACTCTACTTCATCTACGGCTTTCCAAACATCAGAGAATTTTTTCCATACATCAGAGAATTTTTTCTTTAGTAGTATCTAATGTTAAACCCCAGAAGTCATTTCTTGTCCACTCACTGTGATAATGGAGCCAGAGAATCCTATGGATATTAATTAACTGGCTCTACACTTTGCCAAAGCTAGCATAAAAAAGAGATATGATTGGTTAGATGATTTTTTGGTGTCAGTAACATAAAAAGGAAACTGTAGGAAAGTAGGCTTTTATAAAATAGGAGCTATATCACTGTGGTTTCTGGTTGTAACCCCTAATTGAGGTTGGAGCTGGTTGAAACATTGAGGCTCTGAATTATTTAGAGATGAGTAAGTACTACAAAGTAAAAATATATAGTCGGGTATTACAGTCAATTGTTTTATAGTTAACATAGTCAATTTAACTGACAGAATAATTCTCCTGTTTTTTTGCCTTAGTGCAAAGACTGTAAGTCCATGCTCATTCATAGTGTGCAAAAATGAATAAAACTCCAAGAAATAAACTGAAATCCATCTTATATTTTGTCATGTAGATGGATATGCTGATACATCAATGAAGGTGGTTCTATATGCCTGAGTATCAGATATGTAACTATATGATATCACTGACCAATTCTTTACATTCAAGTGTAAATATATATAGATATATTGATATAGATATTACCCCTCCAGGCAGCATCATATTTATGTGTGTGCTCATGTATGTATCTATGCATGTGCGTATATAAGTAAATACGCACATAACGTACTCTTTTTTTAAATTCAGCTACACCCATGGCACTACCAAACATTACTCTCCCCAACTCCAAAATTACTTTTTAATACTTCTACACTGTTTTCCAACTATCTCCCAACAAAAATACAAACTCAACAGATGATCATTAATTTTACAGAAAAAGAAAACATAAAACGGAAAGCCAGTAAAGCTCACTGCTTTCTGTGAAGTCTACAGAAAGCTTACACTGGGGTCTACATTTCCCTTTCCCGTTTGCATGCACCTCAGAGCCCTCTTCCCGAATCCGTTTTCCCCTGTCCTTTTTGCCCTCCCCTCTGGCTTCTGAACTTTTTAGTTACCTGCTTTCTGTTAATAAGCACATTCAAAGAAGAAGTACTACTTTTTAAAAACTTAAGGTCCCCTTAACCCACAGCATCTTCAGAGAGTATTCTCCTCTTTCTCCGGTCTCCAAAGTCAAATTCCTTGAAAGCTTTGTCTATTTTGTTTTCACTTGCCCACTCTGCAGTCATCTTCCCTACACTCTAAGCTGGTTTCTTTATTGAGAATTGATTTTTTCATAAGGGCAGAGGGAGTGATGCTTTTTTCAGCCAGCTCTTACCGCAGTGTTAAAACATTGTCTCATTTTATAGTGTCTTTTAAACAGTTCTCATGCTCGGCTTCTGTAATTTCACACTCTCCTGATTGGCATCCTCTCACAAGTCCCTGTTTATATCCCTTTCCGGCTCCTTGCCATCCTCTTGACTAAGACATAATGAAGTCCTAGAAGACTTTCCAAGTCCTCTTTTGCCTCCCTACATTCTCTACCCATACATTTCTTTCCAGCCTCTGGTTTCAATTACCCTCAGCATGTTAATGCTCCCTGCTCTGACTTGTCTTCTGAGGGCTGTATCATAGATCAAAATGCTTACTTGACATCTCCACTCAGATGTCTCAAAGGCTCCTCAAAAGCAATACCATCAAAATAGAATTTGTGAGACTCTGTACCACACTGTTTCTCCCACTGCCCAGCAGCTGGGGAGTCTGGGCAAAAAGGGCAACACTTACATCCACACAACCAGAAAGGTTGGTTGGCTCTAATCCTTAAATAATTTACAGGTTTATTAAAAACAAACAAACAAACCACCACAAATAATGTCTCTCTTCCTCTTATGGATGTAAGATTAGAAAGCAAATTGAAAAATAGAAAGTTTCTTTTTTATATTTCCTAATAGGTCTTTCAAATCTATCTTCCATTAAGGGAAAATATATGGTGTATGTGAAATATATTAATTATCAATGTGGTTTCAGCTTCCACTGGTTTCCTTTTCTATTTAGTCCCTGAGCCATTCTATTGAGCAGAATCATGAACAAAAAGTATACACAATGCAACTCCTATTCCATGAGGCTGACATGCTAAGGAGTGACATTTTACCATCACAGTAGCCATTTCTCTAAAAAATTCCAAATTTTGCTTATAGAATGCACTACATTTGTGTTATGGCCAATGTAAATCTTGCCTATGTAAATAAATGTAGAGAATCTTGTAGAAATCATTCTTTTAAAATATATTTGTTGATGGGGCACCTGGGTGGCTCAGTTGTTAAGCACCTACTTTCGGCTCAGGTCATGATCCCAGGGTCCTGGGATCAAGCCCCGCATCAGGCTCCCTGCTCAGCAGGAAACCTGTTTCCCCTCTCCCACTCCCCCTGCATGTGTTTCCTCTCTTGCTTTGTCTCTCTCTGTCAAATAAATAAATAAAATCTTAAAAAAAATAAAATATATTTGTTGAGAATATCATGTTTTATCATTTTAATGTAAATCCTTATCAAAATACTAATAGCATTTTTCACAGAACTAGAACAAACAGTCCTAAAGTGTGTATAGCACCACAATGACCTTGAAGAGCCCAAGCAGTCCTGAAAAAGAAAAACAAAACTGGAGATATCACAATTTCAGATTTCAAGTTATATTACAAAATGATTGTAATTAAAACTGTATGGTACTGGCATAAAAATAGACACATAGATCAATAGAACAGAACAGAAAAATCAGAAATAAACCCACAATTATTTGGTTAACTAATCTTCAATGCAGCAGGTATGAATATGCAATGGGAAAAAGATAGTCTCTCTTCAACAAATGGTGTTGGGAAAACTGGACAGCCATATGCAAAAGGATGAAACTGGACTACTTTCACTGTACACAAAAATAAATAAAAATGGATTAAAGACCTAAATGTAAGATCTGAAACCATAAAAATCCTAGAAGAAAGCACAGGCAGTAACTTCTTTGACATTGGCATTGCAACTTTTTTCTAGATAGGTCTCCGGAGGCAAGTGAAACAAAAACAAAAATAAACTATTTGGATTACATCAAAATAAAACGTTTCTGCACAGTGAAGGAAAGAATCAACAAAACTAAAAGGCAACCTATGGAATGGGAGAAGATATTTGCAAATGATATATCTGATAAAGGGTTAATATCCAAAATATGTAAAGAATTGATACAACTCAACATACAAAACCAAATAATCCAATTAAAATTGGACAGAAGACAGGAACAGCCATTTCTCCAAAGAAGACATACAGACGGCTAAGAGATACAAGAAAAAATGCTCAACATCACTCATCATCAGGGAAATGCAAATCAAAATTGTAATGAGCTATTGCCTCACACTTTTGAGAATGGCTAAAATCACAAACACAAAAAACAAGTGTTGGCAAGGATGTGGAGAAAAGGGATCCCTTGTGCACTGTTGGTGGGAATGCAGACTGGTACAGACACTGTAGAAACAATATTGAGGTTCCTCAAGAAGGTAAAAATAGAACTACCCTATGATCCAGCAATTGCAGTACTAGGTTATTTACCCAAAGAATACAAAAATACTACTTTGAAAAGATGTATGCACCTTGATATTTATAGCAGCGTTATCTACAATAGCCAAATTATGGAAGCAGCCCAAGTGTTCATCAACTGATGAATGATAAAGAAGATGTGGTATATATATATATATATATATATATATATATATATATATATATACACACAATGGAATACTATTCAGTCATAAAGGAATGAAATCCTGCCATTTGCAATAACATGGCTGGAGCTAGAGAGTATGATGTTAATTGAAAGAAGTCAGAGAAAGACAAATGCCTTATGATCTCACTCGTATGTGGAATTTAAGAAACAAAACAAATGAACAAATGGAAAAAAGAGAGAGAGGGGGCAAGCCAAGAAACAGATTTTTTTGAAAAGATTTTATTTATTTATTTGACAGAGCAAGAGAGCACAAGCAGGGGAAGCAGCAGAGGGAGAAGCAGGCTCTCTGCTGAGCAGGGAGCCAGATGTGGGGCTCAATCCCAGGACCCCGCTGGGATCATGACCTGAGCCAAAGGCAGACGCTTAATTGACTGAGCCACTCAGGTGCCCCAAGAGCAGACTCTTAACTATGAGAACAAACTGATGGTTACCAGAGGGGAGGCGTGTGGGAGGATGGGGGAAACAGGTGATGGGGATTAAGGAGGCACTTGTGGTGAGCCCAGGGTGTTGTATGGAAGTGTTGATTCACTATATTGTACACCCGAAACTAATATTACACTGTATGTATGCTAACTAACTGGAATTGAAATAAAAACTTAAAAGAGGAACAATATCAAATCAATCATCTAAAAATTCCTACCCCAAGAAATGGAAAATGGAGACTAAAATCATTGCAAAGCAAGCGGAAGGAATTATATAATCAAGATAAAGGCAGAAATCAATCAAGTTGGAGAAAAGAAACATAGAGAAAATTAACAAAACAGAGGGCTGTTTCTTTAAAAAAAGAACAAAATTAATAAACCTCTATCAAGATTGACTAAGATTAAAAACAGGGAAGACACAAATCACCAATATCAGGAATACAATGTGATATTACTTCCAATCCAGGAGCCATGAATGAGCAATAAGTGAATACTACAAGCAAGTTTCTGTTCATAAATTCAAAAATGAGGAAGAAATGAAACAATTCTCCAAAAGATAAACAACCAAAACTCAACCAAAATGAAATAGACACTGTGATTTGGCCTATAACCATTGAAGAAATTGAATTTATAATGTATGAGCTTTGAAGAAAGAAATCTCCAAACACAAGTGGTTTCACTGGAGAATTCTACCTGACATTTGAAGAAGAATTAGTACCAATTTTACAGGTTTTTTTTTTTTTCCAGAAAATGGAAGAGGAAAGATTAATTCTCTACCTACTTTATGAAGCTAGTATATTCCTGATACTAAAATAAGGCAAAGAGTTAAAAAATGAAAATGAAAAAATGACCCCTAGGGCACCTGGGTGGCTCAGTTGGTTAAGCATCTGCAGCTCAGGTCATGATCCCGGGGTCCTGGGATGGAGTCCCGCATTGAGCTTGCTGCTCAGCGGGGAGTCTGCTTCTCCCTTTCCCTCTGCTGTTCCCCCTGCTTGTGCTCTGTCTCTCTCTCTCTGATAAATGAATTAATAAAATCTTAAAAAAAAAAAAGAAAAAATGATCCTTGTCATGAACTTAGACTGAAAAATCCTGAACAAAATATTTGGTAATAGAATACAACAATATGCAGAAAGATTTATATACCGTGATCCAGCAGGATTTACTGCAGGTATGCAAAGTGTGCTCAACATCCAACACAATCCATATCAATAGGCTGAAGAAGAAAATTATCTGATCCTATTAAGTGATGTACAAAAACATTTAGCAAAGTCCTACACCCATTTACCATTCATGTTGAATCTCTTGGCAAGTTAGGAATATAGCTTGATAATGAACTTTTTTTTTTTTTTTAAGGAAGGCTTATAGATCGGAAAGGAAGAAAAAAAAAAAAACTTCTTGTTTGCAAATGACATGATTGTCCATACAGAAAATCCCAAGGAATGTAAAAAAAAAAAAAAAAAAAAAATCCTAGAATAAGTTAGTTCAGCAAATTTACAAGACACAAGGTCAACCCAGAAAATCAATCCCACTTCTATATATTAACAAAGAATGTGCATTAAAATTAAATAAAAAACATCATATCATTTACTATCACTTCAAAGGAAATGAAATATTTAAAAAAAGGGTCTACTTGCTGGACATTGCAAAATGCTGATAAAATAAATCAAGCCCTGGACAAATGAGGGTCATATCGTGTTCATGAATCAGAAAAGTCAATATAGTAAAGATGTCTATTTTCCGCAAATTGAGCTATAGATACTACCAAATCCTAGCAAGGTTTTTGGTAAACATAGGCAAGTTTATTCTAAAATTTGTATGTAAAGTCACAGGTCCTAGAAAAACTAAAACAATCTTGACAAAGAAGAATATTGTCAGAGAAATCACTCTAACCTATGTTAAGGTTTACTATATGTATAACTACAATTGTCAAAATGGTGTTCTATTGGCAAAGAGATATACATAGAGAGTGGAACAGGATAGAGAACATAGAAATACCTCCCACATAAACATACTTGACTGATATTTGACAATGTTGCAAAAGATAATCTGTATTGGAACAATTGAACATTCATAATCCAAAAAGAAATAACACTGACATAAACCTCAAACCAAAAAAAAAACAACAAAAAACCCTCAAAATTTATTAGGGCTTAAATTAAAGCTATAAACCTTTTAGAAAAGAATATATAGCAGAATATTTTTGGGGATCAAGGGTAGGCCAAAGAGTTCTTATAATTGACATCAAAAGCATGATCCTCAAAGGAAAAAGTAATGAATTGGTCTTTATAAAAATTTAAAAAATTTTGTTGTATGAAAGCCCTTGTGAAGAGGATCAAAGATAAGCCACACTGGGAGAAAAGGTTGGTAAGCCACATATCTGAAAGACTGATAACTAGGATAGATGAAGGACTCTCAAAATTCAACAGTAAAGAAAGAGCCCAATTCAAAAATGGGCAAAAGACATGAAGAGACATTTGGCTGATAAAAATACATAGATGGCAAATAAACACATGAAAAGATTTTCAACTAGCCATTAGGAATATGCCAATTAAGACCACAGTGCAGTATTACTATATACCTATTAGAGCAGCTAAAATAAAAAAAAAATAGTGACAATATCAAGTGTTGGTGAGGAATTACAAAAACTGGATGACTCACACATTGCTGCTAGCAGGGTAAAATGTCACGACCCACCCTGAAATTGTTTGGCATCATTGTATAATGTAACCATGCAATTAACACAAAAGCCAGTAAATGCACTCAGGCATATATCCCAGAGAAATTAAAACTTATTTTAACAGATAAAAGTACAGAGCAATTTTATTTGTAATAGCCAAATAACTGGAAATGGTTCAGATGTATTTCATCAAATAGATTGTTAGATAACTACTACTTAATATTCCATGGAATATTACTCAGCAGCACAAAATAAATATTTGTTGATACATGCTTGATGAATCTCCAAGGAAATATGGTAAGTGAAAAAAGTCAATCCTAAAATATTACATAGTACATTATTCCACTTATATAACATTTTTGAAATGACAAGATTTTGGAAATGAATAGATTAGTGGTTGCCAATGACTAAGGAAGGAGGTGGGGAGGGGGGTTAGGTGTAGTTAGCAAAGGGCAATATGAATCATCCTTGTGTTCAGTTCTTGATTGTGGTGGTGGATACACAAATGTACACATGGGATAAAATTGCAAAGAATCACACACACACACACACACACACACACACAAGTACAAGCACAGTTTAGGCAATCTGAATAAGATGAATGGGTTGAATGAATGGGTTGGATGTAATATGGTAATATAGTTTTGCAAAATAGTAACAATGGGGCAAGTAGTCCTTACAACTGCATGTGAACTTACAATTATCTTAACAAAACATTTAAATTGAAAAATACGAACAACCCAACAGACTAAAGCAAAACTTTTTTCAGAAGGCATGTCTGAATGGGAATCAATTGTTCTGAGCCCAAGGAATATGCAGTAGGTGGAAACAGATGTATACCCGACATCCGCCTATAAACACAAAACTCAACCTGCAGTCTTAGAAGTTTGTTCAAGCACTATTCAGGCTCCCTTCCTGCCTCCATTGGTTTGCTTCACACATTGTTCTAATTAGAGAGCCGTTTCCTCTGCACAGCTGTCCTCAATTTAACAAACCACAGTGACGTGCAGAGAGACAAAATAGCCTTTCTCATCTTCGGTGAAGACATCTCTCTCTGAAGCCATAAGAGTTAAATTTTTGGACAGTTTTCATGAGTGTATTGCAAACTACAAAACACTTCCAACAAAAAGATAACATGCCGCACTAGAAAAAAAAAATTCTATAGACTAAATAGTAAGCCACTCCTTATGAATACTTTCCCTAAATTTTTACACTTAAGTACAAAATGAGCAAAAATATGTTGAACTGAACTTTGAATCTATGAATTACCTTTAGAAAATATACAGAATGCAAGTTTTATTCTTGCCTTCATTTCTGCCTTTATGGCAACTTCTCTGTTATAAACATGCTTATTGGTTGTTTATGATTATAAAAGTAGGATGGTATATGTTCAGTTTAGAACTTGAGAGAAACAAAAATAAAGTACAGAGAAGGAAATGACCTGTGATCATAGTTCTACCACACAAAAGTAACCTTTGTAGAATTTTGTTTTAATTCTTTCAGGCATTTACTTTACTTGTGTATGTGTATATTTAACTGAATCATAACTAGACACAGGTCTTAAGATCTTGCTTGATGAATTTTTGCAGGCTTGTGTGTTCTGGAACTGTGTCCCTGATCCTGATAGAGAACACTTCCAGGCTGCCAGTGGACCTCCTCATCCTGCCACCAGCCGGTGGTAACCGCTGTTCTGACCTCTATGCAAGAGAATAGTCATGCCTGTTTGGGGATTTCATGTAAGTGGGATGTAGGCTTTTGTGTCTGGTTATGTTATCTCAACATGAGGTTAGTTAGGCTCATCCTGCTGCAAGTAACAGTGGTTTGCTCTTTTTCCCAACTGTGGTAATATTCCCCCGTTAATATATAACGGTTTATTTATACCTCTCCTGGGATGGATATTTAGGATGATTCCATTGTGGGGCTGTTGTGAACAATGCTGCTTTAATATTATATCTTTTGGCAGACATAAACACTCCCCTTTATTGGGCACATGTCTAGGAATGGAATTATTGAATCAGAGGGTATACATACGTTCAGTTTTAGTTGATACTGCCAATTTTTGAGAGTCCCAATGGCTTTGCACCCTTGTTGACACCGTGTGTCCTTTTAATTTTAGTCATTCTGGGGATAACATAATTGTAAACCAAAATAAGAACATATTGAGTTTGGAAATTTGTATCTTTTGTATTACATCATGGTCATTTTTATGGATTTATTCCTTATCCTCAAGAAATCCTGAGTTTTGACCTTTGGTTATTATGATCTCTTCAAGCTTGATTAGCTATAAAAACAAAAGCAAAAATGTCTTCTAGAAAATGCTCACAAAAATGTCTAAAGTAGTTACATATTGTGGGAGTTTAAAGTCACTTTTAATATCACAAACACTGTGTTTGTGTGTTACGGGGTGGTATGTGTTTGTGTGTATATTTAAAATAACATGTATGGGGTGGAGCAAGATGGCGGAGGAGTAGGAGACCTGGATTTCGTCTGGTCTCAGGAATTCAGCTGAATAGGGATCAAACCATTCTGAACACCTATAAACTCAACAGGAGACAGAAGAAGAGAATAGCAACAACACAACAGAAAAGCGACCACTTTCTGGAAGGTAGGACGTGCGGAGAAGTGAATCCGAGGCGATATTCGGGAGGATAGATGGCGGCGGAGGGGGCCTCCGTCGGCCGCTTCTGGAAAGTGCTAGAGCCGCGGAGCACAAAATCGGACCTTTTAGAAGCCGGCTCCGCTAAGGGATGTCGCTGCAGTGGCTAAGCGGGGGGTGGAACCCTCGCGGGACAGTGTGGTCTCAGGACCCTCGGGGTCACAGAAAGACCGGGGGTGCCTGAGTGCGGCAGAGCTCCCAGGGATCGGAGCGGGGAAGCCGGCTGCAGAGACGGAGCCGAGGCGCGGGCTCTCAGCTCGGGGTGGCCATAAACTGTGATCCGCGGTCCAGTCGGGCCACTGCTCCTCCAGCAGGGACCCAACAAGCGGCAGAGCCGGGGAGACTCCCCTTCCTCCCCTGGGAGGAGCAGCGCGGGAACGCACCGCAGGGATCTGCTGGGTTTGGAGACTCCACACGGGGTCGGGTGCCAGAGATAGAAACGCTTGGTCACAGGCCGGGTGAGCATGGAGTGCGGCCGGAGACCGGGGACACGGGAGTGACTGCTTTTCTCTGGGGGCTCACTGAGGAGCGGGGCCCCGAGTTCTCAGCTCCTCCAGGCGGAGGTTGGGAGGCTGCCATTTTCACTCTCATCCTCCAATGCTGTACCGAGAGCTTGCAGGGAACAAAAGCTCCTGAGAGCAAACCCGAGCAGCTTGCTTAGCCCGGACTCACAAGGGCGGGGCAATTCCGCCTCCGGCAAAGACATTTGGGAACCAAGGGAACAGGCCCCTCCCCCAGAAGATCAGCACGAACAGCCAGCAAGCCAAGGCCAAGTTTACCGATCAAGGAGAACGGGAGAACTCAGCGCTAGGGGAATACTGCACATGGAATTCATGGCTTCTTTACCATGATTCATTAGTTTTTCAAAGTTAATTTTTTTAACTGTTTTATTTTAATTTTTCTTTTTCCCTTTTTCAACCATCTTATCAATCCCTTTTTTTAAAAAAAATTTTTTATTTTTCATTTTTAGAGTCATATTTTATCCCTTCATAGTAGTTATCCTTATTTTTGGCATATATATATATAAGTTGTTCTCTCTTTAAAATTTTGAGATACAATTTCTTCTAACAGATCAAAATATACCCTAAATCACTAGTGTATGACTTTGTTCTATTCTTCTGCCTGATCACATTCCCTACCTTTTTTTTCTTTTGTGTTTCTTTTTCTTTTTCTTTTTTTAATCTTTTTTCTGAAACAATTTCTTATCTTATCAATCTCTTTTATAAAATCTTTTATAATTTTCATCTTTACAGTCATCTACCATCCCTTCATTGTATCAACCTTTATTTTGTGCATATATAAGTCTTTTTCCTTTAAAATTTTAGGAGGCACTTTTTTCTAACAGACCAAAATACGTCCAAAATCTAGTGTGTGGCACTGATCTATGCACTAGCCTGATCATATTTGATCATATTCTGTTTTATTGGATTGTTCTGTTTTTGTTTTTATCTTTTTCTTTTTTTTTTCTTTCTTTTCTCTTTCTTTTTTCTTTCTTTCCCTTTCTTTTCCCCTGGTTTCAGCCCTTCTCTGATTTGTTTAGAGTATATTTGCTGGGGACGTTGTTAACCTGGTAGCATTTTGTTCTCTCATTCGTCTATTCTCCTCTGGACAAAATGACAAGACAAAAAAAACCGCCTCAGCAAAAAGAACAAGAGATAGTACCGTCAGCCAGGGACCTACTCAATACGGACATTAGTACGATGTCAGACCTAGAGTTCATTAAAGATACTAGCTGGGCTTGAAAAAAGCGTGGAAGTTATTAGAGAAACTCTTTCTGGAGAAATAAAAGAACTAAAATCTAACCAAGTCGAAATCAAAAAGGCTATTCATGAGGTGCAATCAAAAATGGGGGCACTAAATGCTAGGATAAATGAGGCAGAAGAGAGAATCAGCGATATAGAAGACCAAATGATGGAAAATAAAGAGGCTGAGAAAAAGAACGATAAACAACTACAGGATCAGGAGGGCAGAATTCGAGAGATAAGTGATACGATAAGATGAAACAACATTAGAATAATTGGGATCCCAGAAGAAGAAGAAAGGGAGAGAGGGGCAGAAGGTATATTGGAGCAAATAATAGCAGAGAACTTCCCTAATGTGAGGAAGGAAACAGGCATCAAAATCCAGGAGGCACAGAGAACCCCTCTCAAAATCAATAAAAATAGGTCAACACCCCGACATCTAATAATAAAACTTACGAGTCTCAGAGACAAAGAGAAAATCCTGAAAGCAGCTCGGGAGAAGAGATCTGTAACCTACAATGGTAGAAATATTAGACTGGTAACAGACCTATCCACAGAGACCTGGCAGGCCAGAAGGACTGGCATGATATCTTCAGAGCACTAAACGAGAACAATATGCAGCCAAAAATACTATATCCAGCTGGGCTGTCATTGAAAATAGAAGGAGAGATAAAAAGCTTCCAGGAAAAACAAAAACTAAAGGAATTTGAAAACACGAAACCAGCCCTCCAAGAAATATTGAAAGGGGACCTCTAAGCAAAGAGAGAGCCTAAAATCAGCATAGACCAGAAAGGAAGAGAGACAATTTACAGTAACAGTCACCTTACAGGCAATACAATGGCACTAAATTCATACCTTTCAATAGTTACCCTGAATGTAAATGGGCTCAATGCCCCAATCAAAAGACACAGGCTATCAGATTGGATTAAAAAACAAGACCCATCAATATGCTGTCTGCAAAGGACTCATTTTAGACCCAAAGACACCCCCAGATTGAAAGTGAGGGGGTGGAAAACCATTTACCATGCTAATGGACACCAAAAGAAAGCTGGGGTGGCAATCCTTATATCAGACAAATTAGATTTTAAATCAAAGACTATAATAAGAGATGAAGAAGGACACTCTATCCTACTTAAAGGGTCTATCCAACAAGAAGATCTAACAAGTGTAAATATCTATGCCCCGAACATGGGAACAGCCAATTATATAAGGCAATTAATAACAAAAGCAAAAAAACACATTGACAACAATAAAATAATAGTGGGGGACTTTAACACCCCCTGACTGAAATGGACAGATCATCTAAGCAAGGATCAACAAGGAAATAAGGACTTTAAATGACACACTGGACCAAATGGACTTCACAGACATATTCAGAACATTCCATCCGAAAGCAACGGAATACACATTCTTCTCTAGTGCCCATGGAACATTCTCCAGAATTGATCACATCCTAGGTCACAAATCAGGTCTCAATCGGTACCAAAAGATTGGGATCATTCCCTGCATATTTTCAGACCACAATGCTTTGAAACTAGAACTCAATCACAAGAGGAAAGTCAGAAAGAACTCAAATACATGGAGGCTAAAGAGCGTCCTACTAAAGAATGAATGGGTCAACCAGGAAATTAAAGAAGAATTAAAAAAATTCATGGAAACCAATGAACATGAAAACACAACTGTTCAAAATCTTTGGAATACAGCAAAGACAGACCTAAGAGGAAAGTATATAGCAATACAAGCCTTTCTCAAGAAACAAGGAAGGTCTCAAATACACAACCTAACCCTATACCTAAAGGAGCTGGAGAAAGAACAGCAAATAAAGCCTAAACCCAGCAGGAGAAGAGAAATCATAAAGATCAGAGTAGAAATCAATGAAATCAAAACCAAAAGAACAGTAGAACACATCCATGAAACTAAGAGCTGGTTCTTTGAAAGAATTAACAAGATTGATAAACCCCTGGCCAGACTTATCAAAAAGAAAAGAGAAATGACCCAAATCAACAAAGTCATGAATGAAAGAAGAGAGATCACAACCAACACCAAGAAAATACAAACAATTATAAGAACATATTATGAGCAACTCTATGTCAGCAAATTAGATAACCTGGAAGAAATGGATGCATTCCAGAGATGTATCAACTACCAAAATTGAACCAGGAAGAAATAGAAAACCTGAACAGACCTATAACCACTAAGGAAATTGAAGAAGTAATTAAAAATCTCCCAACAAACAAAAGCCCAGGGCCAGATGGCTTCCCAGGGGAATTCTATCAGACATTTCAAGAAGAATTAATACCTATGCTCCTGAAACTGTTCCAAAAAATAGAAATGGAAGGAAAATTTCCAAACTCATTTTATGAGGCCACCATTACCTTGATCCCAAAACCAGACAAAGATCCCATCAAAAAGGAGAATTACAGACAAATATCCTTGATGAACATGGATGCAAAAGTTCTCACCAAAATACTAGCCAATAGGATCCAACAGTACATTAAATGGTTTATTCACCATGACCAAGTGGGATTTATCCCTGGGCTGCAAGGATGGTTCAACATCCGCAAATCAATCAACGTGATACAATACATTAACAAAAGAAAGAACAAGAATCATATGATCCTTTCAATAGATGCAGAGAAAGCATTTGACAAAGTACAGCATCCTTTCCTGTCAAAACTCCTCAGAGTATAGGGATAGAGGGTACATACCTCAATATCATAAAAGCCATCTATGAAAAATCTACAGCGATTATCATTCTCAATGGGGACTCTCAGCTTTTCCCCTAAGGTCAGGAATGCGGCAGGGATGTCCACTATCACCACTGCTATTCAACATAGTATTAGAAGTCCTAGCCACAGCAATCAGACAACAAAAGGAAATCAAAGGCATCCAAATCGGCAAAGAGGAATTCAAACTCTCACTCTTTGCAGATGATATGATACTGTAGTGGAAAACCCAAAAGACTCCACCCCAAAACTGCTAGAACTCATATAGGAATTCAGTAAAGTAGCATGATATAAAATCAATGCAGAAAAATCTGTGGCATTCCTATACACCAACAAGACAGAAGAGAGACAAATCAAGGAGTCGATTCCATTTACAATTACACCCACAACCATAAGATACCTAGGAATAAATTTAACCAAAGAGGCAAGGGATCTGTACTCAGAAACTATAAAATACTCAGGAAAGGAATTGAAGAAGACACAAAGAAATGGAAAAACGTTCCATGCTCATGGATTGGAAGAACAAACATTGTGAAGATGTCAATGCTACCTAGAGCAATCTACACATTCAATGCAATCCCCATGAAAATACCATCCACTTTTTTCAAAGAAATGGAACAAATAATCCTAAAATTTGTATGGAACCAGAAGAGACCCCGAATAGCCAGAAGAATGTTGACAAAGAAAAGCAAAGCTGGCGGCATCACAATTCCGGACCTCCAGCTCTATTACAAAGCTGTCATCATCAAGAGAGTATGGTACTGGCACAAAAACTGACACATAGATCAATGGAACAGAATCGAGAGCCCAGAAATGGACCCTCAACTCTATGGTCAACTCATCTTTGACAAAGCAGGAAAGAATGTCCAGTGGAAAAAAGATAGTCTCTTCCACAAATGGTGTTGGGAAAATTGGACAGCCACATGCAGAGGAATGAAACTGGACCATTTCCTTACACCACACACAAAAATAGACTCCGAATGGTTGAAAGACCTAAACGTGAGACAGGAGTCCATCAAAATCCTAAAGGAGAACACAGGTAGCAATCTCTTTGACCTCAGCCGCAGTAACTTCTTCCTAGAAACATCACCAAAGGCAAGGAAAGCAAGGGCAAAAATGAATTCTTGGGATTTCATCAAGATAAAAAGCTTTTGCACAGCAAAAGAAACAGTCCACAAAACCAAAAGACAACCGACAGAATGGGAGAAAATATTTGCAAATGACAGATCAGATAAAGGGCTAGTATCCAAAATCTATAAAGAACTTATCAAACTCAACACCTGAACAACAAATAATCCAATCAAGAAATGGGCAGATGACATGAAAAACATTTTTCCAAAGAAGACATCCAAACGGCCAACAGACACATGAAAAAGTGCTCAACATCGCTCGGCATCAGGGAAATCCAAATCGAAACCTCAATGAGATACCACCTCACACCCGTCAGAATGGCTAAAATGAACAAGTCAGGAAATGACAGATGTTGGCGGGGATGCGGAGAAAGGGGAACCCTCCTACACTGTTGGCGGGAATGCAAGGTGGTGCAACCACTCTGGAAATCAGTATGGAGGTTCCTCAAACAGTTGAAAATAGAGCTACCGTACAATCCAGCAATTGCACTACTGGGTATTTACCCCAAAGATACAAATGTAGGGATCTGAAGGGGTACGTGCACCCCAATGTTTATAGCAGCAATGTCCACAATAGCCAAACTGTGGAAAAAGCCAAGATGTCCATCGACAGATGAATGGATAAAGAAGAGGTGGTATATATACACAATGGAATATCATGCAGCCATCAAAAGGAATGAGATCTTGCCATTTGCAACGACGTGGATGGAACTGGAGGGTGTTATGCTGAGTGAAATAAGTCAATCAGAGAAAGACATGTATCATATCACCTCACTGATATGAGGAATTTTTAATCTCAGGAAACAAACAATGTTGCTGGGGTGATGGGGGGTGGGAGGGATGGGGTGGCTGGGTGATAGACTTTGGGTAGTGTATGTGCTGTGGTGAGCGCTGTGAATTGTACAAGACTGTTGAATCACAGATCTGTACTTCTGAAACAAATAATGCAACATATGTTAAAAAAAAAGAAAAAGAAGAAGATAGCAGGACGGGAAGAATGAAGGGGAGTAAGTCGGAGGGGGAGACGAACCATGAGAGACGATGGACTCTGAAAAACATACTGAGGGTTCTAGAGGGGAGGGGGGTGGGGGGATGGGTTAGCCTGTTGATGGGTATTAAAGAGGGCACATTCTGCTTGGAGCACTGGGTGTTATGCACGAAGAATGAATCATGGAACACCACACGAAGAACTAATGATGGAATGTATGGTGATTAACATAACAATAAAAAATTGAAAAAAATAACATGTATATCCTATAAAAAAAGGGTAAATTTTATTAAAATTTTGCCATGATTTGGTTGGCCCTAACATACAAAAGAAGAGTTTTCAAAAGAATGACATTTTAAAGGTATTGTCCTTTGCGTTAGAACATGGTGATTCATATGATGATACGTAAGGTTACACAAATATAAATTTGCTACAGAACACATTTTAATCTTTTTAAATTTTTTGTTGTGTTTTTAACTGTAGTTTTCTGTGACCATGTATATTGTATTCTGCCATGAAAGTAATAAAAAATAACTTAAAAGATCTTCATTTAGAACCTGCCAGAAACTAAAATCTAATTACTAACACACTATATTAAGAACTCTATTTATATCATTTTTATTATGCATGCAACATTGTGCTGCTATTGTTTTTTCCTTTTTCTCTTTACTTTTTTCTAGCTTAGGGATTTCTCCTCTTTTTTCTCTTTGTGGTTCTGTTTTTGTACACATAGTACACATTTTCTCTATGCTAAATAGCTCCTACATATTAAAGAGGATACAAAGGGGATATACAGAAATTAGCTCTAATCTACAAGGACATACTTCAGATTTTTCTCGTGGGGAAAGGTGTCCATATAAACACACATTTTTATTGACTTGCACACTTCAAAACTGTCTGATTCAATTATATAATCTAAGTAGGAGAGTATATGAGTGATAAATCCTGAAGTTTATTAGCTCATGCTAGGGTTCTCTTCTTAGTAAAAGGTGCCTTTGAAGCCATCGGTGGTCTGGGCCCCTCTAGCTCAGCATGTGTATTTCGTGAATGAACTGGCTGTTTCCATCCCTGGGAAGCTTAGAATTAGTTACAGTTGCCTGCTTTCCTTTTGATACTCACTTGATTCAGAGATGAGGCCAAATCTACATTTTCGCTGATTGGGGATATTAGAGAAAACACCACTCTGGTTTATTCCAGAAGATTGTGATGTTAATCACCTCTCACGTCTGGTTAAATTGCACATTGTCTCTGTGCCTCACGAAAACACTTCTGAGTTCATTCAACCCAGGCTCTTCCCCACTTCTCTTGCAGATGACCCCTCTCCTCTGACTTCATCATGCTCTCACCAATAAAGACAAACTGCAGGAAAAAGAAAATAAACTATAGTTTTTGAAAGTGGAAAATGCAATCAAACTTTTGGCATCCTGGAGATTCTATACATGATTTTTTAGGAATGCAACTGTTTGGTATCAACCGGATCAATTAAATACATTATTTTTGTGCGAATGAAAAGAAACATTTTGGTCAGTCACCCAGATATTTTGTTTACAGGGTAACCAAGATGAAACTTAACATAATATTTTAAGGTGTGGAAAACATATTTTATGTGTTCCCACATATGCAACTTCCAAGAAAACTGGAACAAGAAAAACAAGCAGAATGAGATCAGTTTCTCCCGGGCACATGGTGCTATAGTGTAACAAGTTTTGTGGGCTCTGGGACACTTGGCTGAGAGTATATTTTCATAGCTGTTAGGATGAATATTCATAATAGATCAAGCTCAGAAAGCCCACTACCGAATGCCATCTTCTCCCCAAATGTGTTTTCCCTAGAGTTACTCCCATTTCGGCTAGTGCACTGGAACACCGCAGGGCCTCACTGCCATCCGCCAAGGAGCATGTCCTAGACCAGCTGCAGGAAGCCCACTCATCCCTGACGGGGTGCGGGGCTTGTAGGGATGGGCCAGCAGAAAGTTGAGGACATCATTCCATGAGGAATATTTTGTCTGAAGAAAGTGCTAAAAGACACTCGGTGGTCCAGACAAACTGCAGTGTAATTGTGGAGACAGGAGAAGGGGACTTTGAATCAGAGATGCCTTCCCCTGATCTCCATTGTGGCTGGTGACAATCTGTAAGGCTCTTCTTTCTGCAGATGCAGAGGCAGAGTCCTATTGATCCTGGAATACTAAACAAATTTCTAGGACAGGGACTCTCACTCAGGAAACCAGACAGTTTCAAATGGAAAACAAGATGAGGGCTGAGTATGTAGAAGGAATCAGGAGCCTCTTCCCCAGTCAGAGGGCAAACAGGTGCCAGATAAGTCAGCATTATATCTGAAAAGGATAGGACAACTTACCCACCTTTCTTGAAGTAAGGAGTAGCCCTAAGAACTTGAAGATTTCATATTAGATTGCATATCCTCGGAGAAAGTACAGAATTCTAGAAAAAGAGATGGCCAACCTTAAGACAAAGGCAGAAAAAATAAAGGACATTGGAGTCAAGAAATATTTAGATTGAAACAGATAAAGAGAGGGTTGGTGGTTGGCTGGACACCATGCTTTAGAGGGCAGGAGTATTACAGGTGATCTGAGTTTTCTATCTCGTAAAAACTAAAGTGTTTTACCGGACACCTACTTTTATATTCTACAGTACTTTTTATCAGAAGAAAAATAAATACCTAAGGATTGTAATAATGATAGTTTGACGGATGGAACCAATTTATGGAGGCTAGTTGTTCTTTTCATGTATTCATCACACAATTTAAGGATTGACAAACCAGTTTATAGAGGGGGCCACACGATTCTGTTGGGTGGAGATGCAGCCCGAGAAAAAGGCAGAGATGGGTGCACCACCACACTTGGTCAGCAAGATAGAAGTTTGGGGTCCTGCAAAACCCTTTCTCCCCTCTTCCCAAGAAGGAACATCTGACAAGTTCCAAGTGTGCTGATTTGTTTCTTACAGTGTTCTCGCATCTACCCTTTCTTCCCACCATCTCCAGCAAGATTGGGTTTGTCACAACCTTCTCCTGGGCGAGGGGGTTGGGGGGTGGGATATAGTTGCCTTCACCTGTCGCCTGTTCCTCCCCTTGGACCCGTCATACACGTCATTGTCAGATTTATGTCCCGAAAATACCGTTGATCCATTGGTTGCTGAATAGCCATTACCCTTCTGTTTGGAAATCTTTAATCCATATTAGCAATCTGGGTCATTATACTTCTGTTTTGTAAATATTTGATATTTTGGTTTGATATCTCAATTATCTGCTCACCAAGAGAGACACAGAAAGTAATTTTTATCTAAGAACCATCTTTACTGAAACCTTTCCAGATACTGACTTTTGTCTCCCTCAGCCTTTAGTGCAGAGAGGAGTCGGCATGCGCAGAGAAAACCACTTAGCCAGAAGACTAACTGGATTGTTTGGCACCCAGGCAGCTCAGGCAGGACACCAGGTGGATGGGCTTCTATCTTTGGCCAAACCATGAGACAAGAGAACGTGAGCATACAGCTATCTGTTATGTGTGACCCACACCGAACTGAGCAGCGTCTGTGGTAGAGGCAGCTCTCCGGCAACATCCCAGAGGTTCTCAGAGAGGCTCGTCTGGATCAACATAGACATTCATAGTCACACAAAACTAAAGTTTCTCTTTCTTTATATCCTCTTTTGAAAATGTCTGGGTCTCCCAACCACGAATTCCATCGGAGCAGACAGTACCGGCCTCTGTAGAGTCTCTCTGGTCCACCTCGCTCTGTACATAAAATGGAGTGTCACCTTGGCCGAACTGTAGTTGTTGGAGATGGTCTCCTGGGCTAAGCTGCCCGGCATGGGACCGGTCCAGTCTTCCCTTGATGAAAATTCCAATACCAGCTGGTTTCCACAGGGACGTGTAAGCATTATTACATCTCTGTCTCAAAACTATGCACAGAACCACTTGTGACTTATTTTAACATCTCAGTCCATGTTCTATATGCAGCCGTTGGTATAAAACTCCCCCGTCTTTAAAATATTGTGATAATTTTGGCTCTGTTGCTTTTTCCAATGAAGTCTTTATTTCCTCATATTTTTAAGTTGAATTGTTTCTAAAATGCTGTTTGAATTCGATCACAGTAATAGGTTACAATGTTTGGATGAAGGGCGGTGCATATATTTTTTTAAAACAGAATGTAGTCTTTCAGTCAGATTTGGTCTTACTACAGCACGTAACCACTTTCTTCTCAGTGGTCATCTTGGTGTTGGATTGTAATCTGCATTTCACAGCTGTTGCCAGGAGTATGACAAGGTCAAATAAAGAACTGGTCACAGTTCGAAGATGTTTCCTCTCATACTACATCTTCAGTGTCTGAGTGTGAGCTGTAAATGTTTTAAATTAAACATGTAAATGCTACAAATGTTTTAAATGTTGTAACTAACTTTGTGATTTTAATACATGCTTTCTCAGAGTGCGAGACCAGCAACGTGTTTTTAGGATAAGTTTATATCTATTTCCAGTGACATGGTAAAGAATTATTGTTGGTAGAGAGGAGCATCATATAGGGGGTTTAAAAGAATAGAATAAGTTACTAACCTTCCAAAGAAGATAGATGGGAAACAAACTCATGAAAAGATGCTCAGCATCACATGTCATTAGGAAATTACAAACTAAAACAAGAATGAGATACCACTACACAACGATTAGAATGGCCAAAACCCAGGTCCCTGACAGCACCAAATGCTGGTGAGGATGTGGAGCCTCAGGGACCCTCACTCACTACTGGTGGGAATGCAAAATGGTGCAGCCACTTTGGAAGACAGTTTGATGGTTTCTTATAAAACTATAAGAAACTCTTGCCATCTGACCCAGCAACCACGCTCCTGGTATTTACTCAAAGAGCCGAAAGCCTGTGGCCAAAGAAAACCTGCGCATGGAAATTTCCAGCAACTTTATTCGTAATTACCAAAACTTGGAGGCATGTCCTTCACTGGGTGAATGGATTAAAAACAAACAAACAAAACCACAAAAAGACTGTGGTCCATCCAGACAATGGAATATTATTCAGCACTAAAAAGAAATGCGCTCCTAAGCCACAAAGAGACATGGAGGAAACTTAAATGCATATCACCAGGAGGAAGAAGCTGGTCTGAAAAGGCTATACATAAATGTATGATCCAGCGGTATGACATTCTGGAAAAGACAAAACTATGGAGACAGTAAAGAGATCAGGGGTTGCCAGGTGTGGGAGAGAGGAGTAGAGGGATGAGTACTCAGAGCACAGAGGATTTTAGGGCAATGAAGTTATCCTGTGTGATACTACAATGGTGGGTGTGTGTCATCATACACTTGTGGAAACCCATGGAATGCATAACACCAAGACTGGACCTTAATGTAAATTATGGATTTTGAGTGGTAGTGGTATTTCAGCGCAGATTCACAGATAGTAACAAATGTGTCACTGCTGGGGGATGTTGATAGAGGCTGGGTGTGGGGAGAGGGAGGGCCATCTGGGAAGTCCCTGTACCTTTCCTTCAATTTTGCTGTGAACCTAAAACTGCCCTAAAACTAAGGTTTATTTTAAAATTAGCACAAGTTGGAGCGCCTGGCTGGCTCAGATGGTTGAGCGTCTGCCTTCGGCTCAGGTCGTGATTCCAGGGTCCTGGGATCGAGTCCTGCATCGGGCTTCCTGCTAGGTGGGGAACCTGCTTCTCCCTCTGCCTCTGCCTCTCTCTCTTTCTCTCTCTCTCTGACTCTCATGAATAAATAAAACATTAAAAAAATAAAATTAGCACAAGTTATATAGAAATATCCTTGCTAGAGTTAAATAACAGTGCATGAAATGGTGTTTTTTAATCCACTGATCACAAACCTTCCTCGCAGTCAAATATTCCTTACAGATGTCTTTAAAAAATTAAACGGGTAGGTTAACAAAAGGTCGGAATGAGCAGAGCTATTTGTTGTTGGCCGAACAGGAATTTCCAAGGTTTGCCGGGCTTGGCGTGCACTGTTGTGTAGGTTTGCGACACCCCGCCATTTTCAGCGTCCTGCTGTTACCTGGTTTCATCTCTGCCTTGTAGAAATGACCTGAGGGACGCCCGGGTGGCTCAGGTGGTGAGGCATCCGACGCTTGGTTTTGGCTCGGTTCATGACCTCGGGGTCTTGTGGAGCTCCACAACGGAGTCTGCTTGTCCCTTTCGCTCTGCTGCCCGCCCCCCCATCAAATAAATAAACAAATAAATAAATAAAATCTTAAAAAAAAGAGAAAGAAATGCTCTGAGTTCTCATCCTCAAAGGATATCAGAAGGATGACGCCGCACCAGATACACAGCTTCAGGAGACTCCGACCCGTCCTGTGGAGGGGACGATGCTGAATTTTAAATTCCCTATCAACTTCCCGTGGACCTGCCTCACAGGCCATTGCTGGGGTGGAAGCATCGACCAGCACCAGGTCATACTGGGTGTCTGGCCCACTTCTCACTCTGACTGGTGGGAGCAGAGGAGATCTTTGACAGACTTGCTCTGGCCCGATTTCGTACAATGCTAGTGTTAAAACACACCACCCCTATAGGAAGCATTCTGTCTACGCAGCTCCAAGTTACAGGAAGTTTATCCAGTAATGAGATCTAGACTTGATTGCCTACCCGACCAGCAAGAGTTAGGAGATGTCGGCTGTGTTTTTTAATAGCGTTGCTTTTTGGGATACAGAAGACATATCTAATTGATATGTACTGTACGCTTCATTGTATGATTTTCAATACATAATATACTCTATATTATACTGTTCAATTCGCCTTTCAATTCCACATTGGATGGTAGCACCAAGACACTTCTTTCAATTAGCCCACGTTTCAAAATATGCTTAATACATATTTTTAAAGGCCCAAACACTGAAAACATTCTCAAATGATGGCTTGTGATATTTTTAGACCGAGAGCTTTCCAGACATATTTATTTATTATACTTTATTAATTCTGAAATATGTCATACATTTCAAATATATCATAATGGAAAGTATACATAATGGAGACATGGTTTAAAGGAGAACATTAGGACGGATGTCCGTGGATCCACCACCAAGCTTTAGAAACAACCTTTCCAAGGTGATTGAAGCCCCAGTGACAGAGCTAAACATCCTTTTGAGAGGTAGCAAATGGGTCCTGAAGTTTGTGTGTATTATTATTTTGTTTTGCATTAAAGGTTTACTTCTGGTGTATCCCCACATGACATATAACTTAGCTTTGCATATATTTGAAATTTAAAAAAATGAAATCATGCAGTATTTTTCCTTTTGTAACTTGCTTTTTTAAAATTCCACATTGCATTTGGGGAAGTCATTCTCACTGAAGTATGTACTTAGTTCATTCATATATAATGGTCCATTACAGAATTATAACACAATTTGTTTATTTTTCCTATCAGTGGATGTTTATGTGTTTTCAATTCTTTTTTGTTACACAAAGCTTGAATGCCTTTTAGCACATACGTGCAAGTTATTCTTATGATATATAACAGAACCATAAAGCTCATTTCTCTAAGCACATCTCTGGATTCAACAGGAAATCCAAAATTGTTTCCTAAAGTAGCTGTGCCAACTTATACTCCTACCAGTGAACAAGATTTGATATTGTCAGATTTTTTTTTTAAATTCCCAAGCTGGTGGTTGTAATATTACATTTCACTGGGACTGTATCTGCATTTCACTGATGATTAATGAGCCTGAGCATCTTTGCAAGATGTCCATCGGTTTTGTATATATGTATTTTTTCCGGTAAAATTCCTTTCAGTTTTTTACATGCTTTCTGTTAGGTTATTTCTTTTTTTTCCCCATGTTTTTTCTAAAGATGTAAAAATCTGTTCTTTATGGTCATGTCTTTTAATACATTAAAATTGGTTTGGGGGGGCATGGTGTAAAATAGAGATCTAATATTTTTCCAATTCAGATAAGCAGTTATTAGCATGCTATCGAATAGCTTGGGTTTTTCCCAGAGATCTGCAAAGCCACCTGGCCCAGCTCTCTCTCTATGACCCCCTGGTCTATTTCTGGGCTCTCTCTTCTTTTCATGGTGTGTTTTTCTATTCAAGAATCTTAATCATGACAGCTTTCTATCAATTCTTGATACTTGGTGAAGGGAGAGCGCCGACCCCCACCTGCGCAAAGTTCTTCAGAAACAAACTGGGTAATATTTTTGGCCCTTCGTTTTTTCATATAAATTGACAGACTGTGCCATTCGTGAAGCAATTATCTAAGATTTTGGTGAAATTACATCGACTCTATAGAACAATTTGGAGATCACGGAAATTTTTACGGGATTCAAATTATGTAAAATCATGACAGAACTTGTATTAGACATTTTCAAGGATTTTTTTGGTATTACAAACAATTTCATAATTTTCTCCATAATTATTTCATATGTCTTTTAAAATAATTCACTTTTAGATATCTTCTATATGTAGATCTTCCTTGAAAAATGTATCCTTAAACATTTCATCATGTTTTGTTTGTTGCCAACACCTTCCATTGTTTATTCCCACATCTTAAAGCACCACTAGTTCGTCTTATTAATTCTAATTACATATTTATGTTTTGGGCTAAGGCGATCACGTCATTCCTAAATAATGGCATATGTGTGTCTTCTTTTTAAATTCTTTTTTGATTTTTTTTTCTAATCATACTCTAATGGTTAAGATATCCAGGACAAAGGTGAAGAGAAAAGCAGACACAGCCTTGTCTTGTGCACAGACTACCTGAATGCAAAGGGAATAATTGCATTTCACCATGAAACATGAAAATTGTTACCATTTTGGGTTTTTTTGTATACAATGTTTATTGGATTAAAGAAGCTGTCTTCTATTCTCAGTTCACTCACATTTTTATCATGAGCAATTGTTCAGTATTATCACCTACTTTTTCTGCATTAATAGATGATCGTTTAGCTTATTTCTGTCCATTTGTTGACATGGTAAATTACCTTAATTATTTTCCTTATGCTGAAAAACTTGCTGGGATGATAGTACATTCTTTTTGATGCATTTGTGAGATTGGAGGCCAGTTTTCTGTACTTCCATTGCGTTACTCTGGTTGTGATGGTAAGGCATCATTTGTCTCATAAACAAGACTATTTCCACTTTTTATATTTTCTGGAAATATTTCTGTAAGAGGAGTTTTGTTTTCTGTATGTTTGGTAGATTTTACAAAACTCACAGAGATTGGTTATTTTCTTAGTGGAAATATTGTGAATTACTGAGTTAATTTCTTTAATGATACAGGACTATCAATACTTTTGATATAGCGTTTTGTCAGAAGGATTTTAAATATTAAATATTGGATTAAGGATTTTTAAAATTTGTGTGTTTGCTTATATTTTTATTAATTCTTAAACTGGGTTGTTTTTTATGCTTTGTATGATGCAAACTTTTCAAATTTATTTTAGGTGTGTCTTTTGTAAAGAGCATATGGCTAGATATTTTTAATCGAGCCTGACAGTCTTTGTTTTTAACCAGATGATTCAGTTCTTTCCCGTTTATGGTGTTTACTGTATATTTAGATTCATTTCCAACATCTCATTTCTGCTTCTTCTGTGCTTTACTTTTCTTCATGCAGCATTGTTTGCATTAATTGAGGAATTGGTGTGTCCCCATTTTTATTCTATCCTTTAAAAAGTTATAAATTCAATGTCTATTTGTTTAAGGTCACCCCGGAAATTTTAACATGCACATTTTACTTAATGAAATCGAGATTTAAGCACTGTTCATACCACACTCTCAGATAAGTCAAGAACCTTACATACTTTAACTATGTTCAGTTTTTGCAATTCCCATATTGTGCTTTTGGATAGTTAGGTCTTATTCTGGTGTCACACATTAGACATTACTTTATTGCTTCATACACACATTCTTAACTTCCTTCCCTCCACACCTCCCGATTCCACGTTGTCCAACTGGAATCATTTTGCTTTTTTTTCTGAAGGACATTCTTTAAACGTTATCTATCAATGCGAGTTTGTTGGTGATAAACTCTCAGTTTTTCTCTGAAAGAAAATATATTTATTTTGTCCTCATTCTTGAGTTCACTGAATATGAAACTCCAGGTTGACAGTAATTTTTTTTTCTCAGCATTTTGAAGAGACTATTCCACTGAAATCGGGTGTTAGCTGTTTCTGTTCGTTTAATTGCTATTCCTCTGTGGGAAGCCTGTTTTTTACATTATTCTGCAACATAAAATACCTCACTGCCTTTGCTGCTGTATGGCTTGCCTAGGAGATTTGCAGATGGGGAGTTCAGTGGGCTCACTGGATTTGCATTTCCAAAAGAAGTTTCACTGCTGCCTCTGCATCTTGCCTTTCCATACGATCTTGCTTCTCTTTCCAAGGTCCCAAGGTCCCGTTTGATAAATGCTGGGTGTTCTCAGTCTATAATCCATGTTCCTGCCCATTTCTTTCTTTCTTTTTTTTTTTATAATTGTTCTTTTCCCCATTTTCTGGTGTACATGCAGAGAATTCTACCCCCCGCCCCTGATACACTTACCAGCACACTAAATTTGTTTAGATTTCCACACATACTGGGTTTTAAAGTCAATTACTATATTCTGCTTTTAATATCAATGATTTTTTTTAATTTATAAAATTTCTGTAGGTTCTTTTTCAAGTCTGTTGCATCGTTTTCGTGGCCTCTGAAACTTGGCTGAAATTTTTACATCCATATTTTCATGCTTTCTAAGCTTATTTCCTTTATGCATTTATGTCAGGAAATGAAAATATTTCCAGCGCTTGGAGTCTGACACTTTGCATCTCTGCATGGAGCTTCAGGGCACTTTCCTCAAAAGAGAATTTGTGGTCACTTCTTCCAGGTGCCTGCCCCATACACAGTTCTGAGAAGGGTCTATTTTACATAAATAGTACATTCTCTTTTCCACCTGCTGCGTGATGTGAATTCTAGCTCCTTGCACTACCAAGGGCCAACTTGTGGTGATGGGTTTTCCTCCTCGTGGCCACCCAGGGCCAAGACCCAGAGAACAAGCTTCTTTTTCAGTTTTTGTCTTGTTTACCTACAAACATGTCACTCTTCAAGTGTCCCAGATGTAACTGCTCTGGGGGTGGGGAGGATGGGGTGCTGAGCTCCTGCCCCCCTGTGCTCCATGCTTACTCTTGGTCACCGAGGTCTGCAGGCACTTCCAGTTAGCGGCTCTTGGCCCCAGCCCTCTAGCCTCTTGGAACTCATGCTCAGTCATTGTTCTGGGGCCTCTGAAGGTCATCTGGACTTCCGGCTAACTGCCAACTCTATGATGCACTACAAGAGATTTAAAAAACATAATCTAGCACATTTTCTCTCTCTCTCCCCTCCCCCTCCCTGGCTTCTTCCCCATTCTCTCTGTCTCAGGTACATATGCATCACATACATCTGTAAAATAGGTGCTTTCTTTAGAAGTTTCAGTGAATCTTCCATCCGGATAAGCTCAGTACTTTTCGATAAAATTCAGTAGCATGTTTAATAAGTTATCCTAAATATGATTTTGCGGGCTGTAGTTCTTGTTTTAAATTATGTATGCATTATATACATCTGGATTTCATATTTCTTTCTTTATCCATTTTTCAAAAGAAAAGCTTTTCCAGGCATACCATGGAAATGACAGCAACAATTGCATGCGTTAAAACTATTACCATAACACTCCAAGATCTTTGCAATCACTATCAGATCAGATTATTATTTTCGGTTAAATTTACATGAAAATAATCTAGAAACTCTGTTCTTACTTTTAAAGGGTATTTTGTAAAATTAATACTAAAGTGTATAAATTCTGTTGCACTTTTTCTACACATAGACCCACATATACCTCACATTTTGTTGAAAGTACTTATTTTGTTAATGTAGGGTATTTGGGATAGACCTTTCACATAATTTTTATAATTATGGAGGCATTGCAAACATGCCAAAAATGCAGGAAATGTTATCAAGTATGCTTCTGTATCCTCCACCAAGATTAACAAATTGTCTGCAAGCTCACTCCGTGTCCCTCTCACTTACTCAGTCACACATACTGTCTCTTTCCCTCTATCCTTCTGTATTTTTATGTATTAGTATCTTTCTTAAGAAACAAAACTGAAAAGATACAGCTAAAACTTTACATGACCCTTTTCCTCCCCATCTGCCCCAGAATTAACCACTCTTGGAAATTCTACTTATCGCTTTCCTTTATCCACATCTGTGTTTCTAGCACATAGCTATGCATCCATAAATAATACACACTGCAGTGCTTTTTTTTAAATGTATATGCATTTTTTTAATCTTGTTTATATCTTTTCGTGACTTTGTTTTCTCCTCTGTACTTTGTAATTGGGAGATTTAGCTCTGCAAATATAGGTTCAGTTCATTCATTGTAGCGGCTGTATGAAATGCCACTGCATGAATAAACCGTGTTATGTATTCACCTTCTAAGTGACAGTTAAATTGTTTCCACTTTTCCTCTCTTTCAAACCCTGCTACAAACAGTCTGTATACCTCAACTAGTGAACAGGTAGGAGTCTATTCTCTAGGGTCCAGGATTAACCTGAAGAATGGCTGGTTTAGAATATATGTATTTCAGCTTTACCAGGTATTGCAAAATTGCTATCTGAAGCTATTGTACCAATTTACGCTCTCTCAAACAATGTACAATCTTACTTCCTCCATCTGTGCCCAGTTGTTGTTATCAGACATTCATCTGTACCGGTAGTTGGGGTATTTAATTGTATTCTATTATTGGCTTATTTATATTTCTCTGACGGCTACTGAAACCAATCACCTTTTATAAGCTTATAAGCAATTCCACTTCTTTTCTGTGACTCTTTTTGTCTATTTTCCTACTTTTTAATAGTTTCTTTTTCTATGTATTTGTAGGAATCCAATATATCCTGTATAATGATCTTTTCTTTTTTATATAGACTAGACATCTTTTTCTAATGTGTGTTTTATTTTATTTAGTTGGTGATTTTATTTTTCATTGATATGGTTTAAATTTTAATAAAATCAAACTTAGTCAATCTTTTGTTTTCCTCCATATTGTTTGCTTTCTAAGATTTACCTGAGGGAAAATTCTCCTTCCCCAAATGTAACAAAGATGTTTTCCTACTTTTGTTTCAAAATCATTACAGTTTTTATGTATTGAGGCCTTCCGGTTATTTGGACTTTATGTCTCTAGGTAGTGAGGTAGGGATCTAACCTAACATGCATTTAGGATGAATAGCCAGCTCTGCTCGGACAGTTTGTAAATGGTCCCTCTTCAGCTTCTAACACATATTCATATATCTCAGGCTTTATTGTGTGTGGAGTCCCAATGTTCTGACAAGTCCCCCTCAGGGTTTGCGTTTCTATTCCATTGGTCTATTTTTCCATCCCTCTACCAGGTTTCTTTTCCACAGTATTTTACTAAGTAACAATATATTGTAATAGGAGTCTCCCATTGGTGGTCTTGACAGTGTCCTCAGTTGTGTATTTCTATTTGTTTGTTAGAGAAGCAGTGTCCTGAAGACTTCAGACCCTTGCTCTCACACTGACTGTTTGATCTTGGCCAAGTTGCTTAACCAATCAGTTCCTCCAGAGCGCCATTTTGAACGTGCGGCTACCCGGGCCGTGAGTCCTACCAGGCAAGGTAGCGGGCTAGGCGAACTAGCTGTCTTCTCTTTGTCCTTCTATATTCCGTTTCTCTAGGTATATACAGAGATACGGTATAGCTCTAGAATTATATCCGGTATCTGAAGTGAACTCACTAAGATGATGTTAAGAGGAAACCTGAAGCAAGTACGCATTGAGAAAAACCCGGCCCGCCTTCGAGCTCTTGAGTCCGCGGCAGGCGAGAGCGAGCCGGCGGCCACCATGGCCCTAGCGCTGGCGGGGGAGCCGGCGCCACCTGCCCCCGTGCCCCCGGAGGACCACCCCGATGAAGAGATGGGATTCACCATTGACATCAAGAGCTTCCTCAAGCCGGGCGAAAAGACGTACACGCAACGCTGTCGCCTCTTCGTGGGGGAACCTGCCCACAGACATCACGGAGGAGGACTTCAAGAGGCTCTTCGAGCGCTACGGCGACCCCAGCGAGGTCTTCATCAATCGGGACCGTGGCTTTGGCTTCATCCGTTTGGAATCCAGAACACTGGCTGAAATTGCAAAAGCAGAGCTGGATGGCACCATTTTGAAGAGCAGACCTCTCCAAATTCGTTTTGCTACACATGGAGCAGCCCTAACTGTCAAGAACCTTTCACCGGTTGTTTCCAGTGAGCTGCTAGAGCAAGCATTTTCCCAGTTTGGTCCTTTAGAGAAAGCCGTTGTGGCTGTGGATGATCATGGTAGAGCTACAGGAAAAGGTTTTGTAGAATTTGCGGCAAAACCTCCTGCACGAAAGGCTCTGGAAAGATGTGGTGATGGGGCATTCTTGCTAACAACGACCCCTCGTCCAGTCATTGTGGAGCCTATGGAGCAGTTTGATGATGAAGATGGCTTGCCGGAGAAACTAATGCAGAAAACCCAACAATATCATAAGGAAAGAGAACAGCCGCCACGTTTTGCTCAGCCTGGGACCTTTGAATTTGAGTATGCATCTCGATGGAAGGCTCTTGACGAAATGGAAAAGCAGCAGCGTGAGCAGGTTGATAGAAACATCAAAGAAGCCAAAGAGAAACTGGAAGCAGAAATGGAAGCAGCTAGGCATGAACACCAATTAATGTTAATGAGGCAAGATCTCATGAGGCATCAAGAAGAACTCAGACGCTTGGAAGAACTCAGAAACCAAGAATTACAAAAACGGAAGCAAATACAACTGAGACATGAGGAAGAGCATTGACGCCGTGAGGAAGAAATGATCCGACACAGAGAACAGGAGGAACTGAGGCGACAGCAAGAGGGCTTTAAGCCAAACTATATGGAAAATAGAGAACAGGAAATGAGAATGGGTGATATGGGTCCCCGTGGAGCAATAAACACGGGAGATGCATTTAGCCCAGCACCCGCTGGTAACCAAGGTCCTCCTCCAATGATGGGTATGGATATGAACAACAGAGGAACTATACCTGGCCCACCAATGGGCCCTGGTCCTGCCAGGGGACCAGAAGGAGCTGCAAATATGGGAACTCCAATGATGCCAGATAATGGAGCAGTGCACAATGATAGATTTCCTCAAGGACCATCATCTCAGATGGGATCACCTATGGGGAGTAGAACAGGTTCTGACACCCCTCAAGCACCAATGAGTGGTGTAGGTCCTGTTAGTGGTGGTCCTGGTGGTTTTGGTAGAGGAAGCCAAGGGGGCAACTTTGAAGGCCCTAATAAGCATCGTAGATATTAAACATTCTTTCATTCCTGGCTACTTAGAGAAAAAAACCTCAGTGGTATGCCTTTACACTTTTACTTGTTACCTGGAAGAAATGGTTTTATTGTTAATGTATGTAAACTTTAAAGTTTTTTTTTTTGGTAAAACGAGGTTTTTGTATTTTTCTTTATTCATACATAAGCTTTGTAGATTAGAATGGTAATGGTGATGCTCATCATTGTGAATGTTAAAATGTGTTTGTGACTTTAGCTACATATAAGTTATGCCATAGAACTGTGAAGTCTATGTAGTTACTTAATCTCAATAAAGAAATCATTTTGGATAAGAAAAAAACAATCAGTTCCTCCAAATGCAGATGATATCATTATCTCCTAGGTTTTTTTTTTTTTTTTAATAGGGTCAAAGGAGTTATAATATTTAAAGTACTTAGCAAAGTGCCTGGCACTTAGTAAGTGCTATGCAAATGTTAGATTTTTTAAAAATCACTTTTCCCCTGCATTTTTCATAGGTATATTAATACATATTTCATGTGTATATTTGCACATGTTTATCATAAAACCTGTTAGGGTTCTGGTTGCATTAACAATGAAATTATAGCTACTTTGGGAGAGAGTACTTTTACAGAATTGTTCTTTTCAGACATGTACAGAATTTACTCTTTATTCACTTAGATCTTGTTTTATACCTCTCAATATTTTTTATTTGACATAAAAGTCTTTCAGTTGGTTATATGTATTCTTATGTACAGTTTTTGAGCTATTAGATTATATCTTTTAAAAATCATGTTTTCCAGTTGTTTGTGCTAGTGTTTACAAATACTGTTGATTAATGTACATTGATTTTGTACGCTGGATACAATTCTCTTATTAGTTTTAATATGATTCTGTAGCTTATTTTTAGCTTTCCAAGTAGAAAATAATATGCTTGGTAAAATAATAAGATTTTTCTTTTCTTTTCCAATCTTTATAACTTATTTCATTTGTGGATGTTATTGCGTTATCTAGAAATTCCAGGTAATGTTAAAAAGAAGCTCTGGTAATGGACTTGTTAATGACTTGTCTTGTTCCCAAATTATAATAGAAACGATTCTAAGATTTCACCAGTAAGTAGTGCGGTTTACTCAGACTTTGGGAATACGCCATCTATGAGTTAAGGAAAACATTCTCTTCCAATCTTCCATCCCTATAACTCCTTAGAACACCTGCCAGTAGAGTGTATAGGTGTTAAATTTTTTCAGAGATTTTTCTTAAGCATAAAAGATTACCATACTTTAGTCTTCTGAATCTGTTTATGAGCTTGCTGATGTGAAAGGTGGCTTGTTGTTGTTGTTTGGGGGGACAGGGATTGAGAGATTGTCTGCAAGGGTAGCCTTTGGATCAAAGTAAAGACAATTTAGGTGTTAAATTAGCTTAAATACTTAACCATTGACTTACTGAAATAAAAAAATCAAATTTTTAACCATAATGTAAAGGTATTTTTGTAGCTTAATTAATTAAATACCTTTAAACATTTCAAACTATGTAAATGTAATATATTCAAATTCATTTTTAATCATCTCCATTGCCTGATAGATTTGCATTCCCTAGCTCAGAAGTAGATATTAAAAATCTAATAAACTAATAAAGAGAGCAATTTTTAATTTCTCTTATCTATTTCAATACCGTTTATAAACTTAACAAGATTTAAAATCATAACATAATAAAAATGTTTCACTCACATCATCTTAAATTGGAATTAAAATGTCATCTTGTTAGATATTCTAAAATGATAACATGAATTTACTTAAAATACACATTTTTCTGTATTTATCAAAATTTTTGATTTTGTAAGTTTAATTCACTTTGTCTCCATGAATGCCATAATTATTCAGGGTAGCTGGAGATACTTAACCATTAAGGAAAGACTTGTATCATCTTAAAGCATTATGGGGTTACTTTCCCAAGGGAATTATGGGTATTACCCCAGATTGAGGCTGTTCAATGTTAGATCTAGAGCTGTAGATGTCTGGGGCTTTCCTTCTCACTCCCATGCTCTGATTCCAAGCCCTTTTCATGGTCACAGTGTCAAGCATCATAGACAGGGGTTTCACTTACCCCATCGCCAAGTGTGAGTTATAACATTTCCAAAAAATTACGAATTTCCAGCTGACTGGATAATTGCTTCTAAGTTGTCTATATGATTTCTGGCTACTGAGGCCACTAAGCTATAAACAAATAAATGTTGTTTGATAAATGTGGGCTATCTCTGTGGCTCTGACGTGCTGTCCCATTTATTAAGGTCATTCTATGAGAGTGGTGAATTAAATTGATAGAATTTCTACTATTAACTCATATTTAATTTGATAGTATCTAAATCAACCATGTTGTGTTATCCTTTTTTAAAACATGGTTGATGTGGTGCCTGAGTGGCTCAGCCGGTTAAGCATCTGCATTTGGCTCAGGTCATGATCTCAGGGACCCCCACTTGGGGATCCCTGCTCAATGGGGAGCCTGCTTCTCCCTCTCCTTCTCTGTTCCCCTTGCTTGTGTTCTCTCACTCAGTCAAATAAATAAGCAAAGTGTTTAAAAAATTGGTTGAATCAGTATGCTAATATCGTATATAAGAACTTTTCCAACCACATTTGAAAGTGAGATTATTCTAGAACTTTCCTTACACTATACTATCTTGGTTTGAAATCAAGGTCATTGTAGCATTGTTTAATGAGTTGGGGAGATCGTCTATCTTTTTTCTCTCTCACTTGTCGAGTTTGTATAAAATTGGGACTACATTCCTTGAGGGTTTGGAAAATATTACTTAAGCTCATCTGGTCCTAGAGTTTTATTGAGGGATACATTTTTACCTACTAATCTAATTACATGGATTCAAAAGCCCATTTCAATCTTTTAGTTTTTCTCTTGCACTTTTTGTGATTTATGTATTTCTGAAGTTCATTTTATGTAACATTTTTAATTTGTCATTATAACTTATTTATATAAAATACATTTTTCATTTTTAAGTATATGAGTTACTTGTCATAATTTCATTTCTCTTGTTATGTATATACACCTTTTCCTTATTTTTATTCTTTAAACTTTTTAAGAGTTTATCTTTTTTCACAGTTAGTAAAAAGTAAATTCTCTGACCCTTAGAGTCAGTAAATTTTTTGACCCTTTCTATCAATACACAGTTTTCTACTTCATTAATTGTGCTCTCAAACTTATTCTGTGAAACATTCTGGACTTTGAGGTTTATTTATGGTAACTTAAATTTTTTTTGTTGAAAGTTTTGCTCAGTAATTTTGTTATTCTTGTTTCCTAATATATGCATTTAATGGTAACCTATTTTTCTCCAAATACAAATTTAGCTATATCATATGAATTTCTTTTTTTAAATAGTGCTTATATTGTTTTGCAATGCTATTTTATTTTTACTATGATGGTGTTTTTTGGTTGATGGATTATTTAGAAGAATTTTGTAATTTCTAAATTATTATTTTTGTTATCATTATTATTTTGGATTTCTTCTATTAAGAAATCTATGTTTAGACTAAAACTTGTTCTCCCTGGGTAAGATCTTCTTCCTTTGTCATTTACTTTCTATGTAGAAACTCTGTGGCTCTGACCTTTGGCCTGACCACAGTTTTTTCTCTCCTGGTTTTGCCGAACTCCACGGACACGAATGCTGAACTGTTTCATTCCACCCCACCCTCAGGTTCATGTCCTTTTCTTGTCCTCCTGCTAATATTTCTTGGTGTCTTTCTGCATTGTTTCCTTGTCTTCTTCTGAGTCTCTCCTTGACTGTATTACACCTGCTTTTGGATCCATCCATTAAGTTTCAAAGGCTGTATTTTTTAATTTAAAGGCTAGTGGGTTTCATGTACTCTTTTTTCATTGTGCCTTATTCTTTTTTTTTTTTTTTAGGATTTTGATTTTATTTCTGCCTTGAGCATTTTAGTTATATTCTTTTTATAATAGTCTTCAGATTTCTATTTTATTATTTCGGATCATTAAATCTTGACTTTAGTTTTGCACACTTTCACTCATGTCCTGTTGTGTAACTCATGGATGGAAGGCTCTTTTTCGTAGTGGGCAATCCTTGTGGCCTAGATTGTGAACATCTCCCATTGTGGATTTTTATTTACTTTTGCCAAGAGCCCCAGGCAAGCAACTGGCCTGGGAATAATTCTTGAGTTCATGTCTTAGTCTGATGGTTTCTGGACCTTGTGAGTAGTGTAAATACACGTTCTCAAAACATATTCCAGGTGCACGCTTATGGTTTCAAGTTCTACCAACTCTTTTTTTTTCTCTTCCCCAGAACTCAGGCTGAGAAAGCCCTCAGTGTTGTCTTCTATGCATACGTTTCATTTTATTTTAAATAAATTAAATGTGTTCTGATGCTTTTACTCATAATTTCATGATGTTTCTTGCAAGAGGGTTTTCCTTTATCATTATAGTCACAGTGCTAGACACAGCTTTGTATATGCATCTTGACCTGATTGGAAGTTAAAGTTATTAAAACCACTAGAGTATCTAAAATGTTAATGATTTGCTTATCTCTACCAGGCCCCTAATGACGGAAGAAATTCTAAAAGGTTTTATGTTAATCCATCCCTATTTCATTTATATTAACACGTTGGTTAACTGAATCTGTGCATTGATTGCCCTGACAATAGGGAATATTTGGGGTGCCTCAGGTATGGCATTATCTATGTTCTTCTGAAAGCAAGAGACCGGTGACATAGTTGTCTACTCTACCACAACAGAGGCTTCAGTTATTCATGCAATACTAGGATGTCTAGAATCTTTATTAGTATAAACTGGAAGAGTGTTACTGGGTTGTCAAATATGTTAATTGCTATAGAGGTAGCATGTGAGAATCAAGGTGCACAGCCACCGGATACTACAAAGACTGAACTTAGAAAATTGCCCATTTCCCATCTTTAAGAAAGCTGCATTTTCATGACTTTATAAAACACAGCCATATAAGATAGTATGTTGGTTCCCATGCCTGAAAATACATGAAATAATTTGGTTTTTTTAATCCTAAAACACTTTTATTTTGGTAAGTGATGAAGTCTTACTCATTAAGAAATATATAGCTTTCTAAGTAAATATTTCCTTTCATCCCACGGAGACATGATTTCTTGCCTTTGGCCAAATCGGTCCTTATAATTTCTCTTTCAGATCTTTCTAAGTGTCAAAACCAGCCTGGGAAATGTGTCTCAGAACCGGTGAAAGCCTGGCTCACACACCAGACTCAGCCTAGAGTCAGAATTTGGTGATAGAAAGATGAATTATGCAGGAGTGAGAACAAACCACAGGTGTTCAAACAGCAGGGGCCCGCGGAGCCCCCGCCCCGCCGTGTGGGAGGCCAACCTGCCTGGCAAACATCCAAGGACAGCTTTGCTTTGCTGCTGCTTAGATTTCTGGCTTATCCCTTTCTTGTTTCATAGCTTGCTCTTCTAGGATCAAGGACGCAGTTTAATAAATCTGTAAAGCCCTGGGGCCGTCTTGGTATGCAGTAAAGGAAGGCCCAGAAAGAGCCCCAGGGCAGGTGCTGGGCTGGGGCAACTCTCTTTCATCTTCACCCTTCCACAGCCTCTTGTATTTAGTGTGTCCTCCTGCTTCTTCAGAATCCAATTCCCTGCTTGGTCTGGATGTCTGCTTGGTAACCACCTACAAGGAATCTAGGTTCTAAATTACATTTCATCTCTCACCACAATAAATAAATAAATAAATAAATAAATATGAAATAAAGTGAATGATTTGGTCCTGTGTAAATAATTTGATAAGCCTGAAAACTTATTCGACTTTCTCTCAACTTCTGTTAACTCCTGTGACCACTTATCATTAAAATATGTCAGAATCCTTTCTTCCTGACTCCTGATCATGGAGGCCCATGAAAGAGATTCACCAAGGTAGGCATTGTCCCAGCAACTAGGGTGAATATCAGATCTGGGCACTCTGAGAAATAAGAAAGGCTATAAAAATAATGCCGGCATCTAAAGAGGCAGTTATAGGTTAAATAGAGCCACATAAATAAAAATTTTGAGCCAACAAGATAAGATCAATGAGGAGTGAGATTAGAATCAGTTATGGAATATTGTTGGTAGAGTAAGTAGTTGCCGGTAAAAGGGAGCGTTTACCTCAAATAATTTTGAGCCAAAAGGAACAAAATACGGAGGAGAATCAGACGATCCTGGAGGCAAATAGAATTGAATCAGTTCCTGTCTTCAGACATAGCCTGAAATAAAATGCATCACCACATTTAGCCAATACTGAAAATAAAAGAATACAATTCTCACAAATGATTATTTACCTACATCATGAGAAACTGACCTTTTTTCTTCAGGTTTAGTACAGATGTGTACAATTTACTCACAGTCCCTTTGTGCATATATTTTCAGTGGTGATTTAATTTTCATTGCATTAGCAGGGGTGCCTCTGTTTCTAAGTTAAAGAGTCTCTATCTTGTCTAATTTTCTTTTCATTGGATTTTAACCTCCCCTCTTATCTCAGAAGCAAAAGTTACTGGAATTGACCGGCTAATGCAATGAAAAAGAAAACTGCATGTCTTCAAATACATCCTTGAAGAGTTACATAAAATAAAGACTAGAAACTTGTTTTTACTGCATTGCTAGCTTGGTAAATTTTGTGAACCAGAATTATATTCCAGACCCAATTCCTTTGGCCCTCCTGTTAGCTGTCTAATGTCTGGTGAATATGGCAACACACACACCTACACACATGTGCACACACAGACATGTATACATGCAAAGTCACAAAAATAACTTGGCCACTTATTTTAGTGTGAAATGTAAGTCAAATTAAAAAAACAGGCTTGATTTTTGATTATCCATGCTAGTAGAGTTGGTGCTGCAGTCAGACTGTATAAATTGGAAACCTAAGTTTGAGGTCTTTTCCATTAGTTAGAGAGAGCCTAATGCTGACTTTGCTTCAGCTCACTTACCAGCTCACTCATCCAAAATGGGGATAATAATGGTATCTTCCTCACTGGTTGTTGAGAGACCTTCCCCAGATCAACTTGTTGAGAGTGGAACTGAGGCTGTGAGCACCCAGAGCACATGTACTTGATTTTACTTCTCTATAGACCTCATCATAAGAGTACTAGTTTGAGGAGGCTAACAGCCATGTCTGGCACTACGTAAGCTCCCCTTGAATAGGAGTGATAATTGCTGACTAACTGAAAGACAACAGCATCTGGAGTTCCTTGAATTTATGCTTTTTTCAACAATGGATAGTACAAAGAATAATATAAGAAGAGAAAAAGTTCAGCGTCTAGGGGTGGGTACCCAGCAGCAGGCCCTGAGACAGAGAGTCATGTACAAGCCAAGAGAGGAGGGGCCCTCCTCCACCCATGAGGTGCATTCTCTGCCTGGAAAGTGGAGGTAAGAACCACATCATTTTGGGCCGTCTTCCATCCTGGATCCTGCTGTAGTTGGAATAGCAATGTGAGAGTAAACAAAGGGATTATTCTATTATCTAAAAATTCCTTCCTTAGACAGAGAAAGTATACATGTTCTTGAGAGTTTAAAACTACCTTTTGCCTGGATAGTGTACAATTCATAGAATAGAAACTTAAACATAAAACTTACCGTATAGGAAAAATCTTAAAAAATAATCATTGCTAACATGTGCGAATGCTCTCATGTGCCAGGCACCCTGTGTGAGCAGTTTACAAGTATTATCACATTTGTTCTTTCTTACATGGGGAAGCTCAGGTTCAGAGACTTTTGTGTCCCATCGGTGGTGGAGCCAGATTTTTGAAGGAGAGCAGTTTGAGCTCATACTCCACACACTTGCCCACAGTTCCATGCCATTCCCTTCCTCCCCTTCTGTAGCACTGCTGGTTATTGCTTCCATGTCCCCTTGTCTTGTGAGCAACCACCCATTGAGGCCAGAGCTCTTGTCTGCTGTGTTCACTCCTGCATAGAACAGCACAGCACCCGATGCAAATAAGACCAGGAATAGATGCATGTCGACTGACTTTTCATAGCATACAGCTGCTCATTCCCTACTATATTTCTGGCCAAAGAAAGAAAAGTCACAATCATTTTTACTGCCCATTAAATGTTTAATCCTCCCTGCAAAGCTGACTCGGTCACAGGCAGACTATATTTCTGTGTTGTGTGTTTCATCGATGTGAGCTGGGGTTATACTTTAAGTTAGAAGTCCATTCTAATCACAGGAAATAGACGTTTAGTCCTAAATCAATGACCAGTTCAACATTTGAAATTTACCTTCCAGCTTCAAGGGTATCTCACTGGCCTAGACAGCTTGATATTTAAGGTAATCCAGATTTCCTTCGTTCCCACTCTGCTCCACTCCCATTAAACAGAATGCTTTGGCAGAAGATGTTTGGAACATGGATACACATATACTCGCCTGGATTCAGTATGGAGTCACGTTGTTCACACGTACTGCCACTCATACTTTATCAGGCATGGTGTTTATGTTATTTTCTATCCCCTTTCAGTGAAACTTATGGGGGGAAATGATGCAGCAGTGGGGATGTTTTGCCGTCCAGTCCCCAAAGCATTTTCTCCTGCAGGTGCTGGTGAAGACTCAGGTTTAAGAGTAAATGTTCTCTGAGCAACTTGTGTGTAACTGTGACTATTCAGGAGCAAAAATGAGTTCCTAAAAGAGAGGAAGTGGAGGAGGAAGAAGGAGGAAGGAGAAGGAGAAGAAGGAAGGGGGAGTTGGTAGCAGGTGTTGGAGACTGCCGTCCTTGTAATAAGGAGCCAGAGAACCAGAGCTGTGTGAGCACATCCACAGTGTCTTCCCCCTCATTTTCTTTGAAATCCCTTTGGCTAGAGTTGGTGATGAAGAGTCCACTATGTAGATAATAAAGTCAATGAGATTTTAAAATGAAAACTCATATTGAAATGAGATGTAGGCAGAGAGTTATAAAGAATTAGCTTTCAGTTTAGCAGCAGAGGAAACAGGATCTGTTTATAGAAGTAGATGTTGAAAGCACAGGGCTTACTATTAATATCTACAAGGATTACCTAACAGATTAGCTATTTTTGTTTCCAACAGCGGCTCCTAAATTTGTCCATATATTAAATATTTTCCTCAGAGGGTATGATGTAAGGCCAGAAACATCACAATGGTTGGATGGGATATTTAACAAATACACTGGGATGCCGGTCCTCAGTCACCAGACACTAGGAACTCAATTGGCTGTTTCTCATTTAGGAAGTCACCTCTTCCCCAGGTTCAGCCCACCTCCACCTAGAAATCTTAGCCAGGGACACTAGTGGAAGTGTTTGCTATTCTTGTTGGTGGCACTAGACAGTGACAGTGCTGTGGCAGGAAAGCAGGACATGAGCCCAGATGTGTTGGCTCCTGGCTGCACAGGGCCGTCTAGAGCATGGCGACACTCTGTTGGTTGACTGTGGGCTGACTCAGGAAGCTCAGCCATGACAGCCCACCATCAGAGTGCGGTTAGATCATGTTTTATGATGAAGTTTCATCTTTCTCTTCCAGACACTTTCCCCCTCCAAGTAGGAGAAGATACTAGCAAGGAAGGGGAGAAGCAGTAGGGGCTGAGAAGTCTTGTGAAGGGTGAGGAGGGTGAGGCAGGCTGACGGGACAGCCCAGTGGTTCCCTGTGCAATCCTCACTTTCCCCTCCTTACTCTCCCGTCTTCTCCCACCCCCACCTGTCTCCCGTGGAGCACCCGTCAGGGATTAACATCAAGCAGCAGCTTATAGGACAGCTGGCCCACAGAGGTCATGCGATGTGATGGTGTCCAGGCAGGAAGACAGGCCAAACTCAGTTTAAGAGCTTAAGAGGATCCACTCTGGGCACAATGGAGAAAATGCATTTGGCAGAAACTCAGGTCTATAAAATAAAGGCATGGTCATTTCATAGTTGCCTGTGTGTAAGACACTTATCAATTGGAAGCCCAATTACTACTATGTCCCATTTGAAAGGGGAATCATAATACAGAGGGTGACATGCCTCCATCTTAATTTGGTCTCCAGGATGCTTCCTTGATTTTTAAGAGAGCTACTCACCAAGTGGTGTGGGAGAGAAGCTCTGGGGGTAGGTCCTGTGAATACCCAGACCCTGACAGCCGGCAGAGTCTCCGTGCTGTGAACTGCAATCCCATCCTGCTGGCCTGAACCAGACACATCTCTCAGTGTCTACCAGGATTTGCACCAAACATGTACAAGTCCCCTCCAGATGACCCCTGGAAACACTGAGATCACTTTGGAGGTGCTTCTGTAGCTTATCTTAGATTTTCTCCTTAGCTCTGGGTCTCATTTGGTGCAACACAAAGGTGGGGCCCCCATCTGCTTTGTTCAGCACTCTGATTCCAGGTTCTGCACGCTGTCTGGCATAGAGTGTGTGCTTAAAGAACACTTGTTGAATAGATAAATCCATGACTGCATGAACTGGAAACAACCTACCCGATATTAAAGGGTAGATATCTGTTGCAGGCAGCTAACGCACTTCCCCAAAAATGTTGTAGAAGAGGGAAATTTTCTTTTTCTTCTACCCATCTTGGGTTCTTTGGTTGAGGCTCTGCCAAGGAGACTGACAAAGGACAGATTAACAAGAGAAAACTAACACAAGTTTGTTAATGTGTGCATTGTGCTTATACACGAAATAACTCAGTGATAAGTAACCCAAAAGGGGAGTTAGATCTTGAGCTTGTAGAACATCTTAACAAAAAAACCAATAAATTTGTAACGAAGTGACAAGATGAAGGAAAAGAATTTGTGTCTAAGGCAGCACATTACAGAAAGGCAACTATATCAAGAACTAATGAGAAATAAAGGTTATTTTAGTAAGTCTGTTATACAGATTCCTCTGTCTCTGGGCTGATGAGGATCTAGAGTTGTCTCTGTGATCAAGTTTCGTCCTTCCTGGTAGAGAAGGGAGAGGGAGAACACCTTTGCAAAGTTATGTCCTACTTTTAGGCAAATGGTGGAAGGCAGAGAGCTTTTCTTCTATCTGCTTCTTCTCAGTTATCTTCAGCTCAAAATAATCCATATGTCATAGTGGCATATTCTTGGGTGGTATATTCTGCTCCCCTTCAATGTCTACAATCTTAATCTAACCAGATCTATGAATATGTTGGGTTATGTAGTGAAGGGTAACTAAGCCTGTAGGTGGAATTCAGGTTGCTAGTTAGCTGACCTTGGGATGGGAAGACTGTCCTGGGTTATACTTGGGGGGAGTCCATGTAATTAGTCACAAAGGTTTTTCTAAGTCACACAGGGAGAGATTTGAAAATGCTGCACTGTTGGCTTTGAAGCTGGAGAAAGGAGCCACGAGCTAAGGAATGCAGGAGGACTCTGGAAGCTGGGAAAGGCCAGGAAAGGGATTCTCTCCTGAAGCCTTCAGAGGGAATGCAGTCCTGCCCACCCTTGAACTTACCTCAGGGAGACCCATTTTGGATTTCTCGCCTCTAGAACTGTAAGATAAATTTCGTTGTTTAAAACCACTACATTTGTTTCAATAGCAATAGGAAACTCATCAGGTATTCTTGTGTGCAGAGCTCACCTCTTGAAAAGTTGTATATTTAAAACATCTTTTTTTGTAACTTTCATATTCCTTCTCATTATTCCTTTTGTTCTACTTAAGGCATTTTATTCTCCCCTGGTAATTAATTTATTCTATTCAAGAATTAACTTATAAAATCTGAAGAGGAAATTATTTCATTTTAATATAAAACTGGCAGTTCAAAACCTTCTGTGCTTAAGTAAATTCAATATCTTTTGACTCTCAGACCAGTGCTGTCACCACTACATGTGTCCACACAGCCCAAGTGTGACGTGGTTGATAGGGCATCTGAGCCAAGGGAGTATTTGACCAAATTGAATTATGCGGTCAGTTTGGCTTTGATAATTCAATTTAGTCAAATAAATTTTCAAATAGCTTGGTATTGGCATTAAAGGACATTTTATTTCAGATGAAAAAGATCATCCTTAGAAGTTAGAAGCATGATCCTTTTCATTAGCTCCAGAACATAAGGTCTTTACTCAGCCAACACTCATTGGTCGATAATTGCTGGTGATCTTAGGACAGGCGTCACAGTGCATCCATTACAAAGTACTTGGTCTGCAGACGAGAAAAAGGAGGCCCAGAGTGGAGAATTGATGTGCGTGAGGCCGCACGGGCAGCTGGTGGCAAAGTGAGTCTCAGATCTCAAGCCAAGGAGCCAATAGGTTGCTGTCCTCTCCTCCACACCATGTGTTTCTGTCCTATATTTAGACACTTAATCCATGCCAGAAACATGGCCATCTTGACGGTTTCTTTGTTTACCCAGGAATGCAGCACTGTAGAAATGTCACCTCCTAGGATCAAGGCGTAAGTTCTCCGCTCTGACTCACCTACATTTCTTTGCTCTCACGTATGTTCATTTTCAGAGCACACACTCAGAGAAATTCAGTCTTCAAATATTCAAGGACTCATGTAAAACCTAATTTCCTATAGAGATATTATATAAAGTTCACCAGGCTGAAGTAGAAAGCAGTGATTTACTGAGAAAAATGCGGAGAGATTGAAATGTAGTAATGCAGACCAGATTCCAAGAACTAAAGCAGAGGAGAAAAGCTTTTTACTTTTGTAGTCTTTTCTCCTTGTCATGATTTGTGCTAACACCACGTAGGGGATAATCTGAAAACACACTTACCTGTTAAGAGCCTCAATGGTGGTGTCCCTGTCGCCCGGGGCCCTCTTCATTTTGAAATCCCACCCACATACTTTGTAAGCACGAGACCAGGAGCCGGTTCAGAGGCTGGAGGAGCCACGTGGGCAGGGCATGGTGCAAGTCAGCCTTCGCAGAGAAAAACGCCTCCATTCCTGGCTGGGTTGTCTCTTCTCTGTCTGACTCTGCACAGGCATTGAAATAGGAGGGTGTAAATCAAACCTCCGAGGCTGTGTCTAAGAGTCAGGAGACAGCTCTCTGAGTAATGAACTGAGGGGAATTTAGTAGAACAAATCAACACACAAATGTACATTCAGAGGTTAATTTATATGTGTCTGAGTGACAGCCCCACATTTCACAGGTTAAAATAGGGAAAGAAACATAGAGGAAGTAGTAAGAAAAGTCAAACCTTCCAGGTCCAGGCATTAACTCCAACATTGACCCCAAACAAGTGGGACATCCTTGTCTGCGTCTCCTCCACAGATTGCTATGCCCATTACCTGACTGACGGGTTTGGAGTCACTTCTAAATGTGTCAAATCTGATCTCTACGGCACGCTTTGGAAACAGAAGGCAGCAGCTAGGGCAATGCTGGTTTCTTTTAACGAACATCCTCACAAACACGTAGAGTGGCTCTAACGTGATAATGTTTGTTTCTCAGAGACCACGCAGGAATGGGTGTTCCTAGCCAGCGGTGGCTCTCCTCCAGGTGGTGACTCAGAGACCAGGGTCCTTACCTCTGGGGCTCCACCCACTTCAGGCTCATCCAGCAGCTGTGTTCATGCACGTGAAGGGGGCTGTGGGGAATCCTGAGCATTGAGGATTGTGCATGGACAAGTTTTATTTTCCAAATAAAGGGCATGATGAAAGACGCGTGTGTCGCTTCTGATCATAGTTAATTGACTGTAAATTTGTCCCACAACCACAAAGAAGCCTGAAAAGTGTGGTCCAGCCATGTTTCCAGGAAGAAGAGGACATGATGAGTAGGTATGGGGTCTCTGCCACTAGAAATACTGGCCCAGCTGGTCTGCGCAACATCCTGAGACCCCCCTCCCCCCAAAACCCTTTGGCTTTACCATCTATCACGATTCATGGCAAATTTGAGTGGATGTTAACAATTAAAAGAGTAATCAGAATTCACTTATTCCAAACTCTCATTTTCAATAAAAACAAAGTCTAGGAAGGTGTAGTAAGTCTTTGAGGATCATACAGTTTAGCTAGTAACAAAGCCAAAACATTTATTTTTTAATTTATTAAATTTATAGCTTAATGTTCTTTCCACCACAACTCATAATTCAGTATTTGATTTTTATCATAAGCTCTCTCTTGGACTCATTAAAATGAGTAATCCTGAATCACTAGGAGTTTGGGGGAAAATTATAAAAATTTAAGGGATGGGTCTATTAAAAATGCATTGATGAAAATAAGTGAGCTAATAATGCATAACTATTATGCACACATCTTTACTTTCTGAGAGACGATTTTTGAGTGCAGATGGTTGTGTTCTTAGCTACTCACTTTTTCAATACTTCACCAAACTTGGGGCAAAATCATTTATGAATATAAGAAAGAGGAAGATAAAGATGCAGATGATAGAGTCTTAACGATTCTGAACAAGGAGTGACTTTAAGAAGTAAATGACGTTACTGACCACTTCTTGTCAGCAGGAATTGTTCAATATCAATTATACTAAAACAACATTGTCATTTTGGGGCAGACACTTTTTAGTACAGAAACAAACAAAAAACATTACACTCTAATCACCAGGTTAAATCATTTATTTGGCTTAGTTCGACTTTATAGATAGCATTCTCTTAGATTACTGAGGTTCAGCCCCATTCATTTATTTATTGAAAAAATACTGAGACCCCCATTAGGTGTCAGAGGACATACTAAATACAAAGTTTATGTCTAAAAGATTTGTGATCTTCTGCAGAAATGTAAATTTGCCGTTTGCTTCCTTGTTCTGTGTTAGAGGTGGAGGGTTGATGACTCCTCTCTTCACATGAATTCAGAGCCAACAAATACATCAGTGTCATGGTCCTCAAAAATGAGATGCTGCAGACTGAATGTCTGTGTCCCCCAAACCCTGTATGTTGAAGCCTCAGCCCCAGTTGAGTGGTATTTGGAGGCGGGGCCTGTGAGAAGTAATTAGGGTCAGATGAGATCATGAGGGTGGGGCCCCTGTGGTGGGATTAGTGCCCTTGGAGAGGATGGAGGAGACCTCAGACCTCTCTGTGTCTCTGCCTTGTGAGGACACAGAGGAGCACGCTGCCTGCACACCAGCAAGAGTGCTCTCCCTCCCCAGGAACTAATCAGTGGTACCTTGGTCTTGGACTTCCAGCCTCCAGAGCTGAGAGAGACAGAGGTCTGCCGTTTAAGCTACCGGGCCTCCCACCCCCAGCTCTGGTGCTCTGCTGTCACAGCCTGGGCTGAGACACGAGCCCTTTATAGAATTACAGTGGACATTTGACAGAACAAGAGACATTTCCTGAGAGACACAGAGGTCCTGTCTGGCTGCTGGAGCACTTGTGGTCTGCTTGATAAAAAGTAAGACTCTCCATCGAAACAAAGGCAAAAACCAGGACACGCTAGTGTTTACGACAAAATGCAAAGGTGACCAAGACCATATTCCTTTTTGTTTTGTTTGTTTTTGTTTGTTTGTTTGTTTGTTTTGTAATGTAGCTTGATCTCATGAAATGTGAGTTGTGAAACAGAGTCCTGTAATTCCACTCTGGTAGATGAAAAGATGTTAGAAGTAGTGATGACTGGGAACTTTAAAGCCTGTATGGCAGGATTTAGTTAGTTTTCCCCTCTTTCCTTCTCTAGAAAAATACCTAGGGAAGTGGGAAGGGGCTTCTGTGAAGCCAGGGCTTTTTGCTCCATTTGTACATAGTGTCTCTGGAGCACATGAGCCCTGTCAGGCACGGTGATGGGTCCTAGGGACACAGTGGTGGGAAAAGAGCACATCAGCCCTTGTGTTATGTGAAGTCTGGGGCTTCATGATTCATAGACTGGGCCACATTAACCTGATAGAATGTTCCAGCCACAGAAGTGTCTTCTTACTCTTGGTGACTATGTGATGGGAGGAAAGAAACAAGGTGCCCAGAGGTTCTGATCTTTGAGATGGAATACAGTTACTGTTTCTTGTGCTAATCCTGACCCTGCACTGACAAGTATATTTAAGGATTTTCTTTCAAATATTTTCATTCACGTACAAAAACAACATTCCACACTGATTGCTGTATTTTATATATAGTGTGGAGATAACGTTGTGGAGCCGGGACCATATATATATCCCCCTCCCCCCGTAATCATGAGCTGAGCAACGATAACTGGGAAAACATGCAAATATCAAGCCCCGCGTACTGTGCTGATACTAGGAAAATACCTTGCATATCCAAGTGTCTTGAAGAAATAGATAATTTAGTGGGAATATGGAAAGGTGTAGTGACTAAACTAAGTATATAGGCATTTGCACATCACACCTATGAAAGACAAGGGATAACTATCTTTACAGTATTTTTTTTTCTTATCCTACTTGCATCTAAATGGGAGCGTTTGACTATAGCTTAAACAACAAAATCATCTCTGGACTGTTCATTTTAATAATTAGTAGTTCTTAAATGTGGCCATCTCGGATATAAAATTGCTTCTCCAGGTTAGCCAAATATTTTTGAGTCTGGAAAGATGACTGGGGATTGCACCAAAACAAGATTTTGTATGAATTACCTAATTTGGGCCAGGCCAAACACGCTGTCAAAAAGACTGCTATTTGTGCTTTCTACCCGCAATGAAACACAGAGAAAACCACTGTCAAAGTTTGAACGTAAGAATCTTTTTTTTTTTAAGATTTTATTTATTTATTTGACAGAGAGAGACAGCAAGAGAGGGAACACAAGCAGGGGGAGTGGGAGAGGGAGAAGCAGGCTCCCCGCGGAGCAGGGAGCCCGATGCGGGGCTCGATCCCAGGACCCTGGGACCATGACCTGAGCGGAAGGCAGACGCTTAATGACTGAGCCACCCAGGCGCCCCTGACTGTAAGAAATCTTATGTGGTGTGTGTGTTCCTTTTTTTCCAGCAAAGGACTGTGCTATCGTGGTTTGAATTCAGGGTGAAATTGGGGATCTGGTTTTCTCTCTCGGCTGGGCTGGATCAGTGACCCATTGCTTATTTAAAAGGAAACATCAGCTTTCCAGTTTACTCTCTACAGTCGGCTGTTGTCCCTCGGTGCTGCAGTGGGAAGGCCCCGGCTGTGTGAACAGTGCTGGTGCTGAGGAGGGAAAGGCTGTGGACTGGCGCTGGGCGATGACCGCGCCGCTCGGAAGAGAAGCACCTTGTAAGTTCCTGAATGTCGGTTCCACGCAGGCCGCGCCCGGAAGAGGATCCGTCCGCACGGACTGGCGCGCCCAGTGGAGGAGTGGTTAGAGCTTGTACGGACAGGCAAACCATCGTGGAAGACTAATCTAAATATCAGGCCGGAGCAAAAACGAAGAGGAGAGCAGCAACAGTGGAAGAAATAGGAAAATGGCAGGCCAACGGGAAAGAATTTGTGTTTTGGACATTGACTTGTTTTGTTTGGCTTTTAATCATCACTGGAGAATGTGAAATTCTTGCCACCGTTTGTTAAACTACACCATACTGAGTCTTTGCTCTCTCTGCATTTGATGGCAGGATTTCCTTTTTCTGCTATTGAAACAAAGATTCCATTTCTCAGCTTTGAACACTCTGCAAACCACTCGCTCACTCACCCTGCAGTTGCTTGGTGGACCAATGTAGCCGGAACGGGTGTTTGGTAAGTAAAACACACACACGCACACCTACACACACACACACACACACGCACACACACCCAAATACACACACAGATGCACACAGGTATACGTATGCCTGCCAACACACACAGATGCACACAAATACAGTGTGCACACGCAAACCCACCCCCACGCACACCCAAATACACACACATGCACAAGCAAAACATACATATGTACAAAACACACATAATCGTACTCACAACAAACATGCACATACCCACACACAGCAACATGTGCACACATGCACACACACACGTGGGGGACTTCCAAGCTTTCAGAAGAGGGTCCAGGCCATCACACCTCCTCTGGCATCCCCGCTGTCATTGTGCTCTTACCCGGTGGTCTGACATGCAACGGGCAAGTGTATGAGCACCTTCTGGACTCAATCTTGTCCAAAAAGCATTTTCGCCTATTAGACTCTGCTCTAAGTCCAGGGCTGATATTAATGTGATCCTTAAAATGCCCTGGAGTGACTTTGTCAGATATCACCAGGTATACCAGATGAGCTTGGAGGGAGCAGGTGTGATCCTATAAAGATACAGGTGAGGATGCTATTGTTTTCTTTAGCATCATATCAAATTCCCTGTTGTAGCAACAGTCTTTTTCTGTTTTCCCCTCCTGCCTCCCTGGAAGGTGACTCAGTCCGCACACCAAGAAACCGTGGCACAGTTACAGTATTCAGAACGGCTTGTGGGTAACGGCTCAGCGTTCCTCTCCAATTGGACGCTGCCACGTTATGCTGAATGCAAGTTAGCGGATTCTTAAAAATATCCCCTGACGTGAGTCATCCTCTTCAAGGGCCCTGGAGAATGTTTTCCACAGAAAGGGTAAGGTGCAGAGCGGGGCCATGCTTCTCGGGTGAGTCATGTGAGGAACCTTTGTCAGTGGTATGTTATGTTACATCTTCCATGCTTCCTGGCGCTGAGCTCCGGTCGCTGGAAGGATTTGGTGAAATGCAGGCCTCTGCAGCAGTTTCAACTATGTCTCTCACGCCAGTTCCCAAAAACGCCTGAACCTGTGCCCAAGGAAAGGTGCTTCAGGGTGTGTGGGTCACTCGAGATTTGCTTTCTCCCAAATGAGAGGGAGCAGGAAAACCCCAAGTCAGAAATATGCACTGTACCTGCGGGCTGTGAGCAGGAAACCTGTCCTTCTTAAAGCTGCCCCTCTGGCAATGACAGTTAAGTATGGGCTCGCCCGGGGAGAAGGGTGGGGGATATTCAGGTCCCCCGTGCTAGCCCTGCATTGACAGAGTGGAGAAGGTGCGAGGGGGCTGCATGTGCTTCTTCTCCTGTTACAGACCCCGCAGCGGGGCTGACGCTCGTGGGGCGTTAAGACCCTGCCGTCTCCAGCAGTCATTACACCTTCTTACAGAATCTAGGATTTCAGACGTGTGAGCGTGTAGTTTTGGGGGAGGAGAACTTTTCTAGTACTCCTGAAATTTTACAACTTAAAAGACCATAAAGATCACTGTACTCACAAGAATAACACAGTGCTTCAGATCCTTCTTCAAAGTAGTTAGGATGTAAATACAAAGAAAACAGGGGCGCGTGGGTGGCTCAGATGGTTGAGCATCTGCCTTTGGCTCAGGTCATGATCTCGGGGTTGTGGGATCGAGTCCCGCATCGGGCTCCCTGCTCAGCGAGGAGCCTGCTTCTCCCTCTGCTTGCCACTCCACCTGCTTGTGCTCACTCTCTGCGTGTCAAATAAATAAATAAAATCTTTAAAAAAAAAAGTAAAGTAAATGTTTATTCTGATGATCAACCTGCACAATAAATCATGAATTCTTTCTTTGGAGATGATATGAAGAGCGACATGGGCTGACTGACCCTTCAGTGGAAGGGTTTGGCCTCTCTCGATTTTCAGAGAGCAAGTCTCTAGAATCCTGGTTTTCTGATTTAAAATAGCCAACATTCCATTTCTGAATGAGAGTTTACCAACTATATCATGATTGAAAAAAAATCAACTTTCAATCAGACTTGAAAGTCATATATAGGATTTAGAAATCGGACTAACATCTCTTAGGTTAACAGGGGGTTGGAAGGTTATCTAGAGACTGCTTAATAATCTATAGCTTTGGGGCGCCTGGGTGGTTAAACGACTGCCTTTGGCTCAGGTCATGATCCTGGAGTCCCAGGATCAAGTCCTGCATTGGGCTCCCTGCTCAGCAGAGAGCCTTCTTCTCCCTCTCCCTCTACCCCTCTCATGTGCTCTCTCTCTCTCATTCTCTCTCTCTCAAATAAATAACAATCTTTAAAAAAAGAATCTATAGTTTGAAACTTTCAGATTAAAAAACATGTCCTTCATTAAGTAATCTCAAGGTTTAGGGGTCAAAATAATTTTTAAATAGGAACCAAATGATTTTTTTATTGAATTAGAATTCACCTAACATAAATTGACCATTTTAATCTCTTAAAAATGTGTAATACAGTCTCATTTAGTGCATTCACAATGCTGTATAGCTACTGCCTCCATCTAGTTTCAGAGAATCTTCACCAACCCAAAAGTAAACCCCAAACCGGAGGGCCACTCCCCATTTCCCCTTGCCCCGAGCCCCTGGCACCCACTGATTTCTTTGTTTCTATGGATTTGCCTATTCTGCATATTTCATATAAATGGAGTGAATATGTGTCTTTTTGTGTCTTGGCATCTTTCACTCAGCATGACATTTTTGAGGCTCATCCATATTATAGCAAGAATAGGTCTTTATCCTTTTCATGCCTGAATAATATGCCTTTGTATGATTGCACCACATGTTGTTTATCTATCCATCAGTGGACGTTTGGGTTGCTCCTACCTTTTGGCTATTATGAATAATGCTGCTATGTATTCACATACAAGTTTTTGTTTGAAAACCTGTTTTCAGTTCTTCTTGTTGTGTACCTAGGAGTAGAATTCTTGGATCATCTAGTGATTACATTTAGCCAACCTGTTTCCATAGCATTGTATCATTTTACATTCCCACCAAACATGTGAGCATCTTAATTTCTCCATATTTTCACCAAAACTTATTGTGTTTTTTTTTTAAATAGATTATGGCCATCCTAGAAAGTATGAGGTGGTATCTCATTGTGGCAATATGTTATCAAAGTACAATTTGAAGCAGCATTGAAATTATTGCATATTTCAGCAAGGGAGGGCAGAGAGGGCAGACAGACTTATCATATTTTTTTCTTTTTTATTTATTTATTTTTATTTTTATTTATTTTATTTTATCATGTTATGTTAATCACCATACATTACATCATTAGTTTTTGATGTAGCGTTCCATGATTCTTTGTTTGCGTATAACACCCAGTGCTCCATTCAGTATGTGCCCTCTTTAATACCCATCACTAGGCTAACCCATCCCCCCACCCCCCTCCCCTTTTGTCTCATAAGAGTAGTTAGGTCTGTTTAACACACTGGGTAGACTCTTGGCAGTCCTCAGAGGGAGATGGCATTGTGTGGAGGAAGAATCTATGGCCATGGCTGTGGTTTGATTAAATACACCATCTCCCATGGGGCACCTGGGTGGCTCAGTCAGTTAAACGTCTGCCTTCAGCCCAGGTCATGATCCCAGAGTCTTGGGATGGAGCTCCCTGATCATCAGGGAGCCTGCTTCTCCATCTCCTTCTGCCCTCCACCGCCACTCATGCTCTCGCTCTCTCTCACTCTCAAATAAATAAATAAATAAAATCTTTAAAAAAAATACGCTACTCCCACACCCTTTCAGTGGCAGATTTCTTGGAAGGAGTAGTTGTATATATTCTTGGCCTTCACATCCTTATCGCCTACCTATTTCTCAGCTAATCCCAATCTCCTGCATTTTCTATGCCAAAGGGCCATTTTTAAATAAGATCTTCAGTACTATCTTGGTTTCTGTCTTAGTGCTTTGGCTGCTATAACAAAATACCACAGGCTGGGGGGCTCATAAACAGCAACCCCACAGCTCTGGAAGCTGGAAGTCCAAGATCAAGGTACCAGCAGATCCTGTGTCTGGTGAGAACCGTCTTCCTGATTCACTGACAGCGTCTTCTCCCTGTGTCCTTACCTGAGGGAAGGGGCGAGGGGGCTCCCTGGGGTCTCTTGTAAGGGCACTAATCCCATCATGGGGGCTCCACCCTCATGGCCTCATCACCTCCCAAAGGCCCCACCTCCTAACATCGTCAGCTTGGGAGATAGAATTTAACACAGGAATTTGGGGGTGGGGTAGTGGGGGAGGGACACAAGCATGCAGTCCATAGCAGATCCCAAATCTGTTTTCCTATGAGTCCTTCTTGGCCTTCCTCTCAGGATGGTGCTGTTGACCACACCCTTCTTCTTAGAGCACACTCTTCTGTGGGCACTCATGCTGTGCACTCCCCTGATTCTGGCTGGTTTCTCCTTCTGATTCTTATGTGGCCATTTATCAGTTATTTCTGTTACCAAGTTCCATTCCTCTTTCCCCATCTCTACATTCAAGAATGGTTGTTTCCCCTTAAACCACCTTGAACATTTTCCTTGCTGATTGCTTTTGTGATGTGTGAATGTGATTGATAAGTCATCTTTCTCCCAATATTGAGAACCCAGTGTCATCCTCTATTCCTCTGTTTCCATTCCCCAAATTCTGGGAAGTGGTGGGGGGCAATCGAGTGACAGGAGTAGGAGAGCAAAGACTTACTGAAGGAGGAGGTTTTAGGAAATGAAATTTATATTTCATTAGGCTCTGTGTTACCAGGAGTCAGGACTTCTGTGCAGTGTCCTTGAGTCCTTGTGAAGATGTACAGGATTCTGTTTTATAGAATGATAAATGAGAAACAAGAAATGATTCATTAGTAGAGATTTATTTGCCACTTATGTCTGAGTGACGGAGAAATGTCCAGTCCCCATCACTAGACCCTCAGTTCCAGGTATGTTCTGCGAAATGAGCTGTCTCCTCAAACTCTCCCAGTAGACTCAGTTTCCCCTTATAGAAAATGAGAGAGAGTGGCTTAGAAGATAAGATCTCCAAGATGAGATTTAAAACATGCTTTGGGCAGGTTCTTGCATGTGAACAAAAGAATGGGAGTCCTATTAATATAAGTAGGAAGGAATTTGTTAGAAGGCTATCTGGTGGTTTACAGAAATTACAGGACATCTGGAGAATGAACCTGGGGAAAATGTGAAGACCCAGAGGAAACCAGGTGTCCGGGAACACAGGCCGCTGAGTGCTGATGCATCAGATACCAGCATGGCACTGGACACCCTTTCCCCATCTGCGAGCCTCACACTGCAGCCACCTCCAGAATATGCCTTAGCTGTCTCCAGGTTTTGTGTCAGTTCTTTAAAAAAAAAAAAAATCCTAGTTTCAAACATGAGTTTGGCACACATAGACCCTATTCTCATGTCCTAGTAACTCAGGGGAAGCGGGGGACGAGAAATCCAGAGTGGGTTGTGGGGCCCTGAGGCCACAAAGACTTTCCAAGGGAGAGACCCCTAAATATTAGTGGTTTTTGTAGTGCTGGGAGGGAGATAAATATCTACCACATTACAAGTCCCATACTATTGGTAAAAGAGAGATTCTTACTTTTATTGCTGCAGACAGTGTTGAATATCTGTCGCCGGGCTGTTAAATGGGCGGAAGGCAGGCATGAAGTCAAGAAAATAAGAAGGAGGAGGAGAGACATAGCAAGAGGAAAAAGAGAGAAAAATACTGTTACATTTTATTTGGGCTGAGCCACATTTTGTGGAGTCTAAGACTTATACAAGTCCTGGAAACTTTTTTTAAATAAAAACAGCAAAGTTATGAATACAAATAAATTGGTTCAAAAGTAAATAGTTATTTAGAATGAGAAGAGAGATCCTAACAAGTTCTTGTGGCTTTGCACATTCAGGACACTTGCTGAGGTGTCTCTCAGCACTCACCAGATGTGGGATGAAAAGGCCTCTTATTTTTTCAAAATTTAATTTAAATTCAGTTAGTTAACATATAATGTATTATGGTTTCAGAGGTAGAGGCAATGATTCATCAGTCTTATATAACACCCAGTGTGCATTACATCATGTGCCCTCCTTCATGCCCGTCCCCTTGTTACCCCATCCCCCCCACCTCCCCACCCGCAACCCTCAGTTTGTTTCCTATGATTAAGAGTCTCTTATGGTTTGCCTCCCTCTCTGATTTCATCTTGTTTTATTTTTTTCTCTCTTCCCCTATGGTCCTTTGTTTTGTTTCTTAAATTCCACATATCAGTAAGATCATATGATAATTCTTTCTCTGATTGACTTATTTCACTTAGCATAATACCCTCTAGTTCCATCCACATCTTTGCAAGTGGCAAGATTTCTTTTTCTTTTTTTATGTTTGAGTAGTATTCAATTGTATATATACACCACATCTTCTTTATCTATTCATCTATTCATGGACGTCTGGGCTCTTTCCATAGTTTGGCTATTGTGGACATTGCTGCTATAAACATTGGGGTCCAGGTGCCCCTTTGGATCAATATATTTGTATCCTTGGGGTAAATACACAGCAGTGCAATTGCTGGGTCCTAGGGTAGTTCTGTTTTTAATTTTTTGAGTAATCTCCATACTGTTCTCCAGAGTGGCTGCAGCGGCTTGCATTCTCACCAACAGTGTAGGAGGTTCCCCTTTCTCCTCATTCTCATCAACATTGTTGTTCCCTGACTTGTTAATTTTAGCCATTCTGACCAGTGTGAGGTGGTATTTTGTTGTGGTTTTGATTTGTATTTCCCTGACGTTGAGTGATGTTGAGCATTTTTTCATGTCTGTTGGCCATTTGTATGTCACTGGAGAAATGTCTGTTCATGTCTTCTGCCCATTTCTTGATTGGATTCTTTGTTCTTTGGGTGTTAAGTTTGATAAATTCTTTATAGGTTTTGGATACTAACCCTTTATCTGATAAAACATTTGCAAATATCTTCTCCCATTCTGTAGGTTGTCTTTTGGTTTTGTTGACTGTTTCCTTTGCTGTGCAAAAGCTTTTTATCTTGATGAAGTCCCAATAGTTCATTTTTGCCCTTGCTTCCCTTGCCTTTGGCGATGTTTCTAGGAAGAAGTTGCTGTGGCTGAGGTTGAAGAGGTTGCTGCCCGTATTTTCTTCTAGGATTTTGATAGATCCCTGTCTCACATTTAGGGCTTTCATCTATTTGAGTCTATTTTTGTGTATGGTGTAGGGAAATAGTCCAGTTTCATTCTTCTGCATGCAGCTGTCCAATTTTTCCAACACCATTTGTTGAAAAGACTGTCTTTTTTCCATTGGATATTCTTTCCTGCTTCATTGAAGATTAGTTGAACATAGTGTTGATGGTCCATTTCTGGGTTCTCTATACTATTCCATTGATCTAAGTGTCTGTTTCTGTGCCAGTACCATACTGTCTTGATGATGACAGCTTTGTAATATAGCTTGAAGTCCAGAATTGTGATGCCTCCAGCTTTCGTTTTCTTTTTCAACTTTCTTTTGGCTATTCGGGGTCTTTTCTGGTTCCATACAAATTTTAGGATTATTGGTTCCAGCTCTGTGAAAAAAGCTTATGGCATTTTGATAGAGAATTGCATTGAATGTGTAGATTGCTCTGGGAAGCATAGACACTTTAACAATATTCTTCCAATCCACGAGCATGGAATATTTTTCCATTTCTTTGTATCTTCCTCAATTTGTTTCATGAGTGTTCTATAGTTTTCAGAGTATAGGTCCTTTACCTCTTTGGTTGGGTTTATTCTTAGGTATCTTATGGCTTTGGGTGTAATTGTAAATGAGATCGATTCCTTCATTTCTCTTTCTTCTGTCTCATTGCTAGTGTATAGAAATGAGACTGATTTCTTTACATCGATTTTGTATTCTGAAGGGCCCTTTATTTTTAACCTGCTTTCCCTTCACCAACAATACTATATGACTCCCAACACCTTTTCTCATGGGGGTTCATGAAGCTCTCAAAGCTGCTCAGAGAATCTGCCTCATGGCTCTCTGCCTCCATTGGAGGGACAGGAGTCATATGTTAGCACTGCACTGGGGGCTCAGGGCCCAAGAGTGAACAAGGCAGAAATGGCCACTGTTACTGTGGTAATTCACACACTTGTCAAGAGAAACAGACTTTGGAAAACAAGGTGAAAAGGTTTTGAGATCATAATCACTCCTCCAGCCCATGAAAAGACAAAGGCATGTCCTTGTTCCGTGGACTTTTCTAGAATAGGGTGTTCTGTTGTATGTAAGCCATAGAAACTTCAAACTCGTAAATATGATTTCTTATATAACACTGATTCTATAGTGTACATAAATCCAGAATTATAAACTAGCATCTAAAATATATGGCATTCTTTCTGTGCCGTACCCAAAGGGGGGGAGTGGAAGGGTGGCCCACATGGGTGAAGGACAGTAGTGTGACCCAGTGTCAAAGGTCATAGCACAGTCACAGAGAGAATGATGCTTTAGGGGGACAGCTGGGAATCCCTGATGTCACAAAATCCTAGATACGCTGAAACGTCCCAGAGCACACTGTGAAAGTCTATAAAATCAACACTACTTTACAAGAACTCAACAAAAAAGCTCTCTTCTGTTAATATCAGAGTTAAGATAAATGGCTGGAGAAACAATGCTCAGAATAAACCTCTCTATTTCTCTTAACAACCAAATCTTAACAATGGTTACCAGATATTGGGTCTACAAAGGATGTTATGTACATATACAAACTTACATACACACACTATATACACAACCCAAATGAGTTTTGCACATAGATTATGAAGCTAGTATCTTCACAACCATTTCATTTCTGTAAAGAGCATGTCAGCCCTTCTCAAATGTCCTTGAAGCAAAAATATTCTAGGAACACATAATTACCAATTGTTTCTGAAGCAGCCCACTGAAAAGGATTTTGTTGACAATATTGACAACAATGGGAAGCATTTATGCCAGTCTGGGAACGCAAGGAAGGTTAAGGGGCAGAATCCTGAGAGCCTTTAAGGAAATAGCCTGAGTTTGTGTTTTAGACTGTGGCAAATTGTAAGCATTTTAACGATTTTTCCATTCTCTGAATCTTTATTTCTACTAGACCCACCAGGACTTGGCTCCATTTGACTGGAGCCCGTCATCTGGCCCATACTGAAATATGTGTCCCTTCACATGTTTGCTGTGTCATCATTTTATCAACATGTGTCAAGACGCTTTGTCTTCATGCTCCCCCCTGCTGGTCCATAGACCACCCTAACGATGCAACTGATTTCTTTACATTGATTTTGTATTCTTGACACCACTGCTCACCAGGGCTCCACTCTAAGATGTGGCAGCTTTAGCTGTACCATAAACAGAATGGAAGCACAACTCAAGTATTTGTGGACACAGTTGGGGACACACGGAGCTTCTGAACCCCACAAGGCAACCTTCTTCTTATAACATACTACTAGGAAACATGATATTCCTTATTGACCTCAGAGGTCTTAGAATGAGAAGAAAGGGAACACTTTCTGTTCACTGGCTGGCTAAACAAACAATGCAAGGAGGCAAGTTATATACACAGAGTTCAGACACCCTGCTGCCACCATCATGCATGTGTGCCATACTGTCAGCAGGCCTCAAAACACAACCCTATTGAGTTTGTAAACATCGGATGAATTAAAAGCAATTTTCTCAATTTATTTAAAAAGTCACCCTGTCACAAAATACATTGCTCTGTGGATATGCTAATTAATGCCTCATCTCTGGTTTGATTAGAGAATGAGCTAGTTCACGTCCAGGAATCTTCTAGATGAATGAAGTTTCTCACTAGTATGCTAGAATATTTTGAAAAGTTAATTTTTATTTTCCTTGTAGCCTTTCAAAAACATATATTAAACTTATCTCTGTCTTCTGTCTTAATTACACACTTTTTGCTCAGATTATTCCATAATCTCTGCCCTACCACTAACAGTGTGCAGTCAATAGACTAAGAAAATCATAAAAACTCAAAATCAAACTCGGTGAAGTTTGTTGTTTTATTAAGGCCTTTCACATTGCATACCAAACGATAAAAGCCAAATTATGTTTATTCCAACAAAATCTGATATTCAGAAAATGGCTGTATATTTACATATAACTGTCCTTCCCCCTCGTTGTTCATCCCCACCCTCTGCCTTGTCTCCAACACTCAGCATGCACTCAGGCCATCTGTTGAATCCAACCGATGTCTCAACCCATACCCTGCAAATCTTACATAACTTTTTTCTTAACTTGGATTATTCTCTTTTTTTCTGTAAAACCAAAGCCCCCTACAGAGAACATCTCATCCTTACAACTGCCCAGGTCCATCCCAGGCAGCAGAACTTCTTAGGCGGGTTAGAGTGATCATGCAAAAACTTCAGTTTTGTTTTTCTTTCTTTCTTTCTTTCTTTCTTTCTTTCTTTCTTTCTTTCTTTCTTTCTTTCTTTCTTTCTTTCTTTTCTTTCTTTCTTTCTTTCTTTCTTTTTCTTTCTTTTTCTTTCTTTTCTTTCTTTCTTTCTCTTTCTTTTTCTTCTTTCTTTCTTTTTCTTTCTTCTTTCTTTCTTTTCTTTCTCTTTCTTTCTTTCTTCCTTCCTTCCTTCCCTCCTTCCTTCCTTTCTTTCTTTTTCTTTCTTTCTTTCTTTCTTTCTTTCTTTCTTTCTTTCTTTCTTTCTTTCTTCTTTCTTTCTTTCTTTCTTTCTTTTTTTCTTTCTTTCTTTCTTTCTTTCTCTTTCTTTCTTTATTCTTTATTTTCTTTCTTTCTTTTTCTTTCTTTTCTTTCTTTTTCTTTTTCTTCTTTCTTTCTTCTTTCTTTCTTTTCTTTCTCTTTCTTTCTTTCTTCCTTCCTTCCTTCCTTCCTTCCTTCCTTTCTTTCTTTCTCTTTCTTTCTTTCTTTCTTTCTTTCTTTCTTTCTTTCTTTCTTTCTTCTTTCTTTCTTTCTTTCTTTCTTTCTTTCTTTCTTTCTTTCTTTCTTTCTTTCTTTCCTCTTTCTTCTTTCTTCTTTCTTCCTTCAAGCAAAATTTGTGGAGAATACCTGAATTTGCAAAACTTGGAGGGGTAGTGGTATTGGATATACTAGGGGACTCTATACTTGTTGACTTCATGGTCATCAATAATCAATATCAATCCCTGTTTGATATAGCTGCCCTTTTGTTTTGAGGTGTGCATGAAGCGTGTCTGCCCTACCATGGATGGCAATTAAGTTTTACCTGGAATGGAAGTCCAGAATAACTGTGTTGAGAAAGATTTTGTGGCTCTATCTAGTGTTCATGAAGGTTGCAGACCCTTGTGCCCAGGATGGGATTTGTAGCTTATATGATGTGGTTGTACTATGCTTATCTTCCACACTGCTGCCTCCAGCTGTTAAGATTCTTGAGCTCTTCTTACAACTTGGCACCTGTCACTTCACTGAGTGTCATTCACATCAAATCTTAAGTTTGTTAGTAGACCAAGGTCTATCAGGCCCTCTATGGATACTCTTCGCGTGTAGAAATCCATTCTAATTGATTGCTTCCAAACTTCCATGGGTGGAAAATGAGGTAATTTAACTTGTTAAAATTGTGCTTTGGATAGATTGATTTATGGACAGAGGAATGAGAAAGATGGATAGGTATGGAATAAGACATAATGAATGTTAATTGTAAAATCTAGGTTGGGACTATGTGTTTATTATGCAGTTCTGTTAACATTTTGTATGTTGGAAATTTGTGTAAGAAAATGTGGGGAAATTGTGCTTATGATAATTAGTAATCAATGATTTTGTGCATGAGCTAATTGCTAAAAATAAAGTGCATGTACTTTCATGGTTATGATATAATTAAATAAACTCCATCAGCCCATTTTTTGCTCACTTTCACATTTTTGCTTTCTAAATATGAAAATAGTCAAATAAATGCCATAGAGTTAGCTGGATCATTATTACATATTTTAAAAGTCGTTGAAAAATAGTGTGATGCTTTTTTGTTTGGCTTGCTTAGTTTGCTTTGGTTTTTTGATTATATTGAGGGGAGCCAGTAAAACACGAGTGATTTTTTTTCCTAAAATATAAATCCAAGATAAATGTTATTTTCCCTTGTCAGTGATTCTGGTAGAAGGGAGTGGTTATGCCAGCCATAATATATTATTCTAAAAAGCAAAACTAATCTACTTAATTTTGTATTAACTCAGGAGAGATTGCAAAATCCATGGGATATGCCCAGGAGATATTTGAAGTCCAAGACAACCTCTAATGGTTGACTCAGCCTTTTAATAAATGACTGAGCTGTGGTAATGATCCCAGGTTATAATGGGTCCCCAAAAAGCTGATGAAAGACAGGCAGTGATAGAATCAGGAGTAAGAAATGGGTGGTGATCTTTTTTTTCCCCCCTCATTAAAGGGTCATAGGAGTATTTCCAACTTTTTCTTTCCTTTTTTTTTTGTAAGTGAAGGAAATAACCTCACTAAACTTTGAAATTTAAGTGATTCATAGAACATATAAATATTTAAAAAATATTCACAAAGTAAATAAACTGAAATAAGCAAGGGAAGTCATTCGCCATCTCACTTTTGGGCTCTGGAAGCTTCCCACTTGTGTCAGGAAGGACAACAAAAAGAACATCTCCATCAGCGTTAAGAGAAGGGATTAAAAATTGGCCTCTGATGGAAAACGTAGAGTCTGGCATGAACGGTCACAGAAGCCTACACCCAACAAGGCCCCGAGTCCTGGCAACTCTAATCGTGTGAAAGTATGCCAAGGGAATCATGGGTCTTTGACTTCTAAGAATAACAGAATTCTCTTTAATAGATTATTCCGCACGGTTGGGCAGACGACGGCCACAGGCTGTCTTCAGTGGGGAGTGCTCAGGCCACAAAATAAATTGAAGATGCGACTGGCATGAGCCAGAGCTCAGATGTGCGATTCATGGAAAAGAAAGCCAATGCCCAGTAGACTAGAGAGGCCTGACAGCATGCCCTGGCCCGGGCTCCTCAGCCTGCCGGGCTGTGTCGATGTGGTGGGGAGCACCATGACAGCAGAAGCACTTCTGCCAGTTTCGAATAGGTATAAAATGAAGGTTTAGCTTCTTGAGATCCAGAAATAAAGCACTGCACAGCAGTCCACAGCCTGCCCAGTGCAAGACATTATTAAAACGTGGAGGCACAGCCGACTTAAGACACTGGGCAAGTAAACGAGTCAGTGGACATTGGCTATTAGAGAGATGTTTGCATTCTGCTTTGGGATCCGCCAACCCAAACTCGGCCTTGGTTGTGGAAAACTGGAGCAGGATCTGTGTGGCTTTCTGCAAGACCCCAAAGGCAACTGGTCTCTGATTCTGGGGCGACACTGGCAGCAGGCCTTCCTAGGTTTAGTGCTTTGGGGTCACTGCTATGTGCATGGGGAGGGGTGGCGAGGAGGGGGGCAAGATCTATCACTTTTATTTTTATCTGGAGCACCAGCTTATTAGTTATTGGTGTAGACAGCACGAGTGGTGGGAGCTTGCAGAGGGTTTGCACTCAGGACGGAGCTCAGCCAGCCACCAGCAGTGAGTGGGTGAGTTCCCAGCCTCTGGAGGCCAAGGTTTCGTCCTCTGGGAGGGTATGAAAATGGCTTGACTCCCACGCTGTTGGGCTGTTGTGAGAGTGAAGAAGAGAGTGTGTCAAATGCATGGTATGGGGTCCGGTATATTAGGAGGGCTCAGCACATTCTTGCAATTTTCACCACCATGTTCCAGACCATTCTTTTCACAGATATTGCCTCTAATCTTTAAAACCTTAAGGAATAGTTACTCCATTTTTTAAAGATTTATTTATTTATTTTAGAGAGAGAGAGAGCAGGAGTGGGAGCGACAGACGGAGAGGAGAGAGAATCTCAGACTCCTCCCCTGAGTGCAGAGCCCCATTCAGGACTTGAACTCACGACTGTGAGATCACGACCTGAGCTGAAACGAAGAGTTGGATGCTTAACCAACTGAGCCGTCTAGGTGTTGCTAGTTAGTTACTCTTATTCTCTTTACCATAGAGATACCTAAGGCTCTGACAAGCTGGTTTGCCAAAAGTCCCCAAGATCGGTAAAGGTGGAGTCTATATTTGAGCCCAGTGTGTGGCAGGTGAGGTGACCAGCTCTCCTGGTGATAGTCCTCAGAGCCCATGGCTCAGGACACCCTTCGGTCCCAGACAGAACGGGACAGCTGGTCACCCTAGATTGAGCTCCAAATCCTTTTGCTTTCCACTATGCCATAGCTGGAATCATCATACCCCTGTTTTAGATTCTGTCCATTAAATTTTCTCTTCCATTTCTGTCTTGAGCCACATAGATACCAACCAATGATAGAAGAGGTACAAAAATGCTTTGGAACGAAGTTATATTAAAACATAAAAATCTGTGTTTCTTATGGACTAACTCTGATATTTAGATTTAGCAAAGATGGTGTGTAAACTAGGACTACATCATTCCAGACTATGAACTCTTGTTTTCTTTTTTTTAAGAGATCAAGATCATTTATTTTCATTTACATAATGGGGAGGGGGATGAGTGGACACTTACTGCCAGACATTTTTATGGGGAAAAATGCTAAGGAGTAAAAACATATGTTTTTAAAGGTCACACTACTCAGAGTTGAACTTGTCAGTATTCCAAAGCTGAAGTTATGGGCATGGATCATTAGGAAAGGTCACAAAGGTTAGTGATACAATCTGTGACTATTTAAAGAGAAAAATGGCCTTGTCCCCACCCTCTGGGCACAGGGAACAGAAACAGTGTGTTCACTTTGTCCTAAAAGTTCCATCACCAGTCGGGAAAGGCCACTCAGCATAGATACGTTCCAAATATTTGCTTTAAGGGTGGGCAAAATTACCAAAAATAGAAATTTAGGCAGCTGAAAATTTCAGCCAAAATTCTCCCTGATTTCTAGCTTCAACCTGTACATACAAAATATGTGGCTGCAAAATGTGGTCCTGATAGTTCACATCCAGACAAAGGGGGACTAACATCTGTGAAAACACACAAAAGCTTAATGACATCATGCTTTCATTCTGCGGAAAAAATGTGGCGTTGATTCATTCTCAAGCTGGAATATATTTCCACATTAAAGTAAATTTTGCCTTCAGTTTTAGAGGGAGTTTTTATTATGAGAAAAACATACCCAAAAGGAAAAAAATAATTTTTTTCCCTAGGCATGTGAAAAGTCATCAAACAGCATAAGAGAATGTATTCGGCACAATGCCACCACATCTAATGGAAAGAGCTCTCTTGGTGATCCAGGGTTCACTTTGACCGAGACCAGAGAAGCGTCAGGATGACCTCTGTCTGTCAGTGATTTAGTATGTTAACAAACTTAAGTCAAATTTGGCTAGCACTTGGAAAATGTAATGTATTTCCTGCATATTATTATGGGAAAAAATAAACATATATAGGAGTAAATTCTCCAAGACAAGGGAAATTATGATGTGGTATTATTTTGACCATCTTCCCTCGATAGCAAACTAGTGTGTTCCTTTCAAAGCCGAGGAAGAATTTTAGTGTGTATTAAATGCCTCCTGTTTCTTATTCTCTGTGATTTCGGGTTCATGTAGTATCTCAGCTGATTTTCAGAATCATGTCTGAGTAGTGAGTACTGCCATTCCCATTTGCAAGTGAGGAATCCAGGCTTATGGAAGTCAAACAGCCTCGTTGAGGTGCCCAGCCAGCCCCTACCGCCAGGCTTCGAACTCAGAAGTCCTGACTTCCAAGCATGAGGAGGCGGCGAGGTTCCTAGCTCTTCCACAGAACCTCACTCTTGCAACTCAAGCTGTGGTCTGTGGGCAGCATTTGCACCACCTGGGAACCTGTTAAAATGCTCAGGATCAGCTCCCACCTGACCTCCTGTTCAGAATCTGCACATGACACCATCCCAGATGACGCAGACGCACGCATGTGGGAGAGGTTCTGCCCTACCCCATACGGCTACAGCAGACAGTGGTCTTCTGGGGCACTGTGGATTAAATCTCCAAAAGACCCCGTGTCCAAACCTCCAGCATTCACCTGAGGCCTGGGAACCAGAGCCAGGAAAAGTCAGTCCTGCCTGTTGAGCACCATTTTCCAGCTCAGGGCCTTGGGGAAATCACTTGTCTGCACCAAATCTAAGTACTGCAGACACTTAATCAAGTATAAGGATTCTGCCAAAATCTCAGCTACGTTGTAAAGTTGGCTGGAAGTAGATAAAAGCACAACCCTGCTTAGTCATCGTTGTAATAGCTGGAAAGGTGTGAAATATTTGTCCTGCAGCTTCTGCTCAGCAGAACATTCCCCCTTTAGACTTGCGATGGTAGGAAAAACATTTAAAAGTTTGTACATCTTTCCCAGATTAGATAATACTAGTAAGTATGAACAATACAGGTAGCTTTCAATTTTCTTACTCCACATCAAGTCACTACTTCATACTACCTTGTTTTGTAGGGACTGGCTTCCCTTTCCCACCTGTAGGAGACAGGCCTCTTATAGTGCATTTTTTAACAAACAGCCTTGGGTAAAGATGAAGGCTTCCTATATCCAGAAATAACTGATTCAGTCTGTTAGTATTTAAAATGTTACTTCAATTTGTTAAAAATGAGATGACTTTTCGTAAAACACAATTTACCTATAATGCACATTAATAGATTAAATTTCACTTATCAAAATTGACTTGAGTGAAATTACCCTATGCTTTGCATTCTAAACTGTGTCATTACTTTATTTCCAAAAAGACTCAGTGAAAAGACAACCTACTTCTAGCTTCTGGTATTATGAAGATAGTTATTTATTGCTGAGGAATAACCTGATGATCAAAATCCATAAGATATGTAAATACAAGCATTAGCACAACTGGCAACTTTGCTTATGGGTTTTTTCCTACTGTATGGTTTTTTAAAAATGTATTTGCCTCTTTCTAGGAATGTAATGTTATCAATCCCTGTCTTATCTAGCAGTTCTGACATACTAATATTTAGATAATAAACAAATTATGGCATAAAAATACAGTAAAGCCAAACTATGGGGAATCATGTGTTCCAAAAAATGTTCATTAAAAAAAAAAAGGAAACAGAGCACCTGTGGTCAATTGTCACATCCAATCCTAAAGCTGTAGAATCCCTCCTCCCGTTCTCTCTGTTGGACAGACATAGTTATGTTTTGATACAGTTGGAGACTTAGGAAAGTAGAATCTGCATTTTTCTTCTGTTGTTAATGGATATTTGAATTAAGGTACGTTCTGCAGAGACCTGATGTCTATAGGAGGCCAGCTATTAATGGGAGAATGTTAATAGACAATGAATTCATCTTCCCATTATTTTCTCTGTAATCAAACCCGTAAAACTTTTCCCACTGCCTCAGACAAACCTTTAATGACATATTAACTAAGGGCTGAAAAGAAAGTCATTCTCCACTTTTATGGAGACATTAAGTATTCATTTATCATAAAGGGCAACATTCAATAGAGCCAAGATTCAAGTGTAAGTGGTGGTGATGGTCTTCTTCCCACCTCAGACTCACTGTGTAGGCACATGGGAAGCAGTTCTTTTTTGGCAAACCGTGGCCTTGATGCCTGAGATGGACCCCCTCTCTGCCCTAGCAATCCACCATGGACTTCAAAGCCTTTTGGGCCCACGGAGCCGTGAGCCCTCTGGCAGTCATGGCCCCAGGGGCTTGAAATCCCTTTGATCCCATAGTGTAGTCACAGCCCCTTTGAAGTAAGAAGAGGAAGTGAATTAGAGCGGGTCTCTGTCTCTCTGGCCGGGGATCTGCAGATGGCACCGCTAGACCCTCACCAGCGGTTATCATCAGCTGCACTTCATAATTCCTCAGGGCAGCTTTTATGGCATCCTGGCTCCCACCGTTTCTGATTTACTTGGTCTAGGGTGTGGCCGTTTAAAAAAAGCTCTCCAAGTGATGCTGGATCACAGTGCCCAAACTTCCAGTTTGGAATGATAAGCGTACCCAAGAGAACAATAAATAAAACCTCCCATCTCAGTGGAAAATAAAGGGACAAATGTATTCCGGCTCATGATGTGGTGCAACCCTCCCCTGTCCCACCCCAAAAAAATAACAGCAGCAACAACAACAAAAATAAAACATCAAAATCAGAGAGAGAGAGAGACAGACAGACAGATAGCCTTATAGGGCTTATATTTAAGATAGAAACCCTGACACGTTAGTAAAATTAGTAAGTAGAGGCCAGGTGAGCAAACAGGGTGAATGAGTCGTTCCATGGTGCTCATGCTCGAGCCCTGTTACCACTAAGAGGGGACACCTTCAGCTTTGGGGAATGAGCCTTTCCAACATGCAGGGGTGAATGAGGGGAATGGACATGACCCAGTCTGGACAAACACCAATAAACATAAATAGCTAGAAGACAAGAGCAAAAACTGATAGTCTATATATGTAATGATTTATCTATACACCACAAATTAGGTTTCAGGAAAGCTGTATACAGTTATGTTGGGACAGCTTGATTTAGTTACTTGAAATAATGACTGAGTTTCTAAATTCCAAAGGAAGAGTCCCACCCAGTAATATGGGAAAGATCATATTTACATGAACCCAGATAAGTTCTGATGATCTTCAAGTCATTCCTAAGGAGATTGCTCAGAGGAGACGACTCAACCGGCATCCCCCAAAAGAACAGTTAGAGAAATGACACCTAAACAGCTATCATTACAAAATCAGAAAACCTCATCTCGAGTCTCCTACCTGATGGCGTGCAATTGGCACGCTTTCTTAAGGCATAGAACAACGCCCACGCTGTTGTGTCCCGCGCTGGTCCAATCACGGTTTCCACACACAGACACCCAGACAGGTTCCACGCGAGTTCCCGCATGCCAGGTTGTTGTTAAATTCCATCTTGCACGAGCCATTCCTTCTTCCCCTATTGGTTGGCACAGGGAACTAACTTTGATTGATTCTTGCGATTCAAATTTACAAACAGCTAGACAAACAGAACTACTTTTGGATAACATGTCAATAGGAACAGCAGAAGAGATAGCAAAAAGCAAAAGCCAAAAAGTATAGTCCAAGTTTCCCTCAATTACTGTCTGCCTTAATTCTCTCTGCTTCTGTTTTCTTAGGACAGAAACATCCTATTCATCTTACATTTTCTTTGATCTTTGAATCAGAGTCAGCATTGGCAAATAGCACCTTGTGTTTCTTATATCACAAGGATACAGCAGGTCGGAATAAGCTACTTAGGTGTATAGTGAGGTCTTTTGATTTCAAGGAAGAGGAACTTATTCAAGACAGCAATTTGGGGAGCCGAAGCCAGGGGAATGACCACCTGATTGCTGTCCACTGAGCTCTGTCCCCTCTCGCAGAGCATCCTCCCTGGTCTCAGGGTCTGGCTCTTTCTTGTACTCAGTGAATGACTACTTCATTCCCACTGAGGGCCTGTGCCCATACCAGAGCCTCTCATCCTCCCCTCCCACTTTTAGGAAAATAAGCCAGGATCTGCCGAGAAAATGAGTCCGTGTTGGAGATAGCATCTTGGTTTGATCTTCTATATCTGATAAGTGTTAGTGGAAGTGATCACATTGTAGAGAACTTGGCACAGAGCACAGTCTCCATACATGGGAAAGGGCTTACTGTTTAGTCTCACCGGTTCCCCAATTTCATATTTCCCCTTCTCCTTTTCCATATTAAAACCTACTGGTTTCTTGTGATATCTTCGGAGGCTTATCAAAGTCAGGGTCGCAAATAAAAAGTTCCCAATTCAGGGTTATCACGTCAGCCAGTTCAGTAAAATAACATGAGAAGAGAAAATGGTTTGGGTCGAATTCAAACCATCATCTGGTCTTGAATTCCTGTGAAGTGCCAAGTGTATAACAAATACTAAGTACATAAGAAATGAGGGAAGGCGCCAATCTATTAAACATGGATGCTATTTATTCCTTTCAGAAGAAGCTCCACGTTTTGTTTGTTTATTCATTTTCAGACATTATTTTGGGGCTCTGGCTCAATCACAATCCCATTTATTTGCCAAAGTAGCCAAGTTGCACATTCCCTATGGCTGCCTATATGTCCAAACTCTTCTAGAAAGCTGATATTAACCACTCTGGACTGCCTCCTTCAATGCTTTGTGCATTTTTTTTTTTTAATAAATTACTTGTGATGTTTTCTCGTACTTCATCTAACACCTCACAGGCCACATACAAATCACTTAATAAACGTGTCAAATACACTCTTACCTGCAGTTAAAAGGTATGTGTGTGTGACGTCAAGTTAAGAGAAATCTAGACTTAAGTGAAGAGAGACATATTAGAAAAGTCTATTGAAATAGGGAGAGCACATCAATCTGCAAGCGTCTCAAAATCCAACAGGGGTCTGTTTTAGGGAGAGTAAGGAGGGATACAGGACTTGGAAGGGTGGTGAGGGGATGTGGACAACGGACAGTGAGATTGGGCGGTTTCACTGGAAATCTTTCTGTGGTCAGTTGGTTCCAGACCCTCAGGATGAGCAGTTGAGGGGGAATTCTTTGCCTTTAGTATTTGCTCGTGCTTGCAGGCTACCCAAAGTTCAGGGCCCTGCGGGGAGGAGAGATGCCTCCTTGGTCTGGTCCGGCCGAGTCAATGGGTAAGCTACAGGTGAAAGTGAACACTTGGTCGACATGCAACCCTATACTCTAACAAATGCATGGACGTGAGCTACCAAGTGCACTCATCATGCTATGGACACCATGGAAATAAATATTCCATTTTAAAATATAATACCAAAGCAATTGGATGAACAGATAGCGTATATTTACATATATCAACTTGTTATTCAACCAAAGCCTGCCAAAATTTTATTTTAAAATCCTTAATTACTGCATGTGATATTTTCATAAATCTTATAAATATTTGTGAAAATCTAGCTTATATATTTGTATAAAATGTATATAACTGCTTTTAGTGTTATAATTATAGTTAATTTTTTTGAAGCAGCAGTAAATTTTTCTGTGTGAAACAATGGGTAGGTAACTCTTTTAAGGAAGGGATCAGTGTCTTTGTAGAGGATCATTTGAATCATTTTCATAACTCACTACAACAAAATCAGTTACCATAAAAACATGCATTACAGAAAAGCCTGCTATTTGTTTGACTGATCGACCCTCTCCCCCTCCTGTGGGAAACCGCTGACCTTTTGAAGAACAGAGTTTTCCTTTCACATTACCAAATGTTTTGAACAATAGTTTCAGCCTGAAAAAACTAGAACATATAATATATGAAACTGTGTACTTTTACAGATATTTATATATTTACCTCAAAAAAAAAAAAGAACAACATCAAGACTTCGGTGACAATTATTTTTGAAAACCATGCAGATGTGTTCAGAAAACACTGGCTGTCTGTCTTTCCAACTATGAACTATCTTGTCTTCACCATATAGATTGAATATAGTTCATGGCACTGTTTCTTAAACGGTGTTTCATGTTATTAAAATGTTAAAAGTGGTGTTAACAAGATACTTAAAATAGTTTTTTAACGTTAAAATATTATTTCACTGTAAAAGAAGCCCATGGTCAACTCTCTTTTAGTTCCTAAGCTGTAGTACTTTCCAGTGACTCATTTATGTGAATGCAGATTGAGAAGTTCTAGTGTGGGGATAGGTTATACAAGCATTTTGAAAATTATTTAACAATGCAGAATATGGCAATTGTGAAAACTTTGTCATCTTTTATAATGAGCCTGAATTCCTACATTTAAAACTAGAAAAGACCAAAAATATTATTAAACGTAACTTTAGACTATGTCAAAACACCTTATTAGTAGATAAGGAAAGTATAGTTGGAGTTTCAAAAATACTCAGTGTTTCTTACCAGTAATGTCCAAATCCAAGTTAAGAGGCTGTGTCTTAGGAACAGGAGATTTTCAAGGAATGGAGACATTTTACTCAAATGTAACAACCTACATGACTCCATGATCTTAAAAGAAGAGATTTCTGGACATTTTTTCTCAGCAAAGAACTTCTGTGTCTTTCTGGATGTCACATTGTGTCCCGCTGTCTTCTGGTTGTCATTCCTACTGCAACTGCCATGTTGGTCCCTGAGGGAAAGGTTAATTTAAGAAAGAATTTGAATACCTCTGTGTGCTATTTCTTCCCAGTTCTGTCCCTCATAAAACTCTCATTTTAATAAGAGAATCCAGTGTCTTTGCCGAGAACAGAGAAGCCTGTAGTGTGCTTTGCGAGTGCCAGGATAAATTTGAGAAAGTTCTCTTAAGATATTTCCAAAACTCTTTGTAATACAAAACTGAGTGGGACCCTCCTTGCTCCTCTGGAGTTGATGGCTAGGACCTGAAGCTGGGCAGTCTGGGAAGCGTTAAGAATCCCACATCTTAACGGAAGTCCTCTATGAGTAGGGCCACAAACCTCTTGAGAATGAACTAGCCTCCTGTGCCCAGTAATCTCCCCAAGGTCCATTTTATAAAAGGAGAGGGGAGCGGGGATCTATGTTGCAGGTCTTTTGCCATAAAGAGTTTGCAGGAAGTGAGTGCTTTTCTTGCTTCCCTATAGCAAGGGAGAGGGGCTTCCAGATTCTTCGAGAGAAAAGGTGGGCATTTCCTCCCTGGACAGTCGATAGGCAGCAGCCGGGTCGACCTGTCTGTACCCGAGAAAGGGAACTGTCAGAGCCGGGCTGGGGAGGCCGAGCTGCATCTGGGCACCCACTACGATGTGACAGGGGCCTGCGGCATCCCTGCTGGTCCAGACTAGCATCGTCTTGCTGGCATTGCTCCCAGAGGCCCTGCAATGTGCAGGGTCCACAGCTGCTGAGCAGTGATGGGCTGTGCCAGCAAGGAGGGTGCAAGAAGACAGGCTGGATCCAGCCATGGGGTCCTGTAGCCAATTCACACGGAGACCCTTGCTGGTCTGTCAGTTCTATAGTGGGGGTAACAAGCAAGACAGAGGAGACTCCGCAGTGGGCAGTTAAGTAAAGGGACGTTTGCCTTTCCTCCTCTAAACAAGCCCCTTTTGAGTCTTAACACAAGAGTTAGGCTGATGCGTGGATAAAGAAAATGTGGTGTATCCACACAAACGGAGTACTATCAGCTTCTAAACAGAAGGGAATTCTACAGTACGAGACAACACAGATGAATGTTGAGGATGTTGTGCTAAGTGAGATGAGCCAGACACAGAAGGACAGATTCTGCATGACTCCACTTATAGGAGATAATCTTCAAATAGATTCACAAAATCAAAGATGGAAATGGTGGTTGACAGGGGCTGGGAAGGGGGCAATGAGGAGTTATTAATCAATAGGCAAATGTTTCAAGTAAGATGAAAAAGCTCCAGCAATCTGCTATGTAACAGTGTACCTGCACTCAACGATAGTGTATTGTACACCTACAATTTTTTAAGAGGGTAGATCTCATGTTAAGTGTTTACTACAATTAAATTTTCTTCTTAAAAGAAGTTGGGGTGGGGGGCACATATCTCATGACTTCTGTTATGGGCTGAATTGTGTCCCCCTCTAAAATCATGTTGAAATCCCAACCTCTAGTAGCTCAAATTGTGACTGTGTTTGGAGATAGTGTCTGAAGGAGTCCAGGACGTGCCACCTCAAATACGTGGCCATGGCATACTGGTTATTTGAGCGGAAGGCACTTGAAGCACAGCAGGTGGAGGGAAAGGCTTTCTCTGAACTCCCCTCATTTGCCTGAAGACAGATCCTCCAAAAGGACCTCAGCGTCCTCAGTCTCTTCACCGAGAGCTTCACCAACCAGGAAGACTGACTCTTGTCCCAGGAGAGGAACTGAGAAGTCAACCCCACATGCAAATTGTCACAAACTGTTCCCCTCCCATCTGTTCCTCTGTGGACCCAGCCATCTCCCCCAAACTGTTCACTTCCCCCTGAGATGCCTCTACCCCCTTCCATCCCCTACTAGGATGGTATATGAGCTCCCGGATCTCACTGCCTTTTGGGGCATTTACTTTTTGTCTGGTGATGCCCCCGTGCACATAATATTAAAAATTAATAAATGTAACATAACAATAAAAAAATAAAAAAAATAATAAATGTGTATATCTTTCTGCTATTAATCTGCCTGTTGTCAGTATATTTTATAGACCCAGCTATGGAACTTAGGAGGGCAGAGGGGATGTCTTTCCTTCCTTGCACGTCTTTAGAGAGATAAACAAGTTAAAATGAGGCCATTAGGGTGGCTCCTAATTCAATATGGCTGGTGAACTATCAAGAAGAGGAAATGTAAACACAAATATATACACAGAGGGAGACCAAGTGAGGACACAGGGAAAACACTGTCATCTATATGCCGAGGACAGAGGCCTCGGAAGGAACCAGTCCTGCCAACACCCTGACTTCCAGCCTGCAGAACTGGGAGAGAGTACACTTCTGTAAAGTCGCTTGGTTTGCAGTGCTTTGTCACAGAAGCTCTGGCAGGTGCTGTACCCTCCCTCCCCACACTCCCTGGGTCAAGGTGGTTGGAGGCTCAGGAAGCTGAGGACATGTCCCTCTCCCCTAAAACCTGGAACTGAGGCTCCCCCTATGTTCGGGGAAAGAGGGTGGCGTGACAACCGGGTGAGATGAAAATCACATATGACATGGGACCTTGCAGGTGAATCCACTTAAAAATGACTCGAAATTTTAAAAAGATGATAAAAGTGATTTAGCAAAAACATAGCAGAAAACCATCCCCGGAAGACTCATGTTGTTACCCTCTATGATTTGAGATTGCAAAATAAACCATAATCATAAGTTATCTTAACACATCAGAGCAGTGAGAAACTAATGAGAGAAGGATTCCTTGAGAGCCATGGTGCACTTGTCAGGGCTGTAATGTCAGAAGGGCAGGCTGTGTGAGCACTGAGCACCGACCTCATTCCAATCCCACGACAGCTCCCGCCCCCCAGGAGAACCCACTGCATTTCTCGGGTGAGGCTTCTAGTGCATATTGAGATTTGATTTGTTTAGTTTTAGTTTTGTTTTGTTTCCTATACACAATATGCATATATTGGTCAGGCTCCCTCTTCTGATTTGTTCTCGTGGTTAAAATGTTTTGACTCAGCCATTCTGGAAGGGAGAATATGGTGGCCCGGGGTGGGTGGGAGGGCTGATGTCTGTGTTGGAGAGCGCTGACCTCCTTCTTTCCCTTCCTTGGCTTATACCAGTCTTTAGCCTTCTGAATATCTTCCTCCTCAGAGTTCCCCTGCTCTGCTCTGTTGTACCTTGACCTCCCTTGATTAGTCTTAACATGATATTAGAAATGTAGTTCAGAGCTATATCCTCTCTGCTCTCCTTTACAGAGTGAGTTTGACTGTTCAAGAACCTGTTGGTTTTTGTTTTTTGTTGTTTTTTCCATCCTCTCTATATAATTAGTCAACAGCATTTGTTCATTCCATTACTAGTTTTTGGAATTCAACTGATTTCTTATCAGATTGGTCAGCGGTTCTTGGTAGGAAGAGTATACATTCTCCACCTTGGATGTGTTGACATACTCCTCTCAGCGTACAGCACTAGGTGCTTGGGATGTCATAAGACATTGCTAATAATGCAGGCTGCAATGTTGTTACTCCCTTGTCTACTCTCCAGCGGAGCCTGCATGGGTATTTTCCTGAGATGCAGAGAGGGCGTTCACGGACACAGTCATGGCTGGGGGGCAGTTTGTATTCCCTCAGAAGGAAACCTCACATATCTCTTTCTGTTTGTGTTCCTGAGCAGGGCTCTCTGACCTAACTTTTTTTTTTTTATAGGATTTCTGCCAAATTCAACTTGTTGGAAGGAGTGGTTTACTATTCTGAGCATAAATGTTAACAAATTGTGGCGTGAAGCTACACTTTTCATGACATTTGCCAAGAACATGTTTCTCCCATGAAGTCTCTGTCTCCACCCATGAAGGCCCCTGGGGAAAAGTCATTTCATTTCTGGAAACAATTTAGCATCAAACGTGGGGCTGCAACTGGTATCTCTTCGTTCAGCTAGTTATTTTCTTCAAATCCATTATTATTCTTATTTAAGAGCAAAATGAATTCTTAAGTGGTATCTGACCATTTCCAACTAAAAATATTCTGTCCGAGCCAAATTTTAGGTCAATAAATTAAGTTCCCGGTGTTAACAATTAAAAGACACAAAGCAAGGAGGGAGGTGTGTAATTGGATTAGGTTCAAGGCCTTTTTAAACTAGTCTGTGTTCGTATAGCTGAGTCATAATGTACTAGGGAAATATATAAGGTCCAGGGCAATTACTGAATTTTGTTTATAGTGGAAAAGGAAAAATCCTCTTGAGAATAAATGTATTTTAAAAGAATCAGCTATTCTAAGCCTTTTTACTTGGTGTTTCTTACAGAAAAGAGGTTTAGGATACAAGATTCAAGAAAACACAAATTTTACATCATTTTTTTCTTTGGAAGAATTTCCTAAGATATGCAAGTAGATAACTACACCCCTTCCTCCTGCTACCCCTTCTTCACTTTTATCTAGTTCCTTATTCTCCCACTAGTCAAGTTCATTCCACGTCACAGAATAAAATAGGATACTTAACCTAAGATTTCCTGCTGACAGTTTGGAATTCGGTTGTTTTCTTTAAAACAGAAATGTGGAATCTCGAGAACAGTAACTGGGAAATATATTGATAATAGGCAAAAAGGAATCTTAAGCTCAGAATACAGATTCTCACCTTTGTACACAGATTTCTAATGATTTGCTTCCCGTGATCAAGTGTTCTTATCACTCAGTTACAAGTCTTTTGGGACTTGAATCCCGAGTCATGATTTTACAACAGGATCAGTCCTGGTGCTCCGCTCATGGTTCCCAGATTGTATATCTTAGCGGATACGTCAAGGATGAGAAGCTCATCTCTCTGGGCATAGACGGTTTTTCCCACCTAAATCCTGTTTGGAATTTCTATATTCACGGCAAGATGATGTTGCTCTCCATCCCTATTTACTTCCTACACTAGTATCCGCAGCCAAGAAACTCTAAAGGACAGCATTCTTTGAGTTATTTATAAAAACAGCGTAGTGTTCCCTGAAAACGCCACCCAACCCCCTGCTTATTATTTCGATGCTCTTCTGTTTAAAGCCTTGAAAAAGGCTGTCTAATTTGAGGCTCCTGCTGGAAATGAAACAAATCTTTGGACTGCCCCCCCCCCCTCCTGCCCATGCCTTTCCTTCGGGCTTCCTGAGGGTGATGTCATCTGGACACATGGAAACTTATTGTTCCAGTGAGACTCTCTGAAGTGTCCTTTGTTGGGATGCCCAGGCCCACGGTTCACAAGCCAAGGAGATTGGGTGGTGATGGCATTCTGCGGTTGGACCAGCTTCCCCAGCAGAGCAGGATCACACAGAAACATCTCCAGGGGATGCTGCCACTCAGGAGCCACATGCATGACACCCAGCCACTGTTTTTGTTGTTGTTGTTTGTTTGTTTGTTTGTTTGTTTGGTTCCATTCCCATAAATGTGACATGAACCAATATTATAACAAATACCATTTTTTCCCTCCCTCGACCAGCACCCCCCCACCCCCTATGCCAGCTTGCCACATGCTGGCTGAGCTCTCTGACTGTTCTAATGCTCAGAGGACAAAGAGAGTCTGTGTGGTACACGTAGCTCAGCTCCCTTCCTCCCCAGACTTATTACACCAGTTGCCTGGTAGGTGCTGTCCTGCCTTAGAGCTACTTCTGCTATTTACATTTTCTGTGGTGTCTTTTTTTTTTTTTTTTTGAAAGGGGTAATCTGTTTCTTAGAAATTTCTCCTTAGGTTGAGAAAGAGCATCCTCTGAGACTTGCCTTTGAGCAGGGGCCACAGGAAAGAGAAGAACCTGTAAATTTTAAGTGTAAGAACTGCAAATGGAAATGTTTTTTCCTTCCCGTGTATTACACGGGTAGTGACAGACCTTGAGGGACAGGCGTTCGTGTCCCTCAGCGAGGTTCAAAGAGGCTGAGCGGCCTATAGAGATTGAAGGCTCCCCCACCTAACCCATAGCTCAGAACGCCCAAATGATACAGTGACTAGCAAAATCTGTAAGTATAAAGGGATTTTCATTGTTTCTCATAATAATTTTGTTTTGTTTTTGTTCTTTCAACTGGAAAATTATTCCCATTGAAAATTTTCAATCATTACGCATAGAAAGATGTTTAGCAAGGACCGTTCAGCACTTGGAAGCTGTGAAAATCTACTTGCGCTCTCAAAACATCTGTAACCCCCAGTGGAGTTTGGCTCTTGCTCCTCTACTTCCCTTCCAGTAAAAACACAGGAGAATGGCAGTTTCCCATCGACGCTGCCGTGCAAAGCCATAATCTTGGGAAGAAATGAGCAAACACATCACTGAACAGCAGCATGAAAGAAGAGACACAATTGCCTGGTTGTTTCAGTGAAATAACATAGGGAATTAGTTGACTGTGTTCATGTAGATTTCGGTTTATGTACCTCCCACACATACACACGTGCATACACACATACACATACATGCATAGTGACAAATATCTTTAAGAATAAAATTACTATCTCTGTTTTTATAGAGGACAAATGTTAGGCTCAAAGAAGTGAATAGCTTCTCCAAGGTCAAGTAGATCTTTACAAATATCTCTTTATGTTCTATCAGGCTAGCCTGATAGTGTATTTCGACGGGGAGAACAGAGCGAGGAGTGAACTCACCTGTTTTATACAACATGAGACTGCTGACAGACCCTGATACAGTGACCATTAAGCTTCCGACACTGATTTACCAATCAGTGAATTAGCTATAAAAAAAAAAATCAATGTAATAAAGCCTGTCATATTTAAAATACAATTTTTCTATTTTAATGTAACCGCATGTTAATTTTACAATTAAAAATATGTTAAAATATAACTTGTTGTTAGGTAATGAATATTAATTTTACATCTATTACATAATAAGGTGTTTCTGAAGTGAACCCTAAATGTAGAAAACCCTCGCTTTACCATACAGTGAAGTTGAAGCTACCATCTTGCTAACCTTGTACAAGAATGAGTAACAAAAGGATTAAAAGTCATAAATTAAAGGTTGATTGCATATGTTTGATATCCTTTCAATGATCTGTCTGAACAAGAATATTGATGTTTCATCAGATGGTTTTGCATGCCATGACCAAAGCCAATTAATGCTTCAGAACTTCAACAAACAATGAAATTGTTTGCAAACACCATTGCAAGAAAAAACTGTCTATGTCTCAGGCTCTGTAGATGCCAACAGATTCAATTATTAAAAAGGGGAATGCTAAACAGACATTCAAAATATGCATTATGGTGACATTGGGAATCCATAATGAAGCAAATCTGAGGTGCAAGTCACGAAAGGACCGTCCATCGTTGGAATTCAGTCTGGGATTGCCTGGGAGCAGGGACCTGTGCGGTATGAAGCACATTCATCTTAAGCCCCCAACAGCTTTTCAGATAATTCCTTTTCTCATCTTCTTTCTCTCCTGGACCATTCTCCTGCAACCTGCTTCTTCTGCTCAGGAGAATGATCCAGGGACCTAGTTCAACTTATAGTGGAGACCAAGAGAGGATACACACATTCATTAAGGACTCCCTTTGTAACAGGCATTTGGCATATATTTTCCTATTTAGCAACAAAATAGATCTACAATAATGGATAATATAATAGTCTCCCCCCTTTACTCATCGCCTAGCCAAGGCTGATGTCCTTAAAGTAAGTACTAGAGAAAGCCTTTGAAACATATTCTGTTTTTTTTCTCCAGTGGTTAACCCCTTTCCACCACCTCATCCAATTTGACATAAATAATTTAACACAGAATTATTTAGGACCACATGGAGAGAACAGTATTTAACCAAAGGGAAACCATTGTTCAGAATGAAAGTTCAGTCTTTGGGACAACAATATGTTTTGGGAGAACTTCTTGGACGGTCAGAGATTTCAAAGCTCTTTTCATAAAAATCATTTGGCAACTGTCTCCTTTTATGTGCCATCATTCTCAAAATGTATGTGCCCTGGAAACTCCTTTATACTCTTTAAATTTATAAAGGACCTCAAAGAGGTTTTGTTAGTATGAGTTATATCTATCAATATGTACTATATTATAAATTAAAACAGAATTTAAAAAATATATTTATGTAATAATCTATTTCAAAATTACCATAATAAACTCATTACAGGTTTACATAAATCACATTTTAATATAACTGTTTTCTAAAACACAAAGGAAATGTGGTGAGAAGAGTGGCACTGTGTTATGTTTGCACATTTCTTGAGTGATAGCAGATAGCTGGATTTTCATATCTGCTTCAGCATTCCACCTGTCAAATATGTTGTTTTTGTTGAAGTATATGAAGAAAATTCTGTCCCTGGAGACATGCAGTTGGAAATGCAAGAAGTATTTTAATAACTAATCCACATATTTGTAAATATTCTTTGATAATACACCAAAATTCCACAAGTGGTCATTCCTTAGAGATTAGCTCTGATGTGGAAACCGAAACCACATCAATGAACTTTTCACACTTTTTGACATGAAAACCCACTGACCTTGACTGTGTGATAGCCTGCATTGCTCATTTATAAAATATTGGCTCACTGGCTTATAAGGATATTCCCAATGATGAAATAATTTTGTCTGCTAGTCATTCTCCAAGTAAAAGTGGTGTCCCCTGGAAGAGTGGCCTCTGGGCTGGTCACTCAGTTGCACAGGTGCCTTTCCTCAAAGCACCTATTGTATTTTGGCACAGCAGGAGTGCTTTATATGCATTTCTGAATTTTTATTCCCAGATAATGAAAAGACATGCTCAAGAATGAAGATTTAACTAACTTAATATTTTGTTCCGATTCATCAGGGGCATTCTTTTTTTTTTTTTTTATACAACTGGCTTTTTCTTCTTCTGTGAGCATACCAGTGGAAGATAGAGTGACCACCAATAGAACTCGAAGCACTGTCTTGATTTTTTTCCCCATTGCCTTTGAATTTTAGTGAAACTTTGTAAAAACACTGTGGCAGGTTCTCAATGTCTGTGGTTTTTTTTTTTTTATGAAGGAATGAATACAAAATACTTATGTGTGCACCTCATCCAATTATCTCACAGAGTTACTATGGGAATCTCAAGAAAAAATATTTATAAATGGCAAAAAAAGACACAAATGTAAAACGCTTGAAAGTTGTGATGTCTAATCCATTCAAGTTCCTTTCAAGAATATTCAGGAAATATCGGGGATAAAAAGTACTATATCTAATGTCTGTCATTTGCTTTTATGTGTTCCCTTACCCACCCCTCACTTCTGCTCTTGCCCATATGGGTTGAAGTACTTGTCCTAATTATTCCATGACTTGTTTTGAGGATTGAGTGAATACAGAGCCACAAAGGCACTCTTGCAACATAAGTATGGATCCATTTATTGAAGCAAAGTATTGTATGATCTTAGACAACAGTAATAATGAAGAATAATGTTCAAATTAGGAGGTTGAAGAATAGGACTCATAAAAGATAAGGCATTTGAACTTTTTGAGACTTAAATGATACTAGCAAAGCCAAAGAGGTGTGTCACGTGGACTGGTGAGTAGCAATGTAGGATCTAGATTTTAGGGGTGGTTATATCTAGGTGGTGTCGGCAAAGGAAGACTTAAATTCACACAACCTGGACAGATCTAGGAGAACAGTCATGGAGCAGTGATAATATGATCCACAGAATTTTTCACGATGTTTCCTATCATGGTAGTGTGGGTAACAGACGAAAGACATTTGGCAAGAGGCAATAAAGAAAATATAGTCCATACATGAAAGGATGGAGACGTGAGTAAATGAAAAAAAAATTATTTTAACAATTATTTATTGTGGACCACCAAAAACTAGAACCACTATGATAATAGCCTTTCAAGATGATATGATAACTGGTACCTTCAGGATGTTTGACTTAGGGGACTGCACTACACACATCTGGGCACAGCTCTGAAGGGGGTTTTTGGTAGGCTAGAAGAAGAAACAGAAGTGGTAATTCCTAGTCACAGACAACAGGCACTCCTGGGAGACAAATGGTCTGGAAATCCTGTCTTACCAGCAAACACCTTCACTTACTCACTAGCAAGTGAGAAGTGCATTCCGTCCCTGTTCTAAACCCCTGCAAATAACAGCAACAATAATTTCAAGATGTGAGGCTTCATACTGTGGGATCTTAATCCATGCTTGTTAGCCGGACATGTTCCCTTACAGGATGGAGAGCGCTCTTGATTAGCATAATACTCCACAGCATGTCTTCAGCTTCAGATCACTGTCAGGTTCAGAGTAATCATAACAGCTATTTTTAAAATGCTGTAATTTTAAAAATAGTCTTGCAATAAGACTGCTGATTGTCCTAATGCCTCTCCCTTTTAGACATTCATCAATATTGCTATTTAGATTACATACATAGTGCATTTATGATTATGCTATTTAAAATGTCTCATATTTGTTGTTTTGTAGGCATTAGGCACTGGGCTGGAGACTTTAAAGCTGTTGTCTTATATGATTCACACAAACCCTAGGACGTTGCAGATGAGGACATTTGTAAGATAGAGGTTAACTTGTCTGACAGAACACAGAGTAGGTGTTGCAGCTGGAACTATATTCAGGTTTCTGATTCCAACAACCATGTGTGTCTTTCCAGAGAGGATATTTCTACTATTTATAACTAAGCATGTGTGTGAAATGCAAGTGATGTAATGTCTAAATCTCAAGAACACGGCATACATATTTTTGCATTCTTTTAAATAAAGTTAAATAATTACATTTATTCAATGAGTTAGATTAGTATTGTTCATAATAGAAAGAGACCGTATTTAGACAACTGCTGAGGACCTACTATGTGCTGGGCACTGTGGAAGTGACTTTGCCTCTTTCATCTCACTTAATACACGTACAGTAGAAATCTTTGTCAATGTTTTCTGAATAGGAAAATCTACACTCAAGTGCTCACAGCAGACCCAGGATTTCAACACAGATGCTTTGACACCAAGTCTTTGTCATGTAAATGAAATTAATATAAGCCATTTTAAGAACCGTATTTATTCCTGGAACCATCTTCATCATCCTTAAAAAGTGAAACCATTAGGGTTGCCTTTACACATGATCAGAAATGAAATACTCACTTCCTAAACATAAGAGTTTATCAATAAGAAAGCCAACTGGGAAGATCCATAGCCTCTGTAAGATGAGGGCACATAGGACGTAGTAGGGATTCTCTTCTGAATTTGCCCAGTTGGCCTTTCCCAACTTGCTGCAAATGATCCATGTTCTTTGTAGGAAAAAGGGAAAGAAGGAGAGATTTAACAGTTAAGTTAATGATCACCGTGTCTCTGGAATAAGCACTCCTCACAATAACCCTCTGAAGTAGAAAAAAATAATTCTGTCTAATTTACAGTGGAGGAAAATTAAACAAATTAAGAAACTCACTGGGCACCCCATGGATGAGGAAGTCACTCACAATGGTGAATCAGGCCTCAAAATGTACAACTTGATTTTGCTCAAGACAAGCTTTAACATTTTATTTGTCAGAACACAAGAAGTTGTTGTTAAATATTAAAAATAAACAAGTGAAATACATTGAGGTTTTCAGAAAGGAAGTAAAGACTGAGAAATAGAAATCTCTCCTCATTGGTTAAAATGATGAGTTGTGCTACTATGTATAGAACTTGGCTTCTAGAGCTTTCTGCTGGGTCATCTTCCTCTTCTCTAAAAGGAATGGAGTGGTTGAAGAATTAGAGAAAATACTGTCATACAAAAGAAACAGCCACAGCTCTAAATTTCCAAGAAAGTTAAAAAAAATGTAGATGGTAACATTGGCAGAGGATTGTCAGGCCTGTTCATAGTGTCATTCATTCTTCTGATGCATTTTTTAAAAATTTTTTATTGTTATGTTAATCACCATACATCATTAGTTTTTGATGTACTGTTCCATGATTCATTTTTTGTGCATAACACCCAGTGCTCCACGCAGAACGTGCCCTCCGTAATACCCAACACCGGGCTAACCCATCCCCCTAACCCTCTCCCCTCTAGAAAACTCAGTTTGTTTTTCAGAGTCCATCGTCTCTCATGGTTCGTCTCCCCCTCTGACTTACTCCCCTTCATTCTTCCCCTCCTGCTATCTTCTTCTTTTTTTTTTCCTTAACATATCTTGCATTATTTGTTTCAGAAGTACTGATCTGTGATTCAAAGGTCTCGCACAATTCACAGCACTCACCATAGCACATACCCTCCCCAATGTCTGTCACCCAGCCACCCCATCCCTCCCACCCCCCACCACTCCAGGAACCCTCAGTTTGTTTCCTGAGGTTAAAAATTCCTCATATTAGTGAGGTCATATGATACATGTCTTTCTCTGATTGACTTATTTCGCTCAGCATAACACCCTTCAGTTCCATCCATGTCGTTGCAAATGGCAAGATCTCATTCCTTTTGATGGCTGCATAATATTCCGTTGTGTATATATACCACATCTTCTTTATCCATTCATCTGTTGATGGACATCTTGGCTCTTTCCACAGTTTGGCTATTGTGGACATTGCTGCTCTAAACATTGGGGTGCACGTACCCCTTCAGATCCTTACATTTGTGTCTTTGGGGTAAATACCCAGTAGTGCAATTGCTGGATCGCATGGTAGCTCTATTTTCAACTGTTTGAGGAACCTCCATACTGTTTTCCAGAGTGGCTGCACCAGCTTGCATTCCCACCAACAGTGTAGGAGGGTTCCCCTTTCTCCACATCCCCGCCAACATCTGTCGTTTCCTGACCTGTTAATTCTAGCCATTCTGACGGGTGTGAGGTGGTATCTCATTGAGGTTTTGATTTGGATTTCCCTGATGCTGAGCGATGTTGAGCACTTTTTCATGTGTCTGTTGGCCATTTGGATGTCTTCTTTGGAAAAATGTCTGTTCATGTCTTCTGTCCATTTCTTGATTGGATTATTTGTTCTTTGGGTGTTGAGTTTGATAAGTTCTTTATAGATTTTGGATACTAGCCCTTTATCTGATCTGTCATTTGCAAATATTTTCTCCCATTCTGTCAGTTGTCTTTTGGTTTTGTGGACTGTTTCTTTTGCTGTGCAAAAGCTTTTTATCTTTTTTTTTTTTTTAAAGATTTTACTTATTTATTCATGAAAGACAGAGAGAGAGAGAGAGAGAGAGAGGCAGAGGGAGAAGCAGGCTCCCAAGGAGAAGGAAGCCCGACGCGGGACTCGATCCCAGGACCCTGGGATCATGACCTGAGCCGAAGGCAGACGCTTAACCATCTGAGCCACCCAGGTGCCCCCAAAAGCTTTTTATCTTGATGAAGTCCCAAGAGTTCATTTTTGCCCTGGCTTCCCTTGCCTTTGGCGATGTTTCTAGGAAGAAGTTGCTGCGGCTGAAGTCGAAGAGGTTGCTATCTGTGTCCTCCTTTAGGATTTTGATGGACTCCTGTCTCACGTTTAGGTCTTTCAACCATTCGGAGTCTATTTTTGTGTGTGGTGTAAGGAAATGGTCCAGTTTCATTCTTCTGCATGTGGCTGTTCAATTTTCCCAACACCATTTGTTGAAGAGACTGTCTTTATTCCATTGGACATTCGTTCCTGCTTTGTCAAAGATGAGTTGACTATAGAGTTGAGGGTCCATTTCTGGGCTCTCTATTCTGTTTCATTGATCTATGTGTCTGTTTTTGTGCCAGTACCATACTGTCTTGATGATGACAGCTTTGTAATAGAGCTGGAAGTCCGGAATTGTGATGCCGCCAGCTTTGCTTTTCTTTGTCAATATTCCTCCGGCTATTCGGGGTCTCTTCTGGTTCCATACAAATTTAGGATTATTCCATTTCTTTGAAAAAAGTGGATGGTATTTTGATGGGGATTGCTTTGAATGTGTAGATTGCTCTAGGTAGCATTGACATCTTCACAATGTTTGTTCTTCCAATCCATGAGCATGGAATGTTTTTCCTTTTCTTTGTGTCTTCTTCAATTTCTTTCATGAGTATTTTATAGTTTTCTGAGTACAGATCCTTTGACTCTTTGGTTAAATTTATTCCTAGGTATCTTACGGTTTTGGGTGTAATTGTAAATGGGATCGACTCCTTGATTTGTCTCTCTTCTGTCTTGTTGTTGGTGTATAGGAATGCCACTGATTTCTGTGCATTGATTTTATATCCTGCTACTTTACTGAATTCCTGTATGAGTTCTAGCAGTTTTGGGGTGGAGTCTTTTGGGTTTTCCACATACAGTATCATATCATCTGCAAAGAGTGAGAGTTTGACTTCTTCTTTGCCGATTTGGATGCCTTTGATTTATTTTTGTTGTCTGATTACTGTGGCTAGGACTTCTAATACTATGTTGAATAGCAGTGGTGATAGTGGACATCCCTGCAGTGTTCCTGACCTTAGGGGAAAAGCTCTCAGCCTTTCCCCATTGAGAATGATATTGGCTGTAGGTTTTTCATAGATGGCTTTTATGATATTGAGGTATGTACCCTCTATCCCTATACTCTGAAGAGTTTTGATCAAGAAAGGATGCTGTACTTTGTCAAATGCTTTTTCTGCATCTATTGAGAGGATCATATGACTCTTGTTCTTTCTTTTGTTAATGTATTGTATCACGTTGATTGATTTGCGGATGTTGAACTAACCTTGCAGCCCAGGGATAAATCCCACTTGATCATGGTGAATAATCCTTTTAATGTACTGTTGGATCCTATTGGCTAGTATTTTGGTGAGAATTTTTGCATCCATGTTCATCAAGGATATTGGTCTGTAATTCTTTTTGATGGGGTCTTTGTCTGGTTTGGGGATCGAGGTACTGGTGGCCTCATAAAATGAGTTTGGAAATTTTCCTTCCACTTCTATTTTTTTGGAACATTTTCAGGAGAATAGGTAGTAATTCTTCTTGAAATGTGTGATAGAATTCCCCTGGGAAGCCATCTGGCCCTGAGCTTTTGTTTGTTGGGAGATTTTTGATGACTGCTTCAATTTCCTTAGTGGTTATAGCTCTGTTCAGGTTTTCTATTTCTTCCTGGTTCAGTTTTGGTAGTTGATACATCTCTGGAATGCATCCATTTCTTCCAGGTTATCTAATTTGCTGGCATAGAGTTGTTCATAATACGTTCTTATAATTGTTTGTATTTCGTTGGTGTTGGTTGTGACTCTCCTCTTTCATTCATGATTTTGTTGATTTGGGTCATTTCTCTTTTCTTTTTGATCAGTCTGGCCAGCGGTTTATCAATCTTGTTAATTCTTTCAAAGAACCAGCTCCTAGTTTCATTGATCCATTCTACTGTTCTTTTGGTTTCTATTTCATTGATTTCTGCTCTGATCTTTATTATTTCTCTTCTCCTGCTGGGTTTAGGCTTTATTTGCTGTTCTTTCTCTAGCTCCTTTAGGTGTAGGGTTAGGTCGTGTATTTGAGACCTTTCTTGTCTCTTGAAAAAGGCTTGTATTGCTATATACTTTCCTCTCAGGACTGCCTTTGCTGTATCCCAAAGATTTTGAATAGTTGTGTTTTCATTTTCGTTGGTTTCCATGAATTTTTTTAATTCTTCTTTAATTTCCTGGTTGACCCATTCATTCTTTAGTAGGATGCTCTTTAGCCTCCATGTATTTGAGTCTTTCTGATTTTCCTCTTGTGATTGAGTTCTAGTCCCAAAGCACTGTGGTCTGAAAATATGCAGGGAATCATCCCAATGTTTTGGTATCGGTTGAGACCTGATTTGTGACCTAGGATGTGATCAATTCTGGAGAATGTTCCATGGGCACTAGAGAAGAATGTGTATTCCGTTGCTTTCGGATGGAATGTTCTGAATATGTCTGTGAAGTCCATTTGGTCCAGTGTGTCCTTTAAGTCTTTATTTCCTTGATCTTTTGCTTAGATGATATGTCCATTTCAGTCAGGGGGTGTTAAAGTCCCCACTATTATTGTATTGTTGTCAATGTGTTTCTTTGCTTTTGTTATTAATTGCCTTATAAAAGTGGCTGCTCCCACGTTAGGGGCATAGATATTTACAACTGTTAGATCTTCTTGTTGGATAGACCCTTTAAGTAGGATAGAGTGTTCTTCTTCATCTATTAGTACAGTCTTTGTTTTCAAATCTAATTTGTCTGATATAAGGATTGCCACCCCAGCTTTCTTTTGGTGTCCATTAGCATGGTAAATGGTTTTCCACCCCCTCGCTTTCAATGTGGGGGTGTCTTTGGGTCTAAAATGAGTCTCTTGCAGACAGCGTATTGATGGGTCTTGTTTTTTAATCCAATCTGATAGCCTGTGACTTTTGATTGGGGCATTGAGCCCATTTACATTCAGGGTAACTATTGAAAGATATGAATTTAGTGCCATTGTATTGCCTGTAAGGTGACTGTGACTGTATATTATCTGTGTTCCTTTCTGATCTATGGTGCTTTTAGGCTCTCTTTGTGCTTAGAGGACCTTTTTCAATATTTCTTGTAGGGCTGGTTTTGTTTTTGCAAATTCCTTTAGTTTTTGTTTGTCCTGGAAGCTTTTTATCTCTCCTTCTATTTTCAATGATAGCCTAGCTGGATATAGTATTCTTGGCTGCATATTTTTCTCGTTTAGTGTTCTGAAGATATCATGCCAGTCCTTTCTGGCCTGCCAGGTCTCTGTGGATAGGTCTGTAGCCATTCTAATGTTTCTACCATTGTAGGTTACATATCTCTTCTCCCGAGCTGCTTCAGGATTTTCTCTTTGTCTCTGAGACTCGTATGTTTTACTATTAGATGTCGGGGTGTTGACCTATTTTTATTGATTTTGAGAGGGGTTCTCTGTGCCTCCTGGATTTTGATGCCTGTTTCCTTCCCCACATTAGGGAAGTTCTTTGCTATTATTTGCTCCAATATACCTTCTACCCCTCTCTCTCTTTCTTCTTCTTCTGGGATCCCAATTATTCTAATGTTTCTTCGTCTTATCGTATCTCTTATCTCTCGAATTCTGCCCTCGTGATCCTGTAGTTGTTTATCTCTCTTTTTCTCAGCCTGTTTATTTTCCATCATTTGGTCTTCTATATCGCTGATTCTTTCTTCTGCCTCATTTATCCTAGCAGTTAGTGCCCCCATTTTTGATTGCACCTCATCAATAGCCTTTTTGATTTTGACTTGGTTAGATTTTAGTTCTTTTATTTCTCCAGAAAGGGTTTCGCTAATAACTTCCACACTTTTTTCAAGCCCAGCTAGTATCTTTAAAGTCATGATTCTGAACTCTAGGTCTGACATTGTACTAATGTCAGTATTGAGTAAGTCCTGGCAGACGGTACTACCTCTTGTTCTTTTTGCTGAGGTGATTTTTTTTGTCTTGTCATTTTGTCCAGAGGAGAACAGATGAATGAGAGAACAGAATGGTAACAGGTTAACAACTTCTCCAGCAAATACACTCTATACAAATCAGAAAAGACCTGAAACCAGGGGACAAGAAAGGGAAAGAAAGAAGAGAGAAAAAAAAGGAAAAAGAAAAAGATAAAAACAAACAAAAACAGAACAAAACAAAAAAAAACAGAATATGATCAAATATGATCAGGCTAGTGCATAGATCAGTGGCACACACTAGCTTTTGGGCATATTTTGGTCTGTTAGAAGAAAGTGCCTGCTAAAATTTTAAAGGAAAAAAGACTTATATATGTACAAAATAAGGGTTGATACAATGAAGGGATGGCAGATGACTGTAAAGATGAAAATTATAAAAGATTTTATAAAAGGGATTGATAAGATAAGAAGTTGTTTTTAAAAAGAAAGAAGATTTAAAAAGAAAAAGAAAAAAGAAAAAAAAGGGAGAGAATGTGATCAGGCAGGAGACTAGAACAAAGTCATACACTAGTGATTTAGGGTATATTTTGATCTGTTAGAAGAAATTGTATCTCAAAATTTTAAAGAGAGAGCAACTTATATATATATATGCCAAAAATAAGGGTAACTACTATGAAGGGATAAAAATATGACTCTAAAAATGTAAAATAAAAAATGTTTTTTTAATAAAGGGATTTATAAGATGTTGTTTGAAAAAGGGAAAAAGAAAAATAAAAAAACAGTTAAAAAAATTAACTTTGAAAAACTAATGAATTATGGTAAAAAAGCCACAAATTCTATGTGCAGTATTCCCCTAGCGCTGGAGTTCTCCCATTCTCCTTGATCGGTAACCTTGGTCTTGGCTGGCTGCCTGTTCGTGCTGATCTTCTGGGGGAGGGGCCTGTTGCCGTGGTTCCCAAATATCTTTGCCGGAGGCGGAATTGCCCCGCCCTTGTCGGTTCGGGCTAAGGAAGCTGCTCCGGTTTGCTCTCAGGAGCTTTTGTTCCCTGCAAGCTCCTGGTACAGCTTTGGAGGACCAGGGTGAAAATGGTGGCCTCCCAATCTCCACCCGGAGGAGCTGAGAACTCGGGGCCCCACTCCTCAGTGTGCCCCCAGAGAAAAGCAGTCACTCCCCTGTCCCCGGTCTCCGGCCGCACTCCGTGCTCACCCGGCCTGTGACCCAGCGTCGGCCTGGTACCCGACACTGTGTGGAGTCTCCAAACCCAGCAGATCCCTGTGGTGCGCTCCCGCGCCGCTCCTCCCGGGGGAGGAAGGGGAGTCTTCCCAGCTCTGCCACTTTTTGTGTCCCTGCTGGAGGAACAGTGGCCCAACTGTCACTGATCACAGTTTATGGCGACCCCGAGCTGAGAGCCCGCGCCTCGGCTCCGTGTCTGCAGCCGGCTTCCCCGCTCCGATCCCTGGGAGCTCTGCCGCACTCAGGCACCCCCGGTCTTTCTGTGACCCCGAGGGTGCTGAGACCACACTGTCCCGCGAGGGTTCCACCCCCCGCTTAGCCACTGGAGCGACGTCCCTCCGCGGAGCCGGCTTCTAAAAGGTCCGATTTTGTGCTCCGCGGCTCTAGCACTTGCCAGAAGCGGCCAACGGAGGCCCCCTCCCCCGCCGTCTATCCTCCCGAATATCGCCTCGGATTCACTTCTCCGCATGTCCTACCTTCCAGAAAGTGGTCACTTTTCTGTTCAGCGTGTTGTTGCTACTCTCCTCTTCGATCTCCTGTTGAGTTCGTAGGTGTTCAGAATGGTTTGATCCCTATTCAGCTGAATTCCTGAGACCAGATGAAATCCAGGTCTCCTACTCCTCCGCCATCTTGCTCCGCCCCCCATGCATTTTTTTATACCACACATCAGTTCTTTATTAACAGTGACCTGAATTCCAAGTAGATTAGAGAAGTACATCATGTACAGTTTTGCTTCATATACTCAATACATTATTTACACTTCTATTTTCAGAACATAAATTATTTGCATTTTGCTACATTCTTTCATCTACACTAAAAATACTTGTGGGCTCAAGTGTACTCTCAGACAACAAGGAGACTTGTTCACTCTACTCCATTCTGGCATCTGCACAGAAATCTCCTCTTACCTTGTATTAATTAAGAAACATGTACTGTCTCTTTCAACACTTGAATCTTCAAGACCAGAGATTTTTTTTTAAGATTTTATTTGAAAGAGAGAGAGAGTGTGAGAGAGCACCCGAGCGAGTGGGTGAGGGGCTTCGGAAGGAGAGGGAGAAGCAAACTTCCCACTGAACCGGGAGCCCAATGTGGGACTCTATCCCAGGACCCTGGGATCATGATCTGAGACAAAGGCAGATGTTTAACCAACTGAGACACCCAGATACCCCAAGACCATGGATTTTTTTAAATTCTCATGTAGTCCTGTGCTGTCTGCAGTTCACCATAAACTCCACATTGAGGAAGGTGGCTTCAAGGGAGTCACAAGAGAATAGAATTAAATGTTAATAATTTAGGTCCCCATTATTTGCACACATATTCATTCTGTAGGTGATGGTAAGTACTAGAATCAAGGGACAGAGTTAAGAAGGAAGCAGATCAGATCTTCATCCCCATAGAACCTTATATCCCATCAATGAAAACAAGTTTCCTAATAGCTAACTACACATTTCCTTACTTATGATTGTTGTGAGTTTTCTAGGAAGATGAAGTGTCCTTCATGAGTGTATATCAGAGAGCATGGGGAAGTTGTTGAGTACGAGTCACAAATGTGACAATTGATCTGAGGTCTTAGATAAAAGTAGCTGTAAAAACATGGAAGAATGTGAAGGTTGTGTTCTGGATTGGAGAAATAGCCTGTATGAGGGCTGTAAATTCTGTAATTGTACAGTGCTTTCAAAGCAAAGAGAAGAAATATAGTTTGGGAGTCTGCTAGGGACTGAATGTTCATCTACCCCTAAATCCATATGTTAAAGCCTAACCCCCAGTGGGATGGTATTTGGAGGTGGGGCCTTTAGAAGTTATGAGGTCATGAGAGTGGGGTCCCAATGAATTGATTACTGCCCTTATAAAAGAGCCCCCAGGGAGTCCCCTCACCTCTTCCCTCATGTGAAGACACAGTGAGGAGATGTGGTCTGTGAACCAGGAAGAAGGTCCTCACCAGACACTGTCTGTTGTTGACTTGGTCTTGGACTTACAGGCTCCAGAAGTGTGAGAAACAGATCTCTGTTCTTTATAATCCCCACAGTCTATGGTCCTTTGTTGTAACAGCTGAAATAGACTAAGACAAGGGTCAAAACCACAGAGAGGAAACACCCAGCAGTAGGTTATGCAGCTAGTTTTTTTTTTTTTTTGTCTTTATCTAGCAAGAAGTGAGTACTCATTGTATTTTCTCAGCTAGAGGGGGGACATGGTTTGATTTTTGTTCTTTAAAGCTCACTGTGGTTTTGACTGGAGAATGGATAGTGCGAGGCAAGAGTGAATGTAAAGTTGTATGTTAGAAAGCAGTTGAGGGGCACCTGGGTGGCTCAGTCAGTTAAGCGTCTGCCTTCGGCTCAGGTCATGATCCTGGGGTCCAGGGATCGAATCCCACATCAGGCTCCATGCTCAGCAGGGAGGCTGTTTCTCCCTCTGCCTCTGCTCCTCCCCTTGCTTGTGCTCTCTCTCTCTGTCAAATAAATAAATAAATAAGATCTTAACAAAAAAGAAAACATTTGAGGAAGTACAGCTGAGAGAGATGGCTTGAGTGATGTTGGACATATTTGGAAATTACCGATGAGATGATGCTGACAAGCTTGGTGGGCATATATACGGGATGAGGGTGAGAACGTGGGACTTGCAGGGATGACTTCCAGGTATGTGGATTTTTGGATGAGAGTTGGGTGAATACTGGTGCCAGTCACTAGAGAAAAACTGGGGAAGATGATTTACACTTGATACTTATAAATAATATATAATATTATATACTTGATAAATAATATATAATAATAATATATCTAATTCAAGAGAAGAGTAAGGGAGGGCTAATGAAAGAGCTATGGACGAGTCTGATATGCTTATGAAAATGTATCAGGTGAAATGAGTCCCGAGCAGTGGAATTGAAGTACTTGATATGGTATTTTCAAGAATAATAAACTACAGTTAAGTTTGAGTGTCAACCAAATATGAGAATACTTCATAGAAACAGAACTTCATATCAATGAAACATTTATGCCAATGTTGTTAATAAAAGATAAAAATGAGCTTAGGGTTGTGTCCAATAATCTAAAAATATTCCTTCTTTATTAAATGAGTTTGAATGGTCATATTAGTTGAATCAACATTCATAGTACAAATTACTTTTTTTAAATAAAAGAGAATAATGTGTCAATTTCATAAACTGTCATTTGATGGAGTGGAATTCTGTTATGCGGGTTTCCCCCAGAAAGATATGTTGATGTCCTAAGTCCCTGTACCTATGAATGTCACCTTATGTGGAAAAAGAGTCTTTGCAGATATAATCAAGTGAAGATAAAGTCATTACGGTGGACCCTAATGTAGTATGGCCTGTATCCTTACACAAAGGGGAAATGCCCCATGAAGACAGACACACAGGGAGAATGCCATGTGCCTAGGGAGGCAGAGACTGGAGCAACTTTGGAAGGCAAGGTTGACAAGCATCCCTGAAGCTATAAAGACGAAAAGAAGGACCCTCCTCAGTCTCAGAGAAAGCACAGTGTTTAGACTCCAGGACTGTGGGAGAGTAAATTTCTCTTCTTTTAAGCCACCGGTGTGTGGCCATTTGTTTGGCAGCCCTAGGAAACTAATCCAAAACCTATCAGTGTTACAAGGGATTTTGGCCTTATTCTTTATTTCAGAGTACCCAAAAAGGCATCATGAAAGAAAAGAAAAAAAGGTATAGCTCAGTAAAGTCTCGAACAAGAAAAAGGAAGGGAAGAGAAAGAACAACTACATAGCTCCATTCTTGAAACTCGGCAATCAAGTCAGGTTGAACATGTTTGAAGCAACTTGCCATCAGTGAATTTTTCCGTCATCCTCCTCTCTCAAGTTAGGGAGATCCTCAGAAAAAGAAGATATTTTAAGTATGCTGAAAGTCTTAATTTTCCTCCTTTGGAAGTAGCATCTGAAGGCTTCAGAGCACAGAATGATCAAATGAAGATCGAGCCATCAATTTAATTCAAATGATTGCCCTTCTAAAGAAAAACAGCACTGATAAGGAAGGGAGTCATATCAATTCAATAAAATTTAACTCAAACATTTTTGAAAGAATGAGTGCCATTTTAACAAGAATGTATTTTTCACTTAAGAAATAGAAAATACACATTTTTTTTTTTTATTTTAAAGAGTATCTAAACTAAAGCTGGTCTTTGGAAGAATGATATTCTGCTTCTCCTTAAAATGCTCACACTTAAAACTATTAACTAAGCATAATGAGCTGTTTAAATAGCCAACTGTTTCTCCTGAACTAAAGGCTAGTATATGAATGAAAAAAAAATCATGAGACTTCTGTATTCTGTATCTAGAGGCATCAAACAGTGTGTTTTATATTAGGTGTTAAATCGTTCCATTTAAAATGAACTAAATATAGCTATTACTGAAAAAGAAATTGGTGTTGGGCATATTTATTATCTAAATCATTCTCTAAACCAAATCACAGTTGTTATTGTGTTTTAGATTTCTAGCTACCCGCATGAAACCATGCCCAGTGTTTCCAGCAATAAGCGCTTTCTAGGTGGGAAGTGCTGTCTCTTTAACAATTCTCCATTCTAAATCTTCATATATGATTTATCAAGTATCAAGTGTAAAATTTAGTAGGGCAACCTGAACCAAAAGATGCAATTCTTTTCATGAAATAGGCTCCTTTGTAACTTTATCCCTTCTGAGAAAAATTATAGGAGCAAAAATCCCCACAAAAGCAAACAAACCCCAAACCCCCCCAAAACCCTCCTGGAAATGAAGTAGCTGGCACATCACATATATTGAAACTATAAGGTCTTCGAAGTGATGACTTAATTTTTCATCCTCAACAATGGTTTTTGCCAGAATGCTGCTTGACTTGGAAGGGATGGTTAACAGAGCAGACACTCATGTTTAATGACAGCATGCTACTAATTCATTTCAAAATAAATTCAGGTTTGCTAGCAAGAGCAAAGATATTTTCCAAGTCATCTTTCTTCCAAAATCATCCATTTTCAATATAAGCCCAAAAGCTCACACGAAGTCTACATAAGTCCCAAAGGGTCTATAAGTATAAAGACTGACGTATTGTAATAAAAATATAAATGCTTCACCATGAGTCTACAACACTTTCAAATATAGCACTCTGTATTCTCACCTGAACTGATACAATAGATAAGCCAAAGCAAGTAAAAAATTGTTTAATGTGTATAATTACTCCTCATTTTAATAGGTTGTTCCAATTTGTAGTTTAAAAGGAGAGACAAATGAAAATAATTAGAAGTGCAACAATTGCATTAAGATGCAACCATTGAAATGCTATCAGTTCTGGACTGCTGGTACCCCTTTCTAAAACACAGGCCTTGATTAATAGGACAAATTATGCTAATGATAATGCTGAAAAAGGCTCTATTGACCTTTTAATGACAACGTTGGGTGAGTGAGGCTGCTCTAAGATCAATTCCAGAAGAAGCAAGTCAGCAACATAGTTGTTGGGGAATGTCCTAATACGTAAATACAGTCTATTTATAAACCACATGGACTCACACCTTAAAGAATCCAAGATGCTGAGCCAGTAAGAACAAATATTTGCTTTAAAAACTCATAAATGGAGGCAATATCATCAAATGATAGGCTTTGGTTAGATGTGGGAAATTAAGAGAATACATTTAATTTTAAATTAGAGGACTGATTCCACTTTGGGCAAAGATAGAGTAAGAGGGACCAAAATTAACCTCCTTTGTGAAACTAAAAGACTGAACTGAATATACAAACATTGGACATCAGGAAATAAAATGATCCTTGAAAAGGAGAAAAAAAATCAGGTGAGCCCTATTGCTGCCCCAGGTTTCTTCATGGGCGAGCATCCAGGCCAAAGTGCGAGGGAGGAGGACCCAAGCTTAGCGCAGTGATTTCCCTGGCCTGAAGAGACAGTGCTGAGATTCTGGGGGGCCAATGTGAGTCTGTGAGGCAGAGTATGGAGGGGGGACAACAGTCCAAAACAAGAGTCTGTAGATTTGCAGAGGCCCCTTTGAATGTCCAGCTGAGTCATAATGAACTCACACATGTAGGAAAGTACACAAAGGGAGGAAAGGAAATAGTCCTGAGAGCTATCAGAGGGCCAGGAACGGTCTGTATTCCCACCAGCAAGACTGGAAAACTGTAATCCATGGGCATCAGATAGAGTTTTCAAAAGGCATTGCCTCAGTACTGGAGCAAAATTACATTAGACTATAGATTGCCTTAACAGTTTAGAATAAGACCTCAAAAGGATCCAACTCTTAAAGTAACTTACCTGCATGCCAAAACAGAGGTTGAGAATATTATATGAATAACATAATAGCTTGGATCCAATCAGGTAAAATTCACTTTGCCTGTCGTCCAGTAAAGATACTGGACAAATAAAGAAGCAGGAAAATATGACCCATCATGAGGAGAAAAATCCATCAGTAGAAATAGATGCAGAAGTGACACCAATGACAGAACTGGTGGACAAAGACATAATAAAAACATCCAACCATCATTATCTTCCATATGCTCAAGAGGATAGAGGAAAGATTGAGAATGTTAACCAGAGACACCAAAATATAAAAGAGAACCACACTGATCATCTGGAGACTGAAACAATGCATCCAGCATTACTCTGAAACTAAAGGCATTATAAAGAAAGAAAACTATTGACCTATATCCCTCATCAACATAGATGCCAGAATTCTTAATTGGATGTTAGAAAATTGAATACAACATTTAGATCAAGTGGATCTATCCCAAGAATTCAATTTGGTTGAACATTTGAATAAATCCATCCATATAAGTCTCCATATCACAGATTAAAAAGAAAAACCATAAATAAGACCATCTCAATAGATGCAAAATTCAATTTTAATTCCTCATAAAAAATTTCAGCCAACTAGCAATAGGAAGGAAATTCTTCACACTAATAAGGGAATCTGAATCTGTGAAATGTCTAGAGCTGATATCGTATTTAATAGTGAAAGACTGAATCTCCAAGAACAGGAACAAAGATAGGATTCTTGCTACGCCCCACTTCAATTCAACATTGTGCTGGTGGTCCCCGTATTAGGCAAGGAAGAAACAAAAAAGCAATGAGATTGGAAATAAAGACATAAAACTGTCTTTCTTTATAGGTAAATCGTGATTATCTACATAGAAAATCTTACAAAATCTACAATAGATTTGGCAATGATATGACACCAAAGGCACACACAACAAAAGAATAAATACACAAATTAGACTTAATGAAAAATATCAAGTTTAAACATAAATGGTTGTTGAGTTTTAGGAATTCTCTATATATTCTGGATAGTAATCCCTTATCAGATATATGATTTGCAAATATTTTCTCCCATCCCATGGGTTACCTTTTCACTCTTTGATAGTGTCCTTTGGTGCACAAAAGTTTTTAGTTTTCATGAAGTCTAATTTGTGTATTTATTCTTTTGTTGTGTCTACACCTGAAAATAATATTATACTGTATGTTAGCTAATGAATTTAAATAAAAACTTAAAAAAAAAACCCTCAACAACCCAAAACAACCCAATTCAAAAATCAGCAAAGGACTTCAATTTGCATTTCTCTAATGAAGATATACAAATGGCCAATAAGAACATGAAAAGTTGCTCAACATTGTTAACCATTAGGGAAATGCAAATTAAAACCACAGGGCGATACCACTGCATACTCATTAGGATGGCTACTATCAGAAAACCCAGGAAATTACAAGCGTTGATGAGGATATGGAAAATTGGAACTCTTATGCACTGTTGGTGGGATTGTAAAATGGTGCAGCCACTGTGGAAATACTATAATGGGTCCCCAAAAAGTTAAAAATAGAATGACCATATGGTCCGGAAATTCTCCTTCTGCATATATACTCAAAACAACTAAAAGCAGTGTCTTGAGGACATACGTATACCCCATGTTCACAGCAGCATTATTCACAGTAGCTAAAATATGGAAGCAAACCCTTTCCCCACAGATGGATAGATAAACAAATATTGTCTATCCATACAATAAATATTATTCAGCATTAAAAGGGAAGGAAATTCTGACTCATGTTTTTACATGAATGAACCTGGAGGACATTGTATTAAATGAAATAAAGCAGTCATTACTACATTTGGGTGCCTGGGTGGCTCAGTTGGTTAAGCGTCTGCCTTCAGCTCAGGTCATGAATCCAGGGTCCTGGGATCGAGCCCTGCATCGGGCTCTCTGCTCAGCGGAGAGCCTGCTTCTCTCTCTCTCTGCTTGCCACTCTGCCTGCTTGTTCTCTCTCTCTCAAATAAAAATAAAATCTTAAGAAAAAAAGAATGAAGCAGTCCCAAAAAGGCAATACTGCTTGAATCCACTTATATGAAGTAATTAGTCAAAATCATAAAGACAGAAAATACAATGGTGGATGGTAAGAGGTGTGGGGAGAGAAGAATGGGAGTCATTGTTTAATGGGTATAGAGATACAGTTTTATAAGACAAGAAGAGCCATGAAGCTGGATGGTGGTGATGGTTGCACAATGTATGAATGTACTTGATACTAGTGAACTGTAAACTTAGAAGTGGGTAAGATGGGGGTACGTGCACCCTGATGTTTATAGCAGCAATGTCCACAGCAGCCAAACTGTGGAAAGAGCCAAGATGTCCAACGACAGATGAATGGATAAAGAAGATGTGGTATATATATACAATGGAATATTATGCAGCCATCAAAAAGAATGAGATCTTGCCATTTGCAACAACGTGGATGGAACTGTAGGGTGTTATGCTGAGCAAAATAAGTCAATCAGAGAAAGATATGTATCATATGACCTCACTGATATGAGGAATTCTTAATCTCAGGAAACAAACTGAGGGTTGCTGGAGTGGAGGGGGTGGGAGGGATGGGGTGGTTGGGTGATAGACATTGGGGAGGGTATGTGCTATGGTGAGCGCTGTGAATTGTGCAAGACAGTTGAATCACAGATCTGTACCTCTGAAACAAATAATGCAATATATGTTAAGAAAAAAAATGAAGAAGAAGATAGCAGGAGGGGAAGAATGAAGGGGGAGAAATCGGAGAGGGAGATGAACCATGAGAGATGATGGACTCTGAAAAACAAACTGAGGGTTCTAGAGGGGAGGAGGGTGGAGGGATGGGTTAGCCTGGTGATGGATATTAAAGAGGGCACGTTCTGCGTGGAGCACTGTGTGTTATGCACGAACAATGAATCATGGAACACTACATCAAAAACTAATGATGTATTGTATGGTGATTAACATAACAATAAAAAATTTTAAAAAAAGAAGTGGGTAAGATGGTAAACTTTATGTTATGCATGTTTTACTGCAATAAAAAATTGGAAAAATTGTATTTCTGTATACTAGAAATGGATATTCAAAATATAAATTTAAGAAACAATACCACAGTAGAATAAAAAATATGAAACTTAGAGATAAATCTAATAAAGTATATATAAGTTCTGTCCCCAAAACAAAATATTACTGAAACAAATTCAAGAAGATCTAAATAAATGGAGAGATATATTCTGTTCCTAGATTGAAAGATTCAGTATTGTTAAAATAGCAATCCTCCACAAATTCAAGTTTAGATTCAATGTAATTTCAACCAAAATCCCTGCAGGCCTTTTTTTTTTTTTTTTGTAGAAACTAATAAGCTGATTTTAAAATTTATGTGAAATTGCAAAGACCTAGACTAGCCAAAAGAACTTTGAAAAAGAAGAAGAAAAATGAAGGACTAATAGTACCCGACTTTGAAAATTATTCTACGGCTACCGTAATCAAGACAGTGTGGTTTTGGTATCAATAGGCTAATAGTTCAATGAATCAGAGCACAGATTCAAAATAGACCCACACACTTACAGTCATTTGAATTTTGACAAAAGTACAAAGGCAATTCAGTGGGGAAAGGATAATCCTTTTTTTTAACTTATTTATTTGAGAGAGAGAGCACGAGCGGGGGGAGCAGCAGAGGGTGAAGGAGAAGCAGACTCCCCTCTGAGCAGGGAGCCCGACATGGAGCTCAATCCCAGGACCCAGAGATCATGACCTGAGCTGAAGGCAGACACCTAACCAACTAAACCACCCAGGCGCCCCAGGATAACCTTTTTAAGAAATGGTATTCTAGCAACTGTATATTCATATAGGAATAAAAGAAAGAGAAAGTGAAAGATTAACTCAAAATATGTCATAGGTCTAAATGTAAATGTAAAACCATAAAATTTCTAGACTATAGCAAAGGAGAAAATTTTTATTTCCTTGGGTTAGGTAAAGATTTCTTAGATAGGAAATCAAAACACAATACACACACACAAATCAAATGTCAGGAAGAATAACCATCCAAATGTTGTGAGGGGTATGGAGCAATTAATAAATTGCTTGTGGGAATGTAAAATTCCCTGCTACTTTGGGTAACATTTTGGCAGTTTCTTAAAAAGTTAAACACATGCCTACTCTTTGACCGTAGGTATTCACTCAAAAGAGATTGAAGCATATATTTAAAAGAAGAGATTTGTACATGAATTGCTATATATATATATTTATATATATATTTATCTTTGAAATAGACAAAAACTGTAAACAACCAAAGCTCCTGAATAGGAGAATGGATAACCAGATTGTAATATATCTTTTCAGTGACTATTACTAAGCAATAAAAACAAATGAACTCCTGCTACACACCAAAATGGGTAAATCTCAATATAACTTTTGAGTGAAGGAAGTCCACCTTCCCCCCACCACACTAGTATATAGTCTGTGATTCCTTTTATACAAAACTGTATAAAATTCTGATCAATGCAAAGTAATCTTTACTGAAAGAAAGCAGATCAGCTGTTCCCTGGGTATGAGACATTGTGAGAGGGAAGTAGTGATTCCCAAGGGCACAGGAGATTATGGGGGTGATGCAAATGTTTATTACTTGATTGTGATCACGGACTCATAGATTTATTCTTATGTCAAAACCCATCAAATTGCGTCCTTGAAATACATGCAGTATATTGTAGATTAATTATACTAAAAAATAACAAGCTAGGAAATAAATTAGGTAAAAGTAGACAAGAAAAACAGGGATTTCACATCCATTTGTTTATATGTATATAATGCATACATGCAGGCTTATATCATTACCCACACTTATTACATTCTTATACACTCACATGCAAATAAAGAATTACCTTTGCTGAAGGGCCTTTTTTGAATGAGCAAATAGCAGGGATTGGTCGCTTTTAGTTTTGTTTCTTTCTAATTGCTTGATTCAATTTAATCCTTCATAAAATTAGGAGGAAAGGGGGGCTCCTGGGTGGCTCAGTCGTTAAGCGTCTGCCTTCGGCTCAAGTTATGATCCCAGGGTTCTGGGATCAAGCCCTGCATCGGGCTCCCTGCTTGGCAGGAAGCCTGCTTCTCCCTCTCCCACTCCCCCTGCTTCTGTTCCCTCTCTCACTGTGTCTCTCTCTGTCAAATAAATAAAATCTTTAAAAAAAAATTAGGAGGAAAAGTTAGTTAAGTTCTGAAGCCACTTCTAGACCTGCATTCTATGTGTCAGACTGCTTAACACAATACCTCATTTTAGAAATGTTGAAGAATGGGGCCTCTGGGAGGCTCAGTAGGTTAAGCGTCTGCCTTGGCTCAGGTCATGATCTCAGGGTTCTGGGATAGAGCCCCGCATCGGGCTCCCTGCTCGGTAGGGAGTCTGTTTCTCCCTCTCCCTCTGCTGCTCTCCCTGCTTGTATGCTCTTTCTCTCTCACATCAAATAAATAAATAAAATTAAAAAAAATAAAAATGTTGAAGAATGATAGTGATAAGCCACAGGCATCTTCCTGTTTCTTCCATTGTTCAGTCAATATATAGGTCTGTTCAGTTTATGGGGATGAGTAGCTCTAATATCAAGGAATACGTATGCTGACTGAGGAGTGGATTTATTGGATAATTCTAGCTACTCTGAAAAATTAACTCCCAATTTTAGTGGCTTCACATGATTGAATTTTGTTTCTTGCTTACATGACAGACCAGTGTGTGTGTTGGTTAGGTATCTGCTGATTCAGAGACCTCAAGGCCTCTAGATTCCTTCACTTATCTTCTCTTCACAGGAGGAGCCATGAAAGATTGTGTGAGGGGGATTTTTATATGAAGGAACTTTATATCTTTAACTTCAGTTTTGGAATTCTGCTTTTGAATACTGGCTTTATGGTTTCATATCCTCTATTTAAAGAGAATAGTAGGGGGACAGTCTTTATTAGCCAGACATTCATAGCTCCAGTTTTCTAGAAATGTGCAAAAATTGTTGTGAGATGTAATACTGTCTTCCACAGAGTCAGCTTTTACCATACCACTCTGATTTCTCATTTTGTAGAGTTAGGAATTGCATTTGCCTTTATGCCCATCTTCTTGTGCATTAATTTCTCAGAGTAGCTCTTAAACAGCATTAAAAAAACCTGTAGTGATTTGGGGGAATAGGAAAAATAAAGCAAAATGAGGATTAATATCTATTCAATGAATTAATTCTTATATTTATTAAATATTTACTAAACCCCTGTTAGAGGGTAGGCACCATTCTGGACCCTGAGAATGCATCAGGGAACAAGAAAGAAAAAAATCCTGTTTTAATGGAGCTTACTTTCCAACTGAGAAAGATAGAAATAAATAGAATGAATAAATCACATAGTATTTTAAACGTTGGTGAGTTCTATGGTATGAAAAAGCTGTGGAGTGGTACAGAGTGGAGAGGAAGAGGTAGGTTATTGCTACAAAAGTATAAATAAGTACAAATAAGATAGTCAGGGAAAGGCCTGCTGAGAAAGTCACATATAATCAAAGACTTGAGGAAGGAAAGTAGTAGTGTTGCAAGCAATGGGGTAACAGTAAATGGAGGGATATCTAGAATGTTCTATGAATAGCAAAGAGACCAGTACGTATACAGTGGTGTAAGCCATAAAGAGAGTAGTGGGATTTGAGGATAGAGAAGCATGGTAGAGAAAAAACAAACAAACAAAAACCATGCATGGCCCGTTAGGTGATTGAATGGGCTTTGACTTTGACTTTGAGTCAAGGATCATTGGAGAGACTTGGCCAGAGGAGATAAATAATCTGACCTGTTTTTTTTTTTTTTTTTTTAAGTCATATTCTAGCTGATGTGTTGAAATAAATTCTGCAATAGAAACAAGGAGATAAATAATTCTGGCAAGAGTTGATGTTCACTAAGACCAAGATGGTAGCAGTAGAGGTGATGTGTAGTAGATGAATATGGAATTTTGGTGAAGACAGACCCATTAAAATCTGTTAATAAGTTGGGCATGTTGTGTGAGGAAGGAGTTAGGGGTGAGATTCTGTCCAGTGCACTTGTTTACATTTGGTGTTCCCTTAACTAAGGATAGAGTATGGGAGAATGGGTTCAAAGGTAATGACCAGGAGCTCATTTCAAAATAAGCTAAGTGTTACAGATTTGGTGGAGTTGTTGAGAACACACTTGTATTTGTGATTTCTAGTCAGGAGCAATACTAGTGATAGAAATGTGGGATTTTTCAGCTTCTGGACAGTGTTGAAAGCCATGGAACTGGCTGTGATCACCAAACAAGTTAAGTATAGATAGAGGAAAGGAGTCCAAGGATTGCACCCTGGAACAATCCAACATGTAGACATTGGGAGGATGAAGCTGAATCAGGAAAGGCAGTTGAAAAACTGGTAGAGGAAAGCCAACAAATCATGGTGCCCTGGATACCAAGCAAGGGAAGGACAAACATGATGAAGACTGAGGACTGATTGATTATTGATGACTTCCTTCCCATGAGCAGTTTTGGTCGAGGAGTTTGGGGGAATGCCAGCTTCAAGTCAGGTTTCAGACAGGATTGGAGGGGGAGAAGCTTGGAGATATCCAATATATATGAGTTTTTCTGTAAACAATAGGACAATTTCTGTTGGAGCAAGTGGAGTCTAGACAGGGTTTTTGTTTGTTTCTATTTTAAGGCTGGAGAAATAACAGTAGGGAAACTTCCAAAAGAAATGGAAAAAATGATGCAGAATCAATAATTACTGAAGCAATATTCTTGAATAGATGAAAGAAAGTGGAATCTAGTCCACGACGGGAGAAGGTGGATTTGGATGAAATCACAAATACATACTCTTTAGTAACAGAAGATTAGACAGATCTGTGCACAGCATCCTAGTGGTTGGGTACATGTGCTCGTTAGAACTTCTGGTTCCACTTTGGTGGCTGTTTGTTTCATTTCATTTCATTTTCTCAAATAAGAAACATGACGTTAGTTTACGGTGGGAAACTACTAGATGCTAGATGTTCAGAGAGAGAGAAAAAGCAGACAGTGGTTATTTATGAGACTGAGTGTGGAAGGGGCCCTGGAAACAGAATAATGAAGGTACAGTTTTAGGTGCACCTGTACCCATTGTCACATATGTCAGGGGAGACCAGCATGGACGGACGTTTTCTCCACGAGTCTTCGGATACAATGCGGAGTGAGTGGAGAGCAGGAGTCAAGCAGGGGGGGCTTTTGCCAAAGAAGCAGCGAGAGACCTAGAGTCCTATGCAGGGGTGGTTCCGGGACATAAACTGAGGAAGGGCGAGTGGGAAGGAGGAGGGCCAGGAGGGGCGCGAGTGGGGAGGGAAGGACCACTAGAAAGCAGTATGGCGGAGGGAGCGGGCTCTCTGGGGGACGGAAAGGTTACTGTTGCCTTGGAGACCCCAGAGCCGAGGGAGCCAAGAAGGAAGCAGCAGTAAGAGAGGGGCTGCAACGACCACCAGTAACTGGGGCTGCGAGAGGAGCTTGCAGGTAAATGGTGGAGCAGGCTGAGCAAAGATCTGGAAGGACAGAAGCTGTCAGGTGAGAAGCTGAGTTGTGTGAAGATGGCTTCTTTGTGTATGAAGATCACTAATAATTAGGACTAGAGCAGTACTGAAGAGAGCAATAGGGAGCCAGAACCCGAGAATACAGAGATCTGAGGAGGAGTGATCCACAAGCTGCTGGTGGTTGCAGGTAGGTGATGGTGGCATGTAGGAGTGTGTTTGTGCATGTGTGCAGGTGTGTGTGCAGGTGCATGTGTCTGTGCACAGGTGGGCCTGTGTGTGTGTGTGCGTGTACATGGATGTGTGTGTTAGCACCTCCCCCTTTCCTCAGACATGCACATGCACACAAACATACATGCTCGCACATGCATGTGTATGCGTGTATGCACGTGCATGTCTGAGGAAATTGGGAGGCGCTGGGTGTGAATCAGAGACTATTACAGACAGAAGAACGTGTCCTTATGAATTTGCATTCTTATATGATTTGAAAGGTCAATATACAAATAAACAGATGTTAATAAAAAACTATTTTAATTTATACATCACTGATCTTTTACCTCATGGGTTTAAGACATGAAGTCAATATGTAATCTGGGGAAATAATTGATGGAAAACTGAAGTTGAAATCCTACACAGGCAGCCTGGTCTTTGGCATAATAATTTATGGGGGGGTTAGCATATACTTTATTAATTCATGACAAAAAAGTCATACCTACATCTAGTTTCAGTGTACTAAACAACTGCGTTCCCAGTTGTTACATTTGGAAGAAAATTTCTCATCTGCAATAATTGACTAGAGCCCAACCCCCACCCATAAAAACAAGTATTATAAAATTGAGAGCCAAGTATGTGCTCAGCTAGCATGTTAGATGACTCCAGAGAAAATATTAGAGGTGGCATTTTTGTTGGGAAACACATGTTTGAAAATAAATGTACTCATATTTTCACTCCTGATTGGAATGTCCTAAGTGCCCTGAGAGCAGATCTCCCCATAAGATGTGGCTGAGGTCCCAACTTCCCTGAGAAGTCTCCCTCCTGCCTGCCCCACTCTGCTCTCCATGTAAATGCCTACCACGTATTGGGTTCTTTGTCCTTGGTTTTTGGGGTTTGTTTTGTTTTGTTTTATGGAACTTGATCATAGCTCATATTACTATAGAAACACTACTTAAAGCTAATATCAATATTTACTGGGAACTTAACTGCATGCCAAGCCTTGCTTTAAATGCTTTACATTATTTTATTTAATTCTTAATTCTCATAATAACCTTGTTATTTTTCTTATTATTACCATCATTTCTAATATACAGAAGAGACAATCTTTTTTAAAAAGTTGATTTAATCGAGATTGTTCATGATTAGGACGCTTATGTAGGTAGTCACTAAAAGGTGAGCTGATGTGAGGGAGACCCAGGGTGGAGGGTCCTTCCAGGCTTGGTAATGCTCTGTCCCTTGGCCTGGCCACACAGTGTTTTGCTTTACAGTTGCTACTGTGTCCACATTGTGCATCTTTCCGTGGCATTATATTTCACAAACAAAAAGGTGTAACAGGAGTGCAAGCTCATGTAGTATATGGTGCAATGCTAAACAGTCATTCAATACCAGGTTGATTTAATTAAAGACAAATGGATGATATCAGTGATTAATTGCAAACGTGAAGTTGATTTTGAAATAAAAGCTAGAGTTTTAGAATCTTAGATTGGAAGGGGACTTTTCCAATTCTAGCTGAATTCTCTACCTAGTCATGGATCCCCTGTACCATGTCTTCCATGTCTAGAAATCATACAACTTAGAAGAGAAAATGACAAACTAATTTGGTTAAGTCAAGCTTGATTTCAGATCAGAGCTAATGTTTAGGAGATATTCTTCTTAATGTTAAATTAACTCATTTCCTCTTATTTCTTCACACTGATAGAAATTCTTAAGGTACAGGGGAAAAAAAGCTGTTAAAAAATAAATGGAATGATGGGCACTGGGTGTTATAGGCAACTAATGTGTCACTGAACATTATATCAAAAACCAATGATGTACTATATGTTGGCTAACTGAATTTAAAAATAAATAAATAAAATGAAATTTTACCTATATATTATTTATTCCCCTGCCTCAAATTTGGGCAAGAGGAGAGTTTAGAATATGTAATGTTGTACTGAAAAACAAAACAAAACAAAAATCAGATTATAGTCCCATACTTTTCATAGAAACCAGTGGGAAATACATATATTGGCCTAACACTGTGCTATAGGCTGAGTATTTGTGTGTCTGCCCCACCCTGCCCCAACACCTATGTTGAAAGCCTAATTCTCCATGTGATGGTATTTGGAGATGACCCCTTGGGAAGTTATCAGGTTATGAGTGTGGGGCCTTCATGAACAGGATTAGTGCCTTTATGAAGAGACGCAAAGTGATGATCCCTCTCTCTCTCTCTCCTCTTTGTGAAGATGCAGCAAGAAGGTCTGCACACCAGAAAGAAAGCTCTCACCAAGAACCCGGTGTGCTGGCACTTTGATCTGGGACTTCCCATCCTCCTAAACTGTGAGAAATAAATGTTTGTTGTTTAATACACCAGTCTGTGGTATTTTGTCATAGCAGCTTGAGCCGACTGAGACAATGAATGGCACAATGTTAAAATGAATACACAGCTGACATCGAGGCTGAAGGTGATTCTTCATCAGAATGACTCTCTGGTACACAAGTGTAAATCTGAACCTGCACAATCCCAAAATAATTACCATGGCAATCTTATTATAATTTTGGGCCCAAATTTTCAAAGTTGGACTTTTTATTCAAGAATGGTGATATCCCATTGCCATCAGCTGCAGATTTGCTCCTGCTGACATGCTTTTCATATTTGCAACACCAAATAGAGGCTCAGTTCCAAATGGCACATTTGTTGATATTAGGAACCTTTTGGTGCCACAGCTGAATATAATTCAGGGAAGAGATTTTCAGAAGCCTTTTTATTCTAGAACAAAATTTGTGCTAAGAATTTACTGCTTGGACAACTATAAAACATGCTTTATCTCTAGCTACTGAAAATGATTCAGTGTTCATAATAATTTGAAATTTATTTTATCAACTTTAAGGAATTTTCTTATTGTAATGATTGAAATACAATATTAAGAAGATTAATTGGAAGAAAAAATATAATCCTCTTTTTTCCCATCATTCTGTTCTTTTCTTTACAATTTTTATAAGATACACTTGTGTGCTATTCTTGCTATGTCTTTACCATGTTCCTTTTATCATGTATGGCATAAATTTTGGAATTTTTCCTTATTGAGAAAATTTAATGTGGCATAGTTGTTAATGTTTTTTTAACTCATCCTCATAAAATGTGAAACATTCTCTAAAGGGTATTTTTCCTATCTCTTCCTTTCTTTTTCCCTTTTCTTTTTTTTTTTTTATTGAGAGATTCATGTCTAAATTATCCAAATTCATTATAGCTCTTAAAAGATACTTTACTTTCCACTACAAATGTCAATACACTAGATATTTCTAAAGAGAATTATAATTTAACCAAATCTCTATTAACCTACTTTGTATTATTATTTTAAGTATTTGGTTTAAATATTGTGACTCAGAAAGTTACAATGGTCTTAGTAAGGGAACATTCCAAATGATTGCCTCTTAATACTACATTACTTTAATCTATTTCTCTACTCAAGTATTCAAAAGTTCTTAAAATCATGAAGCTGGACATAGCAAGCATTCTGTAAGAATATACTATCTAAAACATATGCAGTATTGAAAGATTTCACCCATTCAGAGGCATAGCCATACTTTACATAGCACGTGGACAAACAAAAGTCACCTTGTTTTGTTTTTATGTTTCTACTCCAGAATTGATAAGATTAGCTCTTTGTCTAGGTACTGCTGATGAGATCATGATAAATAGCTTGAAGTATTTCAATAACCTGTCATAATCTAAAGGTTTACGCATAGAGAATTATAAATGAATCATTTGTGCTACCACTTACCATGAGAAAATAATGATAGTGAAGAATCAATTTCTCTTTGTTCGAGGACATAGTGAGGCATGGAGCACCTTTCATCAGATAAATTAATCGTTGAACTCATTCAGAGTCAAGCTGTGGAGCAGCTTGGAAACCTTTTGTTCAAGGGAGGCATTAAATGTCAAAGGAAAATGGTTTCAGTTAACCAATTGTTCTTTAGATGTATCTCCAGTGAAAGCAGTTTATTTTTCCTGTTAGTCTCTCCATATTTTCTTGCCAAATCCTGAGAAGACGACCATCTCAAACAGTTTGAAAGATACAGTCACGTTTTCAAAATGTTTTCAAAATATTAGTGTAGTAGTCTTCTTTCAGAAAAACAATGATCTTCTAGGAAATTCATGTCTTTTGGGACAAGAATAGCTTATTGTACTTTCAAAGGTTAACCATAATTTTTGTTAGTATTTCAGCTTCCACCGCTAACTACAGACATCCTCCCTGACCTGCAGGGATATGTTCCAAGCCCCCCAGGGGATGCCTGAAATCAGGGATTGTTCCAAATTCTGTGTGTACCATGTCTTTTTCTATGCATGCCTACCTAGGATAAAGTTTAATTTATAAATTACATCGAGAGACTGACAATAGTATCCAATAATGAAGAAGAACGATTATAACAATATACTGTGATAAAAGTTATGTGACTGTAGTTTCTCTTTCAGAATATCCTCTTGCACTGTCCTTGCCCTTCTGGTGATGCTGGGAGATGACAGAATGACCACGTGATGAGATGCAGCGAGGGGTGTGGCAGGGCACTGGGATGGGGGGCTGTCGTCAAGGAACATCTGCTCTGTAGCGGGGTTAGGGGTGGGTCACTGAAGCCATGGAAATCGAAACTGCAGATGAGCGAGGGCGACTGTGTAGTCTCAGACCCCATTCCTGAGAAGAGAATTTTTGTACCTTACAAGTTATACGTTACAGACCAGCCTATAGCTTGCTGGCTTAGATCAGGTGCTTACCCGTAACCCACAAACCATATATAAATGGCTATGTGTAGCAAATATGGCCACCTTTGAGCTTCACTTTCAGTGGAACCAGGCAAGTACCTTGATGAACACATTTAGGACAGTTAGAGTTGACGTTCTTGTGTGTCTTAGAAGTATGTTTTAAAAGATGTATTCAATATTTAAATCTCTGGGGTGGAATATAGAGTCCTGCTTTTTGTATTCATGCAAAGTATACTTGGCAGTGCTCCGGAAATGCTAGACGTTTGGCATCAACATATGGTGGTCAGGGCATGGAGTGTAGTCAAAGAGGGGCTGTAAAAATGTTTCACATGGTATGTGTGATAAAACTCAGTAATAGGATCATCTCAGCCTTTTCCTCATGTTAGACTCTGATAAGAAAGAACATTTTTTTCCAGTTAGCTTAGGAGGAAAAAAGTAGAAAAAGGAAAGAAAGCATTTGGAAGGGCAATGATTACGTTGCACCTATTAAATATGAGTGCATTGTGCATTCTATCACTGGAGAATAACTTGCTCTCACTGTAGAATACCTTGCTCTCACTGGAGAGCACTTCAGCTGTGTGGAGCAGGACTAGGAGGATATAAGGAGACTGGCGCTGGTGGGGAAAGGAGGGAGTGATCATTTTAGTTCTGCTGGCCATGGAAGAAAAACAGGAGCCCCCCACTCCTCCTCTCTCACAGTTTCACAGAAAGAAAGTTTCCTATAAACACAGCTTAAATTTGAAACAAGAGATGTTTAAGAACAGTGATCTGATCATGCCATGGGATAAGGAGGGAACAAGGCACGCAGTGGGGAGTGGGGACAGGGATTCAGACCTGCCAGGAGAAGTGCACAATGAGAGTCAGGGAGCCCCCTGTGGCCATTGTCCACAGGGAGAGGAAAAGTGCTTGACAGGAGCCCGGGTCAGAGGGAATGAGTACAGAGGGACATCGCCTTGGGATCCTGAGTGTCTCCTAGTGATGAAGCAAACCTGGCGCCTGAGAGGGAAAACCTCACTGAAAACCAAGGAAGGGCAGAGTGAGCTGGCCGGAGGTAGCCCTGAGCCTGTACGTTGTCCTCAAGCGGCTGGGCAGGGTGGTCCTGGTGGAGCTTCTGATTTCCTTCTTTCTTTCTGCTCTTACTGTTCCCACCACCTCTTTGAACTTGCTGGTGGCGACTTTGCTGGTTGTCAGTGTTTAGAATCATCTGTGCCAACTGTTACATTGAGTATTGGGGTGGGCAAGAGAAAAATCCCATCCTGTATTTATAATTAAAGGCCTCTCCGTGACATAAATAAAACCAGAATCTTCTCTTATTATGAAGGCATTTTTGTTTGTTTTTTACTCTTTCCAATTCTAAAAAAAATAGAGTTCGTTTACAAGTTAAAATGCAATGCAAAGTAGTTAAACCTTAAATTTGGAGATTTTAAAGAGTGAAGGAATCATCCAAAAACAGCTAAAGGATAAGATTCCTACCTGTGATAAGAGAATATTAAACACTGCAATTGTCCTCCCATTTCATTTAAAGATTTTTGGTAGCTGAGAAAATAAAAAGAATATGCCCCATTGCACCGGTCTTTTCTAAGGAGAGAAAATATCATAATCATTTGCAGAGATGTCTACCCGCTTTTGGAATTAAACTTAAGCAGAAAATTATTACGTAGACTTAAGAACATTATCACAGCATCAGTATGGGCAAAAAATCAAAGGTGACACGGGGGTCAGTGTCCACAGCTCCGCTCAGCACTCCATAGAAGCCCACACTTCCCTCAGGCCACATTTACAGAAGAAACCACGTAATAACTAGATGAACCTCAGCATCCCAAAGCCCTTCTTTTCTCTGTAGTCATAAACAAAGCGCCCATGAGACAATGCTGTTTATTCACGGGTATTTAAAATAAAGGTGTCACAATAAATTCGTGGTAATGATTCCACATAGGGAGAACTGAGTTTATATTTGTGTCGCATAGACCTGGAGACATGTGAATACTTCTCTCCCTGTGTGGGGCGGCACCTCCAGAACCAGATCATCACAGAAAGATGGAGTCTTCTGGGGTGCTTGGGTGGCTCAGTTGGTTGAGGGTCTGCCTCTGGCTCAGGTCATGATCTCAGGGTCCTGGGATCGAGCCACGCATCAGGTTCCCTGCTCACCAAGGAGTCTTCTCCCTTTGCCCCTTCCCCTGCTAGTGCTCTCTCTCTCGCAAATATATGAAATCTTTAAAATTAAAATAAAATAATAAAATAAAATAAAATAAAATAAAATAAAATAAGATGGAGTCTTCTGGAGAATTATGAGTACCTCCTACAACCTCATTTTATCATGCGAGTGAAAGGTAATTGTTCTGTGCTGAGCTGCTCCCACCAAAGCATTGGGAATTGTTTAGATGTCCAGTGTTTGTAAAAAAGTTCATACATACCACTAGGAAGTGGGTTTGGGGAGAAGAAAATGTAGAAAGTGGATTATGAACAGTGAAGTCTGAAAACTGTTTTTCGGTGAACCTAACCTGATTAGATGGAGAAAATGGTAGAACAAAAAGTATTATCTGGATTTTCAGGAAATTTATGTTTATTCTGAGGCTGTAATTTGAGTAGTCCTGCATACTGTTTCCCTTGGGGCATTTCCACATGCTTCCCCAAAACCAGAGCTGAGAGGCGCGCGGTCTATGAGGATGCATCCGCAGTTGTGGGCGGACTTCCTAGTTCCTGCATTTTAATTTGGAGGTGATTTTCTTCTGGACAGTCTTATCCCGGTTAATATATTTCTTGGTGAACATCGGCTGTGTTGTCTAGTACTAGACAATACAACCAGCCCCAGGGTGCCCCCAGTCATCGGCTCAATGCTGGCTTTTCCTGAGTGCTGGAATCGCTGACGAGCCAAAGGAAGCGGGAGTGGCCATGTCAGCGTCTGTTGCCTATGAGCCCCTCACAGAATACAGTAATTACAAACCAGTTACTCCCTCGGTGCAGTGGGGGTCAAGGGCAGAGTTCTTGCAAGCTATTTATATTGCTGCAGGAATTCTCTGTTCTCAACATTACCAAGGTTTATATAAATGGTCATTAGGAAAAATTGACTACACTGAATAAAAGTACATTCTGTACTTGGAAGTGTTTCGCACATATTCCAAAAGGGTTGAGAGGAAGGAGGAGGGAGGGCGGGGGGGGGGGGCGAGATTCTCACATTTTTGGAAAAATGTTGCATACATAAGGCTTTCATTAATGTTAAAAAAAATCCCGACTGTAATTAATATTTCAAAGTTGTGCACATCTACACTGAGGACCTCAGACCCAAACATGAGAATGTGAAAATAATAAATTTCACAGGAAGACAGTCCCTGATCTGGGTTTTAAAGAAAGGATTCTTCCCACCACATTCATGCTCATGATGGCCTTACTGTTTTTTTTGTTGTTGTTGTTGTTGTTTATGATCTCATGTGCAGTTTTAACAATATTTAAATCAGAACACAGTAAATATCCATTTCACAGTCCAGGGCCACAATGTAAGGTTAATATGCTGATGGCTTCAGTCCAATTTGGCAGCATCACATGATCTACCCGTAACATCTTCTCTGCCCTTCTCACTCCTCAGAAGCACCATCCCCGGTATATGTTCCAACAGTACTTGTATTCTTACTGGGAGCTCTGGTGATAATCTTTGTTTTTTGTTTGTTTGTGTTTTTGGTAATTACACCTCCTTGAGTAGCATTTTAAAGAAGTCTTATTCTTTATACTAAATTCTACACATAACTTGAAATATTTGGTGTTTCTATGAGCTTTAATGATTTTAATAATGTTAATGTACTACCTAGTAATTACTTGCTTCCCTTAGAAAGTAATGAAAAAATAAATATGCCCTGGGAAACTAAAAGACATTGAAAAGAATCATTGTGATTAATATTGAAATACTACTTTTAATTACTGCAAGAGTATTATGCAGTGTCAGGGCACATGGGTCCAAGGATCAGAAGGGCCCCGAGCTTGGGGCCCAAGGCTGTGTCTCCTGCCTCAAAGTCCTACTGATTGTGCCTTTGCGGTGGTTCCTCTCAGGGTACCCTCCTGCATGCCCTGTACGTCCTCCCCAACCTGCGCCCCTGCCCAGTGCCCCCAGCATGGAGCCCTGGCAGGGCGGGGGTCCTGGTGCCAAGGGGATCCTTCCAGAGGGGTGTGTGTGTGTTGAGCTGTTTGGGCAGGACATGGGGACAGGAGCATCTAAGCAAATCACTTGGTCTCTGAGCCTCAGCTGGCTCAGGCTATGATGGAGTAACACCCGCCTCCTGGTGCTGTTGGGAAAATTAGAGGGGACGCAGGTAAGGTCTTCAGCAAGAGGTCTGACCAGGAGCAACTGCTCCCATACCCACCTGCGGCCTCTGCAGTCTCAGGTCAGTGGACCTGGCCACCTTTCTTACCTGCTCAGTTCACTGTGTCCAGGCAACAGTTTGGGGAAAACTAATTCACATCTCTAACTTACAAGAATAATTAAAATAGTAATTTCATTACTGAGCTGTAGAAGTATTGCCTGCTTGATGACGATAAATCGAAATAGGAGGCAATGAATTCATTCACTTATTAAACATTTTTTGGGTTACTGCTATGTGCTAGGTACCATGCTAAGCTCTGACAGTCCCAAAATAATTCAGACTTCCTGTCTGGCCTACAGGAATCTATGGTCTAGCCAAGGGGACGGAGCTGCGGGAGGACTCTGGGGAGGGCCCACCTGGGCACGCAGATGGGACTGAATATGCGGAGTAAACCAGTGGCCTGGACCCAGACGCAGCTTCTCTGAAGCTGAACCACATCCTCTGAATGAAAACGGCAGGACCGGATATTGTGCAACAGCCTGGCACCGACTCCTGAGATCTGTCCGCTGAAGCCCAAATATTCCATTTCATGTTTGGAGAAAGAAGGGCTGTGGTCCAATGGAAAGGGTCCTTTCACTAACACTGTGAGATATTGGGTACTGTGGGGGGAGGAAAAATAATCCCCCTCTATTCTTTGGAGTTCTTGACTGAGACTCTTATAATGAAAGACAGATGAACAAGAAAAAAAAATTAATATGGACATCTCACATGCACATGGGAGATACCGAGGATGATGAACAACGCTCTGGGTGCCTTAAGTTCAGGCCCACATACCAGCCTAGTAGAGACGGCAAGGGGTGGAGACATCTCAGGGGAGTGAACTGTTTAGGGGAGATGGCTGGGCCCTTAGGAGAACAGATGCAAAGGTGAGGGTTTGTGATTGTCGGGGTGGGGGGTCAACTTCATGTCTCCTCTCCTGTGACAAGAGTCAATCTTCCTGGTTGGTGAAGCTCCTGGGAACGGTGAGGACATTGAGGTCCTTTTGGAGGATCTGTCTTCATTCAGTGGGAGGAATGCAGAGAAAGTACCCCAGTATCTCTTTCAAAGTCTTCAGCTCAGAATAACCAGTATGCCATAGCCGCACATCTTGAGGTGGCAGCTCCTGCTGCCCTTCAGACTAAAGCAACAGAGAAGCAGGCCTCTAAAATGGAGAGTGGCCAAAGGGAGCCAGTGTTGTCTGTTCTTTCTCAGGCTGCGCACCTGGTCCCCCCTCTGTGGGATGGTGTGTGGAGAGTGGCTGTGCTCCTCGGGTCCCAGGAGCCCTCAACCAGACACAGGTATCAGAGTGCTTCCTGCATGGGAGTAACACCTGCTGCACCCCAAAAGTCATGGGCAGTGCCAGGGTTATCTCCTAAAGGTGGCGGACACCCATTCCTCAGAGCCGAGCTGCAGTTTGAATCCGGGAAAGTGAGGAAGATGGTATGGTGTTCATTCCCAATGGTTCTGAGCAGGGTAACTCGGGTATAAAATTTGCATTTCAGTAAGAACACCCAGCTCACAGAAGATGCAATAAATCTGAAGAGGGCAAAACTTGTGACAGGAAGAGTCAGCCTGAGGCTGCTGGGGCAATCCCAGTACTATGTGATGAGAAGCTGAGCTCAGGCAGCAACGTAGGAGGAAGAAGGTTTCAGGAACGCAGAGTCAGAGCTGAGGGAAATGTAAATGTGATTGGGAAGGAGGTGCTGAGGAACAAGCAGGAATTGGGGGTAACCACGGCATGTCTGGCCTTGGGGCTCTGTGGTTTCCTCTGTGAGGGCAGGAGGAAGGCAGGGAGGAAGCAGATGGGAGTGATGGCAGGGTGACTCGCTTGCAACAGGACCGCCTCTGGTGTGGGTGCGCTGCTCTGGAGTTCAAGGAAAAGATGTGGGCTTTGGGAAGGGATAAGTCAGCAGGACTGGAAGAGAAGAAGAGTCAGAGATGAATCCCCAGAGAGACTGCAGTTAAGGGGAGGAGAGGAAAGAAGGCTTTCAAAGGAGACAGAAGGAGAAGATCTCAGAGGGCAAAGGACTAAAGCCAGGTGGATGGAGAGTCATGTGTCAGTGGTCCTTTTATTGAACTTTCACATGATCTATGAGTGTGGCAGCAACTGAGCGGATCTGGATGGACTGATCTCCGAGAAAGCACCAAAGACACTGAAGGAGTTCAGATGATGCCACCCCAAATTATACCACTTTAGCAGAAGGATTATTCTGAGCCGAAGATAATTGAGAAGGAGCAAGTAGAAGAAAAGCCCTCTGTCTTCCTGTCATTTGTCTCAAAACGGGATGTAAGTTTGTGAAGGTGCTCCCTTCCTCCACCAGGAAGGACAGAAGTTAATCACCAGAGATAACTCTAGACCCTGATTAGCCCAGAGATGGCAGAGAGGAGTCCACACAGCAAACCTCACTATGTTCCAATGGAACCCTTCAGAGAGGCTGACCTCATCCAGACATTTCAGGTGAACACTTACGCCAGGGCCCCTCGAGCCTCTCATTTCTCCCTTAATTCTCGGAGCATATCAACAAAGCAGGATTCATTTTTATCTTAGTTTTATAGGTGAAGTTGATCCATAATGATGCTAAGGGGGTTCTCAAGTCCCCAGAGCTAGGGCCCTAACTCCAGAGCTAGGATTCCTAACACCACCATCTAAAAAACTAAACAGAGCACAGTTATAGAGGGCAGGAGACATTCACCTTGAATGCAACTGAGAGCCACTGGTAATTTTAAGGAGTGGGAGGTCCAATTTGTGTTTCAGAAATCTCACTGTAGTTTGAGTTTGGAAGATAGACACATTGGGGAGACCATTTAGCTTACTCTAAGAAAAAGCTGAAGTCCTGAACTAAGTGAGGCAGCCACCATGCAAATGGAGGAAAGGATGCTGGGCCAACTTCCGAATATGATGAGGTGATTCAGGGAGGCATGAAACTCTGTGAATTTCAGAGCTCCCAACATGTGTCCTAGAACAGGTGGTCAGTAAATGTTTAGATTCCATGTGTAAAAGAGTTGATTATAATACCTCTCCCCACCCCCGCCCCCACATCATAGTTAGCACCCTTGCTGATGACCAGTGAAAAAAACTCTGCCCCTTGTCTACTGAACCCATTCACCTTCCTTTCCCTCTCCCTGCCTCTAGCTATTATTGATGGTGTTGAGAAGTACTCAGAGGAAATGCTTTTTTACAAGTCATGAAACGCCAGAGTTCCTCATTAGTGCTTAAGTGCCGTGGACATTTATGGCTATGACTGTTCCTTTGTCATGAATATTATCCCATTATATTGAAATGCTTTATGGACCTTAGTAGGAAGACAATACAGACTGAAAGTCCTAATTATTATTATTGCCATTATTACTATTACGATTTTTAAAGTATTTGCAGAATGGTCCCATTAAAGGACAGTTTATTACAAGTTTACTGTCTTGCGTTTCTCTTTTCCAATGTTTCCAATGCTCTTGATCTCTCTTACAGTGTTTTATTTGTTCCCACTAATGAAAAGAGAAACTATTAAAAGCAGACTCACAGAATACAAAGTCATGTATTTACTTTGAGTAATCTCTTTATAATAACCCTATTTCTTGCCACAACGGAATACAAACATCTTGTTGATTTTCTGTCTAAATATCTATCTAAATCAAGTAATAAGTATCAAGCATCCTCATCTGTTAAAAAATGGGCTATTCAAAAGAAAGAAAGAAAAGTAATAGCAGATAATTGATGGTGATGATGTCTTTGGCAAATTGTTATAGTTAAGCTCCTTTCTATCAGCATATTCAGATATATAGATTCACTGGTAGTGGTTACTAATTTGAGGCCAATAAAATATTTTTAAAGATATGGATGTTTTCCCCTATATTTTTTGACATACAATTTCAAGGAATTTCAAGACTCTTTGAAGTCCATTCACCAAACTCCAAATATCCTTGGACTCCAATTTCAGAACATTAATTTTTAGCTGACCAACATCCATTCTCCTACCTATGGTAATAAAAGAACCCAAAATTTCGATAAAGGAAACCTCTCCTTTTCTCCTGTTTTGGGGGGATAGACTCCCCAAACAGCTCCCTGGGCTGGAGGGTCAGTTGAAATTGATCAGTACATCCCACGCCCCTCAAATGTGATGACTGGTGAAGAGCCAGGTGCCTAACACAGAGAGAAAATGTGTGCTATTACTTGTGAAGAGGAGCCTCAGCTCTTCCTCAGGGCTTGATGGTGTCAGTGGAACGGCTTGGGACAGCCCAGGCACCCTGGGATCTTAGTAATACAGTTTGATCCCTGCATCAAATCCAGTTTAAAACAGCTCTACCTGTAGACGTCTCTGTTACATGAGCTGAGGTTTTCCCATTTTTGTTAAGCCAGTTTAAGTTGGGTTTATTGGCGCATACAACACAAATAGTCCTGAATGATATGCACTAGCCTGGAGACACAGGCTCTAGTCAAAAAAAAAAAAAAAAAAAAGCTGCTTCATTTAGGATTTGCAAACATTTTTGGTTTTGATCGTGTCTTATTCGAATGTGGTGTATTGGGGATTTTCATTAATTTTTTGATTTTTTTTATCCTTTAGTGATCACTAAAAAGTAAAGAAGAGGTTACAGCAAATTGGGTACAGCCAACATTAACTTTTAGAAAAATTTTGAATCCTGGAAAGTGGAGAAATGAAGCAAAGCTAAATCATAGAAGTAAGATGTTAGAAAAGTGTTGGGCCAATTGATATTATACAGCCAAAGGTGTAGAAGTATCCGGAGAGTTCCTCCTGTAAGAACTAGACTTGAAGAGGATTTAGGATTTCAGGTGTAATCCTTCCTGCTTCACATGACACATGTCATTGAAAGGGACAAGGAAGCATTTCAGGTAGGATAGATTTCCTAGACCAAATACCTGGTTGAAGAAAGATGATTCCTGAGTTCTTCACACAAGATTACTTGCAAGGAGAGAGAGCATTGTCTTATTGTGTGTGCACTGCTCCCTTCAGATGTGAGGTCTGATGCAGATTCTGGGAGAAAGGGAGAAGGGAGAAAGAGCAAAGACTCACTATTTTAGTACCATTTGACTTTTCATTCTATTGATTAAGGTAGAAGTCATGTGAATAATTTTTTTCAATTCTCAAAATAATATTAAATAAAACAATACCCCAAGACTTCAAAAAATTAGTATTCTATATTAATTTTTTGTATACCGTGTATGAACCTAAGTTTTTAAGATTTTATTTTTTATTTTTTTGTTATTTTTTTCTAAATAAGATAATGACCATTATTAAAACATCAAGAAAGTAACCTGAGTCAATTCAAAAGCAATTATCACAGAAGTTCTGATGTAATGTAGAAATGGTTAAAATTATATTCTCTCAAATAACCAGTTCTGATAATATTTAACAAATTCCCTTATTCTAAATATTTGATTTTTTATTAGAAAATGTCATAATGGATGCTCTTCAAAGAAAAAAAACAGGGAATCGGTTAATTAGTTTTAAAAGTTGTTTAAGATATACATTTTTACAAGTCACAGTTTCGAGCCAGTTTCCTCTTTTTACAATTTTACTTCCCTTATTAGAGGGTAAAAGCCTGTTATGTACTAAGATGAGTCAATATTTGTTTTCTCATCTCAGCTTCTCCTTGTGCATGGTCTGAATCTTGCTTCTTTTAGATATTAATATTAAATGACTCTTGTATTAGAGTTCTCCAGAGAATCTCAACCACTGGTCTGCCCTGCAGAAGATTTATGACCAGGAGCTGGCTCATGCTATTATGCAGGCCAGAAAGACCCATGGTCTGCCAAGCTGGAGACCTGGGAGGGCCGGTGGGGTCAGTGCCAATCCAAAGACAGGAGAAGCCTGATGTCCCAGCTCCACGGCCAAGGAGCAAGAGTAAATCCAACTTTCCTCCACCTTTTGTCCTCCTCGGGCCATAGAGAGATTGGATAAGCCCCCACACTGGGGAGGGGGATCTGCTTTGCTCAGTCCGCCCATTCAAATGCCAGTCTCATCTGGAAACTCCCTCACAGACACGCCTAGAGTAATGTTTAACTGGGTAGCTGGGTCCCCTGTGAATCAGTCCAGTTGACGTGTAATGTTAAGCATCCCAATCCTGGAGCAAGTCTTCCTCTAGGCAAGCAGGTCTGAGACATCCTGCGGCCCCTCAGGGAGGCCTCCTTCACCACCAGCTCACTGTGGGTCACCCCTGCCCACCAGACTGCTCTTTTCCAGCACACAGAGCTGATGAGAAGTTGAAATGTCTCCAGAAGTAAATATTCTTGAAGAAATTTCATCTCCAGTTTCATAGCAACGCATATGCAAACATTGGGTTTTATGGTAATCCACAAAATACATGTCCAACAAGCTGCAAACAAAAGGAGAACTGACAAAATCCTTTTTCTCCTATAATTTTCCACAATAATTACCAAATATAATTTCTTCATTTTCTTGAGTTAAACTTCAGCAAATATTAGTATAGAATATAGATAATATAATAAACAGAAGATCTATATATATACATATGTATGTGTATATATATATAGATAGATAATTTAGATAATAAAAATGAAAGTCATTTCATAATTGAATTGCCTGATAAAAACAGTACTCCGTTTGGGTAATGAAGTGCTAGCCTTTGATGGCATAGTTTTGGCTTGTGTATGCGTCCACGTGACCCAGGGAGAGAGAATAATGATGAATACGTTTCTGAATTGGTCCAAGTGAAAAATCTAGATAAAAAAAAATCAATCACGTTTTATTTTAAAATAACACAAATTCTTCCCTCATCTTTCAAAATTTACCACTGAAGACTTTTCTCAAGGAAAGTGAACTGAATTCATCCTAATTAGTTCTAGTCTTTCAAATGAGTACCCTAGTCCTGCAAAGATATTCTTTCATATAGCTGCCCTTTAGAAATGCCAATAAGCATGTTTCTGCTTTCCCATGAGAATATTTCACATTTTGTGAGGACAGAAAGCACCAGCATGTGTAGTTGAAATACGTCTGTGTAGCACGGGGCTTTCCCGTTTGTATTACTGGATAAATAGATCTATGCAGAGAGTTTAAATAAGAGAATAAAGGATCTTTTACTGAAACTCACCATACATTTCTTTTCAAAAGATCTAAAATGTTGAATTCTACAAACAAAAGCAATAGGAAATATGTTAATCCAATGCCCCATTCTTATTTGCTAGCTAGATTAAAAAATATATATATATATAAATTCTAAAAGAGAATTATTTCAGTGAAAAAAAAATTCCTCCCCAAAAAGAAAATATGTCTGATCCAAGAAAGACCAAAGTATATATTAAAGGCCTAAAAATGTAAGCAGTTGAGGAGGAGACATTTAACACGAAGGTACATCAGTTAAGAACCAGAGAGAACACATGTTAAAGGGGGCTCTGGTCCAGGGTGTTCGGTGTCTGAGACTCATCCCCTGAGACGTAGGGAAGTCCGCGTGAGGGCATGGTGGTGCCGTGTTGTACCCTGGGCACTGCCGATGAGCAAGCCCAGTGGGTGAGGGTGGTCCCAGGAATGCTCTTCTCTGCTCATGACACTGACGTGGTGCAGTCTCTTGGAGAACAGTTTGGCAGCATCCAGTAAAACTGTAGATGAGCATTCAGTTTTACTGAGAAATTGCATTTGTAGGTATCTGAGGAAAGCCTTGAACTTAGCTTAAAAAAAGAGAATAAACAGGCAAACTGTAACAAAGGGAAAGTCCAGCAACAGAGGCTTAAAAGAAACACAAGAAATCTTGTTCACAAAAAAATGATAAATATCCATAAAAATATGATACAATGTTGCCTCTCCGAAATAAGGGCAGAACCCAATAAAAGATACGAGGAGCAATCAGGTAAGAGACGTTTGTGAAATGAAATACGAGTGCCAAAATTTTTCTGTATGTTTGAAGTGTCAGAAGGTGACCTGGGGGAGATAGCCCAGGAAGTAGAATACAGAAGGGGTGGGGGCTGAACCAGGGAAGAAGGACCAGAACTCCGGGAGCAGGTAACCATACTAAGACACAGGAGCGTGTACAGGGTGGTGGTGGAAGTAACCCAGCCCCAGAGCCAGAGCCTATATTGCAACAGAAGGGCAGAGGGCAGCCAGACATCCCCAGTCCAATGCTGCTTTCATTACCACCCTGTTGTAGTGACCTTTGTGTTTCCCTCGGGAGCACCTAATTCTTCCCTGAATTCTAACTGAACACATTAAAATATAATCAGCCAGTATAATACACTGATTTTTTAAAAAAAAATCATAATGCAGCATAAACTCAATTGCTTCCCGAAAAAAGAACATTTTTGGAAGATTTCACATGTACAAAACTGTGGACCATCTCTTCATTTTTGACACCTTTGGAAGCTGCTGGAAGAATCCCACCATCTCAAGCTTGCACATGTGATGTGAGTTGTGCTGAGCTCCTCCTGGCTTCTCCTTCCAAGATCAAGGCTGTAGGAACAAGCATGCTTGGCCACACAGCTCTCTTGGTGGAGTGGGGCTCAGTGTACATCTGCCTGCTTTCTGAACTGCTTATATGCATGTAGGTCAGTGGATCCCGGACACAGTCTCTTAAAAAAGTCTGGCCTGAGAAAAGACCCTTTACCACCAGCACTGATTCGAACCGGTCCACATGAGGATAATAGAAGAACAGACAACAACTGGTGAATATTCATACAGCAAAATACTATATAACCATTCAAAAGATTGCTTAGGTAATAGAATACATTCTCCAGAACTTTGTGAAAAAAGCTACTTAAGCAATGGAATATACAGTACATTAACATTTAAATTTAAAAGCAGACAAAACAATTTTAATCTGATTAAAAGTGGGCAGAGGATCTGAACAGACATTTCTCCAAAGAAGACATACACATGGCCAACAGACACATGAAAAGATGCTCAACATCACTGATCATCAGGTAAATGCAAATCAAAACCACAATGAGATACCACCTCACACCTGTCAGAATGACTTAAATCAACAACACAAGAAACAACAAGCATTAGTGAGGATGTGGAGAAAGAGGAACCTCATGCACTGTTGGTGGGAACGCAGACTGGTGCAGCCACAGTGGGAGACAGTATATAGGTTCCTCAAAAAATGAAAAAGAGGGGGGCCCTGGATGGCTTAGGTGTCCAACTCTTGGTTTCGTGTCCAACTCTTGGTTTGGACCCAAGTTGGTTAAGTGTCCAACTCTTGGTTTTGGCTCAGGTCATGATCTCAGAGTTCTGGGTTTGATCCCTTTGTCAGGCTCTGCGCTCAGTGCAGAGTCTATTTGTCTCTCTCTCTCTCTGCTCCCCGCCCCCACTCACATGTTTACTGCAGCATTATCTACAATAGCCAAGATGTGGAATCAACCCAAGTGTCCACAGATAGATGAATGGATAAAGAGGAGATATATATATATATATATATATATTAGAATATTCGTCACAAAATAGAGTGAAACCTTGCCATTTGCAACAACATGGCTGGACCTAGAGGGTATAACGCTAAAAGTGAAGTCAATCAGTCAGAGAAAGAAAAACATCATATGATTTCACTCATGTAGGGAATGAACAAAGAAAAAAAGAGACAAAAAACAGACTCTTAAATGCAGAGAACAAACTGGTGGTTGCCAGGGAGGGGGATGGGTAAGTACATGAAAGGGATTAAGAGCATTGAGAAATATATAGAATTGTTAAATCATTATATTTTACACCTGAAACTAATGTAACACTGCATGTTAACCATACTTGAACAAGAAAATAAAAAAAAAAAAAACAGGCAAAACAACCCAGTATAGAATTTATGAAAACAATACATAAATGTAGCATGAAATAGGAATGGGATGACAAGTTCAGGGTGTTGATGATCTCTAAGGGGGAGGAAAAGGCTTGATAAGGGACTTCAAACTTACCAGTAAATTTTAATTTCTTAAAAGAAGTCTGAAACATACCTATCGAACTGTGAAGACTTGAGAAATCTGGGAGTTTGTTACATTATTGCCCATATCTTTCTTATATTTTATAATGAACACCAAAAATCCCAACCCTGTATAAAATGTAAAGTGACCCCATCGTCATCCCCACTAGTGAAGCTTGTGCAGATCTGGGCAGCTGTGCCTTCTGAGTGCCTGGATGAAAGGCTGATTACCTCCTTCATCTATTGGCACAAAATGCAATCGATGAACGTTTTTAATTGGATGAAAATCCTGACTACAGCAAAACTGGAAACTAAAATGAACATTCCTTCTTAGAATTATCATTGCCACCTAATACCAAATTGACAGGCCATTGTTCCCAAAACTTCCATGAGTTCTTGCTAAGTGATAATTTCCTATATAAAATGTTTTGCGCTTTGCCTGTCCTTGTTCTCTCTAATTCTCGTGGCTATGGACCGAATGTTTGTGTCTCCTCAGATTCTTCCGTAGGTACCCACCCGCCCCCAGTGTGATGGTGTTAGGAGGTGGGGCGTTTGGGAGGTGATGAGGTCATAAGAGTAGAGCCCCTACGATGGGATTAGTGCCCCTTGTAAAAGAGACCCCAGAGAGCCCCTTGGCCCTTCCCCATGTGAAGACACAGTGAGAAGGTGGCCTTCTGCGAGCCAAGGAGAGACGCTTCAGAAGAAGCCAAACCCGCCAACACGCTGATCTTGGACTTCAGACTCCAGAGGTGTGGAAAACAAATATTTGTTGTTTAAACTCCCCAGACTATGGTATTGTGTTAGAGCAACCCGAGCAGATGAGACACTCGTCCTTCCCCAAGTGTTGGATTCCTTTTACTGTGGCAGTCATCGGGCCGGGGACGAGCAGGCCCAATCAACAGCCCTGGGTCCAAAGTTCCTAGGGCTAAACTCACACTCATTCAGCAAACATACAATGGAAGGAACTCAAATGAAACAATCCTCCCCCCCCCCCCCGTCCCTCCCATTCCTATCTTAGACATTGCCAACAGCTTTACACAAGATAGCTGAACCAAAGAGACATTAAGTGCTTTTTCCAGGGCTAGGGTGGCCCACTATAAAATTCTCTGATGCCTAAAGAAGAAGAAATACATAATACCCATTTGTCTGAAATAATCTCAGAACCATCACAAATTGATTTGTTAAAGAGAAAAGTGACAGGTAATTTCGTTTCCAAGAAAATCACATTGCTCATTGTCATCAGGGGTCATTAGTAATTGCAAACAGAGTCAAATATGTGTTTGTGATTTTTTTAGTTATTTTATCACCTGGAAAGAAGGATTAAAGTAAGTGAATTCTCTAAAAATGTCTATGTGTCCATATGATGTCCGTGTGCCCCCGGTCTCATGGCAGCACCGGTGTGCCCCAGGAGGATCGTGTGAGGCTCAGGCACACACAGGACGAAGGTGGAATGTTGGTTCTGATGGAGTCACGCTGAAGTCTGATTGAATCGGGTCTACATCTCGGGCCATCCTTAGCCTGATCTTTGAGTGATTTTCTTCCTCCTTCCCCGGGGACAAAGCTTACTGGTAAAGACCTGAGATCAACATGTGTCCACAACACATGTGTAGAGTTTTCCTGCTATAATATGATAGGAGTTATTTGGAAACAAAAGAGTGAAATAATGTACCGTTCACAAGAATATCGATATCCATTTTTTAAAACCTGAACTAGAATCTTATTCAACTAAGGAAATGGAATTTTCTATACTGCCCTGTGCCATAGAAGGCATGTTGGTTACACATCTCGTAAATGTCCTCTTCTAAACCACCATCCCGGAGCCGTAAGCTTGAGCTAGTGCAGCCAGTCTCCATGCCCCTCACACCTCCCTTCTCCAAGCAGACTGCTGGTCCCAAGCCCTCTCCCTTTCCTGTCCCCTCCCGAGTAGCCACTCTTGTTCTATGCCCATGACCTTGGCAGGGCTGGCAGCAAGTGTAGTAGCTAGAAATAAATGATGTCAAGATGAGGTGGGATGGAGGAGTCAGTCCCATCACGTTAGGTTGTCATCATGTTGTTGTCACTTCGAAAACTAAATTTACCATCGTAACCTGAGCCCATCGTAACCCCATTACCCCCTTTCCATGTCAGCCTGTTGGATACAGCTGGGGTTCTCTGCCTCTGGGGTTGCTCTGAAATCTACATGCAGTAAGCAATACCAGATTCTCCCCCAAGCTTCACAAACCAGAATCTGCACTTGTGACCTTCATTTATAACTCCTTGTCTCATGCATACAGCTTTATCATTCCAGCAAAGGAGAACCAGATTTCTGTCTGTTGTGATAAAGGTCTTCCCAGAGGAAGTTCTCGTGAAACATTGGGATTTTAATCCTGTAGATTTAGTCTGCATTGCATTGTCTCCATGTCTTACTTCTTTTTTTTTTTTTCAGGTGCCTTCTTTCTTTTTATTATTATTATGCTCCAATCAGATGCTTAATTGGTCTGAAATCCCAGCTGATTGATAACAGCAACTTTCTCCAAAAGTGGAATTTCACTGGGAACCAGGGACATCCATATTCCTTTCCTTCCTATCTAATACTGCCTTTTAAGAAAGACCTAACATCGGGCGCCTGGGTGGCTCAGTTGGTTAAGCGACTGCCTTCGGCTCAGGTCATGAACCTGGAGTCCCGGGATCGAGTCCCGCATCTGGCTCCCTGCTCAGCGGGGAGTCTGCTTCTCCCTCTGACCCTCCCCCCTCTCATGTGCTCTCTCTCTCATTCTCATTCTCTCAAGTAAATAAATAAATCTTAAAAAAAAAGAAAGACCTAACATCCATCCTTCACAGTATTGAAACCCACCCCCTCTGAATTCTTACTCTTTAAGGTCCAATCTCCCAGTCTCCCTATTTCTTAAGTTCCTTGAAACAGCTCAATGGAGTAGGTACCACTTCTTCTTTGAGTAGCACATAACTCATCCCAGGAGCTGCCATCATAAACAGAGTTTGTAAAAGGGTGGCAGGATTCTTGGAAGCATTTCAAGCACTCAGCCTACATAAAGGAAACCCGGAATGAGGCAGAGTGCTCTGATTCATAGGCAGCTCTCTTCAGATGCTTACAAAGGACTTCTCCAATTCTTTTTTTTTTTTTTAATTTTTAAATTACATCCATTACAGCAAGATTTAGTGAGGGAGATTCCAGCTGGAGAGGTGCACCAAGTGCTGACCTGGGCGTTTTTCTGAGGTCCAGGATTGAGAAATTACAGAAAGACTGTAAGATGCGCAGAAGTACATCCAGAGCCCCTGCTCCATGAGAACACCTTGAAGCTTTCCCTTCCTTCTTCTGCCAGTTGACCACTTCCCGGCCACCCTAGGAGGCATTGGCAGAGAATCCTAGCACACGCGCACATCCCAGCAAGGCTAGAATGTGTTCATTTTAATGCAGCCTTCGTAACTAAGTATATGACAGAACTTGCTCATCCAAAAACAAACGAAAAGAGCAAAGCCCCATTTTTTTAAAAAGAGCTGGGCAACAATTCCAGCAACTAATCAGTCAGCTCTTTCTACTCAACACCCAGATTTGTCATCAACCTAATCACCATCCTCAGTGCACAATTACTAAGTGGCCACATCTGCAGGACGCTGCGCCAGGCACTCTTGAAAGCAAGCTCGTCTGTCCCTGCAGGACGTGGGCCTTGAATATAGATGCACCAGAGCGGGGGCATTGGGACCACACAGTATGCACACACACAATCACACGCTTCACCCACACACTCACACGTGCGCTCAGTCTAGTTATTACATACATATTTTCCAATCAACCAGGGTACCCTCTGTTTAATAGAACCGAGAAAAGATTCTGATTGTATGCCATCATACTGCACAATATTTATGAATTAAAACCAAACAAAATTTCAATCTAGATGGCAGAGAATGTAGAACCACAAGTCTGGTTTATGCTTACTCCCTAATTTATCTATAGGGTGAGAAAGAGGTATTCTCTATTTCTAGATTAAGTTTTATGATGGAGTGTCACACCTAAATTCTACTTTGCTGCCAATCTCTAGAACTCCACATTCTGACATCCCCCCAGGCAAATCCATAACTTACTAAAAAGCTCCTGTAAAAATAACAGAAAATGTATTATTGGGTTGCCATTTACTGTTCTGCTCCTGAGGTATGACAGAAAAGGTAGGTCTTACTCAGCATTTTACCTCAAGAGCAATCATCTGTGTGTGGAAACCGATACTCCTTTATTCGGTTGGGTGTCAAGGGAAAGTACCTGGGGCTCTTTAGCCTTTAGCAGGTGGGGCCCTGTTACCACAGCTTCATCGTCTTGCTCTCCCACTGCCCTGCTGTGGAGATGGGGCCTTTGCACCTCCCGTCCTTGCTTCCCACAGATGTTTGCAGGGACTGCTCCCTGGCTTCCTCTAGCTCCGCTCAGACGACTCCACTGCCCACCGTGTCCCTCCCACACAGTCCTGTCGCTATCACTCTTCCTGGCCTGCTATGGTTTCTGGTACATGGCTTTTGTCTTTCTCAGCCAACTAGAATATAAACCAAAAGAAAGCAGTGAAGGTATCTGTTGTATATACACTTTTCTATGCCCAACAGCCAGACCCGTGCCCGTAGGACATAGAAAATGCTCAATAAATCTTTGTGGAATTAATCAATCATCTAGTTCACTGTGTCACCAGACACAGCCTTAAAAATCAAATGTGACTTCCATTCGTCTACATACTCTGTCACAGACCTTTGCTGGGTGGTGAGGGGTCCTGAGGCGACCACTCGCTTTACTTCTGCCCAGCTCTCCCCCACCAACCTCCTCCCCTGGAAGCGTAGGAAACAGATGCCCTGGTGTCTGATCACCAGGAAAACTGGCCCGGTCACGTGCCACTTTCCCTGGCAAGTACCCAGGGCCCTGGGGACGATTGGGGGTGCTTATACGCATGCTTGCACCAGTTCACCTCGGTGGAGAAAATCTCTGAGCTTGGCAGCAACTTCACACTTAGTGATGTGTGATTCTTCCATGATGGTTTATATCTGGGCACAGGGAAAGGCATTAGGCATATCTCACCTACAGCTGGAGGACACCACTCATTGATTCCCTCGAGAATCCTCACAGTCTCTGTGCTGACCCCAGGAGCCGGGATCACAGCTCCCGGTTCTCAGTTCCAGGTAAAGGGAAGTGAGAGGCAAGAGACATGACACTCCGGCTTGGAGACATGACACCTCAGGTGGAGAGAGGTCAATCTTCTACTTGTAGACCATCTTTCGACTCCATCCAGCGATGGAGAGCCTGCCAACCGGTAGGGTGTTCTTGGGACCGTAGAGCACAGTAGTGAAGAAGGAGGAAGCTACTGTTTTCGTGGAGCTACAAGACTCAATTAAACGAGGCATAATCTTAGATACGGTTAAGTGTCATAAAGTGAATAAAGCCGGGCGATATGAAACACATAGCTCTGAGGATGTCGTCCCTCCGGATTCTCTGGGGCGCCCGGATACGTGAGCCGCAAAGTCCCTAAATGGGGCTCGTGGTAGGGGCTAGGAAGTGGCCTTTGAGATGCCCAGGCATTTTGTCTGAGATCACACTCCTCAGACGTATGCCTGGAGGTGAGGATTAATACGAAAATTACCTATCAGAGACGCCTTCCGCGAGAAGCCAGTCTGGGAACCGGGGAGCAAAACTGGGAGAGAGAAGAGGTAAAGCTCAGTGGAGTCCCAGTGCCGGCGGGCTCTAGAGGCCTCCCTGTCCCCCAGAGTTGGCTCCATGGGAAGGAAGGAGGCTGGACTTTCACACACTGGCTGCAGGTCCAGGCAGTCCCTGAGCTTTCTGGGGAGTCCCAGGTGCCCTAGACCATCCCCTGAGCAGAGCTGGTCTGCAAAGAGCAGGGCAATGTCACCCCAGGGAGAAGAAAGGGAAGGCACAGGTGCCTTGAAGAGGGAAGGAAGTGGGTCCAGGTCAGGGCAGGAGCCCAGTGCGTACAGGAGAGCCACAAGACGAGGGAGGCGCCGGGACTGAGGGCTTAGATTTGGGCCTGACTTCGATGTGATGCCTTTGGAGGGCCAGGAACATTCCTGTCTTATTTTTTTAAATTATTTCAGGAACTAAAGGGAAGATGATTTGCAAGAGGGCAAAGGTGAAAGCTGGAAGTAACACACATGGACATGGCAGATTTAAAATAGTTCAAAATCTTTACTTTTATATGTTTCTGGATTTAAGTAAGAGCCGGGACTTGAAAATATATGGCAAATGAGGTACTTCAAATAGCTGTCTGCCTCTCTATGTATCTACCAATCTACATGCCCCCCCTGCACACAGATTATTTCATTCTGATAATTCTTCATGGAATCCCCTTATGCCAAATCAGATTTTCATTTCAAATTACAGGAGATAAATAAGATGATCTTTTCTCAGATCTTAAACACCTCAAACACAGTGTCACAGAATACATGAGTGACCTTTTGTGAATATTTGGTTTAATATCTCCTGCAAAAAACATGTCCAAGAGATGATAGAGTAAGACGTGTGTTCCTCAAATGACATATTCTCAAAAAATTTTGGAAAATAACTCACTAAAGCTCTAAAGAATAATCGAAAAGATTATTAAAACCAGCTGGATGCCATGACAGCTTAATATTTGAAAGTAAAGAAATACATAACTGCTCATTGTCTGTGTCTTCTCAATGCAAAAGAAATGAGTCTTGTTTTCATGGAAATATGAACACCCATGGGTTACGTGCTGCCTGCCATATACCAGGTCATTTTGACACAAATCTATGTCTTTCTCTGGATCTGCTGGTACACGTTATTTGAGAAAGATCAGAAGTATTTCCATGGTCATACGATACAGTACTCATTGCTGACATAATGGATGTCACTATTGCTTTGGGATGTATGTCCGTCGTAAATAATACGAAACCTCAAACATTCATAGCTAGGGAATGTTTTATTGCCTTAATTAGTACTGAATGATACACAAACATTAAACACAACTGCTCATTACAAATTTCTCCTGATCTCTGCATTCTATACTTTTCTCAACAGCTTCTGTCTTATGACTAGTGTCCCCTTTTTTAGTTTAAACATAGTTAATGTATTTTAAAACCAGAGGCATTTGACTAGCCTATTTTCTTAAGATTATATAGTCAGGGGTTGGTTTGCTCAATGGACTGATGGAAAACACAGTTTGCAATAGGGTTGATCAAAACTGTGTTTTAGCCTGTTGACGTCTTTACCCCCATATAATATGGGAACATAGTAATGAAGCATAGGGGCTAAAATAAAGATGCCACAGCCAAAAAAACAAAGATTGTGCCAATTGTGTCTTCCGGGCAACACTCTTCTGTTTCAGCCTGTAATGTGCACCTTTATGTTGGTGCTGATTTATAACCTTCTGCTGAGCTAGAAGCATGCCTGTTGCATAGGGAAATAAAGCACATGCACAGAAACACTTAGAAATCTCACGAGGGTCCTCTGATCACTCCCATACTTGGTATACCGCTGAGTGTACTTCTGTGCAGACAAAAATAAACCACATTCCCAAGGTACGCGAGTCACCCCCCAAAGTGGGGACGAGGGATCTCAGTCCCCCATTCCAGTTACGCCAACCGTCCCCATCCTTTGCCCCCTCTCGTGTTTGACAGCCAAAAAGTCTGTACAAATTCCGATAGATTCAAATTTTCTATTTCCTTTGGGATCTCTTTCTTCTTAGATGGTTTACATTTTAAAACTCTAGTTTTGTAAAAAAAAAAAAAAATGTTTAATTGAAACTTTTTAGAAAGCATCCTTGTCGCCGAGAAATTAATCAGCAAAATCAGTGAGCTAATTTTAATGATGATTACTATTTTAATGGGTGAATATTTTTAGCTCTATCTGGAATGCAAAACTGCTCTCTGACTTGGTGAGATTTAAAGTGAGTACAAACCGCGTTTTGCCACATCTAACAAGCACAGATAGCACATTATCTTAATTCAAATTAGAAAGATATTTATAGACCAGCCTAAGAAGCTGCAGTACAGGTACTGAATAAATGATGCTAGCAGAGACCAAACCCTGGTAAGTGGTTAATGAGACCGTCCCCACGACGGCGGCAGCCAGCTCGCTGTCCCGCTGAGAGCTACAAAGATTTCAATTCTATGCCCCTTCCCTTGTTTTATGAAGAAAAAAGTATATCTGCCAATTCAGGTTAACGCTGTAAACTACTGTCTTACACCTGTTGGGGGTGTGTTTATGACTCTCGTTAATCAAAAGTGAGTGCTGTTTGTCTAGGATTCGGTCGGAGTCGAGAATGGAATTTTCCAAAGAACATCGTGTTATGAATTGCCATGACTCATAATAGGTTCCCATAAATAAGCCCTCTCTGAAAGTGTACTGTAGTAGTCACCGTGTGGGGTATCTGCACCGATAGATGTTGACCTCCTCTCTGTTATGTGAACTGCATTCTCGGTCATTTGTTTTCACAGTTGAAGCATGAGATGAAACCATAATATTTACTATGCACATCTGTCCTCCGTTGGCGTGATGTATTGCGAGGCAGCGTCCTGCCTTAGTGGCCAGGGGCAGGCAGAGCACAACGAGGACAGCCTACCATGGACTCAGTGCGTCAGTTACAAAGGCGCACGCGTAACTCACTTGCTTGTAACATACCCTGGCGAAGAAACTTGATAGGTTGAAAGATTTTATTTGTAAAATAATGAAACTAGGGCTTCGGAGAGGAGCTTCCTAGAATTGGAGACAATCATAATCATAATCATAATGACAAGTTAGCTGTGTCTTATCTGTACCCAGGCAACTCCATGGCTTCTGGGCATCCCGCACCTTCGAGAACAATTGCCTCGGGGATGGAAGGCCTCTCTCCGCCCATGCACCCTTTCCTCACCCAGAAGACTGTGGATAAATGAACAATTAGGGCTTTTGACTCCAGTAGCAACTGGCCTGAAACTAAAAATATTTCAAGTTTGGCAACTAGCATCCATCAGAGTAACGAGAGGCATGCACTATTGATTTACCTACACTCAGTCCAGAGGCTGTCCCCAAGATGAACCTCCAGTGGTAAAAATGGAACACATTTAAATGAAATGATATCCTTTTCCCTGAGAGACATTTTTGTTAGCAGTTTCTATTACTGAAAGTAGTTATTTAAACTTTTATAATAAAATGGCCACCTTATTAGATAAATACACACTTTTTAAAAATTTTTTATTGTTCTGTTAATCACCATACATTACATCATTAGTTCTTGATGTAGTGTTCCATGATTCATTGTTTGTGCATAACACCCAGTGCTCCATGCAGAATGTGCCTTCCCTAATACCCATCACCAGGCTAACCCATCCTCCCACCCCCCTCCCCTCTAGAACCCTCAGTTTTTCAGAGTCCATCATCTTTCATGGTTCGTCTCCCCCTCTGATTTCCCCCCCTTCATTCTTCCCCTCCTGCTATCTTCTTCTTCTTTTTTTTTCTTAACATATATTGCATTATTTGTTTCAGAGGTACAGATCTGTGATTCAACAGTCTTGCACAATTCACAGCGCTCACCATAGCACACACCCTCCCCAATGTCTATCACCCGCCACCCCATCCCTCCCACCCCCTCCATTTCAGCAACCCTCAGTTTGTTTCCTGAGATTAAGAATTCCTCATATCAGTGAGGTCATATGATACGTGTCTTTCTCTGATTGACTTATTTCACTCAGCATAACACCCTCCAGTTCCATCCATGTCGTTGCAAATGGCATGATCTCATTCCTTTTGATGGCTGCATAATATTCCATTGTGTATATATGCCACATCTTCTTCATCCATTCATCTGTCGATGGACATCTTGGCTCTTTCCACAGTTTGGCTATTGTGGACATTGCTGCTATAAACACTGGGGTGCACATACCCCTTGGGATCCCTACATTTGTATCTTTGTGGTAAATACCCAGTAGTGCAATTGTTGGATCATATGGCAGCTCTATTTTCAACTGTTTGAGGAACCTCCATACTGTTTTCCAGAGGGGTTGCACCAGCTCGCATTCCCACCAACAGTGCAGGAGGGTTCCCCTTTCTCCACATCCCCGCCAACATCTGTCGTTTCCTGACTTGTTAATTTTAGCCATTCTGACTGGTGTGAGGTGGTATCTCATTGAGGTTTCGATTTGGATTTCCCTGATGCCGAGCGATGTTGAGCACTTTTTCATGTGTCTGTTGGCCATTTGGATGTCTTCTTTGGAAAAATGTCTGTTCATGTCTTCTGCCCATTTCTTGACTGGATTCTTTGTTCTTTGGGTGTTGAGTTCGGTAAGTTCTTTATAGAGTTTGGATACTAGCCCTTTATCTGATATGTCATTTGCAAATATCTTCTCCCATTCTGTTGGTTGTCTTTTAGTTTTGTTGACTGTTTCTTTTGCTGTGCAAAAGCTTTTTATCTTGATGAAGTCCAAGAGTTCATTTTTGCCCTTGCTTCCCTTGCCTTTGGTGATGTTTCTAGGAAGAATTTGCTGCAACTGAGGTCGAAGAGGTTGCTGCCTGTGTTCTCCTTTAGGATTTTGATGGACTCCTGTCTCACATTCAGGTCTTTCAACCATTTGGAGTCTATTTTTGTGTGTGGTGTAAGGAAATGGTCCAGTTTCATTCTTCTGCATGTGGCTGTCCAATTTTCCCAACACCATTTGTTGAAGAGGCTGTCTTTTTTCCACTGGACATTCTTTCCTGCTTTGTCAAAGATGAGTTGACCATAGAGTTGAGGGTCCATTTCTGGGCTCTCGATTCTCTTCCATTGATCTATGTGTCTGTTTTTGTGCCAGTACCATACTGTCTTGATGATGACAGCTTTGTAATAGAGCTGGAAGTCCGGAATTGTGATGCTGCCAGCTTTCCTTTTCTTTTTCAACATTCCTCTGGCTATTTGGGGTCCTTTCTGGTTCCATACACATTTTAGGATTATTTGTTCCATTTCTTTGAAAAAAGTGGATGATATTTTGATGGGGATTGCACTGAATGTGTAGATTGCTCTAGATAGCATTGACATCTTCACAATATTTGTTCTTCCAATCCATGAGCATGGAACGTTTTTCCATTTCTTTGTGTCTTCCTCAATTTCTTTCATGAGTATTTTATAGTTTTCTGAGTACAGATCCTTTGTCTCTTTGGTTAGATTTATTCCTAGGTATCTTATGGTTTTGGGTGCAATTGTAAATGGGATCGACTCCTTAATTTCTCTCTCTTCTGTCTTGTTGTTGGTGTATAGGAATGCCACTGATTTCTGTGCATTGATTTTGTATCCTGCCACCTTACTGAATTCCTGTATGAGTTCTAGGGGTTTTGGGGTGGAGTCTTTTGGGTTTCCCACATAAAGTATCATATCATCTGCAAACAATGAGAGTTTGAGTTCTTCTTTGCCAATATGGGTGCCTTTGATTTCTTTTTGTTGTCTGATTGCTGTGGCTGGGACTTCTAATACTATGTTGAATAGCAGCGGTGATAGTGGACATCCCTGCTGTGTTCCTGACCTTAGGGGGAAAGCTCTCAGTTTTCCCCATTGAGAATGATATTCGCTGTAGATTTTTCATAGATGGCTTTTATGATATTGAGGTAGGTACCCTCTATCCCTATACTCTGAAGAGTTTTGATCTAGAAAGGGTGCTGTACTTTGTCAAATGCTTTTTCTGCATCTCTTGAGAGGATCATATGATTCTTGTTCTTTCTTTTGTTAATGTATTGTATCATGTTGATTGATTTGTGGATGTTGAACCAACCTTGCAGCCCAGGGATAAATCCCACTTGTTTGTGGTGAATAATCCTATGTACTGTTGGATCCTATTGGCTAACATTTTGGTGAGAATTTTTGCATCCATGTTCATCAAGGATATTGGCATGTAATTCTCCTTTTTGATGGGGTCTTTGTCTGGTTTGGGGATCAAGGTAATGGTGGCCTCATAAAACGAGTTTGGAAGTTTTCCTTCCATTTCTATTTTTTGGAACAGTTTCAGACGAATAGGTATTAATTCTTCTTGAAATGTTTTTTGGTAGAATTCCCTTTGGAAGCCATCTAGCCCTGGGCGTTTGCTTGTTGGGAGATTTTTGATGACTGCTTCAATTTCCTTAGTGGATATAGGTTTGTTCAGGTTTTCTATTTCTTCCTGGTTCACTTTTGGTAGTTGATGCATCTCTAGGAATGCATCCATTTCTTCCAGGTTATCTAATTTGCTGGCATAGGGTTGCTCATAATATGTTCTTATAATTGTTTGTATTTCTTTACTGTTGGTTGTGATCTCTCCTGTTTCATTCATGATTTTGTTGATTTGGGTCATTTCTCTTTTCTTTTTGATAAGTCTGGCCAGGGGTTCATCAATCTTGTTAATTCTTTCAAAGAACCAGCTCCTAGTTTCATTGATCTGTTCTACTGTTCTTTTGGTTTCTATTTCATTGATTTCTGCTCTGATCTTTATTATTTCTCTTCTTCTGCTGGGTTTAGGCTTTATTTGCTGTTCTTCCTCTAGCTCCTTTAGGTGTAGGGTTAGGTTGTATATGAGACCTTTCTTGTTTCTTGAGAAAGGCTTGTATTGCTATATACTTTCCTCTTAGGACTGCCTTTGCTGCATCCCAGAGATTTTGAATAGTTGTGTTTTCATGAATTTTTTAAATTCTTTGTTAATTTCCTGTCTGACACATTCATTCTTTAGTAGGATGCTCTTTAGCCTCCATGTATTTGAGTTCTTTCCGACTTTCCTCTTGTGATTGAGTTCTAGTTTCTAAGCTTTGCAGTCTGAAAATATGCAGGGAATAATCGCAATCTTTTGGTATCGGTTGAGACCTGATTTGTGACCTAGGATGTGATCTATTCTGGAGAATGTTCCATGGCACTAGAGAAGAATGTGTATTCCGTTGCTTTGGGATGGAATGTTCTGAATATATCTGTGAAGTCCATTTGGTCCAGTGTGTCATTTAAAGTCTTTATTTCCTTGTTGATCTTTTGCTTAGATGATCTGTCCATTTCAGTCAGGGGGGTGTTAAAGTCCCCCACTGTTATTGTATTGTTGTCAATGTGTTTCTTCGCTTTTGTTATTAATTGCCTTATATAATTGGCTGCTCCCAACTTAGGGGCATAGATATTTACAATTGTTAGATCTTCTTGTTGGATAGACCCTTTAAGTAGGATAGAGTGTCCTTCCTCATCTCTTATTACAGTTTTTGGTTTGAACTCTAATTTGTCTGATATAAGGATTGCCACCCCAGCTTTCTTTTGGTGTCCATTAGCATGGTAAATGATTTTCCACCCCTCACTCTCAATGTGAGGGTGTGTTTGCGTCTAAAATGAGTCTCTTGCAGACAGCATATCGATGGGTCTTGTTTTTTAATCCAATCTGATAGCCTGTGTCTTTTGATTGGGGCATTTAACCCATTTACATTCAGGGTAACTATTGAAAGATAGGAATTTAGTGCCATTGTATTGCCTGTAAGGTGACTGTTACTGTATATTGTCTGGGTTCCTTTCTGGTCTATGCTGCTTTTAGGCTCTCTTTTTGCTTAGAGGACCTCTTTCAATATTTCTTGTAGGTCTGATTTCATGTTTGCAAATTCCTTTAGTTTTTGTTTGTCCTGGAAGGTTTTCTCTCTCCTTCTATTTTCAATGATAGCCTACCTGGATATAGTATTCTTGGCTGCATATTTTTCTCGTTTAGTGCTCTGAAGATATCATGCCAGTCCTTTCTGGCCTTCCAGGTCTCTGTGGATAGGTCTGTTGCCAGTCTAATGTTTCTACCATTGTAGGTTACATATCTCTTCTCCCGAGCTGCTTTCAGGATTTTCTCTGTCTCTGAGACTCATAAGTTTTACTAGTAGATGTCGGGGTGTTGACCTCTTTTTATTGATTTTGAGAGGGGTTCTCTGTGCCTCCTGGATTTTGATGCCTGTTTCCTTCCCCACATTAGGGAAGTTCTCTGCTATTATTTGCTCCAATATACCTTCTGCCCCTCTCTCTCTTTCTTCTTCTTCTGGGATCCCAATTATTCTAACGTTGTTTCGTCTTATGATATCGCCTATCTCTCGAATTCTGCCCTTGTGATCCAGTAGTTGTTTATCTCTCTTTTGCTCAGCTTCTTTACTTTCCATCATTTGGTCTTCTACATCACTGATTCTCTCTTCTGCCTCATTTATTCTAGCAGTTAGTGCCCCCATTTTTGATTGCACCTCATTAATAGCCTTTTTGATTTCGACTTGGTTAGGTTTTAGTTCTTTTATTTCTCCAGAAAGGGTTTCTCTAATAACTTCCATGCTTTTTTCAAGCCCAGCTAGTATCTTTAAAATCATGATTCTGAACTCTAGGTCCAACATCGTACTGATGTCCTTACTGAGTAGGTCCCTGGCAGTCGGTATTACCTCTTGTTCTTTTTGTTGAGGTGATTTTTTCCATGTTGTCATTTTGTCCAGAGGAGAATAGATGAATGAGAGAACAAAATGCTAACAGGGTAACAACATCCCCAGAAAGTATACTCTAAACAAATCAGAAAAGACTTGAAACCAGGGGAAAAGAAACGGGAAGAAGGAAAAAGAAAAAGAAAAAGAAAAAAAAGATAAAAACAAACAAAACCAGAATAAAACAAACAAAAAAGAACAGAACAAAAAAACCAGAATATGATCAAATATGATCAGGCTGGTGCATAGATCAGTGCCATACACTACATTTTGGCTATATTTTGCTCTGTTGGAAGAAAGTGCCTTGCAAAATTTTAAAGAAAGAAAAACTTATATATGTACAAAAATATGGGTTGATATAATGAAGGGATGGGATATGACTGTGAAGTTGAAAATTATAAAAAAATTCATAAAAGGAATTGATAAAATATGAAGTTGTTTGAAAAAAGAAAGAAGAGGATTTAAAACAAAAAGAAAAAAATGGGAGAGAATGTGATCAGGCAGGAGACTAGAACAAAGCCATACACTAGAGATTTAGGGTATATTTTGACCTGTTAGAAGAAACTGTATCTCAAAATTTTAAAGAGAGAACAATATATATATATATATATATATGCCAAAAATAAGGGTAACTACTATGAAGGGATAGAATATGACTCTAAAAATGAAAAATAAAAATATTTTTTTAAAAAAAGGAATAAGATGTTGGTTGAGAAATGGAAAAAGGAAAATTAAAAAAAAGTTAAAGAAAAATTAACTTTGAAAGACTAAAGAATCATGGTAAAAAAGCCATGGATTCTACATGAAGTATTCCCCTAGCGGAGTTCTGCTGTTCTCATTGATCTACCGGTAAACTTGGTCTTGGCTGGTTGTTCGTGCTGATCTTCTGGGGGAGGGGCCTGTTGCCGTGGTTCCCAAATGTCTTTGCCGGAGGCGGAATTGCCCCGCCCTTGTCGGTCGGGGCTAAGCAAGCTGCTCGGGTTTGCTCTCAGGAGCTTTTGTTCCCTGCAAGCTTTCCATATGGCTTTGGAGGACTAGGGTGAAAATGGTGGCCTCCCAATCTCTGCCTGGAGGAGCTGAGAACTCGGGGCCCCGCTCCTCAGTGCGCCCCCAGAGAAAAGCAGTCACTCCCGTGTCCCCGGTCTCCGGCCGCACTCCGTGCTCACCCGGCCTGTGACCGAGCGTTTCTATCCCTGGCACCTGACCCCGTGTGGAGTCTCCAAACCCAGTAGATCCCTGCGGTGCGCTCCCGCGCCGCTCCTCCCGGGGGTGGAAGGGGAGTCTCCCCGGCTCTGCCGCTTGTTGGGTCCCTGCTGGAGGAGCCGTGGCCCGACTGGGCCGCGGATCACAGTTTATGGCCACCCCGAGCTGAGAGCCCGCGCCTCGGCTCCGTCTCTGCAGCCGGCTTCCCCGCTCCGATCCCTGGGAGCTCTGTCGCACTCAGGCACCCCCGGTCTTTCTGTGAGCCCGAGGGTCCTGAGACCACACTGTCCCGCGAGGGTTCCACCCCCCGCTTAGCCACTGGAGCGACGTCCCTCCGCGGAGCCGGCTTCTAAAAGGTCCGATTTTGTGCTCCGCGGCTCTAGCACTTGCCAGAAGCGGCCGACGGAGGCCCCTCCCCCGCCATCTATCCTCCCGAATATCGCCTCGGATTCACTTCTCCGCACGTCCTACCTTCCAGTAAGGGGTCGCTTTTCTGCTCAGAGAGTTGTTGCTACTCTCTTCTTTGATCTTCTGTTGAGTTCGTAGGTGTTCAGAACGGTTTGATCCCTATCCAGCTGAATTCCTGAGACCAGATGAAATCCAGGTCTCCTGCTCCTCCGCCATCTTGCTCCCCTATCTAACTGCACACTTTTATTTTCAGCGCAATGATTTGAAATATTTCCGAGGTTCTCATTATTTGTAGAAATATCAGAGTCACTGCTCTTAGGACTTAGGTTTCATTTTTCTTTTTTCCACATTCCTCGGATGGCACTGATTATACTTGCTGGATGTCAAATAGACCACACACAAGTGTGTCCTCAAGTCGGCCTGCCCAGACCTACTTCCCCCTCCCTTGAGAGAGAAAACTTAGTTTATATACCACCAAAGGGAGATTTTATTCTTTCTAGACACATACCTACTAGGAAATGGTTTTATTTATATATGTCAGATTTGAACTGTCGCTTGAAATCAGAGGGTATATTTCAGTGGTTGTAAAAACAGGCAGAAGAAGGGACATAATGTCTTTTCTCCCCTGCTGTAGACACACGTTTCCCAGCACACGAGGAAGGAGTTGTTGTATCATAAAAACAGGTGCCGTGACCATTCCTATTAAGGTTCTTACGTCTTCAGCTTGTCTTGTGTAGCTTTTATATGCAAGGTGTGCTGAGCACAAAGGAACATAAATATTTATATGATAAAGCATCCCCTTACCTTAGAAGCCTGATGGGGAAATACAGGTAACCGGGCTCTTCCCTGACATCAGGTCACACTTCCCATCCCGTTTGCCTGAGTTGTCATGAGATTTTCACCAAAGGAGCTCAAAATTTGCCCACACCCATTTGTGATTCCAAACATCTTCCCAAAGGATCTTCTTTACTCTGGGCTCTGTGGGACATTTTATTTCATCAGCTCCTCAGAATCAAGCTTGCCTGGCCCCCCGCTCCACACCCCTTACACCGAACAGTGTGGAAAAGAGTCTCATAAGGATGGCTAGACTGCCATCTGCCTTGCTTCTGTGGGCCCCTGTCCTGCCTTTTCTTTTCACTCTCACTGATTTTGTGCCCCTACACTCCCTTCTTCCCTTTTCCTTTCTTGGTAAGCTTTCATTTTAGGTTGAGTTGTCCCAGAAACAGACCTTGAGATGAGGAGGGTTTGGGGCAAATATTTATTATGGAAATTCTTCTGAGAGAAACCAACTGGTAAGGGAGTAAGAGAGATCTGTACAAGCGAGTTCCAGGTGATCCCATGGGGAGACCCAGGTGGCACCCACCCTGCAGACTTTGTTCCTGCTAGAGACAGAGGAGTGGCTTCTGTGCTCTGGGGATCAGTCCTGGAGGTGGGGCTGTGGGAGGGCTGGACTCTGGGCTTTTCCAGGGCAACCCTCTGAAGAAGGCCCTTGGGTAGCAGAGGACAGTGTGGTCGGAAAATGCATGGCTGGCTAGTAACGAGGGCTGGGGGCCTGGATGGGTGAAGACTGTGTGCCACCACGCTCTTGTTGACCAACTAATACATTCACTTCCTGCTCCTTCTTTAGAAAATCAATGCATCTGTGATGCTGTGTTTACCTCAGATAGCAATGAAGTGCAGGAACTCAGTGTCCCCCACTCAGCCTGTACCGTTCACCAGCCATGCTTGTCTTTGAAGCACTTTTCAAATGAAGATTTGCCTCCAGGAACGTCTAACAAAAGTTGGGACAATAAAACAAGACTGAAAAGTATCCTATCTATACCAGCCCAGCCCCAGGGCCAATCGAACCAATGAGGGGCATAAGTTACATTTAAAGTTTAGGTTGGGTGTTTTTCTTGAAAATAGAGAAACATGGAGAATGAACAGAAATGGCAAGTCATGGGTTTTCCTAATTGGGTATTTATGAAAAACTTAAGAACTCTTATGAAGGAGATGGATGAAATGAGTAAGCACTTGACATTTATGGAGAATCTCCTGAGTCAGTGCAGAGACGGACCTCATTAATCTGCACAACAGTCATTATGGTTGAATTAAATTCTTCATTCTGTTCATGAATAAACTAAGGCTTAAATAAAAGTACTTGTCCAAAGTCACACAGCTTGAGTAAAGTTGAGATTCAAGTCTGGGTTTTCCTAACTCAAAAATGGCAGTTGTGCTTTTTAATTTCTACTATTTGCATTATAAATAACGAATGGAGAGGAAAAGAGGTACTGAATGACACAAAAATATTACTTAGGAGCCAAGTACTTGAAGCCTGTTGCTTTACCCAAACAAAAAACATTAACTAGATACCTTGAAACATCCTCACTGTTGTCAGATGTGTAAATGATGTTACGTTCTGCTCTACACTCTTAAATCTATGTTTTTACTATAAAATGTGACAGTCAGTGAGCCATGATTGAGAATCCTACTACACAGATACAGGTTCATACATTTATTCAACAAAGATTTATTTAAACCTTTACTATGTGTTCTGGGGGATGGGGATAAAGAGATGATTAAGCATAATCCCTACCATCAAAAGAGCCCCCTATGTTGGAAGTACAGCCAGATCAGTTTACTGAAATGTTATAGGACTTGCCAGGAGATGTGCTTTGTGTCACAAGAGTGTGAACAATAGGACGGTCAATTCTATAAGAACAGGCTTCATAAAGAGGATTATATTTAACAAAGTCTTTAAAGTTAGTAAGCATTTATTACCCAGAGTGTGTGTTGGGGGGTGGACAAATTGTAAGAGGGAACAGAAGGAGAAAATCAATAGGATCCAAATATGTGAAGCAGCATGATTTGTGACCAAAATTACAAGTGAGAACTCACGTGACCGGGATATCTGTGTATTCATAACAATAACATATATAATATATAACTTAAAACCTTAATTAGCTATAAAACATTTGAGAAACTGTCAAATGTAAGGGAACTCTTTTTTGTGTGTTTGTTTATTAAACTTTTTATTGAAGTAAAAATACCTACAGGAAAGTGGACAAGTTATGTATTAACTACCACCCAAGTCAACAACATCCAACCCCCGCGTCTGCAGGAGCGTCCACTGGCGAGCGCGCCCTCGTGCTGGGTGTGTCCTTGGCCTCTGCCAGCTTGTGGAAGGTCGGTGTCTGTCTCCTTCTCCTTCCATCTCCGCAGTCTTTATCTCCCTCCCCTGCCCAGCTTTTGATGGTATAGATCAGCCTCATTTCTGTTTTCTTTATTTTTTTAAAGATTTTCTTTATTGATTTGAGAGAGAGAAAGAAAGAGAGAACAGGTGGAGGAACAGAGGGAGAGGGAGAAACAGATTCCCCGCTGAGCAGGGAGCCCAATGCGGGGCTCGAGCCCAGGACCCTGGGATCATGACCTGAGCCAAAGGCAAATGCTCAACCAACTGAGCCACCCAGGTGCTCCTGTTTTCTTTATTTTTATAAACTTACATAATGCTCCGTATTCATTGAGACTGCTCAGACAAAATCCTTGGTTTACCTCTCTTTTTCGGGGCAGATGGTTACGCTCCATCCCTCAGCTTCCCTTCAAAGACCACGTGGCCATGTGACAGCTGTAACCAAGGTAATACGGGCCAGTGCGATATAAGTCACGTGGCCACAGCTTTGCAGAAGTGGGCTTGTGTTTCTACATTTCTTTATCAATTTCACCAACGACGTGTAAATGACAGGGCAGAATTAGAAGATGGAACAAAACCAGGTCCCTGAACCATCACGTGGCTTCCTGACAACCAGGAATGCCAACTGGAGCTTCTTTGCGAGGAAGAAAGAAACGTTTATCGTATGAAAGCACTGAAATCCCTTTGTCATGCGATCCAGCATTGCTCCCGTACCAACCAGGAACTGACCCAATGGGCAGGGAATGTTCATTCTGTGTGAAAGGAAGTGTTTGATTGTGGAGAATCTTAACTTGCTTGCATGACGAAGTATGAACCACCTGTAGGGAGGAGGGTGGAGGTTGCAGGCCCCGAGAAGTAAGAGCGAGGGAAGCAGCTTGCAGAAGTGTGATCCCTTGTGTCTCCTTTGTCCTTGTAAAGCCGCTCCCTTTCTTTGGGGGCCAGGTTTCACAACTAAAGATCACTGAGGAGGAAAGAAAGTGGTAACATTTCTGTGTGGAAATGCTCACCTTATCGGCAACTGGAATTAGGGGACACTGGCCCCTCGTGTCTCATAGACACAGGCGGAGTATGGAAAGAACATGAATAAGACAGCAGCCCACCAGGAGGAGAGGGTGGGAGATCACAGAAGTGGAAGGAACAAGACGTAGTTGTCACTGAAAAGAAAAATGGGAGGAAAAACCATGGAGACGGGCAACAGGGCAGGGGTTGCCTGGCTTGGGGGGATGCGGAGGAATAGACAGCTGGAGCACAAAGGATCTTTAAGACAGTGAAAATACTCTGTAGGATATTGCATTGGTGAATACATTCCTCAAAACCTATAGAACTACACACCATAGAGTGAATCCTAATGTAAACTATGGACTTCAGTTAATAACAATGTATCATCAATAATACTGGCTCTTCTGGCACAAAAATAGAAACCTAGATCAATGGAACAGAATAGACAGCCCAGAAATAAACCCGTGCTTATATGGTCAATTAATCTACGACAAAAGAGGCAAGACTGTACAGTGGGGAAAAGACAGTCTCTTCAATAAATGGTGCTGGAAAACTGGACAGCTACATGCAAAAGAATGAAACTGGACCACTTTCTTAAACCATACACAAAAATAAGCTCAAAATAGATTTAAGGCTTAAATGTAAGACCTGAAACTATAAAACCCTTAAAAGAAACATAGGTAGTAAACTCTTAGACATCAGCCTTAGCAGTATTTTTCTAGATAGGTCTCCTGAGGCAGGAGAAACAAAAGCAGAAATAAACAGTTGGGACTAAATCAAACTGAAAAGCTTCTGCCCAGTGAAGGAAACCATCAACAAAATGAAAAGGGAACCTACTGAATTTGCAAATACAAGATATTTGCAAATAATATAACCCATAAGGGGGTAATATCCACAATATATAAAGAACTCATACAACTCAACATCAAAAAGACAAACCATCAATTTAAAAATGGGCAGAAGACCTGAATAGACATTCCTCCAAAGAAGACATCCAAATGGCCAACAGACACGTGAAAAGATACTGAACATCCTTTATCATCAGGGAAATGCAAATCACAGTTACAATGAGATATCACCTCATACCTGTCAGAATGGCCAGAATCAAACAGACAAGAAATAACAAGTGTTGGCAAGGATGTAGAGAAAAGGGAAACTCATGCACTGTTGGTGGGAATGCAAACTGGTACAGCCACTGTGGAAAACGGTATGGATGTTTCTCTAAAAATTAAAAATGGAAATACCCTACAACCCAGCAATTCCACTTCCAGGTACTTACCTGAAGAAAACAAAAACACTAATTCAAAAAAATATGTGGACCCCTATGTTTTTTGCGGCATTATTTACAATAGCCAGGATATGAAAGCAACCCAAGTGTTGGTCAACAGATGAACAGACAAAGATGTGTATATACACAATGAGATATTACTCAGCCATAAAAAAGACTGAAATCTTGACATTTGTGATAACATGGACGGACCAGGAAGGCATTATGGTAAGTGAAACCAGTCACACAGAAAAGACAAATGTTTCATGATTTCACTTCCATATGGACTCTGAAAAACAAAACAAATGAAATAACCACAAAAAAAACCCCCAAAACAAAAAACAGAAACAGACTCATAAATACAGAGAACAGACTGCTTGTTGCCAGAGCAGGGATGGGCAAACTAGGTGAGGGGATTAAGACGTACAAACTTCTGCTTAGAAAATAAAAAAGTCACAGGAATGAAAAGTACACCATAGGGAATATAGTCAATAATGTGATAATGTCATATGGTGACCGATGGTGAGTACACTTATCGGGGTGAACGTTTTGTAATGTATAGAATTATCGAATCACTGCTGTATACTTGAAACTAATATAATATTATGTGACTACTACACTTATATAACTATGCTCATATTCTGTTAAAAAATACTAATAATATTGGCTCATCAATTCTAACAAGTTTACCACATTAATGCAAGATGTTACTAATAGAAGAATTGGGGTAGGGGAGAAGGGTCGTAGGGGAACTCCCCGCACTTTTCCACTGTTTCTCTGCAAATCTAAAGTAGCTCTCAAACATGATTAATAACTAAGAAAAGAAGAAAATGGACCACTTATGTGTTATAATTACCATCTGTGTTTAAGATGCGGTTCTAAACTTCCACTCTGACTTACTTGTCAGGGTCCTAAGCCTCACTTTGCACTTGTGTTCATGTTCACGATGTCAGAGACATGGGATGCAGTGTAGACAGAGTTTCTGGCGTTACTTTGTTATTCCCTCACTTATAATATTAAAATTCACAACCATAACATAAACATTCAACTCCTGTGCCTGTAAACAGTGACCACAAGTTCAGCTGGGAAAAAAAAAATGGTTTTCTTTTGTAGAGTTACTAAAACAGAGGAAGAGAAAGTTTGGTGACTTAACCACCACCGCTTTCCAAGTATGTGGATATGCTGTCGATAAAATAATTTCTAAGCTCCAGAACATCCTCTGTTGCAGAATCAAGCTCAGGCCTCCAAGCCAAGCAGAGCTCCCTGGTTAGAGTGTGTGTGTGTCCCCCTCAGCTCCTGACAGCTCGGAGGCCAGCCGAGGGCAGTCCTGCGGATACAAACCACTAGGATCTAGCTGTTTTCTGCAGCTCCTGGCAGAGGAGTGTGTGAGCCTGGGGCAGCACCTCCTGACTGCGCTGATGGAGTCAGCCACTCCAGAACCACGGCCCCGGCTCCGACGGCAGGGAATTACACAACTGTGTAAGCCCCACCCTGGACCCGAGCTAAGCAAGATGAAACACAGAAATGTGACCGGCCGCCAAAGAATCACATGTATAGAGCCTCCCTCCCCTCCACCGCCGGGGTGTTACATTGCCTCCATGTGTGTGTCTTGGGGCCGGCCCCGGTGGACTCAGACGCTGGGAATCTTGAGGCCCCAGAAGTGTGGCAAGTGGGTCAGAGGTGACCCGCCCCATCCACTGAACTGGGGCCACAGGTCCCTGTTTTCTATGTGGATGGAGCCCATTGTTGGGAAGCTCTGTACTGCAAGACATGGGCCTGAGCCACGTGGAAGGCAGGTCACCAAGAGATGCTCCCCCTGCCTAGTGAGGATGCAAGAGACTTGTCCGAGTACAGAACGGGGTTGCTCAATGCTGATACTTTTGGGCCTGATGCTTCATCGCAGGGAGCGGTCCTGGGCACAGTAGGAGGTTTAGCAGCATCCCTGGCCCTCACCCATGAGATACCAGTAACACCTCTCCCCAGTTCCGACAATCCAAAATGCCTCCAGGGGTGCTTGGATGGCTCCGTCGGTTAAGCCTCTGACTCTTGGTTTCGGCTCAGGTTGTGATCTCAGGGTCGTGAGATCAACCGCTGCACTGGGCTCCCGCTCAGTGCCCGACTCTGCGCTAAGCAGAGTCTTCTGCTTCTTGAGAGTCTCTCTCCCTTTCCCTCTGTCCCTCCTGCTCATGCTCTCTCTGGCTCTCTAAAATAAATAAATAAATCCTTTATTTAAAAAATGCCTCCAGACATTACCGAATGTACCCTGGGCCAGCAAAATCACCCCCTTGAGAAAGCCTAGGGTAGGATTTGCCTCTAGTGATAGAGGGATTTGTTTTGGACAGGAAATGTTTCCTACGTTCTGTTGTTACTTTTATTTTATTTAGTTGCTGCCATGCCGAGCCCAAAGAAATCATCAACTGAATTCTTAATTTTGTGAATTCTCCCTCCATTTGCAAAGTAAATGAGGGCTGAGAGCTGACTATTCATCTGTTCAGCATCCAGCAGATGAGGCTGAGGTTTTGCAAACCGAAAAGATCTTCCCAAGTTCCTAAACCCTACAACTGAGGGGCCAGTTCTAATATACTTTACATCTGTGTGGGGAAAATTGCATCAGAATAGTTCAAATAAAAAGGCCAAACTGCATGATTCATTTTGGAAGAGTAGTTCAAAAAGTGAGCCCTATTTTAAAAATTCACATTTTTATTTTTATCCAGGACTCTGATAGTTCCACTAGAGATAAATGATTCCTTCTCAGAGGGGAAATAAGAAGCAGTTTAATCTTGGCCTTCTATTGCTTGAAACTATTCCACCTCTGTGAACTCATTTCATATTTTAAGCTCCCAAAAAAGGATGGAAGAATTTAGCAAACCCCCATGTGACCACATATTGTTAATAGAACAACTTGTCATTTGAAAAATTTCCACCTTACTAAGAAGACACTCAGTATCATCTACCACAGGATAAATTTCAGTTGCAGTGTCGTCCCTATTTTGATCTGGTCCAAAAGCACTAATATTCATCTATTCATTTACTTAAAGTGCTTTTATTGAGACCATATTTTTTTCCCCTAGGTATTAAGTACTGAGAATGATTCTTTGAACAAAATATAATGTGGGTCCACATACAGCTGATAGTCCTACGGAAGAATCATCAGTTACCTGGAAATTGAGGCCTCATGCTGCAAGGCTGTGATAGGAAGTCAAGGTACCTCTACATGACGGGCACAGAATGTAGGTTGAGAGCCCAGCAAAGCTCCAGGGAAGCAACATCCAAGATGAGGTGTGGCAAGAGAAGTTGGCAGGATAACCTGGGGAGAAGGGTTCTAAGCACAGGCATATACAAACCCCCAGAGGCGTCATCATGAAAGCTTTCCCATCACAAGGTCTCATGTCCAACCCTCAGAGTTGAGAACTCAGGGACTGGCGCCCAGATGTGTTAGCCTAGAAGTTCCTCCCTCTCCCTGAATCATAAGAAACAGAAAAGTGAGAGATACTTCATCTGACAGTGGTAGAAGATCTCTCCCCTCTCCTGACCCAAGTGCAGGTTGGGTCCCCCAGACTGGTACACACTTAACAACCCTTCAGATCTGACGGAAGGTCCCTCCTCCTGGAAACCTTGCAAGGCTACTCTGGCTTCTATTGGTTCCTTCTCCAAACTGCTCTGACTTTCTAGAAGGTTCTGACTTGCTTTCCAGTTAGGATTCTAGAACCCTGTCAATACTATTCAAATAGGCTTTTAGTAATATACTTCATTACTTATGTGTTTCCTGTGCATGTGATCGACTTTATCTACAAAAATATCGAATGTTTGCAACATGTTTTTTTTTTTTTTATACTTTCCAGAGAGCTATACCCAGTTCTACAAATAAATTATGTTTAGATCGGCAAAAAGGTGACTTAAGCAAGTGTAAAATGAAAAGCAAAGAAGCATGTATGGGTAGGGTGAAGGACAATCTGCTATAAGAACATGCCCTCCAAACGCAATGATTCATACCACTTAGAGGTTTCTTTCTCCCTCGAGGGAGAGTCCAGGGTGGGTAGACAGACTCTGTGCCAAGGCCTCACCTCCAGGGCTGGGGGGTCAGGCAGTTTGCCATCCTCTTGTCTTCCCAAGGTGCTCCAATCTTTGCAACTTACATCCAGCCAGAAGGAAAGAGAGGTCCTTTTAGGTACAAGTTGAACCTGTTCTCATATTTCCATATTTACTGATTCATGTTCTACTGAGAAGAGCTTAATTACCAGACACCAGGAAGTCTGGGAATTAGAATCCAACAGGACGCTATGACCAAGAAGGATGAGAAATCCACATGAGGAGACAGGGAGAATCTTTTCTTTTCTTTTTTTTTTTTTAAAGATTTTTTATTTGTTTATTTGAGAGAGAGAGAGAATGAGAGAGAGAACATGAGAGGGGGGAGGGTCAGAGGGAGAAGCAGACTCCCCACCGAGCAGGGAGTCCAATGTGGGGCTCGATCATGGGACTCCAGGATCATGACCTGAGCTGAAGGCAGTCGCTTAACAAACTGAGCCACCCAGGCGCCCCAGGGAGAATCTTTTCTACCAAGCACATCTTTTGGACACTCAAGCCTAGTTGCTTGCTTCCATCAATCCATCATGAGCCCTTTATTTTGCATCTGTATCATAGGTGGAAGGATGGGCAATGTTTTAAGCAGAATGTTACTTTACTTCTGAAACAGCCCCAAAAGATTATCTGGGATTTGTGCATCTGAAATAGAACAAAAGATTGCTCCACCATCTCCCCTGACCTGTACCTCCACCATGGGCCACAGAAGAACAATTGTTTAACTTTTCAGGCTAAAATGAAAGGATTAAGATGAAATAGCCACTTATCAATATGATATAGTTTCCTCAGTACTCTCAGATACAAGACATTTATCCACAATGGTGTATATAATCTGCAAAGGTAAGATTGCTGCGTAGTGACAGTGCCCATTCAGTTAATTTTTAATTTTAGGGCTTTCAAAATATCACAGAAGACCAACAACAACAACAAAACAAATAAACTGCTTAAAAAATGGCAAAGAACTTGAACAGATGTTTCTCAAAAGAAGATATACAAATGCCCGAACAAGCCTACAAAAAGATGTTCAGCGTCATTAACCATTAGGAAAATGCAAATAAAAACCACAAGGAGATACCACCTAACACCCATCAGGATGGCTACTAACAAGAAAACAAAATCACAAGTATTGGTGAGGATGTGGGGAGATTAGAACCCTCGTGCATTGTTGATGGAAATGTAAAATGGGGCATCCGCCACAGAAAATAGTATGGCAGTTCCCCAGAAAGTTAAAAACATAATTACAATATGATCCAGAAATTCTACTTCTGGGTATTCACCCAAGAGAACTGAAAGCAAGAACATGAAAAGATATCTGTAGACCCATATTCACAGCAGCATTATTCACAATACACAAAATATGGAAGCAACCCAAGTGTCCACTGACAGATGAATGGATAAACAAAATGTTGAATGTTATTCAGCCTTCAAAAGGAAAGAGATTCTGACATATGCTATCGCATGGAAGAACTTTGAGGACATCAGGTTAAGTGAAATAAGCTGGTCACAAAAACACAAATGCCATTTGAGTCCACTTATTTGAGGCACCCAGTGCAGTAAACTCATAGAGACAGAAGTAGAATGGTTGTTGCCAGGGGCTGGAGAAGGTGCGGGTGGGGAGGGAATGGGAGTTATTGTTTAGAGTATCAGTTTTACAAAATGAAAACATTCTAGAAATTGGTTGTGCAATGTTATACTTAACACTACTAAACTGTACATTTAGATATTATTTTGTGCGCTTTTAGCCACAATTAAACATATTTAAAATATAGTCTAGGAGAAATATACAAGAAGCAGAAATGACACTGAGATAACAGAATGGAAGTATTTGGTTGAGCTAATATACTTTAGATTTTGGTAAATTCATTACATCTTGGTCAGTGCATCATTTTAGTAACCATAGCAAATGATTTGTAATTGACTTATTCTTTCTAATATTCATCTGCTCAAAACATTATTTGTTGAACACTTGTCCTAGCAGACTGTGCTACACTGGAGAGATATTGATGAACCGAAATAGTCACGCTCCCAACCCAGTGGAGCTCATCTTCATGTGTAGGGAAGAGACATCAAATGTAGGATCCTATGAGAACAGTGGTTTTCAAAGTATGGTCCCTGAATCAGCTGCAGCAACACGGATGAGAAACTTGTTAGGAATGCAGATCTCAGGCCTCTCCCCAGACCTGCTGAGTCGGAAACTCTTGGGACAGGTCTGAACACTGTGCTTAAAGCAGCCCTCCAGAGGACAGAAAGCATGCTGGCACCTGAGGACCACAGGTCTAGGGAAGGGCAATCAGAGACTGACGTGGAAGAGAAAGACCCAGGTCAGGGAACACAAGCGACAGAGCTGGACAAGAGGCTGGCTGGTGTCCTTGAGGGACTCAAGTCTGAAGGACGTGTAGAGGTTAACCAGAAAAGGAGTCTTTGGAGGTGAGAGAGAGAGCCAGTATGCAGATGCCTTTGGCAGGGTAAAATCTGGCACATGGAAGGAGCCAGAAACACCAAAGAGAAGGAGAAATCAGAAGGGCACAGCCAGATAAGACCAAAATCAGATCACAGAGATACTTTTAGACCCGAATCAGGCTTTTGGATTGTATAAGAAAAGGAAAATAACAAGGATTTTAGAAGAACAGTCATATCATAATAACTTTCATCTTGAAAAATCCTTCTGGCTATGGCATGACGTTACTAAAAGGTCATTAGAATGGATGCAGAGACAACAGTTAATAAATGTTCGGGTATTTGGGGCAAGAGATGATGGCAGGTTTGGACCAAGGTGGCCAGGTAATAGAGATGGAAAGTGACCCAAGGTCCCCCCACTCTCGTGGAGGCTGTAGGTGTGCAGCCGGATGGGTGCTTCCCAATCTCCGAAGACCGGTTTCGGCTTTCCGACATTAGAGTCACTGATGCTCAGTTGACAATTGAAACCTCACTGTGAGGAACTAGCAAGAGGGTGTAGGATAAGAACAAAGACCTAGTCTAAGTAACTCCAGCCCAAAACTAAGCCTTGTTCACAGATGAGACAGAGAAGGAGATTGAGAGGCTAGAATCGTGATAAAAGATTAGAAGGAGCTGTCTACGGGTGACCCAGCAAGCGGGAATTTCACAAAGCGAGGAGTCACCAGAAGTGATAAATGCTCTCAAGTAGTCCAAGAGGCTGTATGGATGTTGTCATCGGATTTGCTGGCACGAGGGCCAAGCCGACCTAAAACTCTTGTCTATGGAGTACTGGGGTAGAAGTCAGACTCCAGTGTATTCACAACTGGGAACACAGTAAGGGGATGGAAACAAAATAACGTAGTCAGTGTTTTTGAGAAATTTGCCTGAGACGGGAGACACATCAGTCAGTAGGTCAGGAAGGATTTTGTCTGTGGTTTTTTCAAAGGACATAATAAAGATATATTTTGAGAATATTAAAGCAGAGAAATTTCAGTCACGTTACCAAAGATGCTGAACCCATCAGAAAGTTTAAATGTTTAATCCCAATACCTCACCCCCCAAATTATCTTCTAAGCAATTAGTTTGAGACTTTCTGTTTGGGTTCCTTTTTTCATTTTGACATTGTGCATTTTACCTTTCCCTAAACAAATGCTCTAAGGCCTGGAGTAATCTGATCCTGGAACAGAGGGCCTGCTCTGTGTCTCAGCTGCTTGCAAAATTCCTGTCAAGTTAAAGTCCACTCCATAAACCTGTGTGAAAGTCTTATCTTCTTAGAGCAGATTTTGAAATACCCTCCCTTCCCCAAACACTGGCAGCAGGAAGTGATCCCGATCCCGCTGTTTACCTGAGGGTCATTAGTAAGCAGCTCTGCATTTGTACTTGGTCACAACTTAGACGTGGTCTGTGACCATTCGCAGACCATCCCCTTCTTTTGGGGTTCAACCTCAGCACAAGCCCAGCACAAGGAAAACCCAGAGTACACCTATCAGTCTTGGGTGGGCTCCTCCCATGCCCCCAGGCTATGATCAGAGAAATTCCAGATGCATCTTCTTCATCTTCAATTCACTGTTTTCCCAACTACAGTCCAGTAAAGAAGCGACAACCCAATTCAAACTGTGGCAGTCCAGTGACTGACCACATCATTATACGTTCGTTCCTCATCAGTTGCATGAGTGCCTGTGAGATTAGAACAGACCAGACAAGGGTAATTAAACTATGCACCTGACAGTGAAATTTTATTCATCGTGGAAGGTCAGTAAAGAGTCTTATATGTGAACCTAGCCCAAAGCCTCCCTATGTTATGCATCTATTATTTTACAAATATTATGTTGTTGATGATGGTGATGATGTGACAAAGAAAGATCCAGAAAAAACTTTGTGGAAGAACTAGCAAAATTTCATGACTGCGTGCTGGTTTTTAAGAATGCGTCTAGATGATTTAAAAGTAGCCATTCAGAGGTTTTACTGAAGCAAGAGGAACTCCTGAGATATTTCATCAAGAATCCAGATAGAATGCCCACTTCTGCGACTCCCCCGTGTAATCATCCCCAGGGACAGAGTTGGCAAGAAGAACATGGGTTTTAGTCTGTGTTTCTGAGCATCAGCTTATTTCCTCCATCCCATATCGATTGTCCTTCACACCTGCCCCTCTGTGGACAGTAAGTTCCAGTATCAAACACAAAGACAGCAGACTTACAGACGTGGCCTAACCAGCTCCCACTGTTGCAGAAGGTCAGATACCCAAACACAAACCTACAGAGTTGTTATGCTTCCCTGATTTAAACTTGGTTGAGGCAGAGTTTGGTATTGAAAGTGGTTCTAGAGGAACAGAATCTTAAGGATGAGTTCTCTGAGTTGTTTCAGGGTTTTCTGGAACTGGTTTTCTGATCTGATTAGGTTTAGAGGTGCTAATGACCTTATTTCCAGTGGTAAAGGAGTATTTAGCATATAGTGGCAAAATAGTACCTCAAATTATCAACTTTTACATACACGCACTTAAGTGCCTGTTGAGGACAAGGTTCTGGGTGGCCAGGTATTTACTGAGAACATTTTGATGAAAACAAGGAGTATAATTGGATTGGTTGGTTACTTCTAACTGTGCTAACTTAGGAAGAAGACAATGATGAGCTCAGGGCTTTAAATTCCCAGATTAAGGTCTATATAAGGAATCTAAAAGCTTCCAGATTGGCCCTGTAAGAGATCCTATCTCCTGTAGCCACAGGGCCAAGATTTCTGAAAATTAAACCCAGAGTCTCATCCTGCAAGTAGACAAATTATAGCCCAATTTGAATTCTCAAATTCACAGGGTCTCTTTGATTAAAATTAGGACATTTATTGGAAAGGAATGGGATTTGGAAGTTTGGTCTAGGTTTATATGAGCAAATTCCAATAAAGCTAGGGATCTGGAGTCCCTAATTCTGGCAGCCTCCTTTTGCCTTCTTTACCAATGGAAGCCGCCTCACCTCTGCCTCAGGAAGTGGTACCCTTCTTATGATGGACCTCTAATGCTCCTGACACCAGGTACTTACCTGATAACCCTTGTTGAGATCTGCTCTCACCATTTCTCCTTCCTTCTTGCCCTGTGTGTAGACTCAAGTCCCAGATCTGTGATGCGGTGTCGTACACACTGAAAGTGTTGCATGATAGCCAGTTAATATCAACGGCAATTTGGAGATTAAGAATGGCAATGTATATTACTGTATGGGATTAAGACGGGAAGAATGCAAAGTTGACTCATGCTGGACCTACTGAGAATGGTTGACTGGCTCAGTGTTTTTGTTGAGGGGCTAGGAATGGCTCCAACAATTTGCTTGACAAGTTAGCTGAATGATGAACCCAGAGGTGGCCTAATGAAGTGGAAATGTGAGAACTTTCTTAATGTACTGGAGAGAAAGGCATCCAAAGTGTAGGAAGATCGAGGTGCCAGAGTGGATTTGCCACGTGAGACCAGCTTACCCACCTAGGATGCCTTTTACCTCACTAGGCTGCAGTAGAGACTTTATACCTGATTCTGAGCCATAAAGTTACCAACCAGCCTGACAGCCTATCATGACCTAGGTCCTGGCTGACCTGCCAATAGTTTTGTTACTTTTCCGAGGACTTTCAAACATATTGTTACAACTCAGGAACATAGGGAAGATTGGTTCTCTTCCTATTTTTCTGAGTTGAGGAAAGTTGAGAAGTTCACTTAGAATTATGCATTTTTTATACTGATAAAAATAGTACATGTGTCTGTAGAGGCATCACTCCAGATGGTTAAGCCATCAAGATAATAATAGATCAATAGTAAACTTTGTTTGATTATAAGTCCTGCATTTAACCACATCTATCAATAAGTATTAAGTAAGAACAGCTCAAGTTACAAACTTAAAATGCCCCAAGTAAGTAAGGTTATATCAGAGCACATGAAGAATATGTCTGTGGTAAAAATACATCACAGCCCACATTACATAGAGTAAGTGAGATGTGTGGGAAATGACCTGCCCTTTTCTTCCATTAAAGGGCAGAGTTTTTTGAAAAAAGATGGTTCAATTTTCTCTCTCCAAGCTGCCTTTTTAAAATAACATAACATAACACATATTTTGACACAACTCCATATGACTCAGAGGTCCTGCTTAAAATACGACCAGACCACATTCATGGAGACTGAATCACCTCTAACCTTCCGAACTTGGTGAGGATTACTAATCAGGAAGTGTTTTCATTCCTAAGATAGTATGGGAAAGTTCTGATTTTGACAGTTAACCTAACATTCAATCAATATATTATCACTGGAGCTCTAAACAAGTTGTGTTTTTCTTCTCTCATTGCCTCACCAAGATTGAACGATAACCCATGTACAACTGTTTGTCTTCCAGTGTAAACAAAGACTGCCCATCTCCAGGAAATAAACAATTCCCGAGATGGCATTTTAAAAAGGAATCAAAGTAGCTTATGAAAGCATGTGACATTCGTCCATATCAGGACCTTCTCCAAGCCCTCCAGCCAAGAGAGACTTGTACGTCTTCGGACTTCATTATGCTGGAAGACAACTCCTTCTCCAGGCCCAGGAAAACTTTTCAGTAAAAGTCAAGCACAATTCGGCATTTTTCTTCTGCTTAAATTGAGGAGTAACAGTGTGTACTATTATTGGGTACATACAAGCCTGTCTGTATGTGTTGCACACCATGCACTAGTGATTAGTGTATCCTACTGGCAAGACCCTGCGTGCAAGCTCACAGACTTGTGTGTCTAAGCGGAAAAGCTCTAGAGCAGAAGGACAATGACCCTTGAACTCAGCCTAAATTGGAATCTTTCTTCCTGCCAGACTGAAGCTCTCAATTTCTTTATGTGAAAAATGAGAATGAATGGTGTTTGCCTCAAATGTGAACAAAGCAAACTCATGCATATGGACATGTTTTTAGGTCTGAAGGACTGTCCACTTGGTAAATGTGATTGCTATTAATAACAGCAAATACAAGCTGTCATGACTAACTAGCCTGAACTCCGAGGGGACTGATTTCTTTGACTCACTCAGTCGGAGTTTCCTTAGTGACCGGGACCCAGAAGATAAAGAATTGTAATCATTTCCTGTGAGTGATGTCTTTCCCTCCTTTGTACAATGAGTAACATTTATATCATTCATTTTTGAGCACTAGCCTATTTGAGAACCATATTTCCCCCTAGGCGTTTGGTTAAATCAGCCTCAGCGGAGTGATGGCTCATGGTTCTCCCTCCCCTGTCCTCACGCTTGGGGGTGAGCTTTTCACAGCAGACATGCTCTTTAACCCCCTCCCGGGCAGCCCACTGATAAGTCCTAGAATACAAGGGAAAATTCTTGTCTGAACTAGTCATCCTCTACATGTGCCCACATTCAGGGTTGGTCCAGAATGTCACATCCTGGTGGGAAATGACTGCGTGTGTTTTGTTCAGGTCCAAGGTCCTGTTGACAGAAGCCGGTGCTGCAGGTGTCCCCCCAAAATGATCACACAGTGACTTTCTTAGTCAGAGAGAAGTATAAATATTATGAGTCCCATCTCCCGGCGACCTCCGAACGTCCTTCCTTTTCAGAGACTTTCGTACTCTGTGTCACTGAGTACTAGATTTTTTTTTTAATAAGTCTGTGGGGGCAAAATTTAATGATAATAATAATAGCAATCCTGCTTCTGTTGCTCACCTTCCCAGTCCCCTTTCTTGAGTTTTTAACATGGGGCCTGATATCTGACAATCCGAGGTACAAACCGATTTCTATCCCTCACACTCCCACCTGCCCTCTCCCAGATCCCCCTGGTCCTCACTGACGTGGTTAAAGTTCTCGGTAGGCACTCAGGCTCCCTCTTCCTGGAGGCCAACTTTCTCCACAGTGTAACTTACTCAGAGGAAGATGGAGCACACCAAGCAGCAAATCAATGAGGGAATGCACAAATGTCCACTGTGGATGCCGAGCAGGACACTGGAGAGTGGCCTCACGCAGCCCACGTCTGGCCATCTGGCCGCTGACACAGCCAGACTGGACCAAGCACCGGGGGCCACACCTGGGAGCATGGTGTATGACTGGGGGTAGCCGGCCTCGCATACAGCAGACATCCACGCAGACCATGCGCTCTGTACAGAAGGACAGAAAATCTGTGTTTAGAATATCACTAAGGAAACCCAGATACATTATCTTTGCCAGAGTAAAAAAGAGTTCAGTTAGTGACTGATTCGAAAGAACAGAGCCAGAGAATAGGCGTTAAGGATGTTGATGAAGGCGGGGCCGGGGGGGGGGTGGTGAGGAGAGAAGCAAAGAGTAAACACAGTTTTTACACACTACCAAGAGCAGGAGTGTCCCTCGCCACAGCTTCCAGGAAGATTTCCACGGCTCTTTTTCATGGTGGTGCCTTTTTACAGGCCAAGAGCAATTGAAATAAAGGCATGTCCGTCTTTCCACTCAAAGATTTGGGCTGCCATAAATTGATCTTTCAAATAGCAAGATTTTTGTTCCTGCTTTGAAACCTATAAAACACGTTTTGTTTCAATACGTAGTGCCCAGGTGTAAGAGTCTGTTTTGGCCCCAGAATTATGTGTGACCTCAGGATTTTGAAAGTATGTTTTTGACTTCCAAACTCTTACTCTAAGAAAATGTATTATGTGTGCACTGCTGTGTGTGTGTGTGTGTGTGTGTGTGTTGTGTGTGCAGAGCCCTAAATTTCTTTCAGCAGCTTACTTCCATTTTAATGCAAGTTAATTTTTAGCATTATTAATAACACGGCAAATTACTCTAAATATAGGTTGAAATATGTTTGTATTTGTAAAGTTTAGGCAATAATAATCTCATCTGCAATATCCTTTAACAGATTACCATCTATAAAAAGATAACAGGAGCAGTAATTTGTTTTATCATAATGACTTCCCCCATTACTCTTAAGGCACATGCTGTGGATTTGTTATTTCCATGTGGGTCAGCCTGATTTCAATCCATCTATGTCAGTCTTTGGTATCTTCTTCATACCATCATGTATTATGCAGTCTTCCCCTGTTGCATTTTGATTATAATGTTAAAAATTCACACTATTAAAATGTATGAAGATATTAATTCATTTTGAAGTTGTCAGCCTTGAAGAATCTACAGTTGGCTTCATAATCCGGCAACAAAATGACTCAGATCATCTAAGCAAGGATCCCACGTACTGAGGAAGGATTTCATGCCTGGTTAACATGTTGGAAGTGATGGTGAATGTTTTGTTGTTACTTAAAGCAACAACAAAACTTTGGCACTTTTTACACACATGTGTACATGGATGTATCGTCACAGATCACGCTCATGTTTTTTATTTGATTTTTTTTTTTTTTTTTTTTTTTTGGTCAACAGCACAAACCAGATGTGGTTCTAGGAAGCCAGTATGTAACCCAAGGGACTCAACAGCAAGTGTATAACCTGAACCTCAAAGCCATATTCAGTAGAAATATTTGGCACTTGTGATGGAGACACCTGGAGGTTAGCCTCACAACAGGCCTGAATCATCTGTTGATAGAATATGAAAGAAATGAAAGAAACCAGTGCCCACAAGTTTGTAAACATAGGCATGAAATTCAGTCAAGCCGCTTAACGTGAAGGCTGAAGAATGAGTTAGTAATTTTTAAGAAAAAATAAAAATAAACCAGGGCAATAAGACAAACTTTGTAGGTAGTAACAGTTGCAAATTAGAGATCCCGAGATGCAAGTTTCTGCCATTTAAAACCCTTTATCCAAAGGGACTGTCTCTGTTCTCATTAACCCAGTTATTTTAAAGCATTTGTGAAGCGTCTGCCATACCACTGATACACAAACACAAACCCACATGTTCGTGATAAGAATCACAATTGCTGGGGCGCCTGGGTGGCTCAGTCAGTTAAGCATCTGCCTTCGGCTCAGGTCGTGATCCCAGTGTCCTGGGCTCCCTGCTCAGCGGGGAGCCTGCTTCTCCCTCTCCCTCTGCCTGCCACTTCCCCTGCTTGTGCTCTCTCGCTCTCTCTTTCTTTCGACAGATACATAAATAAAATCTTTAAAAAACCCTGTAATCACTAATTCTGACAGCCTAGTGAAAAGTCTGAATTCAAGCTAGCTAGAAGACAAATTCCAGAAATTAAAAAAAAAAAAAAAGACACAATTTGCTTGTGATCACAACCCCTGGAGTATGAAGGTGGTAGTTACGTTATCTGAAGAGAGATCTATACTGTGTGTATTAGAGAGAGAAGAAGAAGCACGATCTGACCTGGAATAAGCTGAACATACAGCACCTAGAGAAACATGTTTTAAGCGGTCTTCATGGTACTCAGTAATCATTGTCTAAATACATTTGAAATAAATTTCAAATAGCATCCTTCAAACTAAAGACCATGTGGAATAGGGCATTTCATCACCAATATGCATCCATTTAGCATTATATAATTGCAGAGTTGAACATTTGTATAAAAGCATTTAAAACACCACTGGTTAAAACTCAACTCTCTACAAAAATGCAAGACCTAGATACTTCTAAGGAAGGATTCACTCAAGATTCTTTAGCTCAGACCCTGGCGATACCTTTTTCTCGATTAGAATACAAAAAACTCAGATGGCTATAAGCACTGAAAAAGAAATATATTAATAAATATTTTAAAACTATAACTTGATTCTCATTATTCTCCTTAAGGCACAACCAGCTCTCAGATAAATTATTTCTCAGATAAAGATACATTCACACTACAGACAGCTCCAAGAATTAAATAGGTTTTTCCCACCCAATCTTCCTACTTCCTGTCCAGGTGTCTGAAGTTTTAAATGTATCTATTTTTATATCTGGGATGGGGTGATTTTTGAGGAGCATCTATTCATATGAAATAACAATAATGATCAGTAACAACCTATGGGATAGTTAGTTTTGCATTTATGATATGAAAGTGCCTCTAATCAATACAGAAGTATGCCACCTAGTTTGTGGCCGCAATAATGGCATTTTCTATAAGCTTGCAGAACAACATGTGTCTACTCTGAAAATTCCTTTTCTAGCCAACTTTCATTAGGATGAAAGAGAAATGCATATCTGCTAGTTTACAGCAGGCAAAGGACATAGACTACTAATGGGGGGGGTTTAATCTTGTCGATGATACATAACCCGTGGTGCATTTATATGTTATAACAATCTGGGCTTAATTTTTGCAGAATGGATAAAAGTATAAACACAACTCATGATTTTCTCCATCAAGCCTCCTACTTGCAAACATCATTGTAATAACAATGTTCTATTTCTCTCAATCAGAGAACGTGTACATTCAGATTTCTCACTTAATTCCCATCATATGTTGACCACCCATTTAAAAGTCAGACAACGTCTCCTAGAATCATAACAAAACTATTTAGCAACCATGACAGCCAGGGCAAATCAATCAGCGAAGACACCGGGGAGAACACCAGAAAGGACACAGAGGTCTGAACGGGCGGCATATCAGCTCTGTCTGCCACCAAATTTGTCCTCAGACAACCTCTCTTTCAGACTGCCATCCTCAGGTGCGGAGAATTTAGGGTGCCGTAGCCAGAATGCCTACCTGTAAAACCTGATGCAGTTTCTCTCTGCTGTAAATTTCTGGACAAATTCCGAGACTCTCCGAGAAAATATTTTTACGGAGCTACTAGAAAATACGACACGCCTCATGATGGGACAAACAGATGGGTGAAGGATTCGTAGTTGCATTGTCCTTATGATATGTTTACCTGTAGTAAGTAGCGGGGAGGCAAAGTCAGCATAAACAAAAACACAACGCAACACAACACAACACAAAAGCATGAAAGAACACCCAGCATCAGATATAGAGCTCCCCACAAATTCTCCTGCTCTCTCTTCACTCCACGGAGCCACAAACCATATTCCTTACAGGACAGGCCGGGCGGGAGACCAGGCCAGAGCCAGCTGTGCACAAGGCTCAGTGTGGCAGATCTCTTCAAGGTGGCCACTGGCTGCTGAGCTGACCGTCCCGAAGTGTCCTCAACGAAAGGAGTTCCTGGATTCCCGGAATGCTAGGATAACCCTAGTTCATACTCAGAACTGGCCACGCAGCTGGAAATACATCTCGGTTTTATTGTAAATTCTGTCCGAAGGCCTGTAAGAAGGCTTTTATGTAGACTAGCATTGTCAGCGTTACCTAATCCCTAGTGTGAACCAGGAGAGGTCTCAGGGCTTATCCCAAGAACTGGCAATACCTCTGAGTACTCTGATGATGAAGGCGGTGGTTAACGGGTCTGTGAGCAATGAAAGTGGTAATCACAGGAAAAAATGAGTATTGACAATTTATGTTCTAACTTTTTAAAATTGTTTTTCAAAATAGCCATCTAGGGGCGCCTGGTTGGCTCAGTCGTTAGGCGTCTGCCTTTGGCTCAGGTCACGATCCCAGGGTCCTGGGATCGAGCCCCACGTCGGGCTCCCTGCTCAGCGGGAAGCCTGCTTCTCCCTCTCCTGCTCCCCCTGCTTGTGTTCCCTCTCTCTCTGTGTCTCTGTCAAATAAATAAATAAAATCTTAAAAAAAAAAAAAGCCATCTTTCCATGTCTAACGCGAATCAGCAACAAAACAACGCTGCATTTTCTAAGGGATGCCTGACCAAACTCCTGGGGGCAAAGAATTTCTTTCACAGAAAAGTCGCCAACATGACCATGGTGATAATCGGAAATACACCAGCAACTGTGAGCAAACCTACCATCCATGCGGGGCATGCCTGTCCCTGGCATCCGGCCACACAGAGCAGGAGCAAACAAGAAACTTATTTTCATTTTTACGGGTCATCCTGCACGGGCTGCAACCTCTGCTCTCTGCCCCCTGGAGTAAGAGTGGCTCCGTATGAAGGTGTGTCTGTGAACGGGTGTGGCAGCGCTTGGCCCCCAGGCTGCAGCTGGCAAGCCCCTGCCCCAGAGGTGGATTTGTTTATTATAAAAGGATATAACTCTGGAACATCCACCCTTAGTTGCTTCCAAAAGTCACTTCATTAACATACCAAAAGACACCTTGACTCTCTTTTCACTTAGGAAGTTCCAAGGGTTTTAGGAATTCTGTGCCAGGAGGAGGATGAAGACCAAATATACATTTCTTATTGTAAACCACATCTCACCCGTGGCTTTGAGATCGTGTGGCCTGCCAGCGCCGGGCATGTGAAGACTGCTGCGAGCTGCTCATCTGAGCTCATTCTTCCCTGTGGGCCCAGAGCTGCATGGGCGCCGGAGGCCCCGCTCTGCTGTGTGGGGCCTGGAGATGGTGCAGAGCCAATGTCAGCCTTGTGAAGACAAGAACACCCCAGGATCATGGTTCTTAAGGTATGGTTCTCTGGACCAGCAGTTTCCGCGAAATAGGCTGTCAGAAGTGTAGACTCTCTGGCCCTGCCTTGAACTGTTTGAATCAGGGATGCCAAGGGTGGTCCAGCAATGTGTGGCTGAACAAGTCCTGCAGGGAGTATGGGTCCCTTATACGTGAGAGGGAGTATTGGGGTCTTGTCATCAGAGCCAAGTTTTACTCTCACCGAGAAGCCTCCTGATTAGGTTTCCTTAAGAAGCTCCGTGGGCTGTCTCCCTGGAGGGTTAAGACTCTCCTGGATTTGCGTCATGTTTCTGGAGAGTTGGACCATGCTTTTGTGTATATTTCTGAGTGCTGCTATGAGTGTTGAAGGCACCTGGACTGCCTAAGGGCGCAAGCCTTGGGGGCTAACAGGAGTCCCGGACCCCAGCTGCCTTGTATTCAGTAGGTGTTCAATGGGTGTTTGTTGAATGGATAAAGAAAATATTATCAAGTGTGTTTCCAACTTGGAACCCTTCCAAGACAACTGCTTTGCTTAAAAGCTTTGGAAAAGTGTGTTCATGCGTCTAGTGTACATCCCAGTCACGATCTGAGAAGTGTGTTTTTTGGATTTTGTGTCTGTAGCCGGCATCCCTGAGGCTCAGCCTGGTGTAAATCCTCAGGAGAAATGATAAGACAGTGGGCTCTGGGAACAGTGCTGTCAGCGGAACCCCCTGTGGGTGACCCCACGTCAGTCCGAGAGGCAGAGCCACAGATCAGAGGCCCATGCGACGTGAGCCCCTTGTGCACAGGGCCCTGTGGGGTGTCCTGGCCTTTCTGTGCCCTCCACAGGCTCACTGCAGTGACACCCTTCCGGAGCCTGCTCTCAAGTCATGTTGTGCAGGAGGGCATCCTTAACTAGGCCCTGACACCCAGGAAAGTCTCCCATTTTAGGAGAAAAAAAGAACCTCCCTTTGCTACAATGTCCTCTCTTATCAGACCCCTGGCGTGAGTTTCCCCCTCCATGGACACCATTTCCTCACCCCCACCCTGGCCTCTACCACCCAATGCGGCTGCCCCCCCCAAACTTCACAACACACCTACATGTCATTACAGTGAATGCGTTAGCTCAGCGTGTAGCGGTGCCCAGAACGTCGAGCGTGGACAGTAACCGCAGCAACCCACTCTGGACACCTATCAGGCCGGTTCTGAACTCACATGCCCTCCACACCTCTCTCCACCTCTCCCCATGGAGGCTCGACGGTTCATCTTCTTTAGGCCAGTCCTCTGAGCTTCAGAAGGCGACAAGACATCCCACTGGAATGTCTCAGAGACACTTCAAACCCCTAAATCCTGTCTGTGAACCCCCAGCTCCCTAGACCTAGCCTGCTCATTCTCAACCCTCCCACTGAGGCCCTGCTCCCCCAGGTTATTGTTGCTCCCCAGATGTTCCTTCCAGATGTCATGGCCTCCAGAACCTGCTCCAAACAGGCTCCCCTCCCTGGCCTCATGCCAGACACCATGCTCCTCTGCCTTCAGACTTTTGTCTGGGTTTGCACTATGTGATCTTGACTGTGCATCTAAGAAAACAGGGGTCTTGTTTGCTTTTGCTCACCACTATAGCCACATAAATTAAATATTGGTTAACACATTTGAAAATGTAGATTACAGGTTTTTATTTCACATTGATGTGCCTTTACTGTTCTTGCCAATTTTATAGTAATATATATTTGGTTTGAGGAACAAAAAGTCTACACACACACACACACACACACAAGCATAGAAATATAAATTCAAACATAAATTGCCCACCACCCCAAAACATGCCACTTTCCAAAAATAATAACTGCAGACTATTTGACTTTTGTTCTCCCCGACTTACACTACATATGTTTGAGTGCTTTGATGTTTACAAATGTGGAAAAAAAGTGAGATCTAACACAATACTGTTTTTATTTTATTTTATCTTTTTGTAGTTTTTAAAAAAATGTTTTATTGTTATGTTAATCACCATACATTACATCATTAGTTTTTGATGTAGTGTTCCATGATTCATTGTTTGTGCATAACACCCAGTGCTCCAGGCAGAACGTGCCCTCTTTAATACCCATCACCAGGCTAACCCATCCCCCCACCCCCCTCCCCTCTAGAACCCTCAGTTTGTTTCTCAGAGTCCATCGTCTCTCCTGGTTCGTCTCCCCCTCCGACTTACTCCCCTTTATTCTTCCCCTCCTGCTATCTTCTTCTTTTTTTTCCTTAACATATGTTGCATTATTTGTTTCAGAAGTACAGATCTGTGATTCAACAGTCTTGCACAATTCACAGCGCTCACCATAGCACATACCCTCCCCAATGTCTATCACCCAGCCACTCCATCCCTCCCACCCCCCACCACTCCGGCAACCCTCAGTTTGTTTCCTGAGATTAAGAATTCCTCATATCAGTGAGGTCATATGATACACGTCTTTCTCTGATTGACTTATTTCACTCAGCATAACACCCTCCAGTTCCATCCACGTCATTGCAAATGGCAAGATCTCATTCCTTTTTATGGCTGCATAATATTCCACACAATACTGTTTTTAAACCCATTTTGGTTTCCACTGGATTGTGGTGATAATAATACAAAGTGTATTTATAGGTCTTAACTCATCATATTTTATGTATTAATTATGTTTACTTTTTGTAGACTAGTCATACCTCCATAAAGCTGGAAAATATTGAAAACAAAACACAATATACATAACCTAGCAATTCAGATGCCAACATATGTAGATCCCATTCCCATTGCCGTGGCTCCATACCATTCCATTACCCGGCTATAATGCAACTCCCTCTTGCCAATTACCTGCAGGTGGGCTTCTAGGTGCTGTCTTACATATATTGGACCAAAAAACCCCTCAGAAGTAGGGTACTTCTACTCATTCATTTGTTGCAGATCCAAGATTAATTACCAAGCTAGTGTATACTTTTGCTGAATGAGTTTCTTGTGTCTCAATTTCTCCATCAACTCACATATGCACGTAGTTTTACATTGCAACATGCTTGAAATCAGGATGCATCTTGTAATCTATAGCAACTTACATCCTTCCCTAAACCATCAGTAAACAGCTGCATTTGTCAATATGAAGATCTCCTGGAGAGACATAAATATACATATGCTCATGGAGAACTAAAAGACCTTGATGGACCCAGGAGTCCTATCGCCCTCCTCAGGGGACTAGAGGCAAACACATCTACTCCACAGGCAGACATGTTGATCACCAGGCAGTGAGACGCTGTGCAGATGGATGAAAAAAGTCGGGACTCCTGGGAGGTAAAGAGGGAAGAGAATCCAGGGGCTGAGCCAGGATTGCAGTGTGCTGCCTGGTGGGAAGCCTACCTCCAATCTCTCTTGGCCTTGGGCTTCTTTCTTTGGTTTGATTGATTTGGGCACAGTCATCTCTTGGGTAGGCTGTCATGCCGCCAAGTCAACCGACCCCTTCTTCTTGGGTTTGATTTGCATTTTAAGGCTAACACAGTTGATCACCTGGTTCCAAAGAAAAATTACCAGGCCGCGAGGTCCTCAGAGATAATATTCAAAACATCAGCCCACATTCCAACTCTAAGTCAAGATCCAAAAGGTATGTTGTAGAACCAGCTTCTTGTTAAAAAATTAAATAGGGCAGAGTAGGAACTAGTGTGCTTTGGCAGAGTGCAACTGAATGTTTCTTAGAGAAGTGATGGTTTCGGTTGTTGTGCTTAAATGGTGCCGCTGGGCAACACTGACAGAGGTTTCTCACTGAGGGTTGTGCTTGTCACACCACTGTCGAGCTGCCCTTCTCTGTCCCACTCTGATGTTCCAGGCTGTTTCTGGTTCATGGCTGCCCCTGCCTTTTCCAGGCTAGCTGCCCCCTAGGCTGAGGGGTGGGTCCCCCGCCCCAGGGGTGCTGGTTGCACTGAGTCATTGTGGGGCACAGGAACTCGCTGGTTCCTCCTTTTCTTATACCTTTCAAAGTTGTCCTCTTATTCTCTTCGCAGAGCTTGGTGAGAAAAGCTGCAGGGTACTTGAGGATTGCTACTGATTAAAACAAAATCCCTTTCCCACCTTTTTATACTGCTTAGCTCATTTTTTTCCCCAAACTTTTGCCCTAATGGTTCTTAAACCTCTCAGGAGTAAGACTCCTTTCAATCCCTATCGAAAAATGCAAAACCCAGAAAATACTGCCCCAAATTACACGTAGTTGGAGATTCTTTGAAGCTGGGTCAAGCTGCACATCTACTGAAGCCCTGCAGATCCAAGATTAAGAATGTCAGACTATTACATTAACAATGCATTAGATATGTGATATGGTCAGAGGGTAATACATTTAAAAAAATAGGCATGCTCTGGGGGCACCACTTTCCTGTTGTGCTCACTCTGAATACCAGTGCTTTACCTGTAATTGTCAGGTTGAATTCTGCCTGATGCAGCACAATACAAAAGTAAGTTCTTGAACTGGAGGTATTAAGATGACATTGAAAGAAGAATCCTTGGCATTTCCTGAACTCACAACGCAGAATAACTTCGCCAAACACTGAATTTAATCATGCTTTTATATAAAGGCAATGATGGCGGTGACGCATGGCTTGTATTTGGTACTAACTTTGATCTCTTCTTATTAAAGAATTGATGGAGCAGGTGTAGATGTGGTGAATGGAAATGTCCCTAACTTCATCCAATCTAGCTTCTCTTATTCTTTGACTATTTTGTTTCTGTGTCATTTAATGATCCTAATTTGCACCAAAAAAGGTGTTTCATTATATCAGAGACTCTGGTACTAATTTTGTGGTATCATGAATGGTACTATCTGCATTGGACCCAAGTCGGATAAAGCATAGCATTTTCATTAGCTCCATGCACTATAATTAGTTCAAGTCAGGAATATAAGTTTCCTTTTCTCCTTCAGTGAGCTTCTGAAGCCACCTGATGCCCCTTTTCCAAGAACTGTTCTTTTACCTGGCCTGTATTTGACATTTTCGCAGCATGTTTTGACCTCTAGATTGTGTGGATGTAATGGTTAATTTTATGTGTCAGCTTCACTGAACTCTAGATAAACATTAGACGGGTGTGTGTTTTGGGGGTGAGGTTAACATCTGAACTGGGGAACTGAGTAACGAAGACCACCCTCTGCAGTGTGAGGGTCTCATCCAATCCCATGGGGGCCCCAATGGCATGAAAAGGCAAATGAAGGGTGAATCTTCTTTCTCTGCCTGACTGCCTAAACAGGGACATAAGTCTTCTTTTGTCCTTGGACTGGGATTTGCTCCATTGGTTCCCCTGGTTCTCAGGACTTCAGGCTTGACTGGAACTGCCCCAACAGCCCCCCTGAGTGTCCAGCTTGTGGACTGGTAGATCGGAAAATTTCTCAGCCTGCATGACCACATGAGCCCGTCCCTCAGGATACATCTCTTTCTGTACGTCTGTATGTTTTACTGGTTCTGTTTCTCCACAAAACCCTAATACAACACTTTTGATATTCCTAGAACATTAGATAACCATGCTAACAAACATGTTGTTGTACACAGTGGATACATCAGCATTCTGATAAAAATATAAACAAGAGAATAAAAGCTTTCACACTGGTTTACCTTCTGTTCCTTGAAGTCTCTTTGTTGTGATCATTAAAATTATGGGACTCTCAGGAAGGGGGAGGCAGACCATCAGAGATGGTGACACATATCTAGTGCATCACAAGAGGATGGGAGGACAGTAACAGGTGAACCAGAGCAGGAGTTTTGCAGAGACTGGAGAACAATGCAGAAGGCAGAACAAGTGCCATCAACCTCAGCCTGAAAGTGGGAGTCACTACCCTAAGAAGAAAGCATGCTGGGGTGAAGACATGCTCCTGGCATGCATGTGTCCACCCCCACATCAGCCCTCTTCATTCTCACAAGGTGGGGAAGAGATGATGAGGTTGGATGTCAGTCCTGGGAGATGGTGCCCTACCACACATGTGTGCAGCAAGCTCTCCTCAGCTGCCTGGTGTCAGGCATCCCAGTCCACTGTTCTTAAAAAGAACAGAAACCCAAGGAAACTATGATTCACAAAGGTGAGAAAATGATCCAGATATTTGAGGAAAACTACTGTATCAAAAATGAAGGACCAAGATGAGCCAATAGAAGTACGAGTCTAGAGGAAAAAAAAGAAGCTAATTTAAGGAACAGAAAAGAATTTTAAAAAAAGAAGGAAAATAAGACAGAGATAATGCAATAAATATTTCATGCATAAAATGATTACTGTGAAAATAAGCAAGGAAGTGTTTTGAAAAATTAAAAAGACAATTGCTAAAATTACAAACATTCCAAAGCAGGGTTTCCAACCATTCTTATACTTCCAGAAATAAAGAAGGAAATATCTCAAAAAGTACCAAAAACAAGAAGAAAGATGATGGATAGCATGAGTGAAATTTTAAGCACATAAAGGATCAATTAAAGAGTTTATGAATGTGAGAACAAAAAAAAAAATAAGAGGGCTTGAATTATCGAAGAAATAAGAGAAGCCACGTTTACCATGGCTGCAGACAGGCAGCTCAGTATCTAAGACAGAGTATCTAAGTTGGAATCATGTATCAAGAATTCCAAAAAAGATGAATGCTAACAGACTCCTACCCAGGCTACCCTCATAAAAATTTAAAAGACTGAGTATGAAAAGAAAAGCCCAAGATCTACCAGAAAGAAAGAACAAGTCGGCTTCAAGTCAGAATTAGATTTTCCTCGGACTTTCCATTAGCAACCTTAGGAAGAAGAAAAAACGTGCAGAAGTGTCCACAAAAATCTAGGCGGGGGAAAGGGGGGAGAAGAAACAATTTTGAACTTAAAATTCTATACCCAACCAAAACACCATTCAAGTGGGTGGAGAAACAAGTATTTTTTCAGAAATACAATGACTTGGGAAGTTTATCTATCCCATACTACCTTTGAAAAATTTGTTTACAGATACTCAGATAGGAAACAGGACCCAAGAAAGAGTGATATGATAGACTAAATTGGCGTTGAGAGTCCATTGGCAAGGATGAGCATTTTAAAGGAATCCCAGGTGGATGGTTTCGTAGAAAATCTAATCTCTAAGAGTGGGGGAGGGAAAACGTTTTAGAACAAAACAAATTCTCTGTGAAAAATAGTGTAGCTTAGAAAGTAGAATCTAATTATTTATAATTATTATAAAATCATAAGTAATAATAGCTGCTTTGTACATATGTTGGGCCAGATGGAGAGCCCAGAATTCTACCCTTCTCAGTGAGCACTTGGAGTGATCCTAAGACAGGAGGTCCATGGAGCACAGTTTTACAAATACCTCTTATGAGTCATATTCTACCCAAAGCTTACCAAAATTATAAGAAGAGCTTTGACTATCTAGTACCAAAGAAAGCTTGCTTCTAATTGTAAGAAGTACAAGTGAGATGCCATACTTGAAACTAGTAATACCTAGAGGTGTAATGAGTGTAAACCACACGATGGGGTAATCCCCATTCAAAATCCCATTCAAAGATCTCTATTGCTGTATGGTTTTTGGGGAAAAGGCACATACCAATCCTTTCCGAAGTCACCTATCTCCTGTTCCTACATAGCCCCTTGTTGAATTTCCTGGGTACATTCTTCCCTTGTCATCATAGCTCATAGATTTTAATTATAAGCATGCAATTCTGGAGAGTAATCATCATCTTTAGATTCTAAATCTTCAAGTTTTCCACTCTTTAGAGAGTTACATGAAATTCCATGTACAAAATTATTTTTAATACGAACAAGGTCCATGTTGCCAAATTCAAAAATTATTTGCCCTGTAGGTAGCACTTAGCACACGGCTGACACCCCTTCTTGGGTTCCTGTTTATGAGGTTTCATGACATTTTGCCTCACCTCCTAGTGCTGGTGTTTGCACCCTGAGCCTCACCAAGACTCAGCCCCCGACCGTCTTTTCTCTTCACGCTATCTTTTCTCTATATGCAGTTTTACCAATGCTCATGTCTTCATTGTTCATTCACCAGTTTCAAAATTATCTCCCCAGCTCCTATCTGCACTCTGTGCTCCATGGTTCTGTACCTGCCGCCTTGCATCAACTTCACTTGACATCCCAAAGACTTCTCAATCCAACGTATCCAATGTTGAGTGCATTCTTCCCTCCACAGAGAGATCCCAAGATGCCATCTGTTTTGAATGTCTCTATGTCCCCTATCTCTTGAAATGATGCGCCTTCTGTCTTGTTGCCCAGGCCTGGCAACTTGGGGTCATCCTCAATTTTGTTCTCTTTCTTATCCCTCCTGTGTGACCCGGTCAATCACCTCTGAAATGCCCCTCAGGTCTTTGCCCTCCTCGCCTCTCTTCTCCTGCCATAGCCCCACCTCCACAATCCAGCTGGATTCCCACAGGCACATGGAAGGGGCTATTGTGGATCTACTGTAGGTCACCTGCCAATCCATCCTCTGTCGGTATGGCACCAGTTATCCTTTAGAAACCCAATTCTGGTCAGTGTTCCTCACTCTACTTTCTTTCATTGCTTTTTCAGGACACTTGAGTTTATTTCTAGAAACTTGTCACAGCCTAGAACCCTCAGGAGCTAGCTCCTCTTTCCTTCTCCAGGACGATTCTCTGCCCTTTTCTTCATCCCCCTCTGCATTTGAGGTGTGAAGCATGATGCACTCTTCCCCTTGTGGTTTCACTTTGGGAAATGCTGCTGTTTTCCTGGCTTCATTTCATCCTTTTATTCTTACTCATTTTCTTTCTTTTAATTCGTTTGACCTCAGTTCCAATGTCATGTATTCAGAGGAGCTGAATGGTAGGTTTGTCTGTCATGACATCTTGTCTTTCCTCTTCACCTTAGTAATCAGATTTCCAATTACATATTTATTTGGTTAGTTGTTTTAGCTCAGCCCTTTCTTAAATAAGTTATAAAATTTAACTGGCTGAAGTTTTACCTCCATGAGGGTAGGGCTGATATAATGTATTTATCAATGGATACCTGGAAAAAAGCATGGCAAATGCCAACATGGGATTCTGGATCAGTTTGCTGCATGAGTTTCATAAATTCTTTCATCAGCCCTAAAAGCTCAGTGTTACTCCCATGTCAAATTAACCTGAGGCTCGGCAGCAATCAGCAGTCCACCAGATTAACTGACAGCTTGTTGTTTAAGCCATGGCACAGACCTGTAACGTAGCCCGTTTGTCCCTGATTGTTCAGAAATCTCACTGTATATTATGCAAAAAGACATTGGTACATTTCTTCAAATGGGAAAAAAGAAAAAAAGACATAGAACAGGTCTAATCCCATGGTCTACTTGGAGGAAGTTCCCAGAGTCTCATTTCTCCATCTGAGGTCCCCCTTTTCAAGCTCATTTCACAGAGCATGGTCTCCAGCCTCCATTACACCCTCTTGCTGGTGTCCCCCTCTCCCTAGGGAAGCAGGATGGGAAGAGCATAACACTCGCCAGGCCTGTCCCTTGGGAAATATCTTTGCTTTCTGTCAACTTTCATGTCTTCTTTTGGTAAGCGTGGCCTTCCAGTTGGACCTGAAGTGTGGATTCTTTTTTTTTTTTAATTTTATTTATTTATTTGACAGAGAGAGACACAGCGAGAGAGGGAACACAAGCAGGGGGGGTGGGAAAGGGAGAAGCAGGCTTCCCACCGAGCAGGGAGCCCGATGTGGGGCTCGATCCCGGGACCCTGGGACCATGACCTGAGCTGAAGGCAGACGCTTAACGACTGAGCCACCCAGGCGCCCTGAAGGGTGGATTCTATACATTCACAGACATCATATTCCCAGCAGACACCTAGTAGGGACTCAGAAACCATAGGCTCCCTTGCCTGATACAATCTATATCATTTCAGCCCTGTCTCACAAGTTTGCCACAAATAAATGTGTATTTATATGGATTTATGCATCAAGCATAAATATTAAGAAATACCATGTATTGGTATTTTTAAAAACTGTATAAATAATTATTGACGAGACTTAAACCATACACTGTCACAAACCCTTACAGTCTCGTTGCAATAAGCTGAGTTTTTTAAAGATTTGGAATAAACAGAGAATATCCTGAAATGCTAGAATTGGAGAGGCAAGTGTAGCTTTTCTGTCCCTTGGACAGTAAGTTTCTTAGTAAAAACCTTGAGGTTTTTCCTTAATGGACATATGAAAATACTTTTTAATTACTATATGAAATGATTTCTTGAATTCCTGAGGAATTTGAGAAACAAGACAGAGGATCATAGGGGAAGGGAGGGAAAAATGAAAAAAGACAAAGCCGGAGAGGGGTACAAACCATAAGACACTCTTAATCTCAGGAAACAAACTGAGGGTTGCTGGAGTGGTGGGGGGTGGGAGGGATGGGGTGGCTGGTGATGGACACTGGGGAGGGTATGTGCTATGGTGAGTGCTGTGAATCGTGTAAGACTGATGAATCACAGACCTGTACCCCTAAACAAGTAATACATTATATGTTAATAAAAAATGAATAAAAAAGGAAAATGGTTTCTTGAATATCACTTTTTTCTTAAGGAGTATTAGAACTTTTCTCTTAATTCTATTTTCTTTCTCACACAACTATCTTTAACATATAGCAAAAATATGTAAATATATTTAAATATAAATTTAATATGGCATATTTGGCTTCTGTTGTCTGCTAAGAACATATTACAGTGCATGAAAATTCTTCCTTACATACAATATGCTCCTCTATAGAATGCAGTTGCAATGTGAATGAGGTTAGAATAATTACTTATGATTTTATAATCAAAACATAAACTTGATGTCCTTGTTAAATTTTAAATTTGAAACCACTCTGGTAAAACTCTATATTTTCTGGTTGTACTCTTTGAGTAAGTGAATATATCCGTACGATATTGATGTGGATCTTGGTTTCATAGTCAAACAGAAATATTTAACTGAGAATCAATCTAACCACCCTCTCTGGGAATGAAAACCGTCAAAATTGGTCAAGCTCACTGATACTCTCTTTAAAGCTCATTGATGCTATAAAAACTTCCATAATCTTCTGTTCACTTATTTCATCTCTAAGAATTTTGATAATCTCTGCATCACTCACCCTCCTGCCTGAAGAACACCCTCGTTTACAATTGTCATTTTTAAAACAGGCTTTATGAAAGTGAACTTTGTTACTAAAATAAAGGCATTACATTTAAAAATTTTTAGACCACACCCTTCACTTGAAGCTGGACACAATTTCTAATTTTTTGTACTACTGCTTAATTGTATAATCATCCTCCTAGAGAGTGCAATCTCCTTGGATCTGTCATCAAATGATGCAGAATGAAGGGTTAAATGCATTCTGATTTGTTATTGTTATTATTATTATTTATTCAGAGCGTTTTTGCGTCTGATTAGTGATGGTTCCTGAGAGTATTTTGACATGACATGCTGTCAAGAAAGGGAAGAGCAGCTGCTCTGGGGATGTGTTATAGGCTCACTGAGGCAATTTGGAAGAGTAAGGACTGTCAAAAGCAATCAGACCAACGCCCGAGTCTCTATTAACTGTGAGGGAAGACATTTGGCGGACCCGAGTGAGAGCTCGGAGCCTGCCCTTGCAAGTGACAGCCAAGGGGATCCAGTCACCGCCCACTAACCTTTCTGACCCTGAAGAGGCCTGGAAGACTTTGCCCAACTAGAAAGATCCCAAGATCTGCATTTCCCACTGAGCGGCATTCATTCATGCAGAACCCAGAGCCCCATTGGCTCAACACCTTTTAAGGGAATTGTCAAGTCTGAGAACACAGAAGACCAAAAAGACATTCTTAAACTACCACTTGCTTTATAAATCTCTGTAAACAAAGTTCTTAATCTTGAACATGCTTTGCTTCTTTGGGTGGAACATTCCTGCACGTCCAAACCATCACGATACAGCCAGGATCTGAGCTTTGTGTTCTCCGACAGATGTGAATGATCAATCGTGAAGGTTAAGAGGACAACCGTCTGGAAAACAGCCCTGCATTTCGGAACACACAGCAGCGGGCAGGTTGCCACCTGGTCAGATGTACTTGGATGTGAGGAACGAAGCAGCAGTGATGTCTGGTGCTCTGCTGTCCTCCGCACTCCCTCCCCACTTACGGAGCCTCTCAAGCTAGCTGGGAGGGAGGTCACATTGCATAAGCTTATGGATGAGCACAACTGGCTTTCGAACATAAGATGAAATTTATGCAGCCCTACAACTACAGCAGGGAATAATCATAACATCACTTTGAAGAGCATTAAAAGTCTTTAAAAGAACTCCTTTGAAAAAATAAAATTGTATTTCTCACTTGCTAATACAATTCCAACACACAATTTGCTTCATCATAAACATGAGCTACATTACACCAAGGGGTTCCTATTTGCTGTAATTCACATATCATTTATAATTTACTCTAGATAGGGATCTTCATGTAAAATTTAAATGCTTCATTTTTAGCTAAAGAACATAAAACCATTTATTGCTATTTTACATTTACCCCTTTTCCAAAAATATATGACACATTTTCCTCATGGTGCAGTGTTTCGCATAGGAATACAAGGTTTAGTTAGCAATGGTAAACCAGAAAATGGATTAATAAATTATTTGGAAGGGTCAAGAAAATCCATCTCATCATCACTCATCTGCTCTAACTGCTATTCCTCAAGACACAGCACCCTCCACGGAGAGAGCTGGGGATGCTGGCTCCCCCTAGATTTCGATCAGAAGCAGGACCACACGTCCCCAACATCACCTGCCCCTTCCAGGGAGACACTGGCTTGGGAGCTCCTTCACTCAGCAGGTTGAGTCTCCCCATGTGATAAAGCCCAAACATTGACAATATTGAAATAGTTTGTTGTTAACTTTGGGATGCACATTAAAAAATTGGGGAGTGGGGAGCCTGTGTGGCTCAGTCAGTTAAGCGTCTGCCTTCAGCTCAGGTCATGATCCCAGGGTCCCGGGATTGAGCCCTGCATCCACATTGGACTCTCTGCTCAGCGGGGAGCCTACTATTCCCCCTGCCTGTGTGCATGCTCTCTCTGTCAAATAAATAAATAAAATCTTAAAAAAATTGGGGGGGGGGGCGCTGAACCAAGACACTAACACGTAATAGCCAGTTACTACATCAAGTACAGAGGCATGGCACTTTGTATGTCAGCAATAAGGGAAAAGTCATAGCTTGAAACACTTTCTATTTCTTTCCACACTGCTGTGTGTCTCATTTTATAATAAAAATTCATGCTGACAAGCAGCATAATATTTTAGTAAAACAACTTTAGACCTATATTCCAATGCTCCCCTTCTTTTTTTGCTAAGTTTTTAAAAAATTCTAACGACTCCTGACTTCTGGAACTTCAAGCATTTTCTTCTCTAGTTCACATATCAAGTGAAATAAAATTAAAGGAGCTCACTATTAAAACAAGATCATTCTCTTCATTAAAAAGTCATACATTTTTCCCAGTAAGAATAATGATCTTTTTATCAAAATTTTAAGTTTTGTTTTGAATCTATGAAGCATTTAGTGAAATGTCTCTTTAAATATGCTATAAAAAACTTTTTGATATACAAATGTAGTGATCCAAAGGGGTATGTGCACCCCAATGCTTATAGCAGCAATGTCCACAATAGCCAAACTATGGAAAGAGCCAAGATGTCCACCAACAGATGAATGGATAAAGAAGATGTGGTATATGTATGGAATATTATGCAGCCATCAAAAAACCCTGAAATCTTGCCATTTGCAATGTTGTGGATGGAACTAGAGGGTATTATGCTAAGCAAAATAAGTCAATCAGAGAAAGACAAGTATCATATGATCTCACTGATATGAGGAATTCTTAATCTCAGGAAACAAACTGAGGGTTGCTGGAGTGGTGGGGGGTGGGAGGGATGGGGTGGCTGGGTGATAGACATTGGGGAGAGTATGTTCTATGGTGAATGCTGTAAATTGTGTAAGACTGATGAATCACAGACCTGTATCTCTGAAACAAATAATACATTATATGTTAAAAAAAAAAAAGAAGATAGTAGGAAGGGAAAAATGAAAGGGGAGAAATTGGAGGGGGAGACGAACCATGAGAGACTATGGACTCTGAGAAACAAACTGAGGGTTCTAGAGGGGAGGGGGGTGGGGGGATGGGTTAGCCTGGTGATGGGTATTGAGGAGGGCACGTTCTGCATGGAGCACTGGGTGTTATATGCAAACAATGAATCATGGAACACTGCATCAAAAATTAATGATGTAATGTATGGTGATTAACATAAAATAATATAATAAAATTTTAAAAAACTTCTTGATGATCAAAGGTTGAAAGCTATTGTTTTATTATACCTTCAGCTTTTTCAAAGTGCATTCAAAATCATAAACCCCATAGGGTGGAAAAGAGAGAAACACTGGATTGTTGGAACAAAGAGAATGAACTTTCTTGTAAAAAAGGAGAAATTCCCATGCACAGACTTGCCCCTGATAAATAAATATGTTATCATCTGAAAGACAACCTCATCATACTGGGGGATGCTCTACAGCCCCAGTCATAATATCAGAGCTGCTGTGAGAGAAAAAATTGTTTATATAGTAGACGTGCAATTAAAAGTAAAACTTCTCTGTAATCAAAGGAGCTTTTTATTTAAGAAAAAAGGAGATAAAATCATTCAAAACTAATATCCCATTCTAAAACAGTAGGATGTCACTGTGATTCTAAGGAAGCTTTTTAGGGTAATGTAAAATGGACAGTTTCTCAAATGCAACAGGACAGGAGCCAATTATATAATTAGTCTTTGTTCATTATACATGTGTGGTATAATCAGATTTAGGGATAATATCAAACTATGAAACTGTAGGTCTTGTCACATTAAATTGATGAGAAAAATTATTGCTTAAAAAGACCTTATGACATATTAATAAATGGGTATAGTCTGTAAGGAATATTAACAAAACCTGTCTGAATGAGATTATAAATCTCCAGTGAATTTTTAAATTACTCATGCCTCCAGGACACAGAAACACAAACTACTGGATTGTAGCCATGTCAGATTTGCAGCTACAAGCCTTTAAAAAAATAGCAAGATAAAAGGCAATGCTTAATTAAATGTGTCCACAGATAAATCCCAGGTTAGGTTAGTTCTGTCTGTGTAACGGAAGTGTGCCCACGGACATTTCAAAATGGCATTGGCTCAATCTCAAAACATAAGGAAGGCCCAAGTGTGCCCTCAAAGAGTAAATAAACTCTAGGACAAATACATCTAGTATTTATTTAATATCTTATTAGACATATTTCTTGTAGGAAGAACAAACTTACATGGATGATGTATAGTTAGGTTAGAAACTCTTCTCAGGCACTTTGTTGGTCCTTCAAACACCAATCACAGGGAATGTATTTATAACAAATACTAGATATTCAGTTTGCTTGCACATGCTTTAGGTTTATTAACTCAGTTTGTCTTTACAAATTATGAAGCTCAAGTCTGTAGAGATTAAGGTCCTTGGACCAAGGCATGTATCTTCTTGTGCCATGAGTCTGAACCCAGGCAGGAAATGGGCTCTAACTCAGTTTTTCAAGTGTAAGCATAGTGATGTTTACAGCCTCTCACAGTTTCTGAGAAAACTAGCTCCACTGAACAGTAAGGCAATTTGAGTAAACATAAGCAAAACAATGAGAACTTCAGTAAATCATCAAAGAATGTGAGAGGTAACTTAGCACCTACTTATTTTAAATATTCCACTATATCATTTTCCTTGACTCTGCTGAAAAATAGAAGCCTAGATTCATGTGTATGAATGAGATTTGTGAGAAAATATGCAGTTCTTCTCAGTTTCTGTCACGTAAGGGTGATGTTAAGAGGAAGTGTGATCGGTGAATATGTAGAAGAGGGAAGTTGACAGCTGTGTAAAGTGGTATTTCCAGGAACTTCTACTGATGCGCAAGAATCCATTCTTACTAGGGAAGGCGATGAAGCTTTTCTTTTCATGGTTCTCGTTTTGGTGGCAGATCAGGTACTCTCAGTGACCATGGATGGTGTTTTGTGGACATGGTTGGTGAGGAACAGTGGTGCTGACCTAGCTCCTGTTCTAGGAGAAAGCTTTGCATTCCCCTGGGCAGAAGCTGGGCTGCATCGTTTGTCCTTCCACAGAATGCTCTTGGCATTAAATCCAACCTGCTGACCAGACTATTGACCACTGACTTGAAAAACCTTGGAAGCCTCATGATCTAGAGTTCAAAGACATAATTGGCAACTCAGATTTTCTCTCAGATAGATGTGTTGAATGTACGAAAAAAGATACTGTTGAGGATAGCATGTGCTGTGATGAGCACAGCGTGTTATACTTAACTAATGAATCATTGAACACTACATCAAAAACTAATTATGTACTATACAGTGGCTAACTGAACATTAAAAAAAAAAAAAAAAGATACCAGCAAGATTCCTCTCATTCATTCAATCATTCACTCTACCTTTGTGCTATTTGGAAGAAGCCTTCATGTGCTTCTTCCAGAATGTGCAGCAGATTAGAGGCATTCCAGTGTAACTACTTGTCTTAGAATTGATGGGCAGGGCTCTGAATGTCCATCCAGAGCTCCCATTTCCATTTTAACCCTTGTTTTTCATCACGATGTTGCTGGAAGAAGTAAAGACAGGATCCTTTCGCTTAAACAAGTTTTTGCTTTTGATGACCCAGACGACCAGATTTTTCCAACCTCAATTCCAAGTTTAAGCATAGCACTACCAAATTGGTATCACTAAGCATACAGCTACCAATACTAGTAAACGTATTAGCATACATATTTTCCACATAACTATATTTCTTTGAATATTAGTTATTTTTTTATTTCTATTTTTCTTGGATACCTACTGTGCTGTATTTTGTTATGTCTAATCAGTGTTATTATATGTGCATTATGATTAATGATGTAATAGCCAAAGTTGAAGCAATTAGAAATATTTAAAGTCACTAATTAGTTTTATTATTTAAAAAAACTGCTAATATTTTTGTTCAGGAAATGTCAGAGGCAAGAATTGGTGTGAAGGAGTTGAGTATGGTGGTATAGAGGTGAGAGTGTTTGAGAAGAGCAAGAGGAAAGAATTAGTTCATGCTTCAAAAACTTGTCTAGCACTAATCAGTTTCAAACTGGATAGAAGTTACCTCCTTGGTTCAATAAACATTTAAAGTGCTCTTCATCATATTATTTTGAACTTCTTACTGAATTTGACTCTACCCTCATTCCATCTCATGTGACTTCCTCATTTTAAGTAGTTGTTCATAGACCAGATGTTTAGCCTTGGAACATCATCAGGGTCCCACACCCAAGGGTAAGGAAGTAGGAGTAAATTATCTAGATGCATTATTATGACTAAGAAAAACCAAATTCAGTTATTTAGATCTTAGTCCACTCCACTATAAACATAGTCTCTAAATACTCCAACTACCTAAATCAATGTTTTTTTCTTAATGAAGAAATCTCTATACATTTCTAAATATTACTGTTGTTTACATAGTTTTGGCAATTGCTTTCCCTTGTGCTGAGAAGTTGTGGGGTAACATGTCCGTATATTATGACCCTCGGATTCCCTGCACTTTAGCCTTAAGATTTTTGAGTAATGTAGTGAGGGACCTACATACCTAATCAAGACTAAATTTCTTAGGTCTAAGAAATTAATTAACCATAAATCATTGCCCATAATATTCTACAACCAAAGCAAGTAAATGTGCATTTACTTGTACGTCTGTTTATTGTCTGTCTTTCCTCATTAGAATTTAAAGCCCAAGATGGAGACTTTGTTACTTAATTCACTAAAATGTAGAACAGTGCCTGGCACATAGTAGCTGCTAATAAATATTTTTGGGAATAAACACACGATGATTAGAGGTATGGATGGACAGAGGATGGGTAGAGGACAGATGTGTAGATAAAGTGTGGTGGGTGGATGAGTAGATGGATGGATGGATGGATGGATGGATGGATGGATGGATGGATGGATGGTTGGATGGATAGATGGATGGATGGATGGATGGGAGGGTAGATGAATGAATAGCATAGCCTGCATCACTTCCTTCTGACTTTGGTTTGATGGATTACATTGACTGCCTTTGAAGACTGTTTTGATGAGAAAGTCACTTAACAGGCAAAAATAGATATGATTCTTCTAACACTGAACTCTGCTTAATTTAGGAAGAATGATCCATCTATATATTGATCCTAAAATGATTTTATTTTTCAAACCCCTAATGCCTTCATGATTTTATTTTCCAAATATCTTCCTGGAAGTCACCCTAATTCAGATTTCTTCATAATGCTTACTTGAAAATCACTGCCTAATCACATTAGTGCTTGCCTCAACTTTGTAACATCATGGCAAGTTGTCTTATGAAATGTCCTTGGACAACTGGACCCCGAAAATAACTATGTCCACAGCCATTGCAAAAAAACTTTGACTTTTAACATTTGGGCTATGATACAAGATGCATTCAAATTACTCTCTTTAGTAAGTGATGCTTTATTTCTCTAGAATAAAGTATTATGTGTTGGGAAAAAGTAAGAGAAGAAGTTAAAGAGAGAAAGTGAAAAAGCAAGTCTGGGATGTTAAACTCAAATTGAATCTATATATTTTATTAAAATCATGACGGCTTTTCTGTGATTTTCTGAGAAAAGTATATTAAATTTTTCCATTATATTTGTTGTTTTATCAATTTGTCCCTATGGTTCTTTTTTTTAAGTTTTTGTTTTAAGTCCAGTTAGGTAACATACAGTGTCACATTAGTTTCAGGTGTACAATATAGTGATTCAACACTTCCATATATCACCCTGTGCTCATCACAGCAAGTGCTCTCCTTCATCCCCATCACCTATTTCCTTCATTTCCCCACCCAGGTCCCCTCTGGTGACCCTCAGTTTGTTCTCTATAGTTAAGAGTCTAATTCTTGATTTGCTTCTCTCTCTCCTTTTCCCCCTTGGCTTGTTTGTTTTGTTTCTTAAATTGCACATATAAATGAAATCATATGGTATTTGTCTTTTGCTGACTGACTTATTTCGCACAGCATCATATTCTCTGGCTCTATCCATGTCATTGCAGATGGCAAGATTTCATTCTTTTATATGGCTGAGTAATATTCCATTGTGTGTGTGTGTGTATATATATATATATATACACACACCCCATCTTCTTTATCCATTCATCAGTCAATGGACACTTGGGCTGCTTCCATAATTTAGCTATTGTAAATAATGTTGATGTAAACATAATGGTGCATGTATCCCTTTGAATTAGTATTTTTGTATTCTTTGGGTAAATACCTAGTAGTGGAATTCCTGGATCATAGGGTAGTTCTATTTTTAGCTTCTTGAGGGACCTCCATACTGTTTTCCACAGTGGCTGCACCAACTTGCATTCCCACCAACAGTGCAGGAGAGTTCCCCTTTCTCCACCTCCTTGCCAACACCTGTTGTTTCTTGTGTTGTTGATTTTAGCCATCCTGACAGGTTTGAAGTGATACCTCACTGTGGTTTTGATTTGCATTTCACTGATGATCAGTGATGCTGAGGCAAGGGAAATGGCAAAAATAAACTATTGGACTTCATCAAAATAAAGACCTTCTGCACAATGAAGGAAACAATCAACAAAACTAAAAAGCAGCCTTTGGAATGGAAGAAGATCTATGCAAATGGCATCTGGTAAAGGGTTAGTATCCAAAATATATAAAGAACATAAAATTCAATACCCCAAAAATGAATAATCCAATTAAAAAAATGGGCAGGAATCATGAATAGATAATTTTCCAAAGAAGACATCCGGATGGCCGATAGACACATGAAAAGATGTTCAACATCACTCATCATCAGGGAAATATCACCATAGTTCTTTTAGTTTGATGTGTATATTTATATGTGTATACTTTCAGGAGTTTTATATTTACCTGGTGAATTATGCCTTTTGTCAATAAATAATTACTTTATCTTAACCTAATATTTTCTTTTGCCACAATGTGTGTTATCACTGATGTAATATAACCATATCTTCTTTTGTTGGTCAGTTTTCCTTATAAATATTTTAAACTTCAAACTCCTCTGCTAATATATTTTAAATATTTTGAGGAAGAATGATATATATATATAGTTGCTGTATTAGTCAGGATTTTCAAGATAAATGAGACAATACGATATAAATATATCTATTTTAGAGAGTGGAACTTGATAATGGCATTAAGCACCAAGTCATTGGTAATATCTACATTATAAAGAATCAGGTGACATAATTATGTAGGTTGGTGGCAAGCCCAAACTGCAAGGTGGAATTTAGGCTGGAGATCTAGGGCTAAAGTTCCAGTTCAAAGGCAGTCTGCTGGAGAATTCCCTCTTACTCAGGGGAGGGTCAGCCTTTTGGTTCTACTCGGGCCTTTAACTGATTGCATGAGACCCACCCACACTACAGAGGGCAATCTGCTTTACTCTGCAGATGGCACTGTTAATTTTATCCAGAAAATATCCCTTGCAGAAACACCCAAAATAATGTTTGACCAAATCTCTCAGCACCCCATGGACTGTCAAGGTAACACAAAATTAGCCATCACAATTGTTTTTGTCCATTCTAAGAATTTCTGTCTTTTAAGAAATGATATTAATTTTTTACATTATGATTAATGGTATATTTATGATCCACATAGTTCAATTCTGTGATCTTATGACTACTATTTTTTATTTATTTTCTCTTCTCTTTCTGTTTTCTCTTTTCTTGCCTTCCTTAGTATTCTTCAGTTTCCTTAACTTATCATTTTCCCTCTATAGTTTTAGCACAATTGTTTTCCTTTGTGGTTGCCTGCAATGGATTTTCTTATCTACACTTTTCAAAAGTATCTTTTGGCATTTATCCTTACATATTGACATGCATACTTGTCTAAAAATGGCTAAAGTTAAATCATATAGATATCATTTTCTTGAATCATGACAAGATATTTAGATTACTTTCCTATCAATCATTTTAATCTCATGTTACATGTTATTTTACTCAGATATTTTAATGCCATTTCACTATAAGGACATCAAATTATTCATTGCTATTATTATTGAATTTCAGAGCCAATGCTTATTCAGAATTATTAACGTAGTTACTAGTTTATTTGTTCTCTTTTGCTTCTTGGTTGTGTATTAGAGCCTCTTACTATATTCATCACATCTTTTGTCTCTGGAGGTTTTTTTTTTTTTGAATCTCTGTGCTACATTTTTAGCCAGGGGTCAGTAGTTTTTGTTGTCATTGTTGTTTTGTTTTGTTTTGTTTTGTTTGTAAAGGGCCAAATAATAAATGTTTTAGGATTCTTAGGCCACAAAAATCTAACACACTTTTTCTTTGTTCCTTCTTTCTTTTCTGGTAAATCCCAATGGTAAAATGAGGTTTCAGTGCCGGTCAAAGCCAAATGAAGGTATGTGGCAGATGATAATAGATTTAAAACCTTAGCACAAATTGATGGATGATTTTCTTTAAAAAGAAATAAAATCAGTGGTTTTAGATATTATTGAAAACAAATAACCAGGAGTTATGGAATTACACACTCATGAAAATGAGGGATTTCAGTATAGTTTAAACCAGCTTCAGTTCAACCAACTTTTTTCCTTATGACCTGGTTTCAACATAAATTTTGTTGATAACTGTATCCTTTCTACTCTCAACTTTCTATGGCCAAGAATAGATCCTCAGGCCCAAAGTTCCTCCTTTAATCACATGACGTGTGCCAACTATCCTATAGGTCTCTCAGCCCTACTTGGGCTTATGTGTGTGGTCAGCCTTACTTGAGCCTATATATACATATGTATTGGAAAAACTCATCCAGTGCCTCCATAGTTTTTTATGGTAATAATCCCACTTGCTAGAAATTCATCTTAGAAAGGAGAACTTGATAATGACATTAAGCTCCAAGTCATTAGGGTGCCTTTAGTTGTATTGTTTTGTAATTTGTTGAATATTGTTGTGTTTGCCTTAGGTTCATTCTCTGTAGCCTACTCTAATTATTAATAGTTAAGAAAAGCTTTGGCCATCATAGGAAATGTTGAATAGGATGTGCATTCAGACAGAAAACTCAAAACCAATCAGCAGATCATGATGATATTTGTTTATTTGTTGGTTAATTGTGTCTTTCAAAAAATTTATTGAGCATCTACTACATACCAGGTACTGTTCTAGGCACTGAGGATAAGTTGGTGAACAGATCAGGCAAGTTTCTTGCTCTCAGGGAATTTTGGGTTTTGTTTGTTTGTTTGTTTAGCATTGAATCTACAATAATCACACATCTTGAGCAAGAAGTTACCATACGGTTTTTTTTCTAAGTACTTTATTTTTCTCAGGAAATAAGAAAATGGGGACAGAGTAAAGTGGATACTTTTATTCATTTCAAGCATAGATTAAGTATACTTTCTCAAATGTACACTTGATTAACTGGTATTTGATCCACACATGAATTCATAAGATGTTCTTAATACTATCTAAAAGTTGAATAAAAACAAAGATATAATTGCATAAAAAGGCAGCCACAATGCTTTTGGAATAAATGAATAATACCTACTCTAGAAAAGTTCATTTGTAAGAGGAGTACCTACTTATTATTTTCTAGGAGAAGGAAAGTCTTTTGTGAGGGCAGCTGATAAAATTTCCTTCCTTGTGAGTTTTCCAAACTTGTCCAATCCCTTTTAAAGTCTAGTTTAAAGTTATGAGCGAATTTTCAATTTTATAGATAAATAGTACCAAGCAAATATATTTGCATCAGAGTGCATATTTTTGATAGCTTTGACAAAAAAAAAAAACTCTACATTTGAACTAGATAAAACAGTTCCCTTTTATTTAGGCTTTCAATGTGATTTTCTTCATATGTAAAGCTGTGGACCCTCCTCACCAGGTTCAAATTACTCTCTCCATTAGTTGTGATGGATGCACATCTGTCCCTCCTCATCACCTGATTCCAAATAAGTTATAGGATGTTTCTGGCAAAAGGAATCTGTGATTTATAAACAAAGCACAGCCTGCTACCCTTGAAGTAAGCTATCAAAAATCATGATATTTGCAACTCTGGTAAGAGCTTTTTAACTCAATCAGTCAGTTGGTTTTAGCTACACATTTAAAAACACAAACAGAATTTTTTGCAGATGGAACAACATCTTTGTTATTAAAGATGCCCTGGTCACTCCACTGTGTAGAGAGGACAGAGAAGCCTGAGTATATACCTGATGCCCACCCATGTCCCCACTGAGCCTCTACTCCTGGTGCTTGCGTGTGTGTTCACCACTGTCCAACATTTTACAACTCTTGGCCCACATACTTTGTCTCCGTAACTCTCTTGCTCAGGAAGTGTATGCATGCTCATTGCCTCCATCACCAATTGAGTAAGACCTCTAATCCTGACCATCTGCCCATACCTGAGTTTTGATATTTTGTTGTCAATCTGGTATTTGTGTAAGAATGTCCCACTCTCAAGGCTCACAAATTCAAGTCCTGCACAGCATTTTCTTAACCAAGCTAGAGACCATTTCTCCTACTTTTGGCACAAACATGATCACAGTTCCCCACTGGGGACCTTTCTTTCTTCCCTCCCTTTTCCCCCTTCTTTCTTTCCTTCTTTCTTTCAACTCTTATGTTAACCTGCCATCTCTGTGTATAATCTGTATCATGTTAATTCAACCCCTGGATCTCCACATCTCTCCCAATGAGGAGAACATGGGCTCCTTTATTCCAGGGACTTAGCCTTCTGTTTGTTTCAGGACCCAACATACTGTAAGATAGAAAGTAAGTGCTCAGTAACTGCTTTTTGAGTGGACTAATGAACCCATACAGAGGGAAACACATGTATGTAATCACACAACTTCGTTCACTCTTCCTTTATAATATTTTTTGACTTTGTTCCTTGCTCTTCTTTGGGCACACCTCTCTAAAACAACTTTTGTTTGGATGACTACAAGTAATGTCGTGTGCCTCCTTCCTGACAAAATCAACACCTGGCAGCCTATTGATAAAATCCTGTTCTGTACTTTATTTTATAATCAATGATGGCTATTAGTGTCTGGAGATCTCAGAGCACTAGGCACTCTAGAGTCGTTTGTCGTATTACAACTACAGCTTCTAAACTTTCAGTGCTTTACCCACACATTCATAAGCAGTGTACTTTAATTAAGACATTCAATGGGGCCAAGAGGAGGAAGAGAGCAACAGTTTCATCTTCATTTCTCTTTTAGTCATGAAGGAAGGCTTAAATCCATTTCTTTTTGAAGAAATTCTCCCAGGAAAGCACGCAGCTTGCCTGAGCTCCTCTCTCCTTCAAGAATCCTAGAAAGTTGCCCTCCTGAAAGACAGATGGAATTGGAATTGACTTTTAATACTTCCAGCAAACAAGCGTGGAATATTCTGTCTTACACTGGGATTGTGGTAAAGCCACATAGGGAGTACTGGCCAAGAACCCAGGTTTGTGAAGCTCCAGTGGACATCTATAAAGGATCCACCGAAAACATATTACAGGTAATCATGCATAATGGTTGAGGCATGCTGAGCACCTAAATGGATCAATTTATCTTCAAAGATCTTTACCAATATGAACTAATTCTTACAGTATCGGCCCCATGATGAAACATCAGTCACCTCTCCATTTTGTTTCAGGGAGGAATGAATCAATATAAGAAGTAATATTTTCACAAAGAGAGAGGGAGAAAAGAGATTTTGAGAACAATTTAAAATGGAAAATCTAAATAGAGGTGGCTTAAAGACGTTAACTCATTGTTGCCAGTTCCTTTGGGATTTACCAATGAGAAGCAAAGCTGGTTTCCTTTCCTATCTGATAAAATTCAGTTTTGATCTCAGCTCAAGATGCAAAGCAGTAAAGCTTCGTCCAGAAGCAACCAAGTAGACAATCACCTAGAACAGAAGAGCAGTGATTGTGTCAAAGGATAAATGACATCTCTCCCTTAGAAGCCAGGTACTCTGCCTGAGGATCCTGGCAAGGCCTGGAGCAGACGAGTGCAAGACTTTCACACCTAGAAATATGTGCTGAGGGAGGGCCTGTGAAAGCAGAGGCCAAATGCGAGCAAACAGGAATTCTTTGTTGCTTTTTTTTCAAGGTAGAAATAATATATGTTTTTGACTTTCAGTTTTATTGAGCTACAATTGACATACATCACTGTATAAGTTCAGGATGTACATCATGGTGACTTACATTTAGTGTGAAATTATTAGAACAGTAAGTTTAGTGAACATCCATCACCTCACAGAGTTGAAAGAAAGAGAGAGAGAGAGGCAGGGAAGGAAGGAAAAGAAAAAAAAATGGGTATTTCCTTGTGATGAGAATTTTTAGGATTGCTCAGAGCCTTACCACTGGCACTGATGGTATACATGGGGACTTTGAAGAGATACCCTGCTGCTCCTGACATCACCCAGCAGAGGAAGGCACAGCTGAGACCCCTCTGCAGTGAGGGGACATCACACACGGTTAAGTACTTACATCCTTTCTAAAGCTGGGAGCCCTGATGTTTCCCCTGAACTCCACGGCAGGCATCAGGGCAAGGCCAGCACCAGCTCCAGACCCCTGCCTCTGATTCACAAATGGATTCAGCATGAACCCAGAGAAGCAATCAGCTCAGGGCTTCAACTGCACAAACAAAAACATCAGACTTAAGTAGAATCCTTAAGAATCCAAGGGTTAATGAGGGAACAGTCATTTCTCTCTCGACCTAGAGGACAATATAAACAAATCACCTGATATTGGTAACAAAGTTCCTATCCATCACAACTGCACAGACTCACAGGTCAAGAGTCAGAAAATAATGACCCAGGAAAACTTGTAATGACACAGCACAGTTGAAAGGCGCTGGCCAAGGTGCTTTCGCGTCAATGAGATGTGGTTGACCTAGAGCAGCTACTGGCTTAGAGTGGCATGCCGGCAACATGGAACAGAGAAGCTTTTAATTGCTGGCAAGATAAACCCTGGTTCTGTGCTCAGAGACTGCTTACGATAATGCAGAATGAGGATTGTACTGCTCCACGCATCAGAAACATGCATTTAAGCATTCATTTCTCTAGAAGACATTTTTTCAAAAACTTTTGTGTGAAGATTGGATGGTGGATTTGTTGTTGGTTTGCTGCATAATATTGGCACGTTGCCTTCCCTTACAAATGTCTCCATCCATGTGTTAAGCATGGCGACCAGTCCAGCTTGCCCACACTCACAACTTAAGGGTAAAATACTAAGAAATTAAAAGTGAATCCTAACACAACTTCTAACATTTGACACACTCAGGCTTCACAATTTTTTTGAAACTTTAATATCAACCATGTCTAGAAGATGGCTATTTTGATTCTGAAAAATGTGAGATGTTGTGTATAAAACACAGAATAAGAACTTGTCTCATGCCTTATTTGGTTTTCTCTTCTAGGAGGGTCAACATAAAGGAAAAAGAAAAAAACAGAAAGATTCATTTAGGGAGAAAGATGAATGGAATTTTTTTTCCTTTGCAGCTACTGTCCCTTTCATCTGCATGAAAGAAAACAAAATGCATATGGATCTCGCTCCTGCTCTCCTTCTTTCTTTCTTTTCCAATGTTAACTAATCATCAACCAACCAGGAGGGAGTTGTCAAGGGTCTGGAATGGCTGGACCCCACCAGACAGGATGGTGTTTTGCCTTTTGTGTGCACTGAATTAAGCTGGAGGAGGAGTAAAAAGTTTCCTTGGATTCTGAGTGTAGTGAGCATTGGTTTTAGAGGATTTGTATGACACTTTCTAGTGGAATAGACTGTTCAGTTGGCTATCAAGATGTGTGTTCTTGACTCTGTCTCAGAGCAAGTCAGCCTACCCAGGTATTTGCATATCTAAAATGAGATTCATTTTTAAAATGTATGTTAATGAAATAACATCATTAGCATGCAATTTTACATTCTGATTGATGCTATTCAGGGGCCTACAAGTAGGCAAAGGACAAGCACTGTTTACATCCTATTCAAGAAAAGAGCATTCAATATTCAATCTGACCATCTACAGCTACCTAACTTTGGGGAGTAGCGTTGGAATAACCATGTTTAATGAGATTTATTAGTTAAGTATATGCAATTAGATCTACTTTGTATCCAGTGAACTAATATTATATATTTCAACATTTTTATTACTAAATACACTATTACAAAAATACCTTAAAATAATACTAAGTTCACATCTATACAGAGTTTCCATTCTGTTGAGTCACTGCAATTAGATCAGTAATTGGATTAAGATCATTGCTCCCACTGGAAAGAGATTGTACATTTGAATAAATCATCCACTTCTTACATGCCTCTAGGAAGTATCTGATCCCCTTTACTGTCTGGCTGTTCTCTGTGCAAGCCATGAAGACATTTATGAACATGGTAAATTGTGCTGAGTAATCGAATTGCATGTAATCAGAAAAGAAATGATTAAGAAAATAAGGCTTGAGGGAGGGTAAGGAAATGAGCTGGGTGAGGGTGTGATACAGACACATGGGCTGGGGGCAAGGTAAAAGCCAAAAATGTAACGAACTTAATGATGGGGTTGAGGCTGGCCTATCTTTTTAGTTCAGGATTGTTTATGTGAAACCTATTAACAGACTCTCACAGCAGTGAATCTGGCTTGGAAACAGAGGCTCATTACCCGGGTGGCAGGTTTGCTTGAGTCCGTCATCTTGTCAATGTCTGCCTCTGGATTTGAGAATGCTGAATGAGAGAAGCAGTTGATGTTGGAAAGATTTCATTTCCCCACAGAGGTTGGGAAAAATGAAGGAGATGAAGCCAGTTCAGCGAATGCTCGCACTGAGATTGAGATCAGAAGCTCTCCTTCATGCACAGAGCCCATGCCTCTCTTGCTGATCTCCAGGGCTGTCTTTGCATCCCTCAAAATAACTCTGTAATTTGTCTCTGGCTTCTCCTAGAGACTGAGGGGGTGGCTCTCAAGACACAGTCTAAATATAGAATCTCCCATCTCAGAGAGGATGAAAAGAAATGCAAAGAGTAGGTATCCCCGTTTATTTGCAAAACAGAGCCTCCTTCTTCCTCAGACAAAGCTCTGAATCATTTCAGGAGAATAGCTCGGAGTACATAAGATGTGCTTAAATGCAGTAATAGACAGATCACAGAAATGGAAGGGAAAATGGAAATACCTCCCAGGACTGGCAGAAAGTCAGTTTTTTCTTGACTCTGTGGATCAACTGGATTACTGAATGATGTTCAGAACAACATTTAAAACAAAAAGTTCAGGAAAAATCGACAAGTTCTTTGCTCTCCTTGGGAATTAGGGATACGGCAGGAGAATTTTGCTGACTATCCCTAACATAAATTATGTGAAAGCCATATAGCTACAGCTTCTCATGCACCAAGACTTTAAAAGAATTCCCTAGTGTTTTTCATTGTTTCATTTCCCCTGTGTTTACCCCAAGTTGGCATCAATGAATTAGTAAAACAGTTTGCAAATTTTGCATCTGTTAATGATGTCTAAGTCCTAGGGCTGGAATATGTGAAATTAGCAGAATCTTAAATTTTAAGATATTCCAGAGAGAAGGAAAGAGAGGAGACAGGGAGGGAGAAAGGAAGAGAGGAAGGCCACGGCATGATTATTGAAGCAATATTCAATTATATATAAGGAATCTCAAGTTATATACAAGCCCAGAATAGGAATCTATATTGAAATGTAGCAATTTTAAACTAGTTACAATGGGGTAAAGTGAGAGAACATTCCTCAGAATGGGACCCATTATGGAGACAGGGTCATTAACAGGGGTGACTGAGTGAAAACGGGTCCTGTACGGTTGGTGTCCTGATCAAAAGGGAAATGTGGGTACAGACACACACGCAGGAGAATGCCACGTGAAGATGAAGTCAGAGTTTGGGGTGATGCCTCTACAAGGATTGTCAAGGTTGCCAGCAAAGCTCCAGAAGCAGGAGAGGGGCACGGACAGACTCCCCCTCAGAGCCGCAGGAGGATCCAGCCCTGTCCACACCTTGAGCTGGGACTTCTGACCTCTGAACCATGAGACGGTAATTTCTGTTAAGTCACCCCTTGTGTGGGGCTTTGTTCTGGCCGTCCTAGCAAACTAATATGAGGTTATTGAGGAGTTGATGGACTGTTAATGTAAAAGCTTAGAAGCATGCCAGGAGCAAGGCAACAAAGCTCAATGAAAGTGAGTGATGATTATTGTTATTATTGGTGCAATGACCCAGGTCATTTTAAGTTTTAATGAAATATGTTCTATATCTCTTTCCTCTAAATAATGTAGCTACCCTGAGTCAACTGACTTCTCAGGTGGCTCCTTACCAACTGGTCTAATGGACAATCGGGCACAACTGGCCAGTGGATTCGGGAGGGAGAGATACGCAGAGCTACTTGGGGAGACATTCACCATCCACCTGATTCCATGTTCCTTGAGGATGGATGCTGCCTTCCGGTCCCCAGGCCACAGGCTTCTCTGTCACCTGGCGCATCATGGAGGGCGCCACACGGACTGCTCCTCCTGCACCAGGGCAAATGTTGGCACACAAACTTGCACACCACTGAAATAAAGTCAATGTGCTTTTCTTCTTTTCTGGACAGTAAGACCAGATGGGGAGACAACCCGGAGCAGAGAAGAAAGGCGGCCTCTGTAACCCTGTCTGCACCAGGGCTATGCAGTTCCAGGCTTAAACAGAGCATCCAGCCCACTATTTTATGCCTGCAACTGCACTGCATGAGTGAAAAGGCTTATTTCTAGACTTGCCCAGGAACCGAGAGTGTTAGAAAGACTGTTCCATGCACCGTGCTCCCAGTGGCGTGCCCCTCTTGGCGTTGAAGCCTGGAATATTCTGTGGTTTCCCGCTTCCATGGAGAGGGCACAGCCACTTCATGGGCATAAGCCACTGTTTCCAAGTCACTTCCTCATACTCAGCTGTGGATAGCTTACATGCCAAATATTTGACTCAAAATCTTGGGCTGAATTGTTTTGTCTTCAGGATTCCTGCTTCTCACCTGTCCCAAATGTTAACTTGCCGCTGAACTCTGCGGCCAGCAGCTGACACGTGGCTCATGTCTTCCTTGGGAGTGCATGCAAGCTAAGTGTCCGCTCCACCAGACAGGAATTCTGCATGGCAAGGCGTTTCTGGCTCTCCACCCTTCCATGTCCCCACCCAAACAAATGTAAGGACATTCCTGAAGAGGGCTGGGACAGTGGCTCTGTGGGCGCCAGCCTTCCTGCAGGATCATCTGTGGGGTGCAAAGAAGTGTCTCATTTCCCAAATGCTTGAACACTTTGTTTAAAGCGTTCCCGAGTCGTCATCTTCTTTAAATGTGTTTTTGGGCAAAATGCAGTCTAAACATTCCTTAGGTGGTTTAATTTAGATGTCCAAATAACCTACTGGCTTTCGTGGAATTTCTTCTTGATATAATGGCAGCATGTGAGTGACCTCTTCTTTGTTTACATTATTGCTAGAAACTCGAAATACACAGTTATTGCGACAAGTCATACAGCATCTTCTCAAATGCCTTATATTGTATGACATAGAAAGCTGTTACTTTTGCATATTTTAGACAATAAGTCACCATTTAACTTTTTGATATTGATATCAATATTAATTAAGATATATATATATACATACATATATATGTATTTGATATATTAGTAGTATATAGTATATATAGTGGTAGTATATATTTGATATACTATCAAATAGAGTTCTAAGCAATGTGGAAAATAAGCTTTGCTCTTAAACGAAAGAGAACGTTCCAATGGCATCCAGGTAATTCCAGGTCATCATTGGTCAAGTTGATTTCTCAAACATGCAAATGTTCTTCAGGCTTTCATGGCACATATCAAACATGCATTGAGTGTCACTTTATGCCAGGCTTTTAAAGATAAAAAAGTGAATAAAATACCTTTTGCCCTTCTGGAGTTCAAAAATATAGAAAATATAGCCCATCTAATGACTATTTAATGAATGGTTATGAAATGAGTTTAAGACAAATTACAGAGATGCAGATGAGGGTTTTCAGGAACATTCGTATTTAGTGTATAAGGGAAGTTATGTGATAAGGTTGGTACCTAGCAAAACAAGGGTGTGCAAATTGATGAAAGACTTCATGAATTTTACCTATTAAATAGTTGAATTGATACTATGTTTCATTCAGTAGCTCTCCTAAATATGTAAATTTTACTTATAATTGTAAGTGAATATTTAATATATGATCATGCTGTAATAGAAATATTTGTAAAATACTAAAAGAGCAGAAAAAAGATAAATAATTTTCCTTGCAGGTGAAGAGAAAGACTTTAGAAAAGTTGGCTTTTGAGCAGTGTCTTAAAGAACGAGGATATTGTAAAATGTAACGTTCAGGACCCTGGTAGAAGGGCATTCTGGGAAAACGAAGGATAGTGGTCAGGCGTAGAATGGTAAATAGAAGTGATATGTTCAAAAAAAGATGAGCGGGGAGCCTGGTTCGACTCTTGATTTTGGCTCAGATCATGATCTCAGGGTCATGGGATCAAGCCTCGTGTTGGGGTCTCCGCTTAGTGCAGAGTCTTCTTCTCCCTCCACTTTGCTCCTGCCCCCTGCTCAGCTCTCTCTTCTGCTCTCTCTCTCTCTAAAATAAATAAGTAAAATCTTAGAAAAAAGAAAAATGAGCATTCTCATATGGATGATGATAGTGCGGGTGAGTTTCTAACATCCTTCTACCTCTGGCAGGTAAATATTTCTCTTTTCTGCTCTCTCCATCTACCTACCTACCAACCTGTCTATCTATCCATCTATCCATGCATCCATCTACCTGTCTATCTATCTATCTATCTATCTATCTATCTATCTATCTATCTATCTATCTATCTGTAGCTAATTAGGGAAGAAGATTGAATCATACATTAAGGGTTAGTGGCGTGGAGCATGTTAACAACACGTTTGGTCAGGTTCACCAAGAACTTGCTGGGCCTGACTGTTGGGCTCTATGAATACAAGACAAACCCAACATCATGTTGCCCATAAGCACAGGTTTCTAGTGATGATGTAGGAGGAAGAGACTGTGGCTTGACTGATACATATGGACTTCATTTATTCATGGAAAGTAAAGAAAAGGAAGAAGAAGAAGAAGAAGAAGAACGAGGAGGAGGAGGAGGAGGAGGAGGAGGAGGAGGAATAAAGTACAGTCACTCCCTGCCCCCTTCTCTTCAGTCATTGTATTAGGTTGGGATTCAGCTGACTGACCACAAGGTCTCAGATCAAGAATAAAAATAATGGTAAGATTTAATAAGATATTGGCAGGTGGTTTCAGTGACTTATTAGAGACTGCATCACATCTACCATATTACGGTATACCCCATGTACAAGGCAGGGCCATAATTCTGCTTGGAATTTTAGAGGCTGGGACAGTTCAATCTGACAATTGGGAACAGAGCTCTGGGAGCGACCACAGACATGCTTGTTGTCTGCAGAAGTGAGAGTCTTACTTTTCACTCCAGACTTTTACATCTCTGTCTGGTAATTTTTGGGTTCTATTTTGGTTGTCTTCTCTCTCTTTTAGTACTATTTTTTGGTAAGTCTGGTAATTTTTTATTAAGGAATGGGCATCTTGTATGAAAAGAAATGGTAGAGGCTCTGGAGAATTATCTCTCTCTGGAAGAGAGGCACCCTCTTTTCTGGCATAAAGCAGAATAAGGGCCCTGCATCTAAATCCAGTGATGGGCTTCTCTGACCTGAGACCAGGTTCAGTTTTTATATGACTAGTACACCCCATTCTAAGCGATGTCCGTGGAGGTCCACGAGAATCACAGCATGTCAGAGCCACTCTGCTTCATGGATTGGAGCACCAATAGATTGCCAAAAGATCTGTTCACCTATACAGACGCTTCATGTGCAGACCTTTCGCTTCTATGCTGTGCAAAAGTAGGCAAATACCTTGAAAAAGATCCTAGTGTGTTCTGATGACCTTAGTGTGTCTAAACTCTAGTTTTATTTTTGTTGTTTTTCTTTACTTACTCCCAACTCCTTTGAGATGTCTAAAAGCCCTGCTTTTGGATTTCTTCTTGGTTTTGCTTGACTTCTTGGCCTCTAGGTCTGAGCCATTTAAAAGCCAGCAAAGCTGAAGAACAAATGACTTATCTCTATAAGCTTACTTTCTCTCTCTTCCTCTCCCTCCCTCCCAACCTCCGTCTCTCTCTCTCTCTTTCCCTCCCTGTCTCTCTCCCTCTCTCCTCCCATTCTCTCTCTCCCTCTTTCCCTCTCTCTCTCTCTCTGTCTTTGGAATCTTGACTTCCTAAGTCTCAAGTCCTGGCTGCTTTGGAAATCTCTTATGCCTTCAAATTTTATTTATATGTTTTTATTTATATTATTTATTTTTTTTTACTTAATTTGGGTTTTGTCCAGCTTTTCTAGCTTTTTATTGGGAGTCCAGCTATGCTGGCATAGCCCAAAGTGGAATCTCCCTTCAATGTAATTGAGCAGAACCCAGGACAAGTAGCTGCTGAGGCCTGGAGGCAGAAAAATGGAGCACATTCCTGGCTTACCCTTCCCTAAAATCCTTTGGATGTTTGTGGACAAAGGGTCAAGAACTGTTTTTACTGGTTCATGATTCCTAAAAGCCTCTCCAAAGTTGTATAATCTCGTAAGGACTCCGGTTGCCAGGGAACTGGTAGCTATGTTGGAATATTATATCATAAATGATATGAAGGGCATATTTTAAAACATTTCTAAAGGTCAGTAATTTTAGAATCAGTTCAACTTCTTTCAAGAAACTCAAGTAATGTATTGGCGACTTTAATTACTTTTGTGCAGGTGCACTGTGCCCAAAGTGTTCTAAGTGGTGGACACTTTCACCCTGTGGCTGTACCATCTTTTCTCCATGTAAGGCTGTTGTGGCACACACTCACAAGTCCCATCAAGTTCAATCTTGTATGGAATTTCTAAATGTTAGTTCAATTGAGAGATTAGACTTGCTCCTTTTGAGCTGCAATATTTCAAATGAAGGTAAATTGGAGACGTTCCTCTCTAATGCTGGTTTAAGTTTTGGTAGGTTTGGTTTACAGAGGTGATGTAACCCAAGGGATGGAAAGTCAGATGACTGAAGGCAGGAAGGGTGAGCACATGCTGCTTTCACCACAAGAGTCTATGACCACGACAGTCTGTGCTGAGACACAAGCTGTGTGAGGTTGTCCTTCCCTGTTGGTTGAGTTTCTTTATTCTGACTCTGTATGTGCCTCTGTCGGGTGGCATGTCCATGAACATTCCTGCAGGGTGCTGTGTGGACCAGGTAGGGTCACCGCTAAAAGGTATCTCCTTTACAGACCATCAATATTCAGTCTCTCTCTCCCTCTCCTTAGAACAACTGAGCTTCCTCTCCTCAGACAAGGATGCCAAAGCTGTCCTTCCATGACAGGCAGGCCTTGTTGGACACATTGCTGTTTTTTATGTATGAAAGGCAGTGACACTTTTACATATAAAATATATATAAAGCTTATAAAATGCACCATGCGTTGCAGAGTGACCTCTGACCTTGTTGATCTTGCTTGCTTCCCTTCTTTATGGGCAGGCTTCCAGCATGTTTAATGACTGAAGGTGAATGAATACGGCTGCCTTTCAGCCGTGGACTTGCAGAAGCTTTCTGCAGTTTTCCCTCAATTTATACCTTTTTACAGGTGACATTTATTTTTAAAAGTAACAGTTAGTTTTAATGGTTTAAGCATATGGCATCTATACTCTATTTTATTTCCTTGAAACGAGTTTCGCAGTGTTTTCAATTTTGAATTTTTTAGAGGATGCATGGGTTAATAATCTTTTTGAATCATTTAGTACTCCATAACCCGGTCCTGTCTTACAGTAGTATATTCTAATAGTACCTTGGTTTAATAATAAATGAACTTTGTTAATCTAATCCTGGGTAATTCAGGAAACAGAATGTCCTCCTCTTAATGTCTTTTTCTGATATTGATGGAGATTTATATTGATAAAATTGCTTCCATGGAAGATGAAGATCTCCCGATGGCTGCTTTCAATCTTGGAAGGGACCATGGAAGCGTGTGAGCTTCCTTTGGGTGGATGGAGCAGGTACTCTATTCTCAAGGGTAGAGAATCAGGTTATGTTCACATAGAGGCTTCTCACTGAGAGAACTCCAGGCAAACAGGGCAGGGATTAGAGAGCTGACATGCAGGGAAATCGGGGCAGAGAGCTTGGGTTTGTTTAGCTATTTTATTCAATCAGTCAGTTGATAAATATTTACTGAATGCCCATTAGATATCATAGATTTTACTGGGTAGGGAGGATCAAGCAATGCAAGGCACCTAGAAATCTTTGCCATTCTCAGAGTTTACATTTGGTGGATATAGTCAGAAATTACGTATAAAGAGATCGACAGACTGTATAGTATGTTAGGTGGAGGTGAGTGTTATAGGGGAGAAGCAGAAGGATGGAGGCTGCTGCTGGACAGGGGGGCCGGTTTTAAATAAGGGGGAAGACAAGGACTCAAAAGAAGAAATAACAATTGAGCAAAGTCTTGGAAGAAGTGAATCCAGGAAGAGGACATTCCAGATGAGCAGAGAGAAAAACAAGTCCAGCGTGTGGGAGCCAGGGAGGATGCTGGTTCAGTCTCAGATGATGTAAGGGTCTTGCAGCCATTCTAGGGACACTGAGAAGGCCCATGGGGTATTTTGGGTAGAGAACTGACATAATCTGAATATGCTGCTTAGACTATAGGGGACAGTGGCCTAACTAGGGGTGCTACACAATAATCGTGGCAAGATTTAGCGGTGGCTTGGACCAGAACAGGAATAGCAGCGATGGTGACAAGTGGTAGGGGTAGTTTCAAAGTTAAACGGATAGAATTTGCTTATGGATCAGGTGAGGATATGAGAACGAGAGGTTGAGGGTAAGTCCAGCATGTACTCTCGAGCAACTGAAAGGATGGAAGAGGGTCTGAGTACACTACAGGAGGTTTGAAGGGGACTTGAAAGGCAGTCATGGGTAAGGGATATACACTGAGTTCAGCACTTGCAGTGGGGGTCACTGACAGAAATCCTGCCATGAGGGGAGGACACCATCGACTACTCATAGATGACGCAGTGATACAGAAATCAAGAGAACAGGCCGCTATCATTTGGAAGCAAAGAACTAAGGACAGGATTCAACCCTAACTCCTTGTAGCAGGCAAGAAACTGTTTTTCCTTCTACACTTCTAGGTCCTTGGCTGGGGCTCCATGTAACAGACACATTAATACAAGAAAAGCATACACGTTTATTTAATGGAAGTGTTACGTGACATGGGAGACTTCTAAGGAAATGATGACCCAGAGAAGCAGTAGAGCCGAATGCATTTATACTGGGTTGGACAAAGAGTAGTAAACGAAGGCATGACAAGATAGGTTTGGGCTAGGACACTGAGTGGTGGAAAAGTAACTAAGAAGATTGTGTTAGTTTACCAAGGCTGGTTTGTCCAGAGCTCTCAGCTTTCTTCCTCCTGGGATAGGGAGGGCTCCCTTCACGTGGAACTTTTACCTCCTGCTTTCAGGAAGAAAAAAGAAAGTCAGAGTGTCCTTCTTGCACCTGCTCTTTTTTCAAGGGCCTTAGCTCAAAATATTATGCCGAATCAGTGTGTTTTGGGGGTTATCGTGTCCAAACCCCTTCATACTCTCCTGACACTGTTTGCTCAGGACCACAGCTTGCAAAGACACATACCTTCCCCTGGGTGTGGCCTATGAATTGTGAGCCACTGAGATCGGCCACCTTCTGAAGAGAGGGGTGACGGGGAAATATTGTTTAGTATGGTGACAGGACGCGGCTCCTTCCCTGTATGATGTGAAAGCCACTCTGCATAAGGACACTCCCAGAGCTGTGGCATTAGCTGCCAAGAATGGAACAGGGCCACAAACGCACTGAGACCTGGAATGAGTGCACAGTTTTGGGGCAGCCTGCATGAAGGATGTTTCCTATGGCATGCCCTCATGAGTGCACAGAAGAACATCGTTCTCAGGCTTTCATATGGACTTCTTGGGACAATGGGCTGACCTTGAGGAGAGGCCCTGGGGAGGCTAGCTGGTCCCCAAATTTCTCTTTCCCTTCCCTTCAAAGACTAGCTCACTGAGCAAAATTTTAGCATTATAGATTCACTCCTATTTAGGTCCAGAAGGGTTTATGGTTTGGAGGAAAGTTCTCATGAGAATGAACATTGCTTGGGGAGAAGAAAATCATTAAATGTTTCTCAACTAACACCCACAGTAGGAATTGATTTCCAACTTAAGTTTGAGGTGTATTTGGAATTGAGCAAAGGCTGTGTACTTTCAACAAGCTAGGATCAGCCATCAGGAACAGAGAAAACGGGCAGTTGATGGGGCAAGTAATAGGGCCCCACAGGCTTGCTTGAATGACTTTGTTTTGACTGCTGCCTTCCCCGTTGGAGGTGGGGAAGATCCTAGCACTGTTGGGCTCTCCAGCCTTGCCTTGTTGCCTTGTCTTTAAAGTTGACCCAAGGAAACGCCTTTAAAATGGAATCAATTCCCTCCTAGATTTTAAATGACACCAAGAGGAATAAAAGTTTTTTGTAACAGATAGAACTGGAAGGAGCGATGCTAAGAAAAGCAAAGGAAAATGATCAACCATTACACATCTGCAGCTGTGCTTACAGCAGTTCAACACTTGAAGCAAAATATTTCTATTACGGAACATGGAGCTCTCTTCATCTGTGTTCCCTAATATGCCCCTGGCTACCTATTAACATCTGGGGCCAATTAAAGCTGTTGATTTTGTTCTAAAATCCTCATGCAAAATCGAGTTTCTGATTATCTTGGAGTTTACCTCTCCCCAGTTCCTCACCACGATCCTTTGCTTCACTGAAACTCTTTGAGAAATTGTATTTTTCTCTAAATAGGTCAGAACAGGAATTTTCTTTGCATTTGGTTCCAATTTTTTTTTTTATAGCTGAATTTTGGTTTTTTATTTTTACCTGCCAGCTACTGTCACCGAGTCACTAAGAGTCCTGAGCACTTCCTGGAGTGGCAGACGGTCTACCAGTTGCCCTACCAGTAGGGGCCCCACCTGCCCCTCTCTGCTGAGTGGGCTGGATTGACCTACGCCTTCCTGTCTCAAAGGATCAGTGTTGCCTCCAGAGGACTCCACTGTGGGAGGAATTCCTGGGACATTGAGCTTTCCTTTTTTTTTAATGGATACTCAAAGAAGCTGAACGAGTGACTGAGGGAAACCAAACTCATCTCAAATGCATTTATTAATGAATGGTGTGCCATCCTACTGTAGCCTCAAGAGCATTGGAAGGGGAAATCTTGCGTCACAGCTGGTTGGCTGTATGACCAGAAACAACTCAAATAGCTCTTCTGAGCTTCACTTTCCCTTGGAAAGCACAAGTTTGACGGGAAGTCAGGTGATGTCCCATGAATTCCTGCTGCCGATGCTTTCATTGCCTTTGTGTGTGGAAGCCTCTCTGTCACCCAGGTCAACTGAGACCTGAGGGTTCTGTAGGGCAGAGAGTGACAACCACAAGAATGGGTGCTTTCCAGAAACCGACGGGTAACTGCAGCTCCCAATAACAAAGAGCGGGCAGTGTTGGCAGGTGCCCTCCCGAAGCACTTTGTCCACTGGAGGATGGCATCTCACCTTATTCACTGCATGGCATGAGCACATTGGGTCACGTGTCAGAGCCTCCACTTCCTTCTGTAAAATGGGAGCATTGCAGGAGAATTCAGTGGGGCATAGTGTGTGCACCACTCAGCACATGGGCTATGAGGAACTAAAAATGCACAGGGAGCTCCTTTATTTTTCCAATGTGAATTGTCAAGGGACATGATATTGCAGAAGGTCTGCTTAAAACAAGCTTTCCAGGCTAGTTGCTTTAGTCATTAATAGATCTAAACTAGAGGGAGTTTTTCTCATTATAACTTTCCTTTTTATTCAGTGTCTTTTCTGCAACAAACGTATTTTTAAAAAGTATTATTTTTAAAATGTAACTATTTTGGAAATTTCCTACTTGGAAGCAATTCTCTATTGCAAGTCAAAGGATTAAAGGGAAAAAAAAAAGGTTAGTCATAGCAGCAGCATACATTGTATACGATTTCTAGAATGATTTTTTTTTTTTCAGAAAGCAAGAAAAGTCTAAGCTAAGGGAAGAATTTAAATTTGAAGCATTCATTCGGCAGCCTTTATAAGGAGAGAGGATTGAACTGTGTCCAAATCAAGCATTAGATTTCCAGGGAAAGCAGATGAGAAATTAGAAAGTGTGCAGAAAATAGCAGAAATGTCTGTTAAAAAGGTTCTAACCTTTCACAATTGACAAGACTTGGTCAGATACCAGAACCAAGGGCCGGAGCTCTTAATTCAGGCATGAAGATTGGGAAGGAGGAGGCAGGAGGTTTGCAGAAAAAAAGTATGTCACTGCCAAGGGGCGTCTGAGCCTATAGGGAGTTATCTAAAATCTCGTTTAGGTAAAAGATTAGAAGTCAGAAATATATATATAATACATGAATCAGCAGAGCAGTTAGGGATCAGGTCCAGAGTTCCTTGGATGGCAGGTTCTCAGCCCAGCAGCATTATCTAAGACTTGGGCTCTGGGGACCTTTCATCTCTTCCAGTGACACAGGGAAGCCTAGGACCTCCGGCTAGAGTCTCCATCCCAAGCCTGGGCATGACAAGACCAAAAGAGATGAGAGTCCAGCTCCTCTGAGCCTGCTTCTTGACCAGGCCTCAACCTTGGCCCGCATCCTTGTCAGGACTGCACAGCTCCTTTTGAACAAAAACCCCTCCATCTGCTTGATCTGATCAGATTCATGATCCCCAACCCTGGAGGCCTGATCGCCCTGGTCTGCCTTCAACAAGAATCCCCTACCCCTTACGTCTCTTCTTGGTAATTTTCTGTCCACTGACGCCCCACTCTGCTTATGTGCTGTGCATTCCCAGCTGTGTTTGCTGGGTTCCAAGTGAGCCCTAGTCTGGGTGTTTTGCTCTGGCAGCCCAAACTGACGAAGACGACATCCCTCAGCCCAAACCTCAGTGACGATATAGTGTGAGGATTAAACCTTTGGGCTTCTATTGTTGGTGGTTTATTTGTTTTTATTGCAGCATGGCAAAGTCTAGGCTTTATCATTAGACCATAAAACACAGACTGTGGATCAGAATAGTCCTTCCTTGAAACCGTGAGCCCATCTAACTTTAGTTACATTTCACAAACATCTGTGTCTCTCTCGAGGTATTGTTCCATCATATCAGGACCAGAAAATTCTTTTAAAAAAATGTGACTTTGGGGGGGGGTGCCCGAGGGGCTCCATCGGTTAAGTGTCTGCCTTTGGCTAAAATCATGATCCCAGGGTCCGGGGTTTGAGTCCCGTGTAGGGCTCCCTGCTCAGCAGGAAGCCTGCTTCTCCCTCTGCCTCTGCTCCTGCCCCTGCCCCTCCCCCATCCCATGCTCATTCTCTCTCTCTCTAATAAATAAAATCTTTAAAAAAATGTGACTTTGGGGATGTCTTTTAAGAATTAGGACTTTCTCTTTACCTAGTATGACATCTATCATTTAATCAGCCCCATTCTGTTGAGTCAAGGCAAATCATTCCATGCTTTTTGTGCATGTCTGCCGCACTGCTGGTAATAAAACCTGTCCAGATCTTGATTCCGTTGTATCTCTGTGGTCTTTTGGGCTCATGTCACTGCTGTTAGCCCCCTGCTCTCCACACAAGCATTTAAGCTGCTCTGGCCCTCTACCACCCCATCCCCGGAGGGCATTTCCTTCTCCCAAAATAAGCCAAAGCCCCTTAACTGTCTCCTCCCACCTCCTGGTCCTTGGAGCAGTTATAAATTGGCAGTGGGCGTAAAGAGGTTCAGAACATGCCACCTCTAAATATGCGGAATTTGCGTGGTGATAGTTCATACTGAAGGCACTTGCAGATGCAGGAATGGCTCTCTGGACTTCCACTTTTTACCTAAACGCAGATCATCAAATTTCCCACAAGAAAGTGCCTCCTCTGAACCAGGCAGAGCAGGGCATGTTTATCCATGCCAAAATGGACCTGTGCAAACACACCTACTAAGATCACTCCAATCTTTCCTTGGTTCTCACCCTCAGGTATCTCCTTATCACTGTCCCACAATTTACTGCCCAAGCCCCTTGACTTGTCACATGCTCCCAATTTAACAGTTTTTATATAAAAAGTATATAAGCTTTTGGCCTAACGGCTTCTTCCATCTCCATGTTCCTTCTGCAGCCTCCCTGGTACACATAAAAATATTAAATAAATGTGTATGCTTTTCTCCCATTTATCTTTCTTGTGTCAGTTTAATTTTTAGGCCAGCCACAGAATCTGAGAGGGTAGAAGGAGGTTTTTTTCTCTCCAGCAGGTGTTAATAACTAATGTCATGTGAAACTCTTCCAGGGCCTACAATGCTCTAATTCAGGGGGGAGTTGTTTGTCATGACCTTCAAGAGGAATATTAATCTTGTAATTTTAAGAAACTACAGCCAGTTAGTAAGACAGAGACTTTTCTTTCCAAAGGGCTGGACATTCATGGCACACATGCCAGTCTCTGTAAGACAGTTCTGAGCCTGGGAGACATACTCTCAAGGAAGAAGAAAAAGACCCCATCTGTCATCTTCTGTGTAAAACAGGGCAGCTGCAGGTGGGACGTTTGAGCAGTCAAAAATATCTCCAAGATGAAAACAAACAAACAAGCATCAGGCTTCTAAATATAAACTCTAAGCATACTCCAAGGTGAATGAAAATCCATCAGATAGAAGCACACGGGTGAGAAGCTTGGACCTTCCCTTGGTTCTGCCATAGTGGAGACAATGTGGGAGAGACGGAGCTAGGAACTGTTCTGAGGGCATTACACTCTCCTTCATTAATTTTCCCAGCACTGACACAATCACTGCACTGCCACAGTTGTACGAGGTTACCACACTGATTAGGAAAAGCCAGGATTACGATACATGTATCTGATTAGTTTGAGGTTAGGTAATACATTCAGTTCCTTTGTGTTTAAAATAAGAAGCTTAGAGGGGCGCCTGGGTGGTGCAGTCTGTTGAGCATCCAACTCTTGGTTTGGGCTCAGTTTGTGATCTGGGTTGTGAGATCAAGCCCCACGTCAGGCTCCATGCTCAGCAGGAAGTCTGCTTTAGACCCCCTCTCCCTCTCCCTTTGCCCCCCCCCACTGCATGCACTCTCTCTCTCTAACACAAATAAATAAATCTTTTTTTTAAAAAAATAAGAAGCTTAGATTAAACCATCTCTATAGTTTCTTCAAGTTCAAAAGACACATGACTGCATGAGCTACGATCATAATTTTAAGGCAGTATTTACCAAGACTCATATGAATCATCACTCCCAAGCACTGTTAATACAATTGACGAAGCATTGCTTGGTCAAACAACTTAGAGCAACAATCCACACTCTTTCCTCCCTTTGAAAGATTTATGATACACATTAATGTATGAAGAACTCAGAAATCTTGCTGTCAGGAAAATGGTTTCACTTTGTTTTACCCCGCGTTTCCTAATTAACAATATGCCCTTTTTCTGAAGTCTTTATTAATTCTTTCAAATGAATGTTCCATAGCATATATTTTCCAGATTTGGGATTAAACTTTTATTTCGCATCTTAATGTGAAACAAGTGATTTAGATAAAGTTAAGAGATCCAAAAAATAAAGGTATTTAATCAGTTGTCCTTGGTTACAATAATCAAGTGCTAATGGGGTGTGTGGTCTTTAGACGTTAGTGGTCCACACTGAGAGAGTTTTCTTTTGGACCAGAAGTGCCAGTCTTGGTGGCTGCTGACAAAGACATATAATAACGTTTATTTACGATTACGCACTGTACCAGGGCCAAATATCCTATCTCAGAACTCTCAAACTCAGCCAGCATTTGATGACACACTTCCTGTTGTTTTGCACTTTCCACATAGTCTTTTAATAATTTATGTGTTGGTTTGACTATTCCATTGGATTGCAAGTTTCTTCCATAACTTGAGTTTTTCCTGCAATGTTTATCTGTGGACTATCACCATGAATAAAACATCAGTCATTGGGTAAGTTGACACAAGCAATTTAAGTAAATGGTACAGAAGCACACAACTGAGGAAACTCACTGGTCAGCTGTCCCAGTCACTCGAGGACCTGGTGACATTATTTCCCCTCACATTTAATGCCTCAAAGGACAGGCACAGAGTCTTCTACATCCTTACTGCAACTGATAATAAGGGTGGGGAATGGATGTGAGTCAAGTGAGTCAGCCAGCACATAAGAGAATTCCAGTAGCGTCCACATCATTCTTACTGTTCAGAATATCATCTCCATTTTATGATGAATGGGGAACCATCAAAATGGTCCAAACATGAAACACAAAGCTTCACACCCCACTGTTTGCTAGGGGTCTAAACTAAATTTTAGGATGAAAATATATACTGATTTTGTGCATCACACTTTGGAAGACATCTAAAACAGTGTGGATGCCTGGGTGGCTCAGTCAGTTAAGCGTCTGCCTTCAGCTCAGGTCATGATCTCAGGGTGCTGGGATCAAGCCCCGCATCGGGCTCCCTGCTCAGAGGGGAGCCTGCTTCTCCCTCTCCCACTCCCCCTGCTTGTGCTCCCTCTCTGACAAGTAAATAAAACAAACAAACAAATAAAAAATACAGAAATAAGTCTGAGGCATTGTCTTACCATTTCTTCCATTATGAATTAAGCCCTCCAAACTTTTAATTTGGAGTTCTCTTAAATCAAAATACATATTTGAACATATTTGTAATCATGTGTGTAAGACCTTCAAATTGTGGAGTGTTTGCCTTACTCTAGTGGAACAGACATGGAAGAATGAAAAATATATAATATATAATAAATGTATGCAAATCTATTTATGTAACATATCTACTTAACATGTTTTTCTACCTACCTATCATCTATATTCACCTTCCTTCCCTTCTCTTCCCTTCCTTTTCCTTCCTTCCTTCTGTCTATTATCTCAGAAAAATCTTTAAAAGACCAGAGTGCCTTTCCCATGATCTCCATTTTCAAGTGTTCAGGCTTGTACTGTTTTGTTTTATCTCCTCTAATTTTGGAATTTTGGGGAATGACACGGGGCATGTGTAATGATCCCAAAGAAAGAGTCACTATGGCAGGAGTCTGACTTATTTTTTCCATTCCACTCAAACTCAATAATGTATATAAGTAAAGGAAGATGAGTTCAAAATTATTTCAGTTCAAATTCAATAGTAAGATGATTTTACATAATAAGTATTCCTGGAATTTTATTTATTATGTCATTCAACAAATTATTTATTATTCATATGCATTAACAATGAAAGTAATATAATACAAATAACAAAAATAAAACAAACAATATTCATAAGCATATTCATTTATAGTAATATGAAATACTTTATATTGCTTGTTTATTATATATTATTTATATCACTGGCATTTTATTTATCAATTAAACCAACTGCCATTTTAAAATTAATTTAGGACAAAAATATATGCATTATACAAGAATGAAATATTATTTTTTAAAGTGGGTGATGATATTTGGACAATGTGAAATGAGGTGTGGAGAGATGGTATTGAAGGAAGTGCACAGAACGTACACTGTACTGGCGCGGTACTGGAGATCGTGGAGAGAGCCACAAACTCAACTAGCAATTTCTAATGTAGACAAGTAAAAAAAAAAACACGATTAGTTAAGTGGCTCAGAGATTACACAAGGGAGAGGAACGTTACTCCCTAGGAGAGACACATCCACTTCCAGTCCATTTGGAACATTTCCCCAGTTGCTCCCCCTAAAAGGGATAGCGTGCAACATACAAAGCATCATCCCCAAGAACACCCGACCCAGAGACGCAGCAGGGCTTTCTGTCATGCCCCTCAAGGCATGGCAAGAGCACAATGCCAAAGCACAATTTTATAAGAAAAGGCTTGTTAGAGGGGTCTGGGGGCTGCAGAGCCACCGGCGGGCTAAAGGGTACTGTCCCACAAGGCTGCTACCTCCCCGTCTAACATAGAGCATCCTAGATTAGAGGATGGACTACATATCCCTCAGGTCATTTTCCTCGTTTCTTTCAAGGAATCTTTCTCAGAATGAACTTTTTCATAACTAGTGTGTATCTGTCCGTTACAGGTTAGAGGTCATGAAAGGACCTGGAAGGCAGCCTCACCCTCTTCCTGGCTCAGTGTTGACGGGTTGTGCAATCTCTTCTGTGCCTTAATGGGATGTGCAATGTCTTCTGAAAGCAGAGGCGCCTGTTGAGGGTATATAGCTGTATGTAGCTGAAGGCCTAGGTCACACAACAGGACAAAATGCAGCTGAGCCTAGGCTCTGGGGAAGTGACATTCAGACTCTTGCATACACATCGAGGGACTGCCGGGATGCAGAGTTCTATGCCAGCAAAAAAAGCTGTAATTTTTTTTTAAGGGAATATGCCTGAGGATCACGCTTAGTTTTACAAAACAAAGAGAAAACAACAATGAAGACCTTGGGAATGTATCACAGATGTGTGGTTTTAAAATCTCCTATCTTTCAGAATCAATTGGTGGCAAAACGCACGTCAACATAACTGAGTGGCTAAGGTCCCATAGAAAGCTGCTAACTCATCTTGTTTGGCTCAATATCGGGGTATATCGGCCAAACTTGATAAAGGTACTTAGAATTATTGATCTATAACCTTTCTTGTGATAACGGTTAAGAGTTCAGAGCCAACAATCTATGAACCCCTCTCCTAGTCTATGGCAATACACAGCCTTCTGGTCTTCATCTACAAATATCTTAAACTGTCTTCTTCCTGATCAATGTAAGAGAGAAACCCGGAAAGTTCTCTTCACCTTAAAGTAATATCAAGTCACCAGGATCTTAGGAAATATTCACAAAAGGGGAGGGGAGCGAGCACTTGTCTTTAACCCTCTGGAGATTATTATCACATCTGTCAATGAACATCCTTGCAGACTCCAATTATTGATTGCCATTGTGTTAAACAGCTAGAAATATATACATAGGAATAAATGATTGTGGGCTCACTAGGGTAATAAGATCTATCTTGTCTCCACCTAAATTCCTTGAAAGTATGATGTGATTGGCCACCACCCTATACCTTCAGCTTCATCTACAAACTCCCTCATATTTTGTGCTCCGATAACGTCAAGTTATTTTTAGATCCCAGAAGGCAGTGTGCTGCATCCCTCCTCCCAGCCTGTGCTCTAGCAACTTCCTCCGGTCCCTGAATGGCCTCCCTCCCCTTTCCACCTGGTGAGCCCACCACCCAAGCTTCGAGTAATGTTCAGGTACCACCTGTTCTAGAAATACCCTTCCCACCCTCCCTCCACCCTCTGAGAAGTACGAATTCTGTGTTCTAAGCAAAACTTTGAGAAGACTTCTTTAATATACCTAACAGAAAAATCAATAGATTATTGTAGCAAGTTCTCCCATTCCATACGAGATCCTCTCCGATTATAATTATAGCAGACTGTAGTATTTCAGTTACAGTCACATCTAAATCAAATCTTATTTTCTCAATGTAACATAACCAGTCCGAAAGTAGGACCAAAGCCTTATCGTTTTATATCAAGCCGATGCAAAGTTCTCAAGGTCTAAGTATGGGCATTTTAAGTACGAGGAACAATGCACATTCAAGAAAAGCATGCTTCTCCTGTCTTGATAATCTGCTACACTTCTTTGTGCTATACTTTTTTTTTGCATAGGCAGGCAGCCTGGTGTTATTCAACAATTTATGGTATAATTCACTCTCTTCATGTTTCAGTTGTATTCATCCCAAAGGCTCATTTCCTTGAGTGTCCTCCAGCTGGAATTCAAAATCTTAAATGAAAACTTAGCAAGGCGACTCAAGAGGTACTGAAGAAATAAGTCAATTTTTTTTTTCTTTTTAATGAAAAGAGAGCTGCTGGCAAACTCACAGAACACAGCTATGCGGTATTAGTTGTTAATAACGGCTGGGCACTTAGACCACTGCCTGTTGCCTATCATGCACTGGCTTAGATGGATGGGCAACACGGCGCCTACTGGGACGTGCACTGAGCCCTCCCCTTAAAGGATTAAAACACTGACATCTGGTGAATGAGAAACAGCTTTATATATCACCAAGAATGCGTCCACTATGATTCATTACATATAAGGCATCATTTTCATAATCATGAGATTAAAACGATGTGCTGTTCTCTAGAAGCGTTCGATCATGTATATGGTCACTGCAATCCCTGTTACACAAGCATGTCCTGAATTTCTATGGAAACAAATAATTATTTGAACCTGGGCATACCCAGTGGCCCACAATTCTATTGAAAATATATCCATGAACATTTCTGCACAACAAAAATGATTCTATCAATGGTGATATTTCCTTTGGAAATTGTTGTAAGCTGACTTATTCTGTTCTGGGGAAAGGAAGGGTCTTAGGAAAAAAAATCCATCATGATTAGTATGCAGTTAGTTTACTAAAAAAGATAATAGACTGATGTATAAAGCAGGTCCCACTAGGCTCAAGTAAACTGTGGGATGACAGGTCTATTACACCTGTGTGGTTAGAAAAACAGCCCTAATATAAAATATCTAAAAGGAGGGAAAACATCCTCAGAAGCACAGGGTAGTACTTGCAGTTTTAGTTAATCCTTTTCAAAGTACTAAATTCATCTGAATGAAGGTGAATGAGAAAAAGCTGGGGAAGTATCAGAGGAGAATTATGATCATGATTAAAATTTGAAAAACAGTAAAGTGCTCAGCATATAGACAGAGTTAGACTCGTTCCAATGTTAAAGCGGCAAATGAAATTGGGAATAATCTTAAGCTACCCTTTGTTTCCTAATTCATAGTGGAAGGAGCTACAACCAGCAAAGTTGGGTTGTTTATTCACCACACCACAGCCAGCTCCATTCAGGAATGGATGGAACGCACTTTCGTACACCAGTACCGTGCTTGGTATTTGACAGCAAGGGTCCACCTGTAACCATTAAGAGGTGTAGAGACAATCAGACCGGAAAATGAAACAGCGCAACAATACTTAGTTACCAAGTACCTTCTAAGGGCAAGGAATTTCATAATGAGTCTAAAGAAAAAGTCAGTAATTGTAACTAATATAAGTCATTATACACAGCTGGTTTGACAAATTTCCAGAGGGAAAACTTTTAGGAAACCACCATATGGCTTTGTTTTGTACTCATTTACTTCATCCAGGCTGACTGACTTGGTTCTTTGAAGACACAGGGGGTATCCAGAGATGGGCTCCTTTGAGATCTGCAGACAGCCATGGCATGTTTCAAGGACTGGGGAGTCTCCCCCTCTTCTCACGAGGCACCCTAAAATGCACCCACGTAACCTGTGAGCCAGTTTTAGCTCTCGGGATTTTTTGGCTACCGTTAAGTCATTCAGTGAAGAGTTGGCTCTGACTTCCAGGAAGCCTGCGTCGTTCATGGCGCTCTAACTGCTCTGGATTGCTGCTGTGTGGGATGCGGGGAAGGTTCTGGAAGGTACACTCAGCAGGTTCCTAAGTGACAGGGGCCGCAGAAGCCTGTTTCCAAGCTGCACATGATGTTCTGCTCAGACACAGGGGCCTCCCTGGATCCCCGAGTGCCTCAACTTGGCATGCAGCGTGCCCGTGCGGGCTGGTGTCTGACCTTGTCCTGGCTGGTGCCCACAGTGCTGAACGTGGAGGCCCCACTTCGTGCTTTTGCTACAGATGAGGCCTTCACACTTCCTCTTGGGCTGCTGGGACTACTATAACACATACCACAGACTGGGTGCTTACAAACAACACACAGTCACTTCTTAAAGTTCCGGAGGCTGGAAGTCCAAGATCAAGGTGCTGGCAGATCCTGTGTCTGATGAGGCCCGGCCTCCAGGTTCACAGACGGCATTTTTTTTTTTTTTTTTTTTTGCTGTGTCCTCACATGGTGGAAGGGTCGAGGTAGCTCCCTGGGATCTCTTTTATAAAGATGCTCATCCCATGATGAGGGCTCCACCCTTGTGACCTCATCATCTCCCAAAGATCACCTCCTAACACCATCACACTGGGAGAATGTGACCAGAGGGAGGTGGGGAGGTCAGGTAGGAGGACCTGGGGGGCATATACATGAATACATACATGTATGGTACATGTGCTAAGTACGTACTGTTTGATTGTATTCAGAATACATTTTGAATGAGGGCCAGCCAGATAGGACCTGAGACACGAGGAGGGGATGAAACGGGGGAGATGTTTGAGGCTGACGAGCTGGGTGAGTGCCCACACTTCATGCTGCAGGACAGACCGGAGTGGTGGGCAAGCTTGGGACCACAAGGAAGGGGTTGGGGAGGAATCTGGAGTTCTGTTTAGGATCTTTCACATCCAAAAGGGCTATTAAGCAACCAAAGGCAATCTGGAGTTGACAGCAATAAGTAATAATGCTTGTTTGGAGAAAGCAGACTTGTCCCGATGCAATTGATTCATCAGGGAATAATTTGGGCACAGCAGGAATCCTCAGATTTCATGTTTGCTTACATACAATTCTGTACGTAAGAACACTACCTGAGTGCAGGAAGCGGCCCCCAGCTGAACCCCGCGCTTGAGAACGCACACAACCCAGCCTCAGCGGCGACCCCTGCGACACCCACTTCCAAAAGCGAATCTCCAGATTTATTGTAGTAGCTGCACATTCTCAGCCATTTAGCCTGGGTAAAACTGCTAATGCTTTATTAGTTTTCTAACCTTTTTATACATCACTGCTGAGTCTTTTGAGCATCGGGCCTCACTCCGTTCCCCCAAGAGCCTTGTGGTTTTGGCTGCATGACTTTACCTAGTGTGGTGATCTTTCGGACACACAGGCTGTGTGAGGGCAGAGCTCAGCAGATGGAGTTCGAGGGGAGAGGCAGGGCTGGGGCCTCAGACGCTGGGCTCTGGGGAGGGATGTGGTTCTCATCACTGGCACACCTGTGACCCTAGGTCGCGATCGCTTCTGTGATGGTGACCTCCACCGGGAGCGTCTTGATGGCGTGAACTCGTCTTTATATGTTGCCTTCCAGCAAAGGGTCTGGCTTTTAAGGGCTGCTTGATGATTTGCTCACCTAGCTGTTCCCTGAACAACGTCTGCCCTTCTTCATGATGTGAATCACCATGGGCAAAATGATGTTTGCTGCAAGTTTGACTTAGAAGTCCCAACTGAGTTCTGTGCAGGCCTTTATCCTTAAAACTTGTACAAATACTGGCTCTTCTCTCTCTCCCTCTCTGGTATGTGCTTTTGTCTCATTTTGGAAGATCTGTTGATGCCTATCCCATGCAGTTCTCCAGAATCTTTCCCACCTGCCACTCAAACCACAGGGTGTCCTTGGCACGCAGCCCCTCAGAGGCCCACATGATGGCCTACATCCATGCCATTAGTGCTCCTGAGAGCCCCCCACCCCTCCCACCATGTGAGGGCACAGGGAGAGCGTTGTCTATGAACCTGGAAGCAGGTCATCAGCAGAGACTGGACCTGCCAGTACCTTGACCGTGGACTTACCAACCTCCAGAGCTGTGGGAATTAAAGTATGCTGTATATACACTACTCAGTCTGAATAGACTAGGGCAAAACTCACACATCTTTTCTACTCGTGTGGTCAGAATTTGGGTCCCATGGGCACTGTCCCTACCTTCTCCTCAAGGCCCAGGAGTGGCCGTGTCTCTGGGGTAGACTTAGAGGGTAGAATATTCTGGGTAGGAGGAGGGAAGCAGAATGGATTGGGCCTGCCTCAAAATTATACTCTCTCTCTCTAGTCTTCTTGATATAAAAGGGGGGAAGAGGGAGATTCACTCTGTTGGCTTTGTTAGACTTTTCCCTTTTAGAACATTTGCAGTAAAATGCCTGGCACACCCATGAGAAAGTACAAATTCTAAAAGCTGAGGCTTTCGAGTTTCTGTTCTGGCTGTGGGCAGCTTGCACCTTCCCATCAGGATCTGGGAAGAGTGGGGAGTGTGGGTGGAGGTGGAAGCGCCTTTCCTAGGGTCTTTGAAGACTCCCACCTCTTTCCCTGCAGACAAACCCGGGTTCTAGCCACGCTCTCTTAGAGGCGTCGTAAAGTGCTGCTTTCTTGGAGTTCTGAAATTGACCATTGTCAATAAAGAAATGACACCCTTTTCTGACTCATAATCCATTTTTTAAGGCTTCTTAACATTGCTAACTTTGGTACCCTTAGCAGACTTGGGTAACAAGCATTTTATGACTGGCTTTCAGGAAGACCCACCTGTGTCTGAAACCCTTAGCCAACGGGCCTATTTGGCTGCCCTCTTGCTTTGGTACGTAAACTTCCATGTGTGTAAATAATCACACTCCCATCCATTCACTTGAGGAAGGTTATTATATTTCACACGCCGAGAAAAGCCCCGGGTGTCAAAGGCATGCTTTATAACATCACCGCCAGCAAATATATCATTGTCAGGCTTACTCCAATAAAACCTCTTTATGGGTGATAGATTTTATTTGTGAGTTTATGACAAATATCTGAAACATCAGGTATTCATGTCGTAATCACCTTTTATGGGCTGTAGTTTTGTTCCGTCCTCGGAAAGAGCACGCACAGCCATGCCTGAGATTTAGAAAGTTTGGTACTTAGATGCTAATTCCTCGGGCAGCCTTGGGCAGGTTGCTCCGTTCCTCTGCATTGCCTCTTTATAAAACCTATCTTGCATGAATGCAATGATAATTAATTGGGCATTAATTATAATGTTCTTTGAAGATTTGAAAGTGCTCTGTGTGGCCATCATTTCAACTGCTGTATGAGTTCAGGTCCTGTTTATTGGTTTTCACTGATTGCTTTATTATTTTTATTCATGCATTAAAACTAACCCCTAAATGAGAATGTTCCTATTGCATTTCCCAGTTTGGAAGAGCAACATTTCAGTTTGGCAATGGAAATTGATGTGAATGTACGTCGGCATGTGCCTGGTGGGGTTTGCTGCATTTCTTTGTTCTCTAATATTGAAGGGTGAGAAACCTGCCTTGTACAGACAAGCTTGAAATATATTCCAAAAATGGTATTTTCCAAGAAGTGCCGATTGATATGTCTAACTGGGTGGTCATTATGCTCGAACACACTCTGGGCTATTGAGGAGTAAGTTTATTTCCATAGGGACACAGTGAAGGACTGTCCAGTCGACTGCTAACCTTTGAGGACGGAGATGTCCACAGTGTGGCCTGTCTGTGCTGGGAGGAGGTTGGGCAGCAAACAGCACAGAGTTCAGTGAGCTCTTCCTTCACTTCCCCTTTGGACATGCTGCTGATGGACAGTCCACCAGGCAGGCATAAATGCTGCTGGGTTTCTCCAAAGCAGACCCTAGTAAATGGGGGACAGTAGGTCTCCTCTGGGTACATACAGAATGGGGCAAGTCAGGCCTACATGCAAGACAGGGAGGTTTCTAGAAAATGTCAAAGACGGTTCTGGAATCTAGCTCTACCCACACACCTGCTATATAATCTTGGGTACATTTTGTAAATTGCCACACCACCGATGTCCTCACCAGTTGAATAAGGAAAATGATATCTCTTCTGGCTTTGAAACAAAAATGGAGTATGCTTACATTCCACATTGCATATCATTAAGTGGAGGCAGGTAGAAAGTTAATTTTTTAAAAAGTTGGACCTAGAGGGTATTATGCTAACTGAAAAAAGTCAGGCTGAGAAAGACAAACACCATATGATCTCATTCATATGTGGAATCTAAAAAACAAATGAATAAACAAACAAACATCAGAAACAGACTCATAAATACAGAGAACAAACTGATGGTTTCTAGAGGGGTGGGGTGGGGAATGGGCAAAATGGGGGGAAGGGGAGAGGGAGGCCCAGGCTTCCAGTTCTGGAGTGAATAAGTCAGGGGGATGAAAGGTACAGCACAAGGGAATATACTCAGTGATACTGTAATAACATGGTATGGGGAATGATGACAGCTATACTTGTGGTGAGCACGGTGTAACGTGTAGACTTGTCCAATCACTATGTTGTCCGCCTGAAACTAATGTAACGTGGTATGCCAACTATACCCAAATAAAATTTTTTTTCAAAACGTTGAACCATCTAACATGATGAGAAATATTTAAAAGACAGACATTGCCTGAAGGTAGCTTAATCGTTCAATTAGACTTAGAAGTGATTCAGAACATGGTGTCTGCACACTTGTATTCACTGTGATGGCCTCTGCGCTCAGCTCATTTACTCCACCAGTGAACAAGCTCCCTGAGTCCATTCCAGAAAAAGCATGCTTCCACCTAGCCACCTGTCCTCTCCATTCCAAACCATGCATTTCCGAGTTTGATGCTTGAAGTGTATCTTAAGTCGTCCAAATATGAACAGCAAGAGAAGCTGACATACAATTACTCCTGTGTTTCACACGTTCTTGAGGGTAAACCTCATTTGGTTGAACTCATTCCAGTAGTAAAACTCAGATGAATTTTCAGTGTTTAATCTGGAAGTCTCAGCCACTGTAAAACCTGTCTTCATTGCTAAAATTAAAAGTGCTATGTATTCAGACATGAGGTAATAAAGGTATCTGGTGATGGGCTCAAAGCGTCTACTAAAAATGAAAATTCACCTATTTAATTCCCAAAACATTTTGGCGATGCATGAGGAGCTGAGTAACATTTTTAAAGACCCACAACATTTTTGTTGTATTTTGCCTTTAGCCTTTTCCTTGCCCATGTGACAGCAATTGAGCTATATTATTTATTTTGTAAGTTTTCACTCTGTATGTGGATTTTACTGAGTGAAATGTCCATGTTGACACCATCAGTCAATTAATTTCTTAAGAACTATTGTTTTTGCTCAACATGTAAAATAAAGTAATTTAAAATGTGATTATAGCTTACAAGGGGCTCTACAATGTATTTAGGGAATGAGAGTTAGCACACGATTAATCGGAAGTGGCAATTCAGGTATACAAATCAAACAATGTGCTGACTGTGCTGTTGAGACCACTCTCAGGTGGAAATCAACTAAATAAAACCCAAAGGGTGATTAAGTTAAGGATGAAATGAGCAGCAGGAAGTGAGACCCCAACAGACTGGCACTGTTAGGATGGATGCCAGTGGCTGAGGCCAGGATGGCCAGAGCGAAGCCCGAGGCAGATATGGGTGTGTGGGAGAACGCAGCTGTGAGCCCAGCCTCTGCACTCCTCCCCCACGGCTGTGTGATTCCAGTTCGCTTGCAGCAGGAACGTGACAAAACCCAGAGGAGGGGATGAGCTGCTCTGAACACCAATTGGGCTCAGTTTCCTGAGGCTGATGGCATAAACTATCTTTTCACCCAAGCTAAGTGGAAAAGAAAAGAAGCAAATTCACAGTGAGGAAGGAAGTCACGCTGAAGTGCAGAGAATAAAGGGAAGGTGCTCCGTGTTGGCATGGCATTTTGAGGTTCACAGAATGCTTCAGGCTTGAGATGGCTTCCTATCCAAGTCTGGGTTCTCCGAACCCTAACGTGACTCTTTTCTCCCCTCTCCTTTCGTGAAGCATCTCCTTCCCTCTGTCCCCGGGGCCACTTTCTCTGTCCCCATCCTGTCCACCCACAATCACTGGCTGAGTCCTATTTTCCCTTTGAAATATCAGCCTAATTGCACATTCTTAGGGTCATCTTCCCTGAGCTCTTCAGACCCTGCGAGGACTCTCAGTTCCATGCCCAAACGCCTTGTTCTTCAAAGTGTCTCTGGCAGTATCAGCATCCCTGGGGGGATGTTAGAAATGCAGATCTCAGACCTTACCCCAGACCTGCTGACTCAGAACCTGCATTCTAACAAGATGCCCAAAAAGGTGTACGCACACTCAAGTTTGAGAGGCACTGGTTTAGAGCACCTGAAGTCCTTCTTCACATGTTTACCATTATTAGCAACTAAGTAGGTGTGGACAGTTTCACGTAGCGAGCTCAGTGCTCATGGCTGACTCACTTCCCCCAACAGCATGTTCTGTGGAGGAAGGGACCTCATTTGTTGCTTGCGTTGTCTTCATGGTGTTTGGTCTAGCACTTTGCTAAGCATGTTGACGAATGAATGAATGAATGAACGAATGAGTGAAACCTTCGGGAGAAAGACCCCGCCCCTCCATTTCTGGAGCTGTGGGGCCCACAGGGGAGGAGCATGACAGCACGGGAAAGAGAGGAGTAGCTACAGAAACCCCCCCAGAAAGGATGGGTAGCCACAGGGGCTGTGGTGGCATACACGACAGTCCTCGGGGTTCTTAGCGAAAGGAAGGATGGAGAGTTTTAGGATCCCATGCACTCAGATCTTGGACTATTTCTCAAAGACACAAAAGTTATGATCATAAGATTTTCAGCTCCAATTAGCCACTTACAGTGTAAGAATCCCACTTCTGGGTGGGTCATTCCCAGGAAGCTCTCTTGACCTTCCAGAAAAGCTTGAATCATCTTTATACTCTTTGCAATGCCTACTGGAGTATTTTGTATATACTTAATTCTCATCCTACTTCCCAAATTAGATTGAATAGAATTGCCTGGTGGATCCATTTGAGATGGATTGCACCCTGCAGGAAACCTTGAGACTTTGGGCACTTCAGAGAAGCCTCTGCATAACGCTATAAAGGAAAACATTAACTTCATATGAGCAAGACATAGAAAGACTTATAAAAGTCATCACAAAATAAATGAACCTAAAGACACAATTAAAGCTCCAATATAAACATGCCCCATGCTGACTTTACTTTTATCTGCTTCTCCTCCAAACCCCCCTCCAAGCAACTATTATCATTTCATCAAAACACCCATGGGGAGGGTTCCCTTTCAGTAATACAAATCTTTCTCCTTCCTGCTTCAAGACTTCAGTGGCTGTTTATACTCAGTGCTTTAGACCATCCAAAGAGTTAGAAGCGAGGTTTTTTGGATCAAGTGATTCTCAGTGATGTTGTGAGGATACAATATAAATAGAGAATACAAGATGATCCATAAGGATGCAATCCCTTAACAGAAATCAGTGTTTCACCCACATGGCTTATTAATGAATGCTCAAGTTTGGAGGCAAAGTAAGACAAAGAAAGGAAAAATTCCTGGTTGAAAGAACACTTTGTGTAGCATTAGGATAAATAAGGAAATGAGGAAACCTACCTTCCTGGGCTGTAGCTGAACCAAAATATTGTTTTCCAAAAGGCCAGTTCTTGCATACTCCAGATAATATAGGAAATGAGGTCTGATTAAACACAATCCACTCTTTTACACTGCAGAGGTATTAAATGTGAATAATCTATTATAATCTCTTGTTTTTAAAGTGGAAACTGAACTGATGGTTTGCTAAACAAATTCACATCTGCCTGGTGATATTACACTGTCTAAATAGCTAACAGTTGCTTCCCCCCTGAAATCTGTGAGACTACCTCACAGAATCCTCTGTGTTTATCTTTTGTTTGGTCATTTTGGGATCCTCATAGCTCTTGGGGGCATGGCCAGACCACATCTGCTAGGATGTGTTTGGCTCAATGGAATCATAATCTTCCAAAAAGCAAATAGGGAAAGCATGCCACTGTAACCAGACTTTTTCGCTTCCCTCTGACTTAGCGGAGATGAGTTTTCATCTCTAGTCACATGCTGTGTCTCAAAAACTAAAAGATGCACGTGGTGCTGGAGGGCTGGGGGTGGGGGTGGGGGTGGAGACAGAGGAACGGCATGTGGCCACTGCAGAAAGATCTTCAAAGTTTATTTTTTCAGCTTTCTAGAGTTAGAAAGTCCTATGGTGCCATCATGAAAGACAGAATTCTATTCTTACCATTAAGATAAAAAAATTCTCAAAGCACTAAGATGCAAGGTCAATCTTTAAAGTTGGCAGCAAAGCCAGGTGGGCAGGTGAACCCCGGGGTACGTGGGAACTGGAAAAAAATCACCGGGGGGGGGGGAGATTGATAAAGAGATTTGTCATAAACAAATGCCCTTTTGTTTGTTGAGGTATTCAGATGCTGGGAGCTAGAACTGTTTGAGATTATTTTTTTCTTTGCTCAAAGTCCTATCAGCAATTCAGCAAGTAAAGCTAACAAGAAATTCAACCCTGTTTTTCTCAAGAATCACACATTCCATCAATTTGGGCTTGAAGCCACACTCTCTTCTGGGCAGGCCCCTGAAAGTGGCCTTTCATGGGATATACTTGTACACACTTGCATACATTTTAGACAAAGTAGGCCACCCTGGAGGGTCCATCTTCCATCACTGGGCAGAAAAGAGAGTGTGGTGATCAGAGAGCTTTGGCGTTAGAATTAGGACTTATTTTCCGAAGCGTTGATTGAGAAATAAAGAACTATTAGGAAAGATGAATAAATGGGTCTCATTAGGGATTACTCTGTGTAGCGTGTGGCCTCACCTGCATTTTGGCCTCTTCACAAACAGTGTAACTGGTGTAGTTTTTTTGCCGAAGAATGCGGTCCAAATGTAATAAAACTCACCTTTTCTTTACTAGGCTGGAGGCAAACACCCTACTTCACTTTTTTTCCCAAGAGGTCAGTATGAGTACCATCCATTGATTATGGCTTAAAGGTATGAGTTTGGAAAGTTCTAGCCTATGCATGAAAGGATTAGACCAGAAAACAAAGCAAAGCAAACGGTCTCTGTGCAGTCAGCTCCCTGCATGATGGAGAGACCCAGGCTGTGCATGCAGAGGGGACACTACCAGGGTTTACTGCGGTGCAGGAACAGCGGTGTTTGCAAATAGATCTCCCAGGTTTTTAGGAGGCAACGTGTCACCTCAGAAAGAGCACGGGATTTAGAGTTAGAGACCACTGCTTCGTTCCTGCTTCGTTCCAGAGTCACCTCCCCAGGAGAAACCAAACCTAGGGTCACTGTGAGCAGCCTCTGGCAGCTTCATTACCCATGTGCACTTCATTACCCATCACACCATTCTCCATGGAAGAGGGTGTGACTATTTCTACAGCCCCACTTCTTCAAAAATCACGAGGAAGACTTTCTAGGCTGAGTAACCAACATGGATTACGTGGATAACGTCATTCAGTATTCCCTGTAGTACCTAGACTATATACTCAGATAATAAATGACAAAAGTGGTTTTATTTGCAAAACTCCAACTCCGGGCTCAGCTCTGTGGCCATGGTTAATATTGGCACAAGCTTCCAGTGGAATTTGATTTGGCAATTCTTACAGTATAATCAGGAATTTATGACCATTCTGTAATTCCCTAATCATGTGATTGGGGAAAACACAGAATGTGATGCTGGGGGTGGGGAGGTGGCAGTGTCTTGGATGCTGAATCATTTCTTTCTAATGCACCAGTTAACTTGGGCAGTAGAGTATTTCCTCCCTACGTGTCTGTCCAAACAGAGATGACATATCATAATTCATCTGTTTAGTGAGTAAAAGAGCAAGAGCAAGAAAGAAGCCAAGCAAATGTATTAACATATTACTTTACTGGTTTAGTATAGTTATTTTATTAATTATGTTACTATATCAATTACCTATGCAATAATATATTAGTGATATATTAATTACCTAGAAAAAAGTAAGTCTATATACATAGGAATGAAGACCATCATTGCAGAAAAATCTCAAAATTATTAGCTGCTGCTTTTTCAATAAAAAGTATTAAGTAAAATATTTGAATCATTAAATTGTTATTGAAGTGGAATAGAAACAGGAAGTTGGATTTGAGTAAATAACGGAAATCTCACAAACAAAATACAAATGACTCAAATTGTAAACGTCCATAGTAATTCAACAATATTTTCAATAACTTGCAAAAGCTATTTAGCTTAATAAAAGCTTCTTACATCGCCCTTGAGAAACAATTTGTTTAACATGTCCAGAAGAAACACTGTAGCTTTAACAAATTCAAGAAAATTCAAAGCCCAGAGTTGAAAGAAAAAAATGGAGCAAACTAATTTCTTTAGGTAGCATCAGTTAAAACAAAATTAATTACGAGTGAATCAGAAAAGGTAACTTGTAGCTAGTGAATTTTTTGCCCGTATTGGAATTAGACAACACAATCCCCACCATGCTCTGAAATGGTCTCCCGTTGGGCACTCCCAGGATCTGGAATTGTTTTCTCAGACTAACAGGAAAGGGAGGGGAGTTGAACTGTAAGTCCCATCTGGTTCTCATTCCACATTCCCAGGAAACTCTCATGCACCAAGTCCAGAAAACGAAAGCCAGCATATAGTGGCATTACTCTGAGCAAACAGACCAAGTGACTCTGAAGGGCCAGCACCCAGCTCTAGGCATGCCGGGACATCCGCAGTGGTGTGTCTGGCTTGGGTGGCAATGTGGTTGAGGAGAGACTGCTTTTAAGTGAGTGCTCCAGTGTGTCTGGGAAATACATCATTGACAATGTCTTGTTAAGCTTCTATCTAACCTGGAATAGAGCACCCCGTCAACAGGCATCCCACTTGGAGTTTCTGGCAGCATCAAGTGTCCTGAGCACCTGTCAACCCCCTCTTTTGGAGAAGGCCTCACTGGGCGCCATGACTGGACCTGCCCTGCCCATGGCCATTGCCTCCCACCCAAGACTCTGTCCAGAGTCTGTATTGATGCTCAGGTTCTACTCTGCTCTTATACCTGAGGTGTTCCCTAATTTTGTTGGGGTTTGAGAGAAACAAGATGAACTCAGAAACGTAATGGAAGACTAAGATTGCTTTGATTGCTAAAGCTTTTCTCCCATGCCCATGAAATTTGGTTTGGTGAATGCTCCACTGGGTGCACAGTGAAGGGAGAGATGTGTCCCTGTACAAAAGCTTGTAAGGTTTTTGAGCCTAACCTAGTTAGTTATGTGTCTTTGGCAGATATATGGGCTATCAAAAGACATATGTCCTAGTGTGACAAGTAGATTGTATCTGTGTATCTATGTGTAATATAGATTTTTATACAGACATTCTCTAGTGAGTCCTCATGGATTTGTACAGAAACAGGGAAAACAGTCAAAATTTAAGGAAAGCAAGCAAGATTGTAAAAAACAAAACAAGGCAAAGCTTGAGTTTCACTAGCACAAGGATACTGAACTTCTTTAGATTCCAGTGTCTGAATTGGCAAAGTCAAGGGAGCTGGGTGGTATAATAGACCTCCCGTTCTTCAGTGAACTGAAAAATAAATTATGCTTTACTATAATTGGAAAATGAAATTTAGGCTCTATCTTTGAAGAGCATAAATGAGTGAGAGAGCAGAAGCAACCATGAACAGAACCTAATACAGACAGGTCCCCTGGGGTCAAGCTCATTGGATGGCATCACCTCACAAGGTATTGGGGAGGCGCAGTTCTAACGTGGGCCATCACTGGTGAAGCTTCCGATTCCTGCCCAGGGAGGAAGGGCCCACATAGAGTTGCATCCATGAAGACTTTCCTACAGCAGGGCAATCACAACCAGAGCTAGCCAGGCTTCCCCAACACTTTTTGAATTTTACATAATTGAAGATAATATTCTAATATTTTTTCTGAGCTGGAAGGAAGGGTGCAACAAGATTGATGGGGTTTTTATGATGTGCCCGTGTGCGGTGAAGTTTTCACAAAAAATGATGGACAGTGTAGGGAAACTAGCCGAAGAATAGTGAGAATAGCACTGAAAGAAAAACAAACAAACAAACAGTTCATTGCCTGACTTTGCTCTGACCCTACTGTTGAGTTACTCAAGTCCCGTTTGTTGTCCAGGTGGCAATGTTAACACAAAGATAGCTCTTTGTACCCATGTGTTTTGACAGGGCAATGAAATATCAGTGATCATGCTTCAGAAGTCAATCCAGGGATTAGAAATCATTTACACGTGCATAAAAAATCAGTAAGGGCGCAAAATATGAATACAATGGGTTCTTTTTCCTTCTTACTCAGCTTACAACACATTGGTGCCACTTTTGAGTTTATAAAACATACTTTAAACACACTCCTAACTCCTTCAAGAAAAAAATGTGCATAAATCCCCCACTGTCTAAACTCTTATTTCTATTGTCAAATGACAGTGTAACGTATAATGTTATCCTATTTTAATTTGTTCAGAAATAATTTTTTTGCTTTTTCTTCTGAATTATTTTAAATTTGCAGAAAATATAGAAGAGTTCGGAATCAAGTTTAACTCTGTTTCCACTTCAAATTTTATAATGTAGGCTGCATTGTGTACACTTAGCATAGAGCATGAGTAAACTATAGAATTTTGTCTTCCGCGTAATATGCAAATGTTTTTACAACACAAGTAATGTCATCTCAACTGGTATCCTTAGCATAAGAATACTAAAACTGGCAATATGCCATAAAGATTTCTGGCATTTGAATCATATTTGCGTGAGATATTGCTGAATACCATATTTCATTTTGTTCTTTCTAAAGCTCAAATAACACATAATCTTATTTCTAAAACAAACTGCACTTTTTTTTTTATCAGTAAAGCAGTACTTATGCCGTAAGGAATTGAATGTTAGGTAGAATCATCAAATTACTACGATTTTAATATAATTTTTAAAAACCTAAGAAAAAACATCCCTTTTACTCCAAAATAGGCAGTGCATACAGATTTTCTAATTTCCTTTTTTTTTTTTTTAAAGAAATCACTTACATATTTGAAAGCAATTCATAAACCCCAGTGGCTTTTTGGAAAGTGCTTTCATGATTGTGTAAGAAAATGTTCTCTATGTCAGTAATAAATGGCAGTCATGGAATTTGGCAAATGTTTCAGCCGTCCACATGAAATGGATGAGTTCCTCTGCTTAGATTGGTTCATGTTATACTGTTACTGCAGAGATTAATAGGATCCCTCCTGCGGGCTTGTGCTGTATAAAATATGGTATCTGTTCTATAACATTAAATAGGTGAATGAGATCAGACAGTATTTAAAAAGAGGGGCTTCAGAAATGGTGCCTTCAAAGAAAAGTGTAGTGGGAGCTGTCATATCTTTTTTTTTTTTTTAATTCCCTTATTTTAAGCCCAGCTCTGCCTCAGGTCTCAGAACAGCTGATTTCACAGTAGACCTGGATAGACTTGGTTTTAAATGTCAAAATGTAGAATAATTTGCCACAGATAGGGGCAAGTTGTCCCTGAAAAAGAAGATGATGTTACCTACAGAGATAAACATAACCACGCAATTAATATGTAATCATTCTGAAGGTTTTCTTAAAAAAAAGGAATTAATTGTACTTGGCCAACAATGCTGAAATATGCCTCTAAGCACATGGGGCTGGGCACACTTTCACTCCTACCCGGATCAGCCCCTCCCCTTACAGGAACCCCTGCATGTACTGTGCCCTGCACCAGACCACTCCAGGGTAATGTTTACACTGGCTGTGCGGGTCTGGGGGAGAGACGTCCCACGGCAGGCTCACGGTTCCACGGTCACTCAGCTGACACCAACGCACGCACGTGTGCCTGAATGCACACACACACACACACACAGCCTTGAGGGCAGGCTTTTTTTAAATTTTTTTTATTGTTATGTTAATCACCATACATTACATCATTAGTTTTTGATGTAGTGTTCCATGATTCATTGTTTGTGCATCACACCCAGTGCCCCACGCAGAACGTGCCCTCTTTAATACCCATCTCCAGGCTAACCCATCCACCACCCCCCTCCCCTCTAGAACCCTCAGTTTGTTTCTCAGAGTCCATCGTCTCTCATGGTTCGTCTCCCCCTCCGACTTACTCCCCTTCATTCTTCCCCTCCTGCTATCTTCTTCTTTTTCTTTTTTCTTAACATATATTGCATTATTTGTTTCAGAGGTACGGATCTGTAATTCATCAGTCTCGCACAATTCACAGCGCTCACCATAGCACATACCCTCCCCAATGTCTATCACCCAGCCACCCCATCCCTCCCACCCCCCACCACGCCAGCAACCCTCAGTTTGTTTCCTGAGATTAAGAATTCCTCATATCAGTGAGGTCATAGGATACATGTCTTTCTCTGATTGACTTATTTCACTCAGCATAACACCTCGAGGGCAGGCTTTTATCACACTTACTTCCAGATCACTAAGGACTCAGTTCTTTTTTTTTCTTTAACCCAATTTGCCTTCTTCATCAAAATATTTTTAAATGACTCATTTGCATGTGTGTGTGTGTGTGTGTGTGTGTGTGTGTGTGTGTGTGAGTTTTCAAAATTTTAGTTCCCCATTGCTTTTAATCTCCCCTCTTCGGAAACAAGTCAGCCACACTACGTCTTCTCTCTTGCCAGTTGTTCTCGGAAGCCCTCATCTGCACACCGGAGACCTGGCAAAGCAACAGTGTGCGTCCTCCTTTTGAGAAGGAGAGTCCTTCGCTCCCCCTGCGTCTGTGTGGTCTTGCAGCTTTTGAAAACAAGTGGGAAGGAAAACAACGGGAATGCACCTGCTGCTACCGTTCAGCAGGGCACCCCAGCCTCCCGACTGGCTGCACACTGGTTTTACTTCTCCCCTGCTTCGTACGGTCTGCTTCTCAGTCTCCCAAACAGCAACCAGTACTCTGTGCTGAGATGGGGCAGCACAGGGTCATCCTCGCTGCTGCCTTCTCATTTCCTTGTTCCAAGTCTCCCTCGGCCCATCCTGCTGAACCAGAATCCAAGTGCACATTTGTCTCTGCTCCCCAAGTCACGTTTGCAACCACAGAGGAAGCTGATCAGAGGCAGCTGAGGCTGTTGTCACCCGTTTCTCTCAAGACCTGGAGAGCCACCCCCGACCCAATGGCGATTTGCAAGTCAAGCCCACAGTATGATCTGTGGAGTGATCATGATTCTCCTCCTAAACAGGACTCTTTGCTTCTGGATGGCCTGAGAAGCTTCAGGACAGTGGTTCCCAAACTTGACAGCACATTGGAACCCCACTGTCCAAGGCCACCCCCAGAACAAGGACAGAGTCCATGCATCCTTACTTATCTCGCTCTCCACATCTACACACATGCACGGGAGGGAGTCCCACAGCCTGGATTTAAACTCTTGCTCTGTCACCTCTGAGCTTGGTGGCGTTTGTCATGACATGACCATTGTCGGTGAGACGGTCCTTCCTCCTTCAAAGTGGCACTAATGACCTCAGGGGATAAATAAGACATTTTAAAAAAAATCTAAAATGGGAAAAAAATCCAAAATCAGGGAGAATGTATTGAGGGAACATAGTTAAAAACACCTGTGTATATAAACAGAGTTTCTGCTAAGCTTAATCAAACCATAGGGTGGCCCGGAAGCAGAAGAATATCAGAAGGAAGGTTTAAGTGCAGAAAACATGAGGCCTGTCAAAAAAGGTTTAAATGAACAAATAAACTTTATTTTTATTTCACTAGGTTTGTGGAACGATCACTTTGGGAAAGAGGTATGAAGGTGACATGTGACAGAGAAAAAACAAAAGTGCTCGTTTTCTTGGTTTTCAATCTTTTCCACCAAAGAGCAGAATCTCCGAATTGGAAAGGTGAAGTTAGGTTCTTCAGATGGGCATGAGTGGGTGGGTACGTCCTGTGTCTAATGAATGGCAGCAGACATTAGAACCTCCGGACGCATCAGGACACCACTGAGGATCCCTTGTGAATGCAAGACGTGCCGCACCCTGGCTGTTCTCCTGGCTTTCAAGGAGAAATTATGATGTTGATCCCTGATAAAACTCTACAGCAGTTTATTAGGGCACATAAAACAATTTATTGGAGTTCATAAAACACACACACACATACACACACAGCAGGTTTTGCTAAAAATACATGCCAAGCTTTCATTACTTTCTGATAGCAATGACAGAAACACAAGAGTAATCTCCTCAGAATACTGTTTTTAAATTTCATTTTGGTGCTTAGCTCAGAGGCAGTGAGTGTGTGGCACGGCGTCTGGTCCACTCCACTCTGTGTGGATTGACCCCAGCAGTGGACATGGGACCCCAGGGGTCTCCCTGCCCCATGCTGAAAATCACCACCAAATAGGCGGGGATTGGTTGGAGGTGGGAGGGAGAGGGTCTATTACGGTGACATGAATGTGCACCATCTGAAACTGACCACGTGGCTGGGATTCTGCCTCCTGTCAGAGTGCCCTGATTTGGTCAGAGGGCCAGCTGGCTGCAGCGTCCAGGATGGCGACAACCGAGCAATCACAGCTGAGCCATCTCCAGAGTGAAGTGTTTCAAGAAGGAGGGAGTGGCCACTTCAGGACGCGGGTCAAAGGAAGGTGCCTTTGGATATGGCACTATGGAAACTCTTGGTAAATTTGGCAAGAGCCATTTCAGGGAGTGTGGCAGGGAGACCCCACCTGACGTGGGGTGAGGAGTCAGAGAGACCTCCAGGTAGTGGTGGCAGGAGGAGCACAAACATCTACTTCCCCGTCTGAAACCAATTAAACAAGTTAAACTGTAAAGGGATTTTATTGGACACAAGCCCACAATTAAAAGGATAATGTGAATGGCAAAGACAGCATGCGTTAGGAGCTTCCGAGCATATGGATGGCGGTGGCTCCCATTCCAAAAGACAGAATCTAAATCTGGCTGTGGGAAAATTAGTTAATTTTTCATTTAATTACGATCAGACAGCAAAATGATGATCAGACAGAATCCTCAGACATCTGAGAGAAGCCTCTAGCATGAAAATAATAGAAACCCACACAAAAACAAATTGCAAAAAAAAAAAAAAGAAAAGAAGAAAAGAAAAAGGAAAAAGAAAGAAAATCAACAATAACAAACATAAAAGGAAAGCCACTTGGAACAAGCAGGGATGATGAAGTGAGAATAAAATGTCCAAACGTAAACAAACAAAGCATTAATGTCCTTGGGGATTAATGAAAACATTGCATCTAAGAAGCAAGAACATGTGAGATTTGTGTGCGTGTGCATGTGTGTGCATGCATGAAAAATGCAGGTACCAAAAAAGAGCACTTAGAAATTTAAAACATGATATAAAACAATTAATCAAGACAATGTTTGGAAGGTGTGTTGATGACATGCAAGGAAAAGAACAGCTAAACTGAAAAACGGGACAAGAAGAGAAAAAAGATTTTTTCAACAAAGCTGGAGAACCAGTTTCAGGTGCCCAACTTATAGTTAATAAGAATCGTAGACGAAAGGAAAAGGAGAAAATGCAAGTTAGAGAATATCAAAGGAATACTTCGATCATATTTCCAAGAACAGAAGGACCCAATGAAAGCCCACAATAAGAGATGAAAATAGACTTACACCAACAAATTATGTTGTGAAATTTCAGCAAAGAGAGGACGCACCAAACTTCCAGAGGAAAAACACCTAAAAATAGGTCATACGCAGAAGATCAAAGACCAGATGACTTTGGACTTCTTAACAACCCTGAAAGCTACAAGACAATGACCAGCTTCCTTTACAACCCTAAAAACAAAGCAAAACAAACAAACAAACAAAAATGTCTAAGATCCTGTAGTCAATTATTAATTGTGAATGCTAACAAGCCTAAAGAAAATGGTTTTCCAGGGGCGCCTGTGTGGCTCAGTCGTTACGCGTCTGCCTTTGGCTCAGGTCATGATCGGGGATGGAGCCCCGCATAGAAGCTCCCTGCTCCGCGGGAAGCCGGCTTCTCCCTCTCCCACTCCCCCTGCTTGTGTTCCCTCTCTCACTCTGTCTCTCTCTGTCAAATAAATAAAAATCTTTAAAAAAAAAATGGTTTTCCAGGCATGTATCTCCAGGTGGTGCTTAGAGAATGTACTCTATCCAAAAGAACATGTGAACTAAGAGAAAAGCGGCCGTGGAAATGAGAAAACAGGACAGAAGCCAGGAGAGAGATGAAGGGAGACCCGGAGCATGAAGGCAGAGCGCCTCACACAGCGGCGGTCGGTCCAGACCCAGCGGATCCAGAAGCTCCGGGAGAGGATTAGCCCAGAGGCGAACCTGATCATCTGAATACACCCGGAGAAGAACCACTCGGGTTAAGGGTCTGAATGGATTTGCAATGAGAATTCAGAAAACCAAGCAATGCAGGACCAACATAATCACAGAATAATCATTAACCACAGGGAACAGGGAGGGAGAGGGAATGGAGAGAAGAGTCGTAGACAAAATTTCAAGTTTTTCTGAGAAGGGGAGCAGAGAAAGGCAGGACCTAGAGCGGATGGGTCAAGACAGTTTGGGGTTTGTCAGCTGTGTTTTGTTTTGTTTGGAAGGTACTGAGTTATGGTTCCTGGTATGAGAAGGATCCATTGGTGGTTGAGGTTGACATTTCGAGAGAGAAAAGTCACTGGAGCGATGGCCTCCTTGAGAGACAAGAGAAGATCAGATCTCGTGACAAGGAGGTGACAAGGAGGAAGGCGTTGCCAGGGTCTTTGCCAGGGAGGGGCCCTCACTTGGGTTAAGAAGCAGGAAAGCAAGGGCTATGCGCTTCTCCCTAGAGACTTATGGAGGGAAGACGAAGATGAAGTGTTTTATAAAAGGAAACCGAGGCTTCTCAAACTTACGTAACTTTCCTAAAGTCGCAGAACCAGGAGGAGGAAGAGCAGGGAATGAAAATCAGGCTGATCAGACTCCAGCAGCCTTGCTCTCAAGTGCTCCACAACCAAGCTGCCCCTAAAGAGCTCAGCTTGCCCTTGAGCCCCGGGGGAGATGGGCACACCAGCCTGATGACAGCGCGTGCCCTCGATGCAGTGAGGTGGGCAGCAAACACGCCGGCACGATCCAGTCTCACCGTGCTCTCTGCGTGCGAGCCAGGACGGGCAGGAGAGGAAACCAGGAGTTCTATTTTTAGCCGAATGAAATTTCTAACAGATGTTCAGGTCCTCAAGGTCCCTGGAGATCCCTGTTTCTTATCTGCTCAATTCATCCTGTCAGACTCAGAGTTCTCAGTGACTCCCTCTTTCTCTGGTCGAAGTTGGCAGTAGCTCGTGATGTCTGTCCTGTCTTCCATCACAAGGCATTTGACCTATCCGCACACCGTGCCTCGTGTGGCAGCTGCCTGGTTGGAAACAATGGCGTCAATATTACGATGTTTGACTGATTTTACTGATGAGCCATAGACAGGGGAAAAGCATGTAAACATTTCACCTTCTGAAAAAGGCTTTGACAATTTTCAATCTACCTCCACAGTGGGCATCATAGGTTCAGGGCTCCCCGAGACATTCCTAAATAAGGAGTACTCAAAACTGAGCTTCTGCAGAAGCAAGGTGAATGAGATGAGCCTGAGACTAGGCTGGGAGCACCCCAAAAGTTAGACAGACCATCATGGGATGCTATTGTCAAATATTTAGCGTAAGAGCAAAGCAGAGCATGTTCCTAAAAATCAGGCTTTGAGTTAAGGTGTAAATTTGAAAAGAGAAGCATATTCTATCATTTACCAATAATAATAATAATAATAATAATAATAATAATAAAAGAGTGAAATAAATCCACACAAAGTCCACGAGGATCATCTCGGACAGGGAGGATGGACTCAGGACGGTGATGGGCTCTGTGACTGGGGCGTCACATCCTGGCTGGGCTTTGCCTGTGTCTCTGCCTACCGCTCTGTGAGGCAGATGCATTTTGACCACCAACTTCAGTGGGCTTTTGCAATTTAAGAAATACATGGTTTTAAGGGTCTTAACTTACATCTCACTCCACGCTCACACCTGTTTGACACACACTTTGACTTTATAACTCACCCACTTAACCCAGCAACTAGTTGCATCCTTAACACACCCAATCACTGGTATATTTTCAGGAGGGGAAACAGGTTTTCCTTAAAAAAGCTGGTCTTCATTTTAGCAACAGGTCTGGGCCCCTCCTCCCCCTTCTTGCAAATTAGCAAAACTTAAAACCCAAAGATCTGGTTTCTGGGCAGGGCCCAAGCATTTCCTTGCCAAGGACATTTGGCTTAACTGCCCTCCATTAGGTCGTTTGTCACTTTGCTGAGGTCTTGCTTCCCTGCAGGCAGATTCCTGCCATTTTTTCTCAGCACGCCCATAAAACTTGAAATCACTCTCTGTAAATAGCTAGAAATAATATGCATTCAGAGGCAGGCTAAGGAAGCTGGGCCTGCTGGTCTGCCACCTTGCCCTTTGTTAAAGACCTGAGCAGGTGGTTTATATCAAGCCGTTCCAGAAAATCAAAAACCCGGTATGAAAAAAAAAATTAAAAAAAAAAAAACGCCTTTGTTTTTGAACTCATTCTGCTCTCACTGCCTAAAGAAAACTTAAACGCTTCTTTAGGCAGACTCTGCCAGCCCTGCAAATTACACAGGAGACACGTAGACTATTTCTTGCTTTCACTGGACTTCCCTCTAGAGGGACTCAAAGACAGACACATGCAACGTAGGAAAAGTTCTGTGACCAAAACCCAGGGGAGTGTCAGCCCCGCTGTGACAATCGCCCCTTAAGGGGCATCTGGCGCGACGGCAGAATTCCCAAGGCCACGTCCAACCCCGGGACCCAGCCAGCGCATGGGGTCCCTCAGGTGCGCATCTGCAAACTCCTTGTCATGGCTGACAGCTGTCGCCGTTCCAGGCACTGGGGTGCCACGTGTCTTCCATCTCTTACCCTTTACTGCACTGGGACGAGTCACTCTCCTAAGTCTGCGTCGTCCACGTGAAACTCCTGAGGCTAGGGGACTTTACCCCAAGTCCAGCACGGCAGCCAGACAGGACAGAGCCGGGGCTGCTGGATGGAGCCCGAGGGTTTTCAGAACAGCCCACCTCTTGCTCTTGGCTTGCTCTGTGGAAAAGGACGTCAGCAGGGAAGGAGGGCCGGGGATTCCAGATGAAGAGAGTGCCTACGGAGCTCCAGGGTTCATAGACCATTCTTCAGAATTCCCTCTCTTAATGAAATGTTGCCCCAGTTTCCTAGACAGAACACCAGAGTCTTGAGGGTGCGTGGGTGGCTCAGTAGGTTGAGCGTCTGACTCTTGATTTCAGCTCAGGTCATGATCTCGGGGTCCTGGGATCGAGCCCCACGTCCAGCTCCATGCTCAAGGCAGAGTTTGCTTGAGATTCTCTCCCGTCCTCTCCCTCTGCCCTCCTTTCTCAAAAAACAAAACAAATAAACAAAAAACAAACAACCCTCCCCCAAAAAGAAGAAGAAGAAGAAGAACACAAGAGTCATGAGACAGCTTGCTCTTTCTTGCCAGGAGAGATTATTCTCTGCTATCAATGATCTCAGAACGCAGAGATTGAACATTATCAGAATTCATTTCTCGCCCACCTCACTGGGATGGCAGTGGCCAGAGGAAGGCTCTGCTCCTCACTGTCACTGAAGAACCTAGTCTGATGGGAGCGCTCATCCTTGCCCTCCAAACATCACTGCATGACAGGAGAAGGAAGGGCACAGCAAACACAGACCCACTCTTCCTGGCTTCAGTCTACAGATAACCCACGCCATTGCTGTTCCCCGCACATTGGCCAGAAATGGTCACCTGTCCCCACCCAGAGAGAGGCAAGGGGGCTGGGGATGGGAAGCAGGTGGATGGTGTAGAGTCAGTGAAGAGACCTTCACTAATTCACTTCCCGTGGGCCAGGCATCACAAGGGCTTTCAGGTATTAGCTCGTTTATTTCCCAAGTCAACCTCTAGGGGGTTCTTGGAGAATCCTTAAATGCAGGTATGACAAATGGATAAAATTTCTTTCACATGACTGGAACAGAGAAAGGAACACAAAAAGTAGGGTCAATGTGAATTAAATTAAAGGCCCACATTATGCAACAGTGCAAGTATTAAACATCAGCTCAGTGGCAGCAGGAACTTGTCCCACCAGCTGTACACGAATGAGTGCATTGAGCCTGATGTCCTCTGATTTGCATGCATGACCCATAGAGTGATAGCCAACTCCTGTGGACCACTTCCCAGTTACTGCAGAGTCTACGCCAGGAGAAAATTAATTATTATGCCTTACTACATCAAAGTGTTTTGGTTTTAGTTGTTTTTCCCCCCATTCTAATCTATGCTAAAAGCTGTTATCACATTGTTATAGCTCCCAGAGCCCAGTCAAGTTGCTTCACTGTTGTATTGGTTGCATTCTTTAGTTTCAGGCAACAGGAACAGGCATTTAGCTTAAAGTGGGAGTTTGTTGGAAAGACAGGATGAGGTGTGTTGTGGAGCCAACAGATATGGATGAAGACAAGCTTGAGGAAGAAACCAGGGCAGAGGCTCTGGCTCTCATCCTGCTTCTCTGCCCTCTCTGCCCGTCTCTGTCTCTCTTTGTCTCTGTCTTTCTCCCTCTGTCTCTCTCTTTCTGCTGTTCTATTTTGCTCATCTGTGGAACAGGACCTGGCTACTTTCTGATTCCCCACCTGATGGCCTCTTACGGTTCTAATCTTTTGGTGAGACCGACTGCCATCTCTTGGCTTCAGTTCTGAACCCCAGGGAGTGGAATGGGATAGTCCAGCTTGGGAGAGGTCCATGCCTGACCCTATCAGCCCAGCCAGGCCCGTGGGACTACTCCTGACCCCTGCCCCTGGAATGGGGAAAGGCCATTCCCCAAGAAGGTGCTGTGAAATGTTTACTGTGGTCACAAGACGCCCTTGGAGGAGCAGAGCACAGGGCTGCCTGTAGCTGTTATGCCAAAATGCATCGTCTAAACCGGCAGACACAGTTGACAGGGTTCTTTCCTGCACTTTTCCCAATGTTGTGTTTGTGAGCGCCAATGACACATCTCCAAAAACAGACCATCAGAATCACCCAGACACAGGTGACTGTGTGCCCTGTATTTAGCAAGTAAAATGAGGATTCTAGGAAGCAGCATGAGAAGTGCTTCCTCGTGCAATGGTGCCCTGAATGCCCCGTGTCATCCCCATGGGCATTCTGTTCTAGAATCACGATGCTTCCCTTTGCTTCTACTTTTTTGGAAAGGCCAAAGTGGAAGGTCACTTCCTCCCTGAAAATGTCCCCTCTAGGGGCGCCTGGGTGGCTCAGTCAGTTAAGTGTCAGCCTTTGGCTCAGGGCATGATCCCAGGGTCCTGGGATCGAGCCCTGCATCGGGCTCCCTGCTCATCGGAGAGCCTGCTTCTCCCTCTCCCTCTGCTCCTTGTGCTCTCTCGCTTCCTCACTCTCTCTCTCAAATGAATAAATACAATCCTTAAAAAAATGTCCCCTCTGACTCTCTCTCTGTCCCCCTCCTTCCCCAGCTCCACCTTACCCACACACCCACCCAGACTTAGGCTTCGAGAATTTGATTAGCACCGTGAAATGTAAACACCCAACACAATTAGCAGATGCTACTTTCTTTCTTAAGGAATACGAGTGGCCTTCAGAATCCTAAGGATGGCTTCTCAGTGTTTGATTTTAGGAAAACCTATTAGCATACCCATGCATGAGATACTCACCTCTAAATCGTGGAAAAATAAGTCTCTCCCCTTTTGGGTGAAATGACAGGAAGCGCCATGCTGGTATGGCTTCAGCCTGCTGTCTGTGCAGAGTGGTTAGTGGGTGTTAGATTGCTTACTTCCCACCTGAGACCCTCCCCCACTTCCCTCCTCATAGTTCTGTCTGTAAACCATATTTCAGCCTTACAGTAGAGTGATTTAAGTCCCTGGAGCTCTTTGAATTGCTTTCTGGAAGACAAATTGAATGGAGACAGCACCACAACTGCATCTGCAGACCAGGCAGCATCAGCAAACATCCAAAGCAAAAGCAAATTAAATCCTTTACTTAAAAACTGAGAGTCTGGGGCACCTGAATGGCTCAGCTGGTTAAGCGTCTGCCTTCGGCTCAGGTCCTGATCCCAGGGTCCTGGGACAGAGCCCCATGTGGGGCTCCCTGCTCAGCGGGGAGCGTGCTCCCTCTCCCACTGCTTGTGTGCTCTCTTTCTCTCAGACAAATAAAATCTTCAAGGCAAAAAAACAAAACACTGTGATTGTATAATTGAAATGAATAATCATAACTGGCTTTTAACAGATGCACAAAGTGGATATTTCGCTCAGAACCATTATTCCCCCAAAACGAAGCCTTTGCTGGCAACAGCGGCAAAACCTCATCTTTTAGTGAGACTCCACTTTGCTGCTCACCTGGCCAAGCTGCCCTGCAGTCCCGCTTCTCAGGAGACAGAACTCCTGGATGGGCAGCAGTTCCACATTCAGAGCCGAGCTTGCTCTCATGCTGTTCTTCCTCCAGGAAAGGGGGTCCAAATTGTTTCTTCTAAGCACCACCAGCTGTGTGAGGGCTGACCTCTGAGCTCTTTGAGTCTGGGAATCTGGAAAACCAAGTTGTACTCCTCTTGCCTGGCCACTCCCGTCTGCTCCACCTGCAAATGGTGCTTGTACCCACTCGTCCGCACATTCTGCAGCCCTCCAGTCACTGGGGGTGTGTCCTTAGCTCTTCTGGTGTGAGCGCATCCGAGGGTGAGGGCCACGCTGCTCTCTGACCCACTGCCAAAGCCCCACCCAACCTCGTGGCCAATTTCTCACCTCTGGAGCAGGAGTTCATTATCTTTGCACTGGAGAGAGGCTGTTTCCCCCACAGGCTCTACCTCCCTCCTACTCTGAGGAGAGAACCTGTAGCCTTTGAAATGCTACGTATCAGCCTGGGTCTTCTTATCTATCAAAGTTGCTCCTTTCCTTGTGTTTAAGTAGCAAAACTTTAAAAGATTAAATTAAAATTTATAATGTGGGCATAGCCTTCACGCCAAATCTACAAATAGGTGGAGAAGAATATTCAACAACAAACTTTCATCCAGGACCTCCCATTTCAACGGAGGAGAAGCAAGGCAGGCAGTGCTTAAGTAGATACAGAAGAATTCTTCCAGGGCATTATCAGATGGACTGATTTATAATTCCTAGGAACGAAAGAAGGGTTATGTCATGGAGCTTAGTGTTAGTGCATCAACTTGCCAGGATTCGTAAGTCAAAGGAAACCAACCAACTCCTCCTAATGTCTTTGCTGTTAGTTGTTCAGGGATGCGGAGGAGGAGGAGGGGGCAGGTGAGAAGCACTCGGGGAGATGAGACAGTCCTTCGATCTGGCTATCCGCGGAACCTCCAGAGGGTAATCATGGACAGAAGCAAAACAGCTTCTCCGGGTGGTGCCTTCCAGCCCCATTTGGGTTCTTAGGATTCTAGACTCTTAGCCCAGCCTCCTGAATTAGAACCTGCTTTCTTGTAGGACTGGCACATGTTTCAAAATACGAAATACATCCTGTTTCCCTTGAGCATCATTGGCATTCCTTTCTCCCCGACTCTGAATGTTTTACTCATGCAGATCAGAGAGTTCATAAAAATGCAGCATGGACCCATTTAAACTATATGATTAACTGCTAATATATGATATTAACTTGTAAGATTTTATGGAGATTAGCACGTGTAATTATATTTGATGGTATATGATAATTACCTGTTTGGTTGCATTTTAAAGTATGATGACTTGAGACCGTTCATCAGTTCATACATGGCTCGAAGACTGATACAAAATTGCAACTCATTTTAATTGTTTTTAAGGTAATCAAACTGACATCTTTAAAGCCTAAAGGAGACTGATTAATTTTATGGGGACCATGTTAATAATCCAGTGATTGGAATGCTAATTAAAATACTTGTTAGAAAATGGGGCTTTCTGATCAATATTTTCCAAATGGACTAATTAAGTGTGAATGTCATGTTTCCACGTTTCAGGTTAAACATACAAAAATTCAACTTGGGTCCTCTAGAAGCCAGGGTACAGACAGTTTCTCAGAAGAGGTTTTGGAGTTCAGAAGGTAGATGTCTTCCCCGAGCCGTTCTTAGGGAAGCTCCTGCTCCTTTTCTCTCATTGCCAGCTCAGTAGGAAAGTGTCCACAACTGTCCTCACACCACCCACTTCCCGTGCTCTTCCTTAAATTCTTTCTGGCCCTTGCAGAAGCTGCTTTTGCCTTTCTTCCTACACAGAGTAACTGACTTGATTATAGACCCATGATTCCTGATATTATGGGACAAGAAGCTCTATTTCCCCCTCTATCCTTGCACAGTGTTAGTTGATATTTAAATTTAAATTACTTTGGGCCTTCTTTTTTTTTTTTAAACATTCCTTACCCCTGAGTTTCTCCTGCCTCCCCCAGATGACTCACATCAGTGTGAATCCTAAGCGATAACACATGGGAGGCATACGGCTTAGCCTAAAGTGAAAGTTCCCTTCAGCTTTGAGGCATACACCTTTCAAGTTTTGACTCACATTGACCATGTAAATTGGGCAACACCAAACTCAGTAATCTATTGTACATAGGATCCGACATCCAGGCTATCCTAGCACCCCGTCACTTCACCTTTGCTATCTAATAGAGAGGAGTGAGTGCATTGAGTCAAAGACCCCCACGGGGACCCACGCTGAGCGCAGGAAGAAGTCGGGGTGGGGGCTTATGCAGGTTGAGCCTGTCTACACACCAACTCAGGAGGAATGGCTACTTGGATTCTGGCACCGGCAAGTGGAGGGTAGAGCTAGCAGGGTGGGGAGGATGGACACACACCCAGTGTGCAGAGCACCTCCAGCAGACCCTCTTCCTCTATCTCTAATCATTTCTCCTGAATTCCGATGGCTTTGTATATGTTTCATATCTACTGATGGCAAAGCTCTAAAGAGAGATATTTGACTTTTTTTCATAATGTTAGCTAGTACCTTTTATGGTTGGTCAATAAAACCGTGATTTCAGTGTCTTTACAAAAACTTTACGTTCTTTTTTTAAAAAATCTTAAGTTGGAACACAAACAAATGAATCATATTCCATTTGCACCTACACTGCTTTCCTAAAGTGAAATGAAATGTAATAGTGTAAAGACAGTTCTTTTAAAAAAAAAGTTAAGGCTCAGTTTCTAATTATTAACACAATTAATCTTTCCTGCTGCAATTTTAGGATACTAATAAAATTATTAAATTTAAGACTAACTTCAGCCGACTTAGTGTTTAATTAGGAGGGCATGTAGATTTTATGTATATAATTGAAGTTTCAAGTTGAGGACTAATATTCTAGCTAACCCTTCTGAGAATTAGGAGAGTTGATTATTAATACTCATTGACCAAATTCACGAACCTAGAATCCGGGTGGTAATCCCCAAAAGGGAGGGGCCTATCAAAGACAAAAGGGATCTTACCACTCTGTGTAGAGCCCTTAAGAAAATATGCGATTTCCTCATGAAATGAAATGAAAAAGATGTTATTTCAAGTCAAAGACAGCATCATTCAACACTAGAAATGTGTTCAACAGATATGCACTATACCCATTATTGAACCAATGCTGCAACCGCAGATGCTGCAGAGCATCTACCAATGAAGGGGGCTGTGACAGTTGCCTTGGGCAGGTTACAGTCTGCTGGGAAAACCGGGCAAACAGTCTAATGCTCTGTCAATGGTATCACTCTTCAGGAGGGTTTCAGAGCTCCTGATGCACATGCACACCTGTTGGGTTGAATGGACTCAAAATCAGAATGACAACAGGAGGAAAAAAGCCCACTGGTAGTGACATATATAAAGCATTTGAAGAAAGCAAGATGATGTCAAGTGGGTTGACATGAGTGTTCACATCAAGTTTGGGGGGTGACAGTGCTGTTGAGGCTCTTTGATTTGATTTGATTGATTGGTTGATTGATTTTCATTGTGTTAAGTGTGCTCCTTAACGCCCCCTCCCCTATTTCCTTCATCCCCCCACCTACCTGCCCTCTGGTGACCATCAGTGTGTTCTCTGTAGTTAAGAGTCTGTTTCTTGGTTTGCCTCTCTCTTTTTTTTCCCTTTGCTTATTTGTTTTGTTTCTTAAATTCCAAATATGAGTGAGATCATATGGCATATGTCTTTCTCCGACTGACTTATTTCACTTAGCATTGTACTTTCTAGCTCTAACCATGTTGTTGTGAATGGCAAGGTTTCATTCTTTTTATGGCTGAGTGATATTCTATCGTATATATACCACCTCTTCTTTATCCATCAGTTGCTGGACACGGGCTGTTTCCATAGTTTGGTTATTGTAAATAATGCTGCAATAAACATAGGGGTGCACGTTTCCCTTTGAATTAGTGTTTTTGTATTTCTTGGGTAAATACCTGGTAGTGTAATTCTGAGGCAGGTTCATAAGGAAATGTACATGGGTGCTGACTCCAGCATTTATTTGTGGGTGAGGACCATTTCTAAGAGAGTGGTTAGGTAAATGTGGTGGCAATGCACCTCACAGCATTATATAAACAGGAGCTAAGAGATGGTACGTACACACAGTTACATGGTTGACTCTTAAAAGTACAATGCTTAGTGAAGGAAAAAGAGTAAGAAACAGAATGAGATGTAAAACATGGTACCATTCACTTACAAATATATTTGCATAAATCAAAGATACACATTATGCGAAGCCTATAAAAGCAAAATTATGTGCATTCATAATAGTAACGTTCATAATAACAACAGAGCTGGAAATAACCCAAATGCCCATCACCACGAAATGGATAAAGATATTTTGGTAAAATTCTTAATGGGATATTATTCATCAGTGAAAAGAAATGAACTGTAGAGACCCACACAATGTAGATGAATCTTACAGACATTAAATCTATTTATGTAAGTTTCAAAATATGTAGAACTAAAGAATATATAGTTTGGGATACAAAAAAGTGTTCAACACCAAAGAAAAGCAAGAGATTGTTGGGTTGGCATTCAGGAGAAATGTTGTGGTCGGGGGATGCAGGTTAGAGGGTTCCAGAAGTTCAAAGGGGACATGTGTGTATGTGTGCACATACTGCATGTTCTTAAACTAAAACTTGGGTTCACAGGTATTTCTTGTACCATTATTCTTTATTTCTTAACGTATGTTTTGTAAGTATCTTTTGAACGATAATTATTAGCTTAAAACCAAACACGTTTTTTAAATAAAGTTTGTGAGCAAGGGAATGTCCTGGACAAGATATTGTTGAAGAAAGAACACTGAATGCGAGGTCAGACCAGGGCCAGCAGCCGTGAAAGGTCATACATTGTACAATTCCACTTATAGGACATATCCAGGAGAGGCAGATCCACAGAGACAGAGAAAGGTTCGCGGTTGCCAGGGACTGAGGAGAGAGGGGTGAGGAGTGGCTGCTCACTGAGCATGGAGTCTTTCTGGAGTGATGAAAACATTTTGGAACTTGATAGAAGTGATGTTTGCACGACACTGTGGGTATACCAAATGCCACTTTAAATGGTTAATTTTTTTGTTGTTGTTACGTGGTTTTTGCTTCATTTTTTTAATGTTAAAAAAAGGCCAAGGTTTTAGTTTCAGCTTTATCATTTCTTAACTTAGTTACTCCTTTCTGAGTATGTTTTCTTATTTACTTTTTTTTAAATTTATTTATTTGAGAGAGAGAGCATGAGAGCGAGAGAGAGAGCACATGAGCGGGGGGAGGGTCAGAGGGAGAAGCAGACTCCCCACCGACCAGGGAGCCCGATGTGGGACTCGATCCAGAGACTCCAGGATCATGACCTGAGCCGAAGGTAGTCACTTTAACCAGCTGAGCCACCCAGGCACCCTGTTTTCTTATTTACTTAACAAGCATATAGATATCTGCTGTCAGACAATCATTATCGAGATAGGTAACATCATGCATGCATTGCCTCTGGTACGTGATAGGTTTAATAAATAGTAACTGTCTTTATCCTCACTATGATCATGGATAATGCTATGTGGCTATATGCTCTTTGTAATTTGAAAAGACCTGGATTGTTGAATCTCTGACCCCTAAATGCGTGGTCTTTCCTAAGTTCCCTCAAATATTGACTGTCCACTATGGGGACAAACGTCAGTTTTTCACACAGATGGGTTTAAGCAAACAGAATGATCTACATCTAATACATTGATATTTCAAGAAATAAGGAAAATAAATTATTTTTTCTCCTCATAGTAAAATATGCTATGAAAAAAGAAGAAAATAGTAAATAAGTGGGAATGCAGTATAACAGAATTTCTACACAGTGATTATTTAAAATGTATAGTATTGTAGATCAAGGAAGAGGCTCTTGTCTAGCAAGTTATTGATCCACACCGCATAGAAACCAGATAAGTAAAAATTAATGTCACAATAAAGGATTCAAGTGCATTTTCATTATTCACAAACTAAAGCTCCTTAAGTTCATGGAATCTGTGATATAAAAGACAAAAAGAAAGCATCCCTCTCTAAGAATTCTTTGCTCAGCAACTATTCAAAAGCTTTAAAACAAAGACCTTATTCCTGAGTAAGCTTGAAAAAGGCCACAAACTGAAGATTGTATTTAATAAGGTTTTTGGTTTTGTTTTGGTGTTTTGTCATACGTAATGTCATGGACCGTCAGGCCTTAATTTAGTGAACCAAATTGCAAGACCCTGCTTGTAGGTTGCTTTGCAGATGTTTTTAGCAGTGAATAGAATTAAAGAGATGCTACTACACTGAAAATTAACTTTGTATGTGATTCATATTTGACATCTTTTAATATATTTGTAAGTTGTCCTTTAAAAAACAACAGTGGTTTTTGGTTCAAATGTAAAGAGTTTGAAAGCTGTCACTCCTATCCCCACAATAGGAAAAAAGCTGAGCAAGCTAAAAACCAACAACTCTTCTTAGCTCCAAAAGAGATTGAAGTCCCAGGGCAGTCTGCAGCCCCAAAAACTGGAAGGGGAGGAGAATACTGAGAATCATAGCTTACTAGAGACATGTCCAGGAGCAGACCCACCCACTCTTACAGAATTGTTAGGATTTCTGCTTTGGCATCAGTCTCTAATTTTGGAAAAGTCTCTGTGATTATTACTCCAAATGAACAAAAAGGATTTATCCCAGGTAAGCAGAGCTGGTTCAACATTCAAAAATCAATTAATGTAATTAACCACATCAGCAGTCTAAAGAAGAAACATCATATAATCATATACGGGGAAAAGTTGATAAAATCCAACACCCATGCATGATAAAACATCTCAGCAAAGTAGAGACAGAGGGGACTTCCTTGGCTTGATATAGGACATCTACAAAAACCTACACCTACCATCACAATTAATGGTGAGAAACTAGTTGCCTTCCTGCTAAGATTAGGAACAAGGTAAGAATGTCTGTTCTCAGCACTGTTTTTCAACATTGTGCTGGAAGTCCTAGATAATACAATAAGACAAGAAAGTGGAAAAAAAGGTATACATATTAGAAAAGAAAAAAAAATCAAACTGTCTTTGTTTACAGATGACATGCTGGTGTCTGCAAAAAAATCACCAAAAATCAAGAGGAAAACTCTTGGAACTAATAAGCGATTGTAGAAAGGTTGCAAGGTACAAGGGTAATGTACAAAACCAATGGCTTTTGATATCCCAACTATGCACAATTAGAATTTGAATTTAGAAACACAACAGCATTTACATTAGCAACAAAAAATGGATACTTAGGTATAAACCTAACAAATAGGTATAAGAACAATATGAGGAAAACTGCCAGTTTCTGATAAATGAAATCAAAGAACTAAATAAATGGAGAGAATATTCCACATTCGTGGATAGGAAGCCTCAATATTGATGTCTGTTCCTCCCAGACTGATCTATAGATTCAATATAAACCCAGTCTAAATTCCACCAAAGTATTTTGTGAATATCAACAAATTGATTCTGAAGTTTATATGGAATGGCAAGAGACCCAAACTAGCCAACACAATATTGAAGGAGAACAAAGTTGGAGGATTTAACACTCTTGGCTTCAAGACCTACTTACTATAAAGCTACATTGATTAAAACAGCGTGGTTTTGGTGGAAGAATAGAAAAATCAATGGTACAGAACAGAAAGCCCAGAAATAAACCTGATCTTTGACAAAGGAGCTCAGGCAATTCAATGAAGAAAGGTTAGTCTTTTCAATAAATGGTATTGGAACAACTGGATATCCATATATAAAAAGAAAAAAAAAAGAATCTAAACACAGACCTTACACCTTTCACAGACATCAACCCAAAATGGATCATAGACCTAAATGTAAAACACAAATGTATAAAACTTCTGGAAGATAACATAGGAGAAAAATCTAGGTGACTCTGGATATGGCGATGACTTCTTAGATAAAATGCCAAAAGCATAATCCATGAAAGAAACATTGGTGAGTGAGGCTTCATTAAAATTATAAACATATCCTCTGTGAAAGACACTGTCAAGAGAATGAAAAGGAAATCCACAGACTGGAAGAAAATATTTCCAAAACATATCTCTGATAAAATACATTATGCAAAATATGTAAGAACTCTCAAAACTTAACAAAAAGAAAGCATACAACTCAACTTAAAAGTGGGTGAAAGATATGAACAGACATCTTGCTAAAGAAGATATACAAATGACAAGTAAGCATTAATGCATGCTTCTTATTATATATTATTAAGGAAATGGGTATTAAAACAACAATGAAGTACCACTATGCACCTATCAGAATGGTGAAATCCAGAACACTGACAACACCAAATGCTGGGGAGGCTGTGGAGCAACAGGAACTCTCTTTCATTGCTGATGGAAGTGCAAAATGATATAGCCAGTGTTTCAGGGGGAGGGATGAAGAGGTGGAGCACAGAAGATGTTTAGGGCCCTATAACTACTCCCTATGATACTATCAAGGCGGGTACATGACATGATGCATTGGCAAAAACCCAATGGAATTTCCACAAAGAGTGAGCGCTAATGCATGCCAACTGTGGATTTTAGTTAATAATAATGTATCAGTATTACCTCATCAATTATTACCAATGATTGATAATATTAATAATACACAATATTAATAAAAGGGAAAATAGTGTGCCTGTCGGAAGGGGGAGTGGTTCCCTATGGAAGAAGGAAGAAAGCTGTGTGCTTTCTTTGCAATTTTTCTGTAAGCCTAATAATGCTTTTAAAAGTTAAGTGCATCAAGAGAAATAAGATTACCACTTGTTTTATCCTTAATAGTATTTTCCCCACAATATATCATTTATTACTCAGTGTGGGCTTTGAAGAATATAAGTATTTTACTCATTTTAAGCAAAATTGAAACCTTGATTAAAGGATTTTTGTTGAGAGACAAGTGGAGCCCACTTAATACTTTTTAAAATCCCCATAGATGTGACATCCCATTTTATTCCTAGTTTAGTCAAAGAATAATTACTGGAGTAGTATGCTCAGTACTGTAATAAATACTTTAAAACTTCGAGAAGTGTGGACATCAGCTCTTGTGTTCGATCTTAGCGTGGTGACATGTCATAGATTAAAAAAAAAAAAAAAAGGTGTAAGAGATGTCACAAGCCAGCATAGCATCAGGTGCAAATTAAGTGCTATGAGAAAAGAGAGAGGTGCTTGGAAGGGTCCAAAGTCTCTTTTTCTGAGGGATGTCCTGGCCCTCACCAAGCTCTTAGGAAATTGAATTGCTCTCTCTTCTGTGTGCACATGAAACCTGACTTAGCCCGACACTGTTAAGCATTATACACAATGATTTTTAAGTGATGCTGGTGAGGTATTGTGTTATAAGATACCTCACAGAAAACTTAAATGGCCAAGTTAGGATAATAGCACCAGTTCAACATGTTCTGAAAATTAGAATTATTTGGGACTGGGGAAGGGAAGGGAGGAGATTTGTCCAGTCTCTTAAAAAAAAACTATTGACACACAATGTTCTCCCTTTGGTTTTCTCCATGGGTCATGATCTAGTGGGAGTTTGTACCATAGAAAGAGAAAGTTCTAGACAAGTCCCCCTACTCCATGAGATCACAATCCTGCCCACGCAGAACTTCATTTTCTAATCTGTGAAATGGGTGGATAAGACCTGACCCAGAAGATTGCTTTAAGGGCCAAATGAGATGGAAGGCACCTAGCATGCAGATAGGTTTTAAATATTCTTTTTTCCTTATTAAGTCATTGAACTAACTGAAATAAAGACAGCAAAATAATTGGACATCAGAAAAACTGGAGTCTTAACCATAGCCCATATACTTACTAATTCTATAATTCCGCTTCAATTACTTAATTTCTCCAAACCCCAGTCTTCACATTCCCCAACCCCCCACCCCCGGCCAAAAAAGATAAGTATGTATTTTTGGAGTTTTATGTAAATGAAATGAGGTCATTTATATGCAGCTTTGAGTTCAGCACTAAGAGCAAAATAAGTGTTCAGTAAATAATAGGTGCCTATTATGGACTGATTTGTGTCTCCCCACATTCGTAGGTTGAAGTACTAACTCCCAAGGTAACTATATTTGGAGATGGGGCTTCCAAGAAGTAATTAAGGTGAATGAGGCCATGTTGAGTGAGGCCCCAATTCAATAGGACTGGCATCCTTATAAGAAGAGAGACACAAGATCCCTCTCTCTCTTTCTCTCTCCCTCCCTCCCTCTCCCTCTCTCAATCTTCATGCACACAGAAAAAAGACATGTGTGTACATAGTGAGAAGGTTGTCCATTGGCAAGCCAAGGACAGAAGCCTCAGGAGAAACAACCCTGATGGGACTTTGATCTCAGACTTCCAGACTCCAGAAATGAGGAAACAGGTTTCCACTTTTTAAGCCTCCTGGTCTTTGTAATGGCAGCCCTAGCAGACTAGTACGATGTTAACATTTTATATAGGAATTTCTTTGCTCCTACCTTTCCCATCGATCTTAAAACATCCTCCATGAGGTTGGTTCTGTATTCCCGCATCTACAGAGAAAACGGACATCCACAAGTTTAAGTGGAATGGGGGGTCCACAGGTTAGTTCAGATCCCCAGGCTTGACTTAGTTCTGATCATGTATAAAAAACTGTGCTGTAAATACTACTCTGTCCAGGTAAGAGGAAACTACTGTGTAGCTTGAGTATAACACGTTCTATTTATGGCATATGATATGAGTTGTTACGCACTGATTTGCTCCTACTTTCTGTATGTGTATAGTGTAGAGAAAGTTGCCTGGTACACGTACAAAGTGATTGTGGTTCACATCTTTGGGTGGAAAGATAGCTGACATATATCGTTTCCCTTTTTAATGATCTTTATTAGTGTTTCTGCATGTATGTATTTTGCCATGAAAATATGTATGTTTAAAAACATTGACATCAACACAAAAATGAATCGCACCAAAGTTTTGTGGGCATGCTGTGTGCAAAATAAAATAAAGCAAATCCTCCCAACAGTTAGTTAGGGGAACACATTCCCTTTTCCTCACTCCGCGTTGGCATGCTGATCATGCATTTTTGTCCGTTGTGGGGCCTTTCCCCCGCTCTTTGTCACCTTCCGACGTGCTGTCACAGGCACAGCTTCTCATCTTCAGAACACGACCCTCTGGCTGCCAGGGGTGAATTCACTTACCATTTATCTCTGCTGCTTCATGTCAGTCCCACCCACATCAAAGTATGCTGATGATCCATATGAGCACTTTACAAATGAATCATTTCTTTCCCCTCAATCATCTCTGGCTCCTCATAAGCTCATAGCCTTCACAGAAGATAAATTTTAAGCCATGTTCCAGACTTTCTCCATAGAATGTCTCCTCTGCCATATTTTTTTAAAAGATTGATCTTCCTTTTCTTGGGTAATAACCATGTAATCTGCCCCTCTTGGTTATCTGTTTCTTAGGAAAAGTCCTAGCAGCAGTGGGCCAGGACCTGAGAAGCCCTAAAATAATCCCAGACCGGCTGTTCTTGCTTAATTCATCTTGCCTGCCATTGTTGGGAGGGTAGAAATGCAAACTAACTGCAAACCAGTGAAGTCTGGACAGACCAGTCATACTCGGAAATACGCTATTGCTACTAAAAGAAATTTCCATGTAACAAAACATTAAAATAACACAACAGAAACAAGCCTAAATAGAAAACAAACTTTTAAAAATCCCCTTTTGGCCCAAACAGTTTCTCCTAAAATGCTTTTATCCCCCTCATTGGGGTACCCCTCTCTTACCAACCTGATGATCTACCCAGAGGTCTACACAGAACAGATGTTTCTGAGAAGTAAGAGAAAGCATCACTTTCACAACCAGCAACAAGACACTATTTCACTTTCTAAAAGCTCTTCAAGGAGTAGGCTTGCCAGTGTGGACCTTTGGCAAGGAAGTGGAGCCATTGGTGGGCCCTGGAATTCTGCCCATGTGGAGGTGTGTGGGCAGACACATGTCCCATCCCGACACCTGAGGCCACACTGTCTCTCTCCCTGGTGATGAACTAGTTTGTGTTCACACGTGGGTGCCACGTGCTCTTGGCCCTCGGGGACTCCACATACCTTCACTCATAATGACTTTCCTACTTTTACTGAGTTCATTGAGTCCTTTTTCAGCAGTGTGATAATTGTAGTTCTCTATTTTAAGAGCAGTCCACACAGGGAAATGAGGAGGGCACTCTGCTCCATCGATGGTAGCCAGACCTGGATTCTCTGCAGTCTTTCTAGTCACCATGACTCAGGCAGCAGTAAGCAACATAGGTTTTCCCAAATAAAATTAATTTTTTGGAAAGTATAACTATTAAAGCACCTCGTTTATCTACTGGAATGTCATCATCTTAAAGAGGGTGTCTCTGTGCCAAGTATTTTGTTTGTTCTGTTTGCTTTAAAGACATCTTCAAGCTGGGCAGCATGAGGTAATGAGGCACCAACAAAGGAAACGGGCTCAGGAAGCAGGGAGCTGGTTTCAGTTTTCCTGGTTTTGTTGCCTTGCACTCGTAGGTGAGTCACAGCACTTCTCTGGTTTTCCGTTCACTCTTCTGTTACACGGAGGCCTAGAGAGGAAGTATGAAATATTGAAATAGTAACACATTGAAAGACCATTGGAGGGACTTGGTTGTCCGCTAGCGAGGCTGGCGCTGGGGAGAGCACACCAGTGGTGTGCCTACTGCTTCCCTCAGAGGAAATCACCTCAAGACGTCTACTGCATTTGCAGGCGAAAGAGATACATTTGTAATCCTAAAATACAAAACATAACATTTTCAAGGAGAAAACTAAAATGCAAGTATAGGCACATAAATGAGTTTCATTTTAAATATAACATTTTGTTGAAAAAGAAAAGTTAACACAAGCAAAAATCACCTAGTGCGCTTGAGAAATATTTGAACCAGATGATGGACATATTCTATCCTAAAACTGCTATGGTGATCAGTTTCTGCCTTGATGCTTTCAACAATGAGGACTTTTTTTTTTTTCCACTGAAAAGAGCCAAGCTGATAAAAAAAAAAATATTAAGGATCACGACTTTGCAGAGTGGCTCCAGAGCCAATCGAGACAGTGCAGCTAAACCTCTGGTGCAGGCAACCAGGAGAGAAGCCTCAGGGGCAGCTGCCTCTTTGAGGAAAGGGGTGTCCCCATTGGTCCAGGGCTCCTCTGTAAACAAGCATGTGATGGGACCGAATCCTCTACCCTGTGCCCTCAGCATTCATGAAGAAAGCTGGTTCCCATCAGCTCCCCAGCAGGGACGCTATACTCTTCCAGCATTTGGTTCCCTTGCCTTGGGGCCATGTTGGAACAATCTTAGAAAATGGATGGATACTCATTCAAAGCATGTGCTTGCCCACGTGGTCATCACAAATGGTCACTCGAGTTAGAGCTGCAGATGACATGCCTGTAAATGGTCAGTATTTAGTAGTAGGTCAATAGAGGCCATCTCCATGGGGCTAAACCCAGTCCACAAATGACAGGTACATGAATGGGATCATGATTCGAGCTGACAGGAAATTTGTTCAGAAGAGGAATTTAGTTTAGGACACACTCTTTTTTGTTTTCCCTAAATAATGTCATCTAATATTTCTTAACTATGTACAGAGGGAAAATACAAAGTATGAAATCGATGGAGACTTTTCAGTACCATGAAGGGAAGTTTGAAGATTAACTTAAAGTCGTGTTTTAGCATATTAGAAGTATATGAAAACACCAAAAAGACATTTCCTTTGAGGACAAAAAAGTAATAATGTAAAACAGAGCGCATAAGGCATTCAGGGGAGACAATCTGGGGAGACGCTTAGGGGAGGATTCTGGGAAGATCCACCTAAACATGCCTCACTCTCCCTTCACTACCAGCTTGACTTCACTGGGCTGTTCTCCTGTGTCTGTCATCAGCACTGGAGTCCTCTGTAGTGAATCACATAAAGCAGTGAGTCTTGAGAGTGTTCAGGCTAATGAGATCTGGAGACCCCTGTGGAGGAGGTCAACACAGACTCTGCCTGAGCATGCTTAGATGCCCTGGCCTCCTATAGGTGAAGAAATAATTGAATGGGGCAGAGCCCTTTCTGTTCCAGAATGTCAGAGACAGAAAGACAGGTGAGTAGGAATGAGGCCTCATCCAAGCCTTTTAGGAGGTGGCTGAGATTCTGTGGCCTCTGTACTAGTGGCTCATGGAAGGAGGAACCATTTTGCCTTTCTCCAGTTTTATTAGTGCCAACACTTGGGTGCTACAAAAGCCAGATCTGAGTTGCAGGAAACAAGCAAAGCAAAACACCACACATCTGAGAGGTCTGCACCAGAGAAAAGAAGAACGGTCACAGCAAAGACCACACCCTTTTAGTGAAATGGAGCCACAGATGATGGCTCCAATGGAAAATATCCAGGTGTTGCACTAAAAACATTCTCTGAAGCTAAAATCTAAAATATTTTCTAGATGAATTGAAAAGAAGATGGTTATTGTCGAACACCAAATTAGAAACCGGGAAACCCAAGTCTAAAAAATATCTCCAAGCACAGAGCAAAACTGTGGAGTTGGAAATTGTGGGCAGAAAAGTAAGCCCAAGAGAAAACTATGAGAAAAAACAGCAATTCTGGAAGGAAAGGAAGAATTAGTGGACTTGCGGAAAATTTCCCAGATACGCCTCAGATAAAAATGAGTTTTAAGAAATAAAGAAGCAAATACAGAAATAAATGAGGAGACACTGAAACATCCTAAGTCTGTAGATCAAAGGGACTTCTGTAAAGATACTGGAATACCATCTTGAGACAATATATGAGAAATGCCAATCATCTTTCAGAACAAAAGGAGATGTGAAAATGCAGTCATTTGGAAAATATATCAGCCTCTGCTCCGTCTGAAAGAACTCTAGGGGAAATCCTGACACCAGAGAGCAAATACATTATAACAGAGAGCTCCGGGTGGGCAATAAATACTTTGCAAATGGAAACAAAAATGAAAGTTAGAAGGACAATCTGGGAGAACCTGAACTTTAAATTTAAAAACAAAAGAACTAAAAAAGAGGAACATTCTGTTTTTCATATGTACCAAACTATATAAGCCTGAGTAAATAAAGCAAAATCTAAACTGCTAATATTATAACTTTAGTGGGATATTTTAATCTGCTTCTTTAAGATCTGGGCATATCTGAAAGACAAAAGCATTCTATAAAATAACTAAATAATTAAATGAATAAATGTGGTTTAGTTGTTAGATGCCAAATCTTACATTCCTTGAAAAGATAATTTTTTTGTTCACATGTTTATGGAAACTATACAAAATCAACCACTTTCTTGGCCCAAAAGAATTCTTAAGTATATTTTTAAAAATAAATGTTTATTGAGTTCATTCTGTGAACATGAACTATTAAGGTCAGAAATAATTAATAATAGAAAAGAGCTAAAAATTAGAATCCCTTGGGAATTAAGAAGCACATTCCCAGACAGAATACCCTTGGATCAAAGGGAAAATCAAAAGGACAATTACAACCATGGGGAAAGTAATAAAGAAGAACATTCTTCCCAGTTAAACCTATGGGACAAAGTGAAAGCAATCCTCAGAAGAGGACAAAAAAAAAAAACACAAAAACCTGACACGAAATATCATCATTATTTACAAAGAAAGTAAAAGAATAGAGAGAGTTGGTGCTCATCCTAAGGATATAGAAAATAATTTAAACAAAGAGCAAATAAAAAATGGAAATTCAAAACAAAAGCTAAAACAAATAAAAAATTTTGAAAAGTAGCAGAAATTTTAAAATCCAAATCCAATTTAAGTCAACTTACATACATTAATGCTTCATGGGCTTGTTTAAAGGAGAAAAAGAGAAGGCAGAAATACACCAAATTAGGAGAGACAAGCAGGGAATAACCATCAATATGGAAGTGATTGAAGTAGTCATAAAAATATATGTCTATGAAACTTTCTGACAAGACATTTGAAAATTTAGAGGAAATGGATGATTTCCCAGCAAAATATATATTGCCAAAATTTACCCAAGAAGAAAGGAAGGGGAAACTTAAATACATCACTTACCATAAGAGAGTTTAGAAAAAGACACTTGAAGATCTACCATTGAAAAAGGCACTGAGAACAGATGGATTCCCAGCTGAGGTTTATGTAACATGAATTTTATATAACCTTAAAGAAAGAGGGCTTTTCAAAGTTAAATTATTCCAGGCCTTAGAAAAAAGATGAAAGGCCTCCCTGATTCACTTTACAAAGGCAATATAACTCTTTTAAAAAGCTGATAAAGATAGAACAATAAAGGAAAACTGTAGATAGATCTGATTTATGAATAAAGATGAAAAAATCATTATAGTATTAGAAATTATACTGCAGCATAATTTCTTTATTTATGGAACAAATTTTTTGTGGAGCCCCTAACATGTTTCATGTCACCAAACAAAATAAATAGATAATAAATACCTAATATGTAAGATGGTGACACGTGGAATGGTGAAAAGCTAAACAGAGTGCTGATAGGAGAGGTTTGTTGGGAGGGACTGGCCATTCAGGTGACCTCATTAGATTTGTCAGAGAAGGCAACTCTCAGGTTATTAGTAAAGACTAAAAGCAGATGGGAGAGCATCAGCTATGGGGGGCTGAGATTGTTGGGAACTCCATTCCAGGCAGAGGGAAAAGCCAATGCAAAATCCTGAGGAGCAGCTACCCAAAGACAGTGTACCTGGATAAAAATAAACCAGGAAGAGAGTGCAAATGATTTGATCAGAGAGGTAATGGGGCCCAGACCCTGGAGGGCATCACAGGCAATAATGAGCATGTTTTTGAAGCCACTGGAGGTACTTTCAACATGGAGCTGACATTGTGTGACCTCCCTTTCAGCAATGTCACTCTGACTGCTGCACTGAGATTGGATTGAAGAGGAACAAGGTTGAAGTCAGGAAACCAATTAGGAAGCTTTTGCAATAATCCAGGCAAGAGTTGTAACAGTAAGGAGGATGGGAAATGATGTGAACTTTCATATATTTTTAAGATAGAATCAAAAAGTTATCTTGGTGGATTGAATTCTGGATGTGAGGGGGAAAAAAACGAAGGGTTAAGAATACTCCGAAGATAGTGCCTGAGAAGCCTGCATGAAGAAATAACCATAGCGAGCTTAAAAGACTATGCGATCGAGTCTGAGTGGGGATAGGGAAATGTCGCAAGCCAAAGTTTGAAGATGTCAACTTTAAGATACCTATTAGACATCCAGATGGTATCAAATAGAAGGCTGGATACATGAGACCTGAGTTGGTAGGGAGACTTCCTGGTTGGAAATGAAGGTCTGGGCATCTTGAGCTAGAGTTACCATGAAAGCTGTGACATTGGGTGAGATTTCCAAGACAATTCAGGGAAGTCCAAGGAGGCATTCTGTAATTGAGAGCTGTTTCGGTGGAGTGTGGGAGGTCAGAAACCTAATTGAATGGAGCTTGGTAGAGAACAGGAACACAGGACTCGGAGAAGAAATACAGACAAGTCAGAGGAGTTTTACCATAAGGAAGGGAGAAAATGAGGCAATAATGGGGCAGGAAAATAGGATAAAGAGAAGTTTTTATTTTTTTTAATGATCGGAGAAGTAGGAGCATGTTTGTATATTCATGGCAAGATTAATTCATCAGAAGAAAGAAAGCATTCCTGGAGCCATGTCCCTGCACATGTTGAAGGAAAGGCAGCTTGGCTGAGTGAGGGAACATCAGTTGTCAGGGGGTGTGCGTGTGTGTGTGTGTGTGTGTGTGTGTGCGCGTGCGTGCGTGTGTGTGTGCACGCGCGTGTGTGTGCGCACGTGCGTGTGTGTGTGCGTGTGTGTGTAGGGGGTAGTCTGTGTCCCTTTTCTGAGAGATGTCATCCACAAGGGGTGAGGAAGCGGGAGAAAGGTAGGAGCTTATTGGGGGGAGAGTGAAGGAACTACGGACATAGACTGTCCGTAGTCTGGACGGCTCTGAGTGTACCTCAGGTGTGTTTATTTTCCTCTGGCACATGCAGCTGGGTGGGCATGGACATGAGCAGGCAGAAAGGTGAGCCACTGCTTGGTCATGCAGAAACCATTATATAAACACAAAGAAAATCAATATAAAGTGTAAAAAAGATGTTTAGGAAACATCCCTTTAAAATTTTAAGGTAAGAAAGGGGCTTGATATGAACCATTTAAGGAAAAATAATAAGTATTTCTACAAAATACCCGGAATTGGTGTTCCAAATGGTACAATGCAAAATCTGTTTTAATTAAAATTAGATATTAGACATGTATCCTTACTATTAACGTTTTAACTTAATATTGTCTTCAAGGATCTAGTCATCATAATTAGATAAAGAGTTTAATAAGTGGTGCTAAGTTTTCAAAAGATAAAAATCTCTCTTTTTTTATGACATGATTTTATAACTAAAAAACCCCAAAGACTCTTTATAAACTATTGGAATTAACAGAAGAACTTGATAAGGTGAATATATAAAGGCCATTAGATTTTTTTTCTAATTTAATAATAAGAACATGAAGGAAAATGAGAAAAGCTTGAGATATTCAGTATAAATTAACAAAAAGGAAACAGAACCTGTATTAAGAAAAATAGAATATCTTGTTGATGTATTATATGAACAAATGGAAACACATACCATATTCTAAAATGAGAAGTTTTTTGATACACAAAATGTTAATTTTTTCAAATGTAATATATGTTAATTATTATATCAAATTCTGCTTGAATTATATGGCCGTAAAATTTATATGAGAAAATAAATGTCAAAAAAAATAGCCAAGAATAATTTTGAATATTACAAGTAGGGATGGACTGATTTGACTTACTAGTATCAGAAAAAAAAAACCTATAAAGTCATTAAAATAAAATTAGCATGCCATTAGCATAGAGATATTCAAATAGATAAATGAAAAATATGAGATGCTAATATATAATAATGATAGTATTTCTGTTTAGTGAGAAAAGGATAGACTTTTTAATAATTGGAGCTGGCAAAATAATTGGAGCTACATATCAGGAGAAAGATAACATGTGAACACTGTTTTGCTTCACATAAAAATAAATTCCAAGTGGTGAAATACTTGAATGAAAACAATAAGATATCAGTTTTGGAAGAAAGTCTGAGTGAGATCCAAGTGGCCTTGGAAGTTCAGCTCCCCACTTTCAGCAGTTCTTTAGGCTACCTAAGGGCTGAGCTCCGTTGCCTCCTCTGACAACAAGAATTTGTTGTACCCATTCCCAGTATGCATGTAGTGACACAGGAGTCCATATACAGTCTACCCAAACACAGCTCCACAGGGTGACGAGGGTGTGGTGCCACCTACTTCACCTGTCAGTTACAGACTCCAGAAGTAAACCACACTTACTGTCCCATTAGAACTGTCTGCATCTCTGCACTTGGCACAACTCTAGCTAATGAGATATAATCTAGGGATTGGAGAATCTCGTTAAACAAAGATTGGAATCTCAGAAGCTATAAAGAAAAGAGGTACATCTTCTATGTTATAAAAATAACATATTTGTGTGATAAAATGTATCAGGAACAAAGTAAATAGAAAACCTATCATTTTGGGGACAATCACTAATATAATAATCATGCAAAGATCTGACACGTTCATCTGGAGGAGAAAAACAATCTAATTAAAAAAATAAGCAACAGAGTGAAGAGGCTGTTCACAGAAGTGCAAACCTAAATGACCAGTGAATTTATGACAATATGTTCAAATTTACTAACAGACACATGCAGATTATAGTGACAATGAACTATCATTCTATACTTATTAGAGAAAAAGTAACCATTGTTGCTAGCAGAGATATAGAAAATGGATGCTCTGATGCATTGGCAATTGAAATGTAAGCTGTTATAGCTTTTTGGAAAAGAGGCACAGTGTATAATAAGTTCACATTTATGATTTATGTAAAACAGTGTCTGTGAAGAGAATTTTTTTTTTTAAAGAAAAGAAAAGGGCATCTACAGCTTGATGAGTCATCAGAAGCTGAAGGGTCATGCTAATACAAGATTCTAGATCTGGCATAGAAATACCAATTCTAAATTGACACTGTCTCTAACAGATGGCCACATGCGGTAGGACACCTTTAAGAACTAGGCAGCAAGAGAGAAATAACAGATGTTTTCAAGTGAGAAGGCCAAGTGAAAATACTATTTATCATGAATTCCACTTCTGACTGGGATATAGAAAACTAGAAAAAAAGTTACTTCTCCCTTAACAACAAGAAAAATAAACCAATCTATAAAATCAACTTTTTTTGAACCCATCAGAGCTGAGATTATAAGACAACCAAGTAGCCGAAAAGAAAGAGGAACCAGTTGTTTGAGGAAAGAGGGGCATAGAACAGTGGCTGAGTGTGGGAGAAAGAGCGGCTGAGTACCATACAGGTAAGTTAAAGACAGCTAAAATTCGAACACATTGTTAAAGGGATTTTTATTATTTTATTTTATTTTATTTTATTTTATTTTATTTTATTTTATTTTATTGTTATGTTAGTCACCATGCATTACATCATTAGTTTTTGATGTAGTGTTCCACGATTCATTGTTTGCATATAACACCCAGTGCTCCATGCAGTACGTGCCCTCCTTAATACCCATCACCGGGCTAACCCATCCCCCCACCCCCCTCCCCTCTAGAACCCTGTTTGTTTCTCAGAGTCCAGAGTCTCTCATGGTTCATCTCTCCCTCCGATTTCCCCCCTTCATTTTTCCCTTCCTTCTCCTAATGTCCTCCAGGCTATTCCTTATGTGCCACAAATAAGTGAAACCATAAGATAATTGACTTTCTCTGCCTGACTTATTTCACTCAGCATCATCTTCTCCAGTCCCGTCCATGTTGATGTAAAAGTTGGGTATTCATCCTTTCTGATGGCTGAGTCATATTCCATTGTATATATGGACCACATCTTCTTTATCCATTCATCTGCTGAAGGGCATCTCGGCTCTTTCCACAGTTTGGCTATTGCGGACATGGCTGCTATGAACATTGGGGTGCATATGGCCCTTCTTTTCACTACATCTGTGTCTTTGGGGTAAATACCCAGTAGTGCAATTGCTGGGTCATAGTGTAGCTCTATTTTTAATTTTCTGAGGCACCTCCACACTGTTTTCCAAAGTGATTGTACCAACTTGCATTCCCACCAACAGTGTAAGAGGGTTCCCTTTTCTCCACAACCTCTCCAACATTTGTTGTTTCTTGCCATGTCAATTTTTGCCATTCTAGCCATTCTCACATTGTTAAAGTTTGAATGTGGACCAGCTTGAGAGCCACAGATACAAGATGAGTTTGCACATACTTGTAGGTGCTTCTCCATGGCCCTCCACTGAGTGCTTATGAGAAAGATGGTAGGCAGGGGCAGAAAGGGCTCACTGATGGAGGCAAATCATGCAGCCTGAAGCTTCTGGGGGAGGAGTAGCAAGCCTTGTCACCCCCAGGCACAAGTACAGACCCACTGAGGGTAGAGGAAAGATTTAAAAACAAAACAAAACAAAAGCAAAACCCTCTAACCATGGAAGAGGAGCAGGAAAAGGCAAATCCTTTTACCAATAAATTGAAGTTCTACCAAGAAGGACAAGGAATTCTTTCTTTGATAAGACCCACCAAAGATACAAAGCAGCTCTTTGCTGCCACGAGGTCAGGCAGGATCACTGAAGAATTCCTATCTCTAAGATGCAGGCACACTTGGGCCTGTCTAGGACTGAGCAAGGGCCACAGAGAACTCTCTTCCCTGCACTGTCCCCATTACCTGGCCAGCAAACATTAAGAAAGAAGCACAGAAGTCTGTCACTGGACAAGAGCAAGAGTGTGCAGAGGCCCACGCTTAGGCTCAGGCACACAGGGAGAGCTGGAAGCTGTAGGTGCAGCAAGAGCATGGACTTCCCATTTCTTATCTCACCCTTAGCTCAAGGTAATTCTGGAGGAATCTGAAGCGTGGTGAGGAAGGCAACCACTACAACAGAACCCAAACATAGCTCAACTGCTGAGTAGGCTAACTCAGCCTCCTGTCCTGAGAGTCTAGGTATGCTGGGTCTAGGCATAAATAGTATCTACCTTGGTCTTACTCTTCTGTACATAGCATTCAGTTAAAAGTAATGAGGAAAAAAAAACAAAACAAAAGACACATACCATTTTAAAGAGACAAAATGATCAACAAAACCAGACTCAGAGATGGCCCAGATTTGTAACTATCAGATAGACATTTTTAAATAGCAATGATCAATATACTGAAGGCTATCATGGAAAAGGTGAACAGTGTACAGGAAGAGATGGGGAATTTCAGCAAAGACATGGAAATTATAAGAAAGAAGCAAATACAATGCTAAACAAAAATTCCATAATAGCATAGGTGATGAATGCATTTAACATTCATGAATAGACTCGATGCATCCAAGGAGTGAATCAATGGCAGAAACACAAAGAGAGTAACAAGGGGGAATTCAACTGATATAATAATTGCTCCTCTCTGGGCAGGCTCATCTATGAGCCTCTCTGTGCCACAATTTCAACAAAAGTCTCACTAAACAATCCTATCCTTTCCCCTTCACTTTCCATTGATACCTGGGTATAACAGCTGAAGACAAGACATGATCAGCATGAACAGGAGCCAAACTTCACCTAGAATAACCAGAAGATACTTTATACGTATCCTGCCTGCTCATGTCTGCCAAGACGCACAAGAAAACATACACTTCACTGACCCCCACACAAAAATGTGAGGGTCATTTGTGTGAACATGGTATGCTTTCTACCCATCCCTTCCATTCTTACCACATGTGGATTTTACTCTCTGAAATTCTTTCACCACTAATCAGACCTGTCCAGTACTGGTCTTAGATGATTTAAGCCTCTGTTTTGTTAACTATAATAAGGAAATTAGATATCTTTATAAGACAATATAAAGAACCTAAAGCAATGCTCAGAACAAAATAAGCACCTAATAAATGGGTGTTTTTGTTGCTCTGGCTATAGTTGAAGTTATTTTTATTATGCATTCATGATCTCAAACAACTGAGGGTGGCTAAACATCACAAATTGTATGCAAGTTATAAAATCTCTTTCCCTAGAGAGCAGGATAAAAGTCCATCTGTCTGAAATGGTTCAGGTGAATCCTCCTGGCAGCAGGGAGACAGAACAAATCATCTGTGAATGGTTCTTGGGTTTTTCCCACTAAGCAACCTTCTAAAATCTTCAACTTTATTCACTCTTGCAAATTTATAGCCAAAATTTGGGAAAGTGCATACTGGTCCACTCAATTACAGGAACTATACCATCCTATTAAGCTTCTATTAGGACAGAATAAATAAAATATTTTAATAACTTCAGCAATTAAAAAAATGAATTAGCCAGCTAGTCCTGCAATCTAAGACATTGTTAGAGTTCTGATCTGATTCTCTTTTATTCTTTGTCCCTGCTGTATATTATTAAATATATAATATTGCATTGGAAAATGACTCAGGGCAAATGGCAAGGTGTTAATGGTTGGACATATCTGAACCAGTCATGTAAATATGAGTGTAATAATTAATTCCAACTGCAGAATAGCAGATTAATCACTTGTGCAAACTTAAAGTTGCACATAATTTGTCAATGTTTATGTCAGGAAAGTTCTTGAGTAGCTTTAATCCACACACCTGTATTAAAATTATTTAATGGTATTTCAAATGATATTAATCAAATATGATTAATAGAGAAGAAAAGAGAATTTTGGCTCATATAGCACTTTTCATAGTTGGGATAGCTCCAAGTGCTCAGCAAATTAATGATGAAGGTGTGCCGTGACTGGTAAATATTATAAGGTCACAGGCCCATTGTAGTCAGATAATAGAACCTGGTTCACCACTGCAATACAGTCTTTTAGTGTCCACATTTGCAGCAGCCATGGAAGAAGTAAAGGGGAGGCTTACAAAACCTCATTAAGAAATGGAGCTATTGTGGCACCTGGCTAGCTCATTCAGTAGAGAATGTGACTCTTGATCTCAGGGTTGTGAGTTCAAGCCCCACAACGGGTGTAGAACTTACTTTAAAAAAAAAAAAGATTAAGAAAAACAAAAGGAGAATGACAATATGACAATGCAGAAATATTCAGACCAGTCCATCTCTGATCATCACTGGAACCATCCCTCCACACTGACAGAAAATGTATTAGATACTCTTCTTTATATATGGAGTCCCCCAAGTTCTATTCTTCTTTCTTGGGCATAACATCCAGCTCAACCAGTTGCTTATGGCATTGCCACTTCTTTGTTTAGAAAAGAATTCTAGAGTTTTAATTACCATTGAACATAAGCAAATAATTTTAGTGCATTTTAAGTATACCACAATTTATTCATTTACTTTACTTTTTAGATGCACTGGCTGCTTCACCCTTGGACTTGTCATGAACACTGTCACTGTAAAAATATTGTATCTATCTTTACTCAGTATGGTGGAGATATTCCCAGGAGCTGAACTGCTGGTGACACTGAATGTGTGTCTTCCGTTGAATGTGTGTCTTCCGTTAGAATGGAATTACACACGTGGACGTTTCCAAGCTGCTCCCACCTTTCGCACTGCCTGCTCGTGCCAACGAATCTATTCTTAGCAATTCTGGTTGCTGGGTGTATCATGGGATCTCATTTGATTTTCAGTTGCATTTTCCTGTGACTAATGAGGTGGGCACTTTTTCATATGTTTATTGGCTGTTTGTGTAGTCTCTTTTGTGAAGTGTTCAGTTCTCTAGGGTATATTTCTATGGGATTATTGATCTCTTTTATTGATTTGTAGAACTTCTTTATATATTCTGGACATAAGTCCGTGGTGCCATATGGATTGCAGGTTCCTCCTCTCTGTCTGTGGCTTGCTCTTTCACTGTGTTAATGGTATCTTTTGATGGGAGTTCTCAATTATAATAAAGGCCAGTTTTATAAACTTTTCCTTTATTCTCAGTGCTTTTGATCTTCTTTTTAAGAACGCTTTACCCACCCCAAGGTCATGAAGATATCCCTGTATTTTAAAAGCGATTTTATTGTTTTCTTTTCACGTTTATATCTTTAAGCCATTTGGAATTAGTTTTTATAAGTGATAGGAAATAAAGTCATTTAATTTCAGGGAAATAGTAGTAAATACACTACAGTGCCTTGCTTCAAAGACCTTGCTTTCTAATGAGAAAAGTGGACAATTGAATAATTAATTGCAATATAGTAGATATTTCTAAGTGATACTGTTAATAAGAAGGGGAAATGGTTATTTTAAAAACTATGCTTTGAGTTTGCATTAACAAGCCTAAGGAAAATACCGTAATTGGTCCATCTGGTGATGAGAGGCCAGGTTTCCTGGCACACGTAATTTAGACATCTTTAGAGAAGCAAAAGCTATATTGCTCTGCATAATAATTAACCAGGCTATGCTGTCTTCCCCCGAGGCAGGTAAATATGGGGAATGGGATATCCTGAAAGAGTAGAATGAGGGTGTTTCAGCAGATGTGGTTCCTGAGCAAGATGGCAGCCACAGATGTGAGGAGAAGGATGGGCATCCAGAAATTGCCCGCGGCAAGAATGGCATTGGGAGTTTTGGGCAAGGATATTCTGTCTTCAGGGCTCCTGGCATGGGACTGATGTAGTCTCCTCAGTTATTCTTAAGGCATTAAGTAGGTGTTTTATATCCAAAAGCCTCAGTGGTGTGTTTGTCTAAATTTTCTTCTACCTTCATGAACTCTCTCCTCCATGTGGCTTTTCCCATTTGTTTTGACCACTCTCTTTCTTAAGAGGATTTACACAATGTCCAGTAATCTATGCCTATTTAATACTCACTCAGGAAAGCCACCCACCCACACAATGAAACAACTCCACCGTGTCTGTGACATGAGGGGAAAACACGCAACCTAGCTGAGCGATGCCGCTTCGACCAACAACCCTGGTGGTGCACCCAAAGCTTCCTGGCCGTGGTGATAATGGTGTCATAACAACATCCTGCATTTCTCTGTCATGCCCCTCCCACACCCCGGGCTTCCCTCTTACACCTTCCCCCACACACATCTTCATCACCCCATGCCCTGTTCTGTTCTCAACTGATATGTGTGCTCTCTGCTTGACTGGAAATGCCAGGGATCTCAAGAGAACCACCACACCCTCATAACTGCACACCTAAACCATTTGTAGCTACACATTCGAGCTCCCATCCACCACGCATACACGGTCTATGCCCATTGGGCTCAGCCAGCCAGCCCACTTGTTCCCCGAAGCTCATCCCCCCTTGCCTATTCAAGGATATGGCTCCAGGAATTCATTTTCTCTTCCGTGACATTGCATTTTCTCCCTCTACTCAATTATCCCCACCAGCATGAAAACACGCTATTGTTTCAATCATCCTGAAAAGTGTAGGTCCTCTGCTCATTTTGGAAACAATAGGCAGTTCTCAGTCCTCTAAAAGGGGTGCTTATCCCTCCGTGCCTAAACAGTTCTGCTGCTTCGCTTCAGAACGCACCCTGGTCTGCCGTTTCTTCCCAGAGCCCAGGGAGCTCATCTCCTCTGGCTTCTTTGCTTGTTTCCACTTTTCTTCCAAGCCCCCCATCCCTCTGTATTGTAGCCAGATGGCCTCAAAGTGAAGTCAGGTAGTGGGATCCCCAGCCTCCCGATGGCCTGTTCTTCCTTCTGAGTAAAATGTGTCTCTAACAGTGGCCTACAAGGTACTGGATGGTGGACTCCCTTCATTGCTCTGGCTCCCCTCAGACTTCCCCTGCTTCTCCTGCCCCACACTGTTCCCTGAGCTTCCCATTCTGCCCTTTGGGGTGCTTCTATACTAGTGGCAACACCTGTCCCCTCTGCCCAAACTGCTCCTTCTCCAGATGCAAGGCTCATCTTTCCACCTTTTTCAAGATTTTACAAAAACTTATCTCTTTGACCACAGGGTCTGCCATGAACAATTTATTTAAAATTTCAACCAAGGGGCACCTGGGTGGCTCAGTCAGTTAAGCGTCTGCCTTCGGCTCAGGTCGTGAACTCAGGATCCTGGGATCGAGCCCCGCATCGGGCTCCCTGCCCTCTCCCTCTGCCTGCCACTCTGCCTACCTGTTTTCTCTCTCTGTGTCAAATAAATAAACAAAAATCTTTTTTAAAAATAAAGGACATGCATTTTTTTTTAAAGATTTTATTTATTTATTTAACAGAGAGAGACAGCGAGAGAAGGAACACAAGCAGGGGGAGGAGGAGAGGGAGAAGCAGGCTTCCCACCGAGCAGGGAGCCCGATGCGGGGCTCGATCCCAGGACCCTGAGATCATGACCTGAGCCGAAGGCAGATGCTTAATGACTGAGCCATCCAGGCTCCCCAAAGGACATGCATTTTAAGAAACAAAAACAAAACAAAACAAAACAAAGCAAAACAAATTAAAATAAAATAAAATAATAAAATAAAATAAAATAAAATAAAATAAAATAAAATTGCAGCCCAGTCCCTGGCAACCCAGCATTCCAGATTTTCCTTACCTTGCTATGTTCTTTCTGAGCTCTTATGATCTTCTAGCACATCATAAAATTTACTTATCAGTTATGCTTATACTTCATTATAGAGACTATAAGCTTCTTGAAGGTAGACATTGTTGTCTATTTTTTTTTTTTACTAATTTTTTTTCCCCACAAGTTTCTGGAGTGAAGACCAAACCAGTAGGTGTTCAGTAATATCTGTTGAACGAATGTGTGTCCCCGGGCATATGACCCAGAGCACACAGAAGAGGTTCACATTGTTCCATAATAGAAACTCTTTTGTTGTCCACATGATTTAAGAAGCGTCAGCAGTTTTAGTGAGGGGAAATATTAATGCCAGGATCCATGTGTACTCTACTACACCATACGTAGGGACATGAACAAATACATACACATAAACACACATAGTTTTCATCCAACTTAAAAAAAAATCCCATGTTTAAAAGTACCCCTAAGGCAATTCTTAATCTCAGGAAACAAACTGAGTGTTACTGGAGTGGTTGGGGGTGGGAGGGATGGGGTGGCTGAGTGATAGACATTGGGGAGGGTATGTGCTATGGCGAGCGCTGTGAATTGTGTAAGACTGTTGAATCACAGATCTGTACTTCTGAAATAAATAACGCAACATATTTTAAGTAAAAAGAAAAAGAAGAAGATAACAGGAGAGGAAGAATGAAGGGGAGTAAGTCAGAGGGGAAGACGAACCATGAGAGAGGATGGACTCTGAAAAACAAACTGAGGGTTCTAGAGGGGAGGGGGGCGGGGGGATGGGTTAGCCTGGTGATGGGTATTAAAGAGGGCACGTTCTGCGTGGAGCACTGGGTGTTATGCACAGACAATGAATCATGGAACACTACACCAAAAACTAATGATGTAATGTATGGTGATTAACATAACAATAAAAAAATTAAAAAAAGTATCCTTAAGGCTTAGATATAGTGACAGAAAACTTTGATCCTGCTGGATAGCTAAATAAATATTTTTGCTTTTAGAGTATGCATGACTCTTAAAGAATCCTACTTTAATTGGGATAACTTCTGCTTGAAAATGATACATATTTCACTTGACAAAGCGAGGATCATTGTATTTTCCATCAAATCCATTTGGACTCAGAATGAATCCTTACAATATTTTGAAACCTTTCTAAATGGTGTCCAAAGGCCAAAACACTTTAAAAATTTACTGAAGAGCTCTGGGAGAAAACATCTTTGTGGTGACTATGTAGTTTGTGACTTCTTGAGCAATGGGATCTTTCTTCTCGCCCTCTAGTACTTTAACTCTTGTTTTCTCATGATGTTATCTTTTTGAGGGTTTTAATTTTTTTGTATATATCTTCTCTCTGCTGCTAATTATTAAACTTCTTTTTTTTAAGATTTTATTTATTTACTTATTTAGTTGACAGAGAGAGAGAGAGAGACGGCGAGAGAGGGAACACAAGCAGGGGGAAGGTCAGAGGGAGAAGCAGGCTTCCCGCCAAGCAGGGAGCCCGATGCGGGGCTCAATCCCAGGACCCTGAGATCATGACCTGAGCTGAAGGCAGTTGCTTAACCAACTGAGCCACCCAGGAGCCCCTAAACTTCTTTTTTTTAATGCCAAAAATTCCAGTGATTTTTATGTTGCCAATTATTAAACTTCTTGATAGAAGGATACAAATCACTCAACCGTCCATTCTTATAGCCTATGATAGACACTCAATAGATGGATGTGCCCTTATTAATTCATTAAAAACATTGAACTCACATCTATCCATCTGACATCCAAATTTAGCACATCGTGGGACTAAGGTTTAGCTGAGGCTGGTCCACTGACAAACTGTGATCACTTATGGTTGATTTCCAAAGTCATTCTCTGGAAAATCTCTTTGAAAGTGGACCTCAAAGAGGGGATATCGACACATGCCAGATGCCCTGGACAGTTTGCTCCACCCACAAGCCAAGGAGATACACCGAAAGCTCAGGCCAAATAAACAAAGTCCTAGTTATGGGTATACCTAAACTCGATAGGGTCCTTCGTTAGAAGAGAAAAGGAGAGCATAGCAAATAATTTTATTAAGGCTGACATGAAAAAATCCTGGAATCTTAAAAGCAGTGAGGTAGGTGACAATTTTTCCTTTCACTTTTGATCTTAAAAGGGGCTAGACTGTTGAAGAAAGTACTAGGTTCTTAGTGTTACCATAAAATGTGGGTGGAAATCGTTTATCACTGTAGGTTAGCGTGCATGTGCCTGCGTGTGCATCTGCGCCCTGCTGGGTGTGACTTTGTGTTTGTGTCTCTATCTTTCTGGGTAAGTCTGTGGGTTTCTGTGTGTCTGTGTCTTTGTGTTGCTGTTTGTGTGTCTGCGTTGGTCTCAGGGTTTGCATATGTATCCGTGTGTGTTGTGTCTGTGTGTGCATTTATGTGTGTCTGCATGTGTCTGTGTTTCTGTGCATGCATCTACTTGAGGCAGACCATTTTAGTTTGTTAAGTTGCAGAGACTCCTGCATTTTTCCTTTCACAGTGGCTGCAAATTTTAACTAAGATCTAATTTTATTGTTGAAAGTGAAACTGTTCTACTAGTATCTGATACTTGGTGTTAGCTATTCTCGTTCTTGGAATAATTTAAAATTCCACTAACAGTACAAACTTAAGCTGAATTTTTTTTTGAGGAACTCAAACATGCAGAATTGAGATCTGAAATCTGCTGGTTTGTACAGATTAGACCCTAAAATAGGAAGTTAGGGTTTTCGTTGCTTTAATGGTAGGGAAATGACTCATATCAATGCTAGTATGTAATAGACATCCTAAATTTAGCTTTCCTTTTAGTGTAAAACCTAACATTGATAGAGCTACATGAAACGTTATTACACTAAACTGCAATTTTCTTGTTCCTTTCTCCTGTCAGTCAATTATCACATCTTTCACTAAGTACTGTTAAGACATGTTTCATATATAAAATAAAGTCTTGTAAAATCTGAGTTGGATTCATAGAGCATGCTGATGTAAGAAATGTTGCACATTCAACTAAGTAAGAACAAAGTGTTCTCGAGTCCATTGAATTTGGACACAAAACATAAAGAACTTCGGGATAATATTATAAATGAACATACATCCTTTGACCCTTTTAGAAATGAATAGAGACGTATACAACAGAAAGTGTGTCAGAAGTACAATTATTTTTATACTCTGAATCTCTTTACTTATTGTTATGTGCTAGAAAATCATAAAGCACACTTAATACTTCATCAAAATAAGCCTCAGTGTAAAAATTAAAATAAGTATTCTTACTGGAAACTAAAGAAAGGAAAAATGAACGATTTCATGTTTGTGTATATAGAGAAAGCATTTTAAAATTCCTTACTCATCTGCACTAAATGTCCACTAATTATTCCTGACATTTATCTGGAGGTGCCTTCACAGAGTACGCCTGAGGAACAAAGACTAAGAAAATAGCAGACTGCGTACATCAGGCAGTTTTGTTGCCCTGTGAGGTAGTTTAATTAACCCAAACATAACCATATTCCCTGACTTGCAATGGTTCAACTTAGAATTTTTCAACTTTACGGTGGTGCAAAAGAGACACACATTCAGTAGGAACTGTACTTGGATGTGGATCTTGTCCCAGGCTAGTGACACGCGGTCGGATCCGCTTTCGTGATGCTGGGTGGTGAGCTGCATCCAGTCAGCCGGCCGATCCCACCGTTCTGTTCTTCACTCATGTGGCCGTCCCCAGGAGCGACGCGAGACACTCAACACCTGATTATCCAACAGGATTCCTGCAAGAGGACTCGGCCCACCTGGAGGCTGACGGGAGTGTTGTGGGCGTGTTTAAGGTGGGCTGGGCTAAGTAAGAGATGATGTGCGGTAGGTTAGGTATATAAAATGCATTTTTGACTTGTGATATTTTCAACTTACGATCAGTTTATCAGGACATAACCCCATGGTAAGTTGAGGAACATCTGTATACCAGGAATTCTGAGGACAGCGTTTGACAGGCAAGTGGCTTTTAGGCACCTTTGTGATACTAGTTTTTTTACAAAATGCAATTGCCAGAAACTTACACCTGAGAGCAGAAAGTAAATTCACTTTAAGAAGCAAAATTATTACTTGGAAAATTGTCCCTGAGTGATAATTATTTGCCCTCTCCAGAGGTCTTAATTGGTTTAAGTAAAAGCACCACTGGGTATACTTTCCTAAAAAGTCTGTAATTAATTGAAACTTCAAATCAGTTAATATAATCCCAGACCTGCGATGCTGAAAGGGGCTATGGACAGGCTCTCTGTGCAGGGTGGGGAAACGAAATCATTAAGGCCATAACCTGCTCAGATCCACTCAGGTAATTTTGCAGAAGAGCTGAGATTGGCATTCACACCATCTCTCTCCCAAAATAACTCTTTTTCTCTTTATTATTCAAATTGCTTTGTAGAGCTCCTCTGAAACTATATATAATATGGGGGGGGTGGGGTTGTAAAATAACAAGATTTCCAAAAGTTAAAGGAAGGGAAAAATGCTCCCTGCCTTTGGTTGAATTTCAGTGGGAAGAATCACCCCACCCTGGGATTGCTGGCAATGGTATTAGTCACAGGCATGCTCTGGGCCACCTCCCCATAGAAGAGCCCCTTCTCCTTCATGTTTTCTCACTGAGACTGTGCAGAAAATTAACTTCAAAAACTATGGGCTTGCCAATGTTGAAGGATTGGGGGGTTGTTTTTTGAGGGTTTTCAATGAAAAATCATAAAATTTTAGACTTCCAATTAGTAGACATGCCATTTCTCTGATTTTGAAGGAATCCTCAAGGAATCTGAATAGCAGTGGATTGCAACAAAACATTTCAGACTATTGACATCATATTACTGCATTTGGCTGAAGTTTTTAGTCTGTAATGCAATATAAGGACAGGAATTGGGAGCCATTTATCTGACAGTTTATTAGTTTGCTCCTGCTGCGTAACAAGTGACCACACAAAGAGCTGCGTGAAAAACAAAACACATTCTTCTCTCCCAATGTCAGGGGTCCACTCACCGCTTAGCTAGGTTCTCTGCTCAGAGTTCCACAATATCGCTACCAAGGTCTCAGCCAGACTGTTTTCACCTCAGTTCTCAACCAGGGAAGAATCCACTCCTGAGACTATCCGATGTGATGGTTAATTTCACGTGTCAACCTGACTGGGTTAAGGGAGGCCCAGATAGTTGGTGTGTCCATAAAGGTATTTGTGGAAAAGATGAGCATTGGAATCCATAGACTGAGTTGAGGAGATGGCCCTTCCCGATGTGCCCAGATCTCATTCAATCCACTGAGGGCCCAAATGGAACAAAAAGGCAGAGGAAGAGCAAATTTGTACTCTCTCCCCTTGAGCTAGGACAAGACATCCATCTTCTCCTGCCCCCAGACATCAGAACTCCTGGTTCTCAGGTCTTTGGACTCGGGGACTTACATCACTGCAACCCCACCACCCTAGTCATCAGGCCTTGGGCCTCAGACTGGAATTACACTATTGGTTTATCCTGATTTTTCTGAGTTGGACTGAATTATAACCCTGGCTCCTCTGGCTTCCCAGCTACAGATGGCAGACTGTGGTACTTCTTGTCCTCCAAAACCCTATGAGCCAATTCCCATAATAAATCTTCCCTGATATTTCTATATATCCTATTGGTTCTTTCTCCAGAGAAACCTGACTAATCCATTCAAGTTGTTGGTCGAATTCATTTCTTTTGTGGCTGTATGACTGGGCGACCTCCAGTTTCTAATCTGATGTCAGCCAGAGGTAACCCTCAAGGCCTAGAGATGACTGCCCATGTGCCCTGCCCTATGGTGCTCTTCACAGGAGCCCAAAACTTGGCAGCTCACTTCTCCAAGACTAGTAGGACAGTCTCTCTCCAGCCTAAGACCAAGTCCTATATAGCATGGCAGTAATCATGGGAGTAATCATCCCACCCTCTTTGCCATACAAGTTAACCTCATCGAGACAGTGGCATTCCATCATTTTGTTGTGCTGTATTGGTTAGAAACAAATCACAGGTCCCACCCATACTCAGCGGGAGGGTATCACTCAGGGCATCACTCACTGGGGTCACTAACAGTTTGTTACTTAATGCTAAGAACATTGGGTTCTTGAGGGTTTTTGAGCCCTCACAACTCAGGTCTGCAATTGAATTTTGCCTTTAGATCATTTAGCATTGAAATCAAAGTGCCAAAATAAATGTTTTATGTGTTCCATTCAGATTCTATGATATTTACTTTCTGATTCATAATCAAGCTATTTCCTTATTGGATTATTATTATCTTGTTATAGTCAACCAGTTTGACAGTGCGCTCACTTGTATTTTTTTTCCTTTGTGAAGAAAACTGTTCCAAAAGTAACAATAAATACAGGGAATTACCCCTAAGTGGTGGTAGCACACTGGGTTACTGATTTGTTTCTCCTTCTTATGCATGGAGAGAATTTTACTTTGGTAGCCAGTGCCTTTAGGGAAGGCTTCTTCTTTTTTTTTAAGATTTTATTTATTTATTTGACAGAGAGAGAAACAGTGAGAGAGGGAACATAAGCAGGGGGAGTGGGAGAGGGAGAAGCAGGCTTCCCGCGGAGCAGAGAGCCCGGTGTGGGACTCGATCCCAGGACCCTGGGATCATGACCTGAGCCAAAGGCAGACACTTAAATACTGAGTGACCCAGGTGTCCCTAAGGAAGGCTTCTCAATCAGTGAAAACAAACTTGCCTTTGATGATAGTTGTTCCAGTGACATGTGGCTGCAGGATTTACCCTTTGAGCAAAACTTTGTGATCCAAAGCAGTAGATCCGTATTATGTTCTTCAAAGTACTGGAAGTGCACTGTGGGTGAAGGGGGGTTACAGGTCAGGGATGGGAAAGGTGTCAGAATCAAAAGGTATTGTGAAATGGTATTAACAAACAAACAAAAAAAACAATAAGATTCCATTACACACCTATTAAAAAGGCCAAAACCCAGAACACTGACAACATCGAATGCTGGCAAGGATGTGGAGCAATAGGAACTCTGATTCATTGGTGGTGGGAATGCAAAATGGTGCAGGCACTTTGGAACTGTTTGGCAGTTTCTTACAAACAAAACATACTCTTACCATATGAGCCAGCAATCAACCCAAAGGAGTTGAAAACCTAGGTTGACACAAAAACTGGCACTTGGATATTTATAGCAACCTTATTCATAATTGCCAGACTTGGAAGCAACCAAGATGCCCTCCAATGGGTGGATGGATAAATAAACTGTGGTCCATCCAGACAATGGGATATTATTCAGCGCTAAAAAGAAATGAGCTATCAAGCCATGAAGAGATGTGGAGGGATCTTAAATGCTTATTACTAAGTGGAAGAAGGCAATCTGAAAAGTCTCCATACTGTATTCCAACTCTATGACATGCTGGAAAAGGCAGAACTATGGAGACAGTGATTCCTGGGAGAAAGGGGAGATGAGGAAGGATGAATAGATAGAGTACAGAGGATTTTTAGAGCAGTGAAAATACTGTGTCCTACCATAATGGTGGATACACATCACTCTGCATTTACGCAAGGCCATAGGGGGCCCACCACCAAGAGTGACCCCAAATGTGAACTGTGGACTTTAGGTGACAATGATGTCTCAGTGTGGGTCCATCAGTTATTACAAATGTACCTCTCTGTATCTCTCTGGTGGGGGACGCCAATAAAGGGGGAAGCTGGGAAGCCCATGTACCTTCTTCTCACTTTTATTTTAAACCTATAACTGTTCTAAAAAACTAAAGTCTTTTAATAAAAGCAAAAAGCAAAGCATGTCTTTCTGTCAAGGCTCCTCAATGACTTCAAAATGCTGGTGTGCTTTATGAAATCTTCAAAGAAGTGGATATAGCTGTCCATATTGATGAAAATTTTTTGAACAAAACAATTATGTGACACACTTATTAATACTCAGGGGATAATCTTCTGTATAGCCTTTGCCTATAAAATGTTGGTCTAGAAAATTTCGAACTCCCTCAGGGAAATCCTTTAGAGAGCTGGCTGGCAAGATCTCTACCCAAATGTCTGTCACTTTTTGTGATGCTGGTTATGTATATTATTTATCATAAATTCTAAATTAGAAAGTGGCTGTAAATATTAACAGGGCACCCAAGTCTATTGAGCCTTAGGATTTGTAACAAGTATTGATGTGTCGGACTTCACAGTGCATCAGCAGTGACTGGATGGTCTAAGACGTTGTCAGCCCCCTTTTCTGTTTTGTTGAGTCTGAACCAGGAAGCTGACGTCCCTTCCCCTAAAATTAATGGCTTCTTATTTGCATAATGGCCTCCTTGTGTTCACTTTACACAGGCAGTTAATTATGTCAGAATACCTCAAATACAGGGTTTATCTATTGGGTTAATAATACTCTGACGGGAACCATGAATTTCCCCTCTGATGTCCCTTGCTAATGACCATGGTTTGTACATTGTGGAACCGAGCATGTGGAGTATTTCTGTGTAGATTTTAGAAGACAAAGTACCATGGCATATCATAACATAAAATCTTAAAAGTCAATTCTTTGATTTGACTTGGAGCAGGATAATCTGCATTAGGAAACATCCCCAGCTTGTCAGTAAACTCCAAATAACAATGGGCTTGGGATAAATAAGGTAGAAGTTTATCCCTCTTTCCCTTATGTAGGTCTGGAAGTGGAGAGTCCAGAGCTGTGTTGACAAGCTTGCCCCACCAAATCGCAGAAGCTTGCAGCCTTCTGTTCCACCTTCCCCAGGATATGGGCCAAACCATCACTGCTCAAGGTGGTGGTCTCTGCCTTCTAGGCAGCCAGAGGGGAGCAGAAAACAGAGAACAAAGTGTTCACTATGATTGTCTCTTACTTTAAGAAAGCCTAGCTCCAAGGTGCTTCCAGTACTCTGTTGCTGCTTAACAAAGTACCACAATTTAACAGTCAAAGCAACACCAACTTATCAGCTCCTGGTGACGGGAGTCTGGCCTGGCATGGCTGGGTCTTCTGCTCAGGGTCCCACAAAGCTAAAATCAAGATGTCAGGCAGGCTGTATTCTCACTTAGAGCTCAAGGTCCTGTTCTAAGCTCATTCAAGTTGTTGGCACAATTCAGTTTTTGCAATTGTGGGACTGAGGTCCACCTTTCCTTGCTGGCTGTCCCCTGGTGGTTCCTCGCGTCAGCTAGATGCCCCCCACCCCACATTCCTGCCAGGTATCTCTCTCCATCTTCAAAGCCAGCCATGAAAAATTTCCCATTCAGGTTTTGTCCCGCTTCAAATCTTTACTGGGAGGACTCTAGTCCCTTTAAGGGTTGGCTTGACTAGGTCAGGTTCCCCCAGGATAATATCCCTCTCTTAAAACCAAATATGCCATATAAATAACCTAACCATGGGAGTGATACCCCATCATTTTTACAACCTTGGGGGTCATGTGGAGCTGGTATGCCAACCAGGGTGGTCTTGGGGCCACCTTAGAATTCTGCCTACCATTAGTACTCTTTATCCTGGGTGGTTTAAAAGCTGGGACCCAGGTTTTTTGAAGAATCTGCAGCCTCTGCCAGAGAGATTATTCCTGTGCCTGGTTTCATTCATCATTAGTGCTTAAGAGAAAAGGCAGAGATCTCTGCTATACTCAGTTAAAATTTTCATTAAAAAAAAGAAGAAGAAGAAGAGGAAGAAGCCAAGAAACATGGTCTTCCACTAATCACGGAGTTGTCTTTCCCAGCACCAGTGAGGCTTAGGCCACCACTTGACTCGACCTCTATCCTGCAGCAGTCTCCTCCTCAAAAAGACTCTGATCCTTGGTCACCAGTCCGTTCTCTTCCACTGTACTTTAATGTAAAGCCACATTCTTATATGCCATACCGACTACACCTCAGTGAGGAAACGTAAGGATTTCACACACGCTAGACAAGGAAGTCCTGTGATCCTTTCCGAGAGAATAGTCACAATTCCATAGAAGATTGTATTCCCCAAAGATGGCCACACTTTCTTCTATTCCATGTCTTCCTTGTATCGTGTGACTTCAGCAGCTCCCCTCCTGATGAAAGGTGGAGGCTATTTCTGTCCCTGCCTCTGGATGGACCTTAGTAACAAGTGATACACTAGCTTCCAGGGTGGAAGAGGCCACACCACTCTGCCGAGGTCTCTGGGCACCCTCACCTTTGGGGCGCTGGCCACCATGTTGGACATCCCACTGCAGAAGGCTGCCACGTGGTCAGGGGGCCCAAGCTAACACCTGTGAGGGACCAGGCGGAGAGGTTCTGAGGCCCACGAAGGCAGAGCGATGCCCAGAGCTCCCTGCAGGCCAGCCTAGCCATGCTCTCACGGCAGACACGTGGGATCACATGCCAGACAAGCCCTACCCAACCTTCGGGGACCAGGAGGCACTGACTGGAACATTCCTCTGGTCAGAATTGACTTAGTGACTTCTCTAGATGTGATATAGATCCCAAGCATGCATACTGCAAGCAGTCTCAAAAAAAATACAGGGTGCGTTTGCTGTTTTAGTCAAAGACATGCTGGGGATGTGAACTGAGGAAGATACATTCATATGTATCATATCAACTCTGTGTGGTGAGAACGTTATTGCTACAATGTCAGGTAAATGTATAAATAAATTTTGTGTATTTGAGAAATATTTAAGTGATTTTGAAGTGTGACATAAGTATAAACAATTGTGAAAACCAGGGTGAGGATCATATAAAACTTCAGTAAGTCATAAAATAAATAAAACTTTAATAAATCTCTGTTTTGGGGCATTTTTGAGACATGCTTATATACATTTGTTGTTTTTTTTCCAGTTTATTATTCCTCCAGAGTTTTTGGGTCATAAATAAATAACTCACATTTGTTTGCAGAGGAAAGCACTCAGCCTCTTACCCTTTGACGAGTTTCTCTTTTAGGATATTTTTTAATGAGGTGGAATTTTTGCTATTAGTATCTTCTGAGTGGCAGTCAGAGAACACAGAGTTCTCCTGGATATTGATACTTTACACTAACGTGAGTGTGAACATGAACGAGGCAGATCTCCCTTGTGTACGTGGATGGCTTTCTCAGGACGGTTTGATGAGCTTGGGATTCCATTCTTGGCAATGTCCGCCCAGCGGATAGGCTTTCATCTAAAATGACATATAAAAAGATGAAAGATACTGTTCTTAAAGTCTAGTTTTAGCAGCCTTTGAATTGACCTTATACATATGACTCATGACAAAATGTTACCCCTTTTTAAATTCTGTGTGTGCTCATATCATTCACTTTAAACACAGACAGGCTCTAAGATCCCAGCCCTCTCTGCCGGGAAATGGAATGTCAGCTGGATTCCACATGTATTTCTTTTACAAAGTCCCCTACTAAATGCAAACATCTACTTCCTTTTTGATTCATAGGCTTTAAAGCTATGGGGAATCAAGCTCTGCAGCATCGTTAAAGGCACAGGAAGAGAGAAAGGGGGAGGAGTTAGGGAGGGAGAGGGGGAAACTGAGGCTGGAGATTGCTGCAGGAGCCAGAGGGATCACACTAGGACAGCACCCTGGAGGCTAACAGGATGCCATCACCTTTTGCTTCTGTCACGCTACCAGAAAAGCTGACAATGCTCTTCACAGAATGTATTCCAGTCCTTGCAAATATACTTCTCAATGATTTGTATTCCTATTTCAACATAGGGGAATATCATTCTTTTAGACTAATTGAATAACTAGGAAAATATTGATTAAATAAAATTTCTGAAATTGAATGTGTTTAGACTTATTTTGTTATTTTTAATATTTGAAAATAGGAAGACAGTAATGTTTTTCAGTAAAATCCTCTCTAGTGTTATTATTATATGTAAATGAAGTGTATTATATATGTAAATTATATAACATATAAAAATACATATGTAAATTGTAATCTCTTAATTATTGATAAATATAAATGATGCTTTTAAAGAATTAGAAGATGATTTCTTTTACAGAGTTAAGTGCTTTCTTTGTATTTCTGTGGTTTAAATTATCTGCAAAAACTTATTTGGGTAACCAGGGTAAAGAGGATTAACACTGGTTGAAACTTCTCTCTAGGAACATTGAATATATTGTCTCAATTACTTTCAACAATGAACAAATTTAAATATGAGGTTCAAAGAGGTTGAGTAATCTGCCCAGTGTCATGAGGGCACAGTGGTGGGGTAGCTGAATGGTGATCGCAGACTCGTGTGACCCCCGCCTGGCTCCTTCCTGAGCTTTCCTAGTAGAGTTAGCACACCTGCTCGGTCAGTAAGAGCTCATTTCCAGCATGGTGGGTGTGTTTTGGGTTCAAGACCTGCCTGCTTTGGGTTCTAACTACCCCTTGCCCTCTGCCCCCTGCTCCCAGCACCATCAAGTACAAACACATCTTCTCTCAGACAGAGTGCGTGGGGATTATGCCATCCTGTGAACTACCAAATCTGTGACACTTTAAAGAGAATATTAACAGCAACAAAATCAGGAAGTCCTCAGTTTCATAAATACCTAACGACCAGGCTGCATCTTACTTTGATATTTGGAATCCGACTGTTGCATGGATTTTTTGGTACATGGGATTTATGGTAAATTAATTTTCTTTCTCTCTCTCTTCCTCTGCCCCTCCCTTCCTCCTTCCCTCCCTCACTTCCTTCCTTCTCCTTTGACAAAAGCAATATATCCCTTCATGTGATCAGTAATTTCATACTATTTATTTCAGGGGTTTCACTTGAACCTTTTTCTCTGGAGCCTTCTGATTCCCTACCTTAATAGATGCGATTGCTTTCATTTTCAGGCAGACACAGAATTTCTTAAATCCAATTTACTCTTCATTTTTGGGTGTTTTGGCTGGTTGGTTTTGCAGCTGATTCTCTCCAGGTTGGGGGTGGCGGGGGTGTACCAGAAGCTACCTGCTGGCGGCATGCAGGCAAACCTGGTTTGTTGGACTGAGGTTTCATGGTGTTTTCCTAATCTCATCTACTTAGGTGGGTCCTGTCCTCCTTCAGTTTCCTTCCCATCGGATTCTTAGCATCTTGCGCCTGACCAGGTTCATTTTTCAGTGTTGTTGCTGTGGGCATTTCCATTTACAATCCCAGGAGAAGTACATTATTTCTTGCCATTTGAACCGACCGACATTGTTATGACGGGCTCTAGGTTCAAAGTGATCTACCTGCAGAACTGAATCCTGGAGCTCCCTCACCATGCTCACGAGCATCTGGAAACTGGTGCCAGGCTGTTTTCCTCCCATGTGGTGCACGTTTCACCCTCGGCCTCCATGGGCTTCTCAGACACACTCTTCACTCTCCATGTGCTCTCACCTCAAGAAGCTGTGTCGACCTGCCCAGCTATTTCATTGTCTAATCTGCCCAATTTAATCTGAAGATCCATGTCATTCTTCAGTGCTAGCAAATTCTACTCTATTTCATTAGATTTTTCCCCTCCATCCCTGGGGTCTTCTTCTTGGAGCTGGATTCATATGGACTCATGGATTGACCTGTTGTTCTCATCTCATGTATTTCTTATTTGTTTTCTTTATCTCTTTGTCCAAAATCTGGGAGATTTCTTTATTTCTTCAACCCCTTCAATAGAATTCTATTTTTCTATTTCTGCAATACATTCTATTAGAAATTCCAAAAATTTGAACAGAAACCATTTCGAGACCAACGTGTAAGCAGCTTAGAAGTTGTCATTGTGTTACCCACACAACAACAAAAACAAAAAGCTAACCAACCAGAAAATCAACAACTCTTCCTAGAAAGGTCAGAGAACTGAGGTTACAGGTCAAACTACAGACCTGACAGACGAAGAAACAGACAGGTAGATACAGAAAATCACAATTTATGGGGCAAAAATCCACAAGCAGAAACTTCCTCAGAAACCAGAATCAACTATTGCTTTTAAATAAAAATAAATCCAAGGGGGTTTGTTTTTCCTTTTGGAATTTTTAAATCCCATTAAACTATAGTGTGTTCTTCCTTCAGTCTCATTATCTCCTTGAGTCTTTCTTAGGATACTAACTGGAGATTATTTTAAATTTATTCTGTCTCCTTTTATATTATATATATGTATATATATACATATATATATAATATTTTCTACTATCTGTAACAATATCCACTCACCCCGGAAATTTTGAGAGGGTTGGCTGTACTGATGTTCTTCTGTCATCTGATGAGCCTTGGCTATCCACTCGTGTTTATCGATGAAGGACCAGGTCAACCATAGAGCAGAGTGTCTTCTACAAACATGGCAGTCTGTTTCTACAGCGGTCCTCCCCTTGAGTAGATAGGTGGGCTATAAACTCTGCTCCCCTGGGGAAGCTCAGGTGATTGGAGAGTGAGGAGCAAGAGGGAAGTCTAGGCCCTCTCATCCACCCTACACAGAGTAAGAAAGGCTGGACTCTGGGCTTCAATACCAGGTGACCGCCCTCAACTCTCCCGTGTTTCATTGACATGCAGCACCTTTTACCTGGAGAAAAGTGCCACTCCCAGAGCGCTGTGTGTGTGTGTGTGTGTGTGTGTGTGTGTGTGTGTGTAATGCAACGCCTCTTTTGACAGTTTTACATTTAACCGTGGTGATCTCTGTCCCTCTCACTTCTAATGCTTTTATGCAACAGAAGTGTCACTTCAGGGACACTTCAGAAGGGAGGCGTTTGTCCCTCCCCTAATGTGATTTCCTATCCGTGTTCCAGGCTGGGGTGAGCTCTGATTTATTTGTAAATGGTTCTAAATGTTTTTCATGTTCTAGATAGTTATCAATATTTCTGATTGGCTGCTGGCAGTCCCTCCTTCCTCTCCAGATTTATTTGGATGGACTTCTTTGTACTTCTTTACTGTGACTTAAGTGAGGTTTCAGGAAGGAGAGGAAGTCCTCACGTGTGCTCTGTCTGCTACCTTGAACTTAAAGACAGGCACAACCTCCCCACAAGCATCTGCATTAAACATCTCCTACCACCCTTAATGAGAAACAATATCCCATTGAATACCTGCTCCATCACCTATTACCTACTGTCTGATTTTGTATATGTATCATCTTCTCAGTGTTTACACTTGAAAACATGATACAATGAATATTATTTGTACATGTAGCTTTTGCCTTCACTTAAATTATTTTCTTTGGATCAATTCCCAGAAATAAGATTACTAAAGTCAAAGGAGAAATTTATTTTTATGACTCAGATGCTTTTTCAAAGGAGTTACGCCAACTTACAATGACACCAACAGTAAATGAGAATAATAGGTGCAGTGCACTATTCACCTCTGGTCACTAATATGATGTTAAATATTTACTTTCCTGTGACTTTTAATTTTTTTATTTCTTAATTAGTTCATTAAGTCTCTATTATCTTGCCTCATTTATTAGCAAAACAAATGGTTTAGATGAAGTAATCTTTTTGATTTTTTTTAAAAATGAAAGCACAGACTTTATTCAGATTCTTCTGATTTTAATGTACCAACTTTTAGCAGATAAGTTAAATGAAATTAATTCCCACATTTTACTCAATAATTTTGCCTTTCTTTACTTCTCAGACCAATCCCATAAGTCATTCAGAGTGATTTACTATCTACCTTCAGTGCTCCATCTCTGCTAGAAATATATTACCTTTGACCTAAGTAACACGTTTTTCTCTTTGCCTGCATAAATACAATGCAACAGACACAAAGACAAACAAATTGGTTTTAATAGTTAACAAATTCCTTTAAAACTAAGTATTATGGTGCCTACCAACTACTATCTGAGACCAACAAGTAAATGATTAAACAAGGCTCTTCTTCCGGTGTTATGTGCAAATGTTACATGCAATTTTCAAGACAAATTTGTAATGCAGATATTATTGCTTATCAGCTAGATTTTTCTTAACAGCAGACTGGAAGCAGCGAACTAGAAAATCCATTTGAGATTAAAGTAATTGTGGTAGGAGGACCCTTGGAATGAAAAGTGAGGATGGTTTTTCGCTAGTCAAAGGAGGGCCAAACAGAGAAAAAATTGAAATCATGTTGTACAGATAAAAAACAAAACAAAACAGGAAAACCTGGCTTTTAAATAATGATCTATTGGATCATCAAAGAAGTTTAAAATCTGTCCAAGACCCACTTAGAGAAAAGTGTATCTAACATATTTTAGAAAATCATAAAGTGGTGAATGGGGAAAATATTTGTTCGACATAGTTATATGTCAAGGAAAAACTCTTCATAAGAAGTAAATTGTGTTTGGGGCACCTGGGTGGCTTAGTCAGTTAAATGTCTGCCTTCGGCTCAGGTCATGATCTCAGGGTGCTGGGATTGAGTCCCCGCGGGCGGAGCGGGGAAGAGTCTGCTTCTCCCTCTCCCTCTGCTGCTCCCCCTGCTTGTGCTTTCTTGCTCTTTCTCTGTCAAATAAGTATATAAAATCTTAAAAAAAATAAGAAGTAAACTGTGTTTAAAAATTTCAAATTATGAAGTTAAAATTTTGAAAAGTCTGTGCTTCTTTGCCAAAAGACAAGCACATGGAGGCTCAGTGTTGCCTGGAATCCCATCCACAAGTGTCTGTTGATACATTTGGTGGGAGCTGACCCACATATACAGCACAAACATATGGAATAATTAGAAAGTAAAATAGCATATCATGAGCTATGAATATTGAATATAAGCAATCAGAAAATAAGGTACTAATTATATATTATTGAAAATATAAATAAAAAGAATCTAGAGAGCTGTTATGGACTGAAAGTCTGTGTCCCCCAGAACTCATATGTTGAGATCCTAAGCTCCAGGGTGACCGTGTTAGGAAATGGGGTCTTCCAAAGATGATGAGTTCATGAGGGTGGAGCCCCAGGAGGGATCAGTGTCCTTATAAGAAGAGAGCCCAGACAGCTTGCTTCCTTCTCTGCTCTAGGCCATGTGAGAACACAAGAAGACAGTGTCTATGAACCAGGACACAGGTCTGCACCAGACAGCAAGTCTGCAGACCCCTCAATCTTAGACTTCCAGCCTCCAGAACTGTGAGAAATTAATTCCCATTGTTAAAGCTGCTTAGTCTGTGGTGTTCTGTTTTGGCAGCCCAAAGTGACAAAGACATGAGCTGAGAGCTAAATATTGACTCAAAGCAACGGGAAGAAATTTACAGAGGATGGGAGTTAGTATCTTAAGATCCCTGCCTTGATTTGCATGTTACTGCATTTCATTTTCCTAACCTAGATTTTAATTCAATTAACTAGAAAATACTAACCATATGATTTCAGCTTCGAGTGAGGAATGATCTATGAAGGTGATTCAGGATGCACCCTGTCCCATAAAAATACACATTTTGCTGGTTAACATCTTTAAAATGTCTGCTTTGCTACAGACATGCTGATCAGTGCATTCCCAAGCACATCAGCACTAATATAAAGATCCCATCCATTTTGTATGAATATGGAAACTATGCAAGTGAAAATTATGAATTTAAAAATCTTGTCATTGTGTCATGTTGAAACAGAATATTTACACATTGATGAAGCCAGGAACAAGAACAAAATTAAATCTTATTCCAATGTATTCACCCATAACCTAAATCTGATAGAAGTTAGGAAAAATTCTGTGCTGAAACCCCAGCTCCGCAAAGACTCCCATAAAATCAAAGGCGATGACTCACAAGTCTGGGGCTACTGATGAGCCCGAGTCAGACTACATCACTAGGGCTCAGGAGGGGCTGCTACGTGTGAATGAGAACCAGCAGGCCTCCAGTATAGTTCCAACAGCTGCCGGCACCTTCCTCGCCACGCCGGCTGTCCTCTCACGAGAAACAATAACAGTCGTGCTTCCCATCAGACTTATTTTCTAGAAAAAGAGGGAAAAAGGAAGCGAAAGAGCTCTTGATTCTGCTTGAATAGAAACACACCTGCATCCTGTCCTAACGGTGTTGGAGGCCAACAAGTAATTGGCTAAACAAAGCCTACTTCTGGGCATGGTGCACAAACAGCACACGTGATTTCCAAGATAATCTTATAGGGCAGGTACTGTTATTGTACTGTTTTTCAGATGAGCAAAACGAGAGCCGGAGAGTTTAAACGATTTGTTCAAGGTAACACACCTGATAAATGAGAGAGGGGATGTAAACCAGGTCCGCAGTTTCAAAGCCAGTGTTCTTCACTGTGAAGCCATATTGCTTCCCTAATGTGTTCGGAAATGTCTATGTTAGCCAGTCAAGTTACCTCTTGTTAACAGTTCAATAATTGATGAAAATTAAGTTCTCCAAGGACAAAAGAGATTTTATGGCAGAAGAGACTTTTCTATCTTTAGCATGTTTGTCTAGCAGTGCTAACAAAAGCTTGCTTAGTCTAATGCTTCTTGGGGATATATGCTAACAGGATGGTGTTCTCTCTTTCACTAAACACAGAGATTGTACATTTAAAACTAACATAAAATCTGCAATTATGCTTCTGGACTGGCGTTTCCTCTGGCCCCAGACAGAGCAGGAAGACCCTGCTGGAACACGGGACGTTGAAAGGAAGTAAGACAGTGTCCCTGGGTGCCAGAACGCTCTGCCATCTAGCTCACAGCTGTTCCTTTGCAAAGCAGTTCTCAACGCTGAGGACGTACTCACTGGAGAGAACAGCGCGGCTCACGCAGTTCCCAACTGTGCCCCAGATGAGTGAAATTGTCATCACATCGAAGCTACAAATTGAAATCTCATAAAACAATCAACATGGATGTGTCAGCCACACGAGGGGATCATGTCCATGTGCACGTATTTCAAAATCCTCACCATTTTCCCCCAACCTGAAAAGCAAAGTTTCAAGGTATCATTCAGTGCTTCCTTTCGAAGTTTGTGAACATGAATGTGCATTTTATTGTTTTCTTACCAGAAAAGTCTTGAATTACCCCCTTATCTGAAAATGACCCAGATGAAAAGGTCCTGAAAGGAAATTTTCACAGTACACCAACGTTATTCGTTTAACAATTAAATGACTAAAGATGTTTATTTAGCTCTTGCTGAGTCAATCCTTTAGGGAAGAATATATGCCTAAGTATTACCAAATTCTCCACCATCTTTGTCAATCTACCTAAAGTCAACCCTCAGCTTCTGGGTCTAATTCCACTTCCACTTCTGCATGAAGCTTTCGCTGTGGCAACAGATCCATAATGATCTGTCTTTTCTTGGAGACCCAAATATGCTTCTTGGCCCTATATAATGTTTTGGATACCATTCCTATGTTTTCTAATCAACTTTAAGCTTCATTTTAAAAATAACATTGCACTGCTATTGTACTTACTCCAGCAAGAACGGTGCATAATAAATGTGTATTCACTATAAAGTTTATGAACTTTTTTTAGTTGAAAGTACTAATTAATTGGTTGGATAGTATAATGTCCCGAATTCATATTCTGGGAAGTGTAGGGCTGTATTTCTCTATAGGTTTTTACTAAGATCAAGGGGAGACAAGGCATGAAATATGGGCTTAGTTGCACCTCTATATGAATATTTAAGAAATTGGATGGTCTAATCTAGAATATCCATTTTTTACCTTTACTCTAACACTGGTTTCCTCATTATAGTCTTTTCTGGACTCCACTGGGAGGGTAAAGAGAAAGGAAAACATCTCCAAATACATATAAACACGTTAAATATAGGATAAGAAGGAGTCTCATCTTCTTACAACAGTTTGCAGTTGTTCACTCTTCTGACGCTGCCCCATTTCCAATATCATGTGAAAATCCATCTGGCAGCCAGAAAGGAACCAAGACTGTCTTTTGTGTAGCACATACAATAGACTGGTCTCAATTTGGAGCATGTGTAATATTCACTATCCCCTCAGTGCAAATATTTGTTAAGCTTTATTTGCCTTCTTTGGGTAAATATTTTGGAGAATATTAACTTATGTCTTATTCTCCCGACTAAAAAGTAAGGTATTTCATAACGCCTTGCAAAGTCAGGTAGTTGATTCCAAAGGGAATTTTGTGGTTAGAATTGTAATTTCCTCTAAAGGAAACACCCATGTTTGGAATCTTTAGTAGCTGTCTCTATGTTATTAACAGCCCTACTTATATTTGACAGACAAGTAATAATGTGGCCATCTATCTCCACGACAGCAGAGCTGAATATATTCTAACTTTATAAATGAACTTTAAAAGCCCTACAGACAAATTTCATTAAAGTAAAGAATGGAAATTTGGAAAATGGAGTCTTTGGAATTTATTGATGAATGAATCTTTACTTTTCTACAACTGCTAATAAGGATCTGGAAGGTTAAATAAATAAAATAAACATTTCCTGCATATTAGATATAGTACTTTGTGAGCAAGGTGGTGTAGATGGCTTATAGGATGGCTGTACTTACACGTTCTTAAAGCGAGGCAAAAGGATTCCATAATATCCGGTGAAGAGTGCCATGGGGAGTCCTGTTCTTCCACAAATGAAACCCAAGAAGGATTCTCCATGTTCCATCCTAGATCCTTTTTGCTACATAAGGATATACAACGTCAAGAGAATCATGTATTTTGGAAGCTCATCTTCACAAAATCACGTTCAATATTGTACCTCTGGTATTTTAGTGAGTTAGGACAAAATGGTTGATTGGTATAACAGTTCTTTCTTGATATGGTGAAGTTACCTTATACTTTTTTTTTTTCTTAGAAGGAATTTTCTTTCTCTTAAGAAACAGTGTTGGCTATACGTTTACCATAAGTCAGGGGCTTCAAGATGTTCTTGAATGTTGGCACATGGGGACAGTCCCAAGTTTTGTTGGCAACTCGTCTCCAAGGATGGCCCCACACTTAAGAAAGCCTTGAATTTTGGTAAAAACATATGGTCCTACTAAAGATGTTGGTTAGCTTAGTGAAATCAAAAACTTGTTTTGTGGCTCCTGTTAGTTACCTGCTGAGATTTACCAAATTTCCTGGTGTGTGCGTTGAGGAGGCAAGACATTGACAGAAGTTAACTTTCATTTCGAGGAATTTTCTGATGAAGTTAAACCAACCTAGAAAAGACTACCTTTACATGACACACTCAGTTCCACACACATAGAGATCTTTAAATACCCAATGCATAGAAAATTTTAGGCAACCAACAGCCAGGCTCTCAAATTACTGCAAACTGCTTTTCAAGACATTATGGTCAATTTCAGACAAAAATTTTATTGATAGATATTCTGATATTGGGAAAATATTATGCATCAAAAGGGTGAACAATTACCCTCAATTTCCATAAAATCACTCATTCATTTATTATTTATCACATACTGTGTGCCGAGTCCCTGGGATTCTGGGGCCTTGTCACACAATGAGGAAAAAGACCTAGGCTGTGCCCCTGGAAAACAGAAACCACTGAAATGTTAATTCGACAATTTTCTTTTCCTCTTCAACATCTATGTAGATCAATGGAAATAGAAATTTATTTTTTTCTGAAATACAGCTACATATTATTCCCTTTAGTCCATAAGCATGACCATCCACCATGCACTAAGCATTGTGGCGTCACCATTGTGAATGCTCAAGCAATAAAACCACCAAGAAATTGTAACCTGACTGGGAGAAAAGGTGAATCACAGGGAAAATTGAGGCTGAGATAACTAATTGATTAGTGATAAATCAATTCTGTTATGTAGCAGTAAGCTGAGCAGGAAATCTTCTGTTGATCAAGTATTTGGGCAACCATTTAAACTAGGCAAAATATTAACCCAGGTCTCCTAGAGTCGTTGTGGCCAGGTGAGAAATCTGAATTAGGGTCAGGATTATGGAGGGCACATATTGCATGGAGCACTGGGTGTTATACGCAAACAATGAATCATGGATCACTACATCAAAAACTAATGATGTAATATATGGTGATTAACATAACAATAAAAAAATAAAAAAAACTAATGATGTACTGTATGGTGACTAACATAACATAATAAAATAAAATAATTAAAAAAGGATAGAAATATAAAACATGCCTAGCCAAAATGTTAATCAGAAGATATTTTTGAGCACCAGATGCATTTAGAAATGTACTAAGTGAAACATCCTGGCATTATAGAATAAGAAGAAGAGACCTGGTCTTGGCCAGCTAATACTTGCCCTGTGAGGTAAATACTACAGGTGCTACTTTACGGTTTAAGAAAAGGATCCTCAGCTATAGGGTAAGTAGCTTATTCACAGTTCCTCAGAGAACATGGGGGATCTGAGGTCTGACCCAGGCCCATGTGTCTGAGACATTCTGAAGCCCTGCTGTTTTCTCTTCTTGTTATGCTGACTTTACGTCAGAGCCATGGAGAAATAAGCTGTAAAAAGGAGTCACCAGGTCACAAGGTGGAAGGACTGAGAAAATGTCAAGAAACAGACTGCCAAACAGGCCAGGGCAAGTCATTCCACGTTATGTCGGGAAATCATATCTGAGCATGGAGAACCCACCATTGTATGGGGTTAGCTGCACAGTACGAGGCTGGTCCTAATGACTCAGACTGAGAGGTCGGCTGGCATGGGTCCCCAAGGCTAGGAATCTGTTAAAAAGACAGAGATCAGCGGAGGCGACTATTGTCTGGAAAGGTTTCTTGGCAATAACATTTTTTTCCTGGCTATAGAGGGTATGAAGAATTTGGGTAGGGAATGAGCAGAGGGGTGAATTGAAATCAAGGAGAGCAAATGATTCAAGGACGTGAATGGGCAATGACATGGCCAGAACAACAGAAGACACAGCAGAGTGTTCTCTCTGCTGGTTGAGGATCGCACAGGTCCAAGGTCATGACTACCAATCGCTCACCGCGAGAACATGCTATAAAAAACAATGCGTATTAATTTGTTAATCGGTTAGGAAACTCTTGTTAACATTCTGCACCTTTGATTATTTCATTCCCTGTAATGTCTTGGAATGATATTTTAAAATTACTTCAAATAGAAGCCTCATACTATTTATATAAAATCCATTTCCAAAATTCTTTTCAAAGTAATTACAGGAAATTATCAGCCTTTGTATCTTGCTGGCTGACACATCATATAAATCATCCAATGTGTCACTTCTGATAAAGCCCATGTAATCACATTACATGACAGGAACTGACGGTCATAAATAGACATGATAACCTAATTTGGAAAACTCAGACAAATGCAGTTTCTTTTAAACTGTAGTTCAAAACCACTGGTGAAACTACAGAGGATTGGCATATTGATGTGACTTCGAAGAATATTTGTAATATTTTCTTCCTTCAGACCTGAAAGCTATTTTGGTTTCATACCTCAGATATAAACTCATAAAAGTGTGTAATATAAAATATTTGTAGCAAACATTAAAAAGAGAGAATAACGTGATTATTTGACTCAATCAATTTTTACTTAGTTCACTCAGTAATTAGAGTGTTTTTGAGGTGCATGGTATAAACAGGGGTCTCTTCCGTTGGCAGAGAGTGAGAATTTTGATGATGACTCCATATTGAAAAAACTAGTCATTCAATAGAAAGAAGGGAGAAATACTCAAAACTGTGTCTACCCTGGTGTGGTTGCCAAACTTAGAATTTCACAAGCAGGATGAACACCAAAAAGGCAAGACACTGCATCTCTCCAAGCACATAGACTATTGATAGGAGAACCAGAGATGCTGATGGCAGGATGAGACTGAGAGTTCTCCGTTCTTAATGCAAGAGTCTGGCACCTGAGAGGCCCCTGCTAGAAGCTATAAACAAGGTATATACCACCCCCCCCAAGGTAAAGATAGGGAGCCTTGCACAAGGCTTGGGCCAGCCCGGCTCTGACTGTTGTCCTGAGTTGGGCAGGTCGCTCCTGGTGGCTAGTTGCCATCCCAGAGCGCTGGGACGGCAACAGGTGCTGATGGATGTGGATTCCTTCTTCTTCTCCCCCGCTTGCTATATTCAGTTGACTCAATGCAATAGCACCGATCATGCCTGCCACATTTCCACTCTCACTTGCTTGCAATCCCATCTGTTTTAACTTTGCGTATGAAAGTGGTGAGTTTTCAACCACAGTACAAGGATACTCATATTCTATAGGCTAATTTACCTGGATACATATATGAGAATACATAGAATATGAAAATACCATATTATCTTGGGGCAGGAAAAATGTTATAATCCATGTTTCTAGAAGTATGACGTCTTTTTTGTGAATCTGGGAACAAATTAATCCTTTCTATTTTCATTTCTAAACAAGTTGAAAAAACAAAATTCAACTCAATACCTCTGAAGATAATGTCGAAAGGGGGATATGTGTGCTACCCACAAAACTTCCCATGTTCCTCCCAGTTAGTGTAGAGTTTTTTTTTTTTTTTTTTTTTTTTTTTTCTTTTCAAAAGATGTGGGGATGCCTGGGTGGCTCAGTCAGTTAAGCATCTGTCTTTGGCTCAGGTCATGATCCCAGGGTCCTGGGATCAAGTCCCACATTGTGGTCCTTGCTCAGCCGGGAGCCTGCTTCTCCCCCTGTTTGTGCTCTCTCTCTCTCTGGCAAATAAATAAATAAAATCTTAAAAAGTAAAAAAAGGGGGATGATGAGTGATAATACTGACATGAGGTTTTCTTCTGCTAGTTTATTTAATCCAAATCATCCCTTTCATGAGAGACTATGGACTCTGAGAAACAAACTAAGGGTTTTAGAGGGGAGAGGGGTGGGGGGATGGGTTAGCCCGGCGATGGGTATTAAGGAGGGCACGTACTGCACGGAGCACTGGGTGTTGTACGCAAACAATGGATCGTGGATCACATCAAAAACTAATGATGTATTGTATGGTGACTAACATAACATAATAAAAACAAAACGAAACAAAACAAAACAAAAAAACAAAAAACAAACCATCCCTTCCCCTCAATATACACCAAAGAATGAGATAAATTATCTCCAAAAGTTATCTCAAATTAATTTCTTACAAGTCAAAGCAGGAAGATTTAGCTTTGAAAAATCTAATAAAATTTATCAATGAAAAAAAATCACAAAACTGGCAACCTAATGAGTCATATTCATGTACCTGATGAAATTTTCAATTAGTAAAAAGGGGATGGCCATCATGGGGACTAGACAAGGAAGAATCAGGGAGCAAAACCGTATTGCATTTGACCAGCTGTGTCAGAGAGCAATATGATACACCTAGCAGATCTAAATCTTACTGTCCTAAAAAAGACATTCTATTGTGAAGCAACAGTAGTTCAGGTCTATTTATGACCTAGAGAAAGTATCTCTCAAAAGCACCCATTTCCTGTCATCATGTAATGTTACTTTGGAGTTATAGTAAATGCAGTAAGATAAGAAAATCAAATATAAATATAATAAATAAAGGACATGTTATAGATATATTTTGATGTCTATCTTTCAAACGTCTCCCTTTATAAGATGTTTAACCCACTGACACTTTGACAGCCTGATCCTGACCTATAAATTACTGATCAGGTGGGAATTTCTCTCAAGAGTAATTCACCCACAGCTAGGCTAGCAGTATCTAATTTACGTGGCTTGATTCAAAAAATGATTAGGCCAATCACATTCTCTTCCCAGGAAAATCGAGATGGTTTTTTTCAATAAAAGTATGGAGAAAGAAGGAAGCAAGAGAAACTAGAAGGGAGAGGGTCCTGAATAGAGAAAGGAAGAGAAAAAGTGGGAATGTCCCTCAGAGAAAGCAGCCCTGGTCCTTGGCACCTTTCACTTTCCACGGGAAATAAACATCTCTGCTTTGCTTTTTGTTCTTAGATTTTGATGAGACCTTTTTGTAGTCTTTAATGGGTGATAGTCTGTTTCTTGAAGCTGAAAGAGCTCTGAACATCCAGGGTAGGTAAAAATACTTAAAAGTTATTAACAATTACTGAATATGCATGATGCGACCAATGCATTGCTTACAGTTCTTCCTTTGCCTTCTCAGAAATTCAGGATGTAGGTATTATCTACAACAGCTAACAAGGGATAAGATCTGCGTTAAAACAATACATTGCTAGTGGTCCCATATCGGATAATGGAGAGAGGATTCAAACCTAAGCATTCTGACACTGGCGTCCATGCTTTTAGCTAAATACAGGGCTTCCCCTTCACTGTTGATGATGTGACAATCCATATACAGAACTGAAGAGCATAAAAAAAGAAAACTATTAGGACTACTGTAGTTCCTTGATTCTAAAATGTCATCAATTTGAATATTTAAAATCACTTTAGTAATAGCAATTTATAGAAGACATAAAACACTGAAATAACTTTATATTTTTTTTCTAGGAGGCAAAAACAGAATTTTTATCAATACAATTATATCCTGCCTTCCTCTGCAAGATATCATCAATAATTGAGTTTAAGTGATCTTCATTTCCCAGACTAGAGATTTTTCTGAATGATGTTTGACCAGTTATGCATGGGGACTCATTGGTTTTGATAACCTGCACACATAAATTTTAGGCTTGAGAGTATAATTTCAAGGATTTTAGAGAAGATTAGTGTTTGGTCAAAATTATAGTTTTATGTATTTTCTTAATTGAGTTACATAAGGATAAAAGTCAATAAACCTTTTCTTGGAAGACATGGACATTTTAAACAGATATTTAATACCTAGTGATAATCTCTCATGATGCATAAAACCGTTACAACAACCTCTCTAACTTTAAAAATTATATGCTCTACTGGAGATATTTAAAAATCAGTAGCACATTAAGCTGGTATGTAGAAACATTGCCTGTGCATACAATAAATTTTTGTTTCAATATTTTATCATGTATAATCATTTTTCAGACAATTGACAATTTCTGGTCCAAATTTCATTTAAATTTCAACTGCATCCAGTGACACCAATGCAAGGGGCTCATGTGATGGCCAAATGAACTGATGTTTCCTATGCCCAGATGAAAATGATTTACCAACAAGGACAGTCCCGTTAGGATTCATCACCTCCAGTGATAGCTGTAGAGATGTTGATTAAGATTTGATTTCTTGATTTCAAAGACAATAAAACATGAGGAAACCATCATTTAAAACTGATAGAAATGGGTGACGAGAATTCAGTAAGATGGCTGGTAACAAAATAAATATAGAAAAATCAATACTTCTCCTATGTGTCAGCAATAAAAAAATCATTATACATATTTTCCTTTGTGGACAGTTGGGAAATATATTGGAAAAGATCATGCTGTTATAATCTTTATGCTATTATAACAATAGCCTCACAGTCACAAAAATACCTTGCAATAAATTAACTTACCAGGCAACTTTGTGGAGTGATAAGAGGGGCTTGCTCTGGGGTTCTCACCTCTGTCAGGAATTGTGCTAAACGCTCCTCATCCACCATCTCATTTAATCCCCACAAGAACCCACACGGAAGCTGCATCACCAATGAGACAAGGTGAATCTGAGGCTCAGAAATAATAAACTATGAAAGGTTCCAGTAAGAGGTAGACTGAGCTATGGTATCAGTTGCTGCACTGCATCTTGAACTTCAAATCTATATCTTTCTAAACCCCAAGTTCCAACAAATTCTCCATAATTACATTGTTTTAACAAAAGTAATTTATCTCAGAGAAAGTGGCCAGAATAGGTTTTTTTGAGAAGTTAACAAGGGACTATTTTACTTACTGGAGTTTTTTTTAAGATTTTATTTATTTATTCATAAGAGACAGAGAGAGAGAGAGAGAGAGAGGCAGAGGGAGAAGCAGGCTCCCAAGGAGCAGAGAGCCTGATGCGGGACTCGATCCCAGAACCCTGGGATCATGACCTGAGCTGAAGGCAGATGCTTAACCATCTGAGCCACCCAGGCACCCTGGATTTTTTTTTCTTTTAAGTGGTTGAACATTAGCCATGTTTGGGGGGAAAAAAAAGTATATGAAATTTTATTCTAATATTTTTCAAATATTTCTCGAAAACATATTCAAACCGTTAGAACTTTCTGAGACCATAAACCACAATCAAAAGCCCCTGAGAAACTTATACATTTTTCTATTCTCAAATTAAGGAGGTTTTCAGTTACAAGTTCAAAAACGATCTAAATTTTTCCATCCATCTCAAATCACCATGGCTGGATGTAACCAAGGAATCAAAACAACACCAAATGGCATGAATCCAGTCTTTAAGTCTACATAATGCACACATATCAAAACACAGAAAATTGAGACCGGTGGAGCAAGATGGTGGAGGGGTAGGAGACCTGGATTTCGTCTGGTCTCAGGAATTCAGCTGAATAGGGGTCAAACCATTCTGAACACCTACGAACTCAACAGGAGATTGAAGAAAAGAATAGCAGCAACTCTCTGAACAGAGAAGCGACCACTTTCTGGAAGGTAGGACGTGCGGAGAAGTGAATCCGAGGCGATATTCGGGAGGATAGACGGCGGGGGAGGGGGCCTCCGTCGGCCGCTTCTGGCAAGTGCTAGAGCCGCGGAGCACAAAATCGGACCTTTTAGAAGTCGGCTCCGCTGAGGGACGTCGCTCCAGTGGCTAAGCGGGGGGTGGAACCCTCGCGGGACAGTGTGGTCTCAGGACCCTCGGGGTCACAGAAAGACCGGGGGTGCCTGAGTGCGGCAGAGCTCCCAGGGATCGGAGCGGGGAAGCCGGCTGCAGAGACGGAGCCGAGGCGCGGGCTCTCAGCTCGGGGTGGCCACAAACTGTGATCCGCGGCCCAGTCGGGCCACTGCTCCTCCAGCAGGGACCCAACAAGCGGCAGAGCCGGGGAGACTCCCCTTCCTCCCCCGGGAGGAGCGGCGCGGGAGCGCACCGCAGGGATCTGCTGGGTTTGGAGACTCCACACGGGGTCGGGTGCCAGAGATAGAAACGCTCGGTCACAGGCCGGGTGAGCACGGAGTGCGGCCGGAGACCAGGGAGACGGGAGTGACTGCTTTTCTCTGGGGGCACACTGAGGAGTGGGGCCCCGAGTTCTCGGCTCCTCTGGGTGGAGATTGGGAGGCCGCCATTTTCACCCTGGTCCTCCAAGGCTGTACCGAGAGCTTGCAGGGAACAAAAGCTCCCGAGAGCAAACCCGAGCAGCTTGCTTAGCCCGGACTCACAGGGCGGGGCAATTCCGCCTCCGGCAAAGACATTTGGGAACCACGGCAACAGGCCCCTCCCCCAGAAGATCAGCACGAACAGCCAGGAAGCCAAGACCAAGTTTACCGATCAATGAGAATGGCTGAACTCCAGCGCTAGGGGAATACTGCACATAGAATTCATGGCTTTTTTACCATGATTCATTAGTCTTTCAAAGTTAATTTTTTTAACTGTTTTTTTTTTAATTTTTCTTTTTCCCTTTTCCAACCAACATCTTATCAATCCCCTTTTTTTAAAAAAAACATTTTTATTTTTCAATTTTAGAACCATATTCTATCCCTTCATAGTAGTTACCTTTATTTTTGGCATATATATATATATATATATGTTCTCTCTTTGAAATTTTGAGATGCAGTTTCTTCTAACATATCAAAATATACCATAAATCTCTAGTGTATGGCTTTTTTCCAGTCTCCTGCGTGATCACATTCTCTCCCCTTTTTTTTCTTTCTTTCCTTTTTTAAATCCTCTTCTTTATTTTTTTAAACACCTTCTGATCAATTCCTTTTTTAAAATTTTTTATAATTTTCATTTTTACAGTCATAGTCCATCATTTCATCATATCAACCCTTAATTTGTACATATATAAGTCTTTCTTTCTATAAAATTTTAGGAGGCAGTTCTTCTAAAACACCAAAATACACCCAAAATCTAGTGTGTGGCACTGATCTATGCACCAGCCTGATCATATTTGATCATATTCTTTTTTTTTCTTTTGTTCTGTTTTTGTTTGTTTTTACCTTTTTCTTTTTTTCTCTTTCTTTTTTCTTCCTTTCCTTTCTTTCCCCTGGTTTCAGGTCTTTTCTGATCTGTTTAGAGTATATTTTCTGGGGACGTTGTTAACCTGTTAGCATTTTGTTCTCTCATTTATCTATTCTCCTCTGGACAAAATGATAAGATGACAAAAATCACCTCAACAAAAAGAACAAGAGGTAGTACCATCTGCCAGGGACCTACTCAATACAGACATTAGTGCGATGTCGGACCTAGAGTTCAGAACAATGATTTTAAAGATACTAGCTGGGCTTGAAAAAAGCATGGAAGTTATTAGAGAAACCCTTTCTGGAGAAATAAAAGAACTAAAATCTAACCAAGTCGAAATCAAAAAGGCTATTGATGAGGTGCAATAAAAAATGGGGGCACTAACTGCTAGGATAAATGAGGCAGAAGAGAGAATCAGTGATGTAGAAGACCAAATGATGGAAAGTAAAGAAGCTGAGAAAAAGAGAGATAAAAACTACTGGATCACGAGGGCAGAATTCAAGAGATAAGCGATACTGTAAGATGAAAGAACATTAGAATAATTGGGATCCCAGAAGAAGAAGAAAGAGAGAGGGGCAGAAGGTATATTGGAGCAAATAATAGCAGAGAACTTCCCTAATGTGGGGAAGGAAACAGGCATCAAAATCCAGGAGGCACAGAGAACCCCTCTCAAAATCAATAAAAATAGATCAACACCCTGACATCTAATAGCAAAACTTATGAGTCTCAGTGACAAAGAGAAAATCTTGAAAGCAGCTCGGGAGAAGAGATATGTAACCTATAATGGTAGAAACCTTAGATTGGCAACAGACCTATCCACAGACACCTGGCAGGCCAGAAAGGACTGGCATGATATCTTCAGAGTACTAAACGAGAAAAATATGCAGCCAAGAATACTATATCCAGCTAGGCTGTCATTGAAAATAGAAGGAGAGATAAAAAGCTTCCAGGACAAACAAAAACTAAAGGAATTTGCAAACACGAAACCAGCCCTCCAAGAAATATTGAAAGGGGTCCTCTAAGCAAAGAGAGAGCCTAAAAGCAGCATAGACCAGAAAGGAACACAGACAATATACAGTAACAGTCACCTTACAGGCAATACAATGGCACTAAATTCATATCTTTCAATAGTTACCCTGAATGTAAATGGGCTCAATGCCCCAATCAAAAGACATAGGCTATCAGATTGGATTAAAAAACAAGACCCATCGATATGCTGTCTGCAAGAGACTCATTTTAGACCCAAAGACACCCCCACATTGAAAGTGAGGGGGTGGAAAACCATTTACCATGCTAATGGACACCAAAAGAAAGCTGGGGTGGCAATCCTTATATCAGACAAATTAAATTTTAAACCAAAGACTTTAATGAAAGATGAGGAAGGACACTGTATCCTACTTAAAGGGTCTATCCAACAAGAAGACCTAACAATTGTAAATATCTATGCCCCGAACATGGGAGCAGCCAATTATATGAGGCAATTAATAACAAAAGCAAAGAAACACATTGAAAACAATACAATAATAGTGGGGGACTTTAACACCCCCCTGACTGAAATGGACCGATCGTCTAAGCAAAAGATCAACAAGGAAATAAAGACTTTAAATGACACCCTGGACCAAATGGACTTCACAGACATATTCAGAACATTCCATCCCAAAGCAACGGAATACACATTCTTCTCTAGTGCCTATGGAACATTCTCCCCAATAGATCACATCCTAGGTCCCAAATCAGGTCTCAACCGGTACCAAAAGATTGGGATTATTCCCTGCATATTTTCAGACCACAGTGCTTTGGGACTAGAACTCAATCACAAGAGGAAAATCAGAAAGACTCAAATACATGGAGGCTAAAGAGCATCCTACTAAAGAATGAATGGGTCAACCAGGAAATTAAAGAAGAATTAAAAAAATTCATGGAAACCAATGAAAATGAAAACACAACTGTTCAAAATCTTTGGGATGCAGCAAAGGCAGTCCTGAGAGGAAAGTATATAGCAATACAAGCCTTTCTCAAGAAACAAGAAAGGTCTCAAATACACAACCTAACCCTACACCTAAAGGAAGTAGAGATAAATAGGCAAATAAAGCCTAAACGCAGCAGGAGAAGAGAAATAATAAAGATCAGAGCAGAAATGAATGAAATCGAAACCAAAAGAACAGTAGAACAGATCGAGGAAACTAGGAGCTGGTTCTTTGAAAGAATTAACAAGATTGATAAACCCCTGGCCAGACTTATCAAAAAGAAAAGAGAAATGACCCAAATCAACAAAATCATGAATGAAAGAGGAGAGATCACAACCAACACCAAAGAAATACAAACAATTATAAGAACATATTATGAGCAACTCTATGCCAGCAAATTAGATAACCTGGAGGAAATGGGTGCATTCCTAGAGATGTATCAACTACCAAAATTGAACCAGGAAGAAATAAAAAACCTGAACAGACCTATATCCACTAAGGAAATTGAAGCAGTCATCAAAAATCTCCCAAGAAACAAAAGCCCAGGGCCAGATGTCTTCCCAGGTGAATTCTACAAAACATTTAAAGAAGAAATAATACGTATTCTCCTGAAACTGTTCCAAAAAATAGAAATGGAAGGAAAACTTCCAAACTCATTTTATGAGGCCACCATTACCTTGACCCCAAAACCAGACAAAGACCCCATCAAAAAGGAGAATTACAGACCAATATCCTTGATGAACATGGATGCAAAATTCTCACGAAAATACTAGCCAATAGGATCCAACAGTACATTAAAAGGATTATTCACCATGACCAAGTGGGATTTATCCCTGGGCTGTAAGGTTGGTTCATCATCCGCAAATCAATCAACGTGATACAATACATTAACAAAAGAAAGAACAAGAATCATATCATCCTCTCAATAGATGCAGAAAAAGCATTTGACAAAGTACAGCATCCTTTCTTGATCAAAACTCTTCAGAGTATAGGGATAGAGGGTACATACCTCAATATCATAAAAGCCATCTATGAAAAACCTACAGCGAATATCATTCTCAATGGGGAAAAACTGAGAGCTTTCCCCCTAAGGTCAGGAACGTGGCAGGGATGTCCACTCTCACCACTGCTATTCAACATAGTATTAGAAGTCCTAGCCACAGCAATCAGACGACAAAAAGAAATCAAATGCATCCAGATCGGCAAAGAGGAAGTCAAACCTTCACTGTTTACAGATGATATGACACTTTATGTGGGAAACCCAAAAGACTCCACCCCAAAACTGCTAGAACTCATACGGGAATTCAGTCAAGTGGCAGGCTATAAAATCAACGCACAGAAATCACTGGCATTCCTATACACCAACAAGACAGAAGAGAGAGAAATTAAGGAGTCGATCCCATTTACAATTGCACCCAAAACCATAAGATACCTAGGAATAAATCTAACCAAAGAGGCAAAGGATCTGTACTCAGAAAACTATAAAATACTCATGAAAGAAATTGAGGATGACACAAAGAAATGGAAAAACCTTCCATGCTCTTGGATTGGAAGAAAAAACATTGTGAAGATGTCAATGCTACCTAGAGCAATCTATACATTCAATGCAATCCCCATCAAAACACCATCCACTTTTTTCAAAGAAATGGAACAAATAATCCTAAAATTTGTATGGAATCAGAAGAGAGACCCCGAATAGCCAGAGGAATGTTGACAAAGATAAGCAAAGCTAGGGGCATCACAATTCCGGACTTCCAGCTCTATTACAAAGCTGTCATCATCAAGACAGTATGGTACTGGCACAAAAACAGACACATAGATCAACGGAACAGAATAGAGAGCCCAGAAATGGACCCTCAACTCTATGGTCAACTAATCTTTGACAAAGCAGGAAGGAATGTCCAGTGGAAAAAAGACAGTCTCTTCAACCAATGGTGTTGGGAAAATTGGACAGCCACATGCAGAAGAATGAAACTGGACCATTTCCTTACATCACACACAAAAATAGACTCCAAATGGTTGAAAGACTAAATGTGAGACAGGAGTCCATCAAAATCGTAAAGGAGAACACAGGCAGCAACCTCTTTAACCTCAGCCGCAGTAACTTCTTCCTAGAAACTTCGCCAAAGGCATGGGAAGCAAGGGCAAAAGTGAACTCTTGGGACTTCATCAAGATAAAAAGCTTTTGCACAGCAAAAGAAACAGTCCACAAAACCAAAAGACAACTGACAGAATGGGAGAAAATATTTGCAAATGACAGATCAGATAAAGGGCTAGTATCCAAAATCTATAAAGAACTTATCAAACTCAACAACCAAAGAACAAATAATCCAATCAAGAAACGGGCAGAAGAGATGAACAGACATTTTTCCAAAGAAGACATCCAAATGGCCAACAGACACTTGAAAAAGTGCTCAACATTGCTCGGCATCAGGGAAATCCAAATCGAAACCTCAATGAGATACCACCTCACACCAGTGAGAATGGCTAAAATGAACAAGTCAGGAAACGACAGATGTTGGCGGGGATGTGGAGAAAGGGGAACCCTCCTACACTGTTGGCGGGAATGCAAGCTGGTGCAACCACTCTGGAAAACAGTATGGAGGTTCCTCAAACAGTTGAAAATAGAGCTACCATACGATCCAGCAATTGCACTACTGGGTATTTACCACAAAGATACAAATGTAGGGATGCGAAGGGGTACGTGCACCCCAATGTTTATAGCAGCAATGTCCACAATAGCCAAACTGTGGAAAGAGCCAAGATGTCCATCGACAGATGAATGGATAAAGAAGATGTGGTATAGAAACACAATGGAATATTATGCAGCCATCAAAAGGAATGAGATCTTACCATTTGCAACGACGTGGATGGAACTGGAGGGTGTTATGCTGAGTGAAATAAGTCAATCAGAGAAAGACATGTATCATATGACCTCACTGATATGAGGAATTCTTAATCTCAGGAAACGAACTGAGGGTTGCTGGAGTAGGGGTGGGGTGGGAGGGATGGGGTGGCTGGGTGATAGACATTGGGGAGGGTATGTGCTATGGTGAGCGCTGTGAATTGTGCAAGACTGTTGAATCACAGATCTGTACCTCTGAAACAAATAATGCAATATATGTTATGAAAAAAAAAAGAAGAAGATAGTAGAAGGGGAAGAATGAAGGGGGGTAAATCGGAGGGGGAGATGAACCATGAGAGAAGATGGACTCTGAAAAACACACTGAGGGTTCTAGAGGGGAGGGGGGTGGGGGGATGGGTTAGCCTGGTGATGGGTATTAAAGAGGGCACGTTCTGCGTGGAGCACTGGGTATTATGCACAAACAATGAATCATGGAACACTGCATCAAAAACTGATGATGTAATGTATGGTGATTAACATAACAATAAAAAATTTAAAAAGACACAGAAAATTGATAAAAGATGACAGAGAGTCCTCTCAGGTTAAATTATGGAAGTTCTAGGAACCACCTTCCCTTTTTTTTCTGTTTTTTTTTAAAGATTTTATTTATTTATTTGAGTGAGAGATAATGAGAGATAGAGAGCACGAGAGGGAAGAGGGTCAGAGGGAGGAGCAGACTCCCCGCCGAGCAGGGAGCCCAATGCAGGACTTGATCCCGGGACTCCAGGATGATGACCTGAGCCGAAGCCAGTCGCTTAACCAACTGAGCCACCCAGGCGCCCCCTTTTTTTTCTGTTTAAATGAGATCCCATGAGAGCCTTGATTTGGGCACTAACTGGTTTTCTACATTTTATTCCTCAATTGTAGTCCATTCTCAAAATGTGGACTATTAAATTATATATTTACTGAATTGGATTTGAAAGCAAAACCATGTCAAATAAAAATGCTATTGAATTAGTAATCTAACAAGCAGTGGACGCGTTAGTTGTAGGGGTTTGTAGGAGGGACAGACATTTGTACTGCGTACCTACCTATTGCTGAGTCATTGCAGACCTTATCCAAGTTCCGATGTTGGCAAAATGCCTGCCTGGAACCCTGATTAATTGCCACATTTGGCAATTACTAGAGTGATTGTAAATCTACAGCTTCCTGTAGACCTTGGAACCACCATAACCAGAGCGTCCACATTACCCTTAAAAATTAGTTACAAAAAAGAGTCATAATTTTCAGCACACAAAGACTCCAACCATGTACCGTGAAAGGATTTGGGGAGCTCCAGCCCTCTGATGGTATCTCCTCCTCGGGAGTCTTCCTCTCAGGACTCCACTGGGAGCTGCCTCTTGTCAGGAAGGCAGTTAATGTTCCAGGCTCACCTGTGACCGAGGAGGGAGAGGTAAGCTGAGGAGAAGAGCATCAGCACATGCGCGTGTGAGCTGCTCTGCCCCATTGAGGAGGCGGGAAGGCCGGGACTCAGAACCACAGCTGTGGTCACTCACATTGCAGAGACACCATCTGACCATGCTGGCTTGTCTGGGGCACTGGCTTGTCTCACCACTGAATGCGTGGCACACCCCCAACGTCCTGCTGCAGGGTTGCACCCAGTCTGTAGGGGAAGGGGCCCATGGCCTAAAAATGCCATCCCAAAAGCCACTGTTGAAAACTTTGGGAGAGAAATGACTGCGGCTGCTTCTGTTTTCTGCTGATACCACATTCCGATGACCATTCAAGGCAACTCATCAATTAATCATTCACATACGGGACCATGCATGCCTCCAGTATAAAAACTGGAGTCATGTCTTCATTCAGCAAACAAATATGAAGCACCTACTCTACGAAATGAACCAGACAAAGATCCCGACCATCGTTGAACTTCCTTCCTGGTGAGAGAGACAGACAACAATCAGAAAATACAATATATAAACACGTGAATTATAGGGTGTGTTAGAAGGTAGTAAGCACTAAGGCAAAAGGAAACAGAGCAGAGAAAGGCTTAAAAATATCAGAGCTTGGGGAGGTAGGGAGGTTTGGGTAGATGTCTTGTTTGTAGAACAATATATCAAATTAAAAAAAAAATCACCTGCAGACAAACCATGAAGGTTTTCAGCTCTGGCTCTCCCCACCCCACACCAAAGCCCACCCTCTGCCTCCCACCCCCAGGGAAGTCATGATGTCATTACTGCTGTGTAAATAGGCAAAGAAGTCCGAATTCCATTCTGACCCATTGGGCATCTGGTCCCCCGTAATAGTGTTCTTTCCAGGCAACTTTAGGCTTACGTCACTTGAAGCGAGTAAGGGTTCAGACAATCCCTGACAGGAACCACCACAGAGATAATACCTGCCCTTTGAGGAAAAATTAGGTGACGGTAGCAGGGAGTGTACATGAAGGTCAGATTCATGGCGGGTTTTTGTGTCCAATAAGCTGAATTTTCAAATCGAGCCTCCAAGTAAGGGGATGCTCTTTGTATTTTAGAAAAAAATGAAATCACACACATCTGTTTCTCTCATAGTGAAGAATCTTATACAAATTCGTTATATGTATATTTAAATGTAGAACAACTAAGATTGTATGAAAGAAGAGGAATTTCCGTTAATTTATGTGGAATGGGTAGCAAGAGAATAATGATACATGTCTTAGCCCATTTGGGCTGTAAAAAAAAAAAAAACACAAAAAACACATAGACTGGGTGGCTTATCAACAATGGACATTTATTTCTCACCTCTCTGAAGGCTGGAAGTCTAAGATGAAGGTGCCTGCAGATCTGGTGTCTGATGAGAGTCACTTCTTGGTTCACAGCCTATCTTCTCCCTCCCATGGAGGAAGAGGCAAGGGGGCTCTCTGGGGTCTTTGTAAGGGCACAAATCCCATCATGAGGGCTCTGCCTCGTGACCTCCTCATGTCCCACAGACCCTACCTCTCATACCATCACCTTGGGGAGTAGATTTCAACATACACATTTGCGGGGACACAAGCATTCATTCCATAGTAACAGAACATACTTTTTTGTATCTGAGATAAATATCAGCCTTTGGAATGAAAGAACCTTTACCAGAGATGGCTGGGAGGTGTTCTAGGCCAGGGATTGAGGGTTTCGGCAGTGCGGGTGAAAGGATACTCCCGTGGGGGAGGGAGGGGGCAGTAGTCCTCATGTCAGACATGAAGAACTACTCCCTTATTTGACAGATGACAAAACTGAATCTCTCAGTGGTTGCCCAAGGCTGGCTAGTGAAAAGTTGCAGATTCAGCAAGTGTGGGAGCCACCAAGGGTCAAGCAGTTCCTGAGCTTCGGGGATGCGATGGCTGGGTTGGCTCTATAAACACCCATCTAATCAGCTAGTGAGGGGCCATGAGTCTACCTGGATAGATAGTCTACTCCTTAGGACACAGCAGGCAACAAAGCTCTCTGGTTACATTGGTTCTCCTCACTCTCAATTCCCATGATGGGGATACAAGGTGGGTATGGATAAGTGTCACGCACTGAGGTCTGAATCACTATGAAGGAGCCTGAGTTTAAGAACGCCCCAATCTCCTATAGAATGCCCCATTTTCCCCTCTGGAGAAAGACGTTCTCTTTAAGAGCTGGGGATGGAAACAAATATTGTCTGGGGAAGAGAAGAGGAAGTCTATCTTTGCTATCTGAAGTGAAAATAAATCTAAGCCGACTGCTATCGATGCCTGAATATGAAGACGTGTCCGAGATTACGCCCAACAAACCCACCCTGATTCTTGCCCCTGCTAGACTTCTGGAAAATTTTCCTACTCTCGCAGCCATTCTGATCAATCTGACCAATAAGAACAGGACCAAATCCACTTCCTTTGTCTAATGCAGCTTTCAACTAAGGCACAATCGATAGGATTGCAAAAAGTTGTAGAAATTCAGGGTAATAGATGTACTTTGCATGGATGTAAAGAGAGCTCAACAATGTTTGTTGAATTGACTGATATTTTACTTAGTGAGAGAGAGATATGCGTATTTTTAAATTGACTCTACTTATTTAAACATGAAGTTTTTATGAAACTGAACTTTGCTCATATTTTATAACTTTATATGGATTATCTTAACCTAGTTATAGAGTGATTACTTATATTAAACTTTTTTAGGCTGGCTTTGAGGAAAGCAAGATCTACAAATCAGTCTGCATATTCATTCCACAAATACTTATTAAGAGTTTACAATGTACTAGTACACTGTATATCATGTGAATTCCTCAAAACCCTCACTTACTATGTTTATATACAAACATAAAGGCAATGGGGGAAGTAAAACAACAGACTATAATATGAGACAATGATGCCTCAAAAACCCCTCCGATCTGCCCCTTTCCTAGTCTCCAGAACACCTGCCCCATTCATTACCTGAAAGACATTATTGGTGCCAACATCATCAGGCTACTTTTATTTACTGCAAATCGTCCTGGACTCAGCTTAGAAATCTTTTGAAATTCTCTTCGTCACTTTGAGAATAAAGTTAAAACTTTTTCACAGGACATAACAAGCCAAACCATTCAGCTTCTGTCCATCACCAATGTACCCAGCTTTGGCTCTCTCTCTGTGCACTTCTCCCTTCTGGAAATGTAACGTGATATTTCAGCCCACTTCCCTTCTGCCCACAGTGTTCCTGCTTCCCCCACCCCTACAAGCTGGGGGAAGGGAAGGTCTTTCTCTCGCCCTTCTAGACAGTTTAAACGTCATTGTCCTTCACTCTTCCCTAGACCCTCTTGAAATTATGTTCTTTCGTGCTCATCGTACCTTAAACTTGTTTATAGATTGCACTTCTGCATAACATGACTATTTTTTAGAACTTTGTTTTCCTTCCTAGAATGTGAACTGATTGAAAGCAGGAACCATATTTTATCTGTATTTGTACTCAGCACCTAATCCAGTACCTGGTACATAATAGATATTCCATAAATATTTATTTAAAGAATGAGTAAACACATAATAGAGTAAGAGGCCTTCTTGCTTCTATAGTAGCAGACAGATTCCCAGGCTTTCCCCAAAACCAGTCTTCCCTTCCTCCATAGTAATGGGATTTTAATGAGACAAGGGGCCCCCCACGTAAAGACTGAATGAGTGGACCTCCCTTGAACTGCATGCATGGAGAGATCTGGGTGAGGGGAACGTGAGCAGAGGAGACGGTGAAATGTTGAGGCCGTCTCCAACTTAAAGGCAAGCCACGTGCCTGAAATTCTGTCCCCTTCTCTTCATGCACCCTGAAATTCCACATGCCAATGACTCAGATTTGGCAGGATGCACCCCAGCAGCCAGAGCAAAAGAGCAGACATCCCTCCATGGGTTCGTGGAGCTGAATTCTATGGGATATGAAATGGAGAAAGAAACTTCATTCATAAGACGCTGTATCTGAGGTTTCTCTGTCATTGTGGGGAGTCTATTTCTCACTGGATACAGACAGGAGCCATGTCCGTGATAGTCTAGACAGGTCTTTACCCAACTTCTGTTTGGATGCTTCCAACGATGTTCCCTACCTCACAAGATAGCCTCTTCCATTGTTGGAAACTCCAAATCTCAGAAAGTGTTTCTTTATAGTTAAATTGAGCTTCCTTGTAATTTCTGCTGACTGGTTCAGCTCTACTGTCTAGAGCAGCATGGATGTGCATACTTTCATTATGGGAAACAGGCTGTTAACTTCTCAACAGCCTACACTTTCCTAGACTGTAGAGTTATGGTACTCTGAGCCATTTCTCCTACGACGGGTCTCCCAGATCATTTTTACATTGTTCTCCAGGCTTTTCCAAGATTTGCAGTTTGTTGATGATCATTAAAGGCTACAGTCTGGAACTGATATAAATATGGCCTGAGCTGGTCACAGGAGCTGATAGTACCATGCACACATATATGACAGTTGGCAGTTTTTCATTCCTTCAAGAAGATCTTACAGACTGCCTGTTACATGCTTGGCATTCCTTCTCATAGTGGAGAAGAATAAGACAATCCCTGCTTTATAAAAGCTCACAGACCACACAGAGAGCAATTTTCCTTCAAAACCATTAGATGTGATCATTCTGTCTCAGATCCAGCAGAACATTGCTCAAGTGGGAAGCTTTGTCTGTCCATGGATATCAACAAAATTCAGCTTTTAAAGCCTAAATTTCTCCCAAACATATTCTTGCACTGCAGTAAGATTGATTTTTATTTCAAAGACCAAAAGTTGGCAGGCTAGTTATTTTTTAAAAACACTTCTTTGCAAGTATATGATCATTAAATGTCCTTACATTACACCTGAGGGAATAAGGTCAGTTATGAGCAAACCTATCTCTCATAGACATGTTTTTACAATTCTCTTTCCTGATGAAATTATTCTCTCAAGGTGTTTGTGTGTTTATGTGCTTGTCTATGTGTGCGTACAAAATATATATATGAAGTTATCCAAGAATTTCAAGACAAATACTTCTGACAATGACTGGACACCTTTGGGCTACTACATTCTTGATATGTACCATTATGGTAGCAGGATATGACATAAACTAGAACATGGAGTGTCATGCTTTTCCAGTCTTGATAGGTATATATATATATATATATATATATATATATATTTTAAAGATTTTACTTATTTGAGAGAGAGAGAGCGTGCGCACAAGCTAGCGGGGCGGAGTAGGGGGAGAAGCAGAGGGAAAGGGACAAGCAGACTACCTGCCGAGAGTGGAGTCTGACGCAGGGCTCAATCCCATGACGCTGAGATCATGACCTGAGCCGAAATCAAGAGTTGGACGCTTAACCAACTGAAACACTCAGGTGCCCCTTGATAGGTATCTTTTAAAATAATGCCTGTTTTTTTAGTCAGTGTAAATTTGGTGTGTGAAAGAATATATTCGTAGGCTATACTGTTCTGCTTCCTAATTGTACCATGTGTGGGCATGTGTTGGATTATACGCCAATTCCATTTGTGAGGAACTTCATCTCCACGTCCTAATGACTGCCTTAGACTTTCCCATGGATCGCCTGGGACAAGTGCTGTTGTTGAAACTATTTGGCTTTGGTCGTCACCAGTGAGGTGATCTGTTGAGTCAACAGTCACGTGATTCATGGAGAACACACAGTGCCCACTTAGCATCAGGTTATGTCCTAAAGTTTTTTCTGGAATCTCTCCGTTTTTATTTTGGTATAGAGAAAAGCTGTCAAACTGAAGGTTTATTTAGCCCACCGTCATCTGGACTATAGGACAAAATTTTAATGACAGATAGAACATGTGCTTTCTGTGGGAACAGCGCCTGGAACACAGTGACAAAAGGGGACCCCAGGTGAGCCCTAGTAGCAGTAGGTGGAGGGACCCTCTGGGAGCCCAGTGACCCACAGGAATGTCGCTTCCTAGGTCTGCAAAAGAAGACGTCCTTATGAGCCCTGTGCTCCTTTTTTAAGATTTTATTTATTTACTTATTCATTTATTTGAGAAAGAGAGAGCATGCATGCGTGTGGGGGGAGGGGTAGAGAGCGAGGGAGACAGAGTCTGAAGCCGACTTCATGGTGAGCTTGGAGCCTGATGCGGGGTTCCATCTCCCAAGCCTGAGGTCACGATCTGAGCTGAAATCAAGAGTCGGATGCTTAAGCGACTAAGCCACCTAGGCCCCCAAGCCCTATGCTTTTTTTAAATCCTACACTTTGCTTAACACCGCGCAGATGCAAAATGACTGCAAGTTCACCTGCTCCTACTCTCTGTGCCCAGGAATAATGGCATGTTGTCAGCTCAAGAGTTCGTGAGGGACTGCGCAGGGAGACGAGGTGATGCTGGTACAGGGTCTTCTTGCCTCTGACTTTAACTGCTCCAACAGGGAGTGAATTGTCCACAGCTTTCACTCTCTAAGAGAAATGTTCGAAATTCCAGTTACTGGAATCCAGTTACTGGGAGGAGGGCAAGCAAATTAGCATGAGGAGACTGAAGGTGTTTTTGAGAGGAAAAGCCTGAGAACCCAAACCCTTCCGTCACTATTCAGAGTTCTGGAAGACTGCAGAGTGGGCAGAACGGACTCACACAAGGACCAGGGTCAAGAGAGGTGTCTCAGAGAGAATCCCCATGGGGTAGAAAGACAGGGCCAGTGAGGAGGGCCTACTCAGAGTCTGGGGTGGAAGGAGGACCTCTTTAGGACCCTGTGTGGGCACGCTGGGCCTCTCCCATCACATCACAGCCCGGCCCGGGGAAGGGGCTGCAGAAGAACACTGAAACAGCCTTTGGGAGCCCAAGCTTGCTGCTCACGGAAAGTAGCCTTGACGAGGCAGGGCGGTGACCTTCTCCAGGGCTCACCTCTCCCAGGTGTCAGCGCCGAGACCAGGGAGGACACGTATTCTCGGCGCCATAGGGTACTCTAGTACCTCGAAGCTGATGACCAGCGAGCTGTGTCACCACCTCTCTGCACCATGGCATGCTCCTGAGAAGCATCCATTTCTAGCGGGGCTGGGAATGAGCTCCAACCTCACAGTCACGTCTGAGTCCCAGCTCCCTTTGCACAGGCACTGGAAGCACTCTCAAGTCCTAGTGACATGCTGGGCCCTGGACAGGAAAGAGCATCCTCCGGGTGATGGAGAGGAAGGGATGAGGGGCGCATCCCTATTGCTGCTCCCAGGCTACCAAATGGAGGTCCTGGCTACACATCTGAAGCTTATTTCCAATCAATACCAATGCAAGTTACTGAGCCCCTTTTCCTCTTTGTAGAATATGTTTAACAAATCAATCCACAAAGAGAGGGGGTCCAAAAAGTAAAAAACAAAACAAAACAAGCAAAAAAAAAAACAAAAACAAAAAATGATTAAAAAAATACTTTATGGCCAGATAAAGGAATTGACTGTTCCTCCCACTGAATTGCCTGCTATTTTTGGTATCACACAGTAGAGGCTAAGAGACAGACAGAGCCAATGCAGGTATCCAGACATGCTCCGCTTCGCTTAAGTGAAATATTGTTTGTATGTAAATTGAGTTTTTTAAAGATTACGATCATTACTGTTTGGTTAGAGTCATTTATCTGTGTTTCCAACTGAACCTCAATTAACAGTATTTATTAACAATTTTTTTTTTGTATTTCTGATCTTTCAAGTTCAAAAGACTTGTGGAACTCCTCAGTGTACCAAGAGATTCCTTATCTAACTCACCTGGGAAATGAGGGACTGCACTTCAGTATGAAAAATGACTTCCACTGTTGTGTTTCTTAAGATGTTCATATCATGTGTTCTTTTAAAAATTACTTTAATTATTTATAAATTAATATATAGAAACCTTGGAAAATACTGGAGAATAGTTCCCAATATCCTCTATTCGAACACAACCGATGCCGCAATTTCTGAGCATTCTCCCACTTTTCTTCTTCCTCATAGGCTCGTCTTTTACAAAGTTGAACAAACTATATAAAAACAGATTTGTGTTTGATTTTTCACTCAGTGTGGTTTCTGTTCCATCACGCCTCTTGTTTACAAGCCATGGAGACAAACTTTGACCTGTTCAGAAGAAGGAAATAGGATTACAAGATCAAGACCAAGCTGAGAGGCTGTCCAAGCCCAGGGCACCTGCTCCACCAAGCTGTCAGGGGCTCAGTGTCTCTTCTCTCGGCTTCTCCTGCTCCTCCCCTCCCCCTCAGCATTTCTACTCACCGTCTCTACAACTAGTGATTTCAAATGTAGATAACACTCCCACAAATCTTACTTAGCTTCATTAACCTATCCTCTTTCCCCATTGGATATTTAAAATGTTTCAGATTTTTTTAAAGCAAGATTTGCTTTATTCTGTCTTTCATGTGTATATATGATACATACATTGCATACATATATATGAGAGATATGTACATATAAATATCTAGATATCTGTCTATATGATCTCTCCATATCTTTAGATATAGACCCATATATAATAGATATGTAATAGGTATGTGGATCTACAAATATGTAGCTAGATGTATCTCCGTGGATAGGGATATAGGTAGAGATCTTTCTACATATAGACAGATACATCTAGCTACACATCTGTGTATCTATATATGTGTCACATATCTTTACATATTTATTACATACATAGATCTATACGTAACATGAATGGACACAATTTTGTGTACATCGTCAGTAAATCTAGTGCAGTCAGTGACGATGATTACATCGTCATCGGGCCTTGGTTATAAGCGGAAGCCAAGGAACCTAGAGTCCTCTAGGGAATACCTCAAAGCCAATTATTTCTGGATATCAAGTTCATGCATTATACTGCATAAATTTCAGAACCACGGGTACCATCAGCTCAAGTGAAGAATGGGTTTGCCGCCAGACCAGCATGACAGCCCTCCAGCCTCGGATTCATGGAGAAGGAGCACTGGAAGGATTGGGCGGGGGGCAGGGGGGAGCCCCAGGTTGATATAGGGTAGGAGTCAGATCCCACTACATGCCCCCCTGTATAAGGATGGGGAAATGATTTAATGCCTCTGAAACTCAGTTTCAGTGTTTATAAAGTTAAAGAAGGACTATATAACATCCAACACATGGAGTTGATACAATTCACTTCAACCTATTTCCTAGAAACAGTGTGAGATCTCTTAAAAAATGCGTTCTAATTCATACCAAATGTTTAAAATTAACCAAATAGATTCTCAAAATATCATCTTTCTAGTCTTCATTTTTGTATGGTTTATTTTTGAAGCAAGGATACATGGACAGTACTTAGCTCAATATCAGGCATATAGAAAACGCCTAATAATTTCCACAGCTTTAGCAATTTAACACAACATAAACAAGCATCAGATAATGATAAGATCTTCCAGTAGGAAAACATATCGTGCGAGTGGAAGCATCATCTAGCACATTCTTTCTTAGGTCATTAATCATCATGCATATTTATAACATTTAAGCTGAATGTTGCATCCTTTTTGTTACACATTTATATATACCAGTAAATTTATGTCATGAATAAGACTGATAAATAAGCTTTTGAGTGCTGAATTGCCTCTTTAGGACTACTGCACCCTTCTACAACTTGTCATATTTCAGGAATTCTGGTCAAGCTATAGTTTGGGTCTTCAACACAAGAATGTATAAAGATCTCTTCTGCTCTAGGTAGTGGAAGAAACTCATTTACTTCTCAGGACACATCCAAAATCTGTATTCCCAAAAAATGTATGCCAATAAGACACATTTTAATTAGCATAATTTCTTCTTTAAGCCAATGGATTTTTCTGTTCTTTCCTTTAATCATGGCATGATGCTAATAGAATAATAAAAAGATCACAGTAAAGAATGATTGGTTTGGAAAAACATAAGCCCTAAATTTACTAACATTCAAAGTTTTACTCATTTCATTAAATATTCAACAAATGAGTTAACTGTCTGGCAAATTAATTAGGGGAAGTAAACCAACAAATATGAAAGCTAAAGAAATTCAAGAGTACATTTTTGTCGTTTTGTTGCTCAGTAAAAAAGTTTTCAAGCAACTACATATTTGGTGATGATAAACTACAAGACTGCCACATTGTAAGCAATTGGTGAAACTTAGCTGCCTTAGGAGAATTTTCTTTTGTTACCATAAAATCTCGTAATTGCTGACAGGCATTGCAAAATGTCAGCCTGGCCTGCACTTACGAAAGCTCTTGAAATGATCAATGTAATATCCAGGGGAAAGCTAAGAGAGAAAAATGATCATTGCACATCTCACTGGCAGGAGCACCCATAGATGAGGAAATCTGTTTATCTAAGCTAGTTGTTCCTACTCTGCTAATGATGCCAAATACATCAAGAGTTGTGGTGAGCTGATGGTATGCTAAGCAAGTCGGTTACTTCAGAAACCTTGGGCCAGAGCTAATCCTCCCTCAATCCACATCCAAAAACACTTCCAACACACAATCCTCCAGCACACACTGAGGTCTTACAACTCCCTTTGGCATTGGGGAGGAGGGCCCCCTTCAGCCTGCCAGGAAAATGCACTTCAAGAAAAACACCCTACCCATTTCCACTCTCATTTCAAAGCTCTAGTGCTTATCACTTGGCCCACTGCCTAGAGAACACTGTGAGTTCCCATAAAGATATATTAACACAAGATATCAGAATTTGCTATTCTGAAGGTATCTGCTATCTGTCAGCTGTCATTCCGTGCTAGTTTCTCATCTGGACATCACTGGCCAGTGACATTGGCAGTTTCTAAAACCAAGATCCCAGAGTTAATGACAGAATCTGGACTGCTGGCCAGTGTCTCAGCTCTGTGCTTTGCCCAGTGCCCCCACTTTGTAATAGCACACCTTAGAAGTTTATGCTACTGTGAGTCGTATGCCTGGGTTAGACACACACATTGTCAAGGCCTATGACAACTCCTGAAATTCCACAAGCATTGTTCCTGGATAGGAACGATAATAATGTAAATATTACCCTTACTACTTATCTTCCTTTGCCCTGTCTGTGGGAGGTTTAACTTCCATTTCACAAAGGCTTTCAGGTATGCTTATAAAATGCAGACACATTAGGTTTTGAAGATAAAAATTGTGTCATAGAACTTCCTTAGCATAAAAATCAAGATGCAGAGGTCCAGAGAGGTGCATGATTTGGCAAGACCAGGACCATATTTCTCTGCATAGCTCTATCATCTGGCTCCTCTTCTGGCTCCAAATCTTGAGGCTTCTTTCTAGGCAGTAGTCACCAATTGAGGTCCTAAAGCTTCAAGACAGGACAGGGTCAACCCTGATCATTAGAGGTTCGTTAAAACACCACGAAAAATGGGCATGTCAACCCACGCAGACGTAACTACACACCCACGATGCACACACATTTCCACCACACATCCTTTGAGAATGCCTTATTGAGACCACACATATATTTGGAAAATGGAAGTAAATATGAACTTTCCGGAGATGTAGCTTGACTAGAGGGAAATGTGCCCTTGAAGTTGCAGGGAGCATAAGAATTGGCCAGAACCCACTGGGACCACTTCTAAGATTTCATCTTTGCTTCTCTTCTGCCCGGTCAGCTATTAAATACACACTCCTGTCTTGGCGGGCTGTCTGATGTGCTGGAGAAAGTAAGGAACTGAAAACCAGACCAAGATGATATTCAAGCTCCCCAGGAGTCCACAGAGTTGTGTGCTCATGAACATGTCCCCTCTCTACACATAAGTGACTGTAAAGTGTATCTTCACATAAAATATTATGTATCTTACTGCTTTAGATAAGTATAGCCTCTTTGAGCTGAATTGTGTGCCCTAAAAATTCGTGTGTTAAAGCCCCAGTACCTCAGAATGGGACCATGTCTGGAGACAGAGTCTTTAAAGAGGTAATTAAGTTACAATGAGGACACTGGGGTGGCTTTAATCCAATCTGACTGGTGTCCTCATACGAAGAGGAGATCAGGACACAGATGCACACAGAGGGACAACCACGTGAGGACCCGGGGAGAGGACAGCGTCCGTACGCCCAGGAGAGAGGCCTTGGGAGAAACCAGCCCTGCCCACGCCTGGGCCTTGGACTTCTGGCCTCTAGAACTGTGACAAAATAAATGCGTGTTGCTTAAGCCCTCCGTCTGTGGTATGTGCTCTGACAGCCCTAGCACACTAACACATAGCCTTTAGTAGAGTAAGGGCTCAACACATTACAGGCATAATCTCAGTAACCATCACCACTAACTCCACATCTGTATGGAAGAGCCTCAGCTCTGCGATCCACGTGTAATGAGCAGAGATGAGAGATCTACCCAAGTTACATCACAACTTATTTTATTCACTTCCCGTTTATCCCATTGCAGCAAAGGGTGTCATATTTTAAAGTTTCCTGTTTTTGCAGATATTTTATTATTATTATCTACAGACATATTTTTCGTCAACTTATTTTTCTCTTTTAGAGAGGAAGGAAATAAAATTGAACCAGGAAGACGAATATCAATCACGAATTATATGGGAATCTGAGCCAACAGATAAATCAACTATATCATAAAAGCATAAACTCGGCATGTGAGCTATCTGTGATGTAACTCAAAGCTATCACAAAGTAATTCCAAGGCCTTAGGAATTCATTTCACCGTAATGGACTTTGGCTTCCTTATCTCTGAATTATGGAGTTAGGTTCAGTCTCTAAAATCCCTTCAATCTCTGATTCCATGGCTCAGTATTTCAGATCTACCTTAATAAAAATATCAACCAATATTTCTGATACTCTGGTGGTGGAAATATCAGATGATCCTTGGCTGGAGTTATTGTCTGGAGAGGAAATTCAAAGATTGAATAAAGAGGTAAACAGGGAAGCTTGGAAATCAGCAAATGGGAAATATTTTCTTATTTTATCTTCTGATGCTCAAGTTCTATGGGACAAAAAAGTGTTCATTAATGACCAGTTTCTGAAATGAGAAAAATATGCATAATGTTACAATTTCTACAGCTGTTCTTAGACATCTTTCAAGGTTTATCATATGACTTTATTCGCCATCACTTTTTTTATACAGAAAAGTGACTTCTCATTTAGGAATGTTATTCCTGACCAGTGAACTTCACCCCATCAAATACATAAAATATACACATAAATGTATACATTTATACACATATGTGTACAAATGCACATATGTATACATACAAACCAATGTATAGTTCTAAGCACACATACATAATATAAATATTAAGATTGGTATTATCATAGACATCCTAGATACTGTGGTAAAATAAACTCTATTATATGTAGTAATACACATGTACATGCCATTAGACAATTTGCTCACACTTATCCTCATCTGTAAAAAGATAATTAATGCTGCTTAACTCGAATGCTTTTGTGACAAATAATTTTATTCGTATAGCTATAGTAATTTTTTTAAGTCTCCCTAGCAGATCTATTTAATACTAGACAGGAAAGAATTCATAATTCTCCAATGCTTATTCTGAGAAACTGGCTCACAGTCAATTATCCCAGAAACATTTCCTTTCCTTTCTTTCTCCAACATCTCATCAGCCCCACCTCTAGTTCCCTTTTGGTGAAAGAGTGGTCTTATTAACCTGCATGGTCCAATCCACTAACCACTAGACACATGTGGTTATTTAAATTTAGATTAAATACAATTTAAACATTCAGTTCCATTTCTAGTGTTCCTTAGACACATGGCTAGCGGCTACCATATTAGAGAGTGGAGATATGGAAACTTTCAGTCAGATAGCCCTGTTCCAGCCTGTCTTGGCTTTTTGGTAGGAACAGAACTTCTAGACTGACTACAAGGTGCGGAAGTTGCATTTACTAGATACAAGTGGCTGAACTGCCCCTGAACTGTGTGGCTTGCTTCTTAGATGCTGTTTGCAGGGATACTACACCTCAATAGTTGTGACTACAAATCTGCCTCAGTTATATCACAGTCATTTCAAGTTCCGTTCAAGTTGACTTGGTGAAGTGTCTACCAATATACTCTTTACTAGCCAGAGCTTACAGGAATAGGAGAGATGGTCTCCCTGTCCGAGTACTTTTTAAGGAAATAATTCCACCTCCTATTGGACTACACTTGGGAAATAATTTGTCAATTATTTGCCAGTAGCATCTCTGAGTTGCTCTTTATCTCTTTTATCTGAGCTTCTCTGTAGGCTCTTATTAAGTACTTATTCTCTGCAAGGACATTCACTGACTACAGATGACCTGTCTCTTCTAGCCTGGATGTGACTAAATATAAACATGGAAGGAAGGAGGGAAGGAAGGAAGGTGATAAGTAGAGAGATAGACAGACAGATAAATGGATAGATAGATAGGTAAATAGATAGATAATAGACAGACGCAAAACCTCCAGTTCCTCTTGATATGAACCTCTCCCTATTCCTCAGCAAAGCCCAGTGACTCATAAGCATAATGGCGCCAAGGAAGAATGCTTGATATTGGGTAGTTTCCCAGAGCACTATAAGAAAACAAGATAGAGGGGCACTTGGGTGGCTCAGTCGTTAAGCGTCTGCCTTCGGCTCAGGTCATGATCCCAGGGTCCTGGGATCGAGCCCCGCATCGGGCTCCCTGCTCAGCGGGAAGCCTGCTTCTCCCTCTCCCACTCCCCCTGCTTGTGTTCCCTCTCTCACTGTGTCTCTCTCTCTCTGTCAAATAAATAAATAAAATCTTTAAAAATAAAAAAAGAAAACAAGATAGAATAAACAAATACTGGCTAATAACAACATAAGCCTAGCTCCTACAGCAAACACGAACCCTCACCATTTTAAGCCAAATCAATGGGAAAGTTTAAGTGACCCTTCAAAAATCTCCAAACACACAGAGATTTTTAGAGGAAGACCATGCCCCCCGTTAAGTTGCTCAGCCCATTGCCAGACATTTATGAAGTGGACATACCTCCTCCAAAGAATCTCCCACCATCATATTTAAAGAAAGAATGAAGCAGAAATGTGTATCATGACATTATTTACCAATCAAGAATTCAGAAGATATAACAACATAAAAATGATGTTATATCTTTGCAGATTCTTAATGCAAATGTGTCAAGGGCTTAACCCCTAAATGCTGAAGGCATTCAAAGAGAGAAACCATCAGATAGGGTAAGATATACAGCCCCAGCGATGTTGCCTGCAAGTGATGGAAATCTAACTGAAGAAAGCTTAAGGGAAAAGAGACAAGAGCAGGCTGGCCCTTTGTCGCTCGTACACCCGGGAAACTCAGTGTCTTGGGACTTGGTAGATCCAGAACAAGAAATGCTTTGTCTTATTCTCAATCTGAATGTTCTCTTCATAGGATGACACAGATGACGACCAGCAAGCCAGTCTTTATTCTTCTCACAGTTAGAAATTCCAGTAAGAACGTGTTCTGTGTCCCCGTAATTCAGCTGTAGTCACAGGATTCGCCCTGAATGGCCCACTGGAGGCATGCACTCATCTGGGAGCATGAGGGGAGAAAATTCTGATTATTAGGACCAAGGTGCCTCCTGCCTGATCTGGAGGTCAACTTCAGCAAAACGCCTGGACTAAGAACAAACAAAGTCCAGACCCGCTAGAGAAGCTTGGATGTGGGCTATCATTTCCCCTTGTATTTACTGTGGGAAACGGTTAGCACACCTTTTGTTGATTTCAAAAGCAGCAGGAGTGAGAAAACATAAATACAGAAGCTTAGGAAACTCCCATGCCATTGCCACGCCTCTGAACTTGGTCTCAGACCGTTCGGAGGCAGGACAGAGGACACAGATATTTGAACTTACTAAATGTTATAATATCTTGAGCTCAAAGTTAATGGCTTTATTCCTTTCTTTTCTGGTATCAGTGTCTTGGACAGGGCTTGGGAGGTAGCATGAGGGAAGAGAGGACAGGGCTGCCCCAGCAACCTCTGGTCTGTAAGGTGCTCTTTCACTGAACCTCTGTGCATTCAAGGTCATCTGACAAAGCGACTGCAGAGCCAGACAGAGGTAGTCACAAATTTGAGTGAGCCACTTAGAAGCCCTGTGATTTCAGGGAAGCCACTTGATCTCATTTTCCTGTTCCCCATCTGCAGGGTGATGTGAACATTCGATTACGATGGACACATGACCAGCACATTCTAGGCACTGGAGAAATACGTTTCCTTCCATTGTCTGTTTTATCCTTGCTGTCAGTGAGATACTCAAGGCACTAAGAAATATGAACAGATATGTAAGTACAGCAAGGCCAAAAAGCTCCCATAAAAGGGGTAGTTGATTTTGCTTTAGAATAGCTCGTACAAGTTAGCTAATATTTTTGCACTTCCTCCTTTGTACCAGTTAAAGTTCTAAGCACTTGACATATGTTAGTTCATTTAAGTCTCCCAGAGATACTATCAGGGTAGGTATTCATATAATCTCCCTTTTGTACCTGAAGAAACTGAAGCCCAGACAGGTAAAGTAACTTGCCCAAGGTCACACAGCCAGTAGGGGTAGACTAGGACTCAAATACAGTCCATCAGTTTGCAGCATCTAAGCTCCTCAGCACAGTTTTAATGCTTTCTTGAGACCAACTACTTAATTTATTTCAAATTGTTTTTATCATTTGAAAAATCACAACTATATCAAAATTGCTTCTGGTGCTTTATAAATTATAATTCAATTATAAATTTTAAGTATCTACTTTCATTGCAGGGCATTTGGATTTCCATTTTTCATTGATAAAGTTCTCCTAGTTATAAATACTATGGAAGGTTCCAATAAAGGAGTTCACTTTGACCTTCCACGGTACAAAAAGAATCTCCCTAACCCACATATTTTTTATGAGATCTTTGTGATGGGAACAAAGCATGTCTGGGAACTACAGAGATACAGTCATTACTGAAGAGGTCATCTAAGAAAGAGGTAGAGGTAAAACAAAGGATTTTGGTAAAGCACATTAAATAATCTGTCAGTGATGGAATAGGACTGAATTGCCCATTGTTGTCTGCTGAGGCAAGCCCATCCTTCTAGAATAAAAGTGGGAGAAATGATTACATTGTGCAATAGGAGTCACCCCAAGTCAAATGCATGAGAAAGACAGAAGCCCTGAGGGTGGGGAGCATTGTTGGGTTGCAGAGAGAAGCCCAAAGTAGATCGAAGCCACACCCCAGAGAAACAGTCCCTGTGGCTGAAGAATACTGCACTGTGAATTAGTATTAATATTCTTCGTGTGGGGGAAAAACATCCTTCTTCCTGAAGTGTTGTATGAACTGTCGTTCCTGGGGAGGCTAGGTGTGGTGACCAAGCAGAGTGGCAGTGACCAGGGGCTCTGGTGGTGCCATCGATGTGGGGCCATCGGCCTGTGACTTAAGGAACGGAGGAATAAATCCATGAGTGTATCTGATCACCTCTACTTCCTCTTCTTTCCTAGGAGACATTCATGACATGCAATAGTGTCAACAGTTTATACAGGGATGGATTTATGACACATATGTGTATATCCATACACCCATGTAACATGTGTGTCCACACACAGATATATGGCATGTGCATATGAGTGTGTGTAAGGATGCAGGACGGTATTATTGGAATGCCTACCCTGCGGACCCCATCTGCCAAAGACTCACAGAGGGCAGTGGTCGCTTCTGTCCCTTTCCAAGAATCACCACCAGCTGCAGAGAGCACCCTTGCCCAAGGATATGCCTCCTGCTGTTGGATCCAACACCTGGTCAATGCTAGGTACAGAGTCCTCCGGTGTGAACCGTTCTGAAGGGCATCCTAGCCCGAGCCCCTGGGACCTGCTGGGACCTGCTGGGACTGAATCCTGGTTGTACTTCTCTCATTTCCTTCCTACCTCCACTTCCTGAGCCCCCACAGCTGTGCCCTTGAAGCCGCTGGGGGAGGCAGGGGAAGCTGGATGGAGGGGAACCTCCATCTCTCAAGGTCTGTTTCCCAGGGAAGCTAATGTAAGACCAAATATGAGTATATATTTATATTCCCCCCTCTGGTGGGAGGGAGGGTGGGAAACCACTTCCAGCTGTGAAGGAGATGAGTGCATTCTCCTGTCTCCTCCTAATGCGGTCACTTACCAAGCTGCTCTCAAACTAGAGAGTTAATAAAGCTCAGAATTCTAACCCCTGATCTGGCCCTGAGTTTGTTTGTTTTTTTTTTAAAGGACAGCTGGAACCTCCATTAATTGTCCTTCCTAAAATGTGGGCGATCAATGGGTCAACTATTGCTAGATAATTATAAACACACATAATAAGAATTATTTTTAAAATTTTTGAGTGAGAATTAAATAATTTCTGCTAATATTTGTATTATTTTGTATCTTGATATAAGATATCTTCACAAAAACATACTCTCCCTGTTATCTGCAGTCTTTTTAGATTGAAATTATGGAACCAATAAGGTAAGTCCATATTATTATTCCATGATTTTTAAGCCAGAAGAGCCTTCTAAAGTTTGGAATGGATATCAGTGGCAGTAAATGGATAAGAAGTCAAGAAGAGAAACAAGACGGAGGGTACCACACATCAGGCTTATGTACAGATGCCCTTCTGAAGGACAGGAGAAGGGGAGGGAGATGAGAGAGGATAAGCCTGGACGCCTGTGGTGGCGTTTTCCTGACATGAGGGGTATACACATTTGGCGCATGTGTACACTCCTGTGATTTTGGCTTGCTATGTTATTTCTAGTCCCTTTATGGCCACACATATTGGTGATCTATTCCAGTTGATCTGGATGCCTGTGTCCAGTTGCTTCTTGTTCTCTTGGTTGGTCCTCTTGGGTTGGGGAAGAAAACTGTTTCAAATAAGATCAACAATGGTAAACTTTGATGACAGCCATTTCAAAATACAGCATATAAAAATTAAGAACTCCAGTAGAGGTGTCTTTAGAGTGGGGTTTGTATTTCCAGTTCTACAAAAAGCTAAGGATTTGTATTGTAGATTTTTGAACATCACGAACACACCACCATAGGCTATGTGGCATGATCCATAGAAGGTATGATGAAAGGCCACACATAAGCTTTCAGAAGTCAGACGTGATGATAATGAAACCTTCCCATGAGTGGAGAGTTTCCCCATGTTGTCGCCCTACTGTACTTTGTAAAGCTGCGCACACATTGTGAGCGAGTGGCTGACATTCCATTGGAGCACCCCCATCAGGGCACGGAAAATAAAATAACCCAAAGAAGCTCAAAGCTCCCTTGCCCCACATTAAATGTACACACACACACAGTAAACATGGAAAGAATGTCTAGAGAAAATGTGGGAAGAGAAATTTATGCCTCTGGAATTTTTCAACAGGATGCTTTCTTTGTTGGGTTTCTACTAAGACCTTAAGAATTCCCCGACAACTGAATCTCTTACTGCGGTGCCTTCTGTCCAGACACCATCAGAAGTACAGATGCAGGAGCTTTATGCAATCCTTCCAATCTCCTGCCGTCCTCTGACAGATGAAAAGAGCAATGAAATGTTTGACTATCTAACTTCCCGTTGGCCAGGGAAGCCCAGAGAGAGAGAGATGGGATAGGGTCACTGCTACCATATTCACACTGGGGCTGGAGGCGGGGGTGGGGGTGGGGAGGGGTCTGGTCACATGACCATGACATAGCTTCCGGGCTTACGGAGACAGATCACTTCACTAGACGTCCACTAAAAGCTTGCTGGGGCAGTCTTGTCTACTCTGATTAAAGACCATGTTAATGCTTCAGAATTTCATTAACTTGGCCTTTGCATGCTGCGAAGGGTGAAGGGTCACGGGACAGAACCCGAGTGAGTCACGTGAAGGGCCCTGGGCTGTCCACAGAAACATCTCTGAGCCCCTACGTTGTTTATAGTGAGAACACAGGGGCACTTTTCTGGAAGAACACCACCGGCCACTCCGCATGACCCCTGGATCAATATGGCTGTTTGTCCACCACTTAAACCACCTATGTCCAAATCCGTTTTACATCAAGGGTGGATAAATTGAGAGGGAAAATGTTTTTAAATCAACTCCAATAACGGTAAAACAAGAGGTATTCTCCAAGGAGGCTTTTCTTTCTGGGCAGGTTTTCCTCTTTTGAAATGTCAGAGCACCTACAGAGCACTTAAAATTCCAACTGAACAGGATTTGATGAGTCAGTATTTATGATTTCAAATTGCCCCACTCTGTAAGTACATACTCTACCACAAATTTTTATTCACAAATCATTTGCTTTAATAAAAATATTAAGCTAGGTCTCTATGGAATAAATGAGACATTTTTAGTCATTGGAGAGAAAAGCTCAATGGATATTTTCCCACGTTCACTACTTAGGACCTTGGATCAGGTCCAGGGTTTGAAATCTTACAAATTAGAAGGGAGAATTCTTTATGGAATTTTATTTTTGAAAACGTATATACGCTCTCAAATTATAATTCCCAGCCATATGCTGACTTTGCCCAAAGACAGGTAGAAATCAGAAGCCTTCCTCGCTCTTGGAATTGCTCTCCCCACTTTTAAAAAATGATTACAGACAACTGTCAGGGAAAGTTCGAGATGGCAAAGTTAAAACAAGAACCAAGAAATGTTACAGCAAAAATCACAGAAGCAGTTGGAGTGGTCAGGAACATGGCAGTGTGTGTCCATGGAGGAGCAAGGGACGCCGGGAGGAAACTCTCGGCAGTGCGGGTAGCCCGGGCAGGGCCCCGAGGGCAGGCGCTCAGTTTCTGGAAGGGCAGAGTGGGAAGCTGTAGGAGGCAGGGGTCGAGATGGGGCTGGGAGGTGTGAGCGGGAGGAGCCTCAGGTCTGGCGCCATGTCACTCAGGTCACAGTCCAGACTCTGGGTGCGCGTGGAGCGTGGGGCCGCGGCGGTGGCCTGGGGACAGCCACCTGCTCTGATCGGGGCCCCTCGACCCCCGGGGCTGTGGTCCTGGGGGTGTGCTAACAGTCGCAGCCAGGAGCAGGGGCAGGATGTGCGGTGTGTGGGGACAGGAACCACGGAGAAGCTCCTGCATTTCGGCCTGAGGAACAGGAAGGAGAGAGCCAACATTTTCTGGGATGGAGAAGAATGTGGACGGAAATGGTTTGGAAAACTGGGAATTCATCTTTGGACCTCGTATGTTCCAGATACCGATGGGGTAAGCCAGCCGACAGAGAGGCATTACAGTCTGGCGTTTGAGGAGAGGTATGGGCAGAGATGGCAGTTTAGGGGCTTTGGGTGAGAAGCGGGTGAGAGGAGAGGTATGGGCAGAGATGGCAGTTTAGGGGCTTTGGGTGAGAAGTAGTCAAAGCAGTGGGGCTGGAGAGCCCACCCAGAGAGTGAGCCCCGGCGCCGGGGCACCGGGAAGGAGAGGGACCAGGGACAGGAAGAGGCAGCTCAGGGCGCCAGGAGGAGACCCAGGAGAGAACGCTTCTCCCATGGCCTGCAAGGGGTGGGTCTGCGGAAGAAAGAAGTAGCTGCTACGTGCTGGATGCCGCTGACAGTCAAGGAGGATGAAGCTGGTGACGTGTCTGGGTTAGCGAGGGACGTGGAAGGTGACCTGAGCAGGAGGGGTCGGGGGGCCTGTCTGGAGGTTTCAACAGGAGGCGCGGAATCACAGACGGCTATGATAGCAGATGCCGCCACCAAGAACAAGACAGACAAGCGACCTGTGAAAGAGAATTAAATAGTTTGAAAAACTGAGACAGTTTCGCTGAGGCAGAATAAAGCCCCAGAAGCCTGGGGTCTCAGAATAGAGGAAAGAGTGAAGGAGGAATGGTCAGCACTGCCCCCTGTGCTGTGGCATCTCGAGGTGTGGCCTAAGGTACCGTCCTTGGATTTGGGCATTGGAACGGGACTTGTGATTTTTAAGAGAGTGATTTTATTAGAAGAGGAAGCCAGATTGCAGCTAGATAAGGAATATCTGGGACGTAGGAAGGCAGAAACCCGCTGCTCAGTCTATTTCAAGAAATTTAATATCTACTGGGAGAGGAAGGTTAGGAAGTGTTTTGGCATGGATCTCACAAATACCATTACTTTTTATGTTATAAGATGCATATTTTTTCATATTTTAACAGCTCTGAAAGCAGAATGCCTCTTATAATTGATGGCGTTTTTCAGTGTTAATTGGCGGCATTTTTTCATTCTATGCAGCGCATAATGTAATGGTGCATTTTGTGATCGATATGGCCTCAGATTTCATAAAATATGGGCATATAATGAGTGTCTAAGCCCAGGAGAGGAAACAGCGTAAGCGGACGGAAAGGCAGAGACCACTGAGAACGGATCGTCATTCAGTAAATATTTGCGGAGGGGGCGAGGTCACAATAGCGACAGGAGCTGTGAGTAGATGTTTTTAGTAGGGTCCTGTCTCCAGGACCAGAGGGACAGAGGCGGGCAAGCAGGACCCAGGAGGACAGAGAGTGATCAGAACACTGCCCTGGGCCGTGAGGGAGGCACACTGCCCTGCGTGGGGAGGTGGGTGTGTGTCCGTGGACGGGAGAGTTTCTGGCCGTGAGCAGTTCCCGGTCAGGGCCCGCCCCAGGGTGTGTCACTTGGGAGGATTCTAGAAGCCAGACAAAGGTTAAGGTTGAGGGAGTGGAGGAAATCCATAAACCTTGAATTAGGGTGTTGGGAGGGCAATCCACCAGTCATAGCGGTGATTAAAGTACTGGGGGAAAACTAAGGTCTCAAAGTCCTCAAGGGCCACAGAGCGGTGACGCCAAACAGAGCGAGTGGCCGGACATGAATGGGAGGAAGGTGTGAACTTTGAAAGAGAGAAAGAGAAGTGTGTGTAAGGTAACGTGGCCCCAGCAAGAAAGTACCCCAAAGATGTGAGCACCTCCTGCGTGCCCCGGGCTGGGCAGGGAGGCAGCATGGTCTGGCTTCCTCCACATGGAGACCTGTGGTTTGCGTATCCTGTTTGCTGGTGAGACACCGGGAAGGTCAGAAGACACTGTACCAACGAACACAGTGTGATAACTTGGCATCGGAGGCTCTCCTCTCTAGGAAGTCTCTGTGCCCTGAGATCTTTGCTACTAAGTCAGTCTGGAGTGAAAGACTCCAGAAGAGTCAGGAACCCAACTCAGAAATAGGAGTCACTCTTCAGACCTCGTAGCAACTTCCAGTAGGGGCCTCATATCCAGGGACGGAGCTCAGGCCACCACACGCCCAGAGCTGCTGCCCCAAACCTAGAGACTGCTCAAGGCCAGATGGGGCAGGGCAGGTGGCCTCTCTTCTCTTTAAGGCTCGGAGTGTGTTCTCTACGAGCTGTGGGAACAGGGCTTGGAAGAAATGGGTGCAGCTGTCCCTGCCCCACTCCCTCCCTGGAACTTTCCTTTGCAGGGCAGACCCCTGTTGTGAGCATCTCTACGAGTCCCAGGGCCACCGGGCAAGGAAAGGGGAGTGGGGGCAACAGCTCAGAAGCTACCATGATGGCTGGGAACGTCAGTGTTCAGGGGTTCTTGGTCTACTTAATACGCCAAGCAGCATTAATACTGAACACAGGAAAATATTCAAGATAGCCCCGTATGTAAGAATCTGCTCTGTTGTGGCCTGTCCTGTCACAATGATAGAAAGATGGTACGAACCAAGGTGGATAAACTTTCTCAGCAACAGTGTTCGCTTTCCTCGTAATCCCAGAATATTCTGTTCTCTCTGGCATTAGTCAACATCTGATTATAACGTTTTCCTCGTTACTCTGAATTTTTACTTCCGTATCTCAGTCAACCCCACAACCACCTGTGAGGCAGACCTTGTAATTAGTCCCAGTTTCAGGGGCCACAATAGAAAAATTGATCTGCTAAAGTTCATGTAGATAGTAAGCGGCAGGATTTGAACTTGAGCCTGGATCTTTCTCAGTCCAAAGCCTGTGGACCAGACAATATTGCCTTTCATGAATTATGGTCCAAAATCGTTTAACCATACTTCATTACTCAGTCCAGTCATGTGAATATAGATGGTTAAGCCACCAAAGGAATTAGGAAAAAACCCCATGGCTCTGGGTTCCTGCAAGCTGGAAAACTGGGGCCCAGCCATCCAAACTGCCAAGTTCAAACGAGTGGGGAAATTAAATAATAAAATGCTCTATGCTATTTTAGCTGAAGACCGTTTTTATTTATAGTTAACTGAAACCAGCCTAACTCAGACTCCCGTCTAATGTTTATCTGTGAGTCACCCTCACATGTGAAAGCTTCAGTTACAGATGCACAAAGACAGCGTCTGAGGCTCATTTGCCTGCTGAAAAGGGTTTCTTTGGTCCGCCTTTTGTAAAATAACCTAAGGAGCCGTCACATGTGAATGAAACGAAGCCTGTATGTGGCAACTCCCTTCTGATGGCTCCTGGGACCCGCCGTCCATTCAGTGTGCTGCACACAGAATGTGCCCCAGGACCTTGGCATGTTCTCAGACGCCAGCCTGTTTGTGGGCTGCCACTCTGCTAGATATGCTTGGAAGGTGAGGAGACGAGTTCTCTCTGGGATTCTCTCCCACGGCGGCTGAGGGGCTGGGCCCCCAGGAGGTGGTCAGAGAGTGCGTAGGTACAAACGCCGTGCAGTCCCATCGAGGTAGGAATGCCGCGTTCGTGTGATGAAGGTACACGTCTGTCTACGTGGGACACGTTTATCACCATTTTGCAGAATGTGAATCCCCCGAAGCACTCAGCATCAACGCCAGGAGGAAAACCTCGGGCATGAATTCCCAGGCTTTTGTAATAACCACACACCTGTAGTGAGTCCTTCTCCAGGGACAGTCGGGGCATTTCCCAACAGAAATTGGGCCATTCTGGAGGCAGTGCCTTTGCAAGAGAGCTGGTTTCTACACACAAAGAGATTCTCTTCTCTCTCCGTCTCTGCTGCCCTCCCAGCCACGCTCTGTGGCCTTGAAACAGGATCACGCGGGATGCAGCACAACGGCGGAGACAAATATCAAACGTCGAACGGAAACGACTTTCTGGTCCCCTTCAGACTTTTGTTCCATTAAAAGGAATATCGGAGACTGGTGTATGTGTCTTTTCAAGTAACCTTTCTAATTAAAAAAAAAAATGTATTTGATATTTTAAAAATTCAAGGAGAAGGACATAGTATTTCCTAACCCAGAGCCTATATGTATGATAAAATAATTTAGAGCCTGTAGTCTGCCTTCTGGTTTCAGCCAACTCCCCCCGAGGACAAAGAAAACAGACAGAAACAGCTGATGGGCGGGTGGAGGCAGGAGACCCCCAGAGGCTGATATGTATTATCAGCTGACGGCCCCCTATAGCACATGCTCTAGAACAGAAACAAACACCATTCCGTAGTTCTGAGCCACCCTTGTTCTGGGGTCAGATGACAACCCTTTCAAGTAAAATGTCTCTATTTTAAAATTCTTTACTCTTCATTGTTTTTTTTTTTTTAAGTCAAATGTGCATACACACTCACAATTTTATGTACGGATATCAAAGGCCCATTGAAAACATTTGGTTTAATACCAGGAATAAGCTCCTCTATCAACTGTCACTGCCTTCCATTAATACACGCTCTATAAGCCAATGGAAAAGAGCTTCCCGCCCGTGTGCCCAGCCAGGGAGGCCTGGTGGGGGGCCCAGCAAGTGCAGAGGTGAGAGCCGCCCTCCCGATCCTCAGCCCCACAGTTGCCTTCTGGCAGAGCAAAGAGAGGCTGACTCAGAACTCTCCCTTCTGGAGCCATCCCATCCTCCAAAATAACTTGCTCATCTTCCTGTTGTGGGAGAGGGCATCTCAGGAGAATGCCCATTTTAAGATGTCGGTTTTATTATTATTCGGGGCTGGTGAGACCACCAGATCAGGAAATGACGGCCATTGAAAAGTCAGCTTGTTACTCTGTTCCAAGAGGAAGGGGCTGGGGGTTGCCCCCCAGGGCCATGTGGGGGAGCCCCAGGGGCGACCGGGAGACAGAGGGAGCGAGGGAGAAACATGGGCAAGAGTCTGTATGTGTTTCCACTTGAGGCAGGATGAGCAGGTGTGGGACTGCCTAGTCTAAATAATTTTAGTGGTCTCTGAGATGTAGAGGCTGCCCCTCATTGGTCCCTGGCCTTTGGGGTGATCTGCAGGAGACACAGTGGCCTGGAGTGTGAGAGCCCCACAGAAGGGGTTGGGCTGGGTGGTGTGCTTATGAAAGGTGTGCTAGCTTAAAGGGGAATGTTTTGCTACCTGTAGGAATGAGCTAGGCCCTGAAGGGAGGTCTCTCCCCAGTCAGCAAGAGCCGAAGATGTCAAAGCACCGGAAAGTACAGAAAATGAAAAAAACACGATTAATACAAGGCCTGTGTGCCTTTGTGCCACCCACCCCACCATGACCATAGTCAAAGAGAATCATTCTGTTTAGTACCCGGAATTCAGGAGGAAATAAAGATTCCTTAATATGCATTAAGCCAGAGGGCCTCAAATTTTATTGTGCATATAAATCACTGAACGATCTTGTTAAAACGGTTTCTGATTTAGTAGGAGGGATGATGGGGTCTGAGAGCCTGCATTTCTAATAAACCCCCAGATAATGCCAGGGCTGCCGGTCCGTGGACCACACAAGTGAGAGGGCATTCAACCTTAATTATGTGTCCCATTTTTTCAGGCATGTTCACTTGTTAAGAAAGACTGGGAATATTATTTGAGGTGCACAAATGAGCTCTAGCCTACAACTTGCTTGCATGAAGGCAGTTACAATTAAAGGCTTTTTTTTTTTTTTTTTTCTGCACAAGCCAGTTTCTAGCCCTGAATAAGATGTGATCTCACCAGACAGCTCATCCAATAAGAATTGGCCCCGGACCTCATTAATTCTCGAGAGAAAAGTGTACCAGTCAGCCACGGAAACTCGTGGCCTTCTAGGGTCTGGGACAGGAAAGAAGCAGGTCTGGGAGATGGACAGATCTGAAGGAAGTGTTAGAGACTGTTTGTTCTGGCATTAAAATCGGGAATGTAATCAACCCTGAGCCTGACTCAGCACAACTAGAAACTCTAGCGTATTTTGAAATAATCCCAATAATCCCAACCAGACATGACCTAGGGTTAGCCATGAATAAGGATATAAAACTAGATTTGGGGATAAATTCACCAGGAGGGACTTGGGGAAGGAGGGTGGGCAGAAGGTTGGGTATTCACAGTAATGAATTCCTTGTAGATTTGGGATGAGAATGAGTTAGCATTTGGACAAAGACTAACTCCATTGGAAAGGACAACTATGTACACCACCAAGAAAAATAAAACAAGGTAGATGAAGTGACCCATGGTACAAGGAACTCAGTTTCCCTAGAAGTCGCCAGTAACACCTCGCACCCTTGCTCCTGGCCCAGGGAACCACATTATTCATACTGAAATTACACATTTTAGGGATCTTGGGATGACAGAACCTTACGTTGTGGGGAAGCAGCACAGCTCCGAATCCTTAGAGGGATTTTCAGTATGCTTCAACAAGACAAAACAAACGAGCAAACTACAAGCCGATGGCTCCATGACCAAAGAGAGACATTTCTCTATTTGTCATTAAAGCAGAAAGTCTGTTTGCAGAGTCCACATCCCAGAACAGGCTGTTTGCTGGGGGGTGGGGGACCCAGCTGGCTAATCCCATACTCTCCGGAAGGGGGCCGCCCCATCAAGTTGATGGCCGGCTCTCTATCAGACCCTCAGTGTGTGATGAGGGTGGAGTGTCTGTGTGCATGTGCATCTCCTTTGTAAAATATTTTTGTCAAGTTGCACACAGCACATCCTTCTTTGAGCACAGGCTGAGCTCCCTCCAATCCTGAATGGATTAGTTCCTATCACTCTTCAATACTCAACATAAATGCCATTTCCCTAAAGAGTGTCCTCAGAGTGCTCAAATCAAAGTTGGACTTTTTGGTAAACTATCTCATTGTACCTGGGCTTTTCCTTCACAAAGTGTAACATATTTTATGATAATATATCCTTTGGGATTTTTACTCGTTGGATGCCTGACCTCCACTAGTGTGTAACTTCCCCGAGGACAGAACAGTATATGGGTCTTTATGGTCATTTATCTACACATAACACAGTGCTCAGCATCCAGAGGTCAGCTAATGTATATTTTTTAGATGAATATGGGAGTGAGTGAGTAAATAAAATGATCCCATATAGCCTAGAAAATGTTATGATTATCACTGTTACTGCTTTAACACCACTATTCCAATTTTGGGTTCGGTTTTTGTTAATAACTCACAAATGACATTCCCTAAATAGAAGAGCAAACAGCAGCTTTTATTCTATATTAGTAAGGTTTCTAAACTGAAAGGATCAGTTCTTCCTATTCCAAGGAAATTTCTAGTTCGTACATGACATTTCTCTAGATGTATGCAGGGACACATTCTGTATTCCATTAAGTTTTAGCTAAGAATATTTTCAATCTCTAGTCAGTCTGATTTTCCCAGCTATGTTGGATGTTAAGAACCGTGTTTAACATTAGGCTCAGAGTAAATCATAAATATGCATTAGCTTCCAACTTGGTGCTGCATCCTTGGCCCTGGGCAGGATGAGCGTTTCATGTGGCCCTTCCAAACGCCCTCCTACCCGCCACCTGAGCCCTCCTGCACCCCTCCCCAGCACCCTCTCTCCCCAGGTCCCCTCAGCCCCCTCAGGCACGCACGGGCCTGTCCCTTCTGCAGCTCAGCCTTACACATCACAAGCCGTGCGAATACGAAGAGGCAGGGGAGAAGATGGGGGGGTGCGCAGGAGCAAACAAACAGAAGCGTAAGCCAGTGTGAGCTAAATAGAGCCCCTCTGCCTGGCATCTGGACACTAACACAGAGTCTCGAGGATATGTCAGCATTTAAGATGGGGGAGGAAGGTGGGAACCAAAATGTTTCCTTCTCCTCTTCTTACCACACCACTCCCAACACACCATTGCTCTGTCCACTTCAGGTGAAATGGGTTTAATCTGAGGCGCGTGGAACTCCAACTAGGTCAGGTGGTCAGGTGGTGAGGTTAGGAGCTCATTAAATTCAGGGCAGCAGGATTAATGCTGGCTGGCCATGAACAAACAGGAAATAGGCTTCTTCTGGGAGACGATCCACCTCATGTGCCCTCCTTCTCATCCAAGTGGATTCATCACTGTTGGCCCTGCTCTAAAGCTGCGGTTCTCACCCCTGGCTTCCTGTGAGGGTCACCTGGGAAGCTCTGGAAACTCCCAGAAGGAGGGATTGCGGGAGGCATCCCAGACCAGCTAAATCAGAGTCCCAGGGGATCTGGAGACGCTAGCTGCTAAAGCTTTGCAGAGCCCAGAGTGCAGTCACGCCTGAGATCTCCTGAAAAGGAAGTTAGCATACATCCAGTTCCACTCTTTTCCCCTTAGAATACGTTTTGCTTTACTCAAGTGAAGGTAACATCCACCGCTTCACTCTATATGGAAATTCTGTTTTCCCACTCAGTTTTATGGCACCTCTATTGCTGCAGCTATAATTTTATATGACATCTTGCTGGCATTTTGCAGAGCAAAAACATTATATGTAGTTTCTAGTGCCAAAAGGTGCAGAAAGTTTTGAAACCATGGAAGGGAAGAGAGCAATAGGTTTCTTTTAAGATCATAACATTTTTATTTGAATTCCGCCCCCCTCCTTTACACTGGCTACTGTTATTTTAAAAGTCTCCTGGCATTTAACTGGCAATAAACAGGGCAAAACAAACTGTTCCTTCCTTTAGATTGTGCAATCTTTATTGCTCTGTTTTAGGGCGACCAAATATGCCTTTTAGAAAAATGCCTGTTTAACCACCCTCTGTTTGTTAAGCAGCAGGGCTATTAGCGGACAAACCTCAAGGGTGAAGTAGTGGTTTTCTGCGTGCCTCACGGTTTTCAAAGATCCTTAGAAACACCTCAAGTTAAGGGACACTGACGACACTCGTTCCTAAGCTGGGCAAGTACAGGAATCTGAATCAGAGACTGCTGAGCTCACTGTGAACCCAATTGTCACACAGATATTTAAAGCAACTGCAAACGTCTGCAAGACCACGGTGGCTCTGGCGTGGATGTAACCAAAGGACTCGGCGTGGAATTATCTGTTTACACACTAAAGCGGCCAGGACAGTGTTGATCCCATGGCAATGCGATCCAACGGGGGTAGGGTGTGTTAGCTGATACGCCGCTCTGCTTCCGGTTCTCACATCTGTTCGCTGCATGCTTGCCTAGACTCACAAAACTTCCGAGTCATGAGTCAGTACCAAGTGGTGAGCTGCATTCCAACGTATTACTCAGGAAGGGAAAAAAAAAATGGATTTCATAGCAGTAAATATACCGAAAGATGAAATCTGAAGAATTCAGAGTATTCTTATTCTTCTCAGGGCACCCGTTTTTTGGTTTTTGTTTTTGCAATATGTTTTGCCTCCGAGGCAAATAGATTGGTAGAGTCCACTATCAGACAGCTTTTTGTGTGGTTTCCACAGTTCTGCACTGCCTTCTTTAATTTTTTTGGTCGTCTTAGCAGCAAACCTGAAATGAAAAGATTATGATTTCCTATTTTGGAACTACTCAAAATCTCTTCCAGATTCAACCCATCCCCCTTCCTCCAGTTTCCTACCTCTCGTGTATTATTATGCAGTGCAATTAAAACTTCTTTTCTTTAATACCACTTTCTGGTGTTGCCACCTTCACCAAGAACATGACAGTAATAATAATAATAATATTTAATTTTTATGGCGTATTTCCTGCCCCCACTTTGCTAAGTACATTACCCATGCTATTTATTTTCTACAGCATTAGGAAGCGTTTATTTTTTATTGTACCATTTTACCATTAAGAGTCGTAGGCAGCTTAAGTGACAGCCAAATATCACATAGCTAGAAAGTAGAGCCCAGATGTTTTATTAAAGATCTCCTGTTGAAATCTGTCAGGTTTTCTCTGTAGCTCTGACAGTGTTTGCTTTTAATACTTTATTAAAGTATTAGTTGCACCTAAACTTAGTTACATCTTCCTTGGAAAATTGAAACTTTTATGTTATATATATAATGACCCTCTATCTTTAGTAGTGGTCTCTCCCCTTAAGTCTTTTGTACCCGAAAAAATAGTATTATACTACAGCTTTCTTTTACTGAGATCTGCCTAATATGAGTGTGTGCAGACACTTAATTAAATGCAAATATATATATGCACACATACACATATGCATGTATGTGTGTACGTATATGCTTATTTACAAGTTCATATACATTTATCAGTTGACAAGAAGAAAAACTTTCAACCACCCAAATTTTCTAAATTCTTATAATTTAGTTGTGTCTCTCTTAAAACAACAATCAGCTAGATGTTTTTAAATCCAGTGTGAAAATATCCACACTGAACATTGCAGTGGACAGTGTTAGTTGCCTGCAAGTTCCTTTCCCACTTCTTCCTCCGGCCCAGGGGACCCTCTCTCATTCCTTCATAGAGCTGAGCATCCCAGCTACGTGGAGCTGAGCACGGGAAATCGGGATGTGGGCAGAGGAACACAGCCCGCTCCCAGGCAACTGGGTCACAACCTCCAAAAGGAAGATGTGGTCTCCACTGCGGTCTCCTGTTCTTGTTAACTCTGAAATGCTGACAACAGAGGGGTACCTTGGAGCCAGGGATGCAAGTCAGGAGGAGACGAGGACAGGGTCTCCCACTAGCCCTGCCCCTCACCAAGAACTGTCAGGAAATACACTTCTCCTTCGTTACAGAAGTGCACCCTGCTCTCCCGTCAGTGTGGCTCACTGACTGGTGTGTTTGCATCTACTATCTCATTCCACGTGGGCTCTTCGCCTGTTTCTTGAATTCTTTGAATTTACTGAGGCTTTTTACTCACTCTAGTTTTCAAATTTCTACCAAGTTTAATTTACAACTCCTATTTCTGTTTTAGTTTAATGGTTTTCAAATTGAAGTTGAAATATAATCGGTATCTTTATCTTTCAGTACAATACAAAGGCCTGTGAACGATGGGTGTCTGCAATATTTTTTATCCAGCATTTTAAGCTTAGCTTTTAAAATCCAACAAATCAAAATTTTCCATTATTTCAGTTCTGTCGGTGGCAAACACACTCAGCTTTTGCTCTATTTTATACTCATTCTTGAAAAAAAATAGCTTGAATGAAGATCTAATTAAGCTGATTATCGATTTTTTTCACTGCAAATAGAAAATAATTCCCACTGTTTTATGATTCCCATCTTTGCAGCTAAGAAGTAACTCTGGGTCTTTTCATCATTCCTTTGGAAGTAACCTGTCTTTCTTGCTAAGAGTTCCAGTAACTTCTCTTTCTTTGAAATTTCATTTTGATTAGTCCAGATGTGGATTGTTTTTTACCCTATTCTGCCTGACATTGAACTTTTGGACTCGGGGATTGGTGTCTTTCAACAAATCTGGGAAATTCACAAAAGGTAACTCCTCAAAATCTCTCTTATCTTCTAGAATTCTGAGCAGATGAATTTTAGAACACCTTCCTCATCAGACTCCTTGAATTTTCCTTGCTCTGTTTCATTTTTTTCTATTACTATATTTTGTATTCTTGCATCAGATTTATTTTCCAATTCACTAATTGCCTCTTCAGATGTGTAAGTCATAATTAAAATTGAATTAAATTGAGTTTTTTTTTAATTTTAGTTTCTTATTTCTCATTTCTAGAAATTCTATTCTTTCCTCGCACATTGGCTTTTCTATTTTTTAGGATTCTTATTTGCTTACATTTTTGTCACCTCCTATATTTGACGATATTAAATATAATTAATTAATGTAGACACATATAATACCATAGATCAGATTACATTGGATGAAGTGTCTGGTAGTTCCAACATCTCGTGAGTTTGCAGGGTTGACTCTGTAGTCTTTCTGCTGGCTCTCACCCACAGTGCCTCCCTTCCTTGAGGACTTGGGACTGGTAGCTATGAGCTCATATTCTTTGAAGGTTTCCTGTGTAAGAATTACCTAAGGCTTATGTTGAAGGTATATCTCTCTAAATATAATTTGTGTTTGCTTCTGTCAAGTATATTACTTTAAGATTGATGATGGCTGAAGGTTTTCCAGCCCAACTATCTGGCTGGAAGTTGATTCAGATAGTGTTACAAACAGATGTCTGTTACAAACAGATGTGAGGGCTAGCTTCTGGCTACAGAAGCATTTTGTTTAGGTTTCCTTACACTTAGGGCCAGGATTGTGGCATATGTTTTTCCTTGATTTTTTTTTTTTTCCTGTGAAATGGGCTTATTTCTCTTTAACTCTCTGATTGAAGGGAAGTCTCCTCAGAGTCTCCTGTTAGATCCCCCTTTGGTAGGCCGTGGGCTTTGTCCTCTGCCTTAGTCTGTAAGAGAATACCATAGACTGGAGAACTCTCAGTTCTAGAGGCTGAAAGTCTGAGATCAAGGCGTTCTGGTGGGGGCCCTTTTCCTGGCTTATAGGGGCTGAAATTCCGAGATCAAGGCATTCTGGTGGGGGCCCTTTTCCTGGCTTATAGAGGCTGTGTTCTCCCTGTGTCCTCACCTGGTGGAAAGGGTGAAGGAGCTCCTTGGGGTATCTTTTATAAGACCAGTAATCCCATCACAGGGCCCCACCTTCCAGAGGCCCCACTTCCTAACACCATCACCTTGTGGCCTAAGTATCACCTATGCATTTGGGAGGACATTAGCATTCAGTCCTTTGCATTTCCTCTCCCCAGACTCTATGCGGTCATCACAGATTCTTTCAAGGAGAAGGCCAACTTTAGTGCTCAGTCTCCATCTGACTTTCCACTTTTACTGCCGATAGTGGATCAGTGATCATTAATTACTTACTGACAGTTCGACAAAAGTGTGTGTGCACTGGTGTGGCACTGTGTGTTCTGAAGTGGACGATTGTTCAGGATTTCTAGCCTACCTCCAGAAAATGAAGTGAAAGCTCAGGATTTCTACCACTGTGTGCATCTGGCACTTGGTTGCTGTTTGTATTAAACTCAAATCTTGCAATTTTGAATGAAGCAAATATAAATATTGGGCTCTTTCCCACACAAAAGTTTGAGCTTTCCAAATGGCTAATCTCTGGGCAAGTCTTACTCAGGCTTTGTTAGGTCCCAGTCATTTCATGAGCCATCTGAGGATGTATAATAAGGTCATCTGGTGGGATCCCCAGGTGACCTCTCCCCTCATGTGGTCTTTTAATCTTTCTGATCTCCTAGCACTTTCTCATCTCCCCAGCAATCCCCTCCACAGCTTTGACCCACTCACATTTCACTTCCTTTCTGGGCACATCTAGTTCACATTGCCCACACTTTAACTCTGAGTCTTCAGGTCATTTTGTGATTTTTACATGACAGGGGCTCACCCTGGTGAGTTGGCAATAGGTAGGCCTAGCTTTAAAACCTCTCTCCATCACTAACAAGTTACCTGTTCTAGTCTGTTCATAAATGGGAATAGTCTTTGGGCCTTCCAGTTCCTGGGAGGAAAGATGAGGTAGTGTTTCATGGGTATCTGTGTGAGTGCGCGTGTGCAGTATTTCTTTCAAGAGTGGTGGAAATTTAATGAATGGCAGGAAACTGATTTTTTTTTTCCTACACTGCCAATGGGCTCTGTATTTTTGGTAATGCTGTAAATATCTGGTTCTCATAGTAAATGTTTTGATGTAGAGTTGCCTTGTGACTGATCGACACTATCTGTCCATGCATGGTCTGTGTGATCTGGGAAACCACTGTAACGTGATCATAGCCAAGGTGCTCTGCTGCACCTAGTACATGCTGCCATATGCCTAGCCACTGCATTCTGTCATAAGGGTATCAGGCCTTCTTTCCAATGCGGTCATGGGCAAATCGGGAAAGAACAGTTTCTGTGAATGTGCTTCCAGTAGAGCCGGAAAATAGAGAAATCAGCTGATCGTTGTTGTAATGAAAGACTTCAGTTTGAAGATGTCTTTAATAACCAGAAATGAACTGTGTACTTGCCTAACTGAATAGGAGACGAAAACAAAAGGAAAACACACAGCAATCCCTTGCTTCGTTTTCCGTGTGTTTTCAACATTTTATGAATAAAGAGGTCAAATACTGTCCAATACTGATGAGATTAGAAAGTAATTTTTCATATGTGTATATATATATATATATATATTCGTCATCCCTTTTTCACTGTGAAGAACCATCTGTGGTTAGGCAAGATGGCCAGAGATCGAGTCCGGCTGCAGAGGTCACTAGTTCTGTGAATTTGAGAAATTGCTCTGAGTCAGCTTGCCTCATTTAAGGAGTGGGATCGCAGCAATATCTACCTCAGGAGGGCTCGAGAGAATTCAGTTAAAAATGTCCATAGAACTTCCTGTGGAGCCCGATGCGTAGGGATTGCAACCACATAAAAAGTTAAAATAATCTTTGGTTAAAAAAAAAAAATATATATATATATATTAAATCGATAAAGAAAGACATAAACAAGTGGAACCACAAATAATTTCTCATTGGAAATAGCTTCTCTCACTGCACCACTGGCTTCTTGCCTTCCCCAAACATCATTTTCTCTCACGTTCATGTTTGTGTGCGTAGTTTCGCCTGTAGAAATGGAATATACCACCTAAGGGTTATTACTTCTTTTTATCAAGTAACACTGTCATATGGATGTTATGATATGTCAGTAAATACAGATCTAGACTGGTGATCATTTTTATTGGTGCCTAATAGCTCACTGCATGGATATGACAGGATTTATCTGATCAGTCTCCTACTGATAGGCCTTAATGGCTTTTATTTCTCCCATTTATTCCTTTTCTGTAATGACCATCCTTGCTTTTCCACTTTTTGTGGACTTGACCTTTTATTTCTGTAGGATGAATTCCAGGAAGTATAATTGAACAATCTAATGGCCCGCCTTGCTAAGATTTTGTATCTGTGCTGCCAAATTGCACTCCAAAACTGTTGTGACAATTTACACTCCCACAAATGAAGCATGAACGCATCTACCCCCCCCCCACGGTTTTTCAATCTTTGCCAATTTGATGACAAAAAACAATCTCGTTGTTGTGATCATCCATGCAGTTTTGATTGCGAGTATAAGAGGTGCAGCGAGACAACATTCGGAGAGTATGTCAGCCCGTTCTGTATAACGTGGGCGAGTGCAAGCCACGTGACGGCTCCTGAGCAGTCTCATGTGCCCTGGCCAAGCCTTCTTCTTTCCAAATACAGTGGGATGCAGAGCCCTGCAGACTTAGAACAGCTTGCGTGAGGAAGACAAAACCTTTTCAAAGAGGCAAAGGCAGAGGACCCACCTCTGACCAACATGCACAGAGAAGAAAGCCTACTCGCCGGGTCACAGGCCATGGGAGGTGAATGGATTACGACACGGAGCCAGGCTCGCAGGGAGGCCGGTGCCAGCAGAGTGTGTGACTGAAGCTGGGACGCTCTTCCGTCAGCCAGCCCCAGGGCCTGGGCCACGGCTGTATGCTCAAAGGGTTACAGACCCGAAGGCAGGACGGTGGTGGAACACCCAGGCCAGGAAAGGAACCCCAAGCCCACGCACGCGTTGGTCGACCGAGCATGACAGTGACTCATCCGTCGTCACTCTGCTTCCTCCCTCTGCCTGATATTTGGAAGCAGAACAGACGCCCTTTGGACCATGTAAGCCCCAGGGTCCCTGGATAATTGAAAGAAAGTCTCAAGAGGGAGGGGATGGTGTGCTACAGTTTCTGTGCAGGGGGCATTGTCGACGTTTGAGCAATTTGCTGGGGAACTTAAAAAGGAAAAACAACAATAACAACAACAACACAAGCTGGTAAAACCTAACGGTTAAACTAGTTTCAGTTAAACCGAAAGGAAGCCTCACGTGGCTCCTGGCATTTTGGAATTCTTGCTTTGAGAAAGTGCTGTTTATATCCTGTCTCCTTTACGTTCAGTGTTCCTCTGTTTCTCAGTGACATGGACGTGTGATTAGACATCAGTGGTATTAACTGTTGTCAGAAATATTGGGACCGTTAGCGGCAGGAAAGAGCCAGAGGGAGTGGGATTGAAATGCCGTGTGAAGTGACCTCTGGTTCTTAAAGAGATTGCGATTTACTTCCATCCTCGCCAATACATTTTTAAATCAATTAAGCCAAAGAAGCATTATAGCATTTCAGAAACCTTTTAAAGCATTAACCGACTCTTAGAGGCGGTCAGTCACAGCCTAGTTTTCTGGGGGCTCACAATCTCCAGAATATGAGTTGGATGTCGGGGTGCAGGGAGGGCGGCTAATAAAGGCGGGAGGAGAGGGCGCTGTGCGGCATGTGACCCAGCAGCCGGGAGTCTTACAGAGCAAGCAGGCCGTATGTGGTCCAGGGACTCTGGAACATTCTAGCAATCCGACCCGCACTCATTCTTGGAATGGCGACAACAAGGGATATGTCATTCAGAAAACAAGTTGACCTATTTTAGACAAAAAGTAAACTGTGAAACCACATTTCAAAAGAAGTAAAAGTCGAAAGGCTGATTTGAGTTTGTAGCATCAATACTTCTTAGTCACGAAGCCTGAAGCAAACTCGGTGCTCTTGCGTAACCTAGTAATCATGTACTGGATTCCAGCTTTGTGCCAGGACGCCGTGTGGGCACCGGGAGCTTTTAAAATGTGAATAAGAGAAGTGATCTCCCTCAGGAAGCTTGACCTCTGTAAAGGGTGGCAGATACCTAGAGAGACAAGCATAAGTCAGCATCAGGGACAGAGATAATAGCAGCCAAGACAGAATTCAACAGAGCAGTTGAGATCAGACACTGAAGAATAAGCTGTGTGACCCTGGGCAAGTTGCTTAACCTCACTGTGCCTCACCTCTTCACCTTTAACACTGAGATAATCCTAGAACCTGGGTCAGGCTGGCCTACGTATAAGTGAGCAGCACGGGGCTCTGGAACATAGGGCCCAGGATGCATCACCTATTACTATGTCACTAGCAGCTCCTGATCTCAATGGCCTCATCTAACATGGGGATGATAACCACAGCCTGTCCCGGAGGATGACCCTGATGCTTACGTGGGGATACAAACGTGCCAAGACCTGGACCGTTGTAAAGTCTGTTCAAAGGCAACACGCTAGCTCAGCAATAAGGGTCCCCATGAAGTCTCTTCACCGCGCAAAACTAATGTGCGAGTTTCTGAATTACATAGCAGGCACCACTTCCCTTGACTTTTGATGGTGACTCACTTGGTGCTTTTACAAATATCCATTGGTGATGAGGCCAGAGTTGCTATTTGTAACCAACCGCATGTTAGGCTTTCCTTGTCACCCATTTCATTAAACAGAAGCAAGGAGCGAGTAAAAATCCAGCTCACACAAGACTCGAAACAAAAATCCTTTCCGCTTTCCAAAGATAAGGAATACCCCTAGGCACACACACGTGTCTGCTAGGCAGCCAGATGAACCACACACAACCAGCATACAAGGATTAAGACCATAATAATGGATTTTCTCCATCACAAAGTAAGGGCAAAAACAAAGTCCTCCCAACCAAACTGAGGATTAGTATGAATGAAGCGGAAGAACCAAATTTGCTGACCTTTATCAACTGTGTTCATCATCTGCTCTCCTCATTAGCCAACTCAGCTGATTCTGGAGAGAGAAGTCCGATCCAGTGCATAAAATCTAACCAAATTGACAAATGAGCTGCTAAGGAGACCTGGTCCAATTAAAGGACACGGTCCATCTTTCCCCATTCACAGATGCCCTCTTTCCGGGTCTTCTCTCTTTTCTGATCCAGACCACTCAGGAAAACCCACTTAGTATACACAAAGTGGAAGCTTTCAAGCCCGAACTCAGGGGTGCCTCACTGCTACAATACACTAATGTTTTTTGGTTTGGGGGTGTTTTTTTTTTTTTTTTGGTGAAACTTCATAAAACAGTGGAAAATAGGTGGAGGCGTAATGAGCATAGAGTTCTTGCCCAGCCCCCTCAAAGATGCCGTGAGCAGAAGACATCGCCTCCTTGTGAGACAGGATTTCAGTTCATTCTACTCTGCTACACCACTTCACGTTACTAATCCCTAGTAAATAAGACTAAGGATTTCTATAGAGTTGGATGCCTTTGTTCTAATAATTAGATCCTGGCGTGTAAAAATAAGAGGACATTACACTTTTGCCTCTTTTCTGTGAATGACAAGCCATGGGGCTGTCCGTATGAGGTACTAATAGCTGTTTAATAAATAATATGATGGGATAAAGCTTCTCTCTCAACCTAACTGGTAGCTTATCTCTACCCCTATATCCCATAGTATTATGATGTGATATCCTACTACTGACACTCAGACAAAAGTCCTAAACAAGGCTATAAAATTGATAAGGTTTCCCCTTCATTTTTTGGGTCTCCCAGTTGTTGAATTTGAAATGTTACTGAGGCTCCTAGACAGACTGGTTATCCCTTCTAAGTGTCAAGCCAAGTGTTTGAGGAACGCCTCTTCTGTGTGTTTGATTTGTGCTTTTGCTATTTTGTTTTTCACTTGTATGAGTGATACTGAAGAAACAAAATACCACTGTGTTTTTCTTCCAAGAGTTTATCATTCAAAGAGGGCAATGGGATCAATATTGTTGGAATACTTGGAGAAGTTAAGATAATCCAGGGCTGCACGACAGTGGGTTTCTGGACTAAGAACCCGAGGAGGAATATTCCCCACCCCTGAGAGCTGGTGTGCTTGGGCAGTCTGGGGTAGGTGTCCAGGCTGGACAGACCCTGCCTAGACAAGAAGAGGAGAGACAGGGTGGACTACAAGCTTGGGCCTCCCTAGATGAAATCAGGGGAGCTTCTGAATGCACAAGGGCACCTGGGGAGCACTGGCCTAGAACAAGGGGCTTGATCTCCCAAGCGCCAGGGTTGAACCCAGAAGACAGCAAGAGGCGGTCGGGACTGGAACTTGATGCACTGGGATATTCAGAGTTATGGGAAGTGCGTGAGTGAAGAGACAGGTGCGAGTGATTTTGAAGGAGGATGGAAGGGAAGGAAATGGGACACGGGAGAAATATGGGTTTGGCCACTCCTCTGGGAGTCCGTTGTGAGATCTGGGGATGACAGTCACAAACTCTACTGAGAAGACACACCCAGAAAAAAACTCGAGGGAAAATGCCAGGACTTGGTGATCTATGCAATGGCAAAGAGAACTTTTTTTGCTTGGAAATTGTGTTTCTCAGTGTCTTCCACAGAACCCATGAGTTAGAGTATTTGAGTCAGCTTAGACAGCTTCACTTAAAGACAGAAGGAAGCAGAGGCTCTTCTAGAAAACCATCCACACGCTTCGTAAAGGAATTAACAGGGTCCCTAGAAGAAGCCTCATTATCCAGACACCTACCATTCAAGTTTTAAATAAATATACTTCCATAGCATGGCGTGTGGGCTTAAACAACAAAACAACAAAGACCGCATCAGTGAATTCGTGTCTTCTCTGGATGCTTGCTCCCCAAACTGCCAACGCTGCGGGGGCTCCTACTGCCGCAAGGGTGGGTTGCCGGGACTGTGCATAGCGCGGGTCTGTCCGTTATGGCTCCTCCAACCCCCTTCCCTTGAGAGGCGCTACCGCCCTCCAGCCAGTCTCTCCCCAGTCAGGTTATGACCACTGACAAAACAGACACACTCTTTTACTTTCATAGAGCACAGGATCCAAACTATTCCCTTATAGATAAGCACAGTAAAGTTTTCCTTTTAAAATTTTCTCCCAGCTATGAAAAACAACTTTTTTTTTTTTTGCTACTTTTTACAGTGCAGGATAGTAAGTACTCATAATCTTGTTCACTCATGTACCTATGATGTCCTTCTAATGAAAATGATCATTTTTTTTTTTTTTTTAATGAGTGGAGGCCTTTTAGATTTGGGGCAGTTTGGGGTCTTATAATGTATTCACCGGCTGAGACAAGTTTTAGGATCCAAGCTAATGGTAGCATTTCTAGAAGTGCCAGGCCACTGCTTCCAACAGGTAAGTCCTGGGAACATGGCAGGTTACTCTCATAAACCAAATTCTAGACCATTGCTTTAGGGCCTCATGAGGAATGAAGAGACAATTAATTACCCACAACTACACCTCTCTTAATTTAAACGGAGGAATGAGAACACAGGTAGAGACCAGGGCAAAGAATAAAAAAGGAAAGTAGTTTTGCTCGTAATTCTGCTACCCTGGATGTTCTTGTTTGGTCATTTAAATGTTGGAGGCTTCTCATCTGGCATCTCTCCCTCTAAATTCTCAGTGTGGTGAACTCTTACATAAGCGTTTGGAAGAACAAGTTGAAATGTCTTAGTGAGACTCTTCAAAAATATTTTTTTAATTTATTTCTTCAAAACCAGAAGTAAGAAATACTTCAAAATACAATGTGAAAATCTGCAGAAAGTTTGTTTGGATTAAATTTTCATCTTCTGAGATGGTTTGTTTGGATTTTGCTTATTTGACTATTTGGATATTATAGAATGACCCATTAAACAGAAAGACTTACATATCGGTGAAAAAAAATGGTCCTTTTCTAGGGCAAAATGTCTATAAATTATTTTGAAAACCTGCATTTCAAATCTGCCATGTGAGTTCAAGTTTAAATTCATTGCTGCTTTCTAAAAGGGTATGCTTTAAAAAACAAAGGATATTTGCCACATGTAGGAAGATGATGGTATTGAGAATTTAGTCACCAGTTCAAAACCCTAAGTACCCTACAATAGTCTTCTGGGACTCTTCTGAGCTGATTCTGTAGGGCCACCTGCCCCCCAAGCCACACTGGACACCCAGCCCACTCACAACGCTGTCCTCCCTCCCGTATCCGTCTATTCCCTCTCTATGTCGCCAGTTCTCCTCCCCATGCGGACCAGCGGCTGCGGCTTTAGAGGGGCGCAGCCTCTCTTGACCTACCCAAGCCGCATGGTCTCCTCCCATCCTGTGGGTGAGGTTCACAGGGGAGCGCAGCTTCAATGGAACCCACTGTGGATGCAGCAGGAAACTCAGAATCGTGGAAGTATGTTCTTCTACTTGTTCAGGAGGGGGGTTTGGAGATCATTTCTGTGCTTGGAGGAACCCCCATCTTGTCCACTCATAACAGATCCCAGCCTGTGTAAATGAGTGGCTTTGCATTCGCATGGCTAGATCTTTATGCACATTCGTATTGTCTCATAATTACTACACTGTAAAGATAAATGCTGCATGTCTTTATTTCAGCCCTGCTAGTTACTGAATTGAAAGTCGATGTACTTTTCGAAACACTTCCTATTTGTTAGAATATCACCATTTTGGCATTTCCTAAGAAGAAGAAAGAAACAAGTTTCCAGACAAAATGAGGATCAATTATTGTGTCTGATAGCACATGCTATCCTAGAAAACCACACCCTGAGACAAGTCTGCATGGAGGGATTGTAATATGTGACATCCTGGCCAGAGCCAGGATCTCCTCTCTAGCTTGCAGGTCCAGTACCTGACCTGCTTCCCACCCAAATGATCTGGAAGGATGGGAAGAGGGTGAGAATGTTTTCTGTCCACTGTAGTAATTTCTTTTTTCCTCTCGAAATACAGTTTTAAGGACAAGCCATCATTGCTCTTCATATAAAAAGAAACTTTATATCATTGGCTAAGTTAAAGACTTTTAAAATTGGAGGACCTTCACATCTGGAAGAAAGGAACAAGCTGGGGCAATATCTTTCATATCTCCAAAGTGGGAAAAGGGGGAAATAGATATTTGATCCAAGGTGACACGAGTTCCAGCAAGGGTGTGATATTTTCCCGTAGGCTCTTTGGGCTGTTGAATTTCTTCATGAATAAATGTTGCTTGCAGCCTACTGGTTCACACCTCACCCTTCCTAAAATTCTATACCCTGCGTGGGGGCACCCAGGCAAGAGCCTGTCTTTCTTTTTCAAAGAACCTTGGTTTTAAAGACCCCTGATGTTATGGGTTGAGTTCATCTGTTGAACTTCTGACCCCAGAAACTCAGAATGTGACTGTATTTGGAAACAGGGTTTTTAAAGAGGTCATTAAGTTAGAATGAGGTCACCAGGTAGGCCTTCATCCAATCTGTCCTTAAGAAGAAGGGATTGGGACACAGACATGAACTGAAGGAAGACCATGTGAGGACACAGGAGAACACGGCCATTTATAAGCCAAGGAGAGAGGCCCCAGGGTAAACAAAAGCTGCCCATGCCTAGATCTCAGACTCCCGGTTTCCAGAACTGTGAGAAATAAACTTCCGTTGTGGAAGCAGGCCAGCCTGTAGTGTTGGCCATGGCCGCCCAGAGGTAACCTATCTAGTGTGAGTGTGTGCCATCCACAACTGACTTATCCTGAGAAGGTGAGGGTTTTCATTATTCTGGTCTGATGAGTGGCAGGCAGTGTGATATACATCTGCAGAGGTGTAAGCATCTGAACTTGCTGAGTCACTGAAGTCCGACTTCCTTCACCTTCCTTCACCTTCCTGCCAGAATATGCAGAGCTAAGAGAAGTGATTCGGTTCTGCCAACCAGAAGAGGTGAGCCGGAGACAAGGGGAGGGGAGTGTGGGGCACACACTGTTCACACAAGCACCCCATGCTCCACGGGGAGAGATGTTTCTTGAAGCAAGTTGCCCCCACCACAAATACTGTGACATGGGGAAATTGGGATCAAACTGGTTGATCAGAATTCAGAGGATGCAAAGAAGATTGAACTCGATTTACAGAATAACATAGAAACTTCTGTCTGTTTTTCAAAGAGACAAAAACCTTGGGAAGTGATATGCTAGTTTTTTCATCCTTATAAATAGAATTTAATTGTCATTTCCTAGCACTGGGATGGGTTTCACTTCTGAAATCAAATATGTCCCTGTTTACAATCAATCTTTCATACTCATAATCAACAGATGAAAATTTCAGTTCTCGTCTCTTCTCCCCGGCTCATCTGAACAATTGGTTGCTTTCTTTTTTTAGTGTTTTCTGAACTTTCCATATTTCCTTGTATTCTTTAGAACCAAAGGCTCAGTAGTTTTAAATCAAGATAGTAAAGAAACATATTGTTTATGGGGAAAAGGATCCTAGATATTTCAAAATCACTGATACACTCTCAAGCAATGTATTTCTATCAGTTTAAATATTTCAAGTAATTATCTACGAAGTAGAAGTAAATCCACATGACCTCATCAACTGACACTGATTTTTTTGTGGATGTCCAGAAAAAGCTGATGAGTACTGCAGCTTTTCATATTTCCTACTGATGAATGAAGGGAGACAGAAATAGAAGTTCTTGGCAATTGGTGGTGTGCTCCAACATATGCAATCACTTCCTTCTATTGCAGAAAAGGAAGTGCCAATACAAGTTGCTCCAGAAAGATAAGATGCATGGGGGGCTTTGTGGAGGAGGGAGGGCCAAATGAGGCAGGAACAGTGGCAAATAGAATCAGCATGGACGGTGAGAATGGAGTGAGTAGTACTGAATGTGTCTTGGCCAATAGCTATCAACAGGCTGACCTCCGTCAATAATCAACAGCTTGTAGCAGAGATGTCGCTTCTGATCTCATACCATGTTGTTTATCATCCCATGCCTGCTTTTTCCTTTACTGATTGCTTCAACAGCTCTTCATCCAGAATCTACTGGAGGTCAGGCAGTGAGCCAAGTAGTCAAAAACCTCTGTCCTTACAATCTACTTATAGCATACTAGACCATGCAGCTTTATGGAATTAGATCTTATAATAGGTATCCTGCATTTTAAAGGTTAAAAATTAATACCCACGTTATGTTTTGCTCTCATAAGAACCCCTACATGACAAGAGAGTTTTGATCTCATAAGAAGCCCTAAATGACAATAGAGTAAACAGTGTATATTTCCCCTCAAGGAGTGGTATATATGCAACCCGACCAGAGGTGATGAGCATCATTCCATCTCCTGAGCAAGTTCTGTTTCTCCAGTCTCATCGTGGACCTATAGGAGAGAAGTAACATGGGATACAAATGCAACTGTGGGGAATTTGGAGCCATTTCTTCACCATGAGGGAAAACAATATGGCAAAGATGAGCCAAGAGAATCACAAAGAATTGGAGTTAGATTCCTGCTCAAACATACTTGAATGTTGCTCTATCTATGGACTTAGCTGTTAATGTGGGCCCCTAAATTCCACAAATTGTTTAGCTATTGTGTGGTGGTTTTAAAATATGCACACAAATTATCTGACACTTGTCCTTTGGTGTCTAATTTCCCCTTCCCTTAAAAGTGGACCACACCTTATCACTTGTTTCTAACTAATAGAACGTGGCAGACGTGATGGTAGGTGACTTCTGAAGTGATGTAATAGTGATACTGTTACTTCCCTGATGTCCTCTCTTGGATGACTCACTTTGGGGGAAGACAGCTGCCATGTCATAAGAATACACAAGCAGCCTGTAGAGAGCTTCATGTGGGGAGGAAGAGCTGAGGCCTTTAACCAACAACCAGAAACACTGTGTCATCTGTTTGAATGAGCAACTGTGGAGACTGATCCTCCATCCCCAGTCAGACATTCAGATGAGGCAGCCTCTACTGGTATCCTGGCAGCAACCTCTGAGCAACTCCAGCTAAACTGGCCCTCGGAAACTGAGAGGAAAATGTGTGCTGTAACTTCTAACCACTGAGCTTTGAATTAATTTTTTATGCAGCAATAGATTACCATTGTGGATTCTGGCAGTAGAAACAGGGCACCCCGGGCTCCTTGGTGGCTCAGTCGTTAAGCATCTGCCTTCACCTAAGGTCATGATCCCTGGGTCCTGGGATCGAGCCCCGCATCGGCCTCCCTGCTCTGCAGGAAGCCTGCTTCTTCCTCTCCCACTCCCCTACTTGTGTTCCCTCTCTAGCTGTGTCTTTCTCTGTCAAATAAATAAATAAAATCTTAAAAAAAAAAAAGAAAGAAAGAAACAGGGCACCCTCAGGAAGTGGGAAGAAGCTGCAAAGATATTGAGACGGGTGCAACACACCACCAACTGCTCAAAGATATTGAGATGGGCGAAAAAATCAAGAGTCTCAAAGACCCTGGCAGTGGACATCCACTAGGCCATGAGAAGCCCACAGGGAAAGCCTTAATGTACAGTGGAAAAAATGTTCTTGAAAACAAGAGGAAAGGGAGCCTTGTGTGTTGGCAGAAAGTTTAGCAATATTGTTGATTGCAGTAATTCAAAAAATAAAAAAATATATATATACCTCATGAACTTGGTGATCAGCCAAGGAGATTTCCAGGAAGGGTTTTTGGGGGAGCAAAGTGACACCAGGTTGCTTTTTGCAACAAACAGTGAAATGTGAGAAGAGAGAGATCAGCTAAAGGAAGTAAGGATAAGCAAAAAGGAGCAAGGACTTGTTAATATTGAAATTTCCTAGTGTCCTGAGGGTAAACAAAGCTAAAATAAGACATGACTCCCAGGCAAAGAAAAAATCCAGAGCACGGTCAGGAACACCTGGCGCTAAGTTGGAGGCAAGGTGTGATTTCAACTCAGAATGATCTAAAGTGAGGTCTTGAAGAACCACATGGTGAAACAGTAAGACTTTGAAGAAACTTAAAGATGTGTTTCCTCAGAAGTCCCAGCAGGAGCTCAAGGTAAACACTAACTACTCTTCAGAATATTTCTTGGTATGGCTTTCATCAAATGAAATGTGTCTCAACAAGATTCATGGGAGACACACACAATTTTTCAAGAGAATTACAGTAGCAGAAAAGCCACAAGCTTAGACTAGAAAAGACAGAAGCTGTTCAAAAGGAAATGAGGCAGGGGCGCCTGGGTGGCTCAGTTGGTTAAGCGACTGCCTTCGGCTCAGGTCATGATCCTGGAGTCCCGGGATCGAGTCCCACATCGGACTCCCTGCTCGGCAGGGAGTCTGCTTCTCCCTCTGACCCTCTTCCCTCTCGTGCTCTCTATCTCTCATTCTCTCTCTCTCAAATAAATAAACAAATAAAATCTTAAAAAAAAAAATAAAAAAATAAAAAAAAGGAAATGAGGCATTTGGATCCCAAACTTACACAGGCAAGAAACAACCAAGAAAACTACTTAGCTTAGTGCATAGGCCACATTTCATGGGAAAAGGATGATTCAGAGCAAAACCAAGAGCCAAGAGGGCAGAGTCAGAAGTTAAGGAGGATTACTCACACACCTAGAGTCTTCATGAAGGAAGTTCCAACATGAGTCCTAGGAGAACCAAGGATTGCTATGTGGCAGTGACTTCCGTGTGCCTCCATTGTGAAGGGAAATGTGCACAGTGGTTATCTTGTGTTTGCCACACTGTTATACATCTGGGTGACGTGGTTTGCGTTGCTCACAGGTCTTCAGAGTCCAAGAAGTTGAACTCAGCTACCACCACTAGTGAGATAGGAATGGAGTGGGTTGAGTGTATTTTCCATGTGAGAGGATAGATTTTTTTTTTCTAATCAAGATAAGAATTCACTTGGCATTTTAATCAAATTTCATAAAGTAGCAAGTCTTTAATTTGAATTTTAGAGTGTTTTCTTCAAAGACATTTGTGGTATCCAGGGTACTTGGACTAAATTGTGTTCCCCATATTCCTATGGTGAAGGTCTGCCCCTGGTTCAACTCTTCGGAGGGAGGAAGATGAGGTCATGAGAGAGGGGCCCTGATCTAACACAATCAGTGTCCTCATAAGAGACACCAGAGAGCCTGCCCGTTCTCTCTCTGCTGTGAGAAGTGGTCATCTACAAGCCAGGATGAGAGCTCTCACCAGGAGCTGAACTGGCCAGAACATGATCTTGGACTTCTGGCCTCCAGAGCTATAAGGAAATAAATTTCCGGGTAAGCCACCCAGTCTGTGGTATTTTGTTATGGCAGCCTGAGCAGACTAAGACACACAGTATCATTAATTTAAAACCCTAAGATCTTTGGGGCTAAAAGCATTGAATTTCGGCCTGATTATACTTCTTTTATTAGTTTTGAGGCCATTGTTCATAAACTGTATGACTTTGGCAGCCTCTATGTCTTAACTGGGGACACTATGAAACAGAGGTAGGTTTACTGCAAAGCTATAAAGCTTAAGGCATTTTTGGGATTCAGCTAAAGGAAAACTGAGATAGAGGTACTCTTTTTTTTTTAAGATTTATTTATTTATCTGAGAGAGAGAGAGAGTGCGCACAACGGGGAGGGGCAGAGGGAGAGAGAGTTTGAAGCAGAGTTGGCACTGAGCGTGGAGCCTGACATGGGGCTCAATCTCATCACCCTGAGATCACAACCTGAGCCAAAACCAAGAGTCAGAGGCCCCACTAACCACGCTACCAGGCACACCTGAGCTAGAGGTACTTTTGATCTGGGTTTTCTAGGATATAGCAGTGTGGTTCTTTGTCAAATCTAGTAAGTTATTGCTAAATAGGTCAACAGAGGAACGCCCTGCAAGGTTACTCCCCTGCCCACCCCACCCCCATCTTCACAACAAATACCCTGGCATTCATGATAGCAAGGGCTGGTGCCTCTGCTATATGCCCAGCTCATTTTCTTGATCTTGTTGGGAAAACTAGCTGTCTCCATAAGTTCTGAAGTTGTTGACCTCGTCACTATTTTGCAAGTTTACGTTCAGGATCATCTCCTAAATGTAAACATGCCTGAAAAATTTGATTTTTCTTAAGATAATACCAGCGAAACAGCAAGGGAGGACCACTAGTGTTCAAGCTTTGAAAATTGGGTCCCATGATGTTTTAAGGACTCCAAGGTAAATATTTGAAGACTCTGAAGAGAAACCCAAACACAAGTGAGATATGATAAATTTATTTAAAAGACTGATAAAGCTTGGATATGCCATTGTAACTGCAATGTGATAGGATGTTTTAGAAGTTTCAATAAGGAACAAGAATTACAATTTCAATAAGAAATAAGGAATTACAAGCTCCTCATTTATACACATACAATAGGTATGTTTCAATTATTTTCAAATATATTATTAAGTAAAACACAAAGCACAGCCCAAAAGATAATGGAATATGAAACAAAACAGAAAAATGTGTATTGAAAATAAAACCCTTATTCCAATATTGAGTAGAAAATGTAATAAACTGTTTTTCAGATGACACCAAAAGCAGTAATTCATTAAGGGTAAGAAATAAATCTCAAACTGAAGCCACCAAAAGCTTTTTGAATTTTCTGATAATAACAATGAAGAGATGGGCATCATCTAGACCCATTGCCAAGAAGTTTTAAAATTCTTGCTTATCTGACACAACATCCTGGCATTGATTACGTTAACATGAAACACATACTATGCCACTAGAAATGGGACATTTTTGAAAAGCTGGTTAATGAGTATCATCAATGAATTCCATTAAATATGAGTAAAATTTAAAAATCTTGAAATGCCCTGCAAACTTAGGGTTTGCATAGAAAGAAACTTGATAGAGGTCTTCAGAATATACCGTCGCCAATAATGAGTTGTAAAACTGGAAGATATTTTTCTAAAATATTAATTAAAAAAACAGTCGGCTAACCATTCTAGAGGAAAGACTAAATTTGTCTGTTTGTTCTATAAAATGGTGGAGCAAATCTTTACACCCGAATTAGGTATGCTACCAATAATTTTTAAGGGTTTCAGAGTTATATTACGCAGCTAATTAAAAGATAATGTGATACACACACACACACACACACACACAACACACACACAGTGGAATACTACTCAGCCATCAAAAAAAGAAATCTTGCCATTTGCAATGACGTGGATGGAACTAGAGGGTATTATGCCAAGCAAAATAAGTTAATCAGAGAAAGACAATTATCATATGATCTCACTCATATGTGGAATTTAAGACACAAAACAGAGGATCATAGGGGAAGGGAGGAAAAAATAAAGCAAGATGAACTCAGAGAGGGAGATAAACCATAAAAAACTCTTAATCATAGGAGACAAAGTGAGGGTTGCTGGAGGGGAGGTGGGTGGGGGATGGGGTAACTGGGTGATGGGCATGAAGGAGGGCACATGATGTTATACGCATTATCATTAGCGCTGGGTGTTATATGCAACTGATGAATCATTAAACTCTACCTCTGAATCTAATAATACATTATGTCAATTAATTTAATTTAAATAAATAAATAAATAAGACAATTATGTTAGGGGTGCCTGGGTGGCTCAGTTGGTTGAGTGTCGGACTCTTCATTTCTGCTAAGGTCCATGAGATGGAGCGTCAGGTCAGGCTCCGTGTTGAGCATGGAATCTGTTTGGGATTTTCACTCTCTCTCTCTCTCTCTCTCTCTCTCTCTCTTTCTCATTCTCTCCCCGCCTCTGCCTCTCCCCTTACTCATGCATTTGTGTTCTCTCTCTCTCTCTCTCTCTCTCTCTAAATAAAATATCTTTAAAGAGACAATTATGTTAATTTTTTGAATTTTATAACATTTGTTGTATTTGAATGCTTTTATAAAAATTGCAATTTCATTTGTTTTCTCCTGATTAAAAACATTACTTTATTATTAATTTTCTACTTATTTTTTAATTTTTAAAGAAGGTCCCAAAATGTATGTTTCAGATGGATCATTGTGCTGGGTGACCCTTGGCAGTGGTCACTGTATCACTTTCAAGAGTCTTGCTTTCAAGAGTAAAGGACAAAGAGGGATGGGGGGAAATGGAGTTATTTTAATTTTCTCTTTTTTTACTTTACTCTTCGATGGCTTTTAAAAGATGTGATTACGATTCTACCAAATAGATAACATTATTTAAACCCCTATTAAAAAGTTAAAGACAAAATTATTAAGGTTCATATCCCTTGGAATAAGAAGAGAAACCCAAATGATGACTCATTCATTTCAAAGGTAATATGCAACTCAAGAACGAAGATCTGCCAAAATGAGAGAAAAAATACTTACCGAGTGGTTATGGTTGAGGGTATGGAGACTCCCTGAGAAAAGGAGGGGAAGATTTGGGAAGCTTTTTTTAGTCCCTGCAGAGCTAAGCCTTATCTTGCAAATCCTCCTAACCTGGAGAGCTTTGGCGTGCCATTTCCTGTCCAAACCCACGGGGGTGCAGAGGGAAGAACGCCCGGTGACGTTACCAGGGGCAGCGACAGACTTTCATCTGTAGGTCAGTTTTAGTCTCTGATTCATGTATTTAGATAAAATGCTTTTTATGGATCTTTCTATGGAATTTAACTTGATGATTGATTCCCCTGGCAGGGCTTCTAATCGTAATTAAAGGGCTTTCCATACTGCGAGTGTAACAAGAATCTCTGCTTTGATCCAGGCCAACACATTGATTTACCCATTAAGTAGTAGATACAATAAAATGTTTTAAAAGTGAATATCACACACTGTTAACAGCACAGTTGGAAATTATCAACAAGAACTAATGCATGTTTTTCTAAAAAGACTTTTTTTGTAACGTGCAAGTAATTCTCTTCCGTAGTTTTGTTAACTTGCTGAATGCTTAAGATCATCAACACTTGATCACATGCCTCAGGAGTGGAAGAATTTTAGAGGACTATCAAGGGGAGCTAAGCGTGAGAGCGGGAGGGCAGAGGGAAGAGGAGAGGGTGGGGGAGGGGGGTCGATTTGATGATCCCATCCCTGCAGCCTGGACAGCATCCCAGAGGAAGTCAGGCAGATACACATTCCACAACATCACAAAGCAAGTAACACAGACTCACAGAGGACACCAATGGGAAGATAACACATCCTCTTTAAGTCACACAGGCTCATTTGTTTTCAAAGAGAACGTAATTGATCTGTGAGCTGTTGGATTACATTTTTTTGCAACAGATTACTGGTATGTTTCACATAATTCAGAAAAAGTTTTAAATACTTCAGTGAAATTCTGTGACACTCCAGCTCTTCTCAGGGCCTACATCAACTGAAAAAAAAAAAAAAGCCTTATAAATAGATTTAATGCTACACTTATCCCATCTGTCAATTAAGTAGTAATTACTCATGGATACATAAACTCATAAAAAATATGCCCATCGATTTCATTAGGCTACACATTCCTAATTAAATTCTATTTTTGATTTTCTGAATATAAAATTGTACAATATATTTGTTATTTTGATCAATCTTATACAAGTATTAATTACAACTCAGTATAGAAAAATGTAACATTTGGGGCGCCTGCGTGGCTCAGTCCTTGAGCGTCTGCCTTTGGCTCGGGTCATGACCCCGGAGTCCTGGGATCAAGTCCCACATCGGCCTCCCTGTTCAGCGGGGAGCCTGCTTCTCCCTCTCCCGCTCCCCCTGCTTGTGTTCCCTCTCTCGCTGTCTCTCTCTGTCAAATAAATAAATAAAATCTTCAAAAAAAAGAAAAGAAAAATGTAACATTTAGAGCTGTGTGGGCAGAATTAAAATACTTCATTTTTAATTTATATGTTTTCTTCACAGAAGGAATTACGAAACAATTGATAAAAATGTTCAAGAAAAAATATTACATTAAGATAAAATTCTGTAGAGGGATACAGTTGGAATACGGTTCAAAGAGAAACAGGAAGAATTCCTACAACTGAATTGCTTGTTTTGAATTGTGTATGTCTTTTTAATAGGTGGTGTCAGTACCAAATGACATTGTTAGTAATAAGTCCACCGACCACATTTAAAAGAACCATTCCTTAGTTTCATTTCCATCTGTCCGTAATATAGTGTGCTGAAATTCCCATTGCTTGCAACCATTCCACTTACGAAGAAAAACTTTGTATCTGTTTAATAATGATTGAGACCTTGCAGTTTGCAAAATTTAGTATGTTCATATACTAATATAGTATTTTATAGTAGTGAAAACATTTGAAGATCACTGTTCTGAAGCATCATGAAACACACTTTCTGAAGCAAAATTATCTGAAAATGGACTTTTTTTTACTCATTTGAATAGCTTTGTCTTTTTTCTCAACATAGTGATCAATGAGAAACATGTTTTATGTTTCTATGATGAAATATGTATTACTTTGTTGAATTAACTAGTACTTTCATCATAATTTCCAGTGATTTTCTTTCATGACACTGTCTCCACTGAAGTTCATTTTGTTTAGATTTTTAAAATCCACTGAGTAAATGTTTAATCTTTTTTTAATAATATGGATTATACACATTTTCTAACAGAAACATACAGCATCTTAGCAGAAACACACATATGCACACACACAGATTTTAACTTTTAGGACTTTAGAAATGTTGTAAGAGTTCTTATTGTCTTAAATAATTGGTTTCACCAGACATGCAAACTAAAATAAAAATTTATAGCAGACAGTTGAAACTTATAGTATATGGCATCTAGACGTAACCACCTGGGCTCATATGGAGAGGAGCAAAATATAGCTTCAACTGATATGTTCTGGTCTGAACAGATGTTTCCAAACCCACATGGAGGATATGAATCTCTGAAAAAAAACACACCACTTCCAGGGGCAGCGTTAGGATTATCAGCAACAAACTGCTATTCACTAAAACTGGCAAACACATAAAGGCAGAAATTTCAGAAGTGTTTTATAAGGGGAGTGGGTCATACTACACCCTTTAGGGGACTGTCTGATGCATTGTAGGTACCCAATAAATATGTATAATTACAGCTCTACACAGAGCAATGTGGAGAAAAATTTTCCAGATCCTGGAAGTGAGGCCAAAGGATGAGTGTGTGTGTGTGTGCGGGTGTGGGTGTGAGTGTATGTGTGAGTGTGAGCAAGCATGCATGTGTGTCAGTGAGTGTGTGTGTGCATGAGTATGTATTTGTGAGCGTGGGGGTGGTATGGGTGTGAGAACAAGCGTGTGAGTGTGTGTCGGTGAGTGTGTGTGCACGAGTGTGTATGTGTGAGTGGGGGTGGTGTGTGTATGAGAATGAGTGTCAGTGTGTGCATGCGCATGTGAGTGAGCACTGGGGTGGTGTGCGTGAGAATGAGTGTGTGAGTGCATGTGTGAATGTGAGTGAGCGTGTGAGTGTGTGTCGGTGAGTGTGTGTGCACGAGTGTGTATGTGTGAGTGGGGGTGGTGTGTGTGTGAGAATGAGTGTGTGTCGGTGTGTGCATGCGCGTGTGAGTGAGCACTGGGGTGGTGTGCGTGAGAATGAGTGTGTGAGTGCATGTGTGAATGTGAGTGAGCGCGTGTGTGTGTGTTGGTGAGTGCGGGTGTGTATGTGTGAGTGAGCGTGGGGGTGTGGGAATGAGCATGTGTGAGTGAGGGAACATGACTGTGTGAGCACATGCCAGCAGTTTTAACGAAGATGTGGAAGACATACTGAAACCGAGCCCGTCGATGAGTTCCACCACTCCTTCTCTCAAGTGGAACCCGAGATCGCCACTCCTCTCTTCAGACACCCCATCCTGGCCTAGCCCATGAGTTGTTAAGAGATCCTGCCACTTAGATGTCATCATATTGCCCTTTCACCCACCCTGACCTCACCTGTTCTCTGTTCACATGGGACCAATAACCAGCATCTGGACTGTAAGCACTTCCAAATTATTTAAAGGCAAAAACGGGGGAAGGATGAATAAGTTAGGGAGAAAAGTAATCACAAGTCAAGATTTGAGTTCATCTTCTTTAGACAGCGTCTGTTTCCTCTCTGTTTTCTTGGGGGCTTGTTCCTTGCTGTAGGTACGCGGGAATGAGTCAAGTGCTCTCCTGAGCGGTTCCTCCAAAGGTGCGAGGCTGCGCTGGACCTGGCAGGGTGGGGGTTTATGACTGGGCCAGAGAAGAGCGGTGGGCTCCAGGAGTGGCGCCCCGGGGGCCTGGGGTCTGGTGTGTGCTGAGCGGTGGGGGACTCTGGGGTGGCAAACTAGAATCCCCATTTTAAGGAAAGTATGAGAATCCAGAGAAAAGAAAGCACAGGATGGAAGTTCTGAGTTAAAGCGATGCTGAGCCCATTAACCCAACGGATTTCACTCATACAGAGACTCGGAATTGTAAATGATGTGTCCACAACCTAACAATCAGGCTTCTTGCCTCTCTGCTGGGCACACCCCCCCCCACTCTGGGTGTGCCTGTGTGTGTTGGGGGGTGAGTTGGTCAAGGTTGGGAAGGCAGATGAAATTCTGCAGTCTGAAAGAGCATGCTTTAAAGAATATCGGCCAAATGGTTTACAGGGTCCTGTTTCCTCAAAACAACGTTGACGACTCACTGAAGACAGATTTTGAGCAAAGGAGGGTCCGAATGGAAAAGTGCCGAGCCATGTTGATGATATGGAGGGCCAGACCAAAATGTGTCTGTCTGTCTCTTTGTTTTTCTGATGAGCAAAGTGGTTAAAAAGGGCCCTGGCCTTGAAGTAGGGGGTACAAGGCCAAGGGAGGGATGGGAAGGGGCAAGGACGGGCTGGGCCATCACCTCAGGACAGCTCTACTGATACACAATGGTAGAGAAGCAGGCTCTGTGGCCCCCAGTCTCCCCAGGACCGGGCACTCCATCACCCTCCAGTGGGCCAACATCGGGACCTTCAGACTGCCCCACAGGGCGCTTCTCATGAGCCAGGTGAGGACAGAGTTCCCAAAGTAAAGGAGGAGAATTGTCCCTGATGACATTGCCACCCCAGAATGTGCACATAGTTGCCCAGGACACACCATCCCAAAATGTGCACCTGTAGCATATTTCTTATTTGAATGGAAGGCACCTGAGACACAGCAGGGGCAGGGAGAGGCTTTCTCCGAACTCCCCTCATCTGCCTGAAGACAGATCCTCCAAAAGGACCTCGATGTCCTCAGCCCCCTCCCCGGGACCCAGGAAGAGGAGGTGAGAGGTGACACGCAGCGTGTCACAAACTGTCACCCCGCCCCATCTGTTCCTCTAAGGGCCTAGTCATCTCCCCTAACCCATCATTCTGCCCTGAGATGTCTCCGGCAGCTCCCTTCCCCATCAGGATGGTGTTTAGGCCTACATCTAAGCCGCCCATTTTTCCAGGTGTCTCCCGTGTGTATGCGAGTTCATATGTTTCTGTTTGTGTTTGTCTTGATGATGTATGCTCTATTACGGGGTGGGGGGGGCTCAACCATGGATTTGAAGAGCAGAGGGAAAATTATTCTCCTCCCCTACTCCATGCACATCTAGGGACAGAGTTGGCCTGGTCCTCAGATTTGGGACCAGTTCCCTGGGCCACTCACCTTCTTGGGGAGGCTGCATAGCCTCCCACCTCCCACCAGCTCCTTAACGCAGTGCTCCTCTCTCTGACTTTCTCCTTCATCCACCTGCCATTCATCTCTATGATTCTGGCAGACGGCACCTGGCGTGAGTGCCCCCTGGCCCCAGGCCTGCCTGGCTGTGTAAAGCTTCCTGCGAGAGCACAGACGTTGTCTGCATGCAGAGCCAGGGGCCCTAGGGCACGAGCCTGCCCCGGCCCCACCAGAGCCCAGCACAGTTGTGTGCAGAGCTATGTTGCTCTCCAGCAGGCGTAACCTCCTCTGTAAAAGTAGGGATGGATTTCTAAGTTCTTGCCTAAGTTTCAATTTTGATTCCGTGACTCAGAGTTTTGCTGTGTTTGGTTTGGTTTTTCTAAACACGTTTTCTGGATGTTTCTCCTCAGCAGAGTCCAAGCAGGAGACGGAATCAGCAGAAGAGTCACCTCTGAGTGATGGTTTCTAGGTTGGCATCGGTGGCACTGAGGAAGGTGGGGGTCTTGCTCGGGACCCGGGGTGGGTGGTCCGACAGTGTGCACGGCACCACTCGAGGCACAGGTGGGCTCGGGGCCGCTCGGGGCCACTTGGGGCAGCTCTCAGGCGCCAACACTCCCAACACTGCTGCTCTGGGCAGGCTACATCCCCTCGTTGTGCCTCCATTCCTTAGCGATTAAACGGGCATAGACACTGCACCCCCGCAGCAGGATTGTTGTAGAAACTAAAAGGAATCAATGCACGTAGACGGGTAGTGAAGTAGGGGCACCCAGTGACTGCTCTGCACCGCTTAGGATGGCGGGGGCGGGTTAGATGTGGGAGCGATGAGTGCGCTAGTCACAGAGTGCACACTGCCACGAACCATGAACACGGTGCAGTGATAACAAGCAAGGAACTGAGGTGGGGCCGGGGCCAGGGATGTCCTGCAGAGACAGAGGGGGAGCAAGGGCCCCACAACTTCCTGGGAGCCAGCACCAGACTGCATAACCCCTGCTCCAGCTTCTTTCCAAGCAGTCCTCTGGTCCACGCATCCGGTTAGGAGGTCAGCCCTTCATGCAGCAGCTGTCCACCCCAGGGTGGCCGGGGCTGTGTCCCAATCAGAGCATCCTGTGCTTTTTCCTCTCCAAGTTTTTTTTTTTTAAGTGTTTATGTAAATTCCAGTTAGTTAACATTCAGTGTAGTATTAGTTTCAGGTGTACAATAGGATGCTCATCATAACAAGTGCACTCCTTCGTCCCCATCACCAATTTCCCCCGTTACCCATCCCCTTCCCTCTGGTGACCAGCAGTGTGTTCTCTAGAGTGAAGAGTCTGTTTCTTGGTTTGTCTTTTTTTCGTTTGTTTTGTTTCTTAAACTCCATATATAAGTGAAATCATATGGTATTTGTCTTTCTCTGAATGACTTCTTTCCCTTAACACTATACTCTGTAGTTCTATCCACGTCATTGCAAATGGCAAGATCTCATTCTTTTTTTGTGACTGAATAATATTCCATTGTGTAGATGGACCACATCTTCTTTACCCATTCATCAGTCGATGGGCACTTGGGCTGCTTCCATATTTTGACTATTGTAGATAATGCTGCTATAAACATAGGGGTGCATGTATCCCTTTGAATTGGTGTTTTTGTATTCTTTGCGTAAATACCTAGTGGTTCAATTGTTGGATCGTAAGGTAGTTCTATTTTTAACTTCTTGAGGAACCAACATACTGTTTTCCAGAGTGGCTGTACCAGTTTGCATTTCCACCAACAGTGCAAGAGCGTTCCCCTTTCTCCACATCCTCGCGAAGACCTGATGTTTCCTGTGTTGTTAATTTTAGCCTTTCTGACAGGTGTGAGGTGATATCTCACTGTGGTTTTGATTTGCATTTCCCTGGTGATCAGTGATGTTGAGCATCTTTTCATGTGTCTGTTGACCATCTGGATGTCGTCTTTGTAGAAATGCCTGTTCATGTCTTCTGCCTATTTGTTAATTGGCTTTTTCATTTTTTAGGTGTTGAGTTGTGTACTTTCATTATATATTTTTGATACCAATCCTTTATCTGACATGTCATTTGCAAATATCTTCCCCCATTCCATAGGTTGCCTTCTCCCCAAATTTAAACTGAGAAGTCCTTTCAGGACTCCTAATAAAAATAGAAAGGAGCCAGAGATATTGGCAACCCTGACTCAAGCTAGTCCCGTGAAAATCCAACCAACAGACCGCAGTAGTGACAACTAGCAGAGGGTTTCTTCTGGCATCGAAATGTCCCCAACATTGCCCCTTCCTGCCTGACTCTGTATCTGGTGTGAGGCATATGCAACCCCTTCTGCTCACTCCTGGCCCAAGACTACTACTACTATTAATACTCTATTTCAAGAGAGATATAGAAACAATAATTCTACTTATGAAAATGTGTTGATTTGACGGCCTCCATCCCTAGAAGTGGCACTGCATCACGTGAGGATAGACATCACGAAGGACATAAAACATTCAGGTGATATTTATCCCTGCACGGTTCTCCTTTTTGTCCTTATTTAGACTCTGGTGCCCTTCATAATGTACATTTGGACCCTGATGTCCTCAGCTACCCCCAGCTGCATTTGTTGGTATTACCTCTTCTCCTTGTCATGATTTTAACATTTCATGGACTTGAAACCCTTTTAAGCAACAGATAAATAAGATTCTCCAAGCATGTGGTTCAGATTTCTAAGAGTTTGATAATATGATTCCCTAAGACTAAGTATCCAATTCAAAACAGGAACCACCAAGCATAGAACCTCCCTTGGATCCTGGCTTAATTAGATTATCCAGTTTCCTGGTAGGAAGTCACATGCAGCACAATTTTAACAGTGTCCCTGGATTTTAACAATTTACCTGTAGTCTTCAAGGGAAAACCTATGGTGGTGTTTTGACCTCAAGCTGGTAGTCATTCCCAACACACTTGAACTTCTCCAACTTGATTCACTGGCCTTCTAAAAACCCTCTCTGGGACACATCTTGCGTCTGGGTGAAGGAAGGGTCCAATTTCACACGTCAATCTCCAAGTATGAAAGTGCTCAGGACAGAATAGTGATTTTATCCTGACCATACGAGGAAATTATAAGAAGTAGGCGTTTCTCTTCATGTAGAAATTAAAGGAAGTCAAAGAAGTGGTAGATCAACTTCTGACATATTCACATCTGACATGCTACACTGTGGGTGCTTTAATTAACGTGGGGTAAAGAAAATCAAAGACAAAATAAATATTGAGGTAAGGATTCACACTTAGAACTGCAAGGCTGAATCTCTTTACGTTTTTCTGAAAAGATTAACACGTGATAGAGGAAACTCTGTCTTCACATTATCACAAAACTGGAAATCAGTGTAAATGGTGTCCTTTTTAAAACAACTAAGAATAATTTACTTTCACTGATTTTAATATTCTTCTTTCTTCTATACTTACCTCAGGATGCTATGCCCACTGCCTACTAAGATTAGATCAGAGAGTTTTCCTTCAAATTAGGAAGTACGAGGTATGTGTTATTCATTCTCAATAGGTCCAGAAAAATCAAATGGTTAAATTGCAAAGTTTATTGCTTATTTTTTCTTACCTCCCCTTATCTACTGGCAGCGATTATGATTTAAGCATAGGAGCATGTAGCAAAAAGGCAAATTACTGAAATAACCGTATAGTTCATTGCTTGGAATGAAAGCTTGACACAGGATCTCCGTGTACCTAATATCATTTGCTTGAAAACGAAGAGGGGAATATTCTGTACCTAGAATATATGAAGAATTACTTTATCTTTATGGTTTTGGATAACACATTCCTTCTTACCAGAAGAAAGTGGACTTGAAGTTATGAAAAAATTTAAATTAAATTCACAATTTCTATTTTCCTTTTAAGAAGGGATCTCTCCATGGCACCATTGCCCCAACAAGAGGAATGAATCAGCTAAAATAAATGAGGTTTCCAGGGTATCGAGATGCAACGTAAGCTTAGTATTTCATTGTCTGGCCAAATATTTGTGGTGCAGATTGGAGTACAGACTTGGGGATACAACTTTAAATAAATAACTCGTTATCTAAAACTCTGAGGCCTGCAAGATTCAGTGTGGACTTTCCCATAAATAGGCAGCAGGCTTTCCTACAAGAATCTGGATGTAGGTCTGTTTTGGGGCCATAAATCCCAGGAGCCTGATGCACTGGCCTGCGGATTTCACCAACAACACACTTGACTTTCTCACAAACACCAGACATCGAGGAGCAACTGTGCTCTGCTCCTGACTGTCAGAGACCAGCAAGTGAGGCCGTGTCCCAGACAGAGACCTCTCACTGCTGCCTAGCAATCTCAGTAAGTTATGTGAGACGGTCTCAGTTCTTACTGCTCCCTTATGACTATTAATGATGCATGAGTTTCTAAAGCTTGAAGGGGTTCAGCACGTGTCACCCCAAAATACACCATGTTGGTATATGGATTTCTTTGAACTGAAGGCACTCGAGGATCAGCACGTGAAGCTTTTTCTACCCAAAAGCAGGTCATCCAGTTTTCCTCGAGAAAGCCCCTCCCTGCCCCAGGAGGAGCAGCACATCGTTATAGATGCCAAAATGAAACTGTGCAAACACACCTGCTAAAGTGACCCTGATCCCCCACGAGCTCCCTTAAGATCGCCCCCTTGTTGACCCACATTTGACGGCCCCGGCCTCAGCTCCTTTCTCTCGTGACATCCCCAGAATCTACCATTCTTTGTGTAAAAGGCATGCAAGCTTTGGGGCCTAATGGCTCTGTCAGATCTTCATTTTCCTTCTGAAGACTCCTCATGGTAGTGTAGTTCTTCCACCACAGATTCTGAGAGGGTAGAAGGAAGTACTTCCTCTCTGACAAGCTTATCTTGCAAAACACGGCCCTGAGTCACAGGTCCTTCAGATTACTTCTCGCAGGCACATTCCCGACATTACTGTTGCTAATGTGGGGGGACTTCAAGGCTCAGTGAGCAGGGGGAGAGCCCTCTCGTCTGACATCCAAATCATGACATGAACAAGCTTTCAAAGACCAGTGTTCAGTGTCCGGTCAGTTCAGCAAAGAATATGGTAGAAGCTCAATAAATATTTGTTGAGCAAATGCATGATCAATTCTTCCATATGGAAAAATCAGCAAAGAATCTGTGGGGCTACGAAGCAATTTTTAGCAGGCTCTTCTTTGTGTAAAGTCTGCCTCAAATGCTCAATTTTCAATAAAAACAAAATTTCATGAAGTTATTTACTGACTGTACAATTTCCTTCTTCAAAGTGATACTGTGGAATATTTTTACTTGGATTTCTTTCTAAAGTACAATATAAAAAAGAAGGAACAAGAAGAAAACTATACTTCTCTTTAAAAAAAAAAACTACTCAGTAATAATCCTGAGTTTGTAAGATGATATATATATATATTTTTAGTACCCCATATCAACATAATTAAAGTTCATAACTTTGTATTTTGATGCACAGAGATCTTGTACGATGTGAACTACTCAATGCCCAGGCGTCCAGCTCAACAGATAGCAAGCACTATCTTAGATATTGCACTAACATGACAGTAAAGAACACTAGTTTATTCTTCTTTAGGTTTGAAAAGCACTATTACATACATTACCTCATTCCATCATTATCAGGACCTTGTGAGCTTCAAAGAGCAGTTTGCCCAAGGTCATCCAGCAAGCAAGCTGCAAAGCCCTTTGAGGAAGATCATCCCCGAAACAGCACCGCTGTACGGACCCACTGTGATAAGGTGATCTTCGGAAGTTTCTATTTCATTAGGTGTGGTCAAGGGTGAAGTTGGTGTTGGATAGAGAGGGTTTCATTTGCAACAATACTAAGGAATGACAGCTCTTTCTTTCCATCCTACAGATGATCGGTGAGTGGCTGCTAGACTACTACCAAAATCAACATTTCTCTGCGTGCAGCACACTTTGGCGAAAATGATTTAACTGACACATCTTTCGAAGACGAATGGAAGCCCCTCAGTGAGGGGTACACACTGTCCTTTCAGGACGCAGAGATACACAAAGCTGGTGTTTGCACTGAAGAGATTTGTGATGGTGCCAGGAAAGCGGAGCTGTAACTCATTTCCATAAAACCCCACATGTTTTCCTTACAAATGGATGGGCCAAAGCAGCATGTTCATTGTTTATACAATACGTGTAATTTCTCCCACTAATGAAAGATGACATGCCGCCAGCAGGGAGCGGAGAGCCTGTACGGTGGAAAACAGGCTAATGGAGCACCCACAAGCCCTGAGCAGCCATGTGACCCCCTCACTGGCACTCGGGATCTCGAAACTGCTGATGGTGGTAGTTTAAAAGAAATGACCTGAACAGCACGAAAACACACATGCATTGTTATTTTCTCCTGAAAAATACCTCATCACTCAACTCCAATCTACTTCCTCTTGGGGAATTTTTGCAATATATTCAGACATAGGTAATATCTATAATTAAAATAGAATTATAATTAATTGCAAAGGTAATGTTCTACTAATATAATTGATCATAAATATAATTATTATATAACATATTGTATAATAGATATGAAGTATATTATATATTATTGTACATTATTATATAGTATATGCATTATTATGTTATATTATGTAAGTTATATATTATATTTTATTTTATCATTATAATACATACACCATATTATACATTTTAACATAATATGTGTGATGTATCATAATATATAATAATTTATGAGAGATATATGCATTATATATTTTATATAAGATATGTGTATCTACTATAATATATACTGTATATCATAATATAGCTTATATTTTATATGCTACATTATGACATACATTATAGGGCACCTGGGTGGCTCAGTCAGTTAAGCGTCTGCCTTCAGCTCAGGTCATGATCTTGGGGTCCTCGATCAAGGCCCACATCAGGCTCCTGCTTGGCGGGGAGTTTGCTTCTCCGTTTCTCTCTACCCCTCTCCCTTGCTTGTGCTCTTTCTCTCTCTCAAATAAATAAATAAATAAAATCTAAAAACAAAGACTTAAAAAATAATAAATGACACATATTATATATAATATAGAGTATGTTATACTGTAGTATGTTTGTTACAGTATAGGTGTTTTGCATATATAGTACATATGCGTCACATCTAGAGTGTATGAGATGATGCACTATTATAATAGAACACATTATGTATACATCACCTGCACAGGAGCTCACGGGGGGCTGAGCAGCCCTAAGAAGCTGTTGGCCTCATTCCCCTGCTCCTTGCCAGGGTTACTGTTGCACGTCCTGGAGTTAGCCCTCCCCCCCACGCCCACAGATGCACTGCCACACCCCAGCCCCTCCAGCCCATGATGTCCCTGTCTCTAATTTGTCTTGCCGCCTCACAAAGCCTCTCAAATCATCCCGGAGCAAGTTTAACTTAGTGTTGAAAATCTGGTTGAATTTGTTAAAATTATCATCAGCCGACCTCTTTTCCATAAAAGTCCCCACATCTCCACTTCTCCTACCTCAACACGTACAGATGGCTTTCAGCCAGTCCATCTGGAGAGACTATCAAGTTGGAGGCCACAGTCATCCATCATGTCCTAATAACCATGAAGAGCTCAATATTCAAAAGATGAATATATTTTCAATAATCAAGTTCTAAATAATACCACATTGGGTTTGCCTACTGGCTAAGGTGGCTGTTAATGTCCCAGTAAGATGAATTCGATGTGAACTAGAAGGTTGAAATGGTAAGCGTGAACATAGACTCTGGGGCAGGACCTCGAGCTCAGGGCCCACGTTGTCTGCACTTCCCATTTCTGACTGGTGGCTGAAAGCGAAGCATCCCAGAAGGCATTGTGTGACTGCTTCCTGTATAAGGCAAACTCCAGGTGAGTGTCAGCCCTTCCCCACTTCAATATTTGACCCCTGCAAAAGGGTTTTACCTGTAATAAAACATTCAAGTGAGCCTTGTCTCTGCCAAAAGGGATAGAATCTTACCTAATGCATCTAAGCTTATAGTTGAAATTTCTTATTCTCCTTATAGATGTGTCCAAAAAACTTACCCTTGATACCAAACATATTTAAACAATAGGGCCACACATGGGGGGAAAATCTTCTATCCACATTTTTACTGAAGAACAGAGCAAGCTGTGGAGAGGGGTGCAGGCGAACTCTACGGGCCGGTGAGCAGAATCTCAGAGGAAGACCGCTCTAAAAATACCAACGGGACTTTCCCTCTTCATCTATACCTTGCTAACAGGCTGTTAAAATTCCATCCAAGTGACTGACATATTTGCAAAGATTATTATATTTCTCAGCCTCGTGGGAGGCCCCGACTGAGAAAAGAGTAAGGAGGGTGCTTTTGAAATAAAGTCTCAGACCCAACAGTGAGAATGCTGTGCACTCAGGAATCCACAGTCCCTGCTCGGAGGCGCAGTCTCCTGCCCCACCCAGAGGGTCCTGGGCAGCCGGGGTGCAGGGTGGTGGGGCCGCCACCAGCACTGCCGTGGGCCTCCTTCTTCGTGATGGGATTATTGTGCTGCTGTCCATGAATCTGAGCCATTTGGCCTCTGCTTCCAGCCCTTGAGTCCCGTGCCTCCCTCAGCAGGGTCACCTCGATGCCTTCACATCGCATTTCCTGAAAGTTAACACCCCTGGGATTCCTGCTCTGCCCGCCCTGCTCCCGGGGAGAGGGTTTTGACAACATCAGGCACCTTTTATTGAGGAGGAGGAAGGAGAAAGCACAGCCTCCTGATGCACCCACTACGTCCCGTCTCCCTAGGCTTTGCAGCCCTTCCCCTTCAACGGGGCAGTGGCCGCTGGCCCTGGGAGAGGGGCCGACAGAGCTCGCTGGTGTGGCCGCAGAAAGAGCACAGAATGACTGACTTGGCTTCCTCGGTGTGTGGGCTCTGGCGGGGAACTGACAGGGCCCAGAGGGCTGCAAATTCAATCTTATGGATGTGGGCACAGGGCATGGATTAGGGATAAGCCAAGTAGATGGGTCCGATTTCAAGACAGAGGGTAAAGAAGTGCATGACAGAGTCCCAGACACTGGCTTTAGGAATATGGGCATTCACTAGTCACGTGACCCCGAGCTCCTGTGGCCCCCATCAGGGTGAAGGCACAAGGCAGGGGCTTCAGGGAGTGAAGGATGAAACAGAGGCACCTTTTTAGAGGCCCCAACAGCATAGTGGTGGCAGAGCAGGGTCAGAAGGAGAGCAAGGGCACAAATAATTTGAGCAAATAATTGGAAGGTACGTGCAAAAAAGAGAGCACATCCGAGAAGTGAAAAATGCTGGCATTCTTTCCCAAAATACATCACACAGGGATTCTCTGCACTCGGCATACTGGTACCCAATGAAGTATTTCAGTCATTTAATAATATGGTTAATTTATGTAGTGTGCATAGTTATCTGTGTGATCTTATATCGGGCAGATCACCTAAAATCTCTGGTTGCTCTCACCTCCTCTGAATATGGAAGTTGAAAGGGACAAGCTCTAAGGTCCCTGATGGCATTGTGATTCTAAGATTCTAAGGTGCTCTGAGCAGAAATAATAGAAATCAAAGTAATTATCCTGATCTAATAATGGTGTCGTTAGGAAGCAGGTGCTGGGAGGGCGACAATGGACCGCTGACTCAGAGCTCGGGTACAAGACTCTCCAAAATGGATTTTGAGTTTGGATTAACACAGCGATCGCCAGACATTGTCTTTCTGCACCCCACTGTCTGCTAAGTGGCCTTCAATTAATTGCACGAAATGCTGACTCATCCATTGCCAAAGTCCTCATGCAGAAGAAAAATGTCCACTCAAGTCAAATCAACTGAAATTCTTAATAAAATGGCATGCTGAGGCTTTCCTTTTAAAATGGAACACGGAGGAAATTAAGAGCCCACTTAGCCAACTTCAGTGATTTAAGGATTTCATTTTGTTTGTTGGAGATGGTGTGCACACACTCACTTGGCATCTGTATACTTTTGTGCTTTGATTTAGTCATGACAATTTTGGAATATCGGGGGCATAAAAGGATTCCACCTGAAAAACTGCAATGCTGGGGAAGGAAGAAATATCCTTTCACCCCTGAGAATGAAATTTGGGGAAGATACACTTTTTAATAATAAGGTATAATTATTATCTTTAATAATAAAAAAATAGAGTGGGATGCAAATTTGCCAGAAATATTAGGATAAAATAGGAAACTCCCAGAAACTCTTTCTTGTGACAAATGACCCAAACCACTTCAAGACCTACTCAAGATTTCTATTCACTTTTGTCAGTAAAGACATTTTGATAAAAAAGCCTGAGAGGCATTGCTTGATTCACTCATTAAAAATAATAGCTTGTTTATAATTGCCAAAGCTTGGAATCATGCAAGCTGCCCTTCAGTGGGTGGACAGATAAACAAACTGTGGTCCATCCAGACAAGGCAGCAGTAAGAAGAAACGAGCTCCCAAGCCATGAACAGACGTGGAGGAAAAGTCAATGCATCTTACTAAGTGAAAGAAGACAATTTGAAAAGGCTCCATACCGCATGATTCCAAATATAAGACATTTTGGAAAAGACAAAACTATGGAGACAATAAAAGATCCGTGGTTGCCAGGGGTAGGGAGGAGAGAAGGGATGGACAGGTGGAGCATGGGGGATTTTTAGGGCAGTGAAACTACTTTGTGTGATATACCACAGTGGTGGACACCTGTCATTATATATTTGTCCAAACCCATAGAATATACATCACCAAGAAGGACCTTCATGAACCACAGGTTCTGGGTGATGATGATGTGTCAGTGTATGTTCATTGATTGTAACAAACGTAACACCTGGTGGGAATGTTGATAGTTGGGAGACTTTGGGAGGACCGGGGGTATGTGGGAGATTTTTGCACCTTCCCCTCCATTCTGCTGTGAACCCATAACTGCTCTAAAAAGTAAAGTGTCTCACCCAGAAGCGCAACGTGTGATGAGGACAAGAACCTTGTAGTGTGAGGTCACAGCCCTCTGGCTTTCTAGCAAGCGGCCTTTCTAGTCTTGCCAGAAGAGGGTGAGAAAAGAGAAAGGGTGTGTTAGTACCAGCTTCTGCACCTGCAATTCACTAGCTGTCTGTTGGAGCCAACCTTCCAGGTGTGGATTCCGAGCGTCCATGATGGGGCAACATTCTAAGGTAGAGGAAGATCTTTCCACCTGAGCAATGGTGCTGTCTGCCCAAAGACATTGCCAGGAGGAAGTTCTCCTGCTCGAAAAGTGGCCAGGCCACACAAGCTGACGTCCCACACTGCAGGGAACCCAACAGAAGGAGAAAAAACAATTTTGCTTAAAAGACAAATTATGTTTAATCTTCTCGAGTAAAGACCATCCCGTTGGGGGGATGTTTTACACTCTTTGATGTTGACGAACTCCATCTTAGCTATCGTGTAGATATGGGAAAATGTCATTGAAGGACTGATGGAGCACATGAGAGGAGTTGCTTGGAGTCTGGGTGCTGGTCTCTGGGGGTCCCCCGTCAGGAACCAGCCTCACCCTTGCCTGCCCTGTCTGAACCCACAGGACGAGGGCAATGGGAATCAGAGCAACATGGCGTCCAGGCTCCTTCGCTCCTCACAGACCTCAGGCTTCCCAGGCGAGGACGGGCAGGTGCCCAAAGTCACCACTTGGGCCACACGGCTTCTGTCCCTTGATGTCTCTCTTGCGGACGGCCACCTCGTCCCAGCTCATCTCTCCTTGGAGCCCCTCCACTGATAAGAAGGCCCCCACCCCAGGCTCAGATTTGAGCTTCGCTCTTTGTTGTTGCTTCCAGTCTTCCTCCCATCCCCATTTGGTGGTTCTGAGGATCATCTTCCGGTACACCTGGCACCCGCCCCGGCCCAGGCCCTGCTGCTAAGAATGTGTCCAGACCGTTGTGGTGCAGCCCCAGTGACTTCATTAATGAGAAAGCCAGTACTGTGCTGGAATGTCACGTCTGATTTTATTTTCAGATGTGGGGAAGCATTTTGGGATATTGCAGCTCCTGCAAATACATTTATGTTGTGACAGGAGGAGGTGAACTGGCCATTTTAATTATAGTTGTCAAGTGTCCTTGCCAGGTCCTTTCTAATCACCAACTCAGTCTAAAATGGCCCTGTGTGCTTAGGAAGCCATGAGTGAGTGTCGGGGAGAAGGGGGCGCCGCCGTAGGACCCTCACGGGAGGCAGCCCCTGCGCTGGGCAGGACAGAAAGGTGTCAGGCGGAGAAGGGGAACCAGAATCAAACACAGCAGGAAAGGCAGGGCTTTAAAAAAAATATATTGCTAGAAATAAATTATTGCTTCCTTGAAACTGTTGCTAAGAAATGGAAATGGGTTTAAAAGTCTTCCAGCAAAGTTCACTTTAGAAACAGTTTGAGGAACGCACCCCTCTGTTAGACTGTTGGTCCCTCTGGCTCTATTATTGGTGTTCTAACCCCTTTCCTTCAGCTTTCCACATCCCCTGATTATTATCCTAACCCAGATGTTTAGGAAGTGGCTTCCTATATATATATGGTTTTTTTTTTTTTCAGTTTGGTGATCCTTATTTCCCTCATTTAAAAAGTGAGGGAAAAAAAAGAAAAAAAGAGGAAAAAAAATAAATAAAAAGTGAGGAAACATCCAAGGCTCAAAGGGGAGAGTCCCCCACATAGCTGGCAGGTGAAGAAGCAGAGGGGGGTGTGAGCTTCTCAGTAGTACTTTTCCCTAATACTCTTATAGGACCCTTTTCTGAATCTTCCTTGAACCAAAAAAAAAAAAAAAAAATCTTATATTTCTTGTATTCCTAATTTCTGCCTTTTTGGAACATCAGGATGTTTTTGTTATGCAGAACTTGCTTGGAGATCCATAGATAATTGAATGCAGCTACCAAGTCTCTTCCCTCCTGCCTCATATATGTATCTGCGTATCTACGATATATGTATGGGTATACGCATGTTAGGTACATATGTGTATTTGTGTGTATACATGTATATCTGTGTACACATACTTGTGTATATACAGATACGCACCCACATATTCTCAGGGGTTTGCACCCTCAGTACTTCTGACGTCACTTGAGGCCACGTGATTCTTTGCAGTGGGAGCTGTCTTGTGTCTTGTGGGATGTTCAGTAGCATCCTTGGCCTCTGCCCCCAGCAGGTGCCAATAGCTCTCCCTCTCCCACTTCCGACAACCAAAAATGTCCCCCCGATATCGCCAACCACCTCCTGGGGATTAGAATCTCCCCTGCTTGATTGAGAACATGACACATACACGTATGTTTTTTTTCCCAAGAGATACTCATGAAATATAGAAATGCTGTATTGTAAAAATAAATGAAAACTTTGATTTCTATCACTGGATTCGCCACTGGAACATAATAAAGGCATAGTGGGTTTAAAAATTACTTTGTCATCCCATTTCTTACAGACCACATTACAGCATGGTCACCACGGTCAAACCACCTGCCATTGTGACCAGATTCTTACAATTCTGAAGCCACTGTTTGATCTGTTTCAATAAAATGAATAGCCCCCAATATAAAAAGGGAATATTGTTCTACATGTTATCATTAGATTTCTTTCCAACTATTTTTGGACTTTAACCAAGTACACATGACTGTCTTGTGACTCTTTTTATTAGCGTACCACTTCATTTGTGTTTAGAGATTATAATAGAAAACATCTCTTCAAGCAAGAGATGTATGACTAATTTTTCAAATATAATCACAAAGCCCCCGTGGTTCCCAATCCCTGCAATTAACAGACCCGGGAGTGCCTGGTGTTGACTAAGCCCCAAAGCCCACTTGCCAGGGGCAGATTAATCGTGGCAGGCACCGGCCCTCCTCCCCGCGGCCCCTTAGACACCAAGTGCCATCTCTTTGTGTGTCTTATCACTCAGCCACTGCCTGGGGAGATTCTCCCCACGAGGGCAGGCTTATTCAGTCAAACAGAACCACTAAAAAATTTCTGCCCTCCAGTGTCTACTCAACGTGGCAGAGAGATGATCAAGGCCCAGGCTGCCAGGAACCTCACAGTGGACGTGGCATTGAGCTTCTACACCACCCAGTTCCCCCACAGTGACAGTTTGACCCAGCCTTGTAACTCAGTACTGCTCAAGGGTCTGTGATTTTCAAAGCTGCTAAACAAGACTGATATCCTAGAGCTAAAAAGAAGAAGGAGGAGAAGAGGGAGGAGAAATAAAAACAACCAAACAAACACCCTAGGTTATTTATCAATAATGTTGTTGAGCTCCAAATTCTGAAAGATAATGTTGGCCGAGAGTGGGTGGAAACAGTCACCCAATTTCATTCTGAAAATAGGCAGGGTGTGGATAACAAACTCAAGCTCAAGCAGATAACGATCTGCGACCCAGCGTGGGGAGGAAGGGCCTGAGGAGCAGCAAGGAAGTCGGGACCCAAGTGCTTAGCACAGAGTGAGCCCCAGGTCAAGGCCAAGAAGTGACAGTGGGGAGCATTATAATAGATACGGCTTTTTACCTCAGAGACTGCCGTACTTACTGCAAACTCAAATGCCTTCAGAGGCCAACCTGGCAATGTATATCAGAGTGAGAAAAATCAAATGTCTCAATCTGTATTTTATTTTACCATTTTGGATTACCAGGAAGACACTCACGAAGGGAGTTTTATAGGAACAGAAATGAACACAGCACTCAATGGCCAACGGTGACTCACATGGAACTTCATGTGGGTGTCAGCACTAGGACTTGGAGAAGCCCGTCCTTCCATGGGGTGGCCCTCACTCAGCTCCAGAGCTGGTGGCCAGGGTGACAAGGCAGGTTCCCCAAGAGAGCCCAAACTAGGATTTGTCCATGTTCTTTACAACTCTCCAAGGAAAACATGTCTGCAGGCATCCAACAGAAAGAGCCCTCTGGGTCCTCCTCCTCAGGTAGCCCGGGAGAAAGCCCAGTCGAGTGGAGACAGTGTATCATGTCCACCTCCTGCTGGAAGGCTGCCAATCAGAGACCCATGTCCTTTGCCTCCAAGTCTAGGACTCTTGACACTGCATCCCCAGACGATGCATTGAGAGTCATCCAAACTGTCCCCCTGTCTAACTGATCACCTCCTAAAAAGTGGCAAAGCTTTATTCGGGAAGGATCATTTCCTTTGATCTTCCACAAAGCCACACCAAGTTCAGGACTTTTTTCAAAACCTGCACTGAGATCTCCTTCTCCAGGGAGCCTATCCTGAATAACTTTGCTTACTTAGAATTCTGAAAATACTTATCATAGAAGTTCCACTACTGTTCCACTAAGGACACTACTTAGTCCACACCCACTCTCCAGCTTTGTACACACACACACACACACACACACACACACACACACACACACACACACACCTTGCTTCCTCAAGAGGACTACATTCTGCTTGAATTGAAGGAAGGCCTCGTATGCCTATGTGCATCCACGTGATGTGTTTGTAATGCCCACATGACAGTTCCGAGGAAAGAAATCCACATATCAGCACTGAGTTGATGCAGTACATGTTGTGGGAACATAGGGACAGTGGCACCAGGATCATATTATGGCCAATTAAAAGAGCAAACATAGGCATTTCTCTGAAAAATTAATATTTTGGAAGTATTATATGCCATGAAAACCTAAATGTCACTAACTGGGATTCAGATGGGAGATGCATGGCTTTCTTTCCTCTAAGACTGAAAGTTCAATGTTTGAAACTGAAGTAAGTCATGATTCTCGCCACTGGCTGATGAAATTAATGCTCCCGTCAGTCCCGGTAGGTAAAAAACCGCAGCATCCAAGTAAATCTCTAGTGCTCCCTAGCCCCGTGAGTGACAGATCCATTTCATAAGCTTTAGAAAATATGAGATTCTTTTGTGTACTAAAATCTGATCATGATGGTTCCACTGAGGCCTTTGGGCAACTCTAAATATAGAATTACGATTTTTTAAAGATAAGGATTTGGAACAGGCAGGATGATTCTGTGCTCCTGGGGAGACTGACGTCTTTGGAATGTGGTGTGTGTTGAATTTTCTCTTGGACAACAAGCAAGAGGTAAGAAGTGGGATCTGACCTCTCTGTCTGGGTTGCAGGCATGAGCTGTGACAGACGCGCCACTATTTATGATGCAGTAGCACGTGGCTAGCGACCAAAAGATACGGATCATGGTTCTCATTCTGTTGCCACAAATATATTACGTGACCTTAGAATATTGCTCATTCTCTTTCTGCCTTCTCTGGCTAATGCCCAACCCATTTGCTAGAAATAGTAAACAAATTGGTCTTCATTGAGTCCTATCTTGGTCTCATACTCTTGGAGGTATTCAAACATTAGAGAAACAATATCTTTATGAATCAAGAAACAAAGTTCCAAAGGCAGAAAGATGCATCTGTGAAAAACAGTGACTGAGATAAGCAATTTGATTGAGAGTAATAATTATGACATATTGTTAGAATATCTATTCATTCAACCAGTATCTGTATGCTCACTTTGGGCCAGGCCCTTGGCAACACAAAGCAACAAGATATATGTTTATTTAGACGTAAAAGATAGATCAATTAAAAAAAGTTGTTAATTGATTATTTGTATACATCATATTTCATCACATTAAAGAAGTCATTGATTTTAATGTAGAACATCATTTTACATGCCACATAGATCTTTAAGTGGTCGGCATAGACCCACCCTTGTAGAAACTTCTAAATAGTCTGAGTAAGCTTTTTCTCGAGTATGTAAGTCACATTTCTGCGACTACTCTTTCTGACAATTTGAACCTGGTTTCAAGGGTTTGCGAGCTAGGGGCTCCATGTACGCGAAGCCGATAAAACTACTGAGCGAGCCTGCGTTGTGTTGAGGAGGTCTCTCCCCCGTCCCCACTCCCAAGGCTGATCGAGACACTGATCCTAACGTTCTCCTAACCTGACTTGGTCACTCATTACACTGGTTTCCCTCCACTTCTATCTCACGTCTCCACCCATAAGATAGGTTGGGTCAAGTATTCGACCCTCACTAAGGCCACACGTCATTATAAATTCAGCTCTGGTAGCTGAGAAACAGCCCCAAAGTGATGCTGAAAGCAGAAGGAGAGGAAGCAGGGGCTTCAGAAAGCAGCCCCTTCCAAACACCCCATCCAACACCACGCAAGCCGGGGACTCAGGGATGCTTTCAGCCTGGCAATGCCCTACCCTGGTTCCTCATGCTTGCAGGCCCGTGTGGGTGGGAAGTGCAGGGTCCCATCTGATCCCGCCATGTCACACACATGGTAAAAAGTGTTCTTTGTCAAGTGGCTTCTGCCCCTTGTGCTGGAGATAGGGTGAGTCGAAGCTGCTAGAGAAACAGGGGAAACCCTGCCAGGTTTTGCCCCGTGGGATGCTGTTCCTATAGCCACACCACGGGATCTTACCTCAATGTCATTTCTAACAGGAATGCAAAGTGCACCAAAGTGCAGAAACCCGAAACCACTTGTTTTATGAAAATCTGCCTCTGGGAACTACTCATTAATATTGTTTCCTGAAAACAGAAATAGACTCTTGAGTGCATCTAGAGATTTTAGGCAATGACCACTGGCATGATTTCCATATCCTAAAACCAGAACCCAGTATGACACTTGAATATGAAGCCAGCCAGACATACTCCCACTCCTCCTACAAACAGGAAAAGAAAGGAGGGAAGGAAGAAAGAAGGAGGGATGGGAGGGAGAGAAGAAGAAAAGAAAGGGAAGAGAAAAGGAAAGAAATTGCATTATAAGAAAATGTACACAAAATTAAAATTAAATGTTTTTAAAATAAAAAAGTATATATAAAGTGACTGTAAGAAAGTACCTAAAACCTAACCCCATCCATTGCATTTTCTAGTCCCATAACATATAAATAGTTATGGTTCCTTCATGGTTGAACACACATCCTTTGGATCATTACAAATTTCTTCTTAAATTTGGGTCAAGACAGCTCTCCAAACATTTTTTCTATTTCCTGCCAATCTGTGCAAAAGTAATCCGTGACAATACCACGTGTTTATCACTCAGTAGCTGGAGGTCCTAGAGGCACAGATCATGACAGGCAGAAATAGATGGAAGAAACTGGAAGGACATTTGGTCCTCTCATGTTGAGAATGTTTTCACACTGGGTAGAAAGGTGAGTTATTTGAAACACATTCAGTATTGTACTAGCAGTAAGAATATTGGAAGTGAAGTCCTTGTAGAGTACTTGACATGGCATAGGCTCATGATAAATATTAAGTGAATAATTGTGACGTTTCTGTTTAAATTTTTAAAAAACAGATTAGTCTGTATCTGAGCTCTCCAATATAGTAGCCACCAGTTCTGTGTGGCTATTTAGATTTTTTTTTTAAATTAAAAATTAAATAAATGTTAATATTCAGTTAACATTTCCTCAACTAGCCACACATGGGCTCCACAGCTACGTCTGGGTCTTGGCTGCCATATTGGGCGTTGCAAAGATTCTGCTGGACAACGTGGGTCCATATACTGACTATGCGTGTCCTCCACAGCTCACAAGACTAGCATGGCTAGCTGACATGACACTCCTTCTTCTTCTTACAGATAGTCTTATTTTTATATAACCTGCCTCCCCTTAAAGTTTGCTGATTTAGGATAAGAAAAAAAACGCAGCCCCAGGAGATGCCGAGATCCAGTGGAGCTTTCCCCACCTCTGAATGGAACAGAACTTCCGGGTTGGTTCCAGAAGGTCCTGACTCTCCCCATTGACCACCCCTCACCCCAGACTTCTTGTTTGTAATTGGTTTGCTTACCTGTTGACGTTTTTGTTTTGCTCGTTTGCTTGCTGCTTTTTATAGCTAGTATTTTCTGAGAGGCTGAGAGTAACTTCCAGATCTAAAGGTTGTATTGTAGATTCTAGAAGCTATGAGACTGGGTTGAATCTGTTGTGACTTCTGCCTTTTATTATGATTTAAATAATTCCCTCAGATGAGCATTCATGTTATTCAATATCTTTACTATGTTTTACATGATTATCACTCTTGTGAAGTAAGGGATTCCTTCTTACCTTTTCCTCAGTGCCACTAGAGAATGTATTTTAGTACCACCTTCTGTTGCCGGCATCACATTTATTTTTAACTTTCAAAGCAGTAGCACATACATTATTCAAAGCTTTTGCTGGAAGATCTGGGACAGACTCTGCTCTGGAGAATGCCTTTGAAAGCTATGAGTTGCCAAGCACTGAGCAAATCTCTTCTCCCATTTGCTAGTGTTTTTATCTATCACTTCCATTCACCAAGTAAGTATAGGAATTATTATCAAAAAGAATCATTAGTGTGACCAGATGGAGGAACTGTTGCTGATCATTAATTCGTAACATCTAATTTATTCTTCTAACTGTCTTCATCCAGTGCTGTTCGGTGGAGGGTTCTCGTTTCCAACTGTCGTCATGCTGGGATTAACTGAACGATGAGCGCGTGAGTGTACGTGAGTGTACTTATACTTCGGTTTTCACTTGTGACTTTGCAGGATAAAATGAATGTAAGTGGTCTCAAGGTGTTCTCCCATTTTCCCACCTACAAAAGAAGATGATTAAATAATACAGTTGTTTACTTTCATCCTTAACATATCTATCAAGCTATGGAAACAGCAGTACATCTGATGACATGAGTGTGGTGCTGGATGTAGGTGGCAGCAGTCAGGGCATCCCTCCCTCTGTCACCATGTGGTCTCCATAGAAAGTGTGCTCCATTTTGATGAAGCTCACCAAGTTCCCAGCGCACAGCTCAGGCTCTCACCCAGAGCAATGATTACATGTTCGCTATTGAAGCATCCAAAGCAAACATCCAAGGCATGCATCCAAAGCATCCTTCATAAGTTATTTTCATTTCCACTTCGATCAAGGCGACCCTGTGGAGCAGCCTCTAACAATATAATCTCATAACTGTCATCAATTTCCTTTGGGAATGCGTGACTTTCAATACAGAAAGAATTATTTCTTTTTAATGAGAGCTTTAGGAAATATATATAAAGAGCACTCTAGACAGAGGTCATGCAGATTTACCCAATGAATGTCACACTGAACACACACATGCACACACACTCACACACATGTGGTTAAATACACGTGAGCTCTTCTCATTGCAGACTGTCTCTCGAGCCACAGGTCTAGAGTGAATCCTGCTTCCTTATTGCTCTGCTTGACCTGTTTTACGTGAACGCTTCAGGGCCCATCCTGGTAACAGCCACTGTCAGAAAGGTCCCTCAGATTCTCTGTGTGTTTTCTCATTATCTTCAGCCAACATTTCAGGGTTTGAATAATGATGCTTTCCCCTACCAGTTTATTATCATGGACAAGTTGCTTAACCTTGATGAATATCAGTTTGCTCATCTGTAAAACAGGGATAAAATGGTACCTAATAGGTAGAGTTGTCATGGAGACTAAGTGCAGTAATGCAGATCCTCAGCACACATCATTAAAAATGTGAGTGTTATATTACTATTGTTATGATCATGCACAAGTTCCCCAATCTTGAATGTAAAGAAAATTCTTTGATGTTGTAGAAGTTTGCTAGTTGTGATATATTTCCCCGGTCTGACTCATGTCTGTGCTCTTGATCCTGTTTTGCCGATTTCAGCGAGGGGGTTGGGAGCCAAGTTCTCCAACCAGATTTCTTAAGTTCAAATCACAGCTCCAAAGCCTATTGACTGATGGCTGTACAAACTCCAAAATGATAAACTCCAAAATCCCAGCAGATCTGGAGTTGAAATCTAGGTCTGGTTCACATCTTGTCCAAAACAAGAGGTCCTGATTTAATTGGCAGACTATTTCCCTCCAGGCAGTAATTCGGGGACCCAGGCTCCTTCCATCTTTTGTCTCAACCTTCGTCAATGGGTGGCTATCAAGTCAACAGGCTCAACGGCATCACATGAACAGATCGGGAAACAGGCAGCATCTCTCATGGGAGTTTGCATGGTCCAGACTTGGAAATGGTATCTATTACTTCTGCCTACATTATATGGGCTGGAACTCAGCCCCATAGCATATCTAACTACATAAGGTTCTAGAAACACAGCCATGTGCCCAGAAAGAGTGTGTGAGTTTGGTAATTGCCTGGCAACACTGTCCAGCAGAATTTTCTGGGGTGATGGAAACAGTCTAGATCAGTTCAGTTGCCCGTAGCTTCATGGGGCTATTGAGTGCTTGAAAAGTGTCCCCTGCAACTGAGAACTGTTTCACTCTTATTTGATAGTAATTAGTTTTAAATAAACTTGGATATCCACATATGTCAATGTTTCCAAATTGGACAGAGCAGAAGGCTCTCGCACAATGATTGATCAATTTACTTCCGAGTTTCCTTATCTACAAAGTACTGAGTAACAAGCGTGTGCATTTCAAAAGTCAAGTAGGTTAAATGAGTAAATGCTCAAGTTTATAATCACACTACATCACAAGCCTACTTTGAAGATCCTTCTCTCTCGTTAGCAAATCATTGCCATTCTCTGACCCCCGTGTCAAGTATGACGGTCAAGAGCAGCAAACTGTAAAGGTAGACCCAAATTTGACTCCTCATTTCTCAGTGTATCAGTTGGGTTTTATTGAACAAGTGACACAATCCTCCTTTTGCCTATATGTAAGGGATACAATCATTCTTAGTTATGTTTAAGGATTAAACAAGATAATAATCAGCAGAGAGTTTAGCTATTAGTTCTCACCCTATATAAAAGGCCCCTTAATTGACTCAAATCAGATGGTCACCTGCATAAATGAATTCCCAACTAGGAACAGCTTCAACAATTTGCAAATAAAAGCCAATATTGGCCACTTTGATCTGAATTATTCTGTACTGTTCTCTTGGCATAGTGACAATGACTACTGATTTTTAACATCTGGAAGGCCCTATGTTTTTAGCAAGACCTTATGTTTTGTCATTTTTTCCCCAGAATTGTCCCTCAACTTCCAAGCTCACAGCCCATGAGTCACCCACTGAGGATGGCACAGAATAGCTGTTAATTATTTCTTTCTACTGCACATGACCTGTAATGCCAGCCTGGATACTGGGGCAGCTTCCTGCCTTCCTTTCCCATATGCCAACAACACGATCCCCTGCATGTCCAGAGTCTCAGGAGGTGGAGTGCATGTTTTTTTGTTATGAGTAGGCTGTGAAGGAAGGTGAAGAGAAAAGTGAGCCCTGATGTGTTTGTAAAGATGAGAATGAGCAAGGTGATCTTGCACCTAGAATACAAACCAGGGAGCAAAGATCCTTTTCCATCCTCAGGCACTGAGTTAACTAGCTTTCAGGAAATATTCAGCAGGTCTCTGAAGAGATGTTTGGGGTGAAAACTGTCAGGCAGGCACCCTGTGGCAGGCCCCACTTTTCATCTAAGCACCCCTGCTTCATCTAAGTAGGCAGTTTGTGGAGGCAAAGGCACATCCTTAAAGGCCCGGATCTCATGCCTCTCTTTCCATGTTAATGAAGTTCATGATGAGACTGTCTTTTTTCCATTGCAAATTAAAGATAGAGCTACCCTATGACCCAGCAATTGCACTCCTGGGCATTTACCCCAAAGACACAGATGTAGTGAAAAGAAGGGCCATATGCACCCCAATGTTCATAGCAGCAATATCCACAATAGCCAAACTGTGGAAGGAGCCAAGATGCCCTTCAACAGATGAATGGATAAAGAAGATGTGGTCCATATTTACAATGGAATATTACTCAGCCATCAGAAAGGATGGATACCCAACTTTTACACCAACATGGACAGGACTGGAGGAGATGATGCTAAGTGAAATAAGTCAAGCAGAGAAAGTCAATTATCATATGGTTTCACTTATTTGTGGAACATAAGGAACAGCAGGGAGGACATTAGGAGAAGGAAGGGAAAAATGAAGGGGGGGAAATCGGAGGGGGGGCCTAACCATGAGAGACTATGGACTCTGAAAAACAAACTGAGGGTTTTAGAGGGGAGGGGGTGGGAGGATGGGTTAGCCTGGTGATGGGTATTAAAGAGGGCACGTTCTGCGTGGAGCACCGGGTATTATACGAAAACAAGGAATCATGGAACACTGCATCAAAAACAATGATGTATTGTATGGTGACTAACATAACATAATAAAAATTTTTTTTAAAAAATGAAGTTCATGATGACAGGAACAAATACTTCTGCGACCAGCTGAAGGCAGGCAACTTATCCATTCAGAAAGTTTCAAAACAATTTTAACAATTCTGATGCAAATAATAACTGGCTTATCATCCAGGATCACTGCACATCCTTATATATCACAATTGCACTGGTTCACATTATAGTTACATGATTACATGTATTAGAGGTAAGCGTGTTCTAAGATGTAATTACCAGTAAGGTCATGTCCAGGTAGTTGTTCCTTGAGCCTCTCCGCTGGGATTTCTGTTTCATAACCAGATGACTATTTGAATTGGCGATGTCATTGACAAGATGTACCATATTAATATCTTTCTTCACCAGTATACTCTCTGTCACATTTAATAAGTAGTTTTTTAAATACAGGCTACTTAAAGAATTCAGATTGAAACTCACCACAAGAGTGAACCAAACTTACTACATTTGCTTTGGGTCCAAAGCTCATGTACCCTCGTGTGCTACACTCAGCAGACCCAAGCTGTGCGGTGCTCGCTGGGTGTGAGGGGGAGGAAGGAGCCTTCAGAAGACATAATGGTAAACAATTCAAAATAGGATCAGGAGTGAGATCTTCTGTGGCTGTTTCTGGAAAATAAAATCAACATTTCCAATCACGGAGAAAAAGCAGAGGTCTTCAGTGAAAACTTTAAAGCCCCTTAGAATAAGCCAGGAATGACGTGCACAACGTTGGACTCAGTAAAGCAGTAAATGCCTTTGAGGGTGATTCAGTGCCACAGCGAAGCTGAGACATCTGAAAGTAACATGAGCCATTGATTACAAATACACTGCAGACCGATAAATGTGATTTCTGCCACATGGAAAGGTAGAAGAAATTATAACTAAAAGAAAAGCTGTACAGCTTCCCCATGGCTGAAGCCTTGAAGTCTTGTGCCCCTTTTTTTGTTGTTGGTGGGGTTATGATTAATAACACCGGTCAGCACCCACCTTCTCTCTTCCCATTCAATCCACCTACAGAGCCAGGTGCCTCAATTCACCTCAGCCTGTAGGCTTTGATCTGGGCCAAGCTGGTGAACATTTTCTTTCTCTTCTAAGAACCTAGGGATCTGTTTAGACATTTGCACCTTATACTATAGAAACTCCTAAGTACCAAAGTACCAAAGACTCTGTAATTGAGTTTCCCACTATACTGCACATCACTCAGAAGAATAGGAATGCTATCAGCCCTTGTTAATCTCTGTTAGAAAATGAAGCCATCGTGAGACCAGGGCCCTCACAGCTGCTCAGCTTCTCCATCTGTCACTGTCCGCTTTCATAAATCAGAATGGAGAGACTGTTAAGATACAGAAAACATTATTTTGGAGGATATTTGAAGAGTTTGGCACCCAATTTAAAGAGAATTTCTCAGTTTTCCATCATGAGCTTTTAGGAAATATTTCTACAAGATAATCAAAGTCCGTCTTCAGAAAATTATGAAGATAGTCACTTTTTACTCTGGGATCTTCATGTTTATTCTTCTTCCATCCCCTGCAGCCCCAGCTTCAGTCTTTTCATTCAGTCAACAATCTCCCATTGAATATGTTCAGGTAACCAGCTCTGTGCAGGGTACCAGCTGCTGCCATGATGGACCCCTGGCCAAACCTGCCCTCGCCCTGATGCTTGCCTTGCATCCATTCCACTTGGTTTCCCCCTTGTTGGACCACACTCTTCCCAAAGCCCGTCCCCTGTGAAATCATATTCATCCATATAGTTTGAAAATTTGTTTGTATACATGTGTTCTGTTACTCCCCTTGTGTCTAGATTCCAAAAGAATTTGAGGACATCTGAGTTCACTTGTTAGTGTCGCATCCCAAAAATTTCCTGTATCTGCTTTTCAATAATGATCTTGACAATAATAATCAGGAGGGCAGAAATCACTGGGTTGTTGTTGTTTTTTTTTTTTTTTTTTTCAGTGCCTACCCTGTGTGAATCATTATAGAAACATGATTTTTAAACCTTGTTATAGCTTGGTAAAACAAGTGGAACTATTCCTGTTTTATAGATGAAAAATCAACAATGTGAGACCTAGATTCTTACCAAATTTTCAAATGCACAACACAGTATTGTTCACCATAGGCTCTATGTTGTATATAGCAGATCTTTAGAGCTAACTTGTATTGCATAACTGAAATTCTATCCCCATTGAACATTAACTCCCCGTTCTTACCACCCTCCAACACCCAGCAACTACCATTCTATTCTCTGCTTCTACATGATTGACTATTTTAGGCTCCACATGTAAGTGAAAATATGCAGGATATGGTGATGGTTTCATGGGTATATGCATAAGTCCAAAGTTTTCAAATCATATACATTAAATATATGCACTTTTTGTATATCAGTTACACCTCAATAAAGCTGTTTTAAAAGAAGAACATGGCACTAGTTTTCTACTTGAAACAGTTTCAGGAAACATTAAATTGGCCTCATGCTCCAAACTCAGTCTTTAGAGTAAATGTTTGTTATTGGACTTCAGAAAAATATCAATAAGTTTAGTGATTTTTAAGAACATTTTGTCCTGGTTTTGTTTGTAAGAGCTCCTTAAAAGCAAACGCTCTAAAATAATTGAAACCACACTATAGATAATGTTGGTCATATAGGAGATAATATTGGTACTAAGTGCATTCAAATGCATATTTAGAGTGAACAAATCAAATAATAAAACTGGAAAAAATGCTACATTGTATTTTTAAGACCATGAATTTTCTTCCTTGCCTGTGAATCTGATAAAAATGAAGGCTGAAAAGATGACATAACTGTCTGTTTAAAATGTTTTTAAATATACAGAATAGCAAACCAAGGCAAGTGGATGGCAGGTATGTATTGTGGCATAAGAATGTTTCTCTGACTCTCAAGTCAGAGATTAAGTGATTGCTTTTTAATTTAGTGATAATTTGTTATTATTCCATTAAAATTGTTTTTTTTCCCTTACCCTGAAAATACACCTATCCTTTCTGATGAACAAGACTTGACTTGAGATGTTGTGGCAACTCCCGAGTGATTCCTAGGGTCACAGCCTTCCACACCAGCAGGACCTGTGCCACCCACATGGTTTACCTCACTGGATGAAGTGCAGGTTGATCGATAGGAGCTGATCTGGTTCGGTGACAGGGATAGTTGGAAAGACAGAGCCCCAGCCCATCACAAAAATGGTTGAACACTCTTAATTCTAGCCAAGTAATTTTATGTGAGTATGGAGGCCAGATATCAAGAAGCCAGAAATCCATAGCTCTATGTGAAATCTCATGATTTTTTAAACGTCAGTGTCCAGCCAAGATTTAAAACTCTGTTTGGGCCAACAATGTGAAAAACACGGTTTGAGCCAACACTGTGAAGCCAAAAATCACTACTGAGTCTAGCCTGGGAGCCACCAGTTTGTGACTTGGATTTGGGAGTTCTGGAGGGTCTCCTCATTATACCTACGGTCTGTGAAACGTTGCTCCCTGGGACGACTCCCTTGGCAGTAAGCCAACACCCAGCCGCCAGAGATGGTCACCCGCACTTACTGTTTTTAAGTTCCCTTGGCCACCGTAAAGGAGTGCATGGCTCAGATCAGAGCTGATGGCTTCTATGTCACTTCTCTCCAGAATAGCTTAGGTCATGGTGCACACCCCTGAGCATCTTTTCTGTCAGAATGCCTTGGCATGGAACTAAGCCATGATTACATTTTGTAAGTCTTTTTACATATCCAACAGTAAAACCAAAAAGACCAATGCCATAATTGTTAAAGCACATTACCCAGTCACACCTGATTACCTCAAGGGCAGCCAGACTGCACTGAAAACAAGCAGAATTCTCTGCCCTGAGGGTACTTTCTCAGAAAGTCTGAGAAGACTAAAATAGGGAAAGTTAAGGGAAAATGCCTTATCAACCACACAAGGGATTAAGTCTGTGTCACATTGCTTTTGCTTTAATAATGATAGGGTTACATTGGTTGGTTGGTTTTCATTTCTGCCACATAGTTCAAAATGCCAAATATGGTGGCAAGTTGCCAACTTTTGTTAATATCCTAGTTGATTACAAGACATTATTCATCACTTAATTAAATTTTAGAAAGTTAAAAACATAAAATTAGATAAATGCAAGAATTTTCGTATCTGGGCCTCCAGTTACAGAGGAGAGGTGACGAAAGGAATCAAGGGAAGTTCAACTCCACTTAATTTAGCAAATATTATTTGAGCATGGACCATATATGCTTACTGTGGTGACCACTGTGTTGATATGAAAGAATTAAGATTCTGCACATTCATTAGGATAGCTTATAACATAGGAATGAAGATCTCTTTTTCAAAACTGCTGATAAAATAATACAGACTAGAATCCCAGTATTATGAAGGTTCCAAGGCCAGAAACAAATAGCATTCAGCTTGAAGGCTGAGGGGACTGTTAGACTCTGAAGCAACCCAATGGAACGGCTGACTGGGAAGGACAAATTCAAAGACACATGAAAGTATTAAGGCTGCATCCTGGGGAATAGTGGGACCATTAGTAGAAGCAGGAAAGTCAGGGGCATGAGGAGTAGATTCTGGAGGAAAGTTTGATTTGGGACCTCATGAATCTTAGGATGCAAGCATGTCATGCTGGAGTTGATGCCAAAAAGACCATTGAGGGTGTGCAGCTTGAGCTCAAGAGAGCCCAAAGCTGGAAAACTGTACTGGAGACTTGTCGACAGAGAGGGCATAACTAAAGTCTTTTGCCTGAAAGTTATCCCAAGGTCAGGAGAGAAGGTTGAAAGAGAGAGGGTGAAAGGCAGCTGAAGCCAGAATTTAAAAACAAAAAACAAAAAAACAAAAAAAACACTTATATTAAAGGTTTAGAGAAAGAGGGGCATCTGTGTGGCTAAGTCAGTTAAGCATCCGACTTTTGATTTCAGCTCAGGTCTTAATCTCGGGATGGTGAGATTGAGCTCCTGGTGGGGCTCTGCACTCAGCAAGGAGTCTGCTTGGGGTTCTCTCTCTCCCTCCACCCACCCCCTGCCCTGCTTGGGCTCTCTCTCTAAGAAAAAAAAAAAAAAGTCTAGAGAAGGAAAGCCTTAGGAAGCAACACAAAAGGAGGAAAACCAAGATGATATGTATTTTGATAGAAGCCTTAGGAAGGGAAGATATCCAGAAGGATGTGGGAGTCAAAACATGTTTAACAATGTCAAATGTTGCCCAAGTTCAAAGACAACGGGACTGCTTGCTTTGGTGAACAGAAGGTGAGCCTTGATAAGGGAGGATAAGTGATTTTAGCAGCATCATAGGGAGAAACATTACAGATCAAGAGACAAATTATAGGTAGAAGGAGTAGGCACAGTAAGAAAAGAACAGCCAGGCCTGTTAGGGAGTTAGACATTGAAGAGAGTTTGTTCTATTGAATGATTAGTGAAGTCAAGAGAAGGTTTCATCTTTTTTATAGGAGAGAGAAGACAAAAGGGAGAAAAAATAAAACACCAAAGAGGAAATAACTGGTGGATAGAGATTCTGAGGATGAAGTAAACTTCTTGGAGGAAAGGAAACATGGGAAAGAGAGGGATTGTTTTCTCTACAACAGGAGACAAGGAAGTGAGAGGGTGAGCATATGGAAACATAGGGATATGAAATAGAGATGAGAGACATCAGCAACACTCAAGACAAGCTTGACTCCGTGTGTAGAAGGAATTGAGTGAATGACTGAGAGATGTCAGCATGATGAGACAGAACAGGGTGGCTTGAGGAAGACCAGGAGCTCCTGAGTGCAGCTCTCACATGTGGGATAGGGTTCTAGCAAAGAGGGGGCAGAGATAGATAGGCAGAGATAAGTATGGATACACACATATATATATATATATACACACACACATATATATATATAGTACATAATTACACGTGTTCTATTCTCATGACTATCTTTTCCTTCTCCTGATAAAAAGACAAGACACAGACTGGAAGAAAATCTTTGCAAAAAACATATGTAATTAAGGATGAGTATCCAAAATATACAAAGAACTCCTAAAATTCAACAGTAAGAACCCACTTAAGCAGCCCAATTAAAAAATGGGCAAAAGATCTGAATAGACACCTCATAAAAGACACACAGATGGCAAATAAACATGTGAAATTATGTCATTAGGAAATTGCAAATTGAAGCAACAATGAGATACCACTAGTTTGCTATTAGAATGGCTAAAATCCAAAAAACTGACAACACCAAATGCTGATGAGGATGTGAAGCAACAGGAACTCTCACTTATGGCTGATGAGAATGTGAAAAGGCTCAGCCACTTGGGGAACCAGTTTGCCAACTTCTTGCGAAACTAAACATACTCTGACCATATGATCCAGGAATCATGCTTCCTGGTATTTATCCAAAAAGTTGAAAACTTACATCCACATAAAAACCTGGAATGTGTATAGTAGTGTTATGCATAATTCCCAAAACTTGGAAGCGACCCAAATCTGTCCTGCAATAGATGAATGGATAAAAAACATAATACATCCATACGGTGGAGCATTATTCAGCAACACATGCATGAACAGGTAGAGCACAGGGGACATTGAGAATATGGAAACCACCCTGTGTGATGCAGTATTAGTATGTGCATTTCCGTATACATTTATTAAGACCCATGGACTGTAGAACACAAAGAGTCAACCCTAAAGTAAATAATCATGACTCGATATTGGATCATCAATTGTAACAGATACACTTCACTAATGATAGATAATACTAGGGAAAACTGTGCAGGTATATATATATATATATATATATACACACACACACACATAGCTGTTCTTTCCACTCAATATTTTTGTAAACCTAAAACTACTTCTTAAAAATAAATCCATGAATTTTTTTAAGATATAAGCGCTGTTTTGGGTCCGCACCAAAACTGAGTGAAAAGCCCAATTTGGGAATTCTCACCAATTATTTACACTTTATCAAATTCTTTTGTCTCTTTTATTCTTTTTTTTAAGATTTATTTATTTTTAGAGGAGGGAGGAAGAGTGTGAGCAAGGGAGGGACAGAGGGAGAAGGAGAGGAGAATCTCAAGCAGATTCCCTCCTGAGTGCTGTTTGATCATCCCATGACCCTGAGATCATGACCTGAGACAAAATCAAGAATTGGACGCTCAACCAACTGAGCCAACCAGGCACCCAGGTCTCTTCTTTTTTTTTTTTAAGATTTTATTTATTTATTTGAGAGAGAGAGAGAATGAGAGATAGAAAGCACGAGAGGGAAGAGGGTCAGAGGGAGAAGCAGACTCCCCGCTGAGCAGGAAGCCCGATGCGGGACTCGATCCCGGGACTCCAGGATCATGACCTGAGCCGAAGGCAGTCGCTTAACCAACTGAGCCACCCAGGCGTCTTCTTAATTTTTGTGTGTTATGTGTTCAGTCTTTGGAATGTAAGTGAGAAACTGACAGAGAGAGAATTTCCAGAGGAAGAAATTGCAGTATTTTCTTTTTATGAGCCTTCGTCATATAACATAGCAGGAAATGCTGAGTATAAATAAACCATCTTTATTTTTTATTTTATCTATGCAACTTAGATCTGTATTGCCACTACATTAAGTTTTTAGTTTTGAGAACTTAGAGAATAGCTTTTACCTATTTTTCACAATCTGTGGTAATTTAGCAATCCCTACTCACATATTAATTGATATTTCATTTACCAGGATAGTGAAATCAATAATGTCCAACTAATTTCAAGTTATAATATTAATTAAGGTGTAAAGTGGGAATTGGGGAAAATGTATTTTTAAAAATATCTGTAAAACAAATGGTTTGACATAATGGAAGTGGAGTGGGTTTATGGAAATAAATGGGACAGAACAGAAAAATGGATTGAAGTGGATATAAGTGAAATAATGGGTTAAGTGAGATTGATTTCAGTGGAACCCTCTATATAGGCAAATTGATAAGTAATCATTTTTTGCATGACATGAATTACCTGCATTCCCCCATCTCTCATGTTCAACGAAAGTGCTGACAAATTACCGTTTATTAGGGAAACAACCATGAAACAAAATGACACTCCACTTCAGGCAATATATGCAGTCAAAACCAGAATACTAAAAACATTTAAAAATCTGTCAATTAATCCTCTTTTTTCATGACTATATTGTTGCTGATTACAAATGAGTCACGGAAACAATTTCTTGCATACAGAATTTGGATTTAAGGAGTGTTTGTGTCATAGCGTGGAAATATAGGAATTACTCCTAATTTAGTCAAACCTAGATAGTGCACAGCAATCTCTAATGGTTCACTCAGAAATGAGTAAATGTAACCCGAGTGACTGTGACCGACTCACTCGGGTTCATCACCAGGAAGATGGCTATACCCACGCCAGAAGTACTGCACGGACATTCAGAGTGATGGATATCAGCTTCACATCCATGTTTACGAGCACGTACAACAGAACAACTGATAGTAAATAATGCATGGGGGGAAGTCAGAGAAGTAGTACCAGAGACACAGCATTTGTTTATATGTATACCAAAAAGGAGACAGAAACACCAGTTATGCCAATGCAGACAAATGATGTAACTGTTGACCTGGCATCGGGTTGGGAAGGAAGCAAGTGGGAAGAGGCAAGCCATGCCCACAGGGCGTGGGCAGCAAGTGCAGTGGTAGCCACCATGGCTGGGCAACCGGGGAGAGGAGAAGAGATGGCTGCGTCGCAGGTGCTGGAGGGGTGCAGACACCTGAGGAGGGGGCGCCATTGTGTCAGGGCTACCAGTGACCCTGAGCTTCGAGGAGGGTGTCAGCGTCCCTGGGAAAGCCTGAGGCAGCCGCTTCTGCGAGTGGTGGAAAACTGCACACTGAATCCAGCCGTCCATGCAGAAAGGAGCCTATGTGGGCGGACTCTCAGGAGGAAAGACCATGGAGGCCACAGGGAGCAGAGGAAGGAGCAAGCCTGGTGTCTGCCTTCTCGCCCCCTGCCATAGAGTCTACCCTGGGGCCAGCTGGCCCAGCAGGAATGGGCTTGGGGGGGCCCCAGCCCAGCACCATGGAGCCGTGGACACCAGCTCAGCTGCTGACCTGGGGCTCGACAGTAACCCCTCTCACCTCCTGCCCAGTCCCCTCATTCTGGGAACACAGTGGGATTGCTCCTCCCCTTTCTTAGGATGTGTCTTGGATCCTCCCATCCCACCCCCAGAGCATCTAGGCGCCATCCATTTCAGCCTCCTCAATGAGATGAAGAACTTCCCTGAAGTCTGCCTCCTTGACTCAGCCGCCTCCTGAACCAGAGTCCCTTTCCTAAGCTGCACAGCAAAACCCCCACACTTGTCTCGTGGATTGTGAGCCCTGCAGCATGGACGTGCCAAGTCTGTACCTCTCCCGCAACCGTCTATAATCTCCCTGAGGAGAGGAGCCCCATCTGGGGCATTTTGTTATGGCAGCCCACGCAGACTAAGACAGATGCCAAGGATGTTGCCAAATGGAGGCTGGAAACAACAAAGGAACAAACCCTCCAAGAGAAAGAGAGGAAGAAGCATCCTGGTCTAAGAGCTCATCACTTGGACTTGGTGCCAGCAAATCTCCAGAGCGAACTCTTCAGACAAAAGACTTCATGATGCAAATTAACAACCACTGAGCACAGATGCCTGACCCCCATACCCGGGTGGAGGCTCTCAGAACTTTGTGAGTCTGGGGCTCCGGGTTCAGCATATCCATTATGATATCGGCCTAATCCCTTGCCGAGAAATGCGCGTCCTTTGTGACCTAGATGCTTTATTCTGCATTGTCACTCCGGTTTTCATTAGTCCTGTCCCCAAAGCAGAGCAACTACATGCAAGTCAGTGTGCATTTGTTAGCTGGCTTCTGGAAAAGCGAAAGTGGGTGAAAATGGACTCAGAATGTAGGATGTCGAGCCTCACCGCCTTCAAACCGTGCCTCGAAATAACAACAGAACATCATTCCAGCCCAAACTAAACCCAGCGTCGGTAGAGGCATATCAGTTCTGCCACTGTGCTTCAACTGGGTTTTAGTTAACCTTGCTTAAAAGTTTATAGCATCTGAAATTCTCAAGTTGTGTTTGCAGGTAAGTTTTTTCTTTACGACTGGAGAGGCTTTATTTATTTATTTTTTCCTTTTCTCTGTCATTAATGACGTGTAGACTCACCTTGGGATAAAACGGTAAGTCTGGGTATATTGGTTGTTAATTGGAATAGCCACCAAAAAATAATTAGCACAGACTCTCAGTATGATGTGACAACTGAACAGTCGTGATGAGCTGGGTTTCGAGTCGAGGAAATACAGAAATTGCGTCTCTCACAAAATAGCCTGCTCAAAACCTGGATTAAGTGTGAGTGCCTAGATACCTAACAGCAGGCGGACCACAGAGCTGGGAATCAAGAAACGAACATCCAAAGTGATTACGGGAAAAGAGAGGTAACGAGGTAAAAACCAGCAATGACACAAATGTGCAGCAGCGAGGAAGTGACCAGGAGAGAGGGTCTGGAGGAAGACACACCCGGAGGAGGGAATGTTTAGGGTAGTATTAGCACACACGTGGGGAAATACAACTCATTTGAAAAAGAACATTCGTACCCTCTGCCCCAGAACGTCATGAGAGTGGGCGCCATTACATTAAATAATTATCTCTCTGGGGAGGAGGCACAAGCAAATTTACTGAGGTATTTAAAATTGGACTGGGGAAGCAATTTTTAAAAATCCCACTGAGAGCTATAATTCATTGGCAACGATATCGACTCGACAAAATGTTTCCCATTCTAATTTCAGAGGGCTGGATGAGGCTCTTATTTCTATCCTCTGTATTATCTCTAACCACCGTCTTCTGAACTTGAAAGGGGGCAAACCAGTGGGAAGGAAGTGCTGGATGTCCTTGAAAAAAAATCCCATGATTTAAGATCTGTAGTTCTTACATCGCAAATGAAATACTGAAGACCAGTAAGGCTGACAACAAATGAAAGCCTTCATTCATAAAATAGGTATTAAGGAAGAATCTTATTTTATGGATGGGTCCGTTTCCTAACGAGTGTGTGTTCTCTGGAGCCCGTCAGGAGCAGAGCTGCTGGGCTGCTTCTCCTCTGTTCTCCGTCTTTGCTCGCCCCTGGCCTCCCCCTGCCGTGGGTACTTGTATCTGAAAACACCTGCTCTGCGTACCTCACAGAGGGGTAGTGAAGACGGAACAGAGGATTGGGTAAACAGAGCTGTCCAAAAGGCTAAGCAACTCTCCCAGGGCAAGGGCCAATGTCGTGTGATGTTAGAAGGAAGACAGTAAAACGGTGAAGTGACAGAGTCTAGTATGGGATTATGCGCTCAAAAGCTTGATACTCACAGAGAGAGCTCTAGGGTTTCAGAAAATGAGGACCACCCCTCTAGGCTGAACTGGATGAGACTGTATCCCCCCAGTGACTCCCTTAGTGCCTTGAGGTGGCCTCTTCTCTCCGACCCAAATGCTTCAGGCACCATCGTCAACCCGTATTCATTTCCTCTGTCCCCAGATGACCCTTCAAATGCTTTGCTGCCACTAACTTGGTCCTCGGCCTTTCCGACCAGGGCTCCCGCACTGACGCAGGACACTGGGTTCCAGCTTGCTGTGTTCCTCTGGTCTCAGGTTCTATCCTGCCCCTAAAATGCTGCAGTTCTCTGATGTCTAGGCCTGCTCTCTGAGAAGCCCTTCACGTGTTTCATGAGCAATTCTTCCACACTCCATAAGGACTGCCCTGTCTGAGCCTCAGCGAAGCCCCCAGGTCCCCGCTGTAAGTCCTCCCCGTCTCGACCCCTTCCCGCCCCATTTTCGGTGTGATGCTTTCTGGATGGAACACAGGCGCCCACATTACAACCGCATGACTTCACAGGCTTCAAAATTCCTTCCAGTTTTCCCGTGGATATCTCATGCTATGCTGTTCCAAATACGTTCACCCTTTCCCTATAGAAGATCAGTCACTGATTTATTTAAGGTGTAGCAACCTTCATCACGAACTAAGCCCAAATTTACCATCTGTGTTCTAGACGTGCCCCTCCAACCTCCTTCTGTGCTATCTAAATAAGTGAACATTCTTGTGCTTTTCACTGGGAGATGAGCGATGCTTACAAACTTGGTGGCTGTAAAGGTATAATCAATAAAATAAGAGAAAGGCAATTTGGAACAAATTCTTTGCTCATAAAGATTGTTGTCCTGTAATCCCCAAATCAGTTGATGTGGGACGGGTGGTGACCTTGGGGGGCCTTGAGGGACATGACACTGAGACAGCTGGAAGATTCTCCGTGTATCCACAGGGCTCAGTTGTAGTTAACAAGGACTGACCTCAGAGTCCCTGAACAACCCCCCTTTCCTTTCAAGGGAGGCTCACGTCCCACCTTCTCCCAAGCATCCCCACTCTCTGCCGCTTGCTGTCACTCTCCTCTGAACTGTTGTTGGAGCATTGGGTCTTTGCCCCTGGCTTCCTCATTAATGACTTAGCATAGACTGCAGCAGGTAATTACAAACATATTTTTAAGCATGCACATATTCACCCTTGCCAAATAGTTGCAAGCCATGGAAGGCAGAGAACACACGGTATGTATCTGTTCCCCAGGGTCTGATGCTGAACCCTATGTTCCCTCGATGCCCCAAAAATACAGAGCGGGGACTTGGGCAGTGGGTAAAATGAGAAGATGCACAACCAAACAAGAGCGATCGCTCATCTAAAAGCAGGACTAGGCGTTTACTGGGTGGTTCCTTCGTTCTCCATTAACACTTATCTTCGAGCAGATCTGAGCATTCAATGAGTGAATGCGTGTAAATCGCTTGATCCCATATGGACACAGGGCACCTGCTCTGCAGACGTCAGTGATGACTGTGATTGTTCAAGAACCACACTCCACCCAAAGTGGGAGCTCAGAAAATATTTCTGAATGTAAGAGGATTGAATTGGTAGTAAAGATGCCACAAACACTTCCTATGTTTGATTTTTAGAATAAATGACTGATCAAATCCTACTGAAGCAAATGGCAGAAGTCATTGTGCTTTAGTTGCAATAAAATTTCATGCAGATGCACTCATGGCAATCATAGCGAGGCATCATGGGACCTAAGGACCAGAAGGAACAAATAAAGGGGCATAAAGAAGACAATAAAGAGCTGTTCTGAATGTAGTTCTGGAGAAGAAGTTGTATTTTTAAGATGTGACATATACGCCTCAATTTTTATTCCCAAGCTCATTATTGGAGCTGTCTGTCACTTTCTGTTACAGCCTTTTTGCTCTGTTTTGTTTTGATCTCAGAGGGTGAGGATTAAGGGTAACGTTGATATAAGGGAAAAACCCTCCCCTGCTGCGAGTCCTTCTGTCTTGATACCTCACCGCAACACTGCCCTCTGGCACATGGGACAATTCTGCAGCCCCAGCTGGGTGTGCTGCCATTTAACCCAGCCCCGACACCGTCTACCTGGAGATGGGTCGGACCCCACAGGCTGAAGTCACTTGCGGATGCAGGAAGGGACCGCTGACCTCCTCCTTTCTCCAGGAGAGGGGCGCCTTGGTGGCTCAGTCGGTTAAGCGTCCAGCTCTTGATTTCGGTTCAGGTCCTGATCCCAGGGTCGTGAGATTGAGCCCTGCATCAGGCTCCTGCTCAGCACAGAGTCTGCTTGAGATTCTCTCCTTCTATCCCTCACCCCACTCATGTTCTCTCTCTCTCTATCTCTAAATAAATAAAATCTTAAAAAATAATAAAATAAAAACTGTCTTAAAACAAATTTCCCCAGGAGAAAGGCATCCTCCCTGCACCAAGAAAAGCATAGCATTCCTACTGATGCCCAAACTGACCTGTGCAAACATACCTACTCAAATAACCCCAATTCCCCCATGGTCCCCCCATTTACCTCCAGTGTATTGCCCGTGGCCCACACCTCTTTTTCTCCTGCCTTATCAGTCTCTGCCGTGTACCTCTTTGTTCAAATGGTACATGAGCTCTCAGGCTGGTCTCCTTCTTGGGTCTTCATTTCTTACATAATGAAGGCATCCATGCACACGAAGAATGTTAACATTCAATAAAGTGTGTATGCCCTTCTGTTCAGTTGTCTTTTTTTTTTTTTCAGTTTAATTCCCAACAGCCCCAGACCCCAAATGAGTAGAGGAAAATCCTCACCTCCTCTTTAGTTCTGAGGACAAGTTTACCTGACCAGCCAATACCTCATTTATGCAACATCAACCAGGATTCAGAAATATTCCTGTCATAGCGACATTTCTGCTATGAGCATCCATCAGTGATATCTCCCTAGTAAAATTTTTCCTGATTGCCATACTTTATGCCCTTATTTTAATTTGCTTAAGCAGGCGTTATGATTATAAATTGGCTCTTGATTATCCACAGAGGTATTATCTCCCTATACTTTCTGAAAATAACCAAGCAGAAGAGGTAACTAAATTGTTTATCTTCTTTCACATCGCTCTGCACGTGCTTTTGTTTTTCTGGTTCCTGTGACTGAGAGCCCGTGAGAGATTTGATAAGCTGAAATATTTGGTGACTTCCTAAGCCCTTCAAAGAGGGGTAGCATAAACCTGGGAAGAAGGGGAGCTCGTGGGCGTTTTTGCTGGAAGCGAGGGTCGTGGGAATGCTGAGGAGGCTCACAACGGAACAAATTCCAAGCAAAAGTAGGCAGGCAGGCAGATACCCAGGGACTTTCCCAGCGAGACTGGGTCAGGCTCCAGACTGGGGTCATAACTGTGTCTTTATTGTGTCGTGCATTTCCGGTACACCCTACCCCCGACGAAGATGGAGGTGCATCGTTAAACAATGTGAAGATTCTTTATCCTGCTGTTTCCTCAGTCGTGCCCAGTGCAGGTAACCCGTGCCCCGTTCGTATGGAGACTCACATCGCGACGCGCATCTTTACTGCTGCAGGCCCGTCTTAGTCAGCTCCAGCTGCTACAGCAAAAATGCCACAGACCGGGTGGCTCGTGAACAGCAAACATTTATTTATTCCTCACAGCCCCGGAGGCTGAAGTCCAAGATCAAGGTGCCTGAAGATTTGGTGTCTGGTGAGATCCTGCTTTTTGGTTCACAAACACATCTTCAGTGTCCTCACCTAGTGGAAGGGGTGAGGGGGCTCTCTGGGGTCTCTTTTATAAGGACTCCCGTCCCGTCATGGGGGCCCCACGCTCATGACCTCCGCAACCCCCGAAGTCCCCACCCCCTAACACCATCACAACGGGGGTGAGGCTTCAACATGTAAATTTGGGGGAACACAAGCATTTACTTTACAACATGCCTCAAGGTCCACAGTGCCTGCCAATGAGTGCTGGAAGCACCCCACAGTGGGAGGGGAAGGAAACCAGAGGTGCGGGATTGGCACGCCCACCACTCTCAGCAAGGCACTGAGACCCTGGGCCGTCAGGGGGCTGCACGGGAGAAGGCCTGGGAATGTCCCTTCAGGAAGTGGTGACAGTTCTGTGGTGGCAGGGCAATCCCTCCTGACACTGGCCCTGCTTATTTCCAGAAACGTCATCACCTTTTTCTCGGAGGTCGGCCCATCATGCTGCGGGACCACATGGCTGGGAGGACTTGGGTGCTGAAAGCAGACACAAAAAGCCAGCAACAGGCAGTGAAGCCAGGCCGGCAGGGGGATGTGCCCGAGGGGCCTTCTGCTAGCAGCTTGGCTAGCAGCTCCAGACAGGCCCAGCAGGTGCGTTCTTTGTGACAGCAGGACGCCTCACGGTCATCCCTCAGCCCAGGCTGTGACCCGTGTGTCCCCAGGGCTATGGCCATGGGTGCCTGTTGAGCCCACACCACATCCTGCCATGTAATACTCAGTTGCTGACTTGTCCTCGGGGTCTTAGCAGGATTCCTTCAGGCAAAGGATGGTCCACCCAGGAGGAGCGGTCTCCCTGCAGACCCAAGTGGGAGAATCAGGGACCACCTCCCCACCAACCCAGGAACAGAAGGCGGGGTTCCTGTGGTGTTTGGGTGGCAATTTATTAACTCGTGGATGGGGCCGTTCTGAACTTTAGAGGAGACAGAAAGTTCTGGAGAAAGAGAGCGAGACAAAAAGACAGCACCTGCCTGGGAGGATGGAGGAATTTTCAGACACAGTTATCTGTTTTTAATTTTACTTACTGAAGGTGGTGAACTGTCCACCGTTCCGAAGATGGAGCCAAGAGCCCCCTTATTTGGATGTCAAGTGAGAATGATGTCAGAGGCTTAAGGGGTGTATGGTCCCTCGGATTATATTAAAATTTTTATTATACACGAAGGCCCCCTCCCAGGCAGAGCCCCTGGGGGCAGTCTGGTCCTCCCTACCCCCTGGCTCAGGAGTGTCAGCTAGCCTCCAAGGGCCCCCACCAAAGGTGCCCGAGGTGGACTGCCATACCCAGCCTTACCAGGGAGAGGCAATTCCTGATCTCTGCCCTGCGGGCGAAGAGCTCCAGGCCTGGGGAAGCCCTAGCAGAACCGCAGAAGAACCCTGGGTGCTAACGATAAGAAGCCCTAGCCAGAGATTTAATTTTATAATCATCTCAGGACATCGATGCTTTTAAGTTTCTCTTATGGAATTGAACAAATTGTAGAGTATCAGTATAAATATTATTATATAATCACCTAGGATGTCAAATCTGAGGAATAAAGGGGAGTTGTTTTATCACCGTACGGTTTTCTTCAACCTTTAATGACTGTAAAGTTACTGGAAAAGTTGAACGGCATGTGGATTCCCTTTTGCTAATGATTTAAGAAGGTAGAGGAATTAGAGACAAGAGTAGAATAATTGAATTAGAATCTAAACTTACCGTGAGAGACCTACACGTTGGGGTCACACGGGACAGGTGGGGAGCCTCCCCGTGACTCAGTGGCTTCATCTGGAGGGTGCAGGTAATAATACCCATCTCAGGGTGGTGGTTGTGCACATAGAAGTGAGCACACACCTGTAAAGTGCTAGGAACACACACACACACACACACTCGAGGAAAGAGTCATGTCTTGCCCACAAACCAGCAGCATGAGAGCTGACAGGCGTGATAAAGCGGGGTCTCGAGTCTGCTTCTCCACTGACGACGTCCTAGCTGAAGTCACACCCAGAAGAGTTGTTTCCAAGGCCAGACGGAAACTTGTAATTTGCACACTGGGATAGGAATTTCACACCTGTTGTATCTGCTAATATCCTCACAACAGCTTGAAAATCTGGTGCTATTATCTATACAGTTGTGCCAAAAGAGACTCGGGAAAGCTGTCCTCCAACAAATAGGTAAACGAGCATTTGAAGCCAAATTTAATAGTCTAAGATGGAGATTGAGAAATTGGTACTCATTCAAGGGGTTGGGGGAATGGAACAGTTAGAAATCATCAAACTAGAACACCCTTCAGAAACCTGGGCACAGCTCATATGAACAAACAAACCACAACAAAACACGCTTGACATGAGACCTCGTTTTTGTCCAAAGTACCCATGATGGGCAGAACATGGGTAACAATGTCCATAGTTGGGATGAAGACTAGTAATGTTTGTGTGAAACTTATATTTTAATAATTACATCACTTTCTATGCAGGAGGCAAATATTGTCAAGAAAGAATTCAACTGTCGAAGGGGCATTAGAGCAGACTACTCTTCGACTGTATTTCTCAAGGCAGAGTGAATATATTGAGTAAAGACCCAATGAGGCAAACACTGGGAATATTCAAAGTCTGGTCATCTGGTTCAAATTAATTTCAGTAGCAGGAGAATAGCATCAATTACACACTAAGACAGATCTAACATTATTAGTGTGGAATACAGGGAGGCCAATCATGATTCACTTCCGTGGGCTTAGGTGACCTGAACACCAGAGCATCTCAGCTCAACTA